>NW_027181678.1:25000-1521875 GCF_028537555.1 Battus philenor | reverse complement strand
TTAAATGCAAAAAAAAATTAGTTGACTTTAACTTAGTTTTAAACAATTTAAGTTAACAAATAGTTTGTATATAATATAAGAAGACTTAGTAAACACTAACATGCAAAAATGTGAGCAAATAATCATTTCGTAAATAAATGTAATTGTAAAAATAAGGTTCTACAAAAAATTCCTATTAAGTTAATGATCTTTATTTTATATTTCATTATTCCATTATATAATCCTCAAAAATTTTAAATTGCAGGATTTTTTCTGTTTCATCTGATTATTTTTTTTAAATAAGCGCTCTTGTTAAATCTACTAGTACACTAAATGTATCAAATCATTTAACTGATAAAGCTCCGGCCATAAAGCAGTTCGTTCCCTTCTAAGGTTCTTTTAAATAACGATTTAAGAAAATTAAAGTGATTTTAAAGTTGCATTCCATACTGTAATGGTGACAAGGTATTTCATCTTGGTCTCATGCATCGAGCGAGATGCATCTCGATCTGATTTCCAGTGAAGGATGTTATAAAATACACTAAAATCCGTTACTCGTAACGGTTTTTATTTAATTACAATAATATTCTAATTTTGAAATTTCATTTGGACTGTAAGTCTATATATATATATATATATTCTATGAATAATTATTTCTAAACACAATAAATGAAATGAAAATTAAGCGGTACAACAATTAAGATATATTTTTTTTGTAAAGCTATTTAAAATAAGACATAGTTATTTATAATTACAAATATTTAATAATTTTTTAACGACGTAAAAAACAAAGTAAAATTGGTGTTGTAAAATCATAGATTTTCACGATTGGTGCCACAGATACTCAGCGACTGCATTTGAATTTTATTTATCGACTTTAAAAATGCAAGATGCACTGATAATTATATCACAATTATTTTGATTTACTTTTTGAAATATCGATATATAAAAAAATTAATGGACTACAATTAAAAGTGTTCGTTCTAAAGTTATAGCATGTCTTTGGGAAATGGAATTAATTCGTTATTACTCTACATAAAATTGATTTTTATACAATACAAAGTTATTAGCAGACTATTGAAATTTCGGATTTGTTGCATACATATGTATATATATTTATGTGTGTATGTGTGTGCGCGTGCGTGTGCGTGTGCGTGTGCGCGAGTGTGTGCGTGTGCGTCTGCGTGTGCGTGTGCGTGTGTAAATGGTCAGAATACGCTAGATTCAGGCCGTCATCAGCCAGTCCTGTTGGAATTCAATCTGGTTAGGCTGTGATCAGTAGGATTTCTTTCTGTGTGCTGATAAATTTGCGTGTTAGTGAGTTAGATAACATTTAACCGTTGACAAACTACATAGCCCAGTGGATTGCTAAGTTGAAATATCATTGATCAGGTCACATAATGCGCAGAACAGAAGGCCACTAGAGCCTTAAGGTTCTAGACTGGAGACCACGGACCTGAAGCCCTTATGATGTCTCACAAGATGGACATTGTTAACTTCGCCGAAAGATGGAGAATGTAAATCACTCGAAAGCAAAATTGGATAAATATTTTTTTTGTGATTCATAAAAATGTTGCATTAAAAATATGTTTATATATAAATCGGTGATGACACATGGATCCTAGATGTGGTCACTTACGACGGGTCTCATAGGAAGACTCAGGGTCAACCAGAGAGCGATGGAAAAGGCTATGCTCGTTTCGTTGTGAGATCAAATTAGAAATGAGAAGATACACAGAAGAACCAAAATAATTGATGTAGTTCGAGGAATTGCTCGTCTGAAATGTGAGTAGGCTGGGCACACGAGCAACGGATGGCTGTCGAGGCGTCCCACTAGTGGGACTCACGACAGTTGAGGTTGAGGAGGAAGTTACTGAAAGCGGGCAACGACTTTTCAGGGAGGCCTGCATCAACTGGAAAAAAGAATAATAAGAAGATAAAATTCAAAAAAAGAATAACTATCGTGGACTGTATTAAATAAATGGTGTCGAAAAAAAATAAACATGCTGAAATAATGATGATGTAATTCATCATTTATTTAATATAAAGATATCGTCATATCACTAACGTATAAAGATAAAAAAAACTTGTTCTCTTATCATCTCTTTATCGATAAAACGATTTATGAACTCGATCCGTGCGATATTATCAAAAGCTTTCGGAAATTCATGCACCATTGGTAGCCGCGTAAAATCGATATTTGGTTATAAGAATGCGATGTAACGTTGTCAGTCGCCATAATTCGAATCGCATAGCCGATTTCTCTCATCGGTACCTCGACTACATTTATATTAACGACGCAATAAAACAATTTACCCGCATTCGGTAAATGGGGAGGTAAGATGCAATTAATACTAAACAGGATTCAATTCTTGACACCGTGTATCTATAGGATGATTCATTATCGATGTAAATGCTTTAAATTGACGAATTTATAGCTCTTTTGCCGTCAATATATGGTGCACCAAATCCAAATTTCAATGTTTTCAGAAATAATAAATAACATAATTATAATACAGTATGAGGCTTGCGGATTTTAGATTAATTGTCACAACACCAATATCCAAACACCTTGTGTAAAAAGATCGCTATGACATAAGTTACATAAGTAAGAAAAGGACCAATATATAGCCACTCTGAGTTAGCAACTAATCGGTGTAACATAACTCCTGAAGATGCCCCGTGGAAGGGTGAAACACGTGTTGAGTGGTTTAACGGTGGCAGTTGTGTAGTTCGCATTGTTTGCCGCATGCGCATTTGTCAGCGGGCTGGCGGGCGGTGCACTTTGTTGCACGACTACCACTGCATGTGCGGAAGTGGCTAAATATTGGTCCTTTTCTTTCTTAGAATGGACTTCCGCAAGGTAACGCCTGATTCTATTAAATACATAAGTTACATTTACATTATACAATTAATATTTTCCATTGTAAAGCAAAACGCCAATAAACTGTAGCAGTACCGTTTAAAGAGAGAGAAAGAGAGATAGATGGTCGGAGTTTCGCTGCGAGAACGAATTAGAAATGAAGAGGTCTGCAGAAAAACCAAGGGCATCGACACTCGAAGAATTGATTATCTCAAGTGGCAGTAGGCATATCACTCGTGCAACCGATTGCGGGTGGAGCCGAAAGGTTCTCTGGTGTTGACCATGATTCGGTACACGCAGCGTGGATAGGCCTCACTAGGTCTTACAATACCGAACTAAAATATTAACACCGATATTTGATATTTGAAATTTTAAATACCCGTATTAAAACTGGTAATATTAATTAAAAATTTACTACTTTTTACTTACCTCTGTTGTTGTATTGTAATTTTTAACAAATAATTTATGAAATCCAATAAACACTGTTCTGAAATGAGTAGATATTATTTATTTTATTTCATAGAGAGTAGGAGTAGATAGATACAAAAAAAACATTTTATTATAAATAGTACACATTAAATTCTGTATAACATTTTACATATAATAAACTCTTATCGCATTATATAATTTAAGAAGAAAAAATATAATTAAATTTTAAAAATAGAAAGTATTAATGAAATAATATTAATAATTTTAGTTTTGCATGTATTATATACATAGGGTACAGTATATCAAAATACCGGTATTTTTACATAAATACCGGTTTTTAATATCGGACAAAAAAGGATCCGATAATCGGGATTCCGGAATCCCGGTATTGTCAGCCCTAGGCCTCACACTAGATTACCCGACGACATATAGTTAAGGTCGCCGGAAGTTTCTGATTGCAGGCAGTGTATTTTGGAGGCCTATATCTTGGAATTAGGTTCTACAGACTGAAAAGAAGACAAGAAGAAACCAAGTAATATTTTTGTATGATGCACAGTAAAGAGTTTTATTTATTTATTTACTCCATACTGTTTAAAAATAAAGATGAAATAGAAATAACATGTCTAAAATGCAGAACAACGAACAGAGTAATCACAAGACGTGATTTGTTCCGGACAACTATTGGATCCAGATCCAATAGTTGTCCGGTTAAACCTTTACAGCATATAGGATCATGTGGTTTTTAAGTTTTAAATTTAATTTTAAAATAATTAAAACGCAAAAAATTTGTTAATGCTTTTACGAATTTTCTAAATAATGAGACTCGTCTTATTTAATGGAATCAAGCGTTACCTCGCGGAAGTCCATCCTAAGTAAGAAAAGGACTAATATTTAGCCACTTCCGCACATGCAGTGGTAGTCGTGCAACAACGTGCACCGCCCGCCAGCCCGCTGATAAATGCGTATGCGGCAAACAATGCGAATCACACAACCGCCATCGCCAAATCACTCAACACGTGTTTCACCCATCCACGGGGCATCTTCAGGAGTTATGTTACACCGATTAGTGCCAAACACAGAGATACTCGTCTTGTCTTTTCATGTCTTGTTTCAGCGGTCTGGTTTCCTTAACCAAGCGGCACTGTGACATTTTTCGTCCCCAACCCAACTTCTAGAGAAATCCCATCAGACCCTTGATATTGCCAGTGTTTTTTGGGCAGCACTTCGGTAATCCAAGATGGGTATCCCTGTATGGTACTCCCATACATAGAAGTAGTACATCAGCAGCAGTTTCGTCCTCTTCCACGCACGCTTTGCATAAAAGACTATCCATAACGCCTTATATAAATAGTTGTTTGTTAACACCACAAGCGGTTAAAAAAATGCACTGTTACAAGTAGATGAAAGAAGAGACTTGTGCGAGTGATTATCTTTAAACATAAATAACGAAGAGAGAGTTGTCAGTGCTTCTAGATGATAAACATATTTTTATGGAGACGATATACCTATCTTTATCGACGAATATTAATTTTGCCCTATTAAATTGTTTTATGCGCTTTATAATGAGTGTTTTTCATTTTATTATAATATATCTCGTAAGTAAGGTAGGTATGCACACTATACATATTAATTATATAGGATTGCCACTGCTCACAAACAAGTTTTAAAATCTTAAGATATCTATGGGAGAGATCCATGAACAACAGCAGTTTTTTTTTCTTTTTCCTCTCGTACTCCTAACTTTTGGGATCAGGGACTTTATTGTTTAATAAATTTTTTTCAGTCTTTTCTTTATTTATCACTCTCTTTCACGCGTCACAATATCTTTCATTCTTTACTTTTGTCCTTCACAATATCTTTCGTTTTGCTCTTTTATACCTCCTTTCTTTCCTTACCTTTCTTCCATCATCTTACTCTAAGGTGGCTAGGTATATATTTTTTTTATTCTTTCATTCTATCTTACATTTATTTTATCTTTATTTACACATTTATTTTACTTTCTAAATTCTTTATTACACATTTCTGTTTCATTTTCTTATTAATAGATAACAATTTATTTTGTGCAGACTTTATTAAGTACCTTATTCTATACAGTTTTATTTCTTTCAACCGTGTCACTCGCCACCCTATGAGCGCAAGATAGGAATGATGGGCGAAGGTTGACGTCGCCTATCATAACGACGATGCTCTCTATGTCTATCTTTAGCTTTGTTTTGAACAGCAGTAGTTGTCTATAGGCAGCTACGACGACATCTCATTGATAATCACATAGTCCTATTTTCACAATTTTTTTATTTCAACCCTTTATTAGTTCATGCAATAAGACATTAATAAGAAAACATAGAAGTTACGAACTACATGTGATAGGTTTTAAAAATGGATGCACATAAAAAAAAGGTTATATATATTTTCGTAATAGGGCGTAGGGCATCGGTCTCTTTAATCGTACTGGCTGCTTTCAAAACGTCGCCGTACTAAAGTATTAAAGATTCCGAAATAAAAAAAGTTGAATTACATAATTGCGGCTAATTATTGCCGCATTTCGTCTCGATTTGCTACAAATTATCTACCGCTATCGTTCCGGACTCGTCGCAAAAAAGACGATGGAGCCGAAATCAGTCTCGGTCCGTCACTCTAAAAAAAAAACCAGCTCCGAACGGACGCAATGCAGACGCCGAGTGTACAATTAATTAAACAATTAATCAGCTAATTGCCGGATGATTTGTTTTTTTTTTATTATTTATAACGAATTTCGTTGTCCGCATTTAAGACAATTTGCACGAGATTCCGGAACCCGAAACTGGTGCACGCTGTACATGACGATACTTTCAAGTCAACGCAAACTGTAATTATAAATACAAACAATTTTTTTCTTATTTTAACTCAACACGACTGTGTTACCTATGTTACTACCGAAACCGCTGTGCCGTGCCTTAGGTATGACCACAGCGTCACGGGGAGGGGGAGTATCGGACGCTCTGTTCCTTCAATCCCCCACCACGTGCTATCATAAATTAGTGCTATAGACATCTCTTACTGCATAAGCTCTCATAAAAATACATATAAAACCTTGTCAGGTGCCCTCGAAATAAAATTGTAAGCTAGTTTCGACTGGCAGTCATGTCCAAATCTCCCACCTAGAATCTATCTTTTATGTTCCGTTTTTTGGGGTCTCTCATTCCCCTATATTTTTTTAGAACAGGGAGTTTTTAGAACAGGGGTATTTTATTGATTTTTCACTCTTATTTATTTCTTCTAAACTCTCCTTCCTTTCCCTCTTCCGTTCTTCAAATTTTCTATTTAATGGAATCAGCCGTTACCTTGCGGAAGTCCAACCTAAGTAAGAAAAGGACCAATATTTAGCCACTTCCGCACATACAGTGGTAGTCGCGCAACAAAGTGCACCGCCCGCCAGCCTGCTGATAAATGCGTATGCGGCAAACAATGCGAATCTCACAACTGCCATCGTCAAATCACTCAAAACGTGTTTCACCCCTCCACGGGGCATCTTCAGGAGTTATGTTACATATTACAGGCGGTGCACTTTGTTGCACGACTACCACTGCATATGCGGAAGTAGCTAAATATTGGTCCGTTTTTTACTTCATATTTTCTCACATTCTGTAGCAATATCATACACTCTAGCTTTAGTTAGACTTCGATCCTTTGTCAAATTTCATACAGGATCCTTACGTCAAGTAAATTTAAAGAGCACTTCCGTTAAAATATTTTAAGTAACATCTCATGCCGAGCATTTGCAAGATAATTCCTAAGATTACTTATAATAAAGAATAAAGACATGTTAGAACACAATAAAGCCTTATTAAATTACGTTTCCAGGTGAAAATTCGCAATTAATTCACTGTAAAAAGTAATTCACTGTAAAAAGCGCAATAGATATAGATATTTTAATAAAGGCTGCGCAGGACCTATCATCAATCTTAAATTCTAATTTTAAAAATATGTGTTATTAGAGAGATATTTTTATTTATTAATATTTATGTCATTAAATAAAGTGATCACTCTGAAATGTATTTTATTTTTTACGTTAACAAGGTATGCGGTAGGTTTTATAAAAGTATTTATTTTTTAGAACAGTTTACTTAGGCTTGCCCGCACCCAGGTTGTACAGTTTGGTCGTACTGTCGTTCATATCCTTGAGTAGTGATCAGAGGTATCGCACGTTTCGATCTGCTACCGCTTGTTAGTGCTATCTGATGTCTGTGGGTCATCAATTTCGCTTGATTTGCAAAAGAAAAAAATGACAAAGGAGATAAGTGTAAGGCGGGTCACCCGAATACAGAATTTAAATTCCCATTGTGAACTTTTTAACATCGCGAAATCACCTAAAAATTCTAGTGCAATAGCATTATAATGGTGCCGATATAAATCTTTATTTTGCCAATTATATGTTTATTACGAATAATATGATAGATGTATTGTTTTCTGTGATTTTTTATTTAGAATAAATTTAGGAATTTTATACATTTAAAACGTGTATAAATATCCTATTTAGTAAATTAACTATTTATATTTTGTAACAATGTTATAGTGATAAGCTCCCGTCACGGGTTCGTTTCCATACATGTAATGTTACATAATTAAAACTTTTTAATTATATATAATTACCACTGCTCACAAACAAGTTTCAAAAATATGCATAGTAGCATCCTCTGCGGTACCATAATACCGCATGCGATCGCCAACGCGCTAGCCAAGTGCAGTGTTTATGTTATATCGCCATAGATACCTCAAGGGAAAGCCTACGCCTTGCAGTGAGCGTGTAAAGGCAGAAATAACAACCTTTATCTAGGCTTCACGAAACATTAGTTTAACATTAGAGTTATAATAAATAAATACATTTAAAAACCTTTTAAGTTAAACGGTTTTTTGATTTTTGACCCATATTGTGGTGGTTGTGTAAAAATATGTACCTAGTCCGCCATATTGGAACGGCGTCCATCTTGAATTTTAAATTTTGACATAATCATCGCGTTTTACTAGTGTAGCCCTTTCATTTGATACCCATATTGAGGGGGTTAAGGAAAAATATGTATTCCGCCATTTTGTATCGGCGGCCTTCTTAGATTTATAATGTTATTGATTTAATTATGTTGTATTGTCATCTAAATTAAATGTGTGTACCAAATTTCAGATCAATCTGACAACGGGAAGGTGCTTAAATTTCAATTTCTAATTTTGACCTATATAAATAAACAAATAAATTCCTTACGGGTCGAACTAAATAAAACCGTTTAAAAACAGCCGCTTATTACAGTATAATGTGCAAACTAGGCAAGAATTTTTATCTACTTCCTGGACTTTACTATGCCAAATAAGCTGTCTGAAAAAACATGTAAATATCCGACTTGTCTTCCAAGAAACTCAAGTTAAGAACGTGAGGGACATAGGATGTTCAGAGCTTCAGTTCTGGGTTAGGCTTCGGTGAAGTCGTCAAGACAGAGTCCCCAAATCGACCCTTACACAAGTTAAACAAAAGAATAAGTAATAAATTCTTGGAATTTTTTTAAAAAGAAGTCTCGGATTTACAAATCTTGACTGTAATTGATTTAAAAAAAATAATAAATAAATACTTTTATAGTGTGAAAGATATTATAAGTAATAATGAAAATTTGAAATGATTTACTCAACTAATGCGTTATAGTAATTGTAAAAGAGAGTAGCTTCTTCTAGAAGCAAGTCACGCTTGTAGCTCTCCTAGCTGAAGTATGCAGTTTTGACAAAAAGTACTCGTGTCAATTTATAGAATATAATTCGTACAAACATTAGAGTATGACTCCTGAGATATAAAAACATGTTCTTGAACACTAAACGCGTAAAATATCTCAACAAATTGTTGCATCATTACTACGTTTTAAAGAAATATATATACATGTTAAAAATTATATTTTCCCTTATAAATCTTAATGATTTCGTATAATATATGTGAAATGTCATGTGTACAATCAATAATATTAATATGAGTAAAATACGAGGTTAATGTACACCTGATTATGAGAAATTCTTACTCAGACTGACATGAATGTCGATGGTTTGTAACAGGAAATTACTGGCTGTGATAAATATTTTACCGAAAACACGAGGGCATTGAGTCATTTATATTTTTTAAGTACATACCATTTATACTTAATGTTAATATTTTTTGAACCTTGCTTAATAGAAGAAACCTTATTTCTTACACTGATTCACTGTCTTTATCTGAAATTAGTCTTCAACTATAATATTGGTTCGTTTTTCTTTATCTTGGTAAAGATGCTTCTCTGAAGAAGACCATCCTTGTTCATCTATCACCAACCTTTTTGATGACATAAATCTTTCAGTCGTTTAGAGTAGCTAATGATCATTCACTCGCTGTATATATTTACTCCTACCTATTTTAATACCACCTTAACAATTATTATGTTTAGTGTTTCATGTAAAATGAATTGAACTTTCTCAACAAAGTTGAAAGATGACTCTAGATTCATTTAAATTCACAACACTACACATAAGTTATATTGTTTTTCACTCTGACTGTACCTGAGTGTACCGGATGTATGAGAGTGTGAAATAAATTATATTAGTACACATGTCACGTATTAAGAGATTTCTGCAATGTGAGAAAATTGAGGTAAAATGTAAAAGTGTTGTATGAAATACCATTTATCACACAGTTCCTAAACAAGTCATTTACTTTATATGCTCTATTGTGCATTCAGTTGTCTACGTCTGTTCTTTTTTTGAGTCGATGGACGCTCACTGCAAGGCATTAGGCTCTCCCAGAGATGGGCACGATCCAACCACTTCCCAAGGCTTCACTTAGTGGGAAGGCTTACCTACCATCTCGTGGTTGCCACTCGAGAACCTTTCAATTCTAACTTTATTCTATAGATTAACATCTTTCCATTTAGTAACTTAATTTTTAACTATGTCATCTATCCATCTAGTGGGATTACTACTACTTCAAATAGGAAATTCTTTGAGCTACGTCGGTGATCTATTGTCGTGTCGATCAAGTTTATAGTCGACCAATTAGGATCAAGATTAGGCAATCCATAACACGTTACTAATGAGTTTTAAGTTATTATAACCACAACGTCCTTAGACAACCTTATTACTTCGACAAACTCAAGAATTTAGTTCATCTACTTCCTTTAAACCAATATTTAAAAGTAGATAGTATAGTTAACCCTTAATAGCCTGATTTACGAAAGTGATTTTTATTTAATATTACTGTGTTTGCTTGAGGGTCTAGATGAAGGGAAAAAAAGATTTTTTTTTAAATTTCGTTGGAAAGAATATTATACAACAGTGAAATTCTTACAGCCAACCTATAAAAAAACTAATAGTAATGTGAACATTCGGTTTAAAAGATTGGTATCAAAATTGAAACTCTAGGTTATTAAGGGTTAACAAGGTCACTGCCACTTCAGACGACGAACCCTTTAAGCTATGTCCTAATATTATTACTCCTGATTGATTTCGTAGGAAAATCTAATTTATAGCTCTGTCTTTGGAGACGAGATGTAAGACTACGTTTCTGTAACAAAGGATATTTCATTACATATATGCAGACCATTACAAACCAGTCCTAATGGATATGTGTGAAGAAGGACTAAGTCTAGCAGAGGACATGACGTGATAAAAGTGATGATGTATATATATATATATATATATATATATATATATATATATATACACACACACACACACATAAATATATATATAAATACGAAGGTCGTTGATCAGTTTATGATGCCAGTAATGGTATATGAATAAGAGATCTGTTCGCTTAAAATGGGTTTTATAAAAAGGCAAAAAGGTGGTAGTATATATATATATATATATGTGTATACTACCACCGTGACTATCACCTATGTGATGTTTTATAGTCATTGTATTTCGTGCGACAAAGATAACGCTCTACGAAGCCGAAATTAGCCGATTATCTCGTTACAAACGTCAATGTATAATCTAATATTCAATACACACGACTACAATTCTTTTAGTGTAAAATTGTTTAACATTATACAATGATGATACAATTAAATTTTGAATAATTAACACACCAAGTAGTTAATCATAAATCGAGATATAAAAGTTACACGACAAAGGATCTAATGTTGCAGAAGCAGATAATAGATTGAGGAAAAGTCATAGAATAACATAACATGGTTACGTGAATGCAGAAACACAATGCACACGAAAGTGACGGACCATTCTCGGCGCACGGGTGAAGGCGTCCCATGTAATTTGTTTTGAAGCGGAACTTGAAAGCGCAGTCATCAGTCAGCGAGAAGTAATGAAGACGTAACTTGACGACAGTGTTGTAATTAGGTGCCTTTATTGAGCTTTGACTAGTAATCATACGAATGGTCATAGATTAAACAACGAACCTACGATGTTGTTTATACCTACTTTTGTTTATTTTCTCAGAGACAATGAGGCATTTAAAAAACCTTCTAGTTCCAGGTGAAACGGTTCACAGGACAAAACTCGGGGGCTCCTGGGGAAACCTATTCTAGGAAATGATCGTTGATCACTCAGTTTAAGAGTGACTTGGATTAAGTACACCGTGAGGGACCACGTCAAAGGCTGTCACTCACTTAGAATCTCGACACAACAGCGCCTGAGAGGTCATCGGATGTTATTACCTGGTTTACACTATCGATACTTCGGTAATATTTACAATATAAACCATAATTTTTGATCCCTGTACAGTAATGTTTTTATTGGTTTTTTTTTCATTGTTTGACTATAAATCATTATATGTTTTCAGTGTGATAGTTATAAGGTAACAACTGTAACTAATTTTATATTTCTAAGCTTCTTAGTTTGTACTTTCTTACTGCCATTTACTGTCTATCTCCTAAAAAGTAAATAAATAATAAATAAACTGTTGTAATAAAAAATAAATTATATGATACTGTGATCGAAAAGTAAATTGAATTTGTATATAGAATCTAAATTTGTTCTTCCAAATCAATTTATCACTTCCAGAGTAATCTCTGTTCGATAAAACGCAATTTTTCCAACGCTTTTTTCAGTCTTCAAAACCGCCGGATTAATCTTTTTCTGGTACAGCATTCAAGAACTTCTTCATTTAGGTTTTTATCTTCTCAAACGTGTTAATCATGCTCTGCATGGACCTTTCTAGATTTGCTGAGTAGCCAGAAGATACATGGAAACAAATCAAGCAAATACGGTAGTTACGGATGATATGAGACGAGTTTTTGATGCATTCTAGAAAAAAAAATATATATTTTGACATTAATGGATAACACGTTTAGGACACAAAACATCTTTCAAAACGGTTTAGGTTGAGCGAAATGACTTTCCAACTTTTTACATACAGACGCTTGGCAAATATTATAGAAAGTTTTACGAATGTAGGAAAAAATTAGTTTACCTTAATAATGTCCGGGATTTTTAAATGACAATTTCACTTTACTTTTTGATCGCAGTAATAGACAGTATTGTTAAAGGAACGGAAATAATGACACTAGTCTATCATACAGGCGTATTCCTAAGCAAACCGGTAAGTACAATAGTACAACTTTATTTTCTTTTTTATATTTAATAGAATCAGGCGTTTCCTTGCGGAAGTCCATCCTATGTAAGAAAAGGACCAATATTTAGCCACTTCCACACATGCAGTGGTAGTCGTGCAACAAAGTGCACCGCCCGCCAGCCCGCTGACAAATGCGCATGCGGCAAGCAATGCGAACTACACAACTGCCACCGTCAAATCACTCAACACGTGTTTCACCCCTCCACGGGGCATCTTTAGGAGTAATGTTACAACGATTAGTGCCAAACACAGAGTCAATGACACAAAGACTTTGGCTTATCTATTTATTCTCCTTGATATACTTTGTTAATACAGTTGAACGTGAACTTTGTAAAGAAGAAAACAAAATATCTACGCTATCTTGTGGATGTACATCAAATGCCTTTCTGTTCTTGGTTCTATCAGTTGTGTTAATAAACGATAGAGAAGTAACATTAGAGAAGATAACACAGAAGAGTAAATATATAAAGTCTGTGTGGACATATTTTTCGTCATGGCAGACAAGGATTGATAGAGGTATCACTTCTTTTTGGTTTCTGGGAGAAACATTATATATGAGAAAAGAGTTATAATCCTTCTTCACTCAGAAAGAGAGTAGAAAACGTATTCCAGCATGCAATATTATAGATGATTGGTCGAATATCTTTATGTTACTTGGTTCTCCCATTTTGGTCAGAAATGTAAGAGTTCAAAAGAAACATTATATAGAAAAAAAAAACTATGTTATTGAGCAGATCGATATCCGGAAAACAGGCTTATATATGATTCACACTTTGTGTGACCTGTCATATATTTTAGGGTAATGAATACATCAAATATAATAACTCAGGGTAATTGGAAATAAGTAGGTATAAAAGGTTTAAAGATTTTTGCTATACAATGAGTTGTACGTTTGTCGTTTTGGAGCTTTTACATCTACATCCATTGCAGTGTAAAAGTAATGTCATAATGTGAACATTCCTTAATTTTTATAAATATCTATAATATATTTAAATATATCGTAATACTTTTTTGATTATTTGTAAATAATTCTGTATATACCTATATTATATATATTAAAGTACTGTGATATTTTACATCATTTGTAAAAATTAAAGCACATTCACATTATAACATTACTTATGAGCCACCATATACAGACTGTCCATTATAAAAATTTCCTATATAAAAGTCTATTTTGATTATTTATAACGGTTTGTTAATGGAATATTATCTAATATATAAAATTCTCGTGTCACGTTTTTCGAACTTGAACTCCTCCGAAACGGCTTGACCGATTTTTACCAAATTTTACATGCGTATTCAGTATATCTGAAAATCGGCTACTATCTATTTTCCATACCCCTAAGTGATAAGGGTGGTCCATCCCTAAATTTTATTTTTAATTTTTTAGACAATTTTTTTGGTTTTTATTTTATTATGATACAGAATACAAAAATACATACAAACTTAAATTTTCACCCCTCTACGATCAACCCTTATCTTACATTTGTTAATTAAAAACTTTAATTTTTTTTTGCAAAACAACGTTTGCGGGATCAGCTGGTTCTTTTTATAAAGTCCTTTACATCTTCGGTTCACTGATCTAGACCATGTACAATTAATCCACGTGCCATGGTTCCCACTTCCGCGATTTCAAACGGGTTTCATTTGAAGAGCTAGTTTCATTCAAGCATCAACAGCTGACCGCCATTTTTAATTCGTTATAAATATTAGTATTGAACTTCTTCAATCTTTACTATTTTTTTAACAAACATTATGAGGCATCTAAATATGTTTTTTACCATTTAATCCTACACTTATAAAATAGTACTCATAATTTTTTTACAGCAATGGAATTTTAATAATCCATAATAAATGTAGTATAATCGAGCTGTGGTAACACAGCGGTAGATGACTGAGACTTGAGATCGCAGGTCGTGGGTTTGATTCCCAATATGTAATTTATTTTAACATACACTTCGTTTATTATTTATATAGGAATACCACTGCTCACAAAAGTTCTAAGACCACGTCACGCAATGCCGGACGAAGACGCCCCCCAAAAAAGACCAAGGGGGGCCCACCAAGAAGGTCACGCACAAGGTGACAAGACACGCCTAAGCAAGGGGGCGCACCGAATAGCAACTGCTAGGAGGCAGAAGCAAGAAGAACAACACAACACAACAAGACACTGACGACGATTCCAGCACCACCATCGAAGTAGAAAAATTTAGAAAAATTTGAAAACCGGAAACCAACGAAGTTGTAAAAGCCCCACAAGGCTAACAACCGAAAGAACAACCAGAATACAGGGACAAAAGTTCCAGAGGATGGGCAGCAGCGTCCTTTGCGTACCATAATACCACACTGGGATCGCCAACCTGCCTGCAGAGCGTAGCCATTATGGAGTATACATCCATACATATCTTTGGGGGAGATATATGCCTTGCAGTGGGCATCAAATCGACGACGAAGGCAAAGTTAATTGCAAATAAAAAGTGAAAAATCTTTTTCATTCAAATTATTTTCTCAACTCCAAATCAATACAAATATTTTGATTTAAAAGCGATAGTTTTTAAAGTCTTCAAGAATTTTTTAATTGGTGTCTTCTAGGAGATCGTATAGGAGTCGGTAGTTACGGCATTGGTAGGCTTCCACTGGGTGAACCATCATAGCTGATTTATGGGAGGAGCGCAAGACAACAATTATGTTGATATAAGAGAGAGTCTTAGGCTTTGCAGTGCGTCTTTCGTCTGGAAAGAAGAAGAAGGAGAAATAGTATCAGGAATGAGAAGATCCATAGATGAACTAAAGTAACTTAAATAGTCTAGCAGACAGATTAAACGGCCGGATCTTAAAACTCGATGACCAAAAGGAATGTGGTGAAGGAGGAGAGGTGATGCGATGAGGATTTTGAGTGAAGACAAGAGAACAAACGAATATGTGATGAAAGAAAGACGTAGCAATAGAAATTGTGAAGGATGATAGAGGAGAAGTAAAATAGAATAGTAAAAATGAAAAGGTTATTGCTAAATAAAGTCTCTGACCTAAATACGATAGGAGGAACAAGAGGTCCCTATGGCCATGAAAGAAAAGGAAATCCATCCACAAGGTACACTGGTGACCTTGTAAAGATAGATGGAAGTTGCATTGATGTCCGTCACTTCTAGCTATACCTTTCGAAAATTTATGATGGAAGGTCTAGACAGGTCTAGGCAAGCCTTTTTTTTTGTTTCGGGGGTGGGGGGAATCTTTCGTAAGTTCAAGATGCCCCGCATCTGGGGAGAGGACAGGGGTATGTGGGATTCCTACCCACTAAAACCTCCCCCGGTGATCGCCCTCTGCGCTATACGAGGGACCGCAGTATCTCCCGGTCAGGGATCGCTACGCGGTCTTTCCTCGCGCCGTGCTATTTTCAATAACCCGTCCCGGGGTATGCGTGTATACGCTACCCGCGAAACCCTTGTGGTGCTATCACGATGGTTCGAGACCACGTCGAACCATAGTCCGCCTCAGAGTCGCCGAAGCTAGTGGGAGTTTAGGGAGGTCTGGGCAAACCTAACCTAACCTAACCTAGGTCAGAAACCCAAAAAAAAGTTACTAAAACTTAGAAAATATGTAACATGCTATTTTTTTAGCACGAGGTTAACTGTTATGCTATGCTATAACGTTATTTTAACAGTAACCGTTATTAATTGAAAACAGAACATCGCTTTCTTGCAATATGTAATTTGTTGTGGAATTATAATTATAGCTTTTATTTGGCCGACTTACGGATTTGGGTTTTGATACTTCTGCATTTTAATTCGTCTGATTATCATATTAATTATTTTGTTTAATCATATCGATATAATAATCATAGCGATTTGGAGAATGGAGATCAATTTATTATAAATTTCATCGTATATGTTGTATATATATTAATTGAATTTCGTTATACGAAACAATATCAAGTTTTCTAGTATTAATATAAATCAGGTTACTATTAATACGTTCATTTTTGTTTTCTATTTTAATTAAAGATCATGACAACATTTTAATTTAATTAATGATATAAAAATGTTAATAGAATTGATAAATAAAATTCTTTTTTAAATGATATTTGTATTGGTGTTTACATCTAACAACATACGATTTAATTTATTGAACTTTCATATTTGTTATTAAATCGATTATTCGTAGTTTATTTATTTTTTAATATTTTTATTTAAACATAATTATTTACAGTAATATCGTGTGATAAAAATGTACTGTTTCGTAGTAAAAATAGTTTGATTTATTTAATGTTACATAAATATAATGACATTCATACCGACACCAAAAGGCTTCATCGTCTTCTTCTATTCAGCTGATAGACGCTCATTGCAAGGGATAGCCGCCAAGACCAAGACCAGGACCAAGACCGCCACCATGACCACCTATGACGTGGTCGCCATTGGAGAAGCCTTCGATCGCAATGGCCATAGGTTGGACGCACCCATTGCCATTTCAGACAAGCATTTCCTCGAGCTACTTAGATTACCTATTGTCATATTATCAAGATCAGGTAAACCACAAAATGTTACTAATGAGTCTTAAGTTATTTTGACCACAACGTCCTCTGAAAATCACGTTACTTCGACAAACTTAAAAGTTCAGTTCATCTACTTCCTTAAAGTAGATAGTATAGTAAAATACCAGGTGGAAGATCATTTACTCGCTGATATGTACCAGTCAAGCCAGTAACTTGAATCTCTATTACTTTAAACTAGTTATAATAACCTACAGAACCCTTAAATTTTGTCTTTAAAAGTTACCAGATCTTTAATGGAATCAGGCGTTACCTTGCGGAAGTCCATCCTAAGTAAGAAAAGGACCAATATTTAGCCACTTCCGCACATGCATTGGTAGTCGTGCAACAAAGTGCACCACCCGCCAGCCCGCTGATAAATGCGTATGCGGCAAACAATGCGAATTACACAACTGCCACCGTCAAATCACTCAACACGTGTTTCACTCCTCCACGGGGCATCTTTAGGAGTTATGTTAGACTAATTAGTGGGCATCTTCAGGAGTTATGTTACACCGATTACTGTGTTTGGCACTAGTTAAGAGATCCTTCATGGATATGCGTGTGCGCATATATAACAAAGTTCAACAAAATATCTTAGACCGTCCGTTTCTTAGTTTTAAATCTTAAAATTAAGAGCATATATGTAATGATCAAATAATTTTTAGCATAAAAATGTTCATCGGAACAGAAAGAAATAAATGATTTCTTTCTAAAACCAAACAAACACTTCTTAGATCGATTGATGATACAAATAGAAAACACAAAGCCTTCGGGTCCTTAAACAAACAGGTTACAAATAGTGCGGAATCTTCGTAAAAGGCTTAGCTGCGATAAAATAAACATCCTGATGCCATTAAACACGGGCAATACCAAAATTAGCAGTGGCCGAGCGATGCGTGTGCCGAATAAATCTCAGCCCGATAAGTGCCTTCCGCTAGGTGGCGCTCGAATCGCGATAGCGCGACCCGGGCCTATCGGCGCGTTCGAGATCTCCTAGCTTTGTTAAATAACTGGCCGGGAACACTGCCTTTGTGAAACACATTTATATTTTAAATCTTTATTTCCAATCGTTTCAATTTGTACTTAAAATTAAATTTGTTTTTGACTCAAATATACATATTTTTTTAAATTTTTGATCCCTTTTTTGAGGCTTCTCGTATCCGCATCATATTGAGGAAAGAGCCTTTATTATTTAAATATTTTTAAGTTAGTGTTTTCTTACCACTCTCCTCTTCCGTTCTTCACAATCTCTTTCATTCTCTTACCATTTGTCTCTACATAGCAATGTATGGTTATTACTATAAATAAAGAATAGTTTGTAAAATTAAATTTGTTTTTGAATCAAATATACATATATTTTTTTTAATTTTGGTCCCTTTTTGAGGCTTCTCGTATCCGCATCATATTGAGGAAAGAGCCTTTATTATTTAAATATTTTTAAGTTAGTGTTTTCTTACCACTCTCCTCTTCCGTTCTTCACAATCTCTTTCATTCTCTTACCATTTGTCTCTACATAGCAATGTATGGTTATTACTATAAATAAAGAATAGTTTGTAAAATTAAATTTGTTTTTGAATCAAATATACATATATTTTTTTTAATTTTGGTCCCTTTTTGAGGCTTCTCGTATCCGCATCATATTGAGGAAAGAGTCTTTATTATTTAAACATTTTTAAGTTAGTGTTTTCTTACCACTCTCCTCTTCCGTTCTTCACAATCTCTTTCATTCTCTTACCATTTGTCTCTACATAGCAATGTATGGTTATTACTATAAATAAAGAATAGTTTGTAAAATTAAATTTGTTTTTGAATCAAATATACATATATTTTTTTTAATTTTGGTCCCTTTTTTGAGGCTTCTCGTATCCGCATCATATTGAGGAAAGAGCCTTTATTATTTAAATATTTTTAAGTTAGTGTTTTCTTACCACTCTCCTCTTCCGTTCTTCACAATCTCTTTCATTCTCTTACCATTTGTCTCTACATAGCAATGTATGGTTATTACTATAAATAAAGAATAGTTTGTAAAATTAAATTTGTTTTTGAATCAAATATACATATATTTTTTTTAATTTTGGTCCCTTTTTTGAGGCTTCTCGTATCCGCATCATATTGAGGAAAGAGCCTTTATTATTTAAATATTTTTAAGTTAGTGTTTTCTTACCACTCTCCTCTTCCGTTCTTCACAATCTCTTTCATTCTCTTACCATTTGTCTCTACATAGCAATGTATGGTTATTACTATAAATAAAGAATAGTTTGTAAAATTAAATTTGTTTTTGAATCAAATATACATATATTTTTTTTAATTTTGGTCCCTTTTTGAGGCTTCTCGTATCCGCATCATATTGAGGAAAGAGTCTTTATTATTTAAACATTTTTAAATTAGTGTTTTCTTACCACTCTCCTCTTCCGTTCTTCACAATCTCTTTCATTCTCTTACCATTTGTCTCTATATAGCAATGTATGGTCATTACTATAAATAAAGAATAGTTTGTTAAATAATACTGTAGGCTTTAAAAAATTAGACCCTCTTGTAGACAATTGTGTACAGTATCACAATATACTCCTGTACTTCGTAATTAACACATAATAAATCTACAAGTGGAGCTGTGGTAGCTCAGTGGTGACGGACTAAGATTTGCGATCGTAGATCACGGGTTCAATTCTCTGGATACCGTCATAGACAATTTGTGCATTAATGTTTAAGGATTGCTAGTGCTGAACAACAAGTTTCTAGTGAATAATCGCAGCATGCTCTGCGTATTATAGTACCACACTGCGATTTTCAGCCCATAGGTATCTTTGGAAAAGGCTTATATCTTGCAGTGGGCGTCTAAAGGCTGAATCGATAAAGGATGTGTATGTGTGTTTAAGTGATAATTAAACTTGGAAATGAATTGCTCTACTAGTGCATTAAAGAAACTGTAAATGTGGCCACACAAAAAAAAGAAACCTTCCGTATGGGCCAAAACCTTCTCAGAATATTTGTAGAGTTGTTTTGAAGAATACCTTTATTCTTTTTCTTTTTAAATAGCCTTCTTCTTACGAAGATCGACGACCGTTAGAGCAATTTTAATCTTAGACGTCATTGTTCTGAAGATCGAACGAGCGCTCTTTTCAAATCACTGGTGTAAGTTTTTCAACCAGGATCAAAATAATTACTGTACGATAAAATGCAGTAGCTCGTATTTTGATTTTCTTATCACGTGGCCCAAATATTCTAGCTTTCGTATTTTTATTATCACTTCTAATTATTTATTCATGCTCCTTATTAACACTTTTATTATTAAATTTGTCTCTCCGGAATACTTCAGTCTTCTTACCTTACCTTTATAGATGTTTCCTCTTACGTGCTGTGACTTTTCTCTTATTTTTTTTATTTGATGTGGTTTAATCTTTCTGCAATGTTGTATATAGTAAATTAATACCGTTGTGTCACCTATAAAGGAAGACAGTAACAACAATGATTTATTGATAACTTTTAACGTACTTTTCACTTATGCTTACTGCTTGTATATCTAAATAAATAAATAATGTCGTCTGTTTGTAAAATGTGGCCAAAGTAGATAAAACAGGTGTGATTGATTTTCCAAAGGTTTTGCTTGATTTATAGAGTGTGTTTAATCTATTATATCGATAACATACATCTCCAATGTCATATTTCAAAGTCTTACATCTGACTTCTTCATCTTTTAATATCCTAATTTCTTTGTCGTATAGGAAGCAGTAGGCTTTCGTAATATTACAATTGAACCGATATTTTTAATCGAATATTAAATTTGATATTTTAGAACAGATGTAAATTTTCCACACCATAGACTTATAAAAGTATTTTTTTTTAAATTGCCAAATGTTAAAGCGATGAATCCAAAAACTGGTCCGACTAATCTTAAGAATAGTGAAGGAAGTGTTATTCTGATTCGTGTTTCGTTTTGTGGGCGTTTTGTTGAATAATGATTGTATTCAATATGAGGCAATAAATTAATATATTACTACTACAGTCTAGATAGAGCGAAGTATAAATTATTAACGGAATATCGATTATTGAGAGAATTTGAATGTTAAATATGCGCTTGTTTCTTATAAATTTTTTTTGACTAATGTTTAAAAAAAATTAAGTTATTTTTTTAACAAACTTAATGTCGGCATATGTAACCCAAAAATAGTAGTGACAGATTAAGTTGAACTTTAATTGTTAAAAATGTTTAGTATCGGGCCTTCATTTTAAATATCATAATGATGAATTGCTACAATTAGTTAAAAATAATTGCTAGTGTAATTTGTTAGTAGGCATGGCACATCGTTCATTCAACTTTATGGGCCGAAAGGTTCTCTATTGGCGATATCGAGTGATATAGTCAAGGCATAAGATGTCGCTATATGCGTGTTCTCTTGTCTTGTCTATACGGACTGGTTTCCGTATCCAAACACCGTGCTCTTTTTGCGTCGGAGTTATTTTTTTAAACACTCTTTCTCTATGTTATTTTCGGGACAGAAACGCATACCCTTCTAATTTCATCATCCTTCTCTTATCTTCCACAATTTCTATCATTCAGTATACATTCAACATACAGAATTTACCCAAATGTATGAATGTATCACGTATCGCCTCCCATCCCCTACACTTCCTATTACACTGTTTGGTTTTACCTGGAAACGTCACCTATCACCCTGCAACAAAACCGCAAGTAATTCTGGCTGCTTTCCTCCTCTTTCAAAAGGGAAGCGTGCGTCGGGGTTTTATTTTAATCCCTACCTCTAACTTGGTGTGGTGGTGGTTGGTGTGGTTAGGGACTTCTTTTTCTTATTTTTTAATATTTTTTTCACTTATCTTTTATATCCATTCTCTTCTTCCATGCATGTTATGTTCCTGTATTCCTATACTTGCTTTCCACATTTCATCTATCTTTCCCTTTCATTCTATCTCCCTCTTTTGCGGTGCTTTCCATCACCTCGTTCCTCAGGTTTACAATATTTACTTATTTAATTTTATTTGACAATTTTTTTGGAATTTATGTACTTATTTCTATAATTACATTAATTTTACAGTTTTCACATTATTAGTTTTTGTTTCTCTTTATTGTCTGCGTGTCTGTGTATGATCTTTTTGCACAGCCTAAGGAATTCAAGTCGCGTCTGTTCCTTCTCGATTGCGAGGCTATTGACACCTTGCTAACTTTAATGCCTAACCGGCATTCGGAGTCGAGATGGAGTTCACCGAATGTGGGACACTTGGCTACAAGGTGGACCACGGTCTGGTCCACGCCTGGTTCGCAGTAGCACGAGGGGTTCTCCTTGAGCTTGAACCTATGAAGGTATTCAGAGAACCCCCCGTGAAGAGATGGATATGCGTCGAAGTTACCCTTACTGAAATCAACTCAACTCCTCAACAAATTCCAGCATACCCTTTATGTCTATGTCGATCACGGTAACAAACGAGGCCCATATCTTGAATGGGGCATATACGAACTGAAACGACGACAAAGAAAAATATTTTACAAGTGAATCATTACAATGAATTGTATGAAAATGTATGTCTCATATAAATCAGTGACAAATTACAAGATTATCTTCTGTTTTATTTATGCAAGATCTGATCGTACAATGCTGATATCCATTATTGTGTTCGATGCTTTACAAACGGCACATGCGAGGTTTAAAAAACTTTAAACGTAAAATATTTATGACTCCTATAGTGCGATCAAAAATTTTGATTGACCTATCAAAGTAATTTGTTTACATTATAATAAACCTCTAGAACTAGTAGAAATCCACTATCGGCCTTACACTGTAGAATTTTCTCGGAGGCGCGCCAAGTGTTTCTGATCTATACAGCCCTAATACAGCATATGTATCGACAAATTTAAATTGAAGATATCTTTATTGAAATGAACCTTTCTTCTATTATGTTCTCCAACGGGGCAAGGACTCGGTGTGAATATTATTTTCTAATATTTTAATATTTTCATCATTCTCCTTTCATTCTACTCAATTTCTTATATCTTATTTCTTAATCCTCGCTGCTCCGTGAACATCTGGAGTAGACATGTATCCAGCAGAACTAATTGCTTATAGGCTGACAGTCAATTACAACTTAGGAGTCTTCAAGATAAGAGTGAATAGGTTACTTCTAGGCAAGCTATCGTACACCTCGTGATCACGCACACACACACACGCATACACGCACACACACACACACACACATATATATATATATATATATATCGACAAATTCAAAATGATATTTATATATATATATATATATATATATATATATATATATATATATATATATATATATATATATATATATATAAATATATCGTTTTACATGTTTAAATTTTATATCCGTTAAAGTCAACTTAGCTCCGAGTAGCATTATTAAAAATTTAAATATAAACCCATGCATAAATGATTGATAAAACTGATTAACAATGTGTTACGAAATACCTTAAAACGGAATAAACCGCATTCCGATACAAAACAAAGTAATTGGTACAATAAAGTCGACGGGACATCGCCCAGGTTGATTCAAAATAGAAAAATTCACAGTGTGAATTCACTTCGTGCGTTTATAATTCAATTCATTAGATGTTCTCTAAATCAAGGTTCGAAAATAATATATTTATCACATCCAACGGCCGTATATTTCACTATAATGTGCGATGTAATGAAACGATTTATATTACCTATACTATTAAAACTCGAAACAAAATCACGACAGTGTGTCGCTTAAAAACCATAATTGCCAATTGACATACGACTTTATGATTCTTAAAATATCTTAATTACAATAATGACCTTTCGATAATATGACAATAATGTGCTATTGGATCACCGATTTACGGAATTATAATTTTTTTTTTAGTTCGACACAGTTCGGCGATCTGTCGATATAAATTTTATTATTGATCTTTGAATCGAATTGGAAACAGATTAAAACGACCCCCTGGAGCCTACTCGATAAAGTATGACGCACTTATAAATTTACGACGAAATTATGTACGATAATTTGAACAGCCTGTATAATTATAGAATTTTTATTTCATTCTCGCACCCGCTGTATACTCTTTATTATATTAGATTAATAAAATACACGGATATAAAATTCTAGACGTTTTTAAATTCTTTTACAACATCTCGCGGAAAATGTTCTTTTTTTAAGTGGCGCCATTTTGTAATATTCTTCGAATATATACATACAATTAAAGGAAGGATCTAGAAAATAAAATAAATTGAAGTGTTGTTTATTTATTTACACTTTATTATACACCAAAACACTTTTAAAAAATAATCAAAAATGAAATGTAACAAATTAACATAGATAATAACGAAACAAAATAGAAACAATTTATATACAAGTATAATAGGTTTGGTCGCTAAAAGTAATCTCTACTAGAAAACCTTTGGATGGTTATTAGAGAAGAAAATTAAACTTAAGAAATACTTAAAGAAATGAAAATTAAACTATACATAGAAGACATCCACAGCTAGACATATGCCTATCCCATAGATATCCAATAGGATCAATGGGAAGCTAATGTCCAGAATATCAGGTCCCAAGCACCATCTATTCTGTTAGTTACGAGGCCTTTCAACTACTATTTCAATTTGCCAAACCGCTGGAATATCAGATACTTTTGCTTCTCTATGGATCCTCAAACAGAAGTGAGTATGATCATAATTAGTTTTCTGTTTTACTTTCTTTTCTTCTTATGTTTTTAAGATATAGAAATAGAAGTAATAAAGTTGAAGATAGGGCAAAAAATGATAACAAAATTAATCTTCAAAAAAGAAAGGAAATCAAACACCTTTAGGTATCTAGACTAGATTCGTTTATTTTGCTTGGTTGGTTTCGGTTGAAATTGATGCTGTTAGCCCAGGGGCTTCTACAGTTTCTTCGGGACTGAGTTCACGGAGTGGAAGGGTCCATGAACTTAAAAATAAAACAGAAGCTGGATAGACGCATTTCAGTTGTACGATGACGTTTGCACGTAGTAAACCGTTCTACCCGAGTAGAGCTGTGTAGTGTTGGTGTTGTGTATGCGGCTTGGGTAGGTAGTGTTAACCAAAGGCAAGCCAAGGATACATCCGAATGCATCCGCATTATTTTTTTGTTATTTTGGATAATGCCTTATGGCATATTACACTGGGACAACGACACAGATATTGAATCAATATTTTTAATCCAATAAAGTGCAGTGTGGGCGAAGACAGTATTCTTACATAATGTTTTGTTTGTCCTCAAAAACAATCTAAATTATTTAAAAGTGGTAGACATGGTGTGAATCCTTGTATTAATAATAAAAATAAGCTATATACACCTAGTTTTCGTCTTCGAAAATTAAATAGATCGCTTATGGCACAAGGTATACGTATGTACAATCAAATTCCACAGTCAATTACAGATCAGCCATCTGCGTTCGGAAAGCTCCGAAACATCTTCTCGTCTAAAACAACATATATATATATATATACGAAGGTCTTTGATCGGTGTATGATGCCATTGATGGTATATGAACACGAGATCTGGTCGCTTACAATGGGCTTTATAAAAAGGCTCGAGGCCATCAATCATGAAGAAATGTCATAGTTAGAAGATATGCTAAGTGAGACATTTTGATAGTAAAGTCAACGACGGTTGGGGCCAGAAGGTGAACAATTACCACGAGGCGGTAGATGCAACATGGGTGGTCTCCGCTAGGTAGACCAACGACACAATCAAGGATGAGGAGAGTCGCTAGATGTTGACAGTGTAAGCCCGGACATCGAGGCAATCTTTAGCTTGTATGAGTATTATCAAGGGTCTCTTTATTAATTCTGAGGTCCTTCACAGCTAACTATATATATATATATATATATGATATATATATATATATATATATATATATATATATATATATACACACATATGATAGTATTATTCATTTAATTCAGATTTACAATAGAGTAACGACCACATAAAGAAGACAGGAAAAGCGTGCTCTGCTCGAACGAAAAATATGAGGAAGAATCATCAAGAAATAAAAGAATGCTACCTACATGGTCTTCCTATAATACCGACTTTACTCACTCCTACTTCACTAGGATTGTCGCAGCATTGATATCAGCGTCCTCTCCGTACCATATCAGAACACTGTGATCGCTCACCCGCCTGCCAGGCATGGCGATAACGGTATATCTCTCTATAGATATCTCTGGAAGTGGGGTAGGTTATGTAGCGGGCATCTATGGACTTAAATTACGAACCTTATTCGTAATTAAATAAAGGCTGTATTGATGAATGACAGTGTTATCGGCTTTACGCATGATTAAACTTGAATTAGATATATATTTTAAGGATACTATAATTAATACATATAATGTAACTAAGTCAATACATATGAAACAAGAGAAGACAGCCTTCCAAGCGTGGCGACTTTCTCATTTAAGTTTATACCTTAGTTTATTTTTTTCGTATTCTTAACACTGTCTGTGTCACTTTTCGTATAAAAGACGACAGAGCGTCAAAATAAATTAATATATTATAGATTTGTTTTTAAAAATAACGTGTTATGTAGACTTATCGATTCAACATATATGTATATGTATCCAAAATTAATGAAATATTTGTTCATAAAATCGAGTCAATAATGGCGATCAAAAAAAGGTCAAGTCATAATAAAACTACAAGATTATTTAAGAAAGCGATTTGCTTGCTAATATACTTTATTAGCGAATCTGTGGCGCTTTGATATATTAAAAATTTATAAGTCTATGTTTTATTGCATTCTTCGAATTCGGGTTGAAATCTAGTAACCTTTTGACTGTCTCTATTTATATTAAATATTTATTTTATTATTAAATATGGCATTAACAGACAAACAAACAGTCTGATGTATCTTCATCATTTTAGCAAAAGGATTTCCATTGCTAAACATAAGTGTTCCTTACGGTCTGCAATCAGCGTCTACTGACAACTTTAACAACGCTACACTTGCAAGTTCATGACCTACGCTCTAGAACCTTAAGTCACTAGCGGCAATTTTTTGTGACATACTTAACTCCAACTTAGTTTTTCCTCTAAGCCTTCTTCCGAAAAGAGCTATTTTATAATAACTATTAACTATTTTATATAATAACCTTATGGTTATAAAAGAAATTAATGTAATTATAAAATAAGAAACAAACTGAGAAAGCTCGGGAAAAAAAAGGAAAATTATTCGTAAATAAATTCTCTGTCCCAAACAAAATAGGGGTACGAGAGGCTCCCAATAGCGGGGGCCTTAAAAAAAGAAAGCTCGGAAATTTAGATGAAGTTAAATAGAAGAATAATAAAAGAGCTTAAGATGTACCAAAGAGGAAAAGAAAAAAAAATGTCAAAAATAAGGCTATAATTAAAAAAAAATACTTTCCTTGGTCTTCGGATTCCCACAATTCTGATTTGACCTCTTATTGAAATACCGAGTAAAGCTTTCTCCATGGTGCGTTGAGCGATTATGACTTTACCAATGTTTCTCAGAGCGAGAGACCCATGTTTCTGAAACGTGAGTATATATTGGTACCATACTTTAATCTAATGTGTATTAAAATTAATATTAACTTGTTGCGGAGAGAACTTTTGTAATGCGCAAATTATTTAGATATAAACTAAACAGTGCTTTTGAAAATCTATGTGGCAGTCCTATGCACAACAATAAATGTCTTACAGCTGGAAAAAAAGAAAATTATGATATTAAATACAAACAGGATTTATCACAAGTGACTTTTGTCAAAAATATAATAGTTTCTTTAAAAAAATGACTCAATACCTTCACGGAATAGGGATGTTTAAAATCGATTAAATAAAAAAAAACATCGTTAAAATTTTAAACCAATCAAAGAGCACAACATTACGCACAATAAAGCGCCAAATCGAAATCTTCTGAGTTGTCTTTCACGCATTTTATTTGACGTTTACTGCCCACTGTGACAAACCAGTAATTATTTTGGACGAAAATATTAAAAATTCGAATTCGGAATTGCCTCCGCGGTGAGTAAAAAATTGTCTTTCCGACTCGTTATTTTTATTTCGGTACTCTTTTCGATGTTAACGGACATTAAATAAGTTTTTATAATATCCTCCTGACTTATTGAAGGTGTTGTGAAACTATTCGCTCATAACAACGATATTGACTATTTTTAACTTTATTCATTTTTAAGTTTATTTATTCATTTATTTCATAAATCAAGACATTACATTTATTTTTTTTATATAGTTGTAATGGAATAGGCGTTTGTCTTCCATCTCACCTGATGAACAGTGTAGATTAAGATAAAGGTGGTACACGCCCATCCAAAAGAAACCTGTCCACTCTACTCTTAAAGGCTTCGGAGTTCAATTTATTAGGAAAAATAGACCCAGGCAGGTCGTTTCAAATCTTGGCAACTCTCACCAAAAACAATCTGTCAAATTGTTTAGTTCGACCTTTGGGTATGTCAACAACGTATGGAAGAAACTTTTGCCTGCACCTAGTAGACCGATAAAAGAATGAAGATGGCTCAATCAGTTCGAAAAAACCTTCGAGCACTCTCCAAAGTGTCCTATAAAAAACCGATAAGCTGGTAACTCGATAACGATGCTCAAGGGTGTGTAGTCTGCTATTTGAGAGCTTTTCGTTGTAAATAACCTACGGGATCTTCCGTCAACTGAGTTCAAAGCTTCCAGATGATATTTTGCTGCACCGTCCATGAGGTGACTGCAGTACTCCATGCAGGATCGAACTTGGGCAGTGTAAAAATTAAGCAGCTATTCAGTGTTGAAGTACCGTCGAACTTTTGAAAGATTTGATGATTTCTTGGACCCCGCTGATGCCATGGACTCAATTTGTTAGCCATGGTTGAGGATAGAGGTGATGGTAATATCTACAAGCACTAGATGGTTAGTATTCTGTAAGGATATACCTTCAAAAGTGGGTGTTAAATCGAAGCTACTCTTTTTCTCGGAGAAAAGACACGCCTGTATTTTGGAAAGATTGAACTGGACAAGATTGGCGTCACCCAAATCGGACACCATTAGTTTTTATTGCAATCGAGTATCCCAAACAAACTAAATTGTAACTTGAAACCGGACATATATGTGCAATATGCCGGCTAGAATCACATATACGCAAAGAAGTTTCAATATATTTACCGATATCTTATCTTCTTCTCTCAGTCGATGGCACCAAATTTCTCATGGTTTAATTGATTTATAATTGTAACAATATAGATATCGACTTACGTCTCCTTCTTATTTTTTAGCCGATGGATGTTCCCTGTGAAGCATAAGGTGCTATGATCTCTATGATGAGCAGACTATTTCTGCTTGCATCTAGCGACTTCCTTAATTATGTCGCAGGTCTACCTGGTCGGGGGCTTACCCACGCAACGTCTACCGGGTCGTGGTCAACACTCCAGAATCTTTCGGTCCCATGACCATCGATTGCACAAGCGTACTGCCATTTCAGATGAGCAATTCTTCAAGCTGTTTCGATGATCTTGGTTCTTCTCCGGACCCGACCTGATACTAACACTAGATTAATTCAAATACACGATTAATTAAATTACAGTTAAATACATTTTTAAAATTATAATAAGGCATATGCCAAATATAATTATATTTATAATACTCTATAACATAACTGACAGAAAGATTATATTGGCGCTCCCAGCCGTTTTAATGACTCGAAAGTGGTTACTGCAATCTTGTTTCCGGATGATCGCGCTTAGTGACCTTTTAGATAGGGAAGGTCAAATGTGAAATATAGAAATCTATTTTAATAGCAATCTGTTAGTTGTAAACAAGTTAATGTATATCCCTTTTAATTAATGATAAATATATTTGTCATAATTATTTAATAAAAACATTGTTACGTTTATGAATTTCTATGTATAGTGGACCGAAAAGTAATGTCGTTTCTGTCGACATATTTTAAAGAAAAACCAATTGATTTGTTACCGCTCCCGCATTGAAAGTTTGTATACTAGATGGCAAAAGGTTGTTGATAACGAAAGTGAATATATTGTTCATTAGAAATAAAAACTTGTTAAAAATGTAGTCGTGTGAATTTAACTTAAAAAGCGACATTACTTTTCGATCCCACTAATAATTACGTCATCATAATTTGAATCCACTATTGAACATAAATATCCCAACAGGATTGGATGATAGTGGCTTGCATCTAGTGTCTTTAAACTACCTTTTTATGCCTCCTTTTTACGGGAGTCTCTTTTCCCCCTATGTTATTTTTGGGACAAGGATCTTTTTTACAATATTTTTTTAACAAACTTTCCAATTTTTACCCTCTTTCTCTCTCTCTCTCCCATCTTACACAATTTCTCTCTTTTTCTGACTATTCTAACAAGTTCATTACTATCTCTTAGGGATGTCCTGAACAATGCTTGCTGGTCCGTGGTCACCTTGGACACCTAATGCAACGTATAGAATATATATATATAAAGGGATATATCAATATAGCTACGCTTGGCAGGCGATTTGGCGATCGCAGTGTTGTATTATAAAAGTCGCTGCTGCCCATCTTTGAAAAATTCTAATAGTGTAAATCCTATGTAATTAATGCACAAAGTGTAAATTATATATGATTGTACCCCGGGGATCGAATGCGGTAATAAAAACAGCGAGAACTTAGTTGCGCTTACATTTCTATAATGATCATAATTTTATGTCAATTAATAGATGTCGCTACTCTCTTTTACGAGTTTTACAGTTTTATTAGAACATAATATTTAAATTTTAGTATGTGTTACTAATAAATGTAAATGATTTAAATAATTACTGGTATTCCTTTCGGATGATAAATAATACGTCGTTCCAAGAATCGAACCCGTGAATTTGGATCACAATCCCATCACTCGTCCACCGCTATTCTGTTTGTATATATTGCATGCACGTATATAAAATAAAATATTTGATTAAATCCATATAATTTGCATATATAATACATTTCGTCACAAATTGTGCATTAGTAAAGCTGCCAAATTAAACATAAAGTCATTGGGTCGATGTCGCTTATGAATAAATCAAAATTTATGCGGAATTAGCGCAGTCATAAATTTTGTAATTTTGTCAAGAAATACGATAAAAATGAAAAAAAAAGTTGTTGTTTCAAGTCGAAATATCAGTCTCTGATATTGTATGAATTCCAACTATTTCTAAGATCCATTCTAAGATCAAAACAGAATTTGTAAGTTGAACATAGGTGCTACATATTGGCAAACATTATATATTAAATTCATCGGAAGGGTCAATATTTTTAAGGTCTTGGATATCACTAAACCAAGGTATATTTTGAACGGTCATATCGCAAATCTGTGGAGAGATTTTTGTACAGTTGCGGACTTCTTTTGTATACAATAACGAAGAGAAATGCTATTATTTGTACCCCAAATGTTTACATGAAGATTGATTTTACGATAATGCCGACATTATATAGTTTCGTGAAGTTTTAATGATTCATTAAAATTGTGAGAGATACATTACATCATTGTCAGTGGCGCATCGAAAAGGGGAATTCCGTAGAAATATAATCCTTTATACACATCGGACGAAAGAGAGCACACTATGATTTATTGGTTGAACATTGTTTTTATTGTATTAAATCGGTATAAATTAGGGCTAAGATTGATGTATATACACACTTCTACTTCAGATCTAGTGTATTTAATACATCCAAGATCAACCGGCCCTAGGAATAATCCTATAAAATTATTTGTGTAATTTTTTAACAAATATACAACGTGATTATAGATATATTTACATTGTCAGTGTTGTTGATGTCGAATTTCCATAACAAATTTTACCCTTTTGAAATAAACTTATTCTGATTTTTCTTACCTGGCTCACATTTTCGTAGATTTAGACTTTTATTCTGAACTTTCTTATACTTCTTATTTTTAACTGTTGTATGAGCAACATTAGGTCATCGTCAGCGAAACATCGAAAAGGGGAATTCTACAGAAATATTTTTCTTTACTTACATCTTTATCAAGGCAGCAACGTAACGTCATAGATAGCCAATGATCGAAAAGGGGAATTCTACTGAAATATTTTTCTTTACTTACATCTTTACCAAGGCAGCAACATAACGTCATAGATAGCCAATGATCGAAAAGGGGAATTCTACAGAAATATTTTTCTTTAATAACATCTTTATTAAGGCAGAAACATAACGTCGTCGACAGCTACGTATCGAAAAGGGGAATTACACCGAAATAAAATTCTTCATTTACGTCGATATAAATAAGGGGAAAGCTCGAATAAATAAACACACTTCTACTTTGGACTCCGCGTTGTAACCTATTCTAGGAAGAATCCCACACTATAATAGAGATTCTAGCTACAGTTAGTGTAAATAGTAGCCCACTACATAGATTGCTGCAGGGACATTAAGATTGTCGAGTGGAGACCACGGATCAGCGTGTGCAGCGTTGGGCAATTGACATCGTTAAGGATACATCGGAAAATCCTAGATGGAGGTCTTCCAACTATGTAGGATAATATATAGGAAATTCCAACCTATATCCCACTAACTTAAGTGTATCTTACTGTATTTGTTATTAAATTTTTCAAGAGGAATTTCTTTCTGCTTCTTCCCCACAATGATAACACGTTGCGAAGAAGAGTAGAGTCATATATAATATAGATAATAAGTTAATTATCTTTTATATTTTATCTCTGTCTTTGTCATGAAATTACAAATTATGATATAACATTCTAAATTCAAATTTTAGACATTGTTGACAAAATTCTTGTTTATACATACAAAAAATTATTATTTCAAAATAAATAGACTGGTTAAACATATATGACTACAAAATGAATAGAAACTTGGAAATAATTAAGAATCGAAAAGGTATAAGTAATTAACTTAGGCTACTAACATACTAGAGCGCAGTTATTTGGTTTCTTCTCATTAGTGTCATTGGCTTAGTAATTAAGTGTAATTAAGGCTGTCTTTACACTAGTCCACGGCAATGTTTAAGTTTATATATCTTCTCTGAAATTAATTATTTTCGCAATTGAAGTTTACAAGACAGCATAATATCTAACAGTAATTTATTTTATATTGAATTATCCATATATTAGAATATTCACTGATGATGCAAATTATTTGTGCGTATGATCAAATATAATCTGTGATATAACTTAATGGTACCGATATAAATGTAAGTTTTATAATAAATAAATCAAATGTCAGCATTTTGTCGCTTACATTCTTAATCTGTGGTACTCACGCGCGTACGGAACACGACAACCGCTCATTCGTCTTCCCGGATGCTCCACTTCGGAGCTGTCTATTCAACGGACGTCTTAATAAATCAACACCATCTTTGGCCATAACGACATGATTTTTTGGACTCCAACTGCAAGAGGTGTAATCTCAATTAGGGCGATATATTTCCTCGTTAAAATCGAACCCGAAAACTGGACCCTTTTGGTGGGGTAATCGTGCGGAAAAGTTTAAATGAAAATTATATGAAAAATCTATTCTAAAATGATCGCCATAGATACCCACTACAGGGCATAGGCCTTGTACAAAGATATCTGTGGGGGATATACCATACTCATGCTTGGCAGGCGGGCTGGCGGTCACAGTGTGGTATTATAGTATACAGAGGATACTCCTGCTAGTTCTCTGGAAACTTCTCTGTGTGCAATGGTAATATAATTAATGTATAAAGTGTGAATTATAAGGTTGTATCATGGGAATTGAACCCGCGACTTATGAACTGTCAGTCTTCTACCGTTTAATCTGAAAATAATATCGGAACTCATAGAAAAAAAAATTACGTATTTTAGCAAACATGAAAAAAAATTATTGCTTTAAATGTTTTTTTATTCAACGGTACACTAGTTTCTATGCCAAATAAACATTTTTTTGACAGTTAAATAGATTAAAAATAGTGTTTTAATTTTTTTAACGCGAAGACGATGTCGCAATAATATTCGAAAATTTTTAATTGAATAATTAAAAAGTGGATAATCTTATCAGAGAACTGCTAATATCATGTTTGTTAAAATTCTTAATATTACCATTAGTTTGTTAAATAAATAAATAAACACTTTTCCACTCGATCGTACATCGGTCAATAATGCAAAGCTCCCATTATCCGCGCTAACGAGCAACATTTCTTTTCGCCCGCGTAAACAGCCCGGCTATATCGGGGAGTGACTGACTGCCGGGCGTTTCGAAAAAATGATGATTTGTTACCACGCACTGCGGCATGACTTCGCTTGAATTGAGTGACAAAAATCTCTACAAAGCAATTCACTCTGCGCCTCGGGTGTTGTAAAACTTTCTTATCTAATAAAACTTAAGGCTGATTTTTCATTTGACGGAACGAAAAATAATAGGTGTCGCGTGTATACGGACAGACTTAATAATATCAATTAATTCGGTTAAGGTTTTATTGTGCCCATGCCGTATAAGGATGTGTTTATACCAGTTTACAAATGAGTGCATTATATTTCGACTGCTCTGGTTATGTAGTAAGTCAAAATTGTTGCTTCGCTATATGTCATAATTATAACAACTTGATTAACCTTTAAAATGTAACGCCCGACATGGTCTCACCGTTTGGTGAAAATTATTTAACACGAAAACAACTCGAGAATGGCATCGCGCTGAAGATATTTCTGAGAAAATTTTGATATCACTTTTTATGTTAATTATTAAGAGGAATTATATATTTGGTTATTGTCTTAAACAAAAGAGGTATTATGTGAATATTTAAAATCACAAAGATTCTTTTAAATTTCTCTTGAACTGAAACTTGTGATCGTATATCGCAGGTTTAATTCCTTGGACACAATCGTATATAATCATTTAATAATAATATAAAGTAAATTTGTATAAAGTGTATATTTATTCTCCCAAATCGATCTCATCACCTTCTGATATGACTTACTTTTGTTCACGCTTTTTCCGGTCTTCAAAACAGTTGGAATAGTCTTTTTCCAGTTCGTCCTTCAAGAACTTCGAATAAGTTTTTATCTCCTTAATCGTTTCGTTGTCCCCGTATAGGCTTTTTGAGTTTGCTGAATAGACAGAAGTCACACGGAGCCAAATCAGGCGACTACGGTAATTGTGGAACGATATGAGTCGAGTTTTGAATAACCAATGCAGTATGATATCATCTAATCTAGATTTTCTTCTGCATGCTTAGACTGGTTCGACATTGACGCGTTAGCTTATTGCGTCTTTATTGGGTGGAGTGTTCCAGCTGTTCCCAAACAAGGCACAAGACAACCGTTGTTCAAACTAATTAAGCGTTCCTCTAGTTTTAACAGTCGTCCAAGAATACCCTGGAGATTTTTCCGGTAGGATTCGGGCATAATGCCTTCGATGCCACCGCAACCAAAGGGTATTCCATGAAAAAGTTTTTTTGTAATGATGCAGTTGGTTGGACCTCTTATACCAACTATTTTATTCTATGACAGGGATATTTTCCTCCCAAAATTTTTTTGTCATTATTTGTTTAATTAACATTTTCTATTTTTTCATCCATCACAATTTCTTCTATTCTATCTTCTCTCATTCTTCAAATTATCTCTTACTGTCACGGCTTGGACTTACATAACATACATGTATCGCCTCCCATCCTTCGCCACTATTCTAGCAATTTTTAACTGTTTTACAATTTCTAATTTTCAATTAACATTTCTCTCCATTATGACTTTTTAGTTTAACTCCACTTATGGGATAATATTCTCTTTTAGAAATAAGACTAAGGTTCCAAGATCTTTATACTTTCGGTGTGATATGCTGATTACCATAACAGATATTTACCCAGCGAATAGGAAAGTTGAATTAGCAAAGAGCATGCCACATAGCTACCAGAATACAACACGCCACATAGCGCGCACAACAAGATGCAGCACCTGTTTTTAAATGAAATTTAATGTTTGATGTGTTAATTATAATATCAACTATTTTAAATGACTCGACAAAGTTCCACATATTTTGATTAACTAAAAACTTTTGAATCATTAGGATTATTTAATATTTACTTCATAATATAGATTTAAAATTAAGAACATAATTGTTTTAAATTTGGAAGTAAATTTGCGTTCACTCGAGACACTTCAAGCATTTGTTAAATTTTTGAATACGAAATAAAGGCTTGAAAAGTTCATTTTTGTTTCTTGTATATATCATGTGTCTGTCACTAGATTTTAAGTATTAGTTAGAATGTAGTACTAGTTTCATTAAAAACATTTCACAAGGAATCTTTAAAGTTATAAATATGACGCGCATCTCTCTTCGAAATATATTTTATTTATTAAGAATTGATGTAGATAGAGTTACATAAAACTCTACTTAAATTAATTCAATGCTTACCTCTTTACTTTACTCTTCTTTTACATTTTTCTTTTTTTTGTTATAGACTTAACCTTTCGTTGGTCGGGATGGGTGCAACATGGCACTTGACAGTGACAAAAACGATTTTTTTTAAATGTTTTTTTTTTTTTTTTTAATTTATGATCCTGTGGTCTGTAATATATCTAGAGTAAGTGATTTTAATCTGTATTTTTAGGGCAATGCGATATAATGTACCATACTTCGTTTCGGGAAAATCTAACCCGAAGGTGTCAGAGTATTGCGGGTAGATATATTCATAGGCAGTTGACGGGTTAACACATATATATTCTTTTACCGCGGAGTTAATTAAACTTTTTTTACAGTGGTATTTAATATTTACTAATTATTTTTTGCTTGCATTTCTACATGTCTCAGGGTTTATTAAGTTTATTAAACTATTTCATAACTTAAATCTTAGGTTCTAAAATCATTGGTGTCTTGTTTGTTTTTCAGGACGTCCTAACAATATGTTTTTATTATTTCGGTTCGTGCTCCCTCAGGGTTTACGGTACCTGTGCAGCGGTTGCTGTTTTTGTCACATCGATCTGCTAAGAGACACGTGTAAGGATTCCATAGTCATGATTCCGGCTAGTAGGTTGTTTTTAATGACGACGTATCGTCGCTGGGCCCATCGACTATCATAGCCTTTTTGTGTTACATTATTTAAAATTAAGTTTTATAATAATAAATTAATAAGGTACACTAATATCACGAGAATTCTTGTTACTATTATTGTTATATCATTTGTACACTGAATAAAACTATGTGATTTTTTATAACTGTCTCAGCCTGTGAAGTTCGTTTCGCTAAACTGTAATTTTACTTATTTCATATTTTTCATGGCTCTCGTTTTTTAAGGTTTTTCGTTACCTTATCATTGTTGGGACAGGAACTTTGATTTCACTAAGTTATTGAGTATAATTTTAATTATTTTTCGCCTTTTGACCATCATAATATCTGGCAGTCAATAAATGATTTCGGATTTTATAATTATCACGTAAAAATAAGTTTGTAGGGCGCATCCCTCTGAAAATTTCTTTCTGAGCTGTGGTAAGTCTCAGTTCTCTAGCGATACCATTGCTCTATTCTAATGTGTAAGTTTTTTAATTAATTAGTTTCATATTGTAATATTTATTATCATACTTAGAACGAAAAAAGATCTAAACTATAAAAATTGGTACAGCCGTTTTTGAATTATAAAAGGTGTAACTAATACAACTTTATTTTATTTATGCCTCTTTTCTCTATGCCTAAGGAAGTTTATTAAATATTAATTTTTAATATTTCGATAGTAAAGCTACAAAATTTTTTACAATAATAAATTCGTGTTGTTTTTGACAGACAGCTTTGTACCATTTAAACGATTTTCTTTCATTTCGAAATTTAAACTAATCAATAGTGTCGAAAAAAAAATTATAAATAATACGGAACCAAAGAGGTTCTAATACAACTCTTTAAACTTAAGACAAATTTATACCCTCGACCTAATGCATAAGGTTGGAAATTAAAAAAAAACAACACAAAATATAAAGGCACTCACGTTTATTTCTCCATGAAATATATTAAGATTTATTTTATAAATGTTAAAAATATAAACACATTATAATATCGATATCACACTGAAAACAATAACAACCAATAATTAAAGTAACTTGTAGCTTAGGAATGTAACTTAATTTACATATTATTTATTTTTAAATTCATCGGCAGAGAACTTAGAAAGGTTTTATATATTTTACTAATGTACATTGTATTCGAGTCGTAGTTAAAAAGAGAGAGACGAATAACTGTCAAATATTTCTAGAAAAATCTCTCTCAATGTCACAGTTTTATCTCCTAATACAAAATTCTCGTTATTAGATTACACCGTTTAACAGTTTTTCCACATTTTCACCATTTTTTTGGTAACTAAACAACATTAAATAACATCAGAGAAGAATTTATTCTTATTTTTAAACTGACGAGAGAGTTGTTTTCAATCAACGGCTATACAAATAAATACAAAGTTATCAAATATCAAAAAAAAGATAATAATAAAATCTAAAATTGACGCATCATTTAGGGAATGTATAAAAGTATCAAAATCTCCAACAAATTAAACAAATAACGATATTTATAACATGCGTAATTGCAAACAAAAAATTACTAGTTAGAATCGAATTGAAAATTAAAAAAAAATTATTCTAGAAGTTTCCTACTCATTAATAAAATGACTCGGCAGACTGGCCTAAACACTAAAATAAATACTTAGATAAATTCTCTGTTAGATCAGATATTCTTATATCAATAATAATTTGTCTTAAATTTATTTGTACATTTAAAATTTTGAGCTTCGCAATTGACTGGCCTTTAATCCCATAAAATATAAAATTACTATGGTAATAAAAATAACACTGGCATCCTACTGGCACTTTTGGCACTGGCACGCTACACATGACACATCTAATAAACCTACAATTATTCTAACTCTTCCCTAATATTATCATTTATTTTTAATCGAATTGTTTCTACATGTGGACAGGACACTGGTTGACAATTTTGACGACATTAAAACAATTGTAAATAAAAAAAATAAATTTAAACCTAAATCGTTATCAGAATTCATAGTGAACGAAGCTTAGTTTTAATATAAAAATAACGTACGTTTAATGGTAGCAAGATCAGGTAAACTAGAAGAGAAAAATCATTACTCAAATACTGTATGGCAGAGTATTAGATAGTAAATTTTTATGTTTACCTAAGTAGGAATACGTTTCGTTAAAAATTTTTACATATAAATAAGAAAACATAGCGATGCATTAAGAATTATACAAAATGTTTACTAATATCTCATCCAGTCATTGGAACTTCTTCAGTTCGTTTCGGTACAAGAGATAAATCAAGCGGATTCTTCATTATATCTTTTGTATTATCTTCACTTAAATCAATACTTAATTCTGGTTCTGAGTCGCTGATTTCATCTCTTTTAGGACTTCTAAATAGAACAGCTGTCGATTTTATAGATAGATCTATTGGTTGATCTTGTTCTATAGCGACACCTGCAACAGCTGGTGAGTGTAGAAGCAGGTCACCACCATTTCGAGTTTGCCATGTAATCCCTGGTGGTATAGATCTAATGTTCTGCATTGCAGTAGGTAAGGGTAAAAAAGAACTACCTCTGGGAGGGTAACTCGGTGTCGCCGGTGATGTAGTGAAAGGTGAAATTGGCAACGTCGTTGGTTTTTTTCTCCTAATATCTTTACTTTGATTCCTAAGTGCTTGCAACCGAACGTCTTTTTCACTACAGGGTGATGATGCTGGCCGGAAGATACTAAGACCGCTTGTACTCCTTGAGCTGTTATCATCCTCTGGATCAGCTGATGATGCTCCGGAGTCTGAAGGTGATACGCTTTGTCTTGTTACATCATCACTGAAAGGGTTCTTTTCGGAACTTTTGTAGTATTCTGCTAAAGCTGCCGCTGGTAGTAAATTTGTTGGTAAAAACGATGGGTTAATGTTTGGATTGAAATTGGGCGGTGATTTACTCGTCTGCATATGCTGCATATGTTGCTGTTGTTGTTCTTGTAGTAGGCAGTGTATCTTGAACCAGTTGGATCTTCTTCCGTATCTCGATCCTGATTTCGACATGCCCACCAGAAGACATTTTCTTAATCGACACGCCTTGCACGCGGTCCTGTTCTTCTTGTTGATCACGCATTCTCCATTATTCTTGCATTCGGATATCGACGATAGGTTGTTGTATGTACGGCCGAAAAAAGACTGCAACAAGAAAGAGAAAAAAAAACATCTTTTAATAAAATGCAAATTAATAAACGACGATACGTTTTAGGGAAATGATGACTCTACCGATTTCTTTTATTCGGTTAAATTAATTCAGCGTAAAATATCGACGGGCTCCCGTCCGAGGAACATAAGATGCGGCAATTTATAAACGTTACAGTTAAGGAAAGCCTCATATAGGCGCATTCAATTTGGTCCGTCTCTGTACTGGGAATTAAAAACTACATTTTTCATAAAGTCATTATAAAGAGCGTTGGGTACGTATCGAAATCTGGGTCATCGCGAATAAGGTCGTATCTCACACTTGATATTGCAGAAACGTAGTCGCGTCCTGTTGCTTCTTTGACATAAGATATGGGAGTGTTCCGATAATTTTTTTTAAAAATAAATTTGCATGTTACCCCGCTGTGAGCGGCCTCGGCTCTTTTCTTAGCCAATTAAATTCGTACAAAAGCCTTAAAATATGTGATTGTGTTACAGTTTCACCGGATCCAGCGGTCGCTGTACTTTCGACGTTAAATTACGCTCTGTCACATTATTTGGGATTATGACAATATTTTTTATTGCTTATTGCATTTGAACGAACCTTTTTTGTCTTACGCAAAGTAGATTTTAAATATGCATGTTTCTTTAATCTAATGTAATCTGTAAATCGATACAATATAAATTAGAAAATTTATTTATAAACTTCGTTACTAACTTTTGCTTTGCGATGTTCTTATTCAATTTAAAATTTAAGAAATCGTATTTAAATTTAAAGATTTACAATAATTTAGTACTATGTATCGAGTAACGTCTTTCTTAAATATACGTTTAAACAGATAAATATTTCTAAACAAAAATATATTTATATATTAAATATATGGGTATATATGTGACGATGGTACAAAAGGTAGAAATAGCAGAAAGGATACTTTAGTGGGTACAGTAAATAACTAGATAATCTTCTAGTTAACTTCTCCTTTTTTGGAATGATTTTTTTTTCTTTTCATCGCTCGTGCGAGCGGTGGTGGTTTGGGCAGAAAGGTTCTCGCGGGGTGGTAAAGCCTTCCACTAGATGGACTAACAAGATAAAGTCGCCGGAAGTCGCTGTAAGCGAGTAGCATCGGACTGGTCCTCGCAGCGATCTTTGAGGGAGCCTTGCAATAGATGTCTATCGGCAGAAATAAATAAGAAGATTATTATAGTTATATGAGCGAAAAGATATAGAATAAATAATTAAAATAATAATGATATTTTTAAAAAGATTCGTAGCACGAAGTTTTTAATAGCTTACAGGCTGATATATAAAATTCGCGTGTCACGGTGTGCGCGATTAAAATCCTCCGAAACGGTTCGACCGATTTTCGTGAATCTTAGCGCGCCTATCGGCCAGGGTGGAGAATCGGACAACATCTATTTTTCATCCCCCTAAATGTTAACGGTGGTCCACCCATAATTTTCTTTTAGACAATTTTTATTGTTTTTATTGTTTGTGATACGGCATACAAAAACACATACAACTCTAAATTTTCAGCCCTCTACGATCAACCCAACGAACTAAAAAAAATGTTTCCTAGAAATAACCATACATGGCAAAACAACGTTTGTGGAATCAGCTAGTGATATATGAAATTTTGTATTTATCTAGTTAAACTTGAAAGTGATAATAGATTTATATCAATGAATTTTAATAGGTTTCTGTTATTCAGAACTTGCGCCTTTCGATGACTTTAAAGAAGTCATCTGTTGACATTGTGGATTGACGCTCTACGCTACACTTGCCGTTCTGTTGCTGCCATTTCATAACTTTAATGTACCGTTATTTGGTTTCGATGCTAACTACCATTTCAACTTATCAACCCGGCTGTGCTATGTTGGTTTCTTTCGTTTGTCTACGGATCTCCTAATCCCTGTTCAATCTAGTGTGCGTTTACTTATGGTTGTGAAAATCATTCTGAATTAATGTTTAAGCTTTATATAATTCTTCTTTCTTCTTTTTCAGCCGATAACTGATCTAATATTGCCTGTATCCAGTAACTACTCGCGACTCTTACTATGTCGTCGGTCTACTTAGAAGACCAATCCAAGTCACGTCTTTCGGATTATGAGCGCCACTTGAGAACTTTTCGATCCGAGCGACCATCGGTAGCATGAACGATGTAAAGAAAAATATTGAATGCATTTTTAAAACGGAGAAGTTACTAGATGATTAACTATTTTAATAAACGTTTTATTAAGTAAGAAAAGGACCAATATTTAGCCACTTCCGCACATGCAGTGGTAGTCGTGCAACAAATTGCACAGTAGTAGTGACTCTGTGTTTGGTACTAATCGGTGTAACATGACTCCTGAAGATGTCCCGTGGAGGGGCGAAACACGTGTTGAGTGATTTGACGGTGGCGGTTGTGTAATTCGCATTGTTTGCCGCATACGCATTTATCAGCGGGCTGGCGGGCGATGTACTTTGTTGCACGGCTACCACTGCATGAAAGTGACTAATTATTGGTCCTTTTCTTACTTAGGATGGACTTCCGCAAGGTAACGCCTGATTCCATTAAATATAAACGTTTTATTACTTAAAAAAGTATAGAAGGTATACTAGAATAATTAACACGCATTACTCTTTATCTTCTTTTATAAGTTGTCACGACTGGCAATATTGCATCGACTTACCACGACTTTAAATTTGTTGTCGGTAAACCTAGTATTGTTACACACGAGAACCTTTTTATTTTTAACCATTACAATTGTGTAGACCTAATTTACATATCAAGATATACAAAATTAAATATAGTAATAAATTTTTGTAAGTACAGACATTCAATTAATGTCACATTGTGTGTAATTTAAAAAGTAAAAACAAAATGTTTATTTTTTTTTTCGTATAACAAAAGATCGTGAGAAATCATACCGGTTAGAGAAACGGCAAATGATTTACATAAGCATATTGCGTAGGCTTGAATTTCTATGCAAACAACTTAACACAATAACATAGAAAGGTTATCTCTCACACTGAGATACGCTAATTTGACGGATCGTATTACAAATATAGACGTCAATGTAACTGTACTAATACGTTTTCAACACCCACTTGATTCCATGCCATATGTACCTTTTATGGATTACTTTATTGTATTCAGTTTGTTAATTATGTTAGTTTATACAAAAAATTATAATAAAACAGTGTATCAAATGTACATTCAAATAGTCGATACATTTAAATATAATATATTTATACATAGCAATATCTGTATTAATTTTTCACCATATAATACTCCCAGATCCTGTATGTTGATTTTAAAGAGAAAATTTTGACAACGAACTTGATTTTTTGTTGTTATAAATTTTCTATTTGGATTCTCAGCATTTACCGATATATTAACTAAATACGATTTGAAAATTTTTGACAGCTAAGTACAAAGGCACTCAATTATTTTAACATTATAAATAGTAAGCAATTTTTAATTCAAATTTAATAATTTTATGTACATTATAATATCAACGATGTAAATGAGTCAGCAAAGAAAGTTCCACATATATTGACCAACGAAACACTATTGAAAACTTTAAAAATTGGTATAGAGGAAGTATTAAGATCTCTTGTAGTACTTCACTACATATATAAATATATTATATATACACGTATATGTATATACGCTCAAATTCATTAAGAATTGAGTTTTCGAAGAAGTTTAAAATTTCTACATTCCTACTAGAGCTTACAATACTTGGATTCCGGGATCCGGAATATCGGAGTCACTAACGATTTTTGTCCGGTATTAAAACCGTATCTATGAAAAAATACCGGTTTTTATGTATGTAATACTTTCAATTTGATTATAATTTTTGCCTCTTTATATAATGCCATACGAGTCTATTATATGTAAAATGTAACACAGAATTTATTATGTAGTTTTTTAATTGCACGTTTTTTTGTATCTATCTCTCTCATTTCAGAACAATATTTATTGGATTTCATATATTATTTATTAATAAGTCAATATAACAACTATGTTAAGTAAATATATAACTAGTAATTTTTTTATTAATAATATCGGTTTAAATATCGGTATACCGATATTTCAAATATCGGTATTCAGATTTAAGTTCGGTATTGTATGTCCTATTTCTTAGTAAGAGTGACTCGTCAAATTTGTTTGCGGTATAGTAGGATTGCGTGTAATTTCGCGAACGCATACATGAGTCACTAGATTAGAAATTTCAGATAAGCTTGTCTTCCTTATGGGCGCGGATGGCGCGTAACAGATATGACCCTCTAATTGAGCTGCGCAGGCCCTGGTTGCGTACCGTACGTGACTTGATTCAGTTTCGTTATTACATGTATTACAGCGATAATTGTCTCTGGATATATATTTTATGATGATGCTAACATTTCTTTATTGCCTGCCCATCTCAAGTTACTATATCTAAATGTCTTACTTCAATACCGTACGTATTAAATGAATAAATAAAGGCAATTCAATGTTAGTTGATTTGTGGTTGCGAAATAATAGTACTGTAATGATTCGAACAATTTAAATCGAGTTCCATTAGTAATCTATCTTCATTTGATCAATTTGAAATTATGTATATGAAGTTTATATATCTTTGTACTAACTGATCTTGCAGGAATTGTATGCATTTATTTTTATATTCGTACGTATATCAATAACGTTGATATTTTTTTTTTCAAAATTAAAACTATAACATATTACTACAGACGTACATATGTTCTTGTATATATTGTTAATAGAACCATTTAATATAGATTTTCTTATTTATTAGTTTCTTAACATTTAGATGATCTAACATATTTGTAACTAACATACTTCTAGTTACAGATAATAATGTGGATTAGAATTTTTCCGTTTAATTAATTTATCGACATTTCAAATGCAATATGTAATGGGCATTGTATTTCTTTTTTCGTTAAACCTTACTATAAATGAACAGAAAAATAAAATCTCGAATGATGTCGGTATCTTTATATCGTTATATTTTAACCAAGGCAAAAGGTAAACAGAGGTTTAATTTTTATTGAATTAAGTTTACAAATTAATGTTTTTATTCTGGGCGTTTCGTTCATTGCTAGAGATCTTTTATTGACCTCTGTTATTGTTGACCTCTCATTTATTTCTACGTTTAGAAGGACAGGGACTTTATTTTTCAATGTAATAAACTATTCAGTCATTTTTGTTTAATTCTCCTATCACATTTTCTTCTGGTCTTTTCGTCTGCCTACCATCACAATATGTTTTGTACATTTTCATTCTTTTTCTCCATCGATACAATCTTTCCTTTGAATCCAAAATCCAATGAAAGTGGAAACTTTCTTTTTTATCTGTTGCATTATTATATTCATTTGAGTTTTATTCTGGCTAGATATTTAGACGACCTTATCTGTTAAGCTTTGAATTTATCTCACTGCTACATATGAGATATCCAAGGCGATGTTACCAACCCATTGCTTGATATTGTGGCTTCATGTGCTTACTGTATATTTTTCTTTCTTTCTTTCTTTCTTTCTTCTATGTATTGTAACTCTAAATGGTTGAATTTTTCATCTGACCACCATAGTAGACGCTTCTCGATTTCTATTCCGTCACTTATTGTTGAAATATCAAAATGAATAAATTTGGTGTTATTGTTCAACATATCGGCTACTATAGTCCGTATTAGTGATAAATGTTTCGTGAGATATCCACGCGTGGGCGAAGGTTCGATTCTCACGACCTATGGTGACATAAAATACCTTTTCTTCCATATCAATTGTATCCGTAAACTTTCGTCTCGATAAATAATATATGACCACAAGCTGTTTCATGGTTTGAACGGATTTGTGTTATTCATAACATTTATACACTTTCTTAGTATAGTAGATGTCTTGTTAAATTCATTTTATACAGTATTATTGGTAAGACATGCGAAAGTTTTAAAGAGGTCATATATTTCCAATTACCCTGTAAAAAGTAATCATTACGAAAAAAAATATTTTTTCTATTGTAATTTAATGTCCTTTTTATAGTCCAGTACAAATTACTAAGAAAAAATATATACTTATGGGCATGTAGGTATGTGTAGTCTTGTACTATTTACTCTTATAAGTGGTATTGGTGGAGGTATATGCAGTGTTTGTATTAAGATGTATGATTTTTCATTGCATATATGTAAAGGTTGTATTATTTACACGAGGTGTGTCATTTATACTGGACATGTATATTCAAGCTTTCCGTACAAATGTAAAAAATGTAATAAATTGAAAAATATACATATTAGTAATTATGTTAACTGTCTATGACAGTGATCTAAAAATATAAAAGAGTATTCCAAATGATGGTGCCAGTCTAGAATGCAAATAATATTGACATCATCTTTTGTTTATTATTCATTATGCAAGCTGCGATCGCTAATTATCATCATTAGTGATAGAATTATTTGAATAAATTATATTATATTATAATCAAATATTTTTTGGGAACTCACTAATCTCGAAATAATGCCACAATAATTATTTTTATTGTCAAATTATTCGACAACATTTTTTGATGTATAACAAAATTATTTTGATGATTATCAAAAAAATTATAATATACCAGTCCTTGACTATCAACTGACCTGGTAGCAGATGATAGTGTAGTCGAAGATGAAGAATGCGGACTAAGTAAGCAACTATTGACTCAGACCCTGAAGAAACCTGGTTGACATTCCTCAGGATATTAAATAGTTGATAGATTGTTCCATACTAGGGCTTTGCAGATCAGAAACATACAATCGACGCTCAGGATGCCTCCAAGGGAACTCCATCGTGTAGGCGTGGTAGTGGGCAGACTTCTTACTCGTTCTGTAGAGAAATAGGGATTGTGGGATGAGGTCGTATTTCTCGACGTATGAGAAAGAAATGAGATCCTGTAGAAAATTGACAGACTTGTTCGTCTCTTGCTGACAGTGTTCCAGGTTAAGAAATTTCTTAGACTACATTATCAGCAAGAAAAGGACCAATATTTAGCCACTTCCGCACGTGCACTGGTAGTCGTGCAACAAATGCACCGCCCGCCAGCTCGCTGATAAATGCGTATGCGGCAAACAATGCGATACACACAACCGCCACCGCCAAATTACTCAACACGTGTTTCACCCCTCCACGGGGTATCTTCAGGAGTTATGTTACACCGATTAGTGCCAAACACAGAGTCTTGGGTCCTTTCTTGCTTGGGATGGACTTCCGCAATGTAACGCCTGATTCCATTAAATACTACATTATCATGTATTAATCGAAGTTCTATCGAGTCAAGAGCTTCTAGCTGATATTTAGCCGAGCCAAAAGATGGCAGCAGTATTTCACAAGATCAGACAAGTATTTGATTCATAGTAAGCAACTGTGCCGGTGTAAAAAGTCGGTTGTTTTGAAAACATCCAGCTTTTTTATCAGCTAATTGAACCGCATTCAAGTTAGTTTCCGTAATTCAATGTTGGGGTACTTACACTCGATCCTTCAGGTCTTCTAAACTTTCTACTAGAGGATGTTTAGATTGACAATATTGCGTAATGAAGACATTTTAATGCAACAACATAATAACATGGTGATATACGAACAAATTAAAAAGTCCGTGTCCAGTTAGAATTACGCACAGTTCAACGGGTCAAGCCGCGACGGTAGTATTAACGAGCAGAATTGCTTAATCTCGTCAGCCAACCTCATTTCTACCAGTTGACATTTTTAAACGCGTCACATATTTTGCAATTTATTTATTTAATTTAACTAAAGTAAAAAGGAAAAATATCACATGATAGATACTTGAATCGATTTGAGCTTTTTATTCTTCCTCCAATTTAAAGCTCACAACAAATTTTCTTTCATTTTACGTATATTATATATATATATCTGGACTACCAAATCACTATTTACTTATTTATATAATGTTGAATAAGCATCATTATCAAATGCAGTCGCTTCATCAGATGACATATAAAGTTACACAAATTTGCATAGACATTTTTAAATGACCACGAATGCAATAAACGTAACGACCGAGTCGATATCACCTTGTCTGGTACGATCTAAGAGCTGGAATAACGCGGGTAGCATACAAAAGGCGGTCGACCCGATGTAAAAGATTAGAACTTTTTAATATTTATCTTAACTATCCATATAATTGTATGCCCAGTTAGGACTCTAACAAGTTAAAGGCTTTGGCAGTCGCAAATTGACATTCCAAGTTATATCTCTACGATTCACTTGAAAATGTCGTATGATATATTTCATTTCGTATAAATACATTGACATGTTTGTAGGAACAACATAACGTCATCATCAGTGGCGCATCGAAATGGGGAATTTCACAGAAATTAATTTTTTCATTTACATAGGTATAAATAAGCGAAAACTCTAATGAATACACACATTTCTACCTTGGACTTCGTGTTGTTATTACCTAGTCGACCTATCGGCCAAGAATCCTACATGTTTTATTTTTTCTTTGGCAATTTCATTTTTGGGGTTTGATTTTTGTAAATCAATTTTTGTAGCAGATCTGAGATCGCCGAGTTTAAATATCTATACATAAACTAAGTTCTGGGAGTACCTAAGAGGTTCTTACTTGGACTGTTAAAAGAAAAAGTGTAAAATTAAAAAAAAAAAAACTACAACTAGGAATTTGAAATTGTAAACTAAATGATATCAAGGAATGTGATGAAGGAAGAAAGGCGATGCGTGTAAGTATTGGGAATGAAAGAAGGAGAACAAAAGATAATGTGATGAAAGGGGATGTAGCAATAGAAATTGTGAAAGATGAGAGAGGAGAATAAAACTACAATAGTAACAAGGGAAAAATATTGCAAAATATAATCCCTGTACCAAAGACGAGAGGGGGGAACAAAAGGCGCTCGATAATGGAGGCAATTGAAACAAAAACTTGTACTGTTACTTACTTTTGGTTAGGTAAATCATTGACAACTATTTACTAGACCTATGATTATCTATCTTTTAATTCATTTCTCTTTCTTTCTCTGTTTCTTTATTTATTCTGAGGTAAGTGCGATTCAAGTCAGTTTAATGTTTTTATTTATTATTAGTGCTATATTTATAATATGTATTATACTTTAAGTATAGACACTATGTAAATATGTATGTATGTTTTGTACACATTAACAAACCATTATTTATATTTCCTCTGTTTCCATGCTAAAGTTTTCTGGTAGAGATTGCCTCATATAATAAGACCGCCTATTGTACTTTTTTGTTTATTATTATGAAACTATTTAAATGTATTCTTGCGTATACAATAAAGAACACTAAATTTAATTACTTTACTGAATTAAAACGCTACCTAGCGCTTAGATCGCTTAGGTGATAGCTCTGAGAAGTGACCGTACCAAGTTACTTTTAGTGTCTATAACAAGTTATAGTGCTGATAAGATATAGTGTAGGATATATCAGTTAAGTTAAAATATTTGTCTAGATTATTTTAAGCTACGCAAATTTACTTTTCCTCTGTTTACTAATAAGATTGAATTATTATAACCATGAAATAATTTCGTTAGATTCATATAATATTATTTCATGATAAATAGATGTTAAATTGGATTGATTTCTAAAATTTTTTCCATAGCTATTATTTCACTGAATTTATCTATTTATTTATATCTTATAATTAGTCGTTTAAATTGTTTTTTATCTTTGTCTACCTTACCGTCCTTCTAATATGATTTGTATTGTGTTAAATAGATTATTTATAATAAATCAAATTTATTTACGCGATAAATATATAAAATGTTAAAGTTTTTATTGTTCGTCCGAAGAACCAAGGGAAAAGAAAACGTAAATACAGATTATAAATGAAATACTCTGCAGTCACAGATAAAAAAATGAAAGTATTTCATTAAATACATTTTTAAATTGCAAACATATTTATTAATGTCGAATTAAATGTAGTAATCAACTGACATATCATTTTAATCGCTGCTCGTTATTTTGGATGTATAAATAAATATTAATGGAGTAATAAATGTATAATTAATAAATAACAACTCTTAATTAAAATGTCATGTCTAGACATGACAATTTAGGATATCGATATATTCATTTAAATTGGAATATTTTAGAAAACTGTATTGATTGTAAGGCGATGTTTATAATTATTCATTAAAATTTATAACGATTATAAATCGATCAATGAGCTATTTTATTGATAAAAAACGTGTACAAATCACAAAAGTTTGTTTTTAATTTATTTATACATATAAAATGAAAAGTCAATGGTGTTGTTATGTTCAAAACTTGTAAGCTATTTGACAAATCCGAGTAATATTTGTATAACTTTTGTTAAAGCACCTAAAAAGTTCTTCGTGATGTCTATTTCAGCTGTAGAATATTCATAGCTTGATATATATCTACTTCATATATTTACAATAAGATCAGTAACAAGCGCTCTGCATTCAGGGTTTTCTGACGACTTTAACAAGAAAATTAAGTATTGTATAAGTTATTGGCCTATTGCATTCCAGTAGGAAAATATAAGTAACCTATTTAAGAGTATACAGGTTATATATAGGTATACACTTTATACAGGCTGACTGGAAGTAGTGCAATGTCTAGAAGGAACAGATAACTGTAATTTATTTTTACATGTAGTAACTCGAATTTTAAAAATGCTCTTTCTTACAATATTATTATTACTCTATTTATTTATTTTTTTGTTTAATAAAGTATATTAAAGTTAAATCACACTACTATATTTTAACAAGTTTTTGTTTTTAATCAACAATATATTCACTTTGGTTATCAACAACATTTTGCCATCTAATATACGACATCTTCCAAGTAGTAATGTGCTACCAAATGACAATCAAATATCGACATGCACAGAAACGATATTACTTTACAATCCAATTAATATCGTATATATGTCCACGGATTATAATATAATTAAAATATGTTCAAAACCGAAGGAGTTATTCAAACTCTTTACCCGGAAACAAAACAGAATTGTATTTTAGTTTTCTACTCACACGTGATTTATTCCTTTCAACTTGGCATGAGATACACTACTTGCAAAGCACTTGGCATCATACGATCATTAAATAATGTGAGAATCATTTTTATTCAACTCGATGCCAAAGGTTTAATCATCGTTTATACACAATAATCACTATGAATTAAATATATTTTATTTTATCTAACACTACTCTTATATATTACTAGCAAGTCAAATATTTTTCTGATATTAGCCGCAAGCGTTTAAATAATTTCGTCAAACTACTTGTTTATATTTGGTCGATTATATATAAGCTGGAGAAGATTTGAAAGTATTTAAATATTTAATGGGATCAGGCGTTATCTTGCGAAAGTCCATTCTAAGAGTCCATTCTACAGTCTATGTGTTTGGCACTAATCGGTGTAACATAACTCCTGAAGATTCCCCGTGGAGGGGTGAAACACGTGTTGAGTGAATTAACGTTGGCAGTTGTGTAATTCGCATTGTTTGCCGCATACGCATTTATCAGCGGGCTGGCGGGCAGTGCACTTTGTTGCACGACTACCACTGCATATTCGTGGCTAAATATTGGTCCTTTTCTTACTAAGAAACGTATTCACTCTTGTCTTGAAGACTTCTCAGATATACTTGGTTGGAAACAATGGCGCCGGTAGGTTGTTCCACTCCTTGGCTGTTCATACTATAAAAGTATAAGCGAAATGTTTATTAAGATCCTCCCTTTTTGGGTGTCTCTAGTAAAACTCGCTTTGTGTGGGACAAGGATTTTAAAATTTCGGATTAAGTAATTTTTTCAGTACCTTTCGTTCGTCGCAATATCTTCTCTCATCTATATTCCTAGCGAAATGCTCAGTGGGGATCGAAAAGTATTTAAATATGCAAAAAATGTTAAAAATTACAATTCAAATCTTAGCTTGCTAAATATACATAATGATATAAAGCGTAGAACAGATTACTTTATAAACCTTAAGGTTCAAGAGGTAAGCTCAGTATAAGACTTCAACCCGCAAGACAGGCGACAACCTTGGTTGTCGGAGACCGCTAGATGCAGCCCGCTACCTATTGGTCTTATTAGAAACACAAAGTAATGAATATCTACTAAAATTAATAATTTTTTGTAGCGAATTCTAAAACAGTTAAATTCTTATTGCAGCATATTAATAATGATACAATATATCTTCACTAAAAAGTAAGTAACAGAGGCTTTTAATGAACTTCAAGTGTCGATATATCAAGAAAAATGTAATAAAATGATTACGTAAAGATATATTTATGACGATTGTGAACCAAAGATCAATGTTAACTGCATTAAACGAATGCCGAAGCAGCCAATCATGTTGAACATTAAAATAAACAAAAAGCAAACGTCGGCAGATAAATTAAAAAATAATTATCTACCTCGTTAACTTTTGTATGTTCTTTTTTTATCTGTAATTAATTCGCAGTTCCAAATTCAAAACTAACTTCATTCATTTTACGTTCGGATATCTCAATTATTCGGCGAATAATGTAACTGATTAGATTTCGATTAAAATGTATAATAAATATTGAATCGTGGCCTTCAATTAGCGGTGATTCGATTCAATTATAAACATAGATTGTTTACGAATGTAAATGAATCGATTTTAAAAAATCAGATAAATTATTCCGGTAAAGAGGTTTTATATATATTCACAGAGTTTAATTTTTGAAATAAAATTATGATTTTAAGACAAGACATTGTTTATAATATTAAAATTTAAATTATAATACATATTATACATGATTTACTTATTTTTTTTTTGGTTCCTATTGCCTTTTATATATATACATTTATATAGGACTATGGAACGTTATGGTAACACTTAGGCTTCTGGGGGAGCATCTAAAGCTTTGGAGCCTTTAATAACCTGACCGGACGCTCCATAGAGTGACTAACCTAAAACCTCTTTTAAGTAGCGAAGCACGAAGCCTTCCGAGGGAGCATCGGCATGGGCTGCAACATACCACTATTTCACCTGATTTGAAGGCTTTCGATCCCTTAAATCACTTCGACGGACGCTCTATAGAGTGACTAGGATTGAAGGCCTCCATTAGGAGATCTCAGTTTAGGTTGTCACTAGACGAAAATACCAGCTTTGCATTCCGACACAAAGGTTTCCTTTTGTCGGAATGCTATGTACGAGAGGGCTGAAACTCTACTTGGTTGCTATTGGTTGGAACACTACTACTATGTCCGAAAGTGATGCCGTTGGGAGAAGAAGTAGAAGAATTCTAGCAACGCTTCTATTGGTATAATAAGTTGTTCCATTTTAAATTTGTATGCCTCCTTTAGGCTTATATTTCTGGGTATATTTTTGTTACCTACTATGTAAAACATAAAAAGAAATTATGAATTTATATCTCCTATTTATTACCGTATTTTCGTCTTAATTGTGTCAAGATCAAAAGAACGATGATACGACGCGAAAGTACAGAAAAAACTACACGTACACCGATTTGCATAGATCACTCGGTCGACCGTAGACACGGGTCACGGGGTCACGGGGTCGCAAGGTCACGGGGTTGTGTAAACGCCTTGGAATTTCTGACACACAAGTTTTTTAAAAACATTGTTTAATTTAATCTCTTGTTATATTTACGTAAACATACACAATAAATAAAAACAATTAACGGATTATATTTGTTAAACTCATTACAATTACCATCATCATTTTAGCCGTAATATGTCCACTGTTGGACTTATTAGTTGGATGAGGTCCGCAGGCCTGGTATTTGTCTTCAAGACTGAATCATGGATGAGGAGCTTTATAGACGAATGAACGTAAATGACAGCTTGACGGATTGGGAGGTTAGAAAGGCTATTGGCAAGTCACATAGCCTCTAGAAAAAATGACCTGTGTGGACATTAAGGTTCTGCGAAGCGTAGCAGGAATAGTCGCTTTACGACTAGAATGACAATGGCGATTGTCACTTTAAAAGAAGGCTGCACATATATTTTATCGGATTTTTTAGATAAGATTATATTATACAAATTACTGCATGATAACTCAGGCTTTATAGTTCAGGCAGTACATGAGCTTATTTTAAAAGTAAACAAGGTTTAATTTACCTTGAACATACGTTTAACAATCTTCATATCTAATACCAATTTTATCTAATTTCAAAAATATTCTATGATTTAATTTATATTTTAATTCCGAATAAAGGCGTTGCCGTGTTATAAGGTAATATTTATGAATGACGTCACGATTTATACTAGAAAAAAAAAACTATAATTCATACATTCTTTTCCAGTTTGGAAACATAAACTGGAAAAGAATTTTATGTCTTTTTTCCTTGTATCCAAAGATACTTTGATGACGTCATATGATGACGTATACCATGAGAGTATACTTAAAGATTTATGTGTTATACGTGAGAGAAGTGCCTATTGCGTGTGCAAATAGGTCAGATCGTACGAGATATTTTAAAACCACTTCCGGTTTTTTAATGTATTCGTTATGTTAAAGGCAAGAAAGACTCAACGACACAGATCTAATTTGCAGCGGTTTTTTTTTCTTTGCGTAATATTTTATTATCTGTAGTGATATAAAAAAACATTTTATTAAGATAAAATTTGTATATTCAACATTAACAGATCTCTTATTCAATGTGAATTAATTATCTGTTTGCTTTTATTTATCTATTTTATTTTTTACTCTACTCTGCTTCGAAATGTGTAATAGTTGTGGATTAAAAGCAGAAACAAACTCCACACATCTAAATGTTTGTGTAAAATCATTCTAAGTTTTGATAAACTTAGGTATTTCTACACTATATGAAATTCGTATGCTATGGAGGAAGTAGCATAAACCAAAAGCTTTATAACCCAGAAATGGTCTCCCAGGTTTCTTATACAACAAGGATCATCTAAAATTAGGTTAGATAGAGAGATAAGTTCAGTTAGTGAAATTGAAAGCATTGCAAGAAGGCCTTTCTAAACCTGCTATACTTTCAGCCGCGAGCACCGTCACTTGTGCAGAGGACGTGGGTTCGATTCCGGGGATACAGTCTCAAATAATTAAAAAGAATAAAGTCAAAAAAAGAAAAAAGTCCTCTGCGTACCATAATACCACACTGCGATTGTGAACCCGCCTACAAACTGTGATAATTCTGATATATCCCTCTATATATATGTTTTGGAAGGCCCTGCAGTGGGCTTATATAGGCTGAGAAGACAAGCACCATATTAAACCCCTCTTCCTACAACGCGATGGAGAGAGAAGAAGTTACATGTCCTATTTACAGCCTTATTACATTTCTAGAGTGTTTTTCTAAAATTTTCTTTATTTCAAAAGAAATGAAGTAAGAATCAGTATCTAATTTTTAAAGTTATAAATATAGGATATACAACATTACGATATCTGCAATTAATTGTATAAATACAAATGTATGAAATAAATTTGTAATAATAAATATTTTTAAGGTATTGATTTAACAGTTCGTTATTGCATAATCTACACTGGAAACAAAAAAGCCTTCAACCTTACACTCCCTTTACTGAAAACTAAGTTTAAGTAATTGTTCCATATTAAAAATGCCTTTTAATTTAAAGCAAGTACTAACTTTAAGATTACGTATTTGTCTGTCTATGAGATGTACGTCTAAATTGTTAGATGAAATTTACTTGCAGATTTATTAACTATTTTTATTGTACATTGTGTTCGACGCTAACATAAAAGTTTTTCAATATGGTCTGTTGATAAAACTAGTTCATTAACGTCACAAAATCAACAAGCATATAAAGGATACTAAGATTTTTTGTTAACTTAGATGTAACTTATTGCTGTATAAGGTTAATTAAAACAATATGCTAGCTCGAATTAAGTTAAAGCATGTTTTCACTTAACATTAAGTTTATTGCGAGCTACGTTTGAAAAAATTTAATTCATAGCTGCCATATTAGCACTGTGTTTTTCATTGCAAACGTTCATTTACCGTCTAAACACGTTGACTGCCACGGCAAATTTTCAGAAATCTGATCTATTTTGATAATTTGATTTAATAACATTATATTATTAAAATTTCTTATTATAGTGTTTAGTTATTATCAAGATTTAAAAATTATGATTATGTTTTACGTTCGTAATAAATTTTCTGTTTGTGCAAGCCAGCATTGATTTTTTGTTCTTTTCTCAAAAGCCTTCTGTAGATATATTTAGATTATAATCAAAGCTGCACAAAAATGCAAAGTAAACACAGGACGAGATAACTCGATGCAATCGACGAGTTATCTCGCCATTGGCAGTCAACGTGTTAAATCATAAAGTGGACATTTTTTCCCAAGAGTCGTGTAAACACGACCATAAAATGCAAAATAAACAATTTATGACAATTCTTCAAGTTAATGAGTCGTTAAACTGCGTTTTACACCACCTTCGTGTTTATTCCGTTGATAAAAAAGCAATAAACTTTTGAGCTTTTTTGAACTTTTTCCGCGACTGCCTATGTCGAATATTATTTGTTTTATGAATGAAAAGATTATTTTTTATCTTTAGCATATATTTATAAGAATAAAAACGAAATATCTTTATTTATTAGTAACCAAAAAAACCTGGTTACCGTTTCAACTATCAGCGTTATTTTTTAACATTTCTTCTACAAGAAACTAGGATATTTTTATGAAAAATTGTACGTAAAACAATTAAAACTACATTTATATTTTCTCTTACAAACAACGAAATATATTAAAACAATTGTTTTTAATTTTTTTACAGATTAAAACTTACTTGACCATGCTTAACAACAACTTCGCCTGATAGTAAACGACGATGTGATCTAAGAAACATGCAGACTAAGTACGTACCTACTTTGATCCTGAAGTAACCTAAGCTATAACTTTCAAGAAGTAGGAAAGCCGACAAATAGGTGTATAAAAATAGAATGATAAGATGATATTGAGATGGAAGAAAGACATGAATATAATAGTCTGTGAAAAGATTAATTATTGTCAGAAACAATCCTTGTGTACCCACGACAAGGGATGTGTGAGAGGTCCTCAAAAAACAAGGCATATGTCTTAGCTTCAAGCGACAACTCTTTCTTCCTCGCGCTGTCTGTGCGTCGACATTTGTAATTATAAACATGACTTATATATGTCTACTAAACAATTATATATTTCTAATAATGACAAGAATTTACAATGCAAACGTTGCAATATATAAAAAAGTAATACATAGTGGATTAAGCAATGAGATTCGCATATATGTAAATAAGTAATTGATATGGCTTCAGCGGTTTGGCAAATTGAGGCAACGGGAGACAGGTGAAATGGCACACAGCGCGGTTAGTAGCAAGAAAAGTGTATAATGTCCACCCATATTGGAAATCCGTGGGGGAGTTGAATATCTAGGAGTGGACTTCTTATCGCTGATGATGGTTGTGATGATATTTAGTGTTCATAATTGCAGTATATTTTATTAATTGTTTACTATAAAACAGCATGAAAAGCTTAAAGTTTGGTGATATAGTAAAATATGAATTTTTGACACGAGACCCGCCATGTCGGGAACCCAAAGTTTTATGATATGTCGAACAATATAAATGGTCGTAAAACTCACGAATGCAAGCCGCGACCAGCCGATTTGACAATGAAGTCGCGTGGGCGGGGTCGACGTTATGCAACAGTGATGATTGATCAATTAATATATTCCGCACACCGTGACCTTTGATAAATCAAAATGAAATTTTAGCAGAGTTGAATTAGTGTATGCTGTATTTATAATGAAACACTGTTATGACATCATTTATGTATATATTAATATTTTATTGACACGTATGTTTGTGCTCCTTTGTATTCAATATATTAAATCTGATATAGAATAGAACATTTACCGCCATTTGATTTAACAGTTCGTTCTATTTATTAATACTATAAAATATTTTAGAATTATAAAATTTGTATTTAATTATAATTGTATTTTAAATAAAAATAGAGAACTTAATATTTAACCACCCCTCCACGGGGCATCTTCAGGAGCTATGTTACACCGATTAGTGCGGCAGGGTGGCGGTTGTTTATTTGGTGCATTTGTTGCACGACTACCACTGTATGTGCGGAAGTGGCTAAATATTGATCCTTTTCTTACAGAGAACTTAATGTTGCAAAGCATCCCCCCTCTCTCTGTCAATACCATCGTGAAAATCTAATATGAAATATAAGGGAAATTATGGTCCAAATTTTTCCTTAGTGAAATTGTATGTAAAAAGGAGAGAAATTTATGCTACGAATTATCCCCTCGCTTTGACAACCTCATTGTGAAAAACTGATACGAAATTTTGAGAAAATCATGGGTCCACCTATTTCCTTAATGAAATGAAAATAAAAAAAAAATTGTTACTTTTTTAACATTTAAAGATATGTTGTAGAACACTGCGTACATTTCGCATAAATCCATCCATAGACATTAAAAGAATTTGTCGTGTGTCAGTGAAATGTCCCCTTTGCGGCCAACGTCAAAATTCTGTTAATTAATTCAGCTCCTTCATGCCTCTTGCTTTTATATTTATTTACGCTTTATCTGTGTCGGGCACGGGTCGATAAAATACCAAATGAATTTTGGTACAAGTCACAGGATACAGGTCAAAAGTTTCTCACAATATTTTTTTTCGAATACATATAATATACATATATGTACATATACACACATACATACACATGTATATATTGATAACATACGAACGGAAAGCACAAGTTGGACATCAACGACAAATTACATGATAGATCCAAGGACCAACTATCCTAAATAAGGCATCCAACACGCTCTGATTTTAGGGTCTGCCATAGCTAAGGTATATATAATAAAATCCTCTAAATAAAAACCTTTTTTCTGAAAATTATAAATCACCACCTTCATTTCAACTTTAATATATCCACTGTTAAATATGAGCTTTCTAATATTATTTCAAATTCCAATAAGATCGATTATATGCCTGAAACGAGTATAGATTTAACACGGTTGCCTGTCTAACTAATGGATGGACCTTCCTGCACTTACAGGTTCAAGGTCTCCAATTCAGAATAAGGCTTCAGCGGTCATCTATTCTAGATGGCCTGTATAATGTAGCTTCAACTTGAGAATCTGCTAGAATGTTTTAGATACTTTCGTTCGTATATATAACTTACTATTCCTGATTTGAATTCGAAGATATATCCTGAGTGTTATGATGCTTTGAAATTGTTAATTTTGTGTAAATGTAAGCCGTAAAGTGGGCGTTTGAATAAAAAAAAATATTTATTAATGCACTCGCTATAAGCTTATATCTTATATAATAACGTAAGTTTCGTAAGCGGGCCTTATGGTGGCCATTTTTTATGGTCAGGTCATCGGACACAAGCGGTGTCGCATCGTACTTTTTTTTTATAGATTGTCGAAATTTAGTGCCCTCAGCGTAAGGTGCGGTGAAAAATTTATAGTTTCTTATCATGTGGTAATGGAGAGACTTCGGTCGGGGCACGCTAGACCGTTTTGGTGAGATTCATCGGTCGTTGACGCCTTGACCGCACCGCGCTTAGTAGATTTTGAACTTAACTGTACTTTATGTGATGCGAAGTATTTTAACGTGTCACCGTCTTATAAATGATTACGTCATTGTGCGTATGCGACGCAGTTTACGATGAGTTATTTGTTTTTCAGTTGTCAATATTAATAATTTTGAAAAAAATATTTATAACATCGAAGTTACAACAAAGCATACAGATTAACAAAATATTTTACTAATGTCGCAGTATATTTCGCAGAGTGAACTAAAAATAATATTTTAAAACAAAATGTAAAAACTGCTACGATATTAAAAAATTATTACCAATTGAATATAGTTTATAGTTTATAGAGTCATAATAATTAAGGTTATATATAAAAGATAAGCTTTCTTATCACACTGTGTCGAGTGAATATTTTTCGACCATATAGCCAGAAAAAATAGTCAAAACCAGGAACAGTTAGTGATTTGTGAATTTCAGGGCAAATGTCTGAGAGGTCGTATATATCCTGTCATTTAGTCGGATGAAATCCGCGTCTCTCTTCATAATAATATTAAGGCTCTGCTCTACGATGCAAGAGGTACTCGATAACTTAATTAAGGCGAATACTACTTCATGTCCAAAGGATCAAGAGCATCAGAAACATGGACAGCAATTCGAAGACGTGAGACGAATATTAATTAAAACTTAAAATTGAAAAAATATATAACCTTTTTAAAATATACTTAGAGCTGACACAACATGTATAAAAATTATCTTCAATTTTTATACATTTGTAATTATCTTCATATTCGTTGGTTACTTTTATACTTAATAAAGGTTTTTATTATTATATAATTTAATGCCTTCTTAAAATGGAAATTTACTATAAATTCTACGGATAATAAGGTTCCTTTCGTTCTATAAAAAACAGTCGTGTAACAGCCCTGAAAATCAATAACGTTACAACGTCTATTTACAATCAAATTGGTCAAAAATGTATCAGATCAGCTATCCTCAGTTGTTATAAGAATTGTACAGGTAGAGAAAAATCTAACCCCAAAAGCAGGAATTGCGATCAGATTTATTTATTTAACGCAATTTTTATGCTGTACAAGTTTTTATATTTGTGTATAACCTATAATTGTGCTGAAGGAAAAGCTTTCGACGAATGCAAAACATAAACAATACATTGGACAATAATACATAGGCGTTTTTTGACAAAATCTAAGTTTACCTATTATTAAAATGTATGCTTAGACTTTTATGATATATATTTAGTTCTGTTATATGATATACATGTTGATTAAACGTGTTAAAGTTCCACGGAGTAAATATATTGTTCATTTATCTGCAAAAAACTAAAAGGTTTTTATATCTATTTCAAATCATCCAGTGTTTACCGAAATATGTCACATTATTTTTTTTTAAAAATGAAATGCGACAAGACAATTACTTCTGGCAGTAAAAAATCTGCAATGACAGATAGTAAATGAAAAAAAAAAAAACTTGCAGTCATTCGAATTTTAAATATGTTTTTCGTATTATATTTTCACTATGTTATTTATTATTTCTAAAAGCATTGATTTTATAGATTTTAGAGAGAGTTTTAGAAAATCGTTAATTTTTATTTAATAGCATGATATTGATTCAACGGATCCAACATTAAACTAGCCAATATTATTTGAATAGAGACCTAATGTCTTTTACATTAGGTTTCTATTCAAACTAATTATATATCTTTTTTCTTTATTTTATTATATGTAGTCCAATTTAATTATAAAATTTATAGGCAATAAATGTTATAAATACATAAATTTATAATGTACGAACGACTTTTAATTTAAAAATTCGTTTTAATAATAAAGGTTTTATTTATTTTATCCTGGAGAAAAATAATAAAAATCGATTTATTAATGAAATATGTAAGGACTTCGTAACACATTTCATATACAGTATCAATCACATGTGAAGAATTGTTTAGTTTTAATTTAGAACGTAAGTCACAAGATTTAGCGTTTTTATTAAAATTGCCTTTTTCTGAAAATGACGGTTACATTGATTTTGTTAAATGAAATTTCACTTCACTTCTATATATATCAAAATATTCTAGTTTAAAATATTTAAATTCTATTGATTTTCGCACTAGACTCGAACATATGTACTGTCGGTATTATGGAAGAAGAATTGTAAATTTCTTTTTACTTTTAAAACCATTGATTTTAATCACAATACCCCAAGTAATTTAATAAGATGTCTACTTTTACTTTGTTTTATTTTTTGCGAGTATTATCGAGATAGTTTAGAGCAGTGGTAGCGTAGCGAAAAAAATCTGAGACTTGCAATCATTGGTCACGGGTTCAATTCCGGGAATACAATCTTAAATAATTTTACTTTGTGCAATAGTTATATAGAATTGGCTATGCTTACAAAAAAGCTTCTAAAAGATGGGCAGCACCGTCCTCTGCGTACCAAAATACCAATTTGCGTTCGACAACCCGCCCGCCAAACGTGGCGATTATGGTACATCCCTCATAGATATCTATTAAGGAGGCTAATGTCATACTGGGCATTTATTACTACGTCTTATACGACGACAGAATTTTTGTTGTGAAATTCCTACGTAATATCTAAATAAAATAAAATCTCTCACTACGTGAATTATAAAATTTGTTCAAAATCGCTACCTCTTATGACTCGTGTCTGTTATTTTTACATAGCTGATTGTTTCCGTCGCAAATGAAATATGAAACATTTATTATGATTTTTCGGCTTGTCAGTCAATCAATTGAAATTCGAGCGTATCTTATCGATAATTGGACATCATCACAGGGGATTACAGGCAGCCGAAACGGCTTAAGCTGTTAGCGCAGAAGCCAATAGACGTATGTTACACTGTTACGGCGTGTTAGTACACGATCCGGCAGCTATACAAAATTTCCAATTTACAATCGGTAACTATATTTTTTTTCTCACACATTAACTTCTCATAGTTCATTAGTTGCGCTTATCATATCGAGGTTCGTTGATTTGAAATTTATTCTCGTTATTTAACTGTTTTTAACTAGCCGTTTTCTTTCAAGTTTGGTTATAATGTATATATGTATATATATCTATTGGCGTGGAGGGCCGTGGCCTCTTTCTGAGGGACCGTCATGGTCCAGAAAAGGGCGGCCGAATGGGAACGGCAGAGGACACACGACGCCGTCAGCGCAGTGACGCGCCTCGCGACGGCCCTCCGGTGAATGGTGTTTTCATAAACGGGGCCTTCGAAGTCGTGGGAATTTAGGGTGGAGGCCCTAAACTCCCACCAATTTCGACGACTCTGAGGCGGACGATGGTTCAACTTGGTCTCGAACCATCGTGATAGCACCACAAGGGTTTCGGGTAGCGTGAACCATACACGCATACTCCGGGTCGGGCTATCTAGAATAGCACGGCGCGAGGGAAGACCGCCTGGCGATCTCTGATCGGGAGATACCGGGGGGGTTTTGTGGGTAGGAATTCCACATACCCATATTCTACCCCCAGACGCGGGGCATCTTGAACGTTCGGAAGATTTCGTCCCCACCCCCGAAACCTTTATATATATATATATATATATATATATATATATATATATATAACTCGTTGTTAATTACTACCCAATCCGCCTATGTAATTTTTATTGCGATAAGATTGTGACGAATTATCAATAGTGATGAATCCTTCTACTCCTCGAGTTATATATATCCTTCATATGATATTCTTTTTCATTTTTCATTTTAAGTTACAAAGCTCGAGAGAGCCTCGTAAAACTATTTATCCGGTGCAAATTTCTAACACGTAGATATTAAACGAAGATTTTTTTCCTCGTAATAAAAAAACATACCGCACTTTCTAACCGGCCTTTCGAAGTGTTATATTAATATAATGAACATTGACACCTCATTACGTACCTTCATCGTAAAACCAGATAAGCCACAGCTATTGACCACAAAAAAAAATTGAAATAACGCCGAAGGCTCTCCCAAATGTTACGGTAGCAGCTACCTTCGGTAATTATAGGAATACTTAGCGATCCGATAGATAAATCTATGACGAATGACTCGAAGCCGGACTAAATTTGGGTCGCTTACACATAGCCTCTCGTTGCGGCCGTCTTGGTAATTGTCTGAAATGTTAATTGTTTCTCTTTTTATGATATGTAATTAAATGATTTTTAGCGATGTCTTTGAGAATGCGATCCGATATCGTTTCAATGGCGTCTGATATTTTATACATAAGCCTTTTCCATGTATTTCCATAAGTTCAACAGACTGTTTCTAGTATTTCGACGCACTTGTACGATATCGTCTTTCCATATAAATTATAATAAAAGAGTTTAAATATACATTACAATTTAACAACCATATTAACAACAATTTTTCGGATATTTTTTTAAATTAAATTATTTAATCAAGATGAAGGTTGTAATGTAGAAAATAAAATATAAAAATTTCGTGTAAAGTAATGGTATATATTGAATTTTTTTTCAGTGTTCGAAATATAAAATTTAGTTAATTTGAATAAATCAAATTTTAGCAAGATTTTTTTTATTTTACACCGTCGATAGGTGAATAAATGTTGCCAGTATAAAATCAGTTGATGGCTAGTGTGTATATAATAGATAAATATAAAAGATTCTAGTGTATCATTTGGTATAGAAGAAATTTATGAAGAAAAAAAAGTTTGAATTAATTATCCCGAACCATATTCAAAAGTAAAAGATTCCCATGTCGATCATCTCTCATCTCCTAGACGGCTCTATTAGTAAGATATTAAGTTAAATTACAATCTTTCATTAATAACCTCGTATAGTGCAATTACAAAGTGTACCGGTGTCGTCGAACCTATAATTACAGTGGCCTGTCATTAAAAACGATGGATACGCGTTGTGATCTTCCATTGAACGCTGTGATAGACTAAACTGTTTCTTTCTAAAACTTCTAAGTACCTGTCCGGGTATGTACGTATATTTTGTGATAATATATCACATATACATACCTTTTTTATAAATGTACCGTTTTAGCTCAGTTTTTTTATATTCACTCACAAACTTTGCCCGCGGTTCCGGGTGAAATTTAACAAAAAAAATTTAAGGATAAAAATATCCTATGTTATTCGTACGACAAAACTGGTCTAGCCAATAAGAGATTAGCTGGAACAAATAGATAGATAGTCAGACATAAATTAAATTGTAGTTTTGATATATGTACCATAGCATATTCATATACGTGTAGCAAGCGGTAATTTTAATATTACAAACAGAGACCACATTTTTATTTATTTATATAAATTATTTATGAATAGTCACTAACATAGAAATTGTAATAAGCGTGATCTTGGAGAAGATGACTCGGAAGCATAAGCAATCTATGTCATGTTTATTATCTTTATTTAAATAGATGCAAAAGTCAAGAAGGCTGTAAAAAAATAAAAAACAAATTTCTAGAATCTAAAACAGTTAAACATAGTTCATAACTATACCGCTGGGGTCTTAGGAATTTTTGACGGACCCACTAGACGGACAGACAACCATGTTAAGGTCCCTGTAAGACGCTAGAAAGCAGGTCACTTCTAACTGGGAAGCTTGTGCCCAGCTGTGGACAACTTACGGTTGAAATGATAATGACGACGATGATCGCGGCCACTTATAAAAGCCTAGTGCGAATGGGTGATTGTCACATGTTATATCTGATTTTCGATCACAACATTTGAAGTCTTTCATATTTTTCTTCACCGTTTATGATTGGAATGATTTTATGTAATTGACACAAAGTTTCTGTTCTGAATCATTTATTTATTATACATATGATTATTCGTGTAGAAACATTAACAGCGACCTCTTGTTAAAGTCAAGAAGAGACCAATTTAAAAGAAACAACAATCAGTTTGAACTTCGAACTGTTTTTTTTTTGTAGATATTTGTATAATATTCTCAATTTACTAGTAGATCTATTAATTCTCAAGATTTATTATTATATGTAATAGAGCATGCATTTTAAACCGCAATCTTCAGAACAAGTCTATTTATAACTTGCATTAGTCACGCCATTAAAAATAGAGAAATCAGTTCAATAAACAGCGCAAAGGAAGTCGGTAAACGACTAAATAACGATGAGATAGCGTAATCTCCGTCGAAATATGCCTCATTTCAGTCGTTAATCCGACGATACTCCCCCGCTGTCAGTGTGGACGTACCGTAACTCACACACGTGTACACAACGCGGTGACCTCACCCACACATCGATAGTTTCACCTGTAGCGAACATCTTGTGCCCGCTGTCAAATATAGGGTGCGGTCTTTGATCAATTTAAATGTAGTTTTTTTTTTTATTGACACTAATTTATACATTCTTTAGTCTGCATCAACACTGATTGGTGGATTAATTAATATTTATTCATAAATTTTATTTAATTTAAAATAATAGACACGTCTGTTAAGAAAAGTTAAGCTAATTTAGTAAAGTTCATTGTATTTCTTTAAATTTGGCTTTACTGCCTAAACTCTATAAAATTTGTTCTTAGCTGTTGTTACATCGACCAAAAAAAATATTTGTGCCAAATTTCAAGCCTCTAACCTTTATAATTCTAGAAATATCTTGATGAATTGTACATGAAAGTATGTCTCTTATTATTCATTTTGGTTTTATTAACACTGTTTACACTTTATATAGTGACAGACTTATTACTTTATAGACATTATTTACCAGTCAACTCCAGGCTACCGTAACAAATAGGCAGGTATGTGAAATGTCGTGATAGAAAAATAATACTATGTATTACTATATGTAAATTATGTATTATGTACCTAATTACTAAGCGGTACAGACTAAAAGATATAATATATATAAATTCTTAATACTTCTTTTCAGAGGAAAGGCATCCTCTGCGAGGCATAGGTATTCCGTAAAGATCATCACTATCAACGGTTTGTTCGAGCAGCGCGGAACTGGTCATTTTAGCGATTTTAGGGAGAGCTCAATGCCTTGCAGTGAACTTCTATCTGCTGAAAAGAAAAAGAAGTAGAAGATGCAGAAGCTATAAAATAATATATAATAAATAATCTATTTGGATGAATATACTAGATTTTTTTTTAATTTTATTCTCTTACAGATAAAGTTTTTTATTAACACGAGATAAAGACACCTATGTCCAACAGTGGAAATCCTATTAAAAAAAAATGATCACGAACGTTAATTGAATTTTTAATTTTATTTTCCTTATATTGATAACATAATAGTGAATCTATAAAAACACAAACGTAGAAAGTAACAAAAAATGCCAACCAATAACTCTACTCTAGTAACCGCAAAAACAATAAGCTATACCCGTCAAATATTATTAATGAACCCTAATTAAAATTGTAGTTAGATTTAATATTAAAAAAAAATATATACACCCATTGTATCTTCAATCTAAGGAGGTAAACTCTGACATTTTACACACACGCGCTCACCTGCGCATGAGCATCGCAACACGTCACCTGTCGACTCGACCTTACAGTACACTGGACAACACACATGTAAATTTCATCACTATTCTCACACACATACATCTAAACAAATCGAATTAAATCTTGAAGCAAATACACAAAATTCAAATTGGTGAACATCGGATAGACTGTCCAATACTATCACCTACACTCACAAAGATACTAAGGTGTTATTGCGCATGTGTGGACAAGACATCGCTTTTGAATGGAAACAATGTTTGCTGGAACTATTCTAAGTTGTAATAATATAGAAATAGGATTGATTTTAGTTTGAACTAGGAAGTGAGATTGTATAGAGCACAGCGAAATGCAGCCCTGAGGTCATGGGAAGCTGTGCCGATCGACGATTTGGTTAGTTATATTATTTACAGCGTTATAAGAGTAATGATTCTGATAACACTCAGAACGATACTTAGTGTGTGATATCATCTATATCTTACATCACTTTCGATTTTACGATTTATTTACTTATTTAGGACTTATCTTTATTTTATTATCTATTTATTATATTACATATATAATATATTTATCTTTCGTAATTCAAAAAACATCCTTATTGGTTTACAATCAACATAAATTAATTTTAAACCTATATAATCACTTTAATTGTATTTTATCTGTTATTATACTTAATGTAGAGTTACTTATTGAATCAAAATTTATTAATAGTAGATCAATTTTATTAATTTTCAACAAATATTTGTATAATTTTGTTTTGCTTATATATATTAAATCATAAGAATAAATGTTTTTGGTTATATATATAATTACGTTAATAATTAGGTATAAATACAAAATATATATAAACATTTGAAATGTAAAAATGTTTATAAAAACATAATTAAATAAATGCGATGCTAGATAGTGTATCGGGTTTAGCAGATTGTTATTTTAGATGACATTTTTAATTAAATATTTGCGGAAATGTATCAGATGATGTTTCTATTAATCATTTAGAAGGCAGAGATAGAGATGGAGCCCTTTTAAATACCAGGTCATTGCGTACAGTATGGTTATCGATGATCCATAAAAACTTTAACGAATGAAGCAGTAGATTTGTTGTAATAATCTCCTTAGTGGTCCGGTATTAGAGTATAAATAACACAATTAGTGGTTGATCATTAATGCTATAATAGCTGGTTTTATGTATCGCGGTTCAATCGTTCCCCTTTCTAGGTAAGATCATTTCTTTTGATGTACCGCCGACTTTTACCTAATTAGAGAATAAAAAATTTAATTATTGATTCAGATTTCATTAATATGGTAATACGTAATTGGTACAGGTAGAAAGATGATTGCTTACGCGAATTTATTTAATTATCTACATCCATAACTTTTGATTAAGTAATTAATCAAAAAAAAATATCTATTGCCTATCTATGCTTCAGTTTGATTACATTTTTTTTTCTTATACACGGGTGATTTTATTTTGAACTGAACTTGATAACTTTTACGCATAAAGATTGTATATAGTTACATATATAGACCTATGTCCACTAGTGGAGGTTTCACGGCTAAATAAATGATTGTAAAAGCACTAGAAGAAGTAGAAAAATATATTTTAAACTAATGTTAGTATAACAGTCTGAAAATATCAACCCCCTGTATAAGAGGCGAAAATTAAAATCAACTGTCTTGTTTTTTTAGCCCGTGGATGTACACTACAAGATTTAAAGTTCTGCTATCTATGGGGGTATATATCATAATCACCACGCTTGCCAGGTGTATTAGCGATCACAGAGTAATACGCAGAGGTCGTTGTTGATAATTCTTCTTATTGTTGCCTTTAAGAGTACAGTGAACAGGTTTATTTTGAATGGGCGTGTACCACCTTCGTCTTCATCTACACTTTCCATCAGGTGAGATGGAAGACATACGCCTATTCCATTACAACTATATATATAAAAAATATTCTTATGAAACTTGTTTCTGAGCAATTGTAATCCTATATAACTTATACACATAGTGTGATATATGTTTTTATTCCTGGAATCGTATCCGCGACTTTTAGTAAGTCTCAAAGTTTAGCCCTGGGCTACCACTGCTTAAATATGATAACGAATATATATCTCCTCTCTTCCTCAACTCCTCTTTTAACTTAAAATATTGCACAGTTAAATCATCTCATAAGACAAGAGAGAGAAATTTTAATTTGAACCGGACGTTGAATTATTACATAATGATCGGTGGCGAAAAGGTCGGAGCTTTAGGCGACGATCACCTTGGTTTTTCGTTCGATAAATGTCTTTGAGATGTTTCGACCACGTGTGCTATTCAAGGCAGTAAAAATCGAAACGATTCGCGGAAACTGTGACGCAATAAGCAGTCAAGTTTAACATAGTGTTGAAAAATCAATATTGGATATTTTTAAATTTTTTTGTCAGTTACTATTCAAGTATTATTGCAGGTATTGTTTATGTTAAACAAATGAATAAAGTTTTTAAATTTTACAAGAGAAAAATTTATTCACAATATCGAAGTTATTATTCTAGTCTTGTATGTTAATGGTACAGTAAAAGAGATAAAGTCTAGATCACAAACCCACAATCTACCATCAACTTATCTTCTCTAGTTCTCACGCAATATTCAGAAACTGCTCCGTGGTGAACCTCATATAATACGTCCATATGATAGATATATATCCATATATAATTAGATATATGATATGATAGAGGTCTTATTGATTTAAAACTAATTTACTCTGGACAACTAATCTTGCAGAATCGTCTTTCTATATAGCGTGAACTATTGTAAAATTTAAGAGTGGAAATTTACCAACGTTGTTTGAATTTGAGCTACAAGGAAACGACAGAGCGGTCGTAAGACCGCAGTATCCCGAATATTTTATTCTTTTTTCTGTAACTACATTTCTAATTTTAAAAAGCCGCAAAACTTGAACTATTTACGGTTTTAGGCTGCATATATCCTCGATAAAGCGGTTTAAAAAGGTCAATTTTCTTACTTTGGCTTCACAATAGATTTATAATAATATTTTGTACGTTTAAAATAATTATAAATTAAAAAGTAACGTCCACAGTGAATTTACAAGGCACCGTGACAAACTAACTGTACAAAAGTTTTGACTGCAATACTTTAGTTCATTTATAATAAACGAAATCAGATTTTTTAATAAAATTCTGCAAATCATTATTGAACTACCATTTATAAAATTCTTAATGCATATTAAAAGTTAATTGACGGATAAGGCATGTTATTCAAAAATTGAATATTTAAATGACAATAATACTTGGCAATGATGTCGCATTTTTTTGATCATTTAGACTATTTATGTGATAAAGTGTATTTGTATAAATCTGTGTTAAACTTTATTAAGAGATGTATTGTTGTGAAGTTTATTCCTGCTTCATCTCCACAATTATAACACATGTTTAGTAATAATTTGGTAGTTTCGTGTATATTGGAATAACCATTACAGTTCACAAGTTTAATATGACATTAACGTATATTAAACATTAAATCAAAATTAATTGTATTTCGCTTACAACTTTCTTATTGGAAATTTATGAGTATGTATGCCCAGTAGTGGACCATTTATGATTGAAATGATGATTTGCTTAAATTATAGAAATATTAATGATGATAATTGTTTTTTATGTGACTCTTTGTTAAATGAGTCCTAGTTTCATTTTATTGTTGAATGTAGTATATACGACTATATTATATGTTTGTGTGAATTATAAATTCTAATACGTTAACTAACATCTATGGAAACTTAAGACGAAATAAATTTGTTCGTTTGTTATTAAGGTTTATATGATTTCATAACACAACTAATCATATTTGATTTCTAATCCGATAACACGTCGACGATATATCGATTAAAATAACAATAGATTGAATTTGTTAATATAGAAGATGACCTGATTAATTTTAGAGAAATTTGAATTAAAAAAAATTATAATACTAGTGTATTTAGTTAAGAATTTTATCGTGATATTTTATCAAACAATTAAGAGGTAATTAATACGAATATAAAACTATATAAATATCAAATGAATTGGGTCATTCACCTCGTCGATACAGTTCCGAGACAAACATAATGCGTTTAGAAAAAGCTTCTTCTTTTAATAGTATAACGGTTTGTTTGAGTGGTCCGCCGAGGTGCAAACATGGGGTATGTAAGGTAAATTGTTAGCATAACTATACGTTTATTTAGTTAACTAATGAGGTTCGAGTTTTCTGAGTGCTGGTAATCTTCAATGCTTACTTGTTGTAAGGGCCGGTCGGTGTTTTTTTTTTAAAGGCTGTTTTCCCTCGCGCCTGTATGCTCACTTTATGATAGCATTGGTTAGTTTAATAAACAACTTAGAAATTAAATTTATAACCTAAGTTAATTTTAATTTTAATGTAATATACATCATAAGGCGTGCCATAAAATTACATCATTATTTTTATTAAATCTGTAAATCTAAACATAAAAGTATTTTTGGGTATAATAATTTTTTTGGACGAATATTTTTAACGTCGTTAATAAATTCATAGGGTCACTGAAGGTCACTGCATGTTATATGCTTCCCCCTAAGATATCTATGGGGGGATACACTATTATCATGACTCTTGACAGGCAGGTTGCCGATCGCAGTGTGGTATTATGGTACAAGTGGACGCTGCTTTCTATCCTCAGAAAAATGTATAATTAATGCACAAAGTGTGAATTACAAGTTGTATCTTGGGTATCGAACCCGCGACCTACAATTGCAAAGTCCTCTACCGCTGGGCTACCTCATTGAAGGTACTAAGTCCTTGTAGACCAGGGTGTTTAATAAGATCCTCGGCAGGATCCGTTACTTTACCATTAAAACAGATTAGAAAGCTAGTATAGTAATAAAATTCTGGCTTGGAAACCAGGAACCTAAACGGTTGTTGGAAGACGCTGGATGGTGGTGGCTTCCAATCGATCTTTTCAGATATCGATAAGGAAGGTTTAATGTCCAACAGTGGACATCTTACAGCTAAAATGATCAAGAAAATGCCGAACTATTAGGTTATATAAGCGTAATCTAACAGATGGTGCAAAAGTAATGTTATAATGTGAATTTGCTTTAATTTTCACAAATGCATCATTTGACTTTTCAAATTTCACTTTACTTTAAAATTTATAATCTAGATATATAGAGAATTATTGTTTAATAACCATTAGAGTGATATATTGTAAAATTTTGTATAGAAGTTTAGCGAGAAATAATTCAAACTGTGCATCGACTCAGGAGGTGGCCACATGTGCCTTTTTTAACTAAAAGAAAAGACCATGGAGAGATGATTTGGGCTTGCGTCTTTACCTGAAATGGTTTTAAATTAAAGGTTACTTCAGCTTAACGAAGCTCAGTTTCATTGGGTGCAGTATTGTATACATTATTGCGACAGTAAATCTATAGTTAAATTTTAACCAATACGACAACAAGATGCACGGATTCCCAACCTCCGTATACGGTTGAAATCCTTTTAATATTACGCTATATTAGGCCTCATTGATACCAGTCAAATATAACATAGGAGATTTCAAGTCGAGAGTGAAAAGGTTTCTTCTAGACAAGCGTGTGGCATGGTAGACCTCATCGTAGACATAAGGCGATACAGAGGTCAAACGCTTTGCCTTTTTATATTTTAAGACCATTGTGGGTTACTTGCTTAGGAGACTTCTCATGTCCCAATTTCGTATCAATTCCTACGTCAATTTCTATCGACTATAAAATAAATGTATGATTTTTTTAACAAAGATTGACGTCGCGAATAATAGGCAGCGAAAAAAATATAGCGTCGATAGCTTATGACAGGTTGACATAGCTATTGAAAATAGCTTTCGCTTCATTTCAAAAGCGAATCAAATGTATGCGTTGATAGGCGTGTATGAGAGATGTCATACAATTACGTAATATTTGTTCCATTTGCTCTTGTCAAATGGAAGTGAATGCGCATATTTTCATTCTCATAGACGTTTACTTTCACTTTGTTATAGTTTCTATTGGATATCTGAAATATTTATACGATTTTGATCTATTTCATTACAGTGATGTTAATGCAAATTGCTGGCTTCCAAACAAATCTGTGATATCAAAAAATAAAGATAAAGATTGAAAAATAAAAATGTACCTAGCCACCTAAGAGTAAAAAGATGAGAAAAGGAAGGCGATGAAAGCAAGAAGGAATGAAAGAACAAAAATTGCAAGATATTGTGAAGGATAAAAGGAAAAGGAGTGTCGAATAAAGATAAAACTCTAAAAAAATTATGTGTTAATCAAGTCTCTGTCCCAAACTAGATAGGGGGTACGAGAAAAAAAAATTGCTGGATTAACCAGCTATATTAAAGGTGTGACATCTCTTGCCTTATTGGCAATTTTGCTCTCGTTCAAAGAGCCATAAAGTTGGCCATGCTTGGCATTCCTATATAGGATAGTACCAGGAATTAGGAGATCTATAGACAAACAAAGTACTAATACTGACACAGCGGATTGGCAATATAAAGTGGCAGTGGGCAGACAATAAATGGCAGCTGGTGTGAAGACCACGAATGTTGAACATATGACCTTGGTATTCATGTCGGGAAATGGTTGATACAGGCAGCTTGCTACCAGATAAATTGTAAATCCATCCGCATAGAAAGGCCTAAGGCATTTGGATGATTTGATGGTTATTAAAATATAGTAGCCTAAGTAGAGAATGATGACCATATAAGTGTCCAATTCAGTCTAGATTTAAAATTTAAAACCCAGGTTGGGTAATATTTTAAAGCAGTGTTACTCAACGTGGAGCCCACGCCCCACGAGGGAGTAACTTAATTAACATTTATAAATATATATATATATATAGATTGTACCGTCTGGATTGTATATATATATATATATATAATACCACACTGCGATCGCCAACCTGCCTGCAAAGTGTGGCGATTATGGTATATCTCCCCATTGATATATTAGAGTGAAGGTTTATGACTTGCAGTGGGTGTCTATAAACTGAAACGACTAGCACAGTTTTAGATCATTCCTCTTACAACGCGATAGAAGTAAAAGAAATTAAGCCCTTTATTTTCGGCCTTTTTATGTTCATAAAGGCTTTATAGAAAGTGTACAATCTTCAAAGTTTACCTCAAATCTGGCTGCGTGGCAATTATGATATATATCATCATAGATATATTTCGAGAAAGGTGTATGTGAAACATTGGGCGTTTATGGTCTTATATGACTCACTTCTATTGGGTTTTTTATAAGCAAATAATATTGATTTTTGATAAAAAAATAATATTTTTTATATTTTTATATGACTTCGATCAATAATTAATATCAAAAGTTCTTTGACGTATCCAATTTGTTCATCTTAAAGAGAAAAAAAACCGTATCGACCTTGAATAAGGACAATTTAGATTTGACAATCGTGTTGAAAATAAATCAAGCAACTCCGCTACCGTGTCTCGATTTCGCCGTGTGATTGAATGATAAAAATTGTGATAAAATAAAGAAACAAAGTCGAGGTATACGCTCCGAGACAGACGGACTTACATTTTAATTTAAATGATATATTATCGCTGATTTTTGTTGAAACCTGTTTTTTATCTTGTTAGCAATTAATATTGAACATTTTATTTATTGCAAACACATCTGTATATTCTCGTTTGCTTGTGGATGCAAATTGTGCTATAAGGATAGATTAAATAAATTAATTAATGTTAATTTATTTGTGTCATTTATTTAATTTTAATTCGGTTAAATGTATAACAAGAGTGTATTTTAATTTGGCACATTTGAAACGCGTCAAGTTGTTTGTCGTTTAAATGTCGTAACTAATTTTCGTTTTTACTTCTGATTGGCTATATTTTATAGCCTTTAAATATCACAGAGCTATAAATAAATGCTATAAACTTACATAAAATTATTTCTATAATGAAACATCACCCCGTCAAATATACAGAATAATTGATAAAATGTCTAAAATATATCAATGTATGGCTCATTTCCTGTCAATTGTCCAAAAGTAAAACTTATCAGAAATTACAAATAACTTTATCATAATATAGTAAAAAAAAAAAAACAAAAATTAGCATTCTATATATTAAAATAAATATTTTTTACTATCTGCTGCTTTTGTACCTCCAGAAATTATTGGTCAAACTTTTTCACTTTACTTGTATCCTTTACAATTTCTTTTATTCGTCATATTTTATTACCTTTCGCGCATCTCATCGCCTTATATTCCTTACCGATATTCCTGCTGTTTTTTTTTCATTTATCCTTTCCCATTTTATTTTTGGGACAAGAGACCTTTTCTCATCCTTTACAGTTTTTCTCTTTCTTCCCTCTTTCATACTTCATATGTTTAAAATTCTCACAGCAATAACTCATGCCTTACACTATAGTTAATTACATTCATGCATTGCCTGCCATCCCTCACCACATTTATTGTTACAAGGCTTTCTTGCGCTTAACAACATCCTGCAACAAAACCTTTCCATCACCAACAACCATCCCAGCTATTTGACAATTAATATGGCTGGCAGTAAGTAAGTATTAGTTCAATTTTTATTTTCAGCAATTGAAGACGTTGAAGATATGGATAAAATATAAGTAAACGTTAAGTTTAAAATAGTATATGATAAGCCATGAAGTCGGAAGCTAATAATTTCCCTTTTTTTCTTAGTGTATATTTATGAGAAATATTAAGAGTAACTTTGTGGGAATAGTAAATTAATTTATAAGACTGGACAGACAACATAGCGTGAAATACGTGGTTGCTGGAGCCTGGTTATGAAGTGGTGACTATAGATTTGCACAACTTAGTACGTCCACCAATAAGATAAGGTCACATAGTTGTGGTCATCAGAAAGCGCTGGATGTAGATGCTTCTAAGTAGTCCTGTTCGTTATTCGATAACCAATCGGTCTCGTCAGAAATCAAGGGACGACAAATTATGAACAAACTAGATAGAAGTATTACTGCAGTTTCTTCCGCCACTTCTTCACCTAGTGTTAAATGCTTTCCGAGTACGAGTAGTACTAGTGATATTAGCTAGGCCATAGCAGCTGGTTTAGCCAAAGTTAGGACCGCTTGGATGCCCTTGTGTCAGAAAGCGTAGCGGACATAATCAACGTGTGACAGTTTAAGCCGACATCCTCTCGTGTGAACTTTTAAGACTCTATGGAACAGCCTCTCAGTCTGGTAAAATAGTTATATGTAACGCCCCGAGCCTAGGATCCTCCAGGAGGCTTTGAGGTTCGCTGCTTTAAAAGAAGACATAGGCTAGGAGCACTCTAAGTTCTGCCACCTCAAACCTATGGAAACTGCAAAAGCCATTTGGGCAGCAATGACTGTCGGGTCTAAAAGCTGTGGAATAGCTACGGTTGATGTGATGATTATGTGTTATAAAGAACAAGCTAATGCTAATAAAGTAACTTTTGATGATGTATAAACAATTCTTGTAGAAATCTCTAAGTTTTATTTAAAATCTAAATCTAAGAATTTACAAAAACCGTTTAGGCAGCAGTGACAATGCGGTTTAAAAAAGTATTGGAAGTCTATATCCAGCTGTAGATTAGCTAAGGCTGCTATGATGATGATGTGTTATAAAGAACAAACTAATGCTAGCGAAGTAACTTTAGATGATGTATAAACAATTCTTGTAGAAATCTCTAAGTTTTATTTAAAATCTAGATCTAAGAATTTGCAAAAACCGTTTAGGCAGCAGTGACAATGCAATTTAAAAAGGTATTGGAAGTCTATATCCAGCTGTAGATTAGCTAAGGCTGCTATGATGATGATGTGGTATAAAGTACAAACTAATTCTAACGAAGTAACTTTAGATGATGTATAAATAATTCTTTTAAAAACGTCTAAGTTTCATTCAAAATCAAGAACATTCAAATGATAGTTTCGAAGTGTTAATGTCGTGTCCAATGGTTTGAATATAATTCGAGATTACGCCGATATTTACGACTCGACCTGACCTTTTTTTTCTCACCTCGCTAAGATGAACCCAATGCTATAATTTCTATTTAAACGCTACATAAATCTATGCTTTGTTGCCGGTGAATAGAAAATTTATAAGCGGGTAAAAGATTTAAATTTTTACAGTGTACAGTTCAACTGTTCTATATATTTTCAAGTTTTATTAGACATATACGATGTAAATTGATTTTTGTAGTATATACACACTTTTGTAAACACCTTATATTTAAAATAGTTATTATATGGAGTGACGACCATTAGTCGATATATCGACGATGTAATTAGGGTCGCTGAAAGTCGTTGGATTCCGGCTGTGCAAGGCATCGTGACGATCTTTGAAGGAGGTTTATGCCTTCCAGTAGGCGTCTAAAGGCTGCTATATACAGTTGTAGCTTGAACCAGCTCACAATACATCATTACACTTTAAATTAAATACAAAAATATTCTCCGAAACCTAGTTGTGTTGAAAGCTACACTGTGTAGTATTTTTCGTAACATTTCAATTTTTATCATTGATGAACTTTGTTATGTCTTCTGTTAGTGTATTTATATCTGCATTCACATATTTTTCAGGTTTGAGGCTTATAAAATGTAAGTTTTTTATTAATTATTCCAAATCAATTTCATTCCCTTCCAAGTAATGCCCGTACTATAAAATCCACCTTTGCCATAGCTTTTTCCAATTCAGTCGGAATAGTCTTTTTCCGGTGTAGCCTTCAAGACCTTTTTGGATTCGGTTTTCGTCTCATCAATCGTATTAAAATGACGTCCCCGCATTGAACTTTTGAGTTTATTAAATAGCTTGAAGTTGCGCGTAGTCAAATCAGGTTAATACGGTGGTTACGATACGAGTAGATTTTTTGACCCTTTTTCCATGCGATTTTGGCATCAATCTAGACTTGACCCGTTTGATTTTCTAATGATATTTCAACTTTTGAGAAACAGACGCATGGCAAAATATATCGTCACATAAATCGATAAATGCAACTAAAAATCAACAACAACAACAAAAAGCAAAGAACTCCTCCAAAAATAGTCGCATTGATTTTGCTGCCCGCATCCAGAGACATTCCTCGATTTATGCCATCAGGTCACCTAGTTACCAGGAAGTTATTAGTAGCTACCTGGTAGGGGGCCTAGTCACGTTGCGTCTACCTGCCGTTGGTCTCCGCTTGAGAAACTTTTAACCCCAACGGCCGATGATTATTCATTTCTGATTCGATCTCGCAATGAATATACGAGCATATCTATCTCTATTGCTCTTTGGATACAAAGTTTTAAAGGATTTTCTACATAAATAAAAATAAGCTTCTCTTACCTTTGTTTAGGCTTTAGTTATTTACTCATCATATAAACCTTTATATGCCCACAGAAAGGCCCTAAGCTCCCCAATATTCGCTGCAATAAATGCGTTGCACGCATTTAGTGATTTCCCCCGATTTTTGTCATCGGATCACCTAGCTACCAGGTAGTTATTAGTAGCTACCTGGTACGGGGCCTACTCATGCTGCGTCTACCTGCCGTTGGTCTACGCTTAAAAAACTTTTAACTCCAACGGCCGATGATTATTCATTTCTGATTCGAATTTCCAGTGAAACTCTGAGCATATATGCTTTCTGGGTGACGTTTAACTATACTAAATATTAATTATGGTTTAAATACTTAATTTTAGTATTAATTAAAGAATAATTAACAATCATAGAAGATAATCTGACTAGAAATTTGATTACATTCGTACAAGATAAGTTTTCGTAATGAAATTGAAGAAATTTTAAATTTAGTCTTATGTTCAGATGTATTTAGCATCTGGGCTATGAGAGTAATACATACGACTGTTTGTGAATTCCCCATGAGGATTAAATTATAATACAATAGCGGTTTCCAATAGGTGAATATATGAAGTCGGTGGATTTGAAAGGCGCTTGCTGGCCATATATCCTTCAATTGTATGCGGCGAGGGTAAATGTTTGATATCAATCTGAGATTATAATAAATGACGACGAGTCAATAGAGGGTAGAGCTGGTTGGAATCCATCGGGCGCCTGTCGCGTCGGGGGAAACGTTATAAAATCTATCGGCCTTACAAATAATGGTATAAACTTTGTAAGTACTATAAATAGGGCTGTGCCAAAACTAAAATCTGATAAACTATTTTAAAAGTAATCATGAACTATTCTACATTGTTAAGTTTCATTTACTCAAAAGAATTTGTTATTCAAGTATTTTAAAATACATACTCCTGAACTGACATGACGGCGATGAAACTCTTTCTCTCACAGTCGCTAAAAGAGCCATAAATATGGCTTTGGAATTTTTCTAGGAGATCAAAGAACGAAAATTACCGATAAAACCAAACTGATTGGAAAGTTAAAGAGATAGTGCGAAGACCATATATATACACAGAACAGATATTGGAACCCTAGGTTTCTGGGCTCAAGAATACGGACCACGGTTAAGTATAGCGCAGGATTTAACAAGACTGACTGTCAACCTACTAGGAATATTAGGACTGTTCAAGTCATCGGATAACACTAAATGCATGCGATTTTCACTCGATCCTAATGAAAATTTTTAAAGAAAACCCGTAGTGTTATAGCTGAATTTATTTTCAACATAATTAGTCCGTACACGCCCTCTGCGAGGGATGTAGCTCCCCCATAGATATCTATGGAAGGCTATATCATAATCGCTGGCAGGCGGGTAGGCGATCGCAGTTTGGTACAATGGTACGCAGAAGATGCTGATGATCGAACCCGTGACCTACGATCGCAAGGTTTTCGAGAGGAGACCACAAGCCGGTAGACTCGATCTGGGTAGACCCCTACTAGGTAGACCGGATATAATTAAGATCGTGGGAAGTTTCTGGATATGGAAAACGAACTGTCGGTCATCGTGGTGACCTGAGGGGAGATATATGCCTTCCAGTGGGCGTCCGTCGGTTGGAAAGAAGAACAAGATGAAAAAGAAACTGCTATTAAGTTACTGCTAGTTTTACCGTAAAAAAAAACAGTTTTATTTATTAAGTTACTTTCTAGTAAAACTAATTTATTTAATTGATTTTATTTGATGTGGCAGCCCTGCAAACGCGCGTGCCTATTGACTGTAATTTGTAAGCGCCTTTCGTGCTGTTAAACGAAGCGAACAAACAAGGATCAAGAATCCTTGCGCTTATCTAAATAGACATGTGTCAAAATGTTCAATGTAATGTTACAGTTGACAAACTATTATGGCCCTTGTATACACTTGCTGTTGTCGTCTCTGCAATATTACTGTGAATTGCAATTTAGACTATGTTACGGTACAAGTAAGAAATCTATCTTTTTGAAATGATTGAATGGTATTGATTTTATTTTTAATTTAATATTTTGTCTACTTAATTTATTTTAAATACGTTGCTTACTTTGTAAGAAGATAGTTTCTTCCCCCTTTCTAAACTTGATAGAAATAAGAGTCATGTATGAAGGTTTATAAGTAAAAGATGTCATAAATTTCTAAGAGAACTACAGACTCTTCTTTTTTACGATTACCTCTAGTCAAAAGCAATGTTTCCCAACATAGGGCCCACGTCCCACGAGGTCACAAAATGATTATCAAGGGGGACAATGGAATGTAATCGAAACGAGTTTAACCATTTCGATTTGATAAAAAAATTACTTATGTTACATAGGGGTTGTAAGAATTTTAGAGAGGTTAAGGAAGAGTATGGCACAAAAGAGGTAACCTCTTTAATTATTTTAACAAAAAGTTGGAAGCTCAACAGTTGCTTGTTTTAAAAAAAATTATAACAATGTGAATTTGTTAACAAACCAAGTTCCACACACTATGTAATAATATACTTTTAATTTAAGATTTAACACTAGGAATAAGAAGTGGCGACGATGAGCATTTTAATCGATTTTATATTTTTTTCTCTTACAAACGAGACGTATCGATATCGCATCGAGTATCGATTTGTAATCATACATCCTTATTATTATTCGCACCATGCGATCTATTGTTTCTTCTCTAACGCCTTCATTCGGTATTTATTGGCGCGAACATGCGTCAATCATAGCAATGAAGTAAAATTGAAACGGAATAAGCCGATGAAGACGATTACCATAGATTTACGCAACTTAAACACTTGAATATAAATGAAATAGAATTTCGATCGTAAACGCAGGTTATATGATTAAAGTCGTTAAATATTTCAATTCCGTTCATTTGATATCGAAGATTAATAAAATACGTTAAGCAGGATAGATGATTGGCCCAATGAGATATGACCGCCTAGATTATTTCTTAGTGAGGTTGTTGCGCGCCCAAAGTATTTTGATACACGTGGCTTATTACCACAAAGAGGTTTACAAGGGCATATATTCGTCCAAGAAGGTGATGTACTACCTGAGTAGGAGTCCTTACTTTGGTGAGAATATCCCACAACAAAGAAACATCCTGTACTTGACTCACACCAAAGGCAATAAACAAGTTGTCATTTATTTAGCTATGGTACAGAGACAGGTGTAAGGACACACACCAAATACGAGCCATACTAGTAATTATCTAATTACATTAACAGTTATATTAAAAGAAATTATAATTTCGATATTCAAATTGAAAAAAAACTAAACCGTTATAAATAAAAGAATATTCGTTTAATATTTTTTGCTCTTTTACAGTTTTTTAAATATTGTTTAATTTAAATGTTTTTGTTTGTAGATGTTTTTTTTTCTTCACCCATTTAAGGCTTTCACACCTACATTCAATCACCTGAATATTAATAAATATATTACGTAATATATTACGCACGTCTTATCAATTTAAAATTTAATGAACTTTGAACGTTGTCTCTCATTTATTTTGTACAGATGTAACGAACCATGCATCGTGGAATTATTGAAATATTTAATGATAAAGGTCAAAGGAAAACGAAATTTTCGTTTATCGAACATCTATTTCTTATTCGCTGGATGTACTATCGACACCTCGAACGATATTCGTTGCCTGTATAACTGAATTCGTATCAAGAATGACTAAACTGTTTACGCGTGCGTTCAGCATTGCAAATTCAAGACGCAAATCCGTATAAACGCCGCAGTTTAGTGATGCCCTCTGTTTGTATTAATCACTCGTAGCATTGTACACTTTCAATTTAGTCGAATTAAAAATATGTGTACTATTTTTAAACTGGCTTACACTGTTGTCCAAGTGGCGATAGCAGATCAAGGACTCTGTGTTTGGCACTAATCGGTGTAACATAACTCCTGTAGATGCCCCGTGTAGGGGTGAAACACGTGTTGTGTGATGGCAGTGAACACCTGGCAGCCATGCCATGGGGACCAGGGATACCGAAGAAAAAGGATTGTTTTTAGCCGGTATTGACGCCTAGATCAAGTCCGACATACGGGATACCACCGTCAGGCCCTTTGATATGTTAATGTATTTTTAAACCTCTATTTATATACATATGTGTGTTTGTGTGCATGCGTGCGTGCGAGCTTGCGTGCGTGTGTGCGTGTGCGTGCGTGCGTTCGTGTGTGTGTGCGTGCGTGTCTGTATGTGTGTGTGTGTCGACATAACGATTAGATAACGAAATGTTTTACTATCTGCATCACTAATATAATTTGGCAGCCCTATCAAAACACAAGCACCGTATTTTTAAACCTAACCAATGAATTTTGAATTGTATTTCAAGAAGCATATTGTTCAAATTCAATTGCAGTAAATAGTGGCAAATAATTAAAGTACATGACGGCACAGCACGGTGAGGTGGACAATGTGTTGTTTGTTATTCTAGCAGCGATTGAATTATGTAAGTACAAGTAGATTAATGGGTCGACGTACTTATTATTCGATTTGTACCTCAGAGGTCTGTAATCGGATTTTACTTTGTAACTCGATCACGGGTACCATCTGGTCTAATAGTGATGACTCGCCTTTGCTACCTCTGTGTATTTTTTACTCATCCTTCCAACAGGACTTCATTCCTAAATAGGAAACACATCATACTTTTTATGACAACACATTTATAAACATACATTCCTTCCATACACGTAAGATATGAACGAAATGCGTAATTATAAAATATTATAGTTGTAAAAGCTTCAAAGGTTTGAATGTTGAAACATTTACACCTATAAACAATCACTCTTTTTATTTATTTACTTTATTGGAGATAGACAGTAACAAAAGGCCGTAAGAAAGTACAAACTTAGAAGCTTAGAAATGTAAAATTAGTTACAGTTGTTACCTTATAACTATCTAACTGAGAACATATAATGATTTATAGTGAAACAATGAAAAAACAAGTAAGAATAAAAACATTGCTAAACAGGGATCAAAGACTTGAATATTAGTGTAAGTTGATCATTACACAGTTCATTGATGCGATATATATTCTTTATTCAAAACGTTGAAAAATCTCCTAAATTTCTTTAAATATACACTTGATACACAATCTAAATTCTATTATACTGTTAGTGGATCTTCTAGAATTTCTTATATTTATTCTAGACGTAACATATCAAATCAATCCTTCTTTTCGAGACATGTATTATAAAAGCTAATTTTGTCATAAATATTTAGGACTGTGCCGTAATATTGTTATGTTAAAATTAATAAGCACAAGTTAATTTCAATAACTTAATATATAACTTTAGTGATATCTTTCATTATTAATCAACTAAATCATTTGTAGTGATGAAATGTATAGCTGAATACCTGGAGAGTCCAATTCGGTAGATAGAACTAAATAGCGCTCAACTATAAAGGTATATTTCAATCTAAAATAAAGCCTTAAATACATTTAATAATTTTATTATGCCTTTTATTTGTGAAAACAATAATCAAGCCTCTTTAATGATATTTTAACTTCAAAATAAGTCTGTTTAAAACACTCTTCAATTTGTAATAAGCCTATAATGTACACCGTTGAGTTTATTTTTCTATCTCATGAAATAATATATGTAATAAACATTTTTTTTCAAATTGATGATTTTGTTATAGATTTAAAGCATAGTATTAAAAGTGAATATATTATATAATGAGTTATTTTAACTAAGATAATTAATTTATATATGGAATAGCATTGAAGTAGTAAATGATTTTTTAAAATACAATTACTAAAAAATATATAATATGGTATCTGAATGCCAATTGTACACATGATAATTACTAAAACAATAATAATTTATAACAAGGCAACATGTGAAGATATGTTTTGATGTAACTTATTATTGAAATACCGAGTCATTAAACTAAGACATTATCGACCGCTATTCTAGATACGATACAATAAAATCACAGATAAAACACCACAAAATCGACACGTACGTAAAAATAAAAAAAACTCATCGCGCATTAAATAAATAGTTTTCCAAACATCGAGACGCCCAACCGTGAATCGATATCAACGAATCGATTCCACGAAGCGAATACATAGATAAAAATGTATCGAATGATTTCTGTAATGACAATTTATACTTGAGTGCTGGATATGTAAACGAGGTTTAGACAAATGCGGCAGTGTTCAACATAATGTGGACCACCCGCGTGAAGCAATATTCAATATACAATATCTCGTTTTTTTTTTTCTCTTGTAATCTAGTGACAATTCGGCGCTTTAAAGTCGTGATGACCTGTTGATGGTATTTTTATGGAGAATTTATGTGGGTTGTCATCGATGAATCTAATGAAAAACTATTTTAGTTTGTAGTGTGTGTCTATATGTATATATATGTGTATATATATACACACAAATAGCAATTTAAATAAAGACATGCTTGCTGTATCTAGGCTACTTAAATTTAGTAAATCCTTTGTGGGCAAATTTTTTGCTGTATATATTTATATATATATATATATATAGAGAGAGAGAGAGAGCATATAGTTTTTCTTATTATTTAAATGTTTATTTTATTTATATTCGTATTCTAATAAGTCTATAGGAGTACAGATATGGGTAAAAGGTATACAAGGTGTAACAGCCAACCGGCAAGATAAACCCTAGGGATTCAAGATGTTGCCAAAGATTCTTACAATACTGTGAGATCGTGCAATTAACTATGATATAATAATTATCACTTACCTATGTTCAAGTAATAGAAATAAATAGCTGTGGTATAGTAATAAGAAAACTATTTTTAACAGCTTGAGACAAATGTAATAATAAATAATAAAAAAATAAAACTTGTGATGATAGAAGGCGATGTGTAAACAGAATATAAATAATAAGTTATACAGTAAAAGATATTGTGAGGAATGGAGTAGAAAAACGAAGAATAAAAGACTGAAAAAAAAACATTTTGTGGGCCAAGTCCTTGCCATAGATTAAGATAGGAAAGAGGAAGTAAAAGAAAAATCCGAGCTGCTACTGTACCTGAGACAAATTAGTAGAAAAGTAGGCTCGGTTGACCTCAGCTAGCATTAATTGGCTTTGCATAAAACCATGCTAATTGGAAAAAAAAATATCGAACCATTTATTTACCCTTTGATGAAAGTCTTTTGATTATTTTTCACATTTTTAGGAACTTCTCATATACTTAATCAACAGGTATAGGCAATGTGTGTGACTTTTTCACTTGGTCCTGAGATATACTTTTATTGCTGATGCTAAATTACTCAGATATTTAAGGCTTTGAAACAACTACTACCTTATTTATGTTAAAATAGAGTTAGCTACACTAAATACAGAATAATTAGTCAATAAAAATTGCATCTAATTTGAATACAAAGCTATTGATTCGTCTATCGTTCTTCTAAGTGACATCCTGAGCAACATTTGCCGAGACGTGGTCATTGCTCCAGATTTTTAAAGCCCAAGGGGATATCTGATCTGCACACTATGTGGTCTGAGCTCTAGAACTTCAACATGCTAATCAGCTAGGTTATTTTGGTGACTTGTTCTTCCACGGACCACCTCATTTCTAGATCTATCTCGTCGAGAAATCACGTGTAAATCTTTATGGTTGGTTAAGCACCAGCTTGCCAATGATTGGGAGGCATTTGCCGTAGTTCATCACCGACTCCAATAGTTGATGAAATGATGATTCGTAGTTTTCCGAATGCTGCTCTTTTGATATTTAAACACGTCAAAAGTTTATTAGACTCAACGATGTACAAAAGTCCTTGAAATTTTTAAATAACAAATCAATTTGGCATTCGTGCAAACAAAATTGTTATTTTACATTTTTAAATTGGCCTCAAGGAATTGAAATCGAAAGTCAAAATAAACATGGAATAGATGATTTATTTAGTACGAGATCGTTGATTGATGTGTGCGCGTTTGTTATGAAGCCGGTGTTGAGTAATTTGTTTTTTTTTTTCGCATCACTCATATTCGTTATTCAGAGTTATGATTTCACATACCATTAGTTGCCAATTAAGCAAAAAGTTTTTTTTTTTTCTCTTGTATTCGTTTAATTTTAATTGGGTGTTTTATAATGTATCTTCAGTATTGCGTTTATGAACTACGGAATTGATTTAGTATAAATATTACATATAAATTTAAGATATATCTGATTTATTATTACAATACGCTTGTGAATAACAATAATTATTGACTCTAGTTTTTGTGCCTTCTTAAAGTATAATAGTGACTGTAGTTTTTGTGCCTTATTAGAGATAATAGTGACTTTAGTTTTCCTGCCATCGCAGAGATAATAGTGACTCTAGTTCTTGTGCCATCTTAGAGATAATAGTGACTTTAGTTTTCCTGCCATCTTAGAGATAATAGTGACTCTAGTTTACCTGCCATCTTAGAGATAATAGTGACTCTAGTTTTTGTGCTATCTTAGAGATAACAGTGACTTTAGTTTACCTGCCATCTTAGAAATAATAGTGACTCTAGTTTTTGTGCCGTCGTAGAGATAATAGTGACTCTAGTTTACCTGCCATCTTAGAGATAATAGTGACTCTAGTTTTTGTGCTATCTTAGAGATAGCATTGACTCTACTTTTCCTGCCATCTTAGAGATAGTAGTGGCTCTACTTTTCCTGCCATCGTAGAGATAATAGTGACTCTAGTTTTTGAGTTACCGTTTTTTCAAAAGCTTAAAAATGTTAAGTCTCTAATCATTATGATTTTTTGTCTTAAAGACATGATGTAATTATAAACCATTTTATTGTAAATTCATACAAAGTGTATTTTAATTATAATTCGATAAACATTGTTTTTCCAATAGAGTATCGTAATAGTGTAAGCTATGTATAGTTAATAAATGATTTGTTCTTATAATTTTTTAATTGAAAAATGAAAGAAAAAGTTAATAAAATGATTTCTTATTCAAATTGTTATAGATAAAGTAGCAATGTATTATAAATTAATTCGCCGAAGCTTATTCATACATTAGCGTCAATGTAAACTTTGTCACGGCCGATAGAGCGTGAAATGTATGCGCACGCGCGTCCGACCGCGTTGCTTCTAGCTGGCTCGAAACGCGACCATCATCACGCGACCGAGATAATCATCCGTGTCATAGTATTAGTTTATTAAAGTGATTTAATTCTATGCTCTTACGTTCTAATTAAGTGGGAGGCTTTTATCAATTTTATATTTGCAATTTACTTAGACGTTATTGTCAGAAATACTTGATAGGTTTTTTTGTTGTGATGTTTTTATATGTCTTGCGAAGTTCGCTAATTTTTATTTAGTGTTTCATATCAAGTAAATATTGAATAAATTTTCTAATTTAAACACTAATTTAAAAAGGTTTTTTTTACTCTGTTTTTATTTAATGGAATCAGGCGTTACCTTGCGGAAGTCCATTGGTTCATCATAATCGGTGTAACATAACTCCTGAAGATGCCCCGTGGAGGGGTGAAACACGTGATGAGTGTTTTAACGGTGGTGGTTGTGTAATTTGCATTGTTTGCCGCATACGCATTTATCAGCGGGCTGGCGGGCGGTGCACTTTGTTGCATGAGTACCACTGCATGTGCGGAAGTGGCTAAATATTGGTCCTTTTCTTACTCTATTTTTATATTGATTTAAATAGGATGATTGGTTATTTGTAAATAAAGAACTTTAAAGATTTTATTTCTAAATTAAATTAGCAATGGAATGGAATGGGGGATATACAATATTTGCCACGCTAGGTAGTTGGATTGGTGATCGCAGTGTGGTATTATGTTACGCAGAGGACGCTGCTATCTATCTTTTGGAAATTTGTCTGTAATCTGTGGCAATCCTATATAATTAATGCACAAAGTGTGAAATATACAAGAGTATATATCGGGAATCGAACTGGCGACCTACAATCGCAAGTCTCAGTCGTATACCGCCAGGATACCATTGCTCAACTTTTTTACTGAATTATTATTACGTTATTTATTATTTCTGTATATATTGACTGCAATTTATCTATATATTCCACTCTTGTAAAGCCTTATAGACTTATAAAGCATAATGTATATCTAAAGAGTTCAAAAGTTATTAAATCTAAAAAGGAATTTTGCGAAAGATGTTTTTTTGTTTTATACTATTTAAATATACATAATCAGTTTTACATTTTATTAAAATATAGTTTGGATATTTAAATTTAAAAAAATATGCCTGTACGCAAACTAGTTTTTATGCTTTTTACAGTTTTGTAAATAGGAATTGATTTAATATAAATTTTCGTTTTGAATAAAAGCCTATAAATTTCATGCAATTTTTTTAGGTACTAACGTAGAAGTAGGTTTTATTTTTACTTCTATTGGCGAAGCCTTTGATCTCTGTCTCGTCTGATGTTAAGCGATGACAAAGTCTACGATGGTACATCCTTGCCTAGAAAAAACCTATTTACTCTTGTCTAGAAGACTCCTTAGTTATATTTGTCTGGAAACAATGACGCCGGTTGTTTCAATCTTTATTCTATTTGTTATAGTTGCCTTAAAAACATTCCACTGTAATGTTCAAAGTTAAACAAAGACGTAATCAACAATGGTATGTGTGTTGCATTCCGTTTGCGTGTACAATGACATCCATTTCGTTGCGGAGTCGAAGTAAGTTCCCAGGCATATATTGAAGAGTACACCGGGCCGCTTGCTAGAGTAAATATCGTATTGGCACGTCAGTGCACGGTTTATTTATATCTCAAGACATTTCGCGCGGTGTGGCAAAGACTTCATAACAATACGTACCAAGAATAAATAAATACATTTAAAAAACTTTTAAGTTAAACGATTTTTTGATACCCATATTTTAGTGGTTGTCGAAAAATTTTTACCTAGTCCGCCATATTGGAACGGCGTCCATCTTGATTTTTAAATTTTGACATAATCATCGTGTTTTACTAGTGTAGCCCTTTCATTTGATACCCATATTGAGGGGGTTAATGAAAAATATGTAATCCGCCATTTTGTATCGGCGGCCATCTTAGATTTATAATGTTATTGATTTTATTATATTGTATTGTCATCTAAATTAAACGTGTGTACCAAATTTTAAATCAATTTGAAAACGGGAAGGTGCTTAAATTTCAATTTCTAATTTTGACCCAAATAAATAAACAAATAAATTCCGTACGGGTCGAACTAAATGAAACCGTTTAATATAGAATGATTGGAAACAGGTGTACAAACTTTAAATGCACTTACCCTGATACAGTAACTACACCTAACTCTCTTTTAATAGTTTTTTGACACGATTTTTTAAATTCTGATTAAGCAAATTTTTCAATTACCACCGGTATTTATTAGTGAATCTTTCATCTCTTGGTGTATAATAACAAAATAATGGTCGTTAAAAAAGAAATTCTTCACTTGAATCAAAATCCACAGTTGTTATAGACACATATATATAATATTTAATGGAATCAGGCGTTACCTCGCGGAAGTCCATCCTAAGCAAGAAAAGTACCAAGACACCACAGAGACTCTGTGTTTGGCACTAATCGGTGTAACATAACTCCTGAAGATGCCCCGTGGAGGGGTGAAACACGTGTTGAATGATTTGGCGGTGGCGGTTGTGTGATTCGCATTGTTTGCTGCATACGCATTTATCAGCGGGCTGGCGGGCGGTGCATTTTATTGCATGACTACCACTGCATGTGCGGAAGTGGCTAAATATTGGTCCTTTTCTTACATATATATAATTTTTGATCCAGTTCGTAATAAACCTGCACGCTTGTTTTCAAGTATCGATAAATAGATTCTAAGATGATTTTAATACTAATTTAAATTTGATTTGATATGTGTCAGTTTAAACTTCTAATATCGCCGTCAGGAACGGTCTTGCGTTTCCCGCATCGAGCTACTTCACGTGACCTATGTCGTCGGTCTACCTAGCGTGTCTACCCACGTCGCGTCTACCTTCTCGTGGTCGTCACTTGACAACCTTTTATCCTTAACGGCCATTGGTTGCACGAGTGATATGCCCCGCCCGCTGCCGATTCATATGAGCAGTTCTTCGAGCTACGTCGGTGATTTTGGTTCTTCTGGATTTCTGTATTTCTAATTCGATCTCGCAGCGAAACTTTGAGCTTAGCCTTCTCCGTTGCTCACTTAGTGACCTTGAGGTATCTATCTATTGAATTAATTTTTATTGTACTACATAATCAATATGTAATTGAATCACAACGTTTCAGCAATATGTCATACAATGAAACAGGCTTCACTCGTATATTTCCAATAGGAACAATTGAAGGCGGTCCAGTATTATTCTTTAATAATCTTAACAAGGTCTGTCCACCTTGAAGTTGGACATCCTACCCCGTGTCCATCGATCGGTGATCACCTTAATATTCAAGTGACCACACTTTCATTAGTCTACGGATTTTCCTATTCCCGATTTAATATCTTATATTTTTCTTAATAAAATATAAAAAGATTCTCTCGAATAAATTTCCACAAATGTATGCTGCTGTTGTTTATGTTGAAGTAATTGATGTTAGCTATTTTAAGTTTGTGCATCAACTGTATGGAATCCGCGGAAAGAAAAAAGTCTGCGAGCTTAAAAATTTACGCTAGGCGATCGTACCCAGTTACAAAGAAGACCTTTGCAAGGAGAAGGACTATACTCGAGTAGGTGTATAGTGTTGTGATTGTAAAACACTATGATAAACATAAAAAAAAAACCCCAACCTACACATTCCCGCACAATTATGGTAACACAAAACAAAATTAGATTTCTTTTTAAAAGTTATCTTAAATCTTTAGATCTAGTTTTTATTAACGTGTAAGTATCCTCTTAAGATATAACATACTATAAAAATATCACATTTGTCAAGTGCGGTGACAGGTTTTATGGTTCTTGTGAGAATTTCCTGTTATCGAGTATTCTAATTGTTTTTGATAAGAATCTTGTTGGATGCTGTGTGTAGTAACTTTGCTTCAATTAACTGTTTGGTTTAAATAGTGCATGTTGTTCTGATACTAAATGATTGATTTTCCAGCAATTTCAGTAGCTGGAGAGTAACCATGATCAAGGAGGAGCATATATATGGTTCAGTCGGTCGCGCATGTTATATTGCTAGCCGATCTAGGCTTATTTAATGGAATCAGGCGTTACCTCGCGGAAGTCCATCCTAAGTAAGAAAAGGACCAAGCCACTTCCGCACATGCAGTGGTAATCGTGCAATGAAATGCACCGCCCGCCAGCCAGTAATTTGGTGGTGGCGGTTGTGTGATTCGCATTGTTTGCCACATACGCATTTATCAGCGGGCTGGCGGGCGGTGCATTTAATTGCACGTCTACCACTGCATGTGCAGAAGTGGCTAAATATTGGTCCTTTTCTTTCGATCTAGGCTTTGTGCAGCTTCATCGAAATAGAGGTTTCCACGAGGTCAATTTCGATCGTGGTCCTCTGACCACGGACTAAAAAATTTTACATTGGCGATCGTACCCCAGTTACAACGAAGACATACACACGCGGAGAACTACACTCGTGTAGGTGTAACGTGTAGTGAGCGGGGTGTATGTAGAACGAAGCAAGGACTACTCGGTTGTATCGACAATTGGATCTTACGTAACGTAGATGACACTTTTTACGTACCTATTGCTATGTGAGCAGTATGAAGCCGCGGGTTATCGTGCATAAAAATAAAATCATCGCCAATGAATGGAGCAATTTATTTACAAAACCTTTTGCAAAAAATCTACCTTCGTTTTGTGTTTCCCTAATTGTGTCAATGTGTGTATTATCATATATAAAGAAATCGTGATTTTCAAGGTGAAATAATTTAAAGTCGAGTAAGGCACGGGACATATTAAAATTCAACTGACACGCGAGCGCTGGTTGTGGCGCAAGTGTTTGCGGCGCAGGCGTCGGAATTTATAGTGGACTTCTGCGAGTCGATAGTCCACCATCCACTTGAATTAAATTCTACCAAAATCTAAAATACTTAAAATTGATTCAAATCTGTCGTAGAAATAAATCGAGGAATATTTTTTTGCGTATTTTTTCTTGTCCCTCTTCGATATGTTATAGACAACCAATAAGAAATTATAAATTCGGTAAACTAAAATTGTTTTTTGTTTACTAACTGTCATGCAGGCTTGGCGCTACCAGAAGTTATTGGCCCGTTGCGTTTCAAAAAAAATGTAGCGTTCTTCAGTGAGATCACGATATACAGGTCTAATAGAAAAAAGCGTAAACAATTTAAAACTATTTTCTGACAAACACTTATAAACAATCGACTTTTAGATGGACTTTTGCTTATTAAAGATATAACACTGCACACACATTGTGACTATCATATATATATATATATATATATATATATATATATATGTATATATCATTTTAAGTGACAACGAGATCTACGAGACTTGCCTAGAAGAATCCGTTCAACTCTTGGATATGGGAGCTCAATCTGATTCTATTACCTATCGAATAAGGCTCTCTTAATATTTTAATAATAATGTATATAAATGTTAACTGAAAATTCTTCTGTGAATACGTCATGTTTACAAATAAATACCGCTTAATATTTAAATACAATTCTACTATCCTTTATGTTAATTAATGATTGAATTAATTCAAAATATTCTATTAATTTTCTGTAATATTAGGAAACGTAATTTAATTACATTCTTTGATTAATTAATTTTAATTACACATATCAAAAGAATTAATTAATCTAAGAAATATAATTAATCAACGATAGCTAATATCAGAAAATTAAGCTTTAATTATCTTTAATGAGCTGTTAATAGTAAAACAACTAAATTGAATTAATGCGAGTTATAAAGACCAAAAAAAATGCTCCCAAATACAAGATTACGAAGGTATTTATTTGCCAAAATTTCGGGAAACACGTACCAGATGATAATGACAACTCGGTGGGCCGAATTTCGAATGCAATTGATTGCACTCAATTTGATACAATCGCTCTGCCGTTCCCTGCCTACCCATTCATTTTCTGAGAACAGGTGATAAACATGCCAAAGGTTGAGAATTAAGAACAATTTGTGAGAGGCTTTCATAATAGCTTACACTACGTGATGAAGCCAGCAGATATTCGTTATCAAAAAAAAAAAACAATTTAGTTTAACACAAAAAGAAAAAAATTGTCTATTGTTATACAATAACTTGATGTTAGACGTGTTAGAATATATATACAGAGGGATTTATAAATGTATATCTATTTAGTCCACCAAAAACTTTAACACTTGTCTTGATATGATTATTTTTAAATATGTTAAAAAAAATTCTTTTGGGATCTAACATGCCAATAACTACAGGCCTTCATTCTTACACTGAAATCGCGTTACATAACATCGTTTTTACAACAACAGATATATCAATCTATATTACTTACACACGTGTAAGAAATAAGTAATAATAAAAGGTAATTGGCTATAGATGTTAAAGTTTTAAAGGTATGAATCTTTTGCACCTATTAAAAATCAACCTGTATAAAGTAATCAGGTTAACACTCTATTCGAATGCGACATGCCAATTACGTCATACAGTACAATCTGTAGGAACAGATAGTAAACAATAATAGATGTATACTACATAGAAATCTACTTCTTATTTTAAGCCAATACATGTCAACTGCAACAAGCTTCCTCTAAAGATATTTATGGGGGATATACGATAATCGCCACGCCTAGCTGACAGGTTGGCGATTGCAATGTGGTATTATAGTATGCAAAGGATGTTGCTGTCAATCCTCTGGAAACTTGTGAATTTGCTATCCTATATAATTAATGCACAAAGTGTGAATTATAAGATTGAATCCGTAAATCGATCACGCGACCTACGATCGCAAATCACAGGTAGAAATATATAAATAAATATAGAAAAGTCTTAATTAAAATATGTTTATAAATTTAGCAATTTAGCTAACAATCCCATAGTAAATAATTTGTGAAACCTATCATTTAGTTTGTTAAGTCAATAATTTAATTTTTTAATATCAAAAATTACGTTTATTATTTAGAGAGGGGGGGGGGGGAGTACATGAATTTTAGAAAGGGTACACTCCCCATATGAATTTTAGAAACGCTATGGCGAAGCATGGATCATAAAGATTTGGAAAGGTAACACTGCACTAGACAATTAATTTTTTTTACAGGTATATTACATCATATTCCTTTCAGCGCATATGCGAAGATGTCATATTTTAGCTATATAATACGATATATTTTTTAAATACGTGTATAATTATTTTAGAGAAATTCACGTTATTTTTTTTAATTTTACAATTCAGCGTAACCAAAGAGGTTCTTTATATTTGCAGTAACAGTAATCCAGTATTCAAAGATTTGAATAGCAACTCACTGTCAAAGGAGAGAATAGTAAAAACAGATTTATTAAAAATGGAATGAATGTACTTGTATTCAATTCCATCAACAAGTGATAAACATAATGTAAATTCACAATAAATTTAAGTGATGTTCACAGTCTACTCTCCGATGCTATTGCACTGAGATCCTAACATCCTACTTTCGTTTCCTTTCAAACGCCCACCAAATAATCGGATCGTACAATGACAATCGATTGAACCCAACACATTGGCAACGTGTTTCGAGGGATCATTTTTAATGAGCACTCTATTTGAGCACCCAAAAACCTAACAATAGATCTAATCAGCGTTCGAAAATCACAAATCACTACCGTTACAGCTATAATTCGTAATCGATTTAATCATCTCTCGATTCAATATCGATTCGATTATCGAAACGAGTCGCCTTGTCCACTGGCTGGATGGCACAAAGGAAAAGAAAGTGTTGAGTCCGTTAACGATGTTTGAATTTGGAACCGTTGTGCCCTCACAACACAAACGACATTATTTGACGCAGCGAATTTTGTACATATGACATAATCTATTTAAAAACTTTCTCCGGCGACTGTCTTTAATAATTCAGTTGGACTGGCTTACTTACTGTTATATATGTATTTTTTTATAAAAAATTAATAAATCTACCAGCGGAACAAGCAATTTTGAACGAAAAATTCGAAATAAATTTCGAAATGTTGTTACTTTGGCGACGATAGATGGTGTTAGCTATTGCCACTGCACAAATTAATTGAAATTTATATATATAATACAAATAAATAAAATTGGAGTGTCTGTTTGTATTACAAACCGCTTTTTACTACGTGCATATAAACATATATATGCTAAAATTTTATTGCACAATTTTTCAAATTTTCGTCTGTCTGTTTGTACCGCAAAATCTCTGAAACGGTTGAATCGATTTTGACGAGACTTATATTGGCAGGTAGCTGATGTAAGTGAGTAACTAAGGCTTCTTTTACTGTAGAAAAATTATTATAATGTAATATTAAAATGTCACCCAAAGAAATCCATGCGAGTCACGCAAGCGGGCGGGGTACAGCTGATTATTTAATAAGAATCAACGAAGACATCGCATTATATCTTCACGACATTGGGTTGACAGTCAGAGTAATTAGAATAAATAAATAAAATTGCAACTTATGTGTGACTTTGTTCAATGTTGACCAAAGTTATAATTGTATGTATATTTCGTAGTATTTTATGTTCTCTAATATATAACTATACAATGTAATACACACAGTTGTAGCTCGTAGAAATAAATGACACGGGAAATATATATAACAAATAATCCCGTATTTTCTGTCTGTAAAAATGCAAGAGCCATTAACATTTATGCCCATCTATGCTTTATGAGTTTATCAATATTTTATAGAGGGTTACATCTTTGGTAAAAGTTAATTCAGGAAAATAAAATTCAACTTGAATTATTTGCATTTGACAGTGCGCTATGAAGTTCACACGATTGACAGCTCGCTCTGAACATCGCGCGTTTTAAAGTTGATGCGCTGAAAATTATCACACCGGTTAGTATTTATAGATAAAATTATTTATTTATTTGTTACATATATGTTTTATTGATATTTTTCTGTCTATTGGAATGCGACGGGATATCTAGTGTAAGATAGTAATAATGAAATTGTCCAATTTTAACAATTTATTTTCAGTCTAAGGATATAGAAAGGCTTTCGCAAGTATTTCTTTCACACAGTAATTACTTTGACTGCTTTAAGGCAATATAGGTTAATACTAGTTCAGCCTTTCTAGTGTTAAGGAAATTTCGAGAATATCGAAAAATTTCCAAAAATGATTTAAAAAAAATATGTTATTCGCAAACTTCACTTAAAATTTTGAAACTTTTTAATACTTCGAAGTTATACGAATACATAATTACCGCTTTGCCTTACACGAGATCAACAAGTTAGAACTTGTCAATCACTTTGCAATATGTCTTAGTTAAGAATTTGGTTAAAATTTGGAAATTGAAACGTAATGACGATGAAAGTTACTTATTATTTACTTAATCGTGGTCGTGATAGTTTCAGCTCATAGAAGCCCACTGCAGGGCGTGGGCCTCCCTCAAAGATATCTATGGTGGGATATGTCATAATCGCCACGCTTGGCAGGCGGGTTGGCGATCGCAGTGTGGTATTATAGTACGCAGAGAAAGCAGTTACCCATCCTCTAGAAACTTGTTTGTGAGTAGTTTAAATCCTATATAGCACGAGAATCGAACCCGTGACGTACGCTCCCGAGTAAGAGACTACCGCTACTTAATATAGTTACTATCATAAAATAAAATTCACGTTTAAATTCAAATAAATTTTATTTTAGTACAAATATTTTTGCCTTAACATATATAGGCAAGAAAAAGCATACAACTTTCCAGAATTAAATAAGAATTGACAATAAAAGCCTTCTTACATGTTATATAATAAAAGCTTCGTTGGTGAATTTTGCGAAAGTTTACACGGACCATGTCTTAACTATATTTACCAATGAAAAGAGATCTTTATGTATTAAATGTATGTGTAAATTTTATAGGTATTTTTAAGTCTATTTTACAAATTACGCATAATTTTGATACAAAATTGTAGCTTTATAAAGAAATTAAACATTTTAAAAGCTCCAACGAAACTTGTAAAAGCTGACGAACAGCTTAAAGTGCGAGGTAACAAAAAGATCGCTGCCCCTCCCATTTTATTCAAAAAAAAATTTCGTATACGCTTAACGGAACATTTCAAAATAAACCGATGCCAGATCACAGAGTCCAAAAGCTCTGCGTATAAATTATTCATGCCGCGTACGCATATTAAACTTCATTATAATATCCAATACATTCGCGCTTCGGATCTTTAATTTCATTATTCTTACGTAATATCTTTTTTTTCTTTCTTTCTGATACATTTTCGATTTCAAAAAAGAAAAGAAAAGAAGAGAACGCGATACGCACCGAAATTACTTAAGCACATTTTTATGCAGATACCTTTCGCTTGTGGGTGTAAAATTTTTAATGTCATGTTACACTTTCACGATACCCTATTATTATTACAACATCGACCAATGCATTTGCTCTTTAAATTTGGCTTCGTTTAAATTTCATGCACTTGACGGACCTTTGCCCATAAATACGTACCACTGTTTAAAAACGCTGATAAAAGAAAAAAAGCCGTGAAATGATAATAACTGTGACATAAAATATAAGAAGGAAAAACAACATTAATATACACGTATAAAATAAAAATAGACAAACGAAAGTTAAAGAACATGTAAATGTAGAATACTTCAGACAAGGCAATGGAAGTAAGGCTACGTATGAAAGAAAAGGTAAGAAAAGGTAGAAAAGAAAATAGAAGTAAATAGAAGAAATTAAAAAGGATAAAAGACTAGCATGACAATAATAATATGCCATGTTTGGGAAAGAACGAGATGTCCTTAAAAACAAGGGCCGAAAATAAATACTATATTAACTGTTATGTTACTGTATGGTTGTAAATATATTAATTGTTTATTTTTTTATTTATTTATTATTATCTATCGCTAAGAAGAGATTAAATTTGTTTTCTTTACGAACAATCTCTTTACATATGAAATAAATTTCTAAAGCATTACTACAGATATATTTTTAGGTTAGACTTTAGCGGCTTGCTGGAGATCATCTTCGATGATAGACTATTTTCACCCTTCTCCCGTTCACAGCCCTGGTGATGAAAGATGTTTTGGACAGTAACGGTAGCTCTAGGTTTCCTGTCGGAACAATGGCGACGGTAGTTGCCAAATCATCAGGCAGCGCTAATTGAGTTTGTGTAATATAAATGGGAAAATTAGAAATAGTATAACAAACAGATAAGAAATTAGTAAATAAGATATAAAGCTAATGTTAATTTTGTATATAATGCAGCTTAAATCAATAAGAAGTAAATTATTTTTTATAAGTGTAACAAAAAAAAACTAACAAGCTATACCATCAAGTTAAATGCTATCTATTAGACTAATACGTATAAAGACATAATTATGATATAATAATTAGGATTCGTAAAAAACTACGATAAGATCTTAGACTTTAGTAATTAGATGTAAAAATTGGAGATTCAGAAAGAAAAAAAAATTATAAATGAGGTAGATAGCATGTCTTTACCGTTTTAGGATATAGGTGTATGGTGACTACAAATAAAAAAAATATGACACAAGTTCCTTTTGTGAAAATTAATATGTTTTTTTTAATTATCATTCGTAAAATAATTTATTCATAGAATACGATATGGTATATCTATGTATCTATCTATCTTTTAAACTTATAGACGCCCACTGCAAGATAAAAGCCTATTTCAAAGATCGCGAAGATGAGCGGTCCTGCTCTGCCTGTATTCTGCGACATTTCGCGACCATATGTCGTCGATGCACTTAGTGGGCGGCTTACCCACGCTGCGTCTATCGACTCATGGTCACCACTTGCCTTTCGGCCCCAACGACCATCGGCTTCAAGACCCACTGCTACTTCAGATGAGCAATTTTTAGAGCTACATCGGTGATATTGGTTCCTCCGTGGTTCTTTTCATTTCTTATTCGATCTCGCAGCAAAACTCCGGGCATTGCCCACTCCATTGATCATTGAGTAACAATAGATCCCTCGTAAATGACCACGTCTCGGATCCGTATGTCATCACCGGGAATACACATTGGTGAAAGATGTTTGTCTTCAAATATTTCGGTATTCTGGACGAAGAAATATTTCGTTTCCTGAATGCTGTTCATTTCATTATATATTACGTAATTAAATAATTTTTTTATCACATTCACACACCTGCGTACTGACTCTGTTCACCATAGGTTTACTGGTAGAAAATGTCTATAAGCCATTTTGTCAGCTATTACACAATGTGTAAAACTAGTGAATATCTATAAACAGAACACACTGATATTTATGTAGTACCTAATTGTCGATTACAAATCTAAGTTCTAACATGGTAATAAAAATAAACGTATTACGTCACAATTCCGACACTTTGTAATATGAGTATATCGAAACGACATGCCAGGTAAAGAGCGGTAGCCAATTGCGTGAGATGGCAATAACTCGGGTTCTAAGGTTAATTGATAGTATACGCTTTTGCAATGTGATTGACAAACGTAAAAAAGGCATACGATTTCGAGTGTCAGCGTTTAAACCTTTTGCATTGAGGCTCGAAGGCGCTAGTGAAAGGTTCTGTTATGTTATTTACATCCAACACAAACTTTGATAAATTAAAAAAAACCTTTACTAACACATTTGGTGATCAAATGTTAGTTTATATATAGAAAAATTAGGCTTAGTGATGTTGTAATAGTGATGTCTTTGCTACTATCAATATAATGATGAGGTTGTTATCCTTACAATATAAATATAACACAGTTCGGAAAAAAGTCTCAGGGCGTGTTTGGGATCCTCGTAAGTTGAGTTATGCGCTATAGGATAGTTTAATATGTTTCTAGATTCTATTAAATTGGATTATTCTTTTATTCTTTCTATAACTTACATAAGTTATCACTTTAAATGTTCCTATACACATAATAATATATAAAAATTAATTAAGGTTCCGGAAATTCAAGTGCTAAACCTCTCACTCTAGAAGACATCAATGCGTTGTTATTTATACCGCCAAATCACACAAATATTTGTTCGTCATAAATAATAACTTATTTACAATCAAATAATTAAATTAATTTATAAAAATATATATATATAAATATGCCTTAATAAAATGTATTTATAATAATATTACGAAATTGAACAAAGCGATCACTATGAAATATACAGTGTGATATGTTTAAAAACTTTCAAGCTTTTAAATCTATTTACAATCAGCCTGTATACAGTGATGACTCTGTAATACGTTACAGTATTTTTTTATTTTAATGCAAAAGGCTAGTAATATCTGGCAGTACAGGGTCAGGTTGTAAACGATATTTAGTTTTAGTATGGAATGTTGCATATTTAAAAAAGGTTTTTCTTACTATATTTCAATTAAGTTTTTTATTATTTTGGAGTTCATTGATTCCTTAATTAAAATGATCTAGCTGTTTAACAAGTTAACTTATTATCTTTAAAGGACTAATAAAACTAATAACTTTTCCAGTCCTGAAAACAGTCGGAATTGTCTTTTTAACCCTAAGTAGTCTGATTAACGAAAGTGATTCGTTTTAATATTACTGTGTTTTCTTGAGGGTCTAGATGAAGGGAAAAATAGATTTTTTTTTAATTTCGTTGGAAAGAATATTATACAACAGTAAAATACGTACAGCCAACCTTTAAAAAAAACTAATAGTAATGTGAACATTTGGTTTAAAAGATTGGTATCAAAATTGAAACTCTAGGCTATTAAGGGTTAAGGAATAGGCTTCAAGACCTTTTTCGATTCAGTTTTTACCTCCTAAATCGTGTCAAAACGGGGTCCCTGCACTGGCCTTTAGCATTGAATAGCCATAAGTCGCACGGAGCCAAATCAGGAAAATACAGTGCTTGCGGAACGATATGAGTAGAGTTATTGAATCTTTTTTTTTTTTCAAAATTTGGAGTAATCTTGGCACCAATCGAGGCTTGACGCGTTGTTGATATAAAACATCCTTTAAAATGATTTAAGCTGATGTAAGTGATATTTCAAATTTTACAGAATAAAACTTTACCTGCCTTTGTAATGCCCGAAAGTTTTAATTTTAGTTCATAGTAGTACATATAAATATAAAGTAAAATCAATAAATAATAAGTTTGGGTGGTCCATTTAAACATCTTCGATACATTCATTAAATATTTCTTCCCTAAACATTCGAAATTTGTAGTTATAACATAAAAATTAAAATGGAACACATTAAATTGCAAATCACGTTCTATAATGATGTAGGAGTGAACGTAGCTCTTAAATCACTGTAATAAAGGTGGTTTTGTACAATTTATTTACCGCCCACGATTTGTTTCTCGGCTATGTTTGTTTTAGATTCATTTGAATAAATTCTTAATTATGTTAAACATCTAATCAACGTTCTGTGGATTTGTGTCATAAATCGTGAAACGAAATGCAACGAGATGAAATGTAAATAAGCCTTTATAAGTGGTTGATGTAAAGATGAATGCTGATGAACGGATTTGGGTGATGCGCAGTGCCCTGGAAACGTTGACTAAAATGAAAATAGATACGGAAAGCATCGCCTTAATGATGGGCGACGACAACCTTCGCCCATCATTTCTGTCGTTTGCTCACAGGGTGGTAAGTAATGCAATAAAAAATAACAAAACCAAGTAGGAAAACTTGAATCAAAATGAATAATATGCACATGTAAAAGAACTTATTAAATAATAATAGAATGTAAGACAAGACTCTAATGTATTAAAAAATCTAATCTAGACAAACCTGTGATATGAAAAGATTATGATAGAAAATGTAAGAATAAAATAAAGATTAGAAATAAAATTATACCTAGCCACCTAAGAGTAAAAAAGATGAGGAAAGGAAGGCGATAAAAGCAAGAAGGAATGAAAGAACAAAAAAAAATTGCAAGATATTGTTAAGGATAAAAGGTAAGAATAAAAGAAATTGAGAAGAATGAAAGTGAGTGTAGAATAAAGATAAAACCCTGAAAAAAATATTTGTAAATAAAGTCCCTGTTCCAAACAAAATAGACCATAAACATAAAAAAGACCTATTAAAAGCGACTAGCGTCCAATGATTTTTGTTATTAATTCTAATTTGTAACATCAGGTTTTATTTATTTATATATTAATTAACATGCTTTTGATACCATACACAATAATAGAGGCGAAAAAAATAAACAATTCATACAGTACAAGAGACGGTCTTATTACTCGAGACGATATCTACTAGACAACCTTTGGATGGAGATGAGAGACATGAAGGCGACGACAGTACATACATATATACAAACATACCAATACTAATATATATAAACATACATACAAATATACACATTACTATATACACATATATATATATATTTATATATATATATATATATATATATACATATATATATATATATATACAAGAACACTTACATAGATGAAGGTGAGACACATGAAGTAGAGGGCAGTTTAGGGTGTACACACATACAAATACATGCATATATACAAACATACCATTAAAAAAATATATATACATATGAACATATATACAAATACACACATTACTATATACACATACATATGTACAACACATGAAGGAGAGAGCAGTTTACACATACATACATACAAGAAGAAGGGTTTTTTACTGTGCGTAAAAAGTTGAGAGAGGAGTTTTTAATTATTACGGATCTTTCTTCTCCCAGCTGCGAGTCACAGCAGCCTTTTATTATAAACAATTTTGTTATGGGTAAAAACAGCTAAAATTTATATATATAAACAATATTATTTCAATTTTTACTCAATTATATATATATACCAAAAACCTTAACGAAGCTCATATGTCCACCTATCAAACGTTCTCCGCTGCGCTTTTTAGTCTGTGATTCGTATACGCCTTATATAATATAACTTATCTCTATTGTTAAAATACTTAAACCATACTGGAGAATAGAGACAATATGTATAGTGTCATCAACTTAAGTTACAGAGTTATTTTTAAGCATAATATTATAAGAGATAAATAGATTTATCTAGTTGTATCTAGGTGACTTATAAAGAACAATCTTTTGTCCTTTTTTAGCCTATGGGCACCCTTATAAGGCCTCTCTCAAAAATAGCCATGATATCTGGACCTGCGCTGCCCACATAAAGGAACTTCTTGCCACTTTAACTATGTCGTCGTTTCACCTAGTGAGGGGGCAATTCATGCACCTTCTATCGGCTTGTGGTCGTCACTAGAGAAGTTTTAGGCTCCAGCGGACATCGGTCTTTTACTACGTTTAGATACACGTACTATACCATAGATACAATAGATACAATAGGCATTGTTGTATCTATCTGTTGTATCTATGTTTATCTAGATATATCTGGTACCTTAAACGTTTGATTACTTTGTAATAATAATGCGGAATATATTTGTGTGCTAATCTGTAAGACGATTCTAAGTAAAATTTAAATAAATAGGTTGATAAAAAATATTTATTATTTTACATTGCAACGACATTCCCTCCAGTTTTAACGTATTTGTAATTGGTGAAACTGTTTTGTTTATCGCTGTTCAATTTATGACCGACACAAGGTCATAAATAATGAACCGATTAGTCTCTTCTTGTAGAACCTTATGTCATTACAAAAACGTATCTATATAAATAAATACAGTTGAGCTTTCTGTTTGTTGTATTAGAATATTCGCTTTTTATTATATGCATGTGAATGTGTGCTTTTTATTACAAGCATGAGAATACATGGTAAGCGACCTTTACCAACCACATTTTATGTAACGCTCTACACACTAGACTAGAGTATGTATAAATATATATATATATATATATATACACGTATATAAATATATATATATATACATACTACATATATATATATATATATATATATATATATATATATATATATATATATATATATATATATATATATATATATATATATATAACGTATAAGAGATTTGCAAGTGTTGATTCATCACGATATCTCCAATACCATTAATCGCAGATATTTGAAATTTAGTAAAAATATTTATTATGCTTAGTGGAGAACAGCTAAGAACTAATTTTATAAAATTAAATCTGGAAGGGGGCATAAGAGGGCGCTCATAAAAAAATGCATTTAAATATTTTATTTTATAGGTATGAAACTTAGGCAGAATAACAGATATACTAATTTAGTTTTTTTTTTAATATATTTCGTTTCGACTTTAATATAGGTAAGGAAGTAGGCTGATGCTTCTAGAACCAAAGGTTATGTTGCGGGAGGTCCATGGATACGGGCAGTAAAAGGCTTTGGGGGAAGTCTCTGCAAGGACTTCTTTCAGCACGATGATAAATATGATAGAGTCAGCTATTTATATATATATATATATATATATATATATATATATATATATATATATATATATATATATATATATGTGTGTGTGTATGTAAATACAGATAATAAAATAAAAATTATAATTATTACTAATGCGAGTTGTGAATGAGTATACGTGGTATTGACAGTGTGAGGTGGGTAAGTGTATAAATCAGGCCCGAGTCCGATGCTTCCAGTTCTCGGGGTCCGTTATAGCAAAACAACTGAGCCGAGAGAGGCGCGTTCGACGCACTCGACAGAAAATTGAATCGGCCGCCATTATCGCGCGACAAAAACCTGGCAAATTGATTCGGGGTAGCAAATTGCTTGCGGCGAAGACAATTCGCTACCCGGTCTCTCCTTCGACTTATTACCGGTCGCGTTCTTTTATTGACGATAGCGATTGCTCTTGCCTCTCATAGCAATCGGTTTTTTTATTTTGTTGCGTAGATCGTATGTTTAATTTTTTTTATTTATACAATGATTAGTGTAGATTATGTTATTTATTATATATAATAAACATAAAGTACAAACACTTTTTTATTTATCACGGTGATTTAAAGATGTAAATTTTTTTAATAGGTCAATATAAATAACAAAAATGAACGATTTCGGTAATAATATAATATAATTAACGTAATGATATGATATTTAAAAAAATCTTTATCCAATTTATGATTATTTATTTATACACTTAAACAATTACATATACATACATATTTATACATTGATATGTGTGTGTGTGTTTATATACTGTAATTTGTTGAATTGTTACATATGAAGGATTCCAGAAATAATAAATAGACCCCTTGATAACATTCAAATTAGCTAAAGATTACGACTTACACTGCCCGTATCCAGAAACTTTCCTCATCCTTAATTATAGGTCCCCCTAGTGGAAGATATATATATATAACCTCCTGAATGTATTAATCAGTTTATAATTTAATTAAAAATGATTAAAAATTAACGGTTTATATTATGAATATACATGTTTTATAAATTCATTATACAAATATAAGAACCCAATTAAATTATGATTTCATCCGTATTCTTATAGCAAATCATTAATTCATCCAATTAATTATTTAAATACATAGTATGATCTCATCTCGATGAATATGTAACTAATTTAAAATACATACAGAGTTGATGGACAAATGCAGATAAGTATGTAGCAAAAATAAAGAAAATGTTTGATGGAAGCTGTTTCCACCAGACTTATTGGATCTAAGAGGCTTTTGTGCAATAGGTAAAGCCTTACAACAAATATTGATAACGACGACGATGTCTTTTAACATTAAACATATCATGTGGGTCATATAACCAATTTTGAGCAATGGAATAAAAATTATATATTTTGTGTTTTAATAGAAATGGTCAAAATACTATTTTTAAAATTATAAGAAATATTAAATATTTCATACATACAAACAGGAAATATGAAATCGGGTCGTTACGTTCCCGCAATGATAGAAATGGGTATCTAGTAGGTGTTGATATGTTAAGTGTTAATAAATCAATATAAATATATGAATAGCAGATAAATTTCTATGACGACACGTAATAGCAACGTTACACAGGGATTCATGTCATCAATCAAGTAACGTTACATGTGACCAATATTAATAATTATAAATTTGATAATAATTTGCTGAGCTACCTGTCGCGTCCACTATTTACTGTTCTATATACAAATTCCAATGGTATTTGATGTCATTCATATATATATATATATATATATATATATATATATATATATATATATATATAAATTAATTTATTAGGAGGATCGGAAAGTAATGTCGTTTCCGTCAACCTTGTTAGATTGTTTGAAGAAGCTGCAAGCAAGGTGCTTTCAAAAGGACATATTGAAAATCTATATCCAATAGGTGACACACAGTAAGATAGCGAGAACACATTCTGCCTCAATGGGGTCCAAAAAATTAACAATTTTTTATGTATCTGGCAATAAATATGACATTAAAAACACACACACACAGAGAGAGAGAGAGGAAGAGAGAGAGAGAGAGAGATAGCTCTTCGTGTCAAACTATTTACTTAAAATTATAAATACATCCAATTTTAACTGGACTTTTTGTCATTACCATAATTAATAAGTTTTTAGGGTACCTCGAAATCTAACTTAGCAAATGCAAGCGACGAAGAATTGTAAGAAACGAAGAAATGCAAGAAACGAAGAATTTGACCTGTCTTGTCTAATCTTAAGCGATGACAAGGCTAAAGTAGTACATGCTTGCCCAGAATAAATCCATTCACTCTTGTCTTTAAGACTCCTTATAATTGTCTGGAAGCAATAACGCCGGTAGGTTTTTAGACTTCTTAGCGGTTCACACTATTAAGAGTATTAGTAAAACGCTTAGTGTGGGTGGTAGGAATTTTAACCGTGTAGGAATGTGAATCCTTGCGTCTTGTTTTCAGAAGGAAGAAAAATTGTATGGTGTAATTCCGTTGCACACTCTCCAAAATGTAGTCTGAAATAGCGATAAACTGAGAACTTTTCGATGCTCCGATGCTCCAAACTGTGAATCTTAGTGCATACCAAAGTATTGTTACCAATGTGCCTCTTGGCTCTATTCTATGGAGTCCAAAGTTTCAAGCTGGTACTTCATTCCACAGATTGCTACAGTATTCTACACAAGACTGAACTTGAGATAGAATTAAGTAAGAAAAGGACCAATATTTAGCCACTTCCGCACATGCAGCTCGCTGATAAATGCGCATGCGGCAAACAATGCGAATCACACAACCGCCACCACCAAATCACTCAACACGTGTTTCACCCCTCCACGGGGCATCTTCAGGAGCTATGTTACACCGATTAGTGCCAAACACTCGAGTGTTAGCACTATTACCACTGTATGTGCGGAAGTGGCTAAATATTGGTCCTTTTCTTACTTAGAGTGGACTTCCGCGGAGTAACGCCTGATTCCATTAAATACTTGAGATAGAATTCGAAAATGTTTCATTTCGAATGCACTAGAAATATCGTAAAAAATGTTCGTATTTTAAGATCTCTATTTATTCATGGGAGCTTTAAACTCATCTAAATATCAGACCTGTTCCACCAATCAACATGATTCATTTCGTACGAGACGTGACTTTCCGTTTACATGCGGCCATTCAGTTGTCCGTCCGTTGAGTTTTGAATGGTTTCTATAAATCGTCACATTTAGCGTCTTTGCGCACTTGGCACTATGTTGGCGCAAAGATAGGACGCGGTGGCACATGCCAAATAGTTCAAGGCGTCAGTCGTTGCGAACAATTTGTAGTCATAAAACACGACGAGGCAAATAAATGCGAAACGAATGGTCTCTTAGAGCTTTTATCTGGCAAAGATTAAAGAAAGCTTTCGTATTACAAATTATTTTGGATTAAGTAGAATTTTTAGTTATGAAAACTTTTAAGCTTTTTATTTCCCTGATTCCTATATAAGATAGCTGATAAGATAAAGATAAAACTGTATTTGCTAAGGTCTTTGGAAAATACAAAAAGCCGATTTCTTTCAAACGGTCTTATTGAAGATCTATGAAGCAGATCCGTATTCAACAATGATCGTCTTATGGTTGATATCATGAAGATAATGGTGATGGTGATGACGACGATGATAAATGGGATTTAGAATATTTTTTGCGTTAAACCTACATTTTCACACATGCTTTTAGCAATGTCTTTAACTGCGAAACTTTTGAAACAATATTCAATGAATATGATACAATTTATTGAACGAACTTCAGGATATATTTTTAATTAATTAAAACCTATAAAATATTCTTAACTTGAACTTAGGCATGATAAAGGCAAATAGATATTTTCATATAATATATACATATTTTTACTTCATTAATTTTTTTTTTATTTTACATTATAATTCTTTAATTATTTTCCTTTTAAATTGAAATAATATTTACATCATTTAAATGCTTTTTTCTATTGTCTGAATATGGAACTAGTAAACATATCAGATTGTTGCGCTGTTTTAAATACAATATATATCTCTTACTTACTTTATAGACACTCCGATCAATATAAACAGATGTAGGCTATTCATTTAAGTTATAAATAAATAAATATATTCCTCGATATTTCATTGAATAAACCTGATAATGTGTTTGTGTATTTAAATGCAATTTTAATGATAATTTTGCTTTTTAAGTCAATAAAAAAAGGTTTTTTATTCGTAATAACGTTGTAGCCGTTAAGTTTAAGATTGATATAATCCTCGTAAGAATATTGTATACGTCTATAACAGATGTACAAGCTTATCAATAAGTATATATAACTATTGAATAAATTTTAAATGTGACGTTATTGACAGGCTTTGTAATCAATTAAATAAAAAAATCGGAAGTGGTAGTCCAGCGGTGGGGAACTGAGACTTGCGATAGTAGGTCGCAAATTCGACTCCCTGGATACAATCATAAGTAATTCATACTTTGTTCATTGCTATGGGATTACCACTCCTCATCAAGAATTTTTAAAAGGATATGCAATATCGTCTTCTGCGAAACAAAATCACACTGCGATCGCCAAGTGTGGCGATTATGGTATATCCCCCAATAGATATATTTGAGGAAGGCGTATGTTTTGCAGTGTCTATGGTCTAAAACCTCAAGTGAAAAGATAGACTAGAATTATTTATTTACATTCAGTTTTAATAAAATTTTATTTTATATTTTTGAACTCACGAGCAAACATGTGTGTTTTCTGTAATTTTAACACAAAAAAACGACATTCTGTGGGCAAATAAATATCATTATCATTATAAATTATGAATTTCTTAAATTCATCGGATAAATCTTTATTTATTACCAGTGCGGCAGGCACAAAATATAATTATATTAAAGTTATAAATTATGACAATATAATATATAATCAAATTTATTGCGTCGATAAATATTATTTTTTTAAGGTCATTAACATATTATATTTGCTATAATATTATCACGTCATTGCCTTTAAAAATTACAGTAACATTATTTTTCTTAATTTAAGTTAACAGGTTTTGATTTAAGTTAGTCTTGTAATGCTCATATATGAGGATTTAAATAAATAAGTGTACTAAAAAATTATTCTTGCAGTGGCCTGGCAATATATTTATGTTAATATATTGTAAGTTTATAATAATTAAAAAAATGGGGGACTTCCAGAATGTATTTACAATGCACCCGTAAGAAACTGGCTGTATCAAAGTTTCGACAGTAAAAATTTTCAAACTCATTTGTAATAACAAATTTTTTATTATTATTTACAAAATTAAAAAAAAACACATATTGAAGGTAAATTGATAGAAAGACTCTTTGGCAATGATATCGCCTTATTATTTTGATTTCATTTAGGCTATATCTGATTAGGTATATTTATAAATCTGTATTGTTAAACTTTATTAAAAGATGTGTTGTTTTGGAGTTTCTTCCTGATTCTTCTCCAGCAGCTATAACACCTTGCGAAGCAGAGTAGAGTCAAAAATAATATTGAATTAAAAAGTTTAATATTTTTTGAGGTCTAATTACTTATTTCAGCCAAAAAATGCAAGGCATAGGCCTCCCCAAAATACATCTATATCAGGATATACCTTAATCGCCTAGCTAGGGGTGGGTTGGCGATCGCATTATGTTGCGCAGAGGCCGATGCTATCTATTGTTTGGCATTTTGTTCGTGAGCAGTGGCAATGATATAAAATTAATGCACAAAGAGTGAATTATGTAACATTGTATCCCGGGAATCAAATCCGCGACCATGCTACTTCCACTGCTTGTGTCAAATCATAAGTAAGTTACAATTGTAGATATACTGTTAAGTGGTAAATGAATTTAAAAATAAACCAATAGGTTATATATCTCTGCCGTATGATAGATTGTCAGGTATGTTTAAAGAAATCATAATAGATATATGAATATGTATTTTTGTAATTACCTTACATCCTTCGCATGTGAATGCACCAAAATGAAACCCGGCCGCTGGCTCGCCGCATACTTTACACTGTTGGTTCATCTGAAATAAAGCAGAATAATTGATATAGAAGTGATTTTTTATCTCTGGAATAGGTTGTGTAAATAAACTCATAGCTGGCAGGTTGGTAATCTCAGTGTTGTATTATATTTCGCCGAAGACGCTTCCTTCATGAAATCTATATCTAATTCACACTTTATACTTAATGTATAAAGTGTGAATTAAATAATATATCCCGGATTCGAACCCACGACTTATGATCGCAAATCACACTTCTGCACCGCATATCTACCATAGCTTATTATTACATCTATTTCAGTTTAATCATCGAATTGCATAGGTTAAGATGATAATGCAGTAAGGCATGTTTTGCGACCTTCAACAAAGATTATATCTTCCGTAATGCGCATACAAGAATAATTTAATGAATCAGGTTTATTGAAACGTACATTGTCGATATTGTAAATATGTTTATCATTTCGATTCATCTATTCACGTCTATTTTATATTTAAAAGTTATTATTGAACTAAAATATATATATATTAAATTGTATGCATGTCAAAATATTGTCGACAAACTATAAGGCTTCGTTAAATGTAGATTTATTTTAGTTTTATTCATTTTTTTTAACAAAAAGTAGTTAAAACCAGTATAAATGTATTTTAACTTGTAACAAAATGTCTGTGTTAAGCATGTTGCAAAGGTAATCACAAAAAAGCGTCCGAGTTTGTAGTGAGCTTTTATCAAATCAGGCTCCTTTAAAACCTTCGTAACTTTAAGTGTTAAGGAACCATTAAAGAGGTACGATTTGATTGTTGAAATGGGTTCTTCCAATATTATTCTTATAATGTTCACAGATTATAAATAATCGAAAGAGGTTGTTAATAAAAATGAATTAATAAATTAAATTATGTTAAGGCTAATTAAAACTTGTGTTATTAATTAAATAATTATTTCGCAATCTCTTTCTTAAATTGAATGATATTTTTAGAATATATCATTTCTGTAATTTTTTTTATTAAGTTTATTAGAAAAAATATTCTATGCGTTTTATGAAGAATAGTTAGATAGTCTGTGATCAAAAAATTAGATGATATTGTCATTTAAAACTCTCGGATATTAGGATGGCTGGTAATTTTTTTCCTAGGTTAGTACAACCCTCTAAAACATTTGCCAAGCGTCTGAAAATGTTTATTTGCCTTCGAGTTACACATGTCTTTGATTGGTGCTTAAAATAGTTCAATTTTTCGAAAAAGAAATTCATAGCCTTTTGACGCGGTCTTTAGAAAGATATTTTGTGTCTTAAACGCGTCAAGTCTCTATTGATACGAAAATAGCTTATTATTTTTTAAAAAGCCTCAAAATCACACCGTATTGGCTCCGTGCGACTTGTGGCTATTATATTATTTAACAAACTCAAAGGTCTAACGCAAGGAAGCCTTTTTGATCGAGGAGAAATAAATCTAACCGAAGCAGTTCTTGAAGGTTATATCGTAAAAAACCTATTCCTATTGTTTCGAGGATTGGAAAAAGCGTTGGTAAAAGGGCGTTTTATCAGACGGGGATTACTTTGAAGGTGATAAAATTGATTTGGAAGAATAAAGAAAGAATTTACATTTTATTATTATACAAATCAACTATATATTTAAATCGCCGTATTATATGAAAGAGTTAAAACAGAATATGTCGCTAAACGCGCACCCTTTGATAAATATGTCAGTTATTAATGAATTATCTTCGTTGACGTGATGGATCGGCTACTTAAAGTTCATATCTTATTTATTTAAAGTATTTTGGCAATGTTTTTTTTTACTAAAACAAGACCCGGTCACATTTTTCGAACCCTGTTGAAAGTCATAAAATTTTATGATAATTTTATTACGATCATTTAAAAAGATTTCTTTTTCATTTTACACCAAAAAGTGTTTTTATTACGCTTAACCCTTTTATTAATATTATAAAAAACAATTAACAATCATCAGGGTATATGTGCCAAATCAATTGCCGGGACTTGTACATATATATTTATAGCTCTAGTCAAAGCTATTTCAGAAAAAATAAAACTAAGAGAAACACAATAAATTTTAAATATCTTGACAATATTTGTAAAAATCGTAAATAAACTATATTTCTTACTTTAATATAAAAAAGTTAACACTAAGTTCAAGTTACTTCGATATATAGATCACTTGCCGAATCCAACTCACATCTCTCATAGCCGAAGACGAAGGTCTTTAACAACTGTGTATTGGTGAAGCCTTACTAGTCGTTGCAGATGAAAAGGAGAGAAATAGATATATCGAAGCATCACTGTTAAATATATATTTTACATCTACGAGTAAAACCAATCACCCTGTATAAATATATTATGTAGTAATAAAAGTGAATCAAGTATAACAAATAACAAAACTAATTCAACAATAAAGCATATAGGTATTATGTATTAATGTAACATAACAGCGGAATTTGAAGCCTTAATTGTGACGACCCTGATACAACCTTGAATCGATTCTGACAGCTTATTATACATCCGCGACTCCGCATTCTGTGGGTAACGTTTTTATTCTTAAGTGCGCACAACCCAATTGCGGAACATCGTACGCCAACAATCATAACACTTGAACTGCTTCTCGAGGCTTCACTTTGAATATTTATTCAAATATCAAATATTACATATATAACTCTGAATCATAAGACATTTCTCACGTTTCAACTGTTACATTACATTACTATTTAGTAAGTATATCTAATCCAATGTCTCCTGAACGTATATGTATAAGATGTTTGGTAATAAGGGTCAAAAGTATGAAGGATTGATTTTTAATATACAGACCACTGCAGGCTACCATGGCATGGGCCTCCAAAAAAAAAAAATATCTATGGAAAGGTATGCCATATTCGTCACACATGGCATGCGGGTTGGCAATCGCAGTATTATAGTACGCAGAGCTGTTATCCATCCCCTGGAAACTTATTTGTGAGCATTGGCATTCCTATAATTAATGCATAAAGTGTGAATTATATATCTACGCTATCACTGATCGCTGGTCTTGATATATTTTGGTTATTGTTTGGCTATAGTTGCCCTCCCTGGTTTACAAAGTTATCTATTGTTAAAATGTTTTACTACTTGTTAGTAACTCAATTGTAAAGAGTCGGACTTTATTTTCAATTGAGAACCTTTTTTAATGTAAGTTTTTTAAGGTAAAACCGATGAAGTACGCGCGAGCGTTTCGCTTGCGCACGCGCAGCCATCGGGAATTCCAGTCAGAACCCATCCGCGACACACCCGTGCTGGTTTCGACTCAGTCGTCATGTACGTAACTTGACTACCACGTATATATAAAAAGTTTTTTCTCTACTATTCTTTAATTAGTGTAGCTTGTAACGTTGCAAGTTAACGTCCCATAAATCTTAGTTAAACTTTTAACCAAAAAAATATTATAACGAGAAACGTCTCATAAATCGCAATACAGCAAAAAATTGTTCAACCCTTAGCGGGTAACGGTACGTCTCAAGTGGCGTGGGGTCGTGGGAGCATGCTATTGGTTTAACGGATCTTTGTTTTTATAACAAAAATTCCAATGCGCCCGCGCACCAGCACACAGAGTTTACACAGTGCTCGGGAGAAGGATCCAGGCCTCGGTCGCGTTCACTAGCTAGGTGTCGTCTCACGCACCGACGCACAATCTTTGTGTCGGTTGCGTTCACCAGCTATGTGTCTTCATACGCGCCGGGGCCAATAAGAATTTACGTTATAAATTCACGCCTTGGTCCTATTCATTTTCCGGGCATCATTTAGTTCACGCCACAACCTTTACATCGTCTCGCACCCCAAGGGGTAAGTGTTGAACAAATATTATGAAGACATCATTATTAAGTAGCATTTATCTATAAGTTAGAGCTCAACGTTTTGTCTGTGTCCATAGTTCCATCATTATGTATTCATTATTACTTTTCAATTTGTTTATTTGTTTATCTCTCCTATTCTTGTTTTACATGCTTTACATTTTGTAACTCCGTTCTGACAGTAAACAATCACATCAACTGCTTTCGGTTTCTGCCCTTCCTTCATCGCAAGCCATCTACGGGTTTACTGTCAGCGGAGCAAAATGTACATATACTTATATATGTATATCATAACTGTGACATTTATTCACAGGTGCGAGTTTAATGCTTCGAGTTTTATACTGCGACCTTTAGACTGCGAGTTTTAGACTGCAAGGTTTACACTGCTACCTTTACACTGCAAGTTTTACGCTTCGAGTTTTACATTGCAAAGTTTATACTACAAGTTTTAGACTGCAAGTTTTACATTGCAAGTTTTACACTGCAAGTTTTATACTGTTGAAATTATATCACCGTGCACCGGAACCGACACATACTGCAACCTACCGGCGCTCCCTGCTCTCGACTTGCTGCCGCCTGACCAGTCCTGGGAGATCGTGCAGCTGCCTACCACCACCATCAGGGGAGTACCGAACTGCGGTGCAAAATTAGACCAGGCCATCTACCCTTTTTTTGAATTAAATAAATATATATATATTTTTCTAATAACGGCACACTGGCGCCCTTAACGTGGTATTAAAAGGTCTGATTTTGCATTGTAGTGTAGTTATGTGATTGTTTTTTTATTTAATTAATTTTGTTAAACGTTATTTTTGCCTTTTCTATTGCCAGCAACTGAAGTGTACATCCTTCATTTAAAAAAGTTTTTGTTTAGTTTAACATACATTTTGTTCTTATGTTGTAACTTTTTTTGCTTCTGCTATTTTTTCATAGGACCGTACACATTAGTTGCAGTTATACGCATCATTTTCATATTTTTTTGTGTTATTTTTTTTAATTCTTATACTAGCAACCATAACGTTCGTTAGTGAATTTGTAACAGAACGGAGTAGATTGAGTAGAATACTTGTTCAACACCTTCCTTATTGTGGTGCATTTAATTTTTTCTTCTTTCTCTCTTTACCAATTTATAAAAGTAGGTTAAACATGGCGCTATTGTTAACAACTTACGTAAACAAATCGCTACACTGGGTCCTCTTTTTCCTTCTGGGGATGTTTTATACTAATAGAGTCAATCAAATTTCGGACGATTCCGATAGCGTAGAAGACGTGCTTGTTAAGACATACGTTATTCTTGATTCTTTAAATAAAATGTATAATTAAAAATAATTCTCTCTTAGTGTATGTATTAGAAAACATGGCCGGTAAAAATGTTGGAACATGGCACATAAAGGATTTAAAAATAATAGGTTTGAATAAATAATAAACATAATGCGACACAACATAAACTAAAGCATTACCATTAACCGCGTAATATTTCGTTTGGGTTATTAGAATGAATCTATAACCTTCATAATTGTTTGGTCGCGTTAGTAATCCTTATAATGATTGCTATTGCTAGTTTGTTTGCGAGAAGTATGAAAGAATGAGTTTAAAAGGATAAAAATGAAATTGTTATCAATAAGTTCGGATTTTATTTCCTTTAAATGAAACAAAATCCTTCGGTGACGCGCGGGGTAATGTAACGTTGCAAGTTAACGTCCCATAAATCTTAGTTAAACTTTTAACCAAAAAAATATTATAACGAGAAACGTCTCATAAATCGCAATACAGCAAAAAATTGTTCAACCCTTAGCGGGTAACGGTACGTCTCAAGTGGCGTGGGGTCGTGGGAGCATGCTATTGGTTTAACGGATCTTTGTTTTTATAACAAAAATTCCAATGCGCCCGCGCACCAGCACACAGAGTTTACACAGTGCTCGGGAGAAGGATCCAGGCCTCGGTCGCGTTCACTAGCTAGGTGTCGTCTCACGCACCGACGCACAATCTTTGTGTCGGTTGCGTTCACCAGCTATGTGTCTTCATACGCGCCGGGGCCAATAAGAATTTACGTTATAAATTCACGCCTTGGTCCTATTCATTTTCCGGGCATCATTTAGTTCACGCCACAACCTTTACATCGTCTCGCACCCCAAGGGGTAAGTGTTGAACAAATATTATGAAGACATCATTATTAAGTAGCATTTATCTATAAGTTAGAGCTCAACGTTTTGTCTGTGTCCATAGTTCCATCATTATGTATTCATTATTACTTTTCAATTTGTTTATTTGTTTATCTCTCCTATTCTTGTTTTACATGCTTTACATTTTGTAACTCCGTTCTGACAGTAAACAATCACATCAACTGCTTTCGGTTTCTGCCCTTCCTTCATCGCAAGCCATCTACGGGTTTACTGTCAGCGGAGCAAAATGTACATATACTTATATATGTATATCATAACTGTGACATTTATTCACAGGTGCGAGTTTAATGCTTCGAGTTTTATACTGCGACCTTTAGACTGCGAGTTTTAGACTGCAAGGTTTACACTGCTACCTTTACACTGCAAGTTTTACGCTTCGAGTTTTACATTGCAAAGTTTATACTACAAGTTTTAGACTGCAAGTTTTACATTGCAAGTTTTACACTGCAAGTTTTATACTGTTGAAATTATATCACCGTGCACCGGAACCGACACATACTGCAACCTACCGGCGCTCCCTGCTCTCGACTTGCTGCCGCCTGACCAGTCCTGGGAGATCGTGCAGCTGCCTACCACCACCATCAGGGGAGTACCGAACTGCGGTGCAAAATTAGACCAGGCCTTCTGCCCACTACCCTTAGATAATTAAACACATACATATTTTTCTTTGTGTACCTTTTAATTATAGGGTAATTATTTACCTAAAACGGCACAAGCTATCGTTAAAGTTTTTAAGTAAAACCCCATTAGGGTCCAAATTACAGACTCAATAACGTAGTGCTTGATGCTGTTCCGCACCATCTTCAAGCTTTACGACTTCGTATTCCACTTGCCCAGCATTGGACTATGGACTGAGTAGTACACGTCTCAGTCGTCTTGTATTTAAATAATATATTTGATGATTTAACCTCTCATTAAGACGTCCGATGTCAATATAGATAAAATCAGAATGTCCTCTTGTTTGTAATTGATGCGATCTTTCCATAACAAGAAGAGACTGATTTGAATTTCGAAATATAAAATTTCGTATATCATTAAGTTTTCGCATGTCACCATGATTCAAAGTATAGTGGACAAAGGCCATTACCCTCTGCAGTTATTTGTTGGCCGTTTAAATTTTTTTAAAATAAAAAATACACAATCGGACATATTAAGTATATATATGTATACATATAGTGATTGTTTTATCAAATAGAGAAACATTTAAAAGTTCTACTTAGAATAAAAAATGTTAAGAAGTAAGTAGTTTTTTTTTGTTGTAAAATATCGATAAAATTATTATCCCACCGACATAAAAGGTTCTCTCCTATCGTTTCAGCAACGTAGCATTTTCGCTACAGAAATACCAACTTAAGCCCAAACATAATAAGTGTGATTTTACAAGAACATGTTCTTTTCATACTATAGTATTTAAAAATAAAAATAATAATGTAATAATAAAAATAATAATTTATGGTATTTATAATGAGGTAACATTTTTTTTTATTTCCTTGTGTAACTTTTCGGTAAGGTTATATAGTAAAACTATCAAAACTACCAAGTAAAATATGAAACACAAGAGATACCTTCTTTTAATTATATACTTTGTTAAAACATTGTGTAAAGGCGTATTTAAAGCCTTATTAGCATCCTCTACCAGTCTACCTAGAGCCTTACAGAGATACTTAGAAGATAAGTGTGATTTATACTATATATAAACATCTATATATGTATATATAATAGTATTTCTGTTTAAGAATCTCGTGGAAAATGAGACGTATTAATTAGTCTATCAAAGAAAATTGTCTTTATTTTACTTGCGAGTTCTGAAGAAGTTGTTCACAACGAAGAAGATAAAACAGCTAGAGGAGGGTATAAGCGTTCGACACCGTGTTCTATAGCATTTAAAAAACCGAGAAGTTTGGGGAAGAATATAAATGGTGATTGACATGATGGGCCACTACTTTAAACAACGAAGAAATGACTAAAATCGAAAGAGAAACCAAATATTGTACCATTGAAGATCTGTATACTAGATAGCAAAAGGTTGTTGATAACGTAGGTGATTATATTGTTGATTAGAAATATAAACTTGTTAAAAATGTAGTCGTGTGAATTTTACTTAAGAAAGCGACAAAAAAATAAGTAATTTAAAAGTGGAATTGTAAATAAATTATATCTTGAATAATTCTTTATGATACGACCGTTGAAATTTCATTTTTGTTAAATCATCTCAATGTATAACACGTAATCAAATATTAAAAGTAGCACGTCATTCAAAGCAGTTCATTAAGTTTGTATAAATTCTTTTGATAATTTATTTCGTTCGCAATCCAACGTGAATATGTGACAGTGTTAAAATATTCCGATCATACCACAACTAAATAAAAGATGTTTATTTTTTAAAAGATTACATTTAGAGAAATGTCTGTCAGTTTGCTTCCGTTACGTAAATCAAATAAAATGACTTAGCGAATGTCATTACGTTGTGGATACGGTCAACTGAATTAAAAATGCAGCGCACACACAAAACATTTAACCTTGATAAATTATAACTATTACCAGATAACTGTATGCTATGACAAGCAATTTTATATAAATTAAAAAAAAAACTTGTATAATAAAGTATAAAAATATAACATATAATAAATTTCCACAACATAGATTTCCCGTCTAAAAATAAAAATTTTAAATGTATGTTACTATAGCAGTCATGGATTTTTGCTCGATCGAAATGTATCGAACCTTGTTGATTTATTTACATGATTGATATTATAATGTACAGATTAAATATTGTTAAATTTTATTTAAAAGTGCAACCGTTGAGTTTCTAGCCGGCTCTTCTCAACAGATCAGTTTATAGTCTGTGGTAGCTTACTCTTTCTACTGTTAAAATAATTGACTATTCAAAATCGCATGTTAACGTCTACTCGAATAAAGATATTTTGAATTTAGAAATTTTGAACATTCAAATTTTGTTTTCTACATACATTCCTATGAGAAGTATAGAGATAGTATAAATATAGTAACTTCCTAATAGTACATGAAAGGCCTATGTAACAATATAACAAATAATTACTTCAGCATTGCACTGTTGGACATGACCCTCCTTCTCAGTAAGAAAAGGACCAATATTTAGCCACTTCCGCATATGCAGTGGCTTAAACAGAGATTATGTTAGATAGATTAGTATTAATAAGATAATAGTAGTAGATTAGATTAGTACCAATCACTTTTTGTTTGCACTAATCGGTGTAACATAACTCCTGAAGATGCCCTGTGGAGGGGTGAAACACGTGTTGAGTAATTTGGCGGTGGCGGTTGTGTGATTCGCATTGTTTGCCGCATACGCATTTATCAGCGGGCTGGCGAGCGATGCACTTTGTTGCACGACTGCCACTGCATGTGCGGAAGTGGCTAAATATTGGTCCTTTTCTTACTTAAGATGGACTTCCGCAAGCTAACACTTGATACTATTAAATACCTCCTTCTTAGATTTCAAATATGATAGGTACAAAGTAGTCCACAATCCTCTTTCGAAGGGTTGTGAATGAAATAAAAGAGTATACAAGAAGGTTTAACTAAAGAAGATATAGTAAAAGAACTTGTGAAGGATGTCAGAAAAGAACGTTAATAGAAAATGTACAGAAAAACGATTTGAAACAGAAGTCCATGTCAATTATTGACTGTAGATCATTTATATCTTCACTTCATCATACATATTTTTCGGTACTATCATCATATTAAATCATATATTATTGCATTTCATAATAATTTTATAACGTCAAACCTCGCGTGCTAACAATGTGTATTTTACTAAACCGATTCCCTTGTCCAGTTAAAAAACAAGTCCACACATATTTTACCTTTCAAAAAATTAAATAAATGCTCAATAATAATACGTTTCGGCATAGAGGGTTAACTGGATGGCGTGACTGGACCCTGTTACTTCTTAACAGTTTATTTTTTTTATTTAACTTCAACGCGTTAACTTGACCGAGAGTTCGTGTTGATTCAATTACCATCGGCTACTATGTTGTAAATATTTTAAAAATAGAATATTTAATATCAATTAGAGGTGCTCCTGCAACTAATGGCTGTTGAGGTAACCACTAGCACGTAGTCGCGGCGTAGGTAGGACCCCACTAGGTAGACCGTATATACCATAATGGCAGGCGGGTGGGAGATGGTAGTTTGGTGTTTTGGTACGAAAAAGACGCTGATGCCCATCCTCAGGAAACATTTTTTGTGAGCAGTGGCAATCCTATGTAATTAATAGACAAAGTGTGAATTACATAAGAATGTAATTCGGGAATCGAATCCACGACCTGCGATTCAAGTTCTCGAGTGACGACCACGAGTTGGTAGACGTGGCGTGAGGAGACCCTCACTAGGTAGACCGATGATATAAATAAAGTCACGGTGGGAGACCTATGCTTTGCAATGATCACCAACGACTAGAAAGATGAAGAGGTAAACTAGCCATAGTGGAATAAATGAAGGCTTCATTCTAGAACAAACTACGGCCTTCTCAAGAGCTATTAAATCAAAAGTTAAATAAGTATTTCTATAGAGTCTTTTGGTTTTAAGCCATAGTCATTCAATAACTTAATCCCATGTTTAAAACCCACATTGATTATCGAATTAAAGCGACTCTGGTAAAAACAGTTCCTTAACGAGCTATGAAGAGGTCTGACTATGTGATTTCTTTACGAGATGGTGTCAGGAGTAAAAATATTTGTAGATATAAAAAAGCAACATAGTCCAGCGAAGTAGCAGTGGGCAAGTATGAAGGATTGATGAGCACTGGAGCCTTAATGTTTTGGAGTTAAAACCACAGACTGGCAAGCAAAATGAAGGCCGCAAGGTGATCAGACCACTTAGTTAAGGTTGTGGAAAACTCCGATACGTCCTTTGGAATTAACACGGAAATCCAATTTTCACCAGTGGTTGTTTAACTAAGCAGATGGTTTATACATACAATGCTGCCATATGACAGACATATTTTTCTAGTAACCTTAGAAGTACAACTGAAGTTTCTTCTACTACTTCTTCTACAGGGTAAGAAAAGGACTAATATATAGCTACTTCAGCTATGTAGCAGTAGTCGTGCAATAAAGTGCACGGCCCGCCACCGAGTGAGTGTTTGGAACTAATCGGTGTAACATAACTCCTGAGGATGCCCCGTGGAGGGGTGAAACACGTGTTGAGTGATTTAACGGTGGTAGTTGTGTAATTCGCATTGTTTGCCGTATTACATTTATAAGCGGACTGGCGGGCGGTGCACTTTATTGCACGACTACTGATACATAGCGGAAGTAGCTATATATTTGTTATTTTGTTTACTTAGGATCGACTTCCGCAAGGTAACGCCTGAATCCATTAGATATTCTTCTATAGGCTCTATCGTTATATAAAGGGGTTCGTGATGATCGGTCTTTCGCTCCACTTTGTGTGACCTTGAATATGTCGTCATTCAACCTTGTGGGGGTGTCTTCTTTTTCAGCCGATGGACGCCCTCTGCAAGACATAGACCAAACCTCAAAAATCGTTAGGATGAGCGGTCTTGTTGTGCCAGCATTTAGCGAGTTCCCGCGATGTCAAGTATGTTGTCCGTCCTCCTAGCGGAGGCTTACCGGTGCCCACGCTGCCTTTACCGGCTCTTGATTATCACTCGAGAACCTTTCGGCTTTAACAGCTTTCCGTGTTTTTCCTAAATGAAGGCATTCCATAATACACCATTAAGAAATGTTTATTTTTCTTATTTAAGATTAAAAATATTTGTAAATATCTTCCTAACGATATAGTCATTTACTTTATTCAAGCGATAAATTTATCTCGACACTTTGACAAAGCGTACGTTCATGATCTTAATTAATACTGTACAAATTTTTAGCGAATAATACTTATGTTATTTAACGGTTCGCCATTAAAATTTTCAACTGAATTCTTTTGCAGTATAAAGTATTTTTAAGTGATGATACAATTTGCTAATGAATTGATCTAAATTTACATATTTGTGATCGAAAAAAGCAATGGCAGCCTCGTGGTGATGGACTCAGACTTCAAATCGTTTTTCACGAGTTCGATTCCGAGATACAATCGTATATAATTCACACTTTGTGCATATATATATATATATATATACACACTTTGTACGTATAATTTCTACTAATCACAAGATTAGTAGCAGCGTTCTCTGGGTACCATAATACAACACTGAGATATCCCCATAGATATCTTTGGCTGAAACGAAAAGGTTAGTATAGTGTAAATTTATAATAAAATTTAATTTAAATTTTGATACGCAGCGTGGGTAGTGTCCCAACTATGTACACCTTGTAAATGTCGCGGGATGCGGATGATATTTGGAGGGTAGATTATGCCATGTGGAGAGTGTCTAATGGCAGAGGTGAGGCGATTTTGACCTTGTACGACATAGTCGCTTAACGGGCAGGTTGGCGACCGCAGTGCGGTATTATGGTACCTAAAAACGCTATCCTCTGTAAACTTGTTTATAAGCAGTGGTAATCGTAGATATTTAATGTACCGAATGTGAATTAAGAGCAACTAGCCCAACTTAGATTAATCCTCTACAGCTGATAATAAATAAAAGAATATTATTTAATAAATAAATAAAAGTATAGTTTTAAATGTAAATATAAAAAAAAGATATCACATATTCGTCATCGACATTTGTAAGACCGTTGACGCTTTTCCGAACCCTTAAAAATCCGTGGATCGATTCACTTTGTCAAAGGCATATTTATAAATTGCTCCGCACTTATCTCGGCCGTCATCTGGAGGTATAACCGAACGAATATACGAGTGAATGATATATCAAAGTCCAAAATTTGGGTTGCAATCTCAATAATTTTATCTGATCACGCCGCTTCGAGTGGTGTCGGTGTTTAATTAAGTAATTTCTGATGTATAGCATGAGATTGTGCGTTGTTGATTGTATCTGTGGTCATCTTTGCGGCCACAATGATTCTCTTATAAATAAATAAGGTTTTACTAATCTGTACCTAATAAGGTGTACATTAAAATATTCGGATACCATATTTAAGGCGCGGAGCTTTTTGAACTCGAACCGATATTGTGATAAAGAAGTTTACGTCGCTAAAATTAAAATATCTTTCGTATTTGAAAAAAACAGTGTATGTAGGAGGCTGTGCTTGGGATTTCTCTACGAGATATAATCAAATATAAAAATGTCCGTAGATGAAAGAAAGTAACCGTTCGTGTAAAGGAAAGCATTTGCAGCCAAAAAGCTCTCGAGTCACTAGTGGTCGCAGGATACAGCCAGCGCTTATGCCTTGCAATGGGCGTCCATCAGTTGAAAAGAAAGAAGAAAGAAAAGGCAATGTTGCGTTTAAGCGAAGCTTAAGACGTCCACCCTTTAGGTGTGTTAGGAAGACGCTAGATGGAGCCGCTTACAACCTTTCAACATCTATTAGAATATCCATTTAGCGTTCGTAGGTAAAACGTAGTAACCTTATAAAAGCCTATTTGTTATTCTCTTGAACGCAAGCACGTCATATTTGTGCTATTCAATACTAAGTGCTACTTAATGAAATGTTGTGATACAGCCTTCACTAGAATCAGAAATAAAAATTAAAACTACTCGGGTCATAGTTATTCTATATTGAGTTCATTTGTTTATGTCTGGTATCTTCGATAAGTAGACTTCTAATCTATAGTAATAGGTAGCTATTATTGGAATAATTATAATTTATGATTCGAGTTTTAAAATGATAGCTAGATAGTTTTTCAAGCCTCTTGAAAAAAGGCTATTTTAATTTTAATTTTGGCTAAAAGACAAAAATTACTTCTCGCTTTATTGCCCAAGAAAAAATTTCTTATCTTATAAATGTATGAATGTACCATACATTCATACATTATTAAATTAAGAAAGTGTATTATCTTTTGCGCCCTCTGAAATATTATTTAAAAAAAGAGTTTACAAGATTTTAATTGTATTTAAGTATCAAAATTGCTTTTTCTAACAACCTTCTAGATAGAGCAATAAAATATATATCAATAATTTATAACAGCTAACTTTCCAGTATATATATGTAAAAAGATCATTTTTATTTTCAATTATAATAGATATAGGATAGAACATTTAGTTATTTAAGGAACTTTTTCTGTCTAACAGTGATATGAGATTTCGTACATTCAAATTAACACAAAATATTAGAGTATAATTTTTTACATAGTTAGATTTGAAAACACTTTAATGTTACAGAAAAATTACAAAAAAAATATCAAGTCGTTTTTGAGTTATAAATGGTGTAAATAAATAAGACTTTCTATCGATATAACTTACTATCGATTCATAAATATATTTATTGTTATTATTTCTTAGTATAATGACTAGTATAATACTATTTGTATAAAAAATTTCAGAAATTAGGTGACTATTAAGCAGCAGAAACGTTCACACCGGAATCTAAAACGAGACCGCGACAAAATCGAAACAGCGTACCATGAAAAGGGACAGAGGTTCGTAAAAGGAATCCATTACTAAACTTGGACGGAGCAGAGTGACGTCCTGTTTTGCATGTCCTGACTCACAATTGATCCAAGTCAAAAATGGCAAGGGGAATTGTCTCACGTTAAGACACGAGGAGTGATGGTCGACTCTCTATGGTCATTTCGCTGCGTGTGTGCTCCGAGACGTCGGTGCCTTGAATACCTGTCGCCTCATTAAAAATCATTATATTAAAACTTTATTTCAACGTCAAAAATGATTTTAAAAATGGAATCAGTATCACATATACTCGTGCATTACCATATTTCTTTCATTGTTTTCAGACGTTCATACTTCATTTATTACATACATTTAAATTTTTCATAATTTATTTGTTTATTTAATAAGAAGTACATGCACAATAATTTAAAAAATACAATTGGCAGTCTTATCACTAAAGGAAATTTCTCAGAGACAACCATAGTATGGAATTAGAAGCAAAAGTAGCGGGTAGTCGACGTGTACATACAAACATATAAATATTACTTATATACATTTTAATAAAAGCATTATAATACATATATATACAAAAATGAATCAAGACATCAAATTAACTTGGATAAGTTTGTACTTGTCGGAGATAGAATAAAGAAAACAAAAATATATCTCTATGATGACATGTTATATATTATATAGTAATTAATTGTCGAGAAAATCCTTCTCAACCATTTTAAATACACATAATTGTTCTTATTTATTTTAAATTTTCTGAGAGTCGTGGAAAATAAATATTATTAATTTTAAAAAGCTCTGGTTTATGTTATTAAATTGAAATTTAAAAATTAAATAATTAGCGATACGTTTAAATACGTACCTATCAATTTAACAATTATTATGTTTTCAAGAGCATCATTGTTAACTAGCTAAAATTACAAAAAGATGATAAAAATTTATTAAAAAATGTACATTTTTTAACTTGGCATTTCCTACTATCACCTGCCTCAGAGCGACCCAGTTTCGTGTACGAAAACAACAATAAATTTCGAATGGGCGTGCGTTCGATCAATCGATAGGTTGCTACCAAGGGCATATTTGGCGTAAGGTATATGAAAAAGTCATTAAAGGATTAAACTGTGCTTCGCGGTATCGCATAAAACGGTTAAGACAATTAATGGCTTGCTTCGCGGAAAATGTATCATTATAAAGAACGGTATGAAAAAATTGCATTAATATATTTCTTTATTTTTAAATTCACATATTTTCGGTCCATTTTTATATTTTCGAATAATAGCCTAAAGCATCCAGTAAAATAAAAGGTTTAAAATAGTAGCCAATTAGATGTCCTCGTAAATTGTTCAATCATTTCGTATAAATATATACACATAAATGTACTAAAAGCTCAATCATGATTTTGTTTAATAGTTGAAAAATGTGACAGTTATAACAATGAGGTATATATAGGTGACAGAAATTTTAAACAATTTTCACTTTAAACGGTCATATATTATGTGCGAAGTAAAAGACATCAACGCGCTCCATCCCTTTGTCGGTCAAAAGCTCGATGTAATTTTGACTGTATGCGGTTGAAATTCGAAGCTATATACAAAACCTGCAGGAAATATTTCAAGAAAATTATGAAGAAGCAACTTCATCACGTTCCACCGCGAGTCTCTGACGTCTCAATCAGCGACTCTCAAATAGTCGCCCAATTAAACCAATTTACTTGGAGAAGTCGTTAAGCTTTTATCATAAAATTGTCGCTTTTTTAAAATTTAAATCGACTTTATAAAAAATCCAATTTCTTAGCTTTGAGTATGGTAATTTCTCAATTAAATTTCGATTTTGCGTTGTATTAACGATTGCTATCTATAATTGAGCGGTATTCATTGATGAAGACATTAACAGTCTATAAACTTTTAATTATTTACTAAGAAAATATAGCTTTTTTACAGATTGTCCATCGTAAACGCACGGTTTATGATAATTAAATGCATAATACTTAAAAATCAGTTAAATTTAATCGACATATATCATTGACTTTATTCAAATATTTTCAATTGGTCACAATTAACACAGAATATTTTAAGAGTAAAAATTAATCACTCGAAATTTATTGGAAACTGTTTTGTATATCAAAACATGTTTTATAGCAGTTTAAAATTTAAAATTATGTTTTCGACTCATTTAAATTTTCTCTACTTAAAAATCATACGATTGGCACGATTTAAGTTTAATTTTATTGGTTCGAAATAGTATTCTGTTTATATGTTATTTGATAAAGCGACAAAATATTAGCAAATATACTTGGTAGTAAATTATATATGCCTTAACAACGTAGTAATCACACTTATTACCTCCTTCGTAATATTGATAATAATGATTAGAGACAAAGCATTTATTAGCACCGTACCAATGGTCAGTTAAATAAGTCCCTTAAGTGCAATATCCTTGACTTTTAAAACAATAAATTGATATTTAATTATACAATAGAGGATTGAACAATTTCAAAATTTGTTAACTAAACATATCCGAAACATTAATTTGTTTTTGTCCACCTTGTAATACAATTTGCTCAAAGGTTAATACACCAAGTTTTTGCATCGTACAAGAGTCAATAACAACAAAAATTAAGCACACCCTAAATAACTAGAAGCAATTTAAAATGACATTTAACTATAAAAGCTTTTGGAAGCTTAAAATTTTCATTGAAGGTTGCAGCTTTTTTAAATCAAAAAAATAAAGAGTCGAGAATATAAAACAATTACAAGCCGAAGGACTTATTCAACTTAACGCCCGAATACCTCACGCCACTTCGGGGGGAAAGTGCTGACAGCTAAATGTTGCCACGCCTTCAGTCTGGGGCCTATCAAATCGTAATTACATACTGTATTACAAGCGAATAAAAGCCTTTAAAAATTTTTGTTCAAAATCAATGAAAGCTTTACGTCAGGACGCTTGTTACGGTATTGAGAACTGTATCTGTAACTTATTTAATTTCCGTATCTTTCCTTTTTCCCCTGTCAAGCACTTGAGCTTTTGAGGAGACAGCTCCGATTGGATGGTGCTTTTTGATGTCGTTGAGAAGTCGTATGTTATTCTTATTTTAACAATTTACTTTCTTTCATATTACGTATGCATGAATTTGTAACGAGATACACAATATTTATTTTAAAATTTTGCTGGAGAGCTTCGAGCTTGCTCATGATTTCGTAAAACATGACTGTCCGAATGTAAATATTTTAAACACTTCTTAATTAGTAATATTACATAGACATAATACATAATGAAAACTAATATTTCTATCTGTTATTGTTAATACAACCTTCATGTAGATTTTTTATTCATTAATCAAAAACAACATGAAGTCTTATATATCATCATTATCCGTAAGTTTCCCACTGTTGAATATAAGCCTTCTACCTAGTTTCCCAATAGGATGTTAACAAGGATGTCTATTTATCTTATGGGTGGATGTCCTGCCATTTCCCGCTGTGGCCTGCTAACTCCACAAGCCTATTATTATTTTAAAAATCCTTCGCAGCCTGCGTTTTATTAATTCTTTCATGTGTTACTGATATAGATTATAGAAAGTTTCTCTATATACATCGAAAGCTATGACTGGATATTTATGTTTACACTTCGAAAAGGTTCGATATGAATGGTAAAGTGATCTCTCTTTTATAGTTCCAGGTGAAACCGTATCTGCATCTAACCATATTAAAAATGGATTAACCACTATCACTTACCATCGAGGTACTAAGTGAAAACTGTCACTTGTTTATAATATTCCTTGACGTAAAGGCAATAAAGTATATCTTTTTTTATATCCACGCGTTTCTATTTAGCAGAGATGTCACTCTGAAGGGCAATTTATACTAAATATATGTAATATAAAATATTGTAAAACCTAAGGAACAAGGTGACGGATGAAAGGCATCGGAAAAGAAAGAAATGGAATAAAAGGGTAAAGCAGACGAAATAAGGAAAGTAAGGAAAGTAATGAAAGATCTTAACATGCATGAAAGAAAAGCGATAAAATAAAAATAATAAGTGAAAAAAATATTAAAAACAAATAAAAATACCTAACCCAAAAATAAGTAAGGGATACGAGAGGCCCCTGCAGAAATCTAATAAGAAAAGTAATCAGTTTTTAATTAATTAATAAAACACGTACATTTATTTATTATCAATTAACATCATTTCGATTTTATGTGTAGTAAAAATATCTTAAAGTTTTTTTTTATCTCGTCATTCAGTTATCGAAGTTCAACAATCATTCCTCAAAGCTGTCAATGTATTGAAAACTGAGCTTTTGGTGGTAAAGTCTACTAAACTTTTAGCTTTGGTATCATAATGATAAGTTTAACTCAAATGAAAGCTTTTTTAAACTTTCAGCTAAATATTTCTAATTATTAATTGATCTCAAGTGGCGACCACGAGGCCAATGACTTGCAGTAGACGTCCATCGGCTGAAAAGAAAAGGAAATGAGCAAACTGCTTCTAACCGGTCGTATTGGAAATCTGTAGGGAAAACCTATTCTAGCAGTGGACCTACTATAACTGATAAATACAAACTAAAGCTTTAATCACCATGAACATTTTTTTCTTAAGTATTGAAATAATTTTAAGGATATTTTTTTGTTAACAAGAAAAACGGAACACCAAAATTTATATATGCAATAGTTGTTTTGTTACATTTTACATGGTAATATCCATGAATAAGGTTTTAACACTACGCTCCAAATACTGATTCTAGCCGTCACACACGATCGACATTTCACTGTAGAATTATGATGTAAAAACAAAGTACTCATTAGAATTTCAAGTCTAAACAAAAATGGACCGTTCAAATTTAGAGGGTCAACGTACAGTATGGCCGATTTATATGCACCAGTTAGATGAATAATTATGATTTTTTTTTCTTCACTACATTACAGTCTTTAATACATGGTAATAAGGTTGAAATATGTAATAGCAAGGGCGACGTCGTTGGCGGCTCTTTGCATATGTAAATAGAAATTTTTCAAGAATTTTGCTCTCGTATTGGATTTAACGATGTTTGAAAATCGAACTCGATTTTTTTTTTCTATTTGTAATGTAAAAGAGAACGGATGTAATGGAATCGATATTTACACTATTTGTTTGCCTGTCGACATTTTTGAGTTTTGAACATTTCTAACATTGTTGAGCTGTTCCTAATTACCTATAAGGTCAGCGGTTGTAGGTCAGCTGTAAAGGGCTCTTGTCTAATTTTTTTTTGGATTGCCAAGGCTTGTAAACAATTTTGGAAAAAACTGTGTCCTATGCGTACCATAATACGACACTAAGATCTGCAACTCGCGTGCCAAGCGTGGCAATTATGGTATATCCCGCCTCTAGATATCTTTGGGGAGGCTTAGGCTTTTAAATAGGTGTTCATTGACTGTAATGACGAAAGATGGAACAAAAAAAAGACAATTTTCACTTTAACCGCAAGAGCATTTCAATCTCTCAGGATATTGTTACACTGTAACTAACACAAGATATTCTAAACTGTGGTATATTGGAAACTTGTAATAATCAATGAAATTATATTTTTGATTTTGCAAGCAGAACCTTTTTTTAGCAATACTGAAATATGTAATCTATGGAAGAATCAAGATATTTTGATTGCTTTCAAGGCATAAGATTGTAACGCGGGAAATGAACCTGCGACATTCGATCGCAAGTCTCGGTCTTCTATCGCTGCGTTACCACTACGCATGGCCGTCTTTGAGTCGTTATAATTATTAAAAAGGACTTAGAAAAATTCGACGTCTTATAATAATAATTTTTTATCAAATTATGTGTCGACCCTGCAAAAATAATTAACCATTTCTCTCTATATAAGGGAATGATGGCCAAATGTTTTTAAAAAAAAGTGTTCTCAAAAATTATACATATGTTAAAGTATTCAATCACCGCTAATTACCCCTGCCCGAAAAAAGGGTTCAACCGCCTTCCGAGTGAGCGAAAAAAAAATATATAAAAGAAGAAGATAACACGTCATTTTTTCGGATACGAAAATTCATTAATCAAAATCTGGCTTCGTGAAATCGCCCGAGGGTGCCCGAGGACGTCCGATCCCGGCCGACTGCAGCCGATTGAACACGAACGCCAGTGAAATTAATAATTTAAAGTCAAGCTTTTTATTTATTTGATGTTTTTTATAATAAATTTAAAATATTTGTAGCTCTGTGGTTAAATATTTCGTATAAATATACATGGCTTTAAACAAAGTAAAATCATAAAGTTCATAGATAATTAGTAAAATATAATTTATAACTTTTTCAAGATTAGGTTTATAATAGGAACATTTACATTTACAACAATAGGAACACTCTACAAAATTAGCTAAAAATGCTGTGATATATATAAATTGTATAAATAAACTAAACTGCAGTAATAGAGAATGGATGAAAGGATATCAGAGCCGAAGAGAAAAATAGATTGAATTATGGAATGAAGAACAGAATGATAGAGATTATGAAGGAAGAAGAATATGAAAATAATAAATAGTAAGTGAAAAATTTAATAAAGAAAATAAATCCATGTTCCCAACAAAACAGGGAGTGGAACAAAAAAAAGGAACATTTTAAGATTAGTGTAAAGGAGACTTTCTGGTAGCCAGTTAGATCCTGAAACTATTTCTTAATCGCAATTTTGCCAACAACATGGCAATCTTTATTGTATACGATTTATTCATACAGAAACATCGATTTAACATATTCTCTGGTTTCTTCGTCAGCTAAAATTAATATTTTAAAATTATAAATATACTATAGACTTCTTACTTCTATATTAGATGAAATCCGGCTGATTTCATAGTTAAAAACCTGCTAAGTAAGTAATAGTTTAACCGTTCGACTGCTATACGGCGAAAACATGCTGCGTTATTTTATCTTGAAAACTGCGACAACGCGCTTTTGCGCTGCAAATTCGACTGTCTGTTGCTCCTAGATATGCGCCTCCCTTTAATACTATATCCATAATATATTTTTATTTATTATTTACCACATCACTACTTGAAACCGTCGTACGAGAAAATCGTCGTTCGAAAGCTGTTACTTGACATGCTGGCAGAAAAATCACGATAGATGGATTTTATCTATTATTTTTATTTAAATCAAATATGTAGATATTTTAATACATGTACTATGGTACATTTATATATAATTATGGTAATTAGTAGCTATTAGTATATTTTATTTAAGGGTATTTTTTTTGTCTGAGTGATTATTTTCCTCCTCGATTTTTTTCTATCTTTTACAATATTAACTTGTTTCACCTAACTTTATTAATTTTTCTCTGCACTGCCTGCATGGTTATCTGGTAAAGAATGTTTTCGACTTTTGCCCTTATACATAAATCGTTTACGAAATGTTTTAAATAAATAAATGAATATTTTATTTGTTAGTATCAAGTCAAAATATATCTCTTTCTCTGTTTTCGTGTGTACTTACAAGAATTGCTTAGTCATATATATAAATATTAGAGAGAGAGATAGATAGATAGATAATAGTTGCAAAATATAGCGAGGTTGAAACGATTAAAACAAATCATCTGTTTCGAATCAAATTACGCCATTAAGAATTGCTTTCGAACGCAACAGTAGCGAAGTCTCTGCATATTGTTTGCATGCCGAATTGTAGACGAAGCGATGACAGGTGCCTATTAGAGTATAATGGGGATGCGGATTGGTATTTGCTAGTATTATCTATAAGCTTCAAACACTTACCAATCATTGTAATTAATTATTGGATATGTCAATTAATTTAGCCGTTGTGCACTTTGTAATGTCCGCGGGGCATTGGAAATTTTTATACGCATGCGAGGTCATATTATTTTTCCATTGCTATAGACATTTGTTTATAGTTTAGAGAAGTCTATATAACTCTTTAGAAGTCTGTAGGAGATTAAAAATACACCGGAAAGCAAAGAAACATAAAGATTTGTACGTTATTATCAATTAGCCGAAGAGATATAAAAATATTGAGGTAAAATATAAATTAAAAAAATACATACTGTAAACGCATCGTTATTTACAATTGTTGACGCCCACTGCAATCATCTGTCCCTTTCAATTGTTTAGACGAGTGTGATTGAAAGTAAACGATATTACATTTGATCACCGAAACTAGTATTATTCAATCTTTTTACTTATTAAATTTGATAATAAATTACGTAAAAACTTTGAAGACGCTTATGAATGATAAATATATTTCTTTTTAAAGCACGTATAAAGTTATAATATCATTTGGCTCAGTCAAAATCATTTTAAAGGATGTTTTATGTCTCAAACGTGTCAAGTCTCGATTAGTGTCAAAATGGCACAATTTTTTTCAAAATTAAACACCAAAAACTCGACTCTACAACCACTGTATCCGTCTGAGTTCTACTGAGTTCGGCTTTTTGCTATTCAGTAAAGTAAAAAAGACCAACTCGGAAACAACATTTACCACGATTGGGGATATAAAAACCGAAACAAGACTAAAAAAAGCATCAGCAAAAGAGAAATCGATTTGGAATAGTAAATATATAGTTTACATTTTATTAACAAATTGACCATAGTTACTGACTAAGATATAATTAAAGTAAATATAAAAGTACGTTGACATAAGTCGAAAATAAATAGCAAAAGTCTTACAAAATTCATATAACAAATGACTCTTTAATGTTTTCATATAAATTTATTAACAGCATCCATTGAATGTTTTATTGGAGACACAACTGTATGTCAAACAATAAAGGCAGCCGGGAATCGTTACATTATCTTTCCTGAAAGCGGTACAAATTAAATTCTACCACCATTAAGTGTAGAGCTCTGATGAGAAGAATTTCAACTTTATGTTTATGTGTATAATATTGTTATTTGCTGACAGAGAGATCTAAGTATAGTGGTTGGGGACCGCAATATGTCAACGCGGAGATGTCGCGACAGCGGGCATCTTATACATGAGCACGTTTCAATTGCAGACGGTGTAAAGTTGTGCTTATTTAACACGCAAGCTTTCTAAAGCTTCCACTATTGAGATAAATACTCATATATAGGAAATAGTTGCGTTGCATTATTATCAATTTCACGTTCCAATGAAAAGGTTATTTATTTATTTTATTAATGTAAATTGAAAAAAATTATCATCACCATTACAATATCTACTGCTGAACATAGAACTTCCTAATAGATTTTCAATAGGACCAATTAGAATCAACCTATATACAAGTAGTTTCGACGATTAAAAAGATCGTCTTTGGTACCCACTCCAAAATCTCAAAGTTACAGCAGCTATCTATTCTATGCGCTAAATAGCCTGCCTACTAATACTTTAATATGCGAATCTGCTGAAGTTAGTGGACTCTAAAAGGCTTCTTGCTTGTTATATTAATTAACTAAAATATCTCTCAATAAATTGTTAAATTGTATCGTAAATGTATGAATTCTTTATTTATTTTTCCAAATCACTTTTATTCCCTTTAATTTATTTTCCATGCGATAAAACATACTTTTGCCAATGTTTTTTCCAGTGCTCGAAACTATCGAAATACTCTTTTTCCGGTAAAGCCTTCAGGACCTTACTCGATTCGAATTTTGTCTCCTTTAGAGTTTGCTGTATACCCAGAAGTCTCACGGACCCAAATCAGGTGATTACGTTAGTTGCGTATATGAGTACAGTTTTTAGCAAAATGTCGCGAAGAACCAATAAATATAATAAAGCAATATGACATCGACCAGACTGACCAGACCGAGACTTGATGCTTTTGAGACACAGAGCATCCTCTGATATGGTTTGGGCTGGGTCAAATGATATTCAAGCTTCTGATAAACAGACGCTTTGATAATGTTATAGACAGTCCTACCAACCTAGAAAAAATAATACCTACCTTCCTAATGCTCGCGAGTTTTAAATGACAATTAAACTTTACTTTTTGATCGCAGTAAGCAAATCGACTACGTGAAAAACTGTGTAGATAACAATTAGTCAATACAATACGTCAAGCGACGCACTTGACGCAGATTTTAAAAATTTATAAGCCCGCATATATCGGATCCGCGAGCCCTGAGTTCGAAGAAGCTGTAAGTAAGTCAGAACGGCTAACAGCGCCTAGCACCAATCTAATATATTTAATGGAATCAGGCGTTACCTTGCGGAAGTCCATCCTAAGTAAGAAAAGTACCAATATTTAGCCACTTCCGCACATGCAGGGGTACAATGCGTCTCAGTCTGCAGTCTCAAGAAACTCTGTGCTTGGCACTAATCAGTTTGACATAACTCCTAAAGGTGCCCCAGAACTAATTTATAAGCTAATTGTTTTCAATAAATTTTAATAAAAATGTGTTTAAAAAAAAATGTGGGTGGTAGTAAAAGTAAGAAATAAGGCATCACAACAAAATTTGTGAAAAGAAAAACATCAAACATACATTTTCGTCTAAGGCGAAAAACCGCCACGGCCGGTTCGCGCTTGTGAAAGCTCAATGCGGCGAGGCTGTGTGAAAAGCCAACAAACACATCATAACGGAGTGGCGGCCGCAAACACGCCGACACGAAACGCTCGCCAAACACAGCCTTGTGCTCCGTGACGCTTGTCGCATAAGAGAAATCTTATCTCACTGTATCGTTTGAGCTTATTATTTATTCGCCTCTCCGATACACTTGTGTTGGCCGTCGAGCGGAGTATCGCTCAAGTGTTTTTATCGCACACAGAATTCGTGTATCGCAATTCGCCAAAACGAAAGCCACAATGTACTTGAATTATATATCATGTTATAAATATTAATATATTCTTAAATACAATAAAAATTGACATACTTTTTACAAAGGTTAGCTTAAAAATCAATATTAAATTTCTTAGACGTTCCATGTAATCTGTAATAGATACACATATCATTCCCGTAAAGTCATATAATCTTTATTTATACAGGGTGATTGAAATGAAAGCTTTAAACTAGAGACATTATACCTCGTTTGTTAATAAAAAGATTTAAAACTTTTACACCTATTTCCAATCAACCTGTATAAAATGTCACTGAAATAGGTATTTTAAAATTGGAGTATAAAGTTAGCAGGATAGTAATCGATAATTAATTTTAAGTCATTCGAATTTCAAAGTTATCATAATGTTATTTATTGTCGCGCTTTTAAGCCTATAACCAAACACCCTGTATTGTATATTAAATCAGATATTATAAATTAAAAATATTATAATTAAATAAAGCGTCGGCACAAACTCAACTTTTAAAATGTTTTTTAAACATATTTAGAATAATTAAAGTGTTCTATACTAGAATTATTATAAGTTTAAAAACTACAAAGTGGTATTCAACGTTATGTTTATAATTCATTTATTTATACATGCAATTAACTAATTGTACTAAACTAATTGTTAACTTGACTAAGTTAACAATTTGTATATAAACGTATTAGTCACTCTACTAATAGGCTTAATCGAAATACTTTTTTTAAATAAGTAGAGACTTTACGACGCGGGTAGGCCTCCTACTAAGTGGAACGAGCAGCGCAAGACTGATCATCCATCGGCTGAAAAGAAGAAGAAAAAGAGGCTTTGTATAGACTTTTATTACATATCAATACTTATGTTAAGTTTTATGTAAGTATGAATAACTTATGTGGCGTGCAATAAAGTTAAATAAAATAAAATTCCTCATTTAACGAAGTTCGCAGCATGAATGAAAACGATATCAAATTCAGATCCGAAATCCGCAACGTCATCGCAAAAGGCTGGCCATTCCGGTGCTTCATAATGAAACATAATGTACAGTGCAATCTGTCAAAGTGCATCGATTCATCGCAAACGCCCGACCACCTGCGTTTCGCAAGTAACGGACCCATATCTCGTTACATCGACACCTCGATATTACACACGATTACTCGAGCCGGTGGGGAATCGATTTTAATATCGATGTTCCGCTAAACTGCTGCGGTACCGTTAAAGCCTTTTCTTTGGTATATCGCGGCATTTAATTGCCTTTCGAAACTGCTCAGTGCTTCCTTTTGTGGATGTTAGACTTCTAATATCCTGGCTGCGCGGACATAAGTATCTCTTGGAGATTCACCGTGATTTATGATCTTTTTAACATATAAATTGGAAAAACCCGATTTGCTTTATCCAGGATAGCTTAATGGTTCTAAATTCGATTACTGGCAATACAACATTAATTTACACATTTATTTTACTCGTAATTTTTTTTTTTGTAAATCAAAGTGGTCGTATTTTGTATTTCAAACCATCTATTCTACTAGAATTATATAATAAAAATGTCTATTAATTTTATAAAAAATATATTACTTATTTCATTAATCCTACTCAAATAATATGATTATCTATATATTTTTACTATTACTTACATATAAGTTAATTTGTAAACATTGATATATTTATTTTAATATAATTTTAATTCTATTTTGATTATGATATGTTATTCAATTATTTTTTCAATTATTAATAATTTCATTATTGACATTTTAATATTAAATAAATTGATTTTAAATATAATTATTTTACTATCATTATTCCAGCCATAAGACCTCCACTGTTGGCCTTAGCTGCCGTGGGAAGCGGCCTGTATATAGCGTCTTCCAACCACCTTAACCAGATCGTCTGTCTAACTTGTGAAAGTCCCAGATTTCGCTTATCGCTCCGAGATGTCCATTTCCAAACCTTACCGCCCTAGCATATTAATATAAATAGATACCGGACTGTTTGTATTTCGTGCGACAGAGATAACGCTCTACGAAGCCGAAATTAACCGATTGTCTCTTTCTAAATGTCGATGTGCAATATTTATTGCCGGATACTGTATGTTGGGTTGCCGGGTACTATAGGATACTGTTGTACAAAGTCCGGCACACCCCCGCATTAATAAAACAGATCCGGACACTGATATACGTACGTTAAGCGTGTTTCGGCAATTTTTCTCACAACGCTCCATAAGCGGACACAATTACGGGTAATTTATCAAAGACGCCCCAATCGAACGCAACTCTCGTTTCAACCTACTGCATTATATGGAAAACCAATCATTTTTACCGATCGGTATTTCGAAAATGTTTGCATTTAAAAAAAATACTGAAATTTCTAGCTTTGTTTAGTTTATTAGGCCAATTACACAACCTGTAACAAATTATTCAACTGAAAAATATTATCAAAACATATAGGATAATAATCTAATTTTTTTTTTAAATTTTTTTATCATTGCATGACTTTTTGGGGATTGGGGACCTATCCTTTCACCCCTATTTGTGTGGGTACAGGGATGTTACGCTTCTTTTATTAATTTTTTCACATTTCATTTTTTATTACCATTCTCTTATTTTGTCTATCTTTTCGTTCTCTCACTCTACAATTCTATCTATCTTTCTCTACTATTCTATCCCATTGATCCTTTCACATCACTGCACTGTTTGGTTTTTTTATTACAGATTATCACAGATTTTTGTTTATGAATTCACTTATAGGTATATTTATCACAATTCAAACTAAAATATACGCGGTTGTGTATAGTTTGAAAATAAAAAAAAATTGTTTAAAATTTTACAATCTATACTTTAAAGTTAAGTTTATTTTATCAACCTTAGCAAGCTTTCTTCTCGTGTATAATATAATGAAATGAATAGTTTCATATTAAACAAACACTTCATAGTGTGTTTGTATTTAAAAAGTGAAGGTATATTTGCATTGAATACACTCGAATTCAGTGACATTTTTTTCGATAGTTTTCCTCGTCGGCGTAGGCATGTTTCTATTATGGAGAAAGGTATGACTATCTTAAGTGCACTCCGGTTTTGAATTCCGAATTATAAGTGCCCGTATCGAATGAGAAAAGAAAGCATGTTCTTTTTTTAAAATAACTTTGTATTTATATATAATGTAGATATTTATTGTGACATCTGTATGTTTTTTTTTCTGCATTCCACAGACATTAGCGTCTGTGCCTTTATTTCGACAACTACATGTAATACTTCCGATTTTTTTTGCTAGCATTTCTGCATGTCAGTGGTGTCATGTTTGTTTTTAAGTTAGAAAAGGACCAATATTTAGCCACTTCCGCACATGCAGTGGTAGTCGTGCAATAAAATGCACCGCCCGCCAGCCCGCTGATAAATGCGTATGCGGCAAACAATGCGAATCACACAACCGCCACCGCCAAATTACTCAACACGTGTTTCACCCCTCCACGGGGCATCTTCAGGAGTTCTGTTACACCGATTAGTGCCAAACACAGAGTACTGGCGGGCGGTGCATTCTATTGCACGACTACCACTACATGTGCGGAAGTGGCTAAATATTGGTCCTTTTCTTACTTAGGATGGACTTCCGCGAGGTAACGCCTGATTCCATTAAATGTTTGTTTTTCACGACGCCCTAACAATGTCCAGTTTTTAACATTACAGTTCGTGTGACCACTTCCTCATCCCTACTCTATTTTGCCATACTTAAGTTGTACGCCGGTATCTATGCAGCGGTTGCTGTTTGGACACATCGGTGAATCTTGCAATTGCATGAATCTTGCGACGGGATTTCGAATCTCGTTCGTGTAATACACGCACGAGTTCGTATGACGTGATATTGCTACCACCGCATGATGGACACTGTTATACAGCTCGGGGGTGTATATTTTCATATTAGTTTTATTCATTATTTATATTCACCCCTTTATAGCTTTTAAGCCTATTACCAATCACCCTGTATATCTACGTTACAGGCGACACTTTCGGAGTGTGTTATACGTTCAGGTGTCTGTTTTGAATAAAAACCTTTTTATATTAAATTCTTTGAAATACCTTTTCATATTTCAATAGTTAAATATACAATAGTAAAATTAAATTTGATAGGTTAAGAATCTAATAACCAACATTCCTTTTTATTTTTGTCGACGTTCCAAGGATATCTATAGCGGATATGTTAAAAGTATTTATTAGTTAGTTATATACATACACATCAAGAAATACTTACAAATCAACAACCTAATTATGATAATGTAAATAGATTTATTGTTGACACTATTGCTAATGCCCATAGAAAATCAGAAGATAGAATGGTATATAAAGAGCTTCTCATTGATTCAGTGACACGAAGAAAAATGACCGAAAAAAAAAATATAATACAGAAAATAAGAAATATATAATAGAAAATGAAAGTCTAATCTTTATTCAGTGGATATTACATATATATATCTTCAATCATTATAGTAGGGAATCGATTAATAAATTACATCGTTAGGTTGCAAACGTTTAAGTAAGTAAGTAAAGTATAAAGTGTTATGACGTGCGTTCAAGTTAACGAACCATTCGATATGGTTGTGAAGCCTTAACAGTGAGACGAGACGATTGCGAATGCAATTTAGCTAAACGCACTACGAAATATTTGTATGAATTTGTAAATAAAATTAGTCGTGCATAGCGCATAATGTGCGTTATTTTAAAGCCTGGTTTGTGTAGCTCGGCGCGTCTCAATTCCTATGCGGATTCGTATACGCAGGATATTATTTCTATCGCTCGTAACCACCCACTGTATTGTATGGTACAAGTCATAAGCGATTTCATAAATTTAAAGTCTTTTTATTTATTTATTTACACTTCATTGTGCACCATAGATAATAACTAGAAGGTACAAAAGGCAGTCTTGGCGCTCGAGGCGATCTCTACCATACAACCTTTGAATGGAAAAGAGAGACATGAAAGAGAGGGCAGATTAAATTAGAAATAGATTGATAATCTATTTCTAATTTTCAATGTGTTAATTGATTTCGATCTATTTACTGACTTATCACGATATCTCAGAAGCAATAATGATAAGAGCCTTGAAATTTAGTGATGTTATTTCTTTTGCTAAGCAGAAGTTAGGTAAAAAAATTACGATATTTTATCTGAAAGGAGAGTAAAGACGTTTATTAAAACGTAGGTATTTTTTTCTCTTATAGGTACAAACCTTGGCTATTTTTGCCTGCATGTTACAAATTATCTTGGATATATTTTATGAGAATATATTCATAAGTGAGGTGAAAGTAAGGGGCCCTAAAAGTTCCTTTGTAGTGTTCGTCTGAGTGTAATTTTAGTGAAAAATATTATTTAATTGCAAAGAATTATTTTAATTATTATTGACGATATATATATATATGAATTTATAGAGCACAGCTCTAAATTCACAAATTATAATTTAATTGCTGATTGTATAATTTTTAGGTGATTTTTTTACATAATACGTGCTGTATCCTTATATTTAAAAAACACAATGATTTTTACAAACTTTTGAATTATAAGCAGTGATTTTTTCTAATGAAAATAATATATCACATGTCTGATCAATGTTGAGTATTATTAATTATGTAAACTCGATACCAAGCAGTACCTTTATGCGACCACCGACGCTTAATCATAGCGGAAGATAATCGACTACCAGCGCCATCTATACGCCAGCCGAAGTAAAAAAATTCCGTTTCATATATTTGACTACAGCGAATGTTTCATACAAGGATGTAACACAAATAATTAAAATAAAGGAAGTAGCAATAACAGTTTGTATTGAGATGTGAATTATTATCGTTTTTATAGTTTTTTTTTAATCTTTGGTAAATTAAAGTTTTTTTTTAAATTTTGTTATAGATTACTTTTATTTACAACAACTTACTGAAATGCTTATAATAAAAAAAAAATATTAAACGTACGAGAAATGTTTCCGCTGAAGCTTGTGACATAGACACGGGCTCTTAAATTGTTCGACGACAGTTATTTCGAGTTAACATTCGCACCTATTTATAGACAGGCGTAAAATGTTACAGGGCATGCGTAGCCTAGTGGTTACGAACAGTAACAGTCTTTTACTGTCGCAGGTTTGATTTCTAGATACAAATTTTGTATAAATATAACATAGACCGCGTTCCAAAGCGGATAAAAAATCTAGAGTTCTTGGTAAGGTGTGAAAGCATAAAAAACATTAATTATACTTGTGTTATCGATTAATGTATGAATTATGCCATCGAAAAAAAAAGAGTTTCAGAAATATTATACTAACGTAATGAAAATATGATAAGAAAACCCTTTTTTTTATCAGATTACTACATATGAAAAACAATTATTGTTTTTGGAGACCTAAACTAATAGATGATATTTATATATCGCATTCGAATACTACATATATCACAGTGATTACATAATTTATCGCTCTGGTGATTTGAAATGAGTGTAATAACTTTAAAGTGCTAATAAAATCAAACATCATGTATATTTTATATTTATTCATTTATATTTTACAGTAAATCATAGATAATAACTAAAAAAATAAAGAAATTGAATATAGGTACAAAGGGCGGTCTTATCGCTTGAAGCTATCTCCACCAGACAACCTTTGAATGGAGATGAGAGACATGAAGGAGAAGGTATTTAATAAAATAAACTGAAACTGTGCTGTCCTGTTCTCTAGTTTACTTTTCGTGTTTGACGTCAATCCGCCGAGTTTTTTTTTGGTCGTTTATCATTGCTGAAAGTCTTGCTTTTCCTGGAAATTCTTTATAGATGATTCGATTCTGCCTCTATAGGTTTTTCTGACCTGCTTTTCTCGCTTCTGTTACTGTGAAGCTCACCACCAGCACAGATTCCGCCTATCGGGTTGGTGATAGCTCCCTTGGTCTCTTTTTTCTACCTTTTCTACAACAACCAGCTTATCTAGACTCTTCGTTTGTCTCCTACCTATGTGGTATAATTAGCTAATAATCTTCTCGAAGCAGATGATAGAGAGCCAGGTCTTACAGAGTAGTTCGAGAATAGATCTGTTGTTTCTCCTGGTAATGAGATGTAATCATCATAAGGCTTTAGCTAAGTTTCGATTTTAGATGCCAAGAATGTTTATAACTTATTCGAATGATTCGCACATAAGTAGATGCCAACTTATTTGGTAATAGGCAAGCAGTTTTGATCCAGATCATTACTGTTTTGGTAATATGATTAATTTTTAATGAGCGCGTGGAAACTTTCGAGATCTACTACAAATTCCGCACCGCCTACGTTTTTGAGGTTGCAATAAAAATATATAACAAGTTTGTTGACGTTTATCCTATTAAATTCTTAAGGTGTTTAATGTGATACTTTCAATCATGGTTAACTTGTTCAAAGCTGGGATTAAAGTATTTACTTTGATTCGAAAACAAAAAAAAAATCGTTTACAATACATCACATACCCAAAGGAAATTCAAATTAAAATATTAACCATCACATCGAAAACCTTGGAAGGCTTAAAAGCAGCGAAAGGTATCGAAGTCGATCGAACAGCAATGGTATGATTATTCAACGAAAGAACCAATCAGCATAGCTCAGTAGATTAGCAAGTTCAAGTAACCGTGGTAATAGCCCAAAAAACAGATAACGTCTACGAAGCATAGGATCCTATAAGCTCATATGACCTCTTTAATTTCGTCGAGAAATGACAGACATTGGCCGCTTCTAGCCTGACCTATTAGAAATCTAAGTATGTGGTAAATGTCCAACATTGAACGTTATTCTATAGAAGTGATGACCTATTGTACGAGATATTGTAAATCAAATAATAAAATTTCACTAGTAGACGATACAGGGACAATAAAAATAACGTAAGCGCATTGATTTTTATCGAATTATTGAACCACACATCATTTCCAAAGTATATCATAATCAAAGAATAATTAAGAAAAGGACTAATATATAGCTACTTCCGCTATGTAGCAGTAGTCGTGCAATGAAGTGCACCGCCCGCCACCCAACTGATAAATTTATCATTTCATCAATTAAGCATTTATCAGCAGGCTGGCGGTCGGTGCACTTTATTGCACGACTACTGCTACATAGCGGAAGTAGCTATATATTAGTACTTTTCTTACCTGGGATGGACTTTCGAGTTTCAAAGTAACGCCTGAATCTATTAGAAGTCAGTACAGTAGTAACCGTCGGTATATAGAAATTCCTAGACATAATTTAAATCTAGATAAAGATAGATAAAGTGAAAGACTGATTTGATGATGGAAATCCATGAGAGGGGCATAGTTAGGTACAGGCACAAGTCACAGGATGATAGCGAGAGAAAGATACAGAAAAAAATAGGAAAAATTAAATGACTTTAAACTCGTTTAAAACGACTTTTAGGATTCCGATAACACAGACGTGAACGCGTTACTTTTAATGCTACAAAATTTAATCTTATCGTGAAAGGATAAAAAAAAAGTTTGTGAAAATCACAATCGACATAATTTATTTTACGACATCTTGTTACACCGATTCTGTTTTTCAAACTGGCAATAAAAGAAAACAGCATAACTAAAAAAAAACTGTTGCTCTCATTCCGATAACAAAATATCTGATATCGCATATGTAAATTATGTTTTTAGTGTCCCTCGTACATTTTAATACGACCTCGTGTCACACCGTTTCGCTAGGATATTTTTTTATTTATTTAAAATTAAACACTTGTATGTTACTACTATTATTAACTATGTTCTATATGTAAGCCATCTAAAAAAAACTTCATTTTTCAGTCCATAAGTGCTTACTGCAAGGTATAGGCCTCCCCTGAATAAATCTATAGGAGGATATATCCTCCCATAGATTTATTCAGGGGAGACCTATACCTTGCATTATTATAATTACTATAATATTATATGGTATACCATAAATCCATCGCTTGTTAGGCGGGTAAGCGATCAGTATCCTGGTACGCAGAGGACACTACTGCCTATCCTATCAAAGCCTATTTATACGCAGTGGTAATCTCATATAATTAATGCACAAAGTGTAAATTATAAAGGTTGTATTCCGAGAGTCGAAACCCGCATACGATCGCAAATCTTAATCCTCTACCGCTAGGAAACCACTGCTCAAAATAGTATACATCGTTTCAAAAACGCGTCATATTTAAATGCATAGTTTATACATTATAGTGTGTCTATGAAATATTTATTTTAAATTCAATTACATAAATCGGATTGCCTATCCCTTCAATTGATGGCCGCTAGCTGTATTTTTTATTTCGTTAATAAGTACATACGATTGTTATGTCGGATAAATCGCCTTATATGATAAGACCTCCGTATGCATTCTTTCTTCTTCTGTGACTTTTATCTTGTCTCGTAATATAATAAAAGATGTTTGTAGATTGATGATGAGATGATTGTAGCTCCGAAACTTTTGTCACTACACAGCTGAACATAGGCCTTCTATAGATTTTAAATTTATTATTACAAAGTTTTCCTCTAACATAGTCACAGCCTATATTTCTAAATTAAAATTTCTAGAAGGGGGGAGGGGGGAAATCCTCAAAAGGACGCCTCGGAATGGAGGGCCCAGGCAGTGTCAAACTTATTGGAGCGGTTTAAAGTGGTCTGCCTACATACAGTTTCTTCAAAAGACTTCAACAAGGTTATTAGAAGACTTTGCGGGTGAAAGTCCTGCCGGGCCATAGTTTCCTCTCCTCTCAAAGCCTTAGCGACCATCTGTATCTGCATCTATGTAACACACTGCAACTTGCCAATGCACTGGCTTATGTCATCATTCCATTCCTTTCATTCGTTTATGTCTCTTCATTCGTTCAATCCTTTTAAAGATAAAACTTTTGAAAAGCCTTTTCCATTGCTGGTTGAGATATAAACTAGCCTATCAAATTCAGTGTTATTGACGTGAATTTGAAAATGAAGTGAAAATAACTATAATATTAGAATATTAAACCAAGTAGAAACAGACAGCAACAAATGATAAAAATAATAAAATTAAAATTGTTTAACTTTGGAAGGCGTAGAAATTGAGATCATGTGTTAAAAGTATGGAAAGAATTGAAATATATTGTGAAAGGAAATTAGACAGAATGAAAGACATTGAGAAGGACGAAAAATTAGTAATAATATTAATTGAATTATGTGAAAATTTAAACAGGCTTTTAAATATACCCTTCCATACATTTTCTATTTTTGTGTACTGTACTTTTCTGATCTAATAAAAAATGATTCGGATGAAGAGTACCAGTTATCCAGAAACATCCGATATTTATAATGGATTTTGACAAATTCATCACAACGTTCTGCGACCCAAGCTCGTGGTGTTTACGTTGGGCCTGACTCGTCATATTAAGGTTTGGGCCAAAGTTTTCATCACTATTCAGACTCTTTAAAGCAGACAAATCCATCACACGGTCTTCAACTCAGGTTCTTGATTTTTACGTTTGGTCCGAAGGTTTATTCACGATCTTGGCTCCTCATATTCATGTTTGTTCCAAAATTTTCATCACGTGTCAGACTCATTAAATCACGGCAAGGGATTACAATTATAATGTAAATAATGACCCTGTCCAACCATGATAAGAGTTGGACGCGATGCTCCAAAAACAGGACCGAAAAATTAATTCATTTTTAAAACTCATTTGTGGACTTTCGTCATAACAAACGCAACCGTCTACTTGAATTCAACAATTGACCGATTTAATGCAGTTAAGGAACATATTAGATACAGTATACAGCAAAGAATGAATCAATATATATAGTTAAACGTAAAAGTAAAACCAACATATGAATAGTTATATATAAAAAAATTGAGATTCAATCTATTGCACAACGATGACCCTAATAAGTGACTTATATATATAAATGCGACGCGGTACAACCTTTACGTAAATCATCTGTCAAGAAACGCATGTTGTAATGCGCATCTATACACAAAGGTCATTCGATCGCAGATCTTACACACAATTATAATATTTATGAATATAAATGTAATAATATATGCTTATAATGTCATGACAATCTACGTACAGTATATTAGAATAGGTACGTTGTGTTATTCAATTATATGTACTCGGCTTGACTTAACAAAAACCTGATTAGTTCTCTTATAAAATGGAAAAAAAAACTTATACACGCGCTTGTTTGTTATGAACAAATGATATAGTATTATTATGACGCTCTTATATATATATATATAAATATATATGTATTGTATATTATTTATATGTTATGTATTGGTATGTTTGTATATATTTATGTATTTTTATTGCACCCTAAACTGTTTTCTGCTTCATGTCAGATATTTCACGAAAAAGCGATAAAAGAGATCATGATAAGGATATGCGAAGGTATTTTATTCACGTAAAATAAAAAGGTTCTTACACCAATCTTATAACACCACGTGGTATTTGTGTATATATATGTATGTATATATATATATGTGTATATATATATATATGTTTCACTCTGCGGACTGCCACTACAAGAAGTTGTTGATCTATCGTATTCCGATAGTTTCAGAGTAATTAATTTATACAGTATGATTGTAAATAGAAGTTAAATCTTTTAAAGTTTTTACTCGAATGAGTTATACATTCAACACTTTAATGATTTTACACCTACCTAAATTTTAATCGTTCTGTATATTCATTTAGATAGGTTTTACATCTGTTACTAATACGAAGGCAATACAGTTCTGTTTTGAATTGAAATCCAGTTCATTTTTATTAGTAAGGTACGTTACTCAGTGCAATAAAAAATGTGAAATACATTTCAGAACGACTACTCTCTTTATTTAATTTGTGGTAGCCCAGCGATAGGGGAATGGGGCTTGAGATCGTAGATCGCAGATTCGTTTCTTGGGATACAATACAATATAATTTACACTTTTTGCATTAATTATATAGAATTGACACTGCTCACAAACGAGTTTCCAAATGATGAGCAACAGCGTTCCTTGCGTGTGTTTGTACTAAATACTACTAAATTCCTACCATGCCTTGCAGGAGGCGTGTATGGGCTGAAAAGAAGATGACTTCATTCAATCTATTGTCTTAATAATAAATTACAATTTCTTTCAAATGTTGATTTTATATTTCGAACACTAAATGACTTTATTCTAACACGACTCTTTTAACACTTGTCAAGTATTTGACATCTAGAGTCATGTGTTTATTTACCCTGTGGCACGTGTGAAAGAAAGAATATGTAATATTAACAATCTTCATTATAATTTTTAATTTTTTTTTCTACTAGAAGATCCTTCATTGTAAAATGTTAATAATTTGTTATTTAGTTCACTAATTTTTCGCTTAGAGATATTTTTATTCATTTAGATATATCACTGGCTTTATATATCGAGGACACTATAAAAAAGCACCAAAATTGTTTTGACAACGTTTCAAAGGCAAGTTAAAATATAAACAGAACTTTTTAAAAATCAATGAACATAACTTGATATATAATATATCTTTCATCGTCTTCACAGATGCCTACTGAAAGCTATAATTTTTTAAATAGTCTATGATGACCATTAAAAATATTATGATATTATTTTTAATATAAAAAAGTAAATGTTACATTACGGTGTGATAGGGTGAATTCCGTATCTTATTCAAGTGCATTAAAGATCGTTGTAACAAGGCTGGACAGATTTTACGAGCATCTAATCCGGTACGTTTTATATCGGACTTATTCTTGCGAGCAACAACTAGGTGGTCTCCTCTAACTTGATGTTATGCAGTAGTGACTGCCTGTTAACTTATTTTTGTATTACGATTTGTATTATAATTCTGTAAGGCTTTCTAAGAGGAATCCATTCCCGTGCTTTTTCTATGTGTTTGTGTTATTTTGTATGTATGCGCGTGCGCATTTATGTTCAATAGAAACACGTGTACATGTTAAATTGTCGGTTATTAAAAATTTAACTATTATATATTCAATATATTCTTCTCCTCCATTCTTCCCTGAGAAGCTACTTGGATAAATTAAAAGACAAAATAAGAAACATATATGCAAAAAAACGTGTATAACAGATGCACTTACCTATTCCCTACAAAGAAAGTGGAGTTAAGCTCTCGTGGCGAGGTTCGCTGATAACAAGTGGACACAAAGGTTTATAAAATGCACGGGGCCACGAGGTACCAGAGCGAAAGGCAGACCTAATGACATAGCCTGACGAGATCGTGGCTAGAGCAGGTCACGGGTGGCTTCAAGTTGCCAAAGATGAGAAAAGTGGAAAGCTTTGGAGGAGGCTTTTATCATGAGGAGACCCATACAAGCTTAGTACGAAGTTATCGAAACTATTATTTATGATTACTAATTGTAATATATGGAATGAAATAAAGCTTTGTTTTTATTATTATTCTGTTCTATACATTTTTAATTTATTTTAATATTCTTTATTCTATACGCTAGAATATATATATATATATATATATATATATAGGTTCCTCTGTTTTGTTGCACCTGCTTCAAATTTTTACAGACTCGTTGGTTCATTATCTTAAAAATAAAGTACGAAAATTTATAAACAAATGAAAATACTTCAAACCATTACTTATAATGTTTTAACTGTTAGTTCATGCAGGTATATATAACTTATCAATATAGAAAGGTTATATTCGCCAGAGGGTTGTTAAAAAAATTACATCGATAAGTAGAAGCGATGAATCTTTAAGGGAAGTTAGAAAAAAAATCTAAAATCACGAAATAAAAGTGAAACCGCGTGTGGCAATAGACTAGAAGCCAACGTTGATAAATGATTTGATTCTCCACGCGCTCGTAGAGTATGGGAATTGCGCTTATTAAATTTGGGACATGTTTTCATATCCGTTTTGTGGTTTCATTTGTGCTTTTTGTGTATTTTGTGGTCCGTACTAATATATTTAGGATATTAACTCATTAAATAATTCTTTGTACATACATACAGACATACGTAATCACTTTACTCTTACATATTTCATCATTTACGAATCGAATCAATTAAGATTTAATTAGGATATTTTGATTATTGTCAAATACATATCTAAGTTAACTATTGTTTACAGTCTGTTAAATATACGATAATCTATCTGCATTTTGTAAATATTTAAAAATTTAAATTTTATATTGGTTATCTGTACTAGTGGTCTATATAATAATTAATTTTATTTAGTTTGTATCTCATATGAGTGAACAAGTTAAAGTTGGGCAGGCCACTCTTTGATATCGATCACGGATCGATAAGAAAAACGTAAGACGTCGAAATACAAGGTTCTTCAAGGACATATGTACTTGTTAACGTTGTCAGTCTTGTTGGAAATCTATGGGATATATCTAAGTACAGAAAATGATGAAATAAAAATTATTATCTTATAAGAAAATAACTGCTTTAGAACTATTTTCAATTTCCGCAAATTCAACCACATACCCTTCTGTCTCAGCTAAAATGACCACCTATCTTCAGGCGCTGTTCCTTGCATGAACTAACTACACTTTTTTCTTTACTCTTTTCTCCCACCTACCAGTACAAACAAAAAAAACACTTCACTGCTCAAGCAATCTACTTAAATGTCCATCCCATAATACCGACTTGACTCACTCCTTCGCAACATAACCTATTCTTCCTAGAACGCTCTCCCCCTCGATATTAAGATGATCAGGAATCGTTGCGCATTAAAAGCGAAGGTTCTAAATCTGTTGCTTGACTAGCTGACGGATTCATCACCATAATTCGATATTATTATTCATTATATTATTAATAGTATACGTAGATATTTAAATATAGGTGTTATATTACATTTATATTATTATCTTTATTATTTACATTAATATATTTACATAAGGTATTATTTTTATCATTTTGATTTTCTCTTCTTTCTCTTTGATGATATTTAGCTATTCCATTTTCCTTTTATTAATTTATCTCTGTACCGTCTAAACGATATAATGCCTTCGTTATTAAATATACCTATTTATATTATACATTATATAAGATTTGTTTAGATAAATAAATAAATAAAGTTTTTTTTATTCATTGGTATAAATAGATTTATGATATATAGATAGAAAAATCCAGTGAACGTAATAAAAATATATTTGATATCGTAAATGAGATCGAACAGAAATTTTTATTCAAATACCGTAATTACAAGATCAATTTCAAATTTAGAATCGTTAATGAGCTCTTGAACGTTCGTTCTTAATTTAAATTAGTGTAATGTGGATAATTAATGGTGATATTATAGTGAGACGGTGTGGGTAGTCGGAGATTTTTAATGACTCTCCCTTTTACCGACGGAATATATGTTATCAATGAACTAAGATAGGCAGCGGAATATCGGAACACTGCTATTAAATTCAACGCATAGTATCATTAATTAGACGAATAGGGTCGCCTTTACTGTATTTAAAAAGAGATCTTGTTATTTCATCGCCTTTATTTCTGGTAAACGTCAGGATTCACTTTATGACGCCACCTTTTAAATACATTATCAAAACGTACTCGATAATATATTTAAGTATGCTCTATAGCTGTTTTCTCTTCGAAGAAAATACTTGGCAGTGTTAGATTCCATCACATGATCTAATTAGAAGTTGGACTCAAACTTTTTTTAAAAGCCATCTGTAACCTTTTTCGCCAAATGGCAGAGATATTTTATATTGGTTACATTTATTATCATTTCTACTATATACATACCGCAATTTTTTTATTTAATTACATTTCTATCTATACGATACCTAATTATTTCTCCCTTATTATTTATCTAGATTGCATGTTGCTAAATGTAAATCTATTTATTTTAATTTTCATTTACTATCCTATATTTGTAATAAATTATCTACTAAATCTATTATCTATATAAATAAAATGCGTATGTGTTATTTACAACAAATTAATTGCATTGTGGTACACTATTTACATAACTAATAATTGTAAAGAATTGCACGTTTAAAGTGGCAGTAAGCAAGGCTCTCGCTCGTGCAACCAAAGGCTGTTAGGGCGGTAAGGTTGTCGGGAGACAACCACAAGCCGCTAGACGTGGATACGCCGCCCAACACGATTCTCCTCAACCATAACTCGATCTTCTAGATAATTCTAGAGCTTTTCCTTCTCCATGGTTTGCCGAGCGACTGTGAACTTGAGAATGAGATCCAGAGTTTGAGACATATCATATTACATCTATTTATACAATACATGGCAAGCATACAAACTCAAATAACTTCTTTTCAGACAAAAATATGCTCACTGCAATGCTAAGTCTCCCCTAAAAGTCACGATGGTCCTGCGCCTACCTAGTAAATATATATATATTTATGTGGGAACGGAACGTTAGAGAAAAGGAAATGAGCGATTGATTGATGAATGAATGAAGAGTAGGAATGGATTATGGCATTCGCTGGGAAGATGGCGGTCGGGCGATTGGTGTCAACTATGTAAGAGGTGAAAAATTAAAGTGTATAAAAAATATTTACATCTATTATTCGCCTGCGTGATTCACTCTCACATTTATATTGATATCAAAACAAAATGAACGCTTTCAGCGATAAATTTTATTAACAAATTATTTAATGAATAATTTTCATTGCATATTAATTTGTTAAAATTTATGCGATATACATTCTTTTATGTTTTCAGAAACTTATACCTGCTATATAAATTTAAATCACCGCTAATTGGTGTCGAAATTACATGTCTTTCTTTATAAGATAGTAATGTAAATGTTGTGTAAACTATATGTATTTCATATGTTATTATAATATATTTTATACATATAAATGATACATAGTTTCATCTAAGTAATGATGAATATATTTATCTGTAAGAAAACTTATAAAAATATACGTATAAAACAAATGTTTATGTATAAAAACTGTTGTCAAATGTTTGTTGGTCTATATCATTTCAGACGTGGAACATAGGCTGGATATAGACCTATATAGCCGACGTTGCTAGGGGTATTTAAGATAGACTAAGAGACTTACTTTTAAACTTAAAACTTTAACAAAGTTACGGATGCTAATGTCTGTGGAACGTCGATTCTAATAATAATAAAATATAATCTTAACCTTTCTTACAATTTAATTTTAGACTATGTTTTATTTATTTGGTAGACAACAGCATTCTACAATTATCATCGGATAAGATTATCACCAGTTTTTATTGGTGTACGGAGGCAGCAACCATCTCGGATCACCGAGGTTCTCCCCGAGATAGATGGTGACATCAAGAGTCTGCTGGGATATCACCAAGTGCCTAACTCCAACGTCAAACGCAGTACCACTTGATTACAAAAACCAACCTACAGAGACAAGATAAGATATTAACCAGTGAATGTTTATGGAAAAAAATTTACAATCTCTCAAAATACTTTAGTCAGATAATTTTGATTCAAAAACACTCTCACCTTCGCACCTGATTTTTTTTTGATACAAAATTATTTTCCGCAATCAATCCTTATCTTCGCGTAAAAATATGCCTATTCCATATATTTATTTTATTAAAACTTTTTTGTAATAAAAAAAGAAACAATTCATATTGTACAAAAGGCGATCTTATCGCTAGAGGCGATCTTACCAGACAACCTTTGGATGGAGATGAGAGACATGAAGGAGAGGGCAGTTTAGGTACGTACATACAAATACATACATACAAGAATACTTACATATACATATATTTATAACTTTATATATACATATATTTATAAATATTTACGTGTGAAAGGTACGACATAAATACAAATAATTAAGAGATGCTACACAATATTCTATTTTAAAGGCGAAGGAAGTGCTCTTTTACCATTTTTAAAGGTTACGAGCGATTTAGCGCATCTGATTGGTTCTGGTAGCTCATTCCATAAGCAAAGGTAAAAGATTTCTTCAAAAACATAGTAGAATGAGCAAGCATAGTTAATTTTTAGTTCATCATATATTCCATTTTAGACGATATTGGTACTTATATATTTTAAATAATATATATTTTATATACGGAATTGTAATACATTGAATTGGTTAATAAATTAAAAAAATAAACTGTTAATTTTAACATCGATTTATAATTTCCAATTGGTTGCCCTTTAGCTATTTCGTTTGCCAGTTCGTTAGCCGTTGAGGTCATGCGAGTGCTACAATAAATAAGTGTTCGAATTTGAACTTGGAACCGGGCGCATTAAATCCTGAGTCGTGGTAACCAGGCCGTTGGAGGCTCTTGAAGTAACGACATCAAATTTATAAAGATCCACCTGCATAAGTAGAATTACTTAAATATATTTATTGCCTTAAAGTATGAACTGTGACAACGAAACGATAGGCGATCATGGGTACATTTTTTGTATTTTTAGAGGATAGGCAGTTTTCTCTGTATACCCTGCTATGTAACTGCGATCATCAAACCGCCTTCTAAGCGTGGCGATATAGTATATCCCCACATATATTTAAGAGACACCTATACCTTGCAGTGGGAGTCAATGATCTGAAACAATTATGTAGATTTATATATGTATATATAACCATACGACAATTTCAATTATTTAAACTATGAATATGGTATATCGATCCATAGATATTTTTGTTATTTATACTAACTGTTTCCATACTATGGTTATCTGGAAGAAATTGCCTCGTGTGATAAAACCGCCAATTGTACTTTATTATTTACTATTTTGCACTTACTTATATATATATATATTTTATCGTGTACAATAAAGTATATTAACTAAAATGTTTCTTTAACTATATCTAACGGAATGTAAATAAAAATTCGTAAGCAAACACAAAGGCGTTGCGTTCAACAAAGAATGTCGTTAAACAGATGCTAAGTTTAAAAAGCGTTAAGTGTAACAAAACATGTCGTTCTACCGAAAAAAAAAGCATGAATATTTGATCCCAAACCAGAATCATTAGTCAACTTTTTTATTACATCAACATATCTAATACGGTCGCGAAACTTAAGTGTAATCGATTATAAATCTTATTACTTTGTGATAAGACTATGAGGATATGATTCGATGGAATTATAAGTTTTGTCAAATGTGATATTTTTTTATGTCGAGTAGACAATTGTCCTACTTCCTCTGTTCGATGGGGATAGTTCACGAGATAAGTCATTAATCAAAATGCAACATGTGCGTGTTCTTTTGATAGCATCACACGAAACTAGCTTTTGATTGTAAGTTCTATTATCAATCTTGCAGACAGTTACTTCCTTACGTCGCTCTTATAACCATCCCTTGAAGCCTTGAATTGTATAAACAGATTAAGTCATTAATTATAAAAACCGATCCTATATTTATCCTTGGATTTTCACCTCCTCATGCGGGTTGATACAATTTGTTTGCATCAACTGTTTTTGTTCAATCGACGTTTAAATTCTTTAAATGACTAATGATTTAAAAGTCTACACAAAAGATAGAAGCTTTTATATGTTTTATATTTGTTAATACCTTCTACCTTCTGCTGATTTTTTTTCTATTTGACATTTTGGTTCGGCGTTGCGATAGAATACTGAGACTTGTGGAAACAATAAGTAATGTAAATAAATAATTATTGTTTTGAAAATTCTACCTATCTTTATTTTATTATTTAATATTCTTTATTGTACACGTTAAAATACATTTACTAAGTTTTACAATAATATACAAAAAAGTATAATAGGCGGTCTTATCACACAAGGCAATCTCTTACAGACAACCATAGTATGGAAAAGGTAAAAGTACTAATAATAATTAAAAATAATACCTTACATAATTGGGAAGGTACGAGAGCATCCTAAAACAGGGGCTTGAAAAAAAACGGGTGTTGGTTCACTGCAACTTCAAACATGTAATCCTTTGCGCTACATCTTGGTTCTTCTGTCGAATTTCTCATTTATGATTCGATATGTACATATTTAATTATGCATATATATGTATACATATATAAGTGAATAAGGTTTTGATTAATTTCACAAGCTATTGAATATTGAAGCTAATATATATATATGTATATCGAAGTCATTTGAACATCATCGGTATGAATGAGAAACGCCCTGTCATTTATTTCACTTCGAAAACCAATGAGGTGGAACAAAAACGAATTGGTCACGAGAACCACGAAACTTATAACTCAATCTACACCGTTTCAAACGGTACCGTATTCACCGCCAGTTTCAAACGAGACTAATTTATATTTATTTATGTTTATAGTCGTTTCATATTTCACAAACTTACCACGGTCGTGGTAAATATACGATCGTATTACCTTATGATAGGTTATTTTATTACATCTGATTACACCGATGTTATTCCGCTCTCTCTCGCACTTAATTATTTTAAATCCCTTGCGATGATTTCGTTTATTATCGAATAGATTAGCAGTAATTGGAGATTCGAAATTAATATTTTTAATTCTGTAATGAGAGATAGTGTTTTGATTTATTACAATCCGCTACATCTTCACGGGGCTTATACGAAAATAGATAAATTATATCAAAATTAAATCGACAATAAACTTATAAATTTATAACTGCTTACATGTTTACCGACTAATCAAAAGACTATGTTAGGTAAAATTTAAAACAGTAATTTTTTTAATCATGTTTTATTGTCGTCAATATTTCAGCCACAGGATGTATATTTATATCCTAAAGGACAGATAAGATCAACCTCAGGTTATCTCTATTTATATTGTCCACCTTTATTTTAATTTCAAATATCCTTTAAGATAAAATAGGCTTTGTAAAGTACTAGGGTGGGGGCCCTAAACTCCCACTAGCTTCGGCGACTCTGAGGCGGACGATGGTTCGACGTATATATTTATTTATATATATATATATATATATATATATATATACGAGTATCTAAAATATAAAATTCTCGTGTCACGGTGTTCGAACTTGAACTCCTCTGAAACGGCTCGGCCGATTTTTACCAAATTTTATATGCGTATTCAGTAGGTATGAGAATCGGCTACTATCTATTTATATATATATATATATATATATGTATGTGTGTGTGTATATATATGTGTGTGTGTGTGGGTGTGTGTGTGTGTAATTTATTTAATATGCGGCGTGAATAAGAGAAAGACATTATAAAAGTTAAGATATCCTAACCAGGAACACTTTAGCAATAATATTTACGATAAGACGTATTTATATTGCGTCAGACCGATCTCGGTAAGAATATATTTAAGTTCCAACAAAAGATATCTCGGCCATTGAGTTTATCACAAAACGCACTTACAAATGAAAAAGGGAACACAGACCTTACTTGCGAAATTAATATCACGTCACATTGTATAGTGGAATGTTGGTAAACTTCTGTTGGGGTGACAATAGCATTGACGCTTTTGTTAGTCGAAATAAAAAAATTGATACACATCGCAGTTGTCGCACCGTTTCCCAAATATATACGGGTGTACGTAACATAAAGGATTAATGGCGATGTCTTTATTAATGTATATCAGTGTTGTGGTTTAAAAATATCTTCATACGAATAATACTGTGTTAAATAAAATCAAGCGGTATTTCTCACCGGGTTTTGCTTACCCTATATCATACACAGATCCGGACATCCGAAATACCTTCTCGAAGTTCTTGATTCTTTAGAACAGCCTGCTGTTAGTGTTATAGATGATAATAACATTTTTGTGAAGGTTCTTCCTGCTTCTTCTCTACAACTATAACACTCTGCAAAGCAGAGTAGAGTCAAAAATAAAATAGATTTAATATGCAATAACTTGAGATCAGTAAGAGTTCTGTTAAAAGTTACAATTTTTAATAAATTTATTTTTTCATTGTCTTTATATTTTCATAAAATTTATTATATAAGAAACTATTGAATTTATAGATAGCGTGAGTCATACAATTATTGACAGAAAATAAGCCTAACATTCATCACTTTAAAGATTTTACACCTATTTCTAATCACCTCGTATACAGGATGATTGTTTATATCTTAACATGCAGACTTTGTATTGCTTCAAACTGTTTTCTCTACCGCGTTCCAGTAGAGCAGTGATATCCCAGTGGTTAAGTACTGAGAATTGTGATCGAAGATCGCGGGTTTGATTCCCGAGATTATGATGTTATATGAAAGAGGATGGACGACAGCATCCTCTGTGTAATATAATAATACACTAGCAAATCGTGGAGAATATGGTATATCCATTAAAAGATGTCTTTGGAAAAGGCCAATGCCTTGCAGTGGGCATCTACGGGCTAAAACGATTCCAATAGAAAAAAATATTAGTATAACATATTTCATAATGATCACGTTATACAGGTGATTAGAAATAGGTGTGCTATAAATTCATCATTTTAAACTTTTTATATCTATAACCAATCATTCTGTATTATAATAATTTATAGATGAAAAAATATCACGTAATAATGCAGTAACAAAAATTTGAAAACAGATTTGTACAATATCGTTCGAACGTTCGAAGCTATTACAAGGTCGACCCGAGAGGCAATCATCTGAAAGGCGTTTCAATAAATCCGTTGGAAGATGCACAAGTAACTGTCGATCGTGGCAACAGGGCACATTAACAAAGTATAAAGTTATGATTATAGGTATCTGTCCAAAACACTTTAAACTCATTAAGGGGCCATCATCGCACGCCTTTCGCTATTATAATGCCATTACTGATTGGAACCAAAATGGTTGTGTTCACTTGGGTCTTATTGAATCGTGCCTTCATTCATAATTCAATATTTTAAAGTTTATTTTTATATTGTTTCTATATTAACGAAATTTTAGTGACATATTTACGTTGATATCCGTTTGCCTTGAATCAAACAATATTTTTCAAGAAGAAACAGTAAAGAAAAGGCTTTATTAATTGTAAAATATAGTACAAATCTAGTTTAAGATTGACTTAATATTTGTTCCAATTTTTAACATAACTCTTATTGATCGTCGATTTTTCTGCTCTGCTTATTTATTCTTTTATATTATATATAAAACAGTATAAAATATAATTTAAGTCTTTCCAAACTCCTAAAGACCGATAATCGGTCTTGAACTGTCCGTAACTTACGATTTCCCGCGATATGAACTATGCTGTTGGTCTACCTACTCCCGCCGTGTCTATGGCATCGTGGTCGCCCCTGAAAAGCCTTCCGGCTCCAACGGTCGTTGGTTGTAAATAAAAATAAAACAGAATAAGACAAATATTTAACACGTGTACTTCGGAAGGAATGTGATGGAAGTGAGGCGATGCGTAGAAAATCGAATATGAGATCCCAAAATGGATGATCGTCATGAAAATAAAAATTAATATAAATAATTTATTATGGTTTTAAAATAGTTCCTTTCCTTCTGTGATAGTAAAGGTACGAGAACGTCCAAAAACGGGGGCATAAAAAAAAGAAAAAAATCTGTTGTTGGTTGCACGAACAATATGCGCTGTCCACTACCACTCCGGACAAGAAATTCTTTGAGCTCTCTTGGTCCTTCTATTGACCTCTTCATTTCTAAATGCTGATACTTTTTTTAAAAGCTCTTACATATATATTATGTGTATATATGTAACAGCATTTTAAAAAAAGTACATAAATATATGTGAAATTTGTATTTCTCGTATCGAAAATAAAGGAGGGTTGAATATAACAGAACGTAACGGAACATATCTGTCCGTCGTAAATTGGCTACCCACCACGCTAATACACCGTAATAACATTTTTATACGTGGGAAATACACGAACAACTAGAGCAGGCACCGGCCGCTAATTTTATGGACCTCGTCATTTTATAACACATTCGCTTTCTAAAATCCGGTACGGTCACTTATTTGCTAATACATTCAAACGCGTCTTATTTCGCAAATCTCAAACACTTGTTGTGTTATTAGCTTTTTTATATTATTAATCATTGATATTTATAATACGGTGTACTGTGTTTTTATATAATCTGTAGGAAGTTCGATTCCCAGCACCTGTTTATACGGAAAACGAAAATATTTTGATATTGTCCCGTTTTTGGGGCCTCTTGTTAAACCCCTGTCAAAGGTGTAGAATCTTTATTTACAATAAAAAAATTACAATAATTTTAATTACTTTCCACACTCATATTCGTCCTGTTCAATGTCTTGTTCATTATTTTTTCTATTTCCATCACAATATCTTTCATTCCTTGTCATATATCGCTTCACTTGCTTCGCCTTCAGTCCAGACTACTAAAATTTTGTTTATTATTATCATTAATTTTTTTAACAATTTATTTACTTATAATTAATATTTATTTCTAACCATACATGTCGCATATAATTATTTTCACTATTTTTGTTCTTTTTTATTTATTTATTGCTTCTTTTTGCTTCTTCTATTACCTACTCGCAGAACTCTATAAAGATCTGGCGACACTCTTCTTTGCCTACCAGTAAAGTTATATATAAGATTTATAATATCCTTGTCATACAAAATTTATATTTTATATTTCAAAATAATTTCTTTGTTTCATAAAAAAAACTTTTATATATATACATATATACATGTCTGCTATTAAAAATTAGAAAGTCTATCAAAAAAAAGATACGTTATAAATCTTAGGTATTCCTGCAAGTAGATTAGGCTTTGTATATATATATATATATAGAGAGAGAGAGAGAGAGAGAGATTGGCTGTCGACATAAACGCTTTAAAGGCACAAATATACATCTATTTTTTCAGCTAAAACCTTTAGATCTCTTACACATATCCAATCGACCTGTATATCATATATATCGTGTGTTCGATAGTTCATTTTTGCAAGAAATCATTGAGTTCAAGCGTAGGAGTGCGGCAACAACGCATCGAAAAATTTTACAGTCACTTTACACTTCCCGTTACTAAAGCACTTTTATATTTATGTATATCACCTACATAAATGTTAATATAACCTTAACTTTAATGTATAGAGTTAAAGTAATAAAGTATTAGTGGTTAGGAATCTCGACATAAAAGCATGTGTAGTGGGTTCTTTGTTACAGACCCTCTTAAAAGCAGCGAGGGCTTCTTCTCCTAGCGTAACCTTCTTTGATAGTAAGTAAGAAGTTCTACTGCTAATACTTTTAAAAATAAAACAGAAACTGGACAGACGCAATCCAGTTGTACGATTACGTTCGCACGTAGTAAATCGCTCTATCCGAGTAGAGCTGTGTAGTGTTGATGTTGTGTATACGCGTCTTGGGACGGCAGCGTGGACCACAGATGACCCAAGGATGGATCCGGATCCAACCTCGGTTCACCCATGTTGTTCACGATTAGGGAGTGGGCGGCTGCCCTCTGATAACGGATGTTGTGGTCGTAGTCGCCACTCAAGAACCTTTCGACCTCAACGATTATATGAGCGTTTTGCCTATAGCCACTTCAGATGAGCAATTCTTCGAGCTATACCGGTGATATTGTGCATGTTTATGTTATTGAAATCGATAAACAACCGTTTCAAAATAACGTCAAAAGCAAATCAATTGCTTCACCGAGTCACAATGAGTTAAAAAGAAATTTTGACGGCCGCCAACTCTGTGACATGGCGTAAGAACGATAATACGTACAATTATATACGGTTGCGATCTCTGCGCTTTTGGATAATCGTATTGAACGAAAATTGATAATAGTATAAAACTAAATGTAGCGGTTAAACTAAAAAAACGGTTTTTTGAAGGTGTGCCTAAAAAATTTTATAGAATACTCTCAGGAAATGTCAAAATTTATTTTATTTTTATAATATCGCATAAAGTTTTCTACGTCAAACTTATTCCTATTCTCAAAAGAATTAAAATTTGCACTAATAGTAGCATATAATATTTCACAGGAATATAATATACTTAAAATAAAAAATACTACATTACTAAGGTAAATTAGTAACTTTATTGACTAAGTTAATCCTTGAATACCAAAGCTTAATAGAATAATAGCTTCAAAGTTATTATTTATATATATACTACTGCAACTGGATGTATTTAAAATTGATATTAAAAATATTATTGGAAATATGTGTTATTCTATCTAAGAGTACTATACTGAAGTTAATGAGTGGAATTAAATGTTGTTGATGCTCACTCAGGAAGCTAATTACTGTCGCGCACTCTTTATAAAACAATATTTGCAAAGAGCAACTGTTGAATTTCTCGCCGGCTCTCAGCCGAACTGTCATACGAGTCGGTGGTAGCTTTGTTTAGAAATAAAAAAGCCAGTATTTTTTTTGATTGTCGATTCGAAAGAGTTTCTAATAACTATTCGAATAAAGAATGTTTTGATTCTAATTTAAATACACGATGGTCTTTTCGAGCGACATATTTATATTTTATTTTGCATGAGTACAGTAATTTTTAACTTTACTAAATAAAAACTAGATATACACAGTTGACTTGTTTAGTAAACTTTAATGAATAAAGTGAACTGTGAGTGAAATGTGTATCTAGTTTTTAATTTTAACTAAAATTTCGTAATAATCACTTTACTCGTTCAAAACAAAAGACAAAAATGGCATTGTTAACTTAAAAATGTTGCATTTTGTCTGCTAAAGTTTGAGAACAATATCAATATAGATTCTCTTTTAGAATATTTGGAAGCGGCTTGCAATAGAAACAAATGTATATTAGTCAAATAACCGCACATATTTTACAACTAGATCTATTCTATTTAATGGAATCAGGCGTTACCTCGCGGAAGTCCATCCTAAGTAAGAAAAGGACTAATATTTAGCCACTTCCGCACATGCAGTGATAGTCGTGCAAAAAAATGCACCGCCGAATTACCGGAGTAATTTGGCGGTGGCGGTTGTGTGATTCGCATTGTTTGCCGCATACGCATTTATCAGCGGGCTGGCGGGCGGTGCATTTTATTGCACGACTATCACTGCATGTGCGGAAGTGGCTAAATATTGGTCCTTTTCTTAGTTAGATCTATTCTACAGTTTCATAAATAATGTGATTGTAGATTAATGTTGTAGTTACCCCTAACAATAACTTCCTTAAAGAGTAAAAAAAAGGGATATGCTCCTGATTTAAATGATTATATTCGACAATGGTAAAAAGCAATATTTATATGTAACCCTTGACAATAAAACCGGTTCATACATCGTTCCATACGCCACCCGTTAATTTATTCAACGGGATAAGTGCTCTCTTTGCTTCGAGTCTATTATTTAAACATTACGCTACTTATAACAACAATAAACTACAAACCAGAAGTCAATTTGAAGAGCTTTTTTTTATTAAACATTAAATTATTCAAATTTAAACAAAGCTTGACGCATGACGCGTTTAGTGTGGACTGTTTATTGTTTATGAGAATCGCCAGAAATATGACGAAAAAAAATACTATGTAAATTAAAATATATGTTTTAATAATTTGAGTAGTGGCGCTTAAATTCTTTAATGTATTACAATTTAAAATGTGCTAAAGAAATTTAAATTATCGAAAGATAAATATATAATTGTCAAGTTTATAAAGGTTCAAATGTGATACCATTTTGGTAAAATTAATGTTTAACAAGTTAACTAATGCAGTTATTAAAAAAAAAAACAATGTAAGCTTGCAACGCGTAAAGTTAGTTTGTAGTTTAACTTAGTTTTTTGACTCGTTTACATGATTGATATTATAATGTACACAACAAAATAGTTAAATTAAAATTAAAAGATAAATTTCGAGTTTCTGGTCGTCTTTTATCAACTGATCAGTGTTCCAAATGGTAGCGTACTATTTACAATGTTAAAATAATGCGAAAAACCTTATGCAAATGCCTGAATTAAGATATTTTGAATTAAAATTTGAAGGTAGAGATTGACAAGTGGCGTAAAATAACTATACATAGCTTGTACAAGAAGTAAGAAAGTGATTGCATAAAAATGAAATATAAAAAGAAAATAAATCAAATGATAGATCTCGATTTAAGTGAAATCGAAATAAATGTAAAATAAATTAAATTATATAATCTTGTGTGTAATTCATTTAATATTGACTGTTAAATGAATTATTGACAAAGTTCTCATTTAAACTGTTTAGATATAAGCTGGCATAATTATGGTCAAGATTTTATTACATATAATATAGAAAACATAATTAATATTACAGTGTTATATGAAATATTTTTTTTATCAGTGTTTTGTTGTTTGCGTGTTTTTTTTAAATAAACAACAACGTATGTAATATAGTTAATGAACCATGAAAAATCACGTTTATAAATGTTCCAGATAGGTTTTTTTTATGAAGAGTAATGGCGTCATAGGTCAGATATAAAACGTAAACATTCATTCGTTTCTCCAATGTGACGCGACGGCGAGAGTTAATATGCATAGCATGCTCAGAACTTATAAATATCTGGACCGTAAATACCCATAAAATTAACATGGAATTACGATTTACAAAAAAATGTATTCGAGTTCGGAAAGTCATGTCGATAGTACGCACCATGGGTCGGAATTGAGGCTTCCTAAAAATCACATATTGGATCATCACAAAACTTATAAATCTGCAGGTATGACTCAAATAATTTATTTCATAATATATCTCTTTTAATATAAAAATATTCGGTTATATACAGTCTTACATTTTGTCTTTACTTATCTATGAAGAATAATATAAAATTTATTTAAAAACTTAATTTCAACTTAATTAATCTTGTTTATTATGAGCACCTATTTAGATTAAGTTAGATCTTACTTAACCCGAAACACTAGAACCATAGAACTGTAAAGAAGTTCCAAAAATTGTTAATATATATATATATATATATATATATATATATATATATATAACATAAATTTATGATTTTAAGAACCGATTTTGTTATCTTAAATTTTCGTTTTATTATAGTTTTATTAAAACTGGAAATATAATAGTCGATTTTATTTATGTTTACTTTAAACATATCAGAACACATCGATCGATGAATCCCAAACAATGACTTTAAAGTTTTATCTGACCATGAAAATGAATGTGATTAGCATAGATAATTTCGTATCTTATTTGAATTTATATTAAAATTGATGTTACAAATAAATGTATATATATACACGGTCATAATTTCGAACTACTTTCTAAAATGTCAGTATCAATAAAAATGGTGATTATATTGCAAATAAAATTAATATATATGACGGTATGTATAGAGGTAGCTGTAATGCTCGCATCAATAATCATCTTAGGTCAATAGTTCGATTCTCGACACGGTAATATTGTGAAATAAATATTTAACACTTTAACAAATAATAAAAAAAACTTGCTCCCTAAAGGCGCCGCCTTTTTACAATGCCTTTCTACAACCTCAACTAGCTCATTTTCCACCTTCAGGTTAAAAGATCTAGACTAAGTGTTCCGTGGTTTCTGATTCACAACCTTAAGGCTCTTTATGTGGCCCACTATGTGGGCTTTCCGTTGCCACTTGCCCGCTTATGTGGAATTATATACTGGAGCCTAAGACCACATCTCCCGGAGACGTTTTAGAAAGACCTGCGCTCGTTTTCTAGGTATCCTTGGCCGTAGATGATGGACATATGGATCCTGTTAAGGAGTCTTTTCTTAGAACCGGAAGACGAGAATTTCTCGCCCTTCATACCAGGCTGCATAGCCAGCTATCACTGGGAAAATCGCAGGTGTATGAAACCGTTCCAGGTATTTCACGAAAAAGCGATAAAAGAGATCATTCTAAGGATATGGGAAGGTATTTTATTCATGTAAAATAAAAAAAGGTTCTTACACCGATCTGATTATATCATATATATATATATATATATATATCACACGACTTCTCTCAGAGTTCTTTGCATAAACAATACCAGTATTATATAAAACTATGCGGAATTTTAGTAATATTTTAATTAGATAAGATATGTTAATTATTGCAAAAAAATATATTCACAAGGTCGTTAGTGACTTTGAATTTTCCTATTAATATTCACGTCATATGAATAGTTATGCTATGGTAGTCTAATAGTTAACGATCTCAGATTATGTTCGTAGATCGACGCTTTGTTTCCTGTGTTCTATAACTTTATATGGATTTTATACGACCATGAAATGATTAAGGCTTTATTATATTTTTAACTGACTTGTGGTAAACTGGTACATAAGCTTTGGTAGTACCACACACCCGTCCGATCTGTTATCTTATATATTGCTCACTTTTTCTTTCTTTTTTCCCGTTTTGTTTTTATATAATATTATGTTCTTCCTCCTTCTTCTTCCATCTGTCACATAATCTCGCATTATCTCGTCTTCCTTCCTTCACAATATCTTCTAGTCTATAACTTTTATTTATATTCTGTTAATACATCGCCTTCTATACGTCGCCACATTTCTCACTATATTACGTAATATATTTTAATTATAACATTTCTTTGTCTCAGATGCTATTACTTGACATTAAGTTGTTATGACTTATTTATGACCTCTTCGCAGTATTATAAGAATCTGAGGTAGCATCCTGTAACCTCTACTAGGGAGGCGATGCTACCACTCTCTACCTTCCTATATAGCTCGATCTCTATATCTGTTCGGCACTGAATAAGGGACAACAGATAATCGTGTATCACGATCAGGTCAATCGCAGGGTCTTAGATGCAGGAGAGACCACCTAGACTCACCTAGAGAATAAATGGTCGTAATGAACTGATATACTAATGTATTAAGGTTTCAAAATACCTCTATACTACAAATAAAACTTGTCAAAATTTGTCACAGGACCTACTTGATTCAGGGCTCTTTTGAAAGTTTAGATTTAAGTTGAAACATGGCTTTATAGGTTATTTAAATCTACTTCTAGCGTTACTGAAGACACAATTTACTCCTCTTTTATCCTCGTGGGGAAATCATGCATGGGATACACTCCCGATGAGGGAACAACGAAAGGGTTATGCCGGACTCCTATTGGCTAAAGCCCCAGAGTCTTCTTAAACGCCTTTTGTTAAAACTAAAGGAACTCTTTCGAACACTACCGTAGTTTCAACGGCGGTGGCCTAATGCCTCAACTCCTTACTTGCGGCGGATCACTCCGAATTCGTCGCCAAGGCCATGTTAAGGGGGTGGGAATAAGGCGCATTATAATCTCTTTAACGTCCAGATCTCCGACTGCAGATAGGGATCTCAGATGCTCTTTCTCTCTCTCTCTGCAGCCTCCTTCTGCAATATCACCTTTTCACAGAAGGTATATATATATACCAGCGCTCCATGACTGTCCGTTCTGTACTGACTTCGTATGCGTTTTTTTAACAATTAACCGCCCTTAACGATCCTTTATAGATAAATAAATAAATGGATAATAAATAGTTAAATATATACGAAAATTTATCGATGATTATAGGAGCGATGTAAAAAATGACGAGTCATCGTTCAAATACGATATGCGGATTCAAAAGTTTAAATTCAAATTACGAAATCGTATACCTTTAATCGGATTTGTTCGAGTACGAATCTAGAATGACCTAATTTCATCGCAATTTTCAAGCGATTATCAACCTTATATTTTATTATATAAGAAGGTAAGTTCATTCAAATGTGCATGAGTGATATAATTCGAAAGCATTAATAATGATTTAATACCTACCGCATACGAAACTATGGATTTAAAACGTATGAAAGCACAAAATGAAAACAGTTCTTACTTGGTCGAGTTATTTCGTATAGTTCAACGGTTATTCACGGCTCGATTATTTTGGACTATCTCGCGCGTCATTTAACACGTAGGAGAAAAGATTATAGCAAAATATAACATAGCTTTCCTTTTTTCGAATAAAATTTTTTGTCGAAATAATATTATCAAAAGATAACATACAGAAATCTTTAGTGCTATCTTAGCAGTCAAAATCATTTTTTATTTAAACAGGCTATTGCAAGACCTTTCGCATTATCAATCAACAAGCTACCAGCTCAGAAGTCAGTTATAAGAGCCAACGAGAAACTCAACAGTTGCTCTTTACAAATATAGTTTTACAAAGACTGCTTATCAATATTTAGCTTCCTGAGTGATAAATAAAATATAATTCGACGCATTAACATCAGTATAGTATTCATTCAAGAATATACTTTTATACAATAATAATATGTAATAATATACTTTTTAGAATAACATAATTTTACAAATTTGTTTTAAATCTCTTTGATGGCAGATCAGAAATCGTTTGTTAAAATATAGTACGTACGTTGATCTTGTACCATAAATGATTTATTTAATTATTGGAGACGAAAAAACATTTCGGAATGTTTTTACAAAAAAAAAAACTTTGTTACAGATATATATTATTAGAAATCTAATAGAAGAGTCAAAATACACAATAAAAATACAGTTTATATTTTTATTTGGAAGGTTTGCATGTTGTTAAAATATAAATTATTAATTATAATAAGTAATAAACAGGATGATTATTATTACTAGCAAAAGCATAAAAAGGGTGATTTAATTGTTCCATATGCTGTAAATTAAAAATGAATGCTTTTGATAATAATAAATAAAGTAATGATAATAAAGTACATATTAAAAATAATAATTGTTTACTTCATGTCCCTGCAGGCTTTGTATTGCTGAACGTAATTGACCTTTCACATTTCAATAGAAAAAATAAATCAATGTTACATATTTCGGAGTGATCTCTTTATACATGGTGGTTGGTAATAGGTGCAAAATGTTTATAGCACACACAGCGTATGTTATAAATCACTCTGTATATGCCAGTTTTTTACAATGTTATATAATTCATACTTTACACTAGGAATCAAGTTGAATGAACAGCAGATGGCGGCTGGACTGCTTAAGGCTGTGTAAGTGGAGGGGAGACCACGGACAGGAGACGTCATTTTCAAGGTTGTTGGAAAACGCTGGATAGAAGCTACTTCAACCTGTTCTATTGATTGTAAAGGGTTTAAGAAAAGTGAAAAATAAATTGTGATTAATGTAAAGAAACGATAAAAAACATAAATACTGAAAACATACTTATATCGGTATTGTAAGTTCCCTGTCCCACAAAAAGAAGGGGAATAACGAGGGACCCGCAAACAGGGAGTAATTAAACAAAAACTCCTTTTCAAAATCTATCGGGGAAACCTATATCCAGGAGTGAACATCCTAAGGCTTCAACAATGATAACATCACCCAATTAAGCCTCGAAAATGTTTTTATAAATAAAAAACATTTAATATTAAGATAAAATCACTAACGATTATTGGGGCGAACAGTTTAAAACGAAATTAATAATCATTATTCGCAATTCACTGTGAAATTTAAAAGTAATAACGATCTAAATATGTTAATTTGTGTTTTAGGCATTAATTTTTGTTTTTTTTTTAGACTAATTTAAATGTAATTTATTTGCCATTATATTATGTTGCGCTGTTAAATTTTAGTTTTATAAGAACTGGAAATGTAATAGGTCCATTTTATGCCGGAACTAGGTTTAAATATACATTTAAATGAACTAGTTCACAACGCGAAGTTTAATCTGCATATTAATAGGTGTTACATTCTTTGAGACACGACTATGGAATTGTCAAGGGATGGTTCCTACGCTTTTAAAAAAATTCCGTCTCGAAAAAAATTATTACTTTTTAAAATAAAAAGGAAAAGGCTGCAGGAAGATAACGAAGAAGAAAAAATTCAATATATATATATATATATTTTCCACGGGTAGTGTGACTTTAGACCAGTATATACGCTATACTGTGAATGAATTTTTTTACAAGGAATTACGTCATAAATGCTCACCGCAAGATAGAATTCCCCCAACAAAAAATATCTATGGGGATCTTTTTCACACTTCGCCACGCTTGAAAGGCGGTTTGGCGATCACGAAGTAGTATTATGGTACGCAGAGGACGATGCTGACCGTCCTCTAGAACCTTCTTTGTAATTAGAATCCTGTGTAATAATTGTACAACTTGTGAACTATATAAGATTGTATCCCGAGAATCGAACCTACGACCATGCAAGTCTTAGTCCTCAAATATATATATATATATATATATATATATATATATATATATATATATATATATATATATATATATATATATATATATATATATATATATATATATATATATATATATATATATCCTAGTATATCTTCAGATGTTACATTTCTCTCTCTATTTTATTCACGCCGTTGTCCTTATGTCTGCTGATGCTGTGAAACATTATACAGGCAATATACTAATACCTATATATATATATATATATATATATATATATATATATATATATACATACATATATAAATGTTTGTCTGTATGTCCTTTCTGGAACCGCAAAACTATGCATTTGATCATAACCTTTAACAAAGTTGTGGTGCATTAGCCTACGAAGTTTCTAAGTTAGACTGACCAATTTTTAACTGATGACGCCTCTGACATTCTATGAAATTCCCTATATTGCCGTGGCAGTTCATGCTGATTTAAATTTAAACGAAATATATATATATTAAGGTAAGACGTTACGGTGAATGAATTATAATACTAAAAACTGCCGTCGATACAGCCCATATTTGCCCACTGTAGGGCATAAGCCTCTCTCAAAGACATCTATAAAGGATATTTATTTTTGATACAATAATTGAAGCAATTTATTCTCAACGTGCGTTATAACATTAAAATTCTTGAATTCTTAGTAAAGTTCCGTAATACCGTATGATCTTTACAATTAGTTGAAAACTGTACATGTGTTATTTTTAGATCGGCCGTAAGGTATTCGTAGAGCCGGTACCACCGGGTCGCAGGTCGAACGACGAGCTGTCACACCCTTAAGGGTAAGCGCTTACTTGTCTAATTAAATTTTAAATTAATTCTTCGAAAAATTTAAATATATCGTTAGAAAACTTTGTACACGACTGTACTTTGTTTTTTTGTATATGGTACGAGTTTTAAAAATATATGGTATGTAAACTAGCTGCAAAAATAAAAGCATGCTCAGAGTATGAAGTTAATTGAGGTTTTATTTACGTCTTTATTTTGATTTTGTGTGACGGAAAGGAATTTCAAAATGTTTTAGTCATCATAAGTTCTCTGTTTTCGTTTAAATTCAAATCACCATGAACTGTAGTGGCAATATATGAAATTCATTGAAATGACAGTGACGCTATCTTACTAAAATTGGTCATAGTAACTTAAAAACTTTGAAGGGCTCATTTACCACAACTAAAGATTATTACATTATCATATGAATAGTTTACGAGTCTATATATATATATATATATATATATACATATATATATATATATACATATAAATACATACATGTATATATGTATATATATATATATATCTGTGTTTATATATATAAACAACGTTTCACAGCATCAGCAGAGATTTGGACAACGACATTAATACATAAACTAATAAATAAATATTTAGAACTAGTTTTAATTGTTTAATGGCTTGATATATGATTTAATATAAGAAAAGCTTTAGCAAAATTAAGAAAAATTCTCGACATTCAATACAAATACATATTTTACATGAACCCCTTTTCACACGAAATGTTCGATCTTATTTAGAAAGTATTAAAATAGGCAACAATCAGCAATTTAAAAAAAGGAATTCTGGACAGTTTATACAACTTTTCATTAACCAAAATGATTTATTGAACATTCTTCTTTCTGTTTCGCAGATTAACCCAGTGTTGAAATATTTATTTTAAGATAATATTACGACACACATATTATAAAATAAATTACATACAAATGCACACCGTGCTTGCCCTTAACTAGTTAGAAAGTATAAAGTGACCGAGGTCGGATGAATCTTCATTAGGACGGTGTACACGGGCGTATGGTATTATTGTAATTAGTTGGTTTATGCAATCTTCGCCTACGGAGGTTATCAACGTATTTAATGCAATGGCACACGTGATTACAAGAGGCAACTGGTTTAGATATAATGAAAAACGACGAAACCGTGACATTTTCTTTATCAATTCAATTAAACGTGATAGTCCAGATTATTGGTCACATAAAGAGATAATGGGCAGGCCACAAAACTCTCAGACCAAATGCTCACCAAGTCCATAAGATCTTGAAGCAGAGATCACAGACCAACAAACGCAGCGAGGACGCACATGGTGGACAAACAACCTGGTTAAAGTCCTGGTTTCCTTGTTGGAAGACGTTAGATGCAAACTGTTTCCTACGTGCTCTATTGGAGATCTATAGAGAGGCTAATGTACAACAGTGAACACCGTTAAAGTTCTAATTGGTGATGAAAATCAGATTTAGGTTTTTCAACAATCATAAAGAAATATATCCCATAGGTAGGCCCCTTTCTAGGCAGACTAGAAGGAAAGTCGCTTCTCATGAATGTGTTAAGAGTACAGTTCCAGGTTAAAGTTAGTCAAAGTTTTTGTATTTCAAAATCTTGAGTAACTACAAATTTGAGTGGTTGGGTATCATATAAGCACATACAATTGTTAAGTGCTGTGGTTCAAGATTTTATATTTCAAAATCTTTTGTAACATTACTAATTTGACTGGTAGGGTATCATGTAAGCACATCCAATTGTTAACAGTACTATGGTACGAGATTTTGTATTTCAAAATCTTGAGTTGCACTACAAATTTGAGTGTTTGGGTGTCATATAAACACATCCAAGTGTTCAAAGTGCTGTGGTCAAGGATTTTGTATTTCAAAATCTTGGGTAACGCTACTAGTTTGAGTGGAGGGGTATCATATAAGTATATCCAAGTATTAAGAGTATTGTGGCACAATATTTTGTTTTTCAAAATCTTACGTAACACTACTAATTCGACTGGTAGCGTATCATATAAGTATATCCAAGTGTTAAAACTACCGTGATCCAAGATTTTGTATTTAAAAATCTTAGGCAACACTACGACTTTGAGTGGTTGGATATCATATAAGCACATCTAAGTTATAAAAGTACTGTCTAAGAATTTGTATTTTAAATTCTCGGGTAAATAGATTAATACTTTACGTAGAGTAATATGGCTTATTTAGATTTTGAAATTTAAAATCATTGTTAAAAACATTTTAATTTATAATTTTCTATTGTTTGTGTTTTAAAATTTATAACATTGTTTTTTGATTTTTATAATTAAACATAAATGCATCCATTAGTGCCATATGTACCGACAAAATCTTCAAATATTTATATTATAATAATTCGTAAGTTACAATATTTTAACATATAATTACATATAATTAAACGTAATAACATATGAACAACTTTAACAAGGTACAAGTAACAGGATAATTGCAAAATATACGATCTTACATTAGATGTGAGACAGTGAATTACAGGAGTCTCAACTCACCCTTAGTGTAATTCTTGAATATTTAAATACTCGTATAGCGACATTTCTAATTGAATACAGCCATTAAGACAAGTCACATACTGCGACTTGCTTCTTCGGTCTTGTCATATGACAGTTATGTATGCCTTTAGATATACCAAATATCGTATTTTATTTATTAAATGCAATAGGATTTAAATACACAGGAAAATTTCATTAGGTCAGGAATACAAGAAATTATGTAAGATTGGTTTTGGTTAAAGTTGATGCTGTTAGCCCGGAGGCTTTAAAAGCTTCATCAGAACTGAGTTCACGGAGCCGAAGGGTCCGTGAACTTAAAAATAAAACAGAAACTGGACAGACGCATTCCGGTTGAACAATGACGTTAGTAAACCGCTCTACTCGAGTAGAGTTGTGTGTGTTGATGTTGTGTATGCGGCTGGGGACAGCAGTGTGGACTACAGGCAAGCCAAGGATGGATCAGGATCCAAACTCGGTTCGCCCACGCTGTTCGCGGTTAGGAAGCATGCAGCCCTAAGTACGGGTGTTGTGGTGTAGTGAGCAGTAGTTTTGTTCTATCGCAAATGACACGATATCCTGCGAAGTGTCGCAGGTGATGTGGTCTCCGGTTTTGTGTGGTTAGCGCTTGTAGTATTGTGAGTATCTGCAGCGGCAAAAATTATGTATTATGCGCTATATCATAGAGATGTCAGACGTCGTAATAAATAAATAAAAAATAAAATAAATGAGTGGATATAGTTAAAAGGCTCGATAACTTATGGAAAGGCTTCTCGAAGTGTCTCTCCAAAATCAAAACAGGATTGAGAAAATCAGTAGACGAACAAAGTAACCGAAAGAACCTATCGGATTAGAAAGTTGGAGTAGTTCTGAAGTCCAGGGATCGATAAGTGTAAGACGTCGATCTCTCCTTTGCTTGATGCGTGACCTAAGGCTTTCGTATAAGACCCACTGTAAGTGACCATGTCTTGAACCCATAAATTAACATCGGCAGCACACACTTGACAAAGACCTTCGCTTCTTCGTTCAAAGCTTCCTGAACGCTGCCCATCCGATTTAGATTCCGGAAGTGATCTCTTTCTCCAAGATACTATGATTGCCATAATGAAATTTACCAAAGTTTTATTTATTTCTAATATTTAGTGCAAAATTTTAAACAAAAAAGACATATTTACTGTTTAAATGTATTAAAATTTTCTCTCTTCCTGAACGAAGCTTTCAGTGATCCGTGTGGTCTTAAATGTAGATGCGGTTGTTATTTCCCATGCCCACAATTGCAACCTATTAAAGTCTCAGTCTTCGCTGAACAGTTCAGAAACTAATTAAGAGTTGCTTAATTGTTTTTAACAAAGAGAGCTCAAGCTTAGCTACAGAATTGCGGTAGGTTTTTCTGTCTAAGTCATAAGCGATTCGCTGCAATCACATTTAATACGAATTCGTATCAATTTTTTTTTAAATATAAAGTCTAAACTATTGTAAAACTGTATACTTATATGACGTACGTGAGGCTTTACAATTAAGAAATAAATTGATGTAGTAAACACAAATTATATTTTTCAGCTAAAAGATGTCCACTACTGGGCATAGGCTGCCCAGTAGTGGACATCTTCCAACCTGTTCTTTTTTAAATCTATAAAGGGAGACTCATGTTCACTGGTATCCGTTGATTTTATTTATGAAATTATATTTTATAAATAAGCTTATGACTTAGACCAAACGTATGTCCATAATGTAAATGTATGACCAATAGGTCAAATCCGTTCCTTTCCCGTTTCATACTAAAGTACGATAAAACTTTAATCTAACGTGCAGTGTTGATAAACAGGGTATAAAGGGTATGGTGTCATGTTCACATTATTTTTATCGACTTTGCTATATGTATTCGATAACCTATATTTTGGGGGTTTCCCCTTTTTATTTACAATTAAAATTTAATTCTTCTTTTTTTTCCTCTAGAAGGCATAGGCCTTCCCAAAAATCGCAATGATGACCATTCATGCGCTGTACTATATCCATGATCTACCTAGTGGGGGATCTACCCACGCCGCGTCTACCGGGCTACCAAAAAAACTCTTTCAGATCTAACAGCCATCTGTTGAACATACGATTTGCCGCACACATCGACACTTCAGTGGAGCAGATTTTTCTGTGGATCTCCTAATTTTTGTTTAGATCTCGCACGCTGACCTCCAAGAATAGCCTTCTCTATTGCTACCTTAGTGACCTTGAGTATTCTCATAAAAAAATTATCATTAATGTATACATTTTTAAGGTCACATAATATTCCGATTTCAAATAAAAAAATGTTAAAAAATATTTTATATAGTTCCAAAAATATTTTATTTATTTATTTAAATACATTTTTTATCTGTACAAAATCCAAAGTTTTACACTTATTGTCTAGAGGTATTGCTTTACTAGCCAATGTAGTGAGAGATAAAGTGTTAAGATTTTTGATATTTATTTGTTATGAAATATATGTTAATTACCAATGCCACAGTCGCTAAATGAGCCATGCAAAGGACAATTTAGTCGGAAACATAAAACAATTTAGTCGGAAACAACAAACAGCAAAGTCAGAAGCAGCTAAACGAAATTACAGATCGTCGTCTTGCCTCCATAGTGATCGTTTATTCAATGCAATTGCGAATAATTTTCACGATCAAAAATAAGTTGAAACTTTGATCAATATATATATATATATATATATATGTGTGTGTGTGTGTGTGGCCAGGTCTTTGAGCGCGTAGAATAGGCAAACATATTATTTTTGATCCGAAAGATGAAACTTTTTAACTAAAAAAAACTCAGAATAAATTAATGTTAATTTTGCTGTTGGTAATTTTTTTAGAATTGTAATTTTTGTTTACATACCCAAAAGTCGAACACATTTACTCATTCATTTTACACTTTCCAACAGGTGAGATGGAAGACAAACGGTTATTCGATTACAACTATATAAAAAAGAATAAACAATAGGTAACGAAATTTCTTGAAAAAATTTCGGAATGTCATCGACGGTAGACGCAGTGTGGTATGTAGTCCACTAGGTGGACGGACCTCATAGTGAAGGTTTCGATAAGTTGCTGAGGTCTATGCATTACAGTGGGCATCTATCGACATAAAACAAAAAGAACCTTAGAAATTGCAAAAGATATATACTTCTTCTTTTTTGTTTATGTATTCCAATCACCTGTATAATTTTCAATGTGACATGACCAGATACCTGAAATTCGTAAAACAAAGCTACCGCTGTTTTATATTGATAACACTAATTTATTAATATTTAAACGAATAATTATGACAACGTAATGGTTCTAATAAAACAAAGATATGATTTATTCGTAGATTTCTTTTACTCCTAAGTTGTTTCAATAGTTCACTGCCTGCGGCTACGAACGTAATATATTAGGTAAATGGACCACCTTTGATTGTCAATTAATTTTGTAACTTGATGTTGTGTGGTGGTCTCTCTTCACGGTTAGATCTAGAATTAATTCACGAAGATGGATATAAACAAGTTGACGATAAATTTCCTTATGTTATTTAACGAATTTGGTTGATAATGACTTTGTTGATTTAGGTTTGTAGCTAGTGATATATATAACTGCGATCATATGTCATAGGACTTTCACAACTAAGATGATAGAGGTTTTTTTTTATCTCACTCTCCTATTTTAAATCTATGACAGGCACTTTTGTATCAAATAATTTTCAGTACATTTTACTATAAGCGTTCTCTTCTGTCGTCCTTCACATGTTCTTATATTCATCTTTTTTCATTATTTACATTGTATTGCATACTCTTTTCTTTTAATCAAGCTAAGAAAGGCTTGAAGCGGCCTATCTTGTAAGTGGAATACTTAGAACTTGCTTGCCTTAAAGCCTTTATTTACAATTAGATTAATATTAATCTGGGAATCCCCGAAGTTCAAGTAGCTACCTGCGTTCTACGAGGCTTTCCCACTGTATATTTATATATATATATATGCAGTGGTATATATATTTATATACATATATATATATATATATAGTTTCATCTTTCGGATCAAAAATAATATGTTTGCCTATTCTACGCGCTCAAAGACCTGGCCATAGTTATGCTAGCAACGCCACAGCTATTTACGCTATCTAATAAAAAATAAAACAAGTTATTACATTAGTCGCCTTATATATTATATCTTCAAAGAAATTTAAGATTGAGGAGTCTAGAATGTGTAGATGAAGATGTCGGAAGTACCAGAAGAAAAATTACTTACAAAACAACGACTAAGGATAGAGTGAGATAGAAGACGATCACGGAGAAAGTCAAAAATCATAAAGAAGTAGAATATATATTTAGTTTTAGTGAAAAAACCATATCCCGCTTACGCTTTCGCTTGTGTAATGGACGCACGCGAAAAATCTTGTCACTCCGGCGGGTTGTTCGAACAGGCATAGGTCGTCATAGAGGAACGCCCGGGTTTGCTATTTTACGAGCTTTCGTGGAAAGTAACATAGCGGTTTGTATAGAAACAACTTTATGACTGGACCTATTGCATTGTCAAGTTTCCCCGGCTTGTGCGAATTGCGGTGCAGTAAAACTCTTTGTGTTGAATTATTTTGTTTGCGCGCACATTGGTCGGATGCCACGAAAGCATGAAGTGAAACTGAGGAAAAATATACCTTCCCGGTGTACGTGTTTTACTTGGAACGGTACGTTGAATTGTTGCTTATGCAAGACTTGAGTTTTACTTAGTCATTCGCGGGAATTTATGATACCATGATTGACGAATAGATAAAGCATACATATATAAATATATAACGTTAAAGTATATTCAGTCATATATTATTATAACAATTCGTAAATTAATTTCAGTCTGGATTTTCATTTTTAATTTTTCTATCTTTTATTTAACAATTCCCAAAAGGCTAACTTAGTTATGTTTCTGTAATTATGACCACAGAACAGCTAGCTTAGCGTATATTACTTTGGAAGGTTGTCAACCGGATTATTGTAAATAAATAGGAGAGAAATATGAAATGGACTTCTTGTAGTTAAATTTAGAAAGACTAAATAATATAAAATATTTAAAACTAGTTTAATAGTCTATATTACTTAATAAGCTAACAATAAATGTAAAAAATTCTTGTTAAAAATACGAACTCTAACCAACGTATAAAAATTCAAATTAATTACATTTAGTTTCATAAACCAATTCCATTTGATCGTACGCGTTTCGTTTCAAACACTTGAAGGAATCAAAGTCAAATTTAATGAAGTGACCGCGTCCCGACCGCAACTTAATCACTTGTCTTTTTATAAAAACAAGTAATTTTTAATTGCTCTCAGTCAAATAAAAACTAAGTCAAGTTAGGCATAGTCTACACTAACTATTTTATTTATTTAACATAACATTGTAGAGTAATTTTTAATTTTGTAATAAGATAATTTTTAGTATATATTTACAATAAAATATGTAAGTATTATATGTATTTCTATACAAATTTATCTTAATAATAAAATATATACAAGGTGTCAAGTTTTAGGGGGACCGAAAAGTAATGTCGCTTTATTAAGTTAAATTCATACGATTACATTTTTAACGAGTTTTTATTTCTAATCAATAACATATTTACTTTTGTTATCAACAACCTTTTGCCATCTAGTATACAAATTTTCAATTCCGGAGCGGTAAAAATCATTCGGTCTTTCTGTTAAAATATGTCGACAAAAACGACATTACTTTCCGGTCCCCCTAATATAATATATTTCTTTAAAATTGAGTAATCGATGCAAATAGATGTATACATGTGAATATGTCCGCTTGTGTACTATATTTATTCTCCTGCTCTAACTCTATCTGTTCTTCTAAACCTGTCTTTATCACTCATACACATTCTCTCCTGTTTGTCTATGTGTCTGTTGTGTGTAAGCTATAAATCTATTCATCATCTAATTTTTGTCTTTCGTCTCTATCTATGTATCTGTACTCTATGTATGTATCTGTTGCGCATGCGCATGCACGTAAGTTAAAAGTTCACTTAACATTTCACACGAGAACTATTTTGGCAGTGCCGCGAACTTGTACCCATAGATCGTTACGTGCTGAGCAAGTAGGTGCGCATTCACATAACGTATCGCTAGTGTGTGCCTCACTCGTTCGTGTCAGGCGATGATCCGGGTCGTGCATACGTCACGATATCCGTCGACCCCTGACGGATCACGTCAGTGTCACGGCGCGTCACGGCGTGCGTCCGTGCGAGCGCTAGCACGCGAGAGATGCGCATGCGCCGCTCACGGAATTAGAGCACGTCGGCGTTAAGATGTTGAATGTAACATTCGAATATATCGATTGTTAAATCCTCGAATAAACATCCTATTGTTTCAAATAAAATATTCATCAGAGAATCTGAAATTAAAAATGCCGGCGCATTCTTTTTCGTTTATCTCCAAATTTTTTACCACACAGGCCGTTCGATTGTAGAATGATTTACTGAATATGAGACGTGATAAATCTCTACTTATTGTTAAGAAAATGGTTAAGAACCATTTACTAGACCTATGATTATTTATCCTTTTCATTTCTTTGTCTATCTATGTTTCTTGATTCTTTCTGAGGTATTAGGATCTAAGTCAGTTTGATGTTTTTATTTATTTCTATATCATATTTAGTTTGTGTATTATAATGTAATGTGTATTATACCTTATTTATTATAAGCATATATGCTATATACAACCTTCAAAAGGTCATCTGTTCTCTTTGGAAGACGTTATCCGTTACGTTTAGTCTATAGTCATGCAGAAACCAAAAGGTTCAGCGGCGATCTGTTGTACGCTCTCTATGACCCCTAATGCCTCTTCAACCTGGCTTACTACAATTCGATATTCATCGGCTAGTTTCGTTGGGATTACCGTTTTATTCATGAAAATATCGTGAACAAGATTGCTTATTGAGATTAAAAATAGATGACATGGAGGAATTTCAATTATTACACAGTAAAACACCTCGGAAATAATAAAACTGCGTGTATGAGACATTGACATATTATAGACAATATACGTATCATAAAACATATGTTTTATTAGACTTATTTATAGGTATAGGCAGAGGCTTCACAACCAGCGACTTCCCGGGGCCTTAGCTATGTTATTGGTCCACCGTGGGGGGCATGCCTGTCCAGTTCGTGGTCGCCACTCGAGAAACTTTTGGCGCCAATGGCCATTAGTTTTACAGGCAATGTTCCCCATTAACTGCTGCATGAGATGAGTAATTCTTCTAGCTATGATCTGTGATCTTGGTTCTTTTGCGGATCTCCTCATTTATGATTCGATGTAGCAGCAAAAGTCCAAGCATAACCCTCCTCATTTCCCCCTAAGTGACCTTGAGGCTTCTTATGAGGCCCGTCGTAAGTTACCACATCACAGTTTCATGTGTCATCACCGGCAGCGCACATTGGTCAAAGATTATTTTTTTTTATAATAAATATCGATCTCGTAGCTAAAGTCCAAGCAATACCCTCCTCATTTCCCTCTGAGTTACCTTGAAGCTTCTTATGAGGCCCGTTGTAAGTGACCACATCTTAGTTTCACGTGTCATCATCGGCAGCGCACATTGGTCAAAGATTAACGATAATTAACGATTAATTTGTAATAAATATTGAAACGTTTATAGGATGACTCTAGAATCATAGGTTGGGTAATAAACCAACGTATGACTCAATGTAGTAACACGTGCAAAATTAGATCACCTTCTCGGAAAAATGTCGCAAGCTACTTCAGTATAAGGTTGCATAAAAACTGCCAACATGTTTTATTTCTTTATTTTCCTGATTCTTTTCCTTCAAAATTTATATATCTTAGATGACACACTAATTTTATTTCTATAATTCAAATTGTGTTTCCTTTGACGAACTATTCAATTATATTACACGTGGTATAGTAATTTATGATATTTTTATAAACATATAATGTTATACATATATTTAAGTGTTTTATTTAATACATTAATAAAGTAATATTTTGTTCAACTCTGCACGGTTATATAACATAGTACCATATAAGAACATGGGTCGCGAGTTTGATTCCCGGAATACAGTTTTATATAATTGACAATTTGTGAATTAAATATGTTTTGCAACGTGCTCTCAGCCAACCCGCCTACAAAGCCTGGCAATTATGGTATATCACCCTATAGATATCTTTGAGGCGGCCTTAGCCTTGCAGGGGGCGTCCATGGGCTAAAACTGTGAATTTATCTGAAATATCAGGTAGTAAACTTAAAAGCTTATTAAATAAATATTTGTAAAAAAAACTATTATTTTGTTAAGATTTTTTTAAGTGGCAATAAAGCTTGGGAATAAATTACTAGCTACTACTACTCTATCGAAATCAAGACATTCTTTATTCAAAAGGCTTCTAAAAGTACTATCAAATCGTCATCTAACTTAAAATGTCGTTATTGTTGTTCCTACAGGATACTGCCATCGGCTCGGAAGGCAGTTTTGCTGAAAGCCGGCGAGAAACTCAACAGTTGCTCTTTACAAATATTGTTTTATAAAGACTGCTTGACAATAATTAGCTTCCTAAGTAAGCATCAACAATATTTAATTACACACACTAACATTAGTATAGTATTCTTGAAAAGAATTATATACTTTTATCATAAATATTTTTTTATGTCCGTTTGAAATCTCTCTATCTAAAATTGTTTGTGAAATTTTATTATACATACGTAACCCAAAGATTGTTTATTTAATATAATTACGAAAATGATAAAAAATACATTTTTTAGTTGACTCCTTTCAGAATTAGATGAATTTGAAACCTTTGTATTGTATCTGTAATTTTATTTCTAAATGGACTCCTGTGAATTTATTTTCTTATTTCGCAGATTATTATAAATAAATATATTTGAATATTTTAACAAATCAAATGAACTTTTTTATACCAAAATATCACAAAGGTTCTATTCTATAGAGCACCATAAAATCATGTATCGAATGATATGCCAATTTCCATCTTCAGTGCACTGATATCTAGATACGTCCTCTTGATTGAAATATTGGTAGACTCGTTGACGTCGTTTCAGCTTATAGATGCAAAAATATACCATAATCACCACGCTTGGCAGACAGGTTGGCGATCGCAGTGTGATAATATACGCAGAGAACGCTGTTGCCCATCTTCTAGAATCTTTTTACTCCAGTTGCAATCACATAAACCTAATGCACAAAGACTATATCTAAGGAAACAAAACGACTGGCGATCTTAAGGCTCAGTTCTCTGGCTCATCTTAATAAATTTACGAGATTACTTAATAACTGAAAATAAGTTTGGGCAAACGAAACATATAGCTGATGCGGCCTTAAGGTTGTATAGTAGTGACTATGAACTATTTTATCGGTAGACCCTACATGCAGTCCGATACCTACTAATCTAATTGGAAAACTAAGAGGGCGAAGTATGTCCAGCTTTGGACGTACTAAAGTTAAAACGATGATAATTACTTCCAGCACTTGGTCACCTAAATTTCTGTGACGCTTTAAATGTGTACTATCAAGCGATATTTGTCAATGTTATTATTAAAAACTTAGTTTAATTAAATACGTCGGTTTTTATCACGTTTTTTATAAGGTTACCGTTCTTGGGTTTATTAATTGAACTATGTGGAAAAACTTACCAAAGGCTGTTTATAAGTTTCCTTGATTAACAGACAGTCTCTGCGGGAAGCTTCGCCTTGTGTTATACAAAAAAGTTAATTTATGTTTTTATTAAATTTTAATAAGCATGAATGTTATAAATAACATGAATAAATATATATATATACATTTTATGATGAATATTTTAATGCAAAATAGGTACAGTTTTTTATCTGAGTATATGTAACATTAACATTTCAAGACGGTCACGATATGAAAGGTAGTAAGGTCACACATATTTCAAGCGTGGGATAAAAAGTACACTTGTTTAGGTAAGTAGTTTAGGTAGGTTAAATATACTTAAGCGATTATTCCTTATACAATATTTTCTTTTCAATACATAACCTCTAAATTTTTAAAGTTTTGGAGTAGAAACCGAACCTGAAAGCGTAAGTTGTGGCGTCCATCCAAAACTTGGAATTTTTCTCTTGTCCTATCTATCTTTGCTCTAGTTGCATTTTCATATTCCGATATTTCGAGGTAGATATACTTCTTAAATTAGTCATTAATAATGAAAATCTAAAAGAAAGTCCTACGTCGACAACCATCGACTGAAATCATGATGTTGACTATCAACTTCTTACTTTATTTAGAGTGACCACTAATGTAGGTCATAAAAGCCTGAAAATTGAACTCCCATATAATTGCATCATTTAACACTAAACTAAAATGTTCTAAATAAAACATTTGAGAAGAGTCGACATAAAATTTCGACGCATTTTATTTTATGTGAAATTCTTCGTATATATCCTTAATACAGTAGTTTTACCATATAATTTTCAAGCCTTATTATCACCTAAAAACTCTTTACTTCAACTTTAAAAGGTATGCAATTAATTTAATTAATTTTCCTATTTAAAATTAAAAATCAGACGTGTGTAATAAAATTACTAGTAAAAGACATCAACGCGTGAATGGTGATATTTATCGTTTTTACCATAAGTTACGGCCCTGATACGGATGCGTAAATTAGTTTTACTTAACCAAGTTTCTCTTAACTAATCATCTATTCCAGCTATAACTGTCGTCGCTTAATGATTTTGCGGTATGCTCACTCGAACTAGTCCAGAATATGTAAACTGTTCCCCTTTATAGAAGAGGCGCTATTGAACGGGTATGTGCGAAATGGAGTTCATCAAGACCCGATTGCAAGGCTTTATAAAGTAGAGTTTACACTAACTGGATTTTTATCATTTTAGTCCTTAATTTATTTGTTACGTATATAAATGACATGAATCCCATAGTACAAGCGAAATATACTTTGAAAATAAATTCTGTATGTAATATCCAAAGTGCTGTAAATATATAGGTATATAAACGTAGTTATTTTGCAAGAGATAAAATAATATTTTTGGGATATACATAATAATTTGATTTCTTTCAAATAAACAAGAAGTATTTAAAGAATTATCAATGATCATCCTTTTTTCTTGAGAAAATTACTAAAAAAACTGTAATTTTTTTTTAACAAAATGTGAAAGTAAAAATATGAGTATTTATTTTAGTTAAGAAACTTCACAGACATTATATCGAGTTTAATTTTTAAATTTGAAGGACATTAATAAAGATTCTTAATTAGAATAATGTCCTTGATATCTTAACGTAATAATTATGACGACCCCAGACTCTATTATTAGAGATTTTACGCCGAGAAATTACTGGCATGTCAAAATCCGATAACATCAATTCACATATTTTTCATTCTCTCTGTTTTTTTATATATCTTTCTCCTTTTATTCTTCACAATGTCTTTTTCACTCATTCATCACATTTTGATCTTCTTCCGCATATCTCTGTATTTCCCTAATTTACATTCCTTGTTAAATTTGGTTCTTACTGCTGCATATTTTTTCTCTTGTTTACTTTTTTAACAATTTTTAATTCACAAAATTTTATTCCAAATATTGATTTTTATTTATTTATTAAATTATATCGATAGTTGATTTGATATTTTATAACATTTTTTATTCTTGTTGTCTTACCCGACTTTTTATTCTAGTCCTTATTTTTTTTTTCTAGCGATGGTCTACCACACCACTTCTTTACAGAACTTTAGGAGTATGGAGCGGCATTTTTCGCCACCCATGAAAAAGAGTCGTCTGTTTCACTTTCCTACATATTTTCACCTCGAGATCTAGCTATGCTTTATTCGGGATTTCTGTACGCGATACAATCAGAAACTGAGAAGATAAGAAAGTGATCAAAAAATTTTAACAGATTGGCTTGCTCTACTTAAAGTGAATAGGCTACATAGTGTCTAAAACCTATAACCAATAATTAATTTTAATATATCGTAATTCCATTTTTGAAAAATTTGATTTTTGGATAAGGTAAATCATATATTAAATGATATATACAAATACCCTTGCAAAATTTATGCAATTATTATGAATCATCCTGTATATTTTGCAACTTTATAACTAATATCATTTATTATTTTGAAAATTTAATTAAAATTATATAAAATGCATTGCCGTACAAAAGTCTATCCATCAACGACGCGTATGTAAAATAGTTTTAAACGAAACTGTACAAGGAAAGGATCGTGCCCGTGTTTGCTTGGAAGCCTATTTATGTCATCATAATGCTCGCGGTCTGTTTAAAACCTGACTGAGACCCGTTGCCTTCGGTTGGTAATTAACGTCATTTATTAAACCATTCTATACGTATTCGTGTATAAAAACCTTATTTATTATTGTGGTACAATGTTATTTTTTACACATGAATGAACGTTATACACAATAATATAGTAAAAAATTGATTTAACATATACGTAGAAGTATATAACGTAAATGATTTCAATGCTATGGATTAGGGCGGAATTAAGTTAGGTAGACCATTCAGGAGTGAGGATATGGACGAATAAAAGTAACCCAGTTCGTTCCAAATGGATAGCTGAGGTCCATTTTTAGGGGCCCTTAAAGCATGTCACTTCATGGAACATTCATCGAAGCAATTTAAGCTCAGCGGTTTCACAATCCAGAATAATAGTGAAGCCCTAGAGGAGCCTCCGAGTTTTACTACCTTAAAAGAGGTCTCAATCTATAGCAGTGTTTCCCAAGTTGAGATCCACGATTCACAGGGAGGAAATTTAATTGTAAAGACAAACAATTCGAAAATGGACTCAACGCTAGTTTAACCATTTTGCTTTAAAATAAAAATTATGTATCTTAAACAAGAGGCCAATAGATGGCCAAGGTCCCTTTGTAAGGACCATTAAAGCTTGTCACTTCATGAAGCATTCACCATAGCAATTTAAACTCGGTGGTCTCCGAATCTGGTAGAAGAGTACTACATACGTAGTAGCCAGAGCGTGGGTCCCTCAGAAGCCTTCCAGCTTCACGACCTTAAAAGAGATCTCAATCTATACCAGTCTTTCCCAACGTAAGACCTGCGCTCAACAGGGAGGCAGTTTGATTGTTAAGAGAGGCAACGTATTGCCCTAAACTCAACACTAGTTTAAACCTTTTGCTTAAGTATAAAAGTTATGTATCTTAGATACGTGGACGTAACTTGGCACAATAAAGGGTGGAAAACACTGGCTATTTGGACAGCAAAAAAAAAAGGAAAAATAGTGATCGTCATTATCTAATTTGATTTAAAAAATCCTTATCTTATTTATTAATTCATGTCAAATATACCAAGAAACGTCTAATGGAAACCTGATCGTTCGATATAATAAAGACATTAAATTTTGTTAAGCAAACAATTTATTATCGACCTATTCTTCTTATTTTTTTGATTTAGAACCATCGGTTCTCAGATTTCAACTAATAAATCTTTTTTTTAGAATAATCAAATACATTACGTTACGAATTCACAGTTCACACCTTTAAAAAATTCCTTTCACGACTTTAAGTTCCACCGCATGCGTGTGTAGAAGCAATAAAAGTGCAGAAATATGTTATTAAAATGCATACTAATATATAATTAACGATATATCATTTGCTACTATTATTTACGTCAAGCATACATTGCTGTCTTTCTTGATTTTTTCATATTTTTATCTTAAATATAATCATCGATGGTTCGGTCATTTTAAAATGTCACCTATTTGTCTTCATTATTACATAGTTCGACAAAAAGTCAGTAATCAATAGTAGCCTATTGGTAGAGGATTAAGAATTACAATCGTATTTTTAAAAAATAATTAAGACAGACTTATTAGGAAAATAAGTTTCTTTTTACTACTTATTCTAATCATAAAATACTTGAGCAGTGGTGGATCAGCGGTATAAGCTTTCGATCGCAGGTCGTGTGTTCAATTCCCGGGATACAATCTTATATATAATTCACACTTTGTAAATTAGTTATATGGTATTGCCACAACTCACAGACAAGTTTCCAAATGGGCAGCTTCGTCCTCTGGGTACTATAATACCACACTAAAATCGCCAACCCGCTACCTGTTTTGCGATTATGGTATATCTCCCCATTGAAATCGTTGAGGGAGTTTTACGGATTTATACTGATTGTCCTTTGATATTTAAAGCTCTGTGTCATTAATAGAGACAGAACTTTGAAAGAGCATAACTTAGAAATATTTATAAAAGCTAAAGTCGAAGGCTGTTCTCAGACAAGATAACCAGAAAAGATGTTATTAACCATGTAGTTTTTCCGGTGTTTATATAAAAGGTGACTGCATATAGGTGTAAAAGATTTAAAGGGGTGAATTAATAATTTATTTACTGATAAGTATATGTAGTGATATGGTAGACCCTATTCAAAAATAAATAATGTTATAATATTAATGTAAGAAAGGCAGTTTTCAAAATTCGGATTACTGATTATAAAAGTTAGTTCAATGCTATATGTGAGTGCACAGTTTATATTGTAGAACATATTTCACAGTGTTCGTTTTATACAGGGTGATTGCAAATTAGTGTAAACGATTTTATACTTTGAGCTTAATAATTATTTATACCATCCTTTCTTTTATATCTTTTATAATTAGTTTGATTAATTACAGTGATCTTTCATACACCTTATGAGAATAACATAAGAATAACTATTAATATAGATTCTTCTTCAACCATCGTTCCTTAAGAGTAAATATTTAGTATGTTTGCGCTAATATATTGAACTTACATCCTATTTTAATTTTTAAAACATTTATAAGGGTTAATCTCTGATATATTAAATATATAATCCAATATGTACATCAACGGATCATAAACGAAATATCTAATCCACAATTCAAGTATCAAAATAGATAAGTCCGGCATGGTATACCGTTGTGTTCAGATAAATATTTTTGTGTATCAAATGTACCTCGTCTCGCGTCTCGACCCCCAGACCTCTCACTAAAAGCAAAAGTAACTCCGCAACATCCCAACGACCGACGATACGGTGCTTATATTGAATATGTTTAGATTGAACGCTTCGGAATCTCCACTTATATGAATCTTTAGATAAGTCACTACTTAAACTTAATGTTAGACCTTTCAATATTACAAACAAGTTTAATAATAATAATAACATAATTAGAGTGTACATATAAAATGATCTGAAAGTATTAAAATATTTAGATAAAAATTTAGATCTAAAACTTTCATATCTTCATACTTTCATATCATATCATATCTATGTTAAGACTCAAGTTTCTAAAAAGCTTTAATTTATAAAAAAATTACAAACCTAATACTAGACTAGTAATAGTAGTTTCAGCTCAAATGTCCCCTATAAGAATAAAAATAAATAAAATTTACCTAGCCACCTTAGAGTAAGAAGATGATGGAAGAAAGGCGAGGAAAGAAAGAAGGTATGAAAGAGCAAAACGAAAGATATTGTGAAGGACAAAAGTAAAGAATGAAAGATATTGTGACTGAAATAAAGAAAAGACTGAAAAAAAATTATTGAACTATGAAGTCCCTGATCTCAAAAAGTTAGGGGCACGAGAGGCCCACAATAACGGGGGCTATATAAAAAAATGTCCCCTATAAGCATCCTCCAAATATGTCTAGAGGGAGATATATTATAACCGCCACGCTTGGCAGGCGAGTTGGCAATCGCAGTGTGGTATTATAGTACGCAAAGGAAAGAAACTAACACAAGAAAATATAAAGCTTAACTCGTTGGTTAGTTGTATTGTAGTGTAGTATGCATTTACTCGGTGATAAAATGTAGATAAAAAAATACGACGGCTGTTATTTCAAATCATATATTATAAGGAGTTTTATTCAAAATATATTTATTCTATTCGAAACGCAGAAACTGTCAGACATATGCGTTTACACGTGACTGTTTCTTTATATGATGCGCGAATAAAAATTTAAACTGTTATTACTATGTTTATTCAACTCTTTATCGTTCATCGGATCTAGAATAATATTTTCCTTCAATAATTTTACTCGTTATTGTAAAAATATTCAGGTGTAAACGCATCTTTAGTTTCTTTTTGCTGTCGATTACGACAAAAATCTGTGTCTTTGACATTAAATAAACAGTTATATTAAGTCTTGTGAAGGAGAAATTTTATTACGTAGTTGGATTTTCAAAAAATTTCGACAGTGTCATTTTATATGAATAATAGTTTAGATTGTAGTAATAATGAAAATTTTCACAGTCTTTTTTTTGGGAAAAATAACTTTTTCACACCGCGAATATGTTACGACAACCACGAGGCCGTGGTCTCCGTACGCTGGTCTAATCAGGTCTAAACCAAGCTCGATATTTGCCGAAGCAATACACATGGACGAAGACCAGCACAGATGGGAAACATGGTAAACGATAATCGTTCCAAAAAGAGTCACTATCCACAGTAGTGAGAAATAAAAAACAAGGAGTAAAAAGACAGTTCCAGCATAAATTCTAACTTGAGGCAGGCTTGTCCCCAAGTTGATACATTCAAACCTAGTGGTCATGCAACAGTCAGATGAAATGGAGCTGTCGACCTACAAAGGTAAATGGTTAGACAATTAAAAGCGAAGAGGTGAAAACGCCATCACTTGTCTCCGCAGTCGACCGCAGGCGCACCCCGTTGTAAAAACCTTACACGCATTGACTTTCTACTTTGTTCTGTTTGGTTGCGTACAATTCATAAGCTGAAGCGGGTTATGAATATATATTTTTAATCAAATTTTTCTTGAATATGGTTTATATGCTGTTATTGTTTGGACAAGGTGCAGCTATTTCTAAATATTTATAACACTGCTAATTATTTTTTTTCAAAATTTTTGTTTAAACTTATCACGAAGACATATTTGATACATAGAACGAAAAATTTTGATTTTCTATTTTGGTTTTTTAAATTCGTAAAAGTGTGTCCATATTAATAGACACTTATTATAACCTTTTCTATAAATCACTATTCTAGAAAGTCAACTAATAATGCAGACAGACAACCTTGTTAGGGTCCTCCGAAGGCTTCGGATGTAGGTTGGTTCTTACCAGGCCTACTAGGAATCAGTGGGTGGGGCCTATAATTAATTTAATGTAATTAACTATAATCATATTTTTTCAAAGTATCTTTAACGTAAATCTAATTATTAAACACATTCTAATTTTAAAAAATCCTGTACTACCTCATATGAGTTAAAATTTTATTACCGGTTTAGTAAATTTATTCAGTGTAATGAGAAAAGTATTTGTTTCGTTAAAAAGTAATATAAGCAGAAAAATATTTTGCGCTGCTTCGATTTCTTTAAATAAATTTAACTTTTAAAATTATAAAAAATATTCCAAATTCTTGAATTTTTGTTTTACTTGTAGTACGTGTATTATATACCATTGTCAATATTCGCAAATAACGTATATATGCTTAGTGAGGAATTTGGTATGTAATTATCATCATTGTATTGATTACAGGCGTAAGATCTGCAATGTTCGACATTGGACTTTCAAAAAGATATCCAATAAGACCGTAACAAATTCACGCGTTTCCACCATATAGGTGGACGCCCTTTGCTGCGTTTTTCGGCGCGTGCTCCTCAATTTATAACCTTAAAGCCTATTACAGAACACAAACATTCGTTACGATAAACAGTGCTCATATACAGAAGAAATGCATGTGTCTTGAACTATATTGAACTGTTAAAAAAAATATAAATATTTTAAAATCGCTACAGCCTATCACTTAAGTCGAACCGCAGTATTATGTAATTTCTATGCGGTATTTGAAACCTCTTTGTGAGTGTTGTTTAAAATCGTATTTACAGGTTTTGGAATTGTCTTTTAACATAAGCTGTAGTAATAAAAGTTTGCAATTTTCTTTCTTGTTAGGACAGTTAAACGATTGCATGTTTCATGTTAAATACCGTGAAATATTTCACATTTCATTGTTAATTGCATTTCGTAAACCTAACAAATGATAATCAAATTCCGACGTTAAATTCCGTTTACTTATTTAGATCTAAATTCCTCAGATGAACAAGCGAAGGTGTCTCGGCATATCATTTTTTTTTAAATAATGTAAATCTTCATATATTTAATGAACAATGAAATAGCATAAAGTGGAACACATAATTCTTAATGTGTACTTCAATCTTTGTGGTCATTTACGTGCGATAACCATTTTTTTTTTAATTTTGATGTCCCGTTTTTGGGGCCTTACGTTCATCTCTTATCATGGGAGGATAGGGTTTTTAATTGCATAACAATTTTCATATGATTTTAGTTAATTTACTTTATCATTGTTCTTTCTTCTCAGCGCCTTTCATTATTTTTCTCAAATATCCTTTACAACATCCCTTTTTATAATTCCTTCCATACATCGCCTCACTTCCTTCTGCTTCCCTCTAGAGTTCTACAATTTTTAGTTTATTATTTTTATCATTTGTTTAATAATTTATTTATTCTTAATTCTTATTAACTTTTTAATATCTATATCACATTTAATTTTCTTTTCTAATATCACAACTATTTTATCACTTATACTTTATTATTTTTATTGTTCTTGATGTTGTGTAAATTTTATTTCGTTTTTCCAGAAGTTCAAAAAGGTCAGGTGACACACCAGTGAGGTGATGTTCTACTCTTCTATTTTCTCTATCAATCGGGTCTGGTATTCTATGTAGTAACTATTTGCGTAAAAACCTTTTTTATTTTTTTTAAATGTAACAATGACTCTATCATGGCACAGTCTTCTGGTTCCGATATCTCTTATAGCTGTAGGTGAACTATACTAGCTTACATAATATTAACTTATACTAATGAAAAAGAAGCCTTTTGAAAATAATATGAAAGCCTATTGTAAAAATGTATACATTTCTCTATAGTAGAGTCGTAGTTAAAATGCGTTTGCTTCTGGTACTTATGTATGTTGTATATAATTACTATACATTTTCGTACAAGTGTTGAAAAGCAATAGTCAATATTTTAACTAGTTTTTCATTATATATTTATTTGTATTTTTAACAATTATAGCTATATATTTTAATAATTATGAACATATACACGCTCCATCTATTAGGGGGAATGGAAAGTAATGTCGTTTTTGTCGACATATTTTACAGAAAAAACGATTGATATCGCTCCGGTATTCAAAATTTCTATACTAGATGGCAAAAAGTAGTTGATAATGAAGGTGAATATATTGTTGATTGTAAATAAAAACTTGTTAAAATGTAGTCGTGTGAATTTAACTTAAGAATGACACATTACTTTCCGGTGTTACTAATGTATCAGTATCGCGGGGTTGTCCAGGTTGTATAACTTACACTACACCTCACTTATTAGACTACACACCTGCACGAATAAAGTCGTCCTTCGTGCTTACCGCCTTCGATGTAACTATACACAGTTTCAAACACATCAAATGTATGCTATGTCAGTATTATCTGTACTATATGAATAATATACCGTATGATATACATGCATGTAATTCAAAAACTTACAACTAAATTTAAATATCGATATTGTTGTAGTTATCTATTGTAGACTTGCGATTGTAGGTCACGGGTTTTATTCTCGATACACAATATCTCACACTGTGCATTAATTATATAAGATTGTCACAACTCATAAATATAGCAGATGCCTTTGCGTAGCATACCGCACTGCGATAATCTGCCTATCAAACGTGATGACTATAATAAATCATATAGATATATTTTGGAAAGGCCTATGCCTTACAGTGGGCATCCATAGGCGGAAAAACTCCGTAGTTTACAAAGAAAGAAAATATAAAAACAATAACCGAAGATAGCGATCGTTATGAACAAAAGCAAATCGAACAAAAGAAAAGCAAAAAGTTCGTTTTGATCCTAATTTGTATCCACTTGTATCTAGAAACCTTAACAATGCGAATCTGGTTAAAAAATTAAAGAAAAACTACGTGCTTTAAGGTTATATTCAGGCTTTGATATCTTTCTAAACTCAAGTCTATCTAATATTCCTCTCTTGCATACTTACACAATGACATAGTCATCTCGATTGATTGATTTATTGATTCGCTTTGAAAAAGTTCCATTGTGTGAGTAAGCTTATTGGATGTTACTTCCGGTGACATGAGCTTTTGCCTCTCATCTGTACGTTCAAACATTCACGGTTAACATTTGAGTTTTTATATTATTATTTCTAATATGTACCTGTGCTAAAGGAGAATTATAGATATCAATGAGCGGCGACCTGTTCTCCATTTTAAACTACGAGTTGTTGAAGCCCCACATTTTCCTTCAACTCCTATTAGATAATTTTAACTAACTTCCTTTCTCATCATTTGTCTTTCTGAATGTACTTCATTCTTTACTCTAATTTCCTTAACAGTGTCTTATATTCTTATGTCTTATTACTTTCATTATTTTTGCTCTTTTTATTTATTTATTCTTTATTGCTTATCATTGTTTTTCCTATTACCTTTTTTCAGAACTCCAAAAAGGTCTGGCTACATTCCTCTTTACATACCAGTGAGGCAATGTACTTCTCTTCTGTTCTGTCTGCTAACAGAAACTGGTTTTGTGTGTAGCACAATAACTTTTTAAATCTAATAATGGTAATATAAAATTGTTACAGTAGTGTATAAAGTATTAAACATGAAGCAAATCAGAGGTATGTATGAGATATAATAAAATATTTAATAAGGTTTTATCACGTTTCACGTAACAGGCAGTGGACGTTAGATGCGTCGTAAATTACCGTTTTTACGATATATTTTATTATTTTCGTACAATGTAAAAAAAACTGTTATAATTTGTCAAATCGTTGTGGATCGTGCTACATAACCTGCTATAACGTCTTGTCAGTTTCGTAAAGAGGTGATTTGAATCTAAAATTATGTCAACTATAAAAGTTTTAACTGACCAGAAAAAAACAATATTTACATACGCTTTTGTTTTTATAAACACGGCATTAATATATGTATTAATCCTTATCATAATTATTACGTTGTGTAGACACGATATTAAAATGTACCAAAAAGTCGGATTAATATTCATATTTCACTAGTTAATTTTATCTCAAAATATATATATCAGATATATATATCTAAAATTCCTTGCTGCGGGAGACTCCATTGATTTAATGTATTATTAATCAAACAAAGGATAATTGAGCTAAATTTATTTCTTCTTTTTTTCAACCGATGGACGGCCATTGCAACGATGACAATGGAGTGGTATATTTAATGGAATCAGGCGTTACCTCGCGGAAGTCCATCCTAAGTAAGAAAAGGACCAATATTTAGCCACTTCCGCACATGCAGTGGTAGTCGTGCAATGAAATGCACCGCCCGCCAGCCCGCTGATAAATGCGTATGCGGCAAACAATGCGAATCACACAACCGCCACCACCAAATTACTCAACACGTGTTTCACCCCTCCACGGGGCATCTTCAGGAGTTATGTTACATCGATTAGTGCCAAACACAGAGTGTAAGTGTAAAGTAAGTAGTAAAGTGTATGGAGTGGTACTCGGGGCGTACTGGCACCACGTCTATCAGCTGGTCGCCACTCTAGAACCTTTCTGCCCCGACAGCTCGGTCGCACAAAAACCGTTACCGACGTAGCGAGAAAAATTACTCGTTTCAAGTGGCAGTTGGTGGGTCAATGCCTCGTGGAAGTAAAATATGTGATCTTAACGCATTCTACTTATTAATGACGACTTTTGGATAATTTCAAAAGTAGAAATCTACGTGAATAGAGACAGTTGTAAAATCATTTTAAAAAATTAGAGTTGATTTTAATAAAGATATAATAATGAATTTTAATTATGTATATACTATATTATTATATTTATAACATAAGTCTCATAGTTTGTTTTGACTTCTTTGTACAAATGGTAAAATGTCATTAATAATTCGTAACTACAAATAGAAATATAATTGTTACAACTACATATAGAATAAATATGTACTCGAATTTGACAATTGAAAAACTATACCATGCCTGCGTTTAAGCAATCTTTTGATATGAATTATAAAAGAATCGATTTAAACTGAGCGGTGGTTGCTCGGCAGTAAGGACAGAGACTTGATATCTTAGGGATTCGATTCTTGAGAGACAATCTTATACAAATCACACTTTATGCATTAATTATATAAGATTGTAATAACAAACATGTTTCTAGAGAATTGGCAGCGGCGTTCTCTTATTATAAAAAACTGCGAATTGATATATCCACCATCGATATCTTTGAAGGAAGCCTATATCTTTGAATATATATAGGCTGAGAAAAATTAAACAAATATAGATATAAATACAAGCTTTTTATACCTTCAAAAGGCTTTAAAAATAATAACTGTTTTGTCTGCAAAAGTGCACAGTAATGTAATACACCGTATTGTAATATATCTAAATTATTTTATAATTACTTTATTAATTTCATTAAAAAAAAAACTACTAAAAAAGCACACATTATAAAAATCTATGTGACGAAAAACTTTAAAGTTAATTCGTCTGCTATTATTATTAGTATATTGTAAATTTGATCGCTCGTAAGAATTTGTTTTGGGCTGTTTTGTGATCAAAACGCGTTTGAAATCCTATAACAAATATATTTGAAGTATTTCGTTTAATTTAATTTACAATAGTGTTCACAGCGAATGATCCAAAAAGGTTAATGATATATTTTTTATTCCAACCAATATTATGTATTAAATTTAAATCACTAAGAAACTATAGAAATAGTTTCAAATTAAAAATAATGAGGTACCATTTTTAAAATTTCATATATATAACATTTTTTCGTAAAAATGCCGCGATTCATGTCAACATAATTTACCATAGATATTATATATATATATATATATATATTTATATATATATATATATATATGGAATAGAATTAGGTTTAAAATGCTTAAAGATTTGAATGCATAGCTTATTATCTGTCAATTTTATTTAAGATACACCTTGCTAAAACTCAATAATTTAAAAAATAATCAATGGCGTAATGATGTATATATATGTATACATTTCTGTCTGCTAAAGTTAATTATTATTTACTATCTGTCCTTGCATAATTTGTACTATCAGGTGTTAATAGGCTGTCGCATTGTTATAAAAAAAAATGTAACATATTTCAGAGTGATCATATTGTACCGTATGATTGCTGAAAAAAGCTACGCAACCAGCCATTTAAAATTTTTATACGTGCAAACGAATTAGAGCTTATATAAAATCATCTATTTTTCTATATTTAAGCTTTATTAATATTCAATAGGGTTATTCGTAGTCCGCCAACGCAAAATAAAACATACCTGACTAATACATTTTACTTTGCAATATACATGTTCTAATAATCAATCATAGATTTGTCTGTGACATCTTTCGCAAGTTGATAACTCTAACAATAATTGTATATTTACGGGAGAACTTTTACAAAAGCTCAGACTTATACAGGGTGTTTTTAAATAGATTTAAAAACTTTAAAGCAGTAAATGTGTATATGTGGTAAGCATATATATGGTATAACACACCAAAACAGAATGTTTTCATATATAATAAATAAAAAAGGTTTTATTGTGAGAAATGGCGTTTTCAAAATTCGAATCACTTCATGTTTAAGTTATTTAATGTTATAAGTTAGATATAAGCTATTGGCATATCGTATTCAATAAAAAATATATTTCAAAGTGTCACTTTATATGCAGTGATTGTAAATAGATTTAAAACTTTTATATGTACAAATTTATAGGCTTCCTATCTATAACTAATTACTTAATGTAAATGATAAGGTTCGTTTATTATTAAATTTCAAATAAAACCTATTTGGCTTACCCACTCTATCGTGTGAAGTGATAAGACAACGACAGTTATAAATATCTATGACCTTTATCGATATGTCGAATAAAATAAATAAAAAAATGACATTCCTTTAACATATTTTTTTTAATATATAAAATCGTATACTTATTACCGTATCTTACTGTACAATTATTAATAATGTCAAGTTTATGTTGCAAAAAAATTTGTTTTTCTTTTTATAGTTTTTAATTCACTTTTTTTAAAGGTTTATTAATTTGTAAAAAAAAATATTGCGCATGGTATGTATAATGAGATCAAGAGTTTTAACAAAAAGAGATAAGAGTACTTACTTTAATAAAAGTTCAGTCTTGCGGCTCGGTGCGAAATTTTTCGAAAATATGTTTTTCGCAAAACAAATAAATGTTTTCCACTAAACTTTTACGTGCATTTATCCATGGTTTCTATGTTACACTGTTATTCAATCACTTTTACCACTATACTATACTTGTCTTGGTATTGTGAAAATATTTCGAATTTTTTTGCAAAAACCCGATGCGAATTCAAAAACCGAACGCGCGCGACCGTGCGTACGCGCAACGCGAATCGCGCGGTTCCTTTTTCAAACCGTCCCCGAGGCTCACTCGGATGTGGCCCGTGTGTGACTGTACACTCATCTTGCACCTCACGATCACCGAAGAAGACACGTCTCGCGTCCTGCTCGAACGTATGCGCCCCACCTATTGCTGTCTCATTCGCTCTTATTATCAGAGGTTAAGCCATGCTCATCTGTCAGTCGGCATGCGGACACCGGGTGGGAAGGTCGCGTCCGATGTACCGTTACTTTCTCTATCCGCTGTCCGACCATAAAACGTACCGTATGGCTCGCCGCTATTTTGTCCTCGGTAATATATTTGTTTGGGTCCCTCGCAGGTGCCTCTCGCTTCTTTATTGATGACTTCGTATTTTATATTATTATTTTAACAAGGCCCCGATGTCGTACGACATACATAAAAATTCAAATTTATTATTGTTGGATTTTTTAAAAATTTAAATGTACCGTAAGTGGGTCAAAGTTCGAATTCATTATGAATACAGTCGCGTACATAAGGCGTTAAATTGAAATAAATCACCTTAAGAAACTAGATCGCGTTGCGCCGAAAAATGAGGAACGGGCGAAATATTTTATCTCCGACCAATCCGGTGCCCGCGAAATGACACGAACGCTAGATCATTCGTTTAGATGATCGAGGTGCGCGCGCGCTGCGTCTGTCGTGATTGGCGTGTCTTTTACAGGCCCCGCCTGTACCGTTACAGGGGGGCATTGACTGCTCTTTTAAAGTGGGGGGTTTTGTAGATCAACAGCAACTAGGGGGGGATCCGTGACACATGCCATTTACTTGCTAATTAATGCCGTCGCCGAGATTTTATTACGGATGCCCGATAAATGCGCGTCGAATGTTTGTTTCTCCATCACTTAACCGGTGATCGGTGCGATCGCTTATAACATCTGTACGAGCTAATTATATCTACTTATACTTACTTTAATACGATTGTGAAATTTGTTTATTAATTTGAAACATCATAACACATAGTGGGATGCAAGGTACTTTGTAAAATAATACTAATTCTATTATAATCCATATAGGATGATTGTTTATTGAAGTAAAACCCTTTAAAAGGGTGAATGAATAGCTCATTTGCTGTCAATCAATGTGTACACCATGTATAAAAATCAGTCGATTAATAAACAATCACCCTGTATCAAGTGATCACTTTGAAACATGTTACATAATTATTTTTTTATTATTAGAATTCGACAGGCCCGTAACTTCTATTAGTACAAATTCTGCATAGACAGATAAAAAAAAATATTTTAATATGTAGTTTGAATTTTAAAAACGCTTTTACTTGTTTTGTTAACATAACGTTATTTACCCTTTTAAAACTTATATGTAACCAATTCTTCTGTCATAACATATGTAACCAATTCCTCTGACGCCTATTATAAGTTACCCTTCTTCAGTTTGAATGTGTATTCATTTTTTATTTAATTTTATATATAAGTACGTATTATATAGGATTACCACTGTTCAAAAACAAGTTTCTAGAAGATGAGCAGTAACGTCCGCTGCATACTACAATATCATATTGCGATCACCAACCTACTTGCCTAATGTGAAGATAGATATATACTCTTCTATAGATAATTTTTTGGGGAGGCATGCTTTGCAGTGAGTGAAATACTAAGAATCCAATAAGAATTTTGACTACATATAAAATACTCCGTTTACATAATATTCCGTATAAAGGAGTAGTTTTTATTCAAATATAAATAATTTTTGATTGAGTTAAATATTTAGACATTCATATGTCATAGTTATATATTTATGTTTGAGCCTACTTTCATTTTTATAGTTGTGGTTCGAATCTAAATCAATCTGTGTCTAAAAAAATCTGACCTAAAGAGGTTTTGGTTTTGACTATTCTGCTTTTAAAAACTTTATCATCGTTATACGAGTGGCATCATTTGTCCGAGTCAGTGACTATTGTATCTCCGTAGGATTTTCGATACTAATCTGGGAAGACACTAAAAAACTGTCTCGATATGCCCAAGCGTGAGGACCGACTGAAAGAAGATTCAAAAGTAGTCAACGACGAAGACGAAGAACCCTTCAAGAAGAGATGACCGAATCTCGAAGAAGAAACAACAAGCGACGGCAGAAACGACGATAATACACCAAGGGCTACGAACTACACCGACGCGTTAAGAGGTGTAATTAGCTAAAAGTATTTCTAAGGAGCAGGGCGAAAAAATTGTAAGCCCATAGACCTGATATATCTGTAACAGCCTTACGGCTATCAACACTAACATCATTGTGAATAAAAAATCTGGAATGATTTTTAATAATGCTACCTACTAATCTAGAGCTGTGGTAGCTCAGCGGTTGATGATTGAGACTTGCGATTTTTAGTCTCAGGTTCCATCTCCGGGATACAGTGAAATACATATTTCACACTTTCACAATACATATTTCACACATGTCAAAGCTGTAAAGAACTGATACTTGCACTCGTAGGTCGCATGTTTGATTTCCTACAATCTTACGTGAATTGCACATTTTGTGAATTAATTATACAGGATTATTACTGCTCAGAAACATTTTTCCAGAGGATCGGCAGTAGCGCGCTCTGCGTATATACCACGCTGCGATCGCCAAACCACCTGCCATGGACATTATATCTACTCGCAAATATCTTTGGTTATGAAGTGAAACAACGATGATCCAACCAATCTCAGTTAAAGGTACTATATTTTTAGACTTTTTAACTAAACGGTTGACGAAGGCATGATGGTGCCAGTTTGTGAGTAAATAATACCGCACCGACGGTACAATTGATTGTTGTTTTGTTGATGTATCAAGATGTTGTTGACAATGTTAGTCTAATTTAATAAGAATTTTCGATTTTTTTTTTGTATTGGAAATATGTTGTAACCAAAATGATGATAGTGATATCAGTGAAACTTACATCAGATGTTTTTTAAAAACACTAATGCGACTATAATTTGGTACATATAGTTTATTTTATTTATTTACACAGCATTATGTCCTATGGATTGATGCTTTGGGGTAGCGATGCTGATATTGAAAACATATATTTTTTGAAAAGAGAACCATCCAAGCAATTTACAGCTATGGGTCGTAAATCACACCTTGAGAAAGCGGTTAAAAGAGGCCAATATACGTACAGTGGTCTCATAATATATTCATAATATTATTTCATACGTTTACAAAAATTACAAAAAAATACAAAAAAAACAAAAGACAACCATAGTATATTTTCTAGGCAACGAAGTTTCGACAAAAATCTCTGTTTCATTTGTAATAAACAGAATCATATTTATATTAATTGTCCGCACAACATTATCGGACTACTATTTATAAAATTTAAACAAAAAAGGCACATTAATCAATAAAGAAATATTCAAATGACAAGAATCCTTGGCAGTGATGTCGCCTGATTATTTTTATTTCAATTAGGCTATATCTGATAAAGTGTATATGTATATATCTGTTTTGCTAAACTATTAAAGGATGTGTTGTTGTGGAGTTTCTTTCTTCTTCTTCTCCATTGCCATAGCAACTTGCGAAGCAGAATAAATATAAAATAGATTAAAAATAATAATAAGTTGAAGATCAATGAGAGTTCTGTTATAAGTTCCATTGATGAATAAAAGAATTTTATCTTCGTGTAGGCATAATGTTTAAAATCTATTAAATTTATGCTATTTCAAATAATAATTCATAAATGTAGGCTATAAAATATTATATTAATTGTCTAGAAAAAGTTTGAATATAGGCAAAGCATAATATGTTTAGTTAAAAATAAATCTCTTTTTCCTTTGGTTACGTCATCGCTTGATAATGAGTTTGCTAATTTCTTTATAAATTTTTAATACGTTTGCTTAATTTATTATTTTATTATGTCATGTGGCTGAAATGGTGATGATATATGAGTGAACTTTGTCAAGCAAAGAGCTTACAACTTATCTAATTACACAATGATTACCGCGTAAATATTTACAAATTAGAACGAAGCCTACATACAATATACTATCTAGTTTGTAGACTGCATAGAAATGTTTATTCAAATCCAAAAACATGTTAGATACGTTCAGTAATGGCGCATCATATTTCGATCTTTATTAAATGCATTGACCAACCAAAGAATTAACCCCATATAGAATGTACGCAAATCAGGCGGATTTAGCAAGTATTGCGACATGAACCAACAGGAATAAAGTTCATAGGTCGCGAGGCATTTGAAGAGTACCAAGTTTAATACTCAACGAACGACCTCTTTGCATAATAGTACAACAACATCACAGTACGGCAAGGAGACTATAAAATTAAATTATTATTTGTCTATACCGAATGCTTCGTGGAATAACGGTTGGAATGGTAAGCTAGAACATTTAATTGCTTCGGCTATTATGTAATGTACACATATATATACATACATACATATACTATATGTCTACCAGCTGACATATAAGGACGAATGAACTAAAAAATTTCAAACCACGCATATTTTTAGTCATAAAGTGATATTTAAAATATGTTACGTTAATTTTTTTTTTTCTATTATAATGCGACAGGCCAGTAACATCTGACTACAAATTATTCAGAAATAGATAATAAATAATAATTTATTTTAATACAGAGTTCGAATTTTAAAAAAGCTTTCATTTGCCTGATTAATAATGAACTAAAGTTTTATTATATATTTTGCTAAGATATATGTTTTGTTTGAACTGTATATGGAAGGTTGAATGCACAGCGAAACGGAACTTCCTAACATCACTTGCGACAATAGCAAACGTCGAAAGCCTTCACATATTTTTGATTTTGGTTTTGTACTAATGTAAGTAATAAAACAGAGCTCGAGTGATAAAAAAAATAAGATTGATTTAATAAAATTATGAAACTATAAGAAAGAATTGTATCGTATCAAATATTATTAAAATAATTTGATTATACAAGGTAATGTATAATAATAATAATAATAGATAAAAATGTAATTGCTTATAAAATCAGATGTCGAGCGGTATGTAACATAACATTTACATAGCAAATCTTTATATTCAAATTATAAACTTACCTTTATATGTTATGCCCGCTAGTTTTTACAGTTTAATAGAGTTTGTGGTGGTAGACAGCTGAAAGAGCTTAGCCTTGATCATTTTTATTTAACTAAGTTGTAAGGTCAAACATAAGTTCTTTAAACAGTGGTTTAATACAGCATCTATTTAGTTCTAAAGTGGATTCAACGAACCTGCAAGTCCACCGTAGAATGTTCACATACAAAGTGAGCCTTATTATAATAGAAAGATAAAAGAGGATTTTCTTAATTGTAAATCTGTAACTAAAATATAATCTATACATATAAATAAAATTAGTGTATCTGTTTGTAATATTTATATAACCGTTTTTTACTACATGCATATGTGTATATATACGATAAATATACCATGACATTTGTCTTTTTGTTCCGACTAATCTCTGATATGACTGCATCGATTTTGATGTGATTTATACTGGCATGTAACTTATGTAATAAGGTGTGATTTCAGTTACTTTTATTTTATAAGAATTCTTAAACTAAATAACAACAAAAAAATAAACTAAGTATTTATTTTGTTAAAATAACTGTTTACAGTTAATATTAAATAAATCTAAAGCAAAGAGTTTTAGTTGATCGATTTGTATGGAACTTGTTCTGTTGACTCATTTACGTGATTTTTATTATAATGTACATATCCAAATTGTTAAATTTCATTTAAAAGAACAACTGTTTAGTTTCTGGTCGACTCTACTCTATAATGTTAAAATAATCGTCGATTCAAAACCGCTTGTAAATTTGTACTTAAATAATTATATTTTTAATTTTGAAATTGGAATAAAGATTTTTGAATGTTTGCTTATGCTACTTTTAACCGTTCTTATTGGAAATCTGTTTTAGTGGCCAGTCTGAAACAGAGAACAGCTGAAAGGATGATGAACAGTTTACGCTAATTATAATCTACTTTATATATTATTAAGAGAATAGAGGAGTAAAACATTACTTAACTGGCGAGTAAAGGAGGAGTGTCGCTTGACTTTTTAGAAGTTCTGCAAAAAGGTAATAGGATAAACAACGAAAGCAATAAATTAAATAGTAAAAAGTCGTATAGTAAATAAGAAGGAAAAAAGAGAAAGATGTAAGAAGCAACAAAAGAATTAAGAAAAAAAATAATTGTTATAGGAATCATAAAAATAATAAATGTATAATTGAAGAACTGTAGAAAGAAGGCGTAGGAGGTGAGGCAATGTATGAAAGAAAAGTGAGGAAAGGCATGAAAGAAATTGTGAAAGAATTTAGAGGAAACAATGACATTGAAAAAAGACATTGAGAAGGACAAAAGAAGTTAATTATTACATAGAAATTAATTAAAATTATGCATAAATTACCTTGTAAATAAAAACCCTGACCACCCATGACAAAAGTTGAAAGAGGCTCCTAAATTGGTGCCGTAAAAATCTACCCTATACTACAATATACAGAATGGACCTCATTCTAAATAGACCGTCGCGTGTATACAACAAAATGTGCAAAAGATTTCAATATTCTAGTATGAAGTACTTTTTTGGTACACTGTCTAATAAGTAAGAAAAGGACCAATGTTTAGCCACTTCCGCACATGCAGTGGTAGTCGTGCAACAAATTGCACCGCCCACCAGCCCGCTGATAAATGCGGCAAACAATGCGAATCACACAAACGCCACCGCCAAATTACTCAAAACGTGTTTCACCCCTCCACGGGGCATTTTCAGGAGTTATGTTACACCGATTAGTGCCAAACACAGAGTGTTTGAGAATCTAATAAGAACATTTGAAAGTGCTCTGCATCCAGTGTCCTCCGTCCACCTTAATAAAGACCAAGGTCAAGATAAAACTTTTAAGAAAACGTTCCATGCTTTCTTGTAGATTCATGATATTCATTTCAAGACACTAGCAACCATCTAATCTGTGCCATTTGACCTGCCTATTGTCCTTTAATACAGACCAAGGTCAAACTTGTAAACGGACGTCCTAGGCTGTGATTGCCGATCGTGTGTTTACTCCAAAACCTTAAGGTATTAGGGACCATATAATAAGCGCGCTATAGGACTTGTCTCCCATCATTTCGAATAAGACAGGTAAGATATTGCCTGTATCACAACTTCCATCGGCTCATACATCCATCGTGTAACAATAATTTTTATTATAAAAGAAACGTAATATTATTTTTTTTAAATAATGATAAAAAACACAACGGTAAAATAAAATACATTATTTATATAAATCTCATTGATTCTTATTAGATTGTAATGACGATGTAAATGTAATATAAGAATAGATTAAAAAAGTGTCTTAAAATTTTTTTTTGGGCGCCTAATTTTTTTATTGCTATTTATATGCTGTAATAATTATTCCATTTTAATCGTACCAGTATTTAAGAAATAAATAATCGTTTTTTTAATAAATGTGTTGGATAAATCTTTGTAAAAATATATTTTCGGTGTTTCTCAGAGAAATCGTTCTATTGCTAGTTCACCTTCTGTATTATATTACAAGTTTAATTATTTGCCTAATTTCAAATGTATTCAAAATGTTTAGCGGTATATATAATTTGCACAATTTAAAACGTCTTTGAAAACAAAATGAACATCATCTCGTAATAACTGGAGTGTATATCTAGATATCACATTGCATATTATTAATTCATACTTTATTAACATAGTATAATATTGCAATAATATTATATTAAGTTTAAGTGAGCAATACATTCGTAACATAATACCAAATTCGTAACTTGTACAAAATGCGATGCATAAAAATTAATAGTTGCCTCATATACACGTGAGATGCAATCGTCGCAAAAGTTCCGCGAGTTACAGACAGATGGCGCTAGGAGTAGCGTTTAAATTCAGTCATACTATAAATTAATACTGAGTATGTCGAAATTTAATATTTTATTTACACATATATATATTAGAAACGTAATTTGACAGCAAACGACAAAGAAGAATAATTTTTTTTAGGATTTTGAAAAAGTTCCAGAATAAGATTTTATTTGTACTATATCTGCGATATCCTGTTTTAAATATATCCATTATATCTAAAAACAATCCCTAGCTCTACGTCACAAGTATATATATAATTAAATTGGAGTGTCTGTTTTTAAAATTAAAATAACTACTTTTTACTACATACATGTAAATATACATATATGATCCATATAGATAAATTACAATATTTTATTTTTGTCTATCTATCTATTTGTTCCGACTAATAATCAGTCCTGCTATTTTAGAGAATATCAAGACCAATTTAGACGAGACTTATACTGGCTGGTAAAATAATAAGGAGTAACTATGGCTTAACGAAAAAAAAAAAAACTAAGTAATTTTTTGTCCAATTCCTTGCGGTAGAAGTCGAAGGCACAGTTAGTTATTAAATAAATGTTATTTGAAGAGTTGTCAGTTGATCAAAATATGAGAATTGATTTTTTAACTCATTTAAAATATTTATATTATAATGTACACATCAAATATTGTTGATTTTAATTTTAAAATAGTGAACTTACTTGAATTAATAATATTTTAGACATAGTATCATTAAAAGTTATCATTTGTTTTCTATATAAGAATAATATAGAGATTAGGTTTAAATGATATAAGCTAGTATCAATTTGAGCTATGTAATAAATGAATTGTTAAATTTAAAATAAAGTTTCCTGCGTTCCAAACGTTCCCTGGTTTTAAAACCCACAGTTAAACAACCACTTTGAAAGTTCATTTATAATCTATTGTATATTCGTCTTAAAAGGCTACCAATGTTTTAAACTTTAAGAAACAATTATAAACAAGTTACATATATTTTTTTTTGTTTTAAGGCCTTCCGCTATTGGAGGCCTCTCGTACCCCTAATTTGTTGGGTTCAGGGTCTTTGTTTACAAATAAGTTTTACAAAATTTTATCTTTATTTTTACCTTTTTACCTTCACAATATCTTTCATTTTGTTCTTTCATTCCTTCTTGATTTCATCGCCTTCCTTCCATCATCTTAGGTGGCTAGGTACATTATTTATTACTTATCCTATTTTTTATATCACAGTTTTCTTTTTTTTTTTGGTTAGATTTTTTTAATACATTACTACACTTTTCTTATTCTATTTTAGTCTATTTTCTTATTATTAATTGACTAGTTATTTTATGTGCAGACATGTAATATTGTCCTCTCGGTGAATCTTTTCGTTTAAAGAACGTGCTTACGTATAAGGATTTGAACGTGCGACTTCGCTTTACGAGGAACGCAAGTTAAAATCAACCTACACTGATCGTAAACTGCTGTGACCGCTAACTAAGCCGCAATAAACAAACCGACATAACAACTGTGTGCACCTTCTTCGCAGTGTATGGTGCAATATGATATTTCATTTCTTGATTTAACTAAATTATTATCTAATTTTTTTAATGGCTTCCGCTATGGTGATCCCTCGTTCTATTTATTGTGGGACAGTGACTTTATTTTTATTTAATAATTTTTTCATGTGATATTTTTATTTTCGCGTTCATCTATCGTTCTTCCTATGATCCTTCATATTTAATGTTTAATGGAAACAGGCGTTACCTTGCGGAAGTCCATCCTAAGTAAGAAGAGGCCATCCTTTGGCGTTAAGAGTGAAAGAGAATGTTATGAAAGCGAGAGAAAATGGGAAGAATATAAGACTATACTGGGTGAAAGCGCACGCGGGGATGGAGGGGAATGAGAGGGCGGATCAGTTGGCCAAGGACGCGGCCCTAAAGAGCAAAAGAAGACCTGAATATGAGAGATGCCCCGTTTCATTCGTCAAGCGACAACTGAGACTGGAGTCGCTCGACGAATGGAACAGGAGGTATATGGAAGGAACGACGGCTTCAGTGACGAGGATATTTTTCCCGGACGCCATTTCAGCCTATCGCGTGATCCGCAGTGTCGGATACGGTCTTGGCCCAGCTCTTCACGGGTCACGGGGGGTTCTCTGAGTACCTTCACAGGTTCAAGCTCAAGAAGGACCCCTCGTGCTTCTGTGAACTGGGCGTTCGGAAGACTGCGCGCAGATTCCGAATGCCGGATGGGCAAAAAGATAGAGGAAAGGAATATCTCGGCCATCATGCAAGACGAAGGGGAGAGAGAATGCTTCCTCAGCTACTGCAGGAAGGTGGTAATAAATGCAATAGGTAAAAATAAAACAAACACTAAAATATAGAAATAAAAGGAATATAGTAGTACCAAAAATAGTGCAATAAATAGTATAATTTATAATTAATTACAAAGAAAATACGTATTCAATATTTGAACAATAAATGTAATGTTGCAAAATAAAATAGTAAGGAAACCTAGAATGTAGTGGTTGAAGATGGATGTATGGCTAATGGAATGAAAGAGAAAGACTGGGAAAATTGTAGAATGAAAGAAACAGTACGACAGATAAGATGATACATGAAAGAAAAGAATGATAATAATAAAAAATATGAATAAATTACTAGAAATAAAAAGTCCCTGTCCCACACGAGATAGGGGAACGAGAGGTCCCCAACAGCGGGGACCATAAAGAAAAAAAAAAGTAATAAGTGGACCAATATTTAACCACTTCCGCACCTGCAGTGGTAGTCGTGCAACAAAGTGCACCGCACGCCGCCCCGCTGATATATGCATATGCAGCAAACAATGCGAATCAGTTGGCAATATAGTGTCTCGTGATCGTCATTTTATCTCATAGATGGCTATTGAAAAGCATAGAACTCTCTCAATGATATCTATGTGGTATATAGGATATACGGCAATCGCCATATACCTGAATGATATTTGCAGATTGCGCGGGTTCGAGGCAGCAGGGTGTAGAGGGCATTTAGCCTTTTTTAAGGTGTCTAATCTGTATAATTTTCAGGGGAGCTCCGACTCAGACCTCTCCGTACTGCTCTTATGCCAGATAAGGACTCTGCCGTGGTCTTAGACGTCTTCGGCGGACGCTAAGTTTACTGTACTATTTGTGATTCTATTCTTGACATACATCTTCTTCTCATTTATCCACTCTTTACGGAGGAGACATGGTCATGTCCGGATTGATTCTGGTGCCCCCGATGCTGTCGCCATGTGACTAACTATGTGTTTAGCGGAGGGAGAACTTTCATTTACTGTCTTATTAGTGACAGTTTTGATGGTGTCTGTCCGTCACGTTTGAAAGCGTCCAAGAGATCGCTAGCCTTATACTTTCTTGCAACACTAAACGTTCTATTGAGTCATTACAGATGATATGTCCAAAGAACTTAATGAATCAAAAATACATCCTTTATACACTTAAATTGCACTTCATCCTGTATATTTTTTTTTGATTTCGTCATCTTAATTACGTCTATTATTAGTGACAGTTTTGATGTGTTTGTTCGTCTGTGTGTCCGTCTTTTTGGAGAGCGTCCACGGGATTGCTTGGAAAGTAAATATAGATAAATAAATGAATGATTCTCTTATGCCTTGGACCATACAGCCGGCAATAACCCGCGCTAAACTTTGTCATCGTTTTACGGTCAAACACAACCATACTGTTAATGCTCGTCCACGGAAATCAGCGGAGAGATCAGGTGGATCCGCGGGGGTTGGGAGATAATTTGCTTTTATCGCTGTCATAAACTTATACTCGCAACGACTTTTGATATATTTTTAATGTTAAAGACTTATAAAGTACTTTATGAAGGGCTTACGTGAGAGCCTTCATGAGGTGAAAGAGATTTTTTTTTGTTATGACCTAAATTATGACGCAGTCATCACCGTCGTCTGATGGACGCAAGCTTGCCCCCATACATTTCAAACATAACAATTTAAAAATTTAAAACATTTATACATTACAAATAAAATAGGTAAGCAAATAATTTTTAATTTAGTTGAAATTTTGGGTGAAACAATTTTTCAATTTACAATCTTTTTTATAGTCTTTCATTCTTACATTTATGTTGTTACATTTTATTCATTTTCTTAATTCTTTTTTTCAATCACCATGAAAGGTGATGGAAAAAAGGAATCCTCCCCATCCTCATTCACTACATTTTAGGTCCATTTTATTATTTTCCATGTACCACAATTTTTATCACTTAAACTACAACGTTATATGTGCTTTCTACAGTTTTCTGCGGTTCTCTTTTTTATATATTATTTACGTTTTATTTTATTTTTAATTAAGACATTTTATTCGTTCTAACATTTAACCGAACATTTGGCCTAAGTTAAGTAAGTGTTTCTTGCCGTGACTTCGTTTAAGACTTTCTTAGAAAAGTTGAGGAAGCGTGATCTATCTTCCACTTTCGCTATTATAGAGGCGATGTTTGCCTCCTCGATCTTTCTACGTAAACGGTCTTAGGTCTCGATTCGGGCCCTCCCGGAAGCGGGACAATCAGAAACCAGGTGGATCATAGTCTGGTCCTCCCTGAGCTTGCACCCATTACCCGGATACTGCAGACCACGTGATAGGCTGCGATAGCGTCCGGGAAGAGACTTCACATTGAGTCTCTTGCAGTCACGCTTAGTACTGCAGATTATGTCGTTAGGAAGATACACTACTCTGATATTAATATTGCTAGGATAGTGTATTTAAGTTATTTTCACAGCATTATGTCCTATGGGTCGATGCTTTGGGGTACAGGTGTGGATAATGAAAACATATTCGTTTTGCAAAACAGACCCATCTAAGCTTTTTAAGGCTTAGCGAATCTCCTCGAGAAAGTGGTTTAAAGAGGTCGATATTCTAACAGTGGCCTCACAATATATTTATGATAATATTTTGTACGTTTGAAATAATCATAATAAATTTCAAAAACTAGAAGACAACCATAGTGTAGTTACATGGCACCGTAAAAAACTGGCTGTACCAAAGCTTCGACAGCAAAAAAAAAAAAACTGTCGGAAAAAGATTATTATTCAATAAACGAATATTTGAATTATGAATCCTTGGCAGTGATGTCGCCTGATTATTTTGATTTCATTTAGGCTATATCTGATAAAGTTTATATGTATAAATCTTTGTTAAACTAATAAAAAATGTGTTGTTGTGGAGTTACTTTCTGCTTCTTCTACACAACTATAAAGCCTTGCGAAGTAGAGTATGGTCAAAAATAAAATAGATTAAAAGTTGGCTTGTTTTGATTTCTATTTCTTTGCTATCTCCGATCCAGGCTATAGTTCAATTCGGTAAAATGAGATGTAAGAGCTCAAGACGAGGTTTTAAAGGAAGTAATAGAGGTAAGTAACGTAGACAAGGATTAAGTTAAACACCATCTGCGCTCATATCGTGATTATAAGTAAATTATTGATGAAAATACATCTTGCCTTGTAAATAACTAAATCCAGAAGTCAATTTATGTTTGACTTTGTATTATTTAAACAAGTAACACGCGAATGCCTTTTTATTATCGATTTCAGATGTTTAAAAGTAAAACTAATCAACATCGAGATTCGTAAGAATTAAATCTGTGTTCAAAATTTATTTTGCATTGACTTAACAATGGTGGCATATACAATCAACCCATCGTCTTGATTTGTATTAACAGCGTTCAGTTTTTGTTTCTCGATATTTTATTGATTTGAAATAAAAAAAAGAAACTAAATCTAAGTTTAGATTTCAGAGAACTAACAAAGACAGATACGGAGAATAAAGGCCGTGGAGGGCAAAATGTATCATTAATTTTGAAATCGTATATCTCGCGCCATATTTTATTGTTGTCTCAATAAATTCGAATTCAATATGCGGGTTGTGGGCAAATCGTTAGACGGATATCGAAAAATTATTTCATAGCATTTCGTTCGTTCGTTTGATTTTTAAAAAAATAGATTTATTATTTCCATTTGTGTATATTTACTTTTGGCCAGAACATACTCGGGATTTAATTACGAGAACGGAACATTGCCTAGCGGATAAATAAATTTAAGTGGCAGTTGGCAGACCTCATAGAGGCACGTATGGCCACTGGAGCCTTAAGATTCTGAAGGAGGCAATTGACAGGTAAGCACAGTGCAGGATTTACGCTTGCAAAGTTGATAGATCAATTTTTAAGGTAGTCCCAAGATGCTAGATGTGGGTTGCTTCCAAACAGTCCTATTGGAAAAGAAGCCTATATCCAACAGTGGAAAGTTTGGGCATCTTTAGTTTAAAAAATATCGCACCTTCCTTACGCTACAAACGTTTATATTTGTCTTTTGCAACAAATGGACAAACGGACTTTAGCTATAGTTGTACGACAATTCCTAATGAGCAATTAGCACAGAAAAAGAAGGAGCTGTTCTAAGATGCCACCACGGAAGAATTTAAAGTTGGCGTTCGACCTCCACCGTTCTGACCAGAGAAACGGTGTGGTTCTTGCAGATGAAAAGCAATTTATAGTAGCAAATTTTACTCCTAACTTGACTTCTCACAGATGAAATCGTAGTATTTATGATGAAAATTGGTTTTTAATGATCATAAATATTCATAAATATAAGCTGAAAATTTGGTTTTTAAAAACCTGGGTGATCAGAAGTATTTTTTTATTAATTCTAATTTGTATCGCTAGTGTTTTATTAACAATGTTTTTTTTTCGCTTTTACTAAACGCAGACAGTTGGGAGAGGGTTGTCGCTATTTGATACGGATCTTTCTTCTCCCAGCTGCGAGGCACGACATCGTTTTATAAAGTTTTACAATTTTTTTTACACAATTTTCTATTATGGGTAAATACAGCTTAAATTTATATATATTAATAATGCAATTTGTAAGTTTTACTCAATTTTATATTAGCTGGTACATTATTTTATTTCAAGTCGCTGCCCAAGCGCTACAGACCGTTAAATTCCTCGAGATTTAGGACAATGTGCCGGGCCAACTCATCAAAATATTCTGCTGTAGATTTTTTCTTGAGAAGGTCCGGTAAGTTGAACGGAGGTATATTAAAGTTTTCAAATGAGATCACGTGGTTACATCTTTTGGATTCGAATCGGAAGCAGTGTCTGAGTAAGTTATGAAAAGAATGATCAGAAATATTTGAATAATGTTTGTTTTGGTGCATGACGTCCGACACTGACTTACCTCATAGTTTACCAGTTGGAAGCAGTCTGCATGAGCCCACTCACTCCTTACTCCAACTTGCCAATTTTCTAAGTCTTTATCAGACTTCTCTTTAATACGATTTTTATTACATATACGTGTGGCCTGCCTTCCAGTCTTTCATATTAATTGTTACGTAATTAAGTCATTTCTCAACTAGAATTCCAATTTTAAATTTATCATACTGGCAGATGTTTCGAGAAATAATCGGTATATGAAGATTCGAACCACAAACATCTATTCTGTTTGTCCTTTGGCATTTGGAATGTTTGCGCTATTTTTTTTGGCGTTGTACAATTTGATTAATGCACGTCACGTTTCGTTTCTGTTTCATCGTTTTTGGGTCATCCCTTTTTATCGATCGCAAGATCACTTTTTGTTTGGTGTCGAAGCTGTTAATAATATTCCGAACTAAAATAATATTTACTGTATTGATAGACATCGACATCGTTAATATATGTATATACATATCTATATATGTATGTATACCACATGGGGTGAGTATATCTATGTACCCACACTAACTATGTGACGTTTTGTCAGTCGTTGCATTTCGTGCGACAGAGATAACGCTCTACGAAGCCGAAATTACCCGATTGTCTCTTTCTAAATGTCGATGTGCAATATTCATCACCGGTTACTGTATCATTGTTGCTCCTAAATGTGGCCTTTTCCGTGATGGTACACCCATAACGTATTTAAATTTATTTTTACTGTATCAATGATTGAAACCATTCTAAATTTTACAAAAATATATTAATATTGATTGAAATTTGTCTAAATGATAGTGTTTTATTTACCATCATCGAGTCATAATATATCGCGCAGTCTATTGCTCTTACAAGTATTGCTTAGCAGTCGAATGGTTAAGATACCAGCGTCAATCTCCTGCTCGAGATCCAATAGGCACAGACGGGTACTTTATTCGTCTACGGATTTTATCATTCCTGATTTGAACTTGAAGAGAAATCCAATAGCTCCATGGGTCATTGAGCGACTCGTACGCGACAAGTAGGATGAATTAAGTATCAAAAAATTAACATATAGAAAAAAGATATGTGTTGAAACATATTTCAATGGTAAAAATGCCCAAAAAAAAGTTCAAAGAATTGTAAATAATATTAAAAATATTTCCTTTTATAATTACCGCCAATGTCGGTTTCAAATGGCCTACCCCTAAAATGGTTTTACCGATCGAAACCACAATACAGTTCACAAATCATTATACAATATAGAAATACAAGCACAATAGTTTAAATACCTTGACGAATGACTTCGTAGATATACATTCGCAATTTATGAAATTCAAACTGTCTCCATTGAAAGTACTCAACATAAGATATGTATAATGGCATTTCGAACGTCATACAATTATAAATCTTGTGCCTAACGACAAAAGGTTTAAAATAAGTAAACAGATAGTAGACCTAACATTGAACGCAGTTGTTACAGTCGTTATGCGAACAGTTGCATTGCACTGTTACACAATAAAGAAATAATGGAATCATTTGACACGATCTCTCAAAATATTGAAGTAGTCAATGTTAAATTTCTGTGGTATATATCATAAGCGCAAGCGGGTACTATAGCCGGAGCGGTTTATAAATTTCTTTAAATTAATTTATCCTCATTTTTATTGTTATTCATTAAGATATTTTAATATAAAAATTTAATATCAGTAAATTATTAATTTTTAATTTATTATTTTCGTAAATCTATACCTATGTTATCTTTGCAGAAATTACATGGATATTAAGGTAGTCTCTAGTCAGGTTTAAATTAAAAACATATTTATTGATGAAAACAATTGCATTCACTTTAGAATCATCAATTATTTTAACGTAATAGGAAGCTAATATGTTTCGAATGCTGATATGTTGACCAGAGCCAGTCAGAAACTAAACCTCCTTTTATCTGTATTCTACTGCAGTGCCAGAAGTGTCTGCCAAAAGGTTCTTTTCAAGTACTCCTGGATTAGAGATCGAATATCCATGCAATCATTGACGATGCCAAGTAGCTTGTCTCTTTATTGTTTAGTGCATTCAAAGAGAGCTCTTCCAAATTCAAATTCAAAATATATTTATTTAAGCAGGTAAAATGGTTAGTGTAATCAGTCCATGAGCAGCTGCTTATTTGGAATAATGATCTACCGAGAGTCGGCCAGAAACTTTACAGTTGCTTTTTTAAAAGAAATTTAACAATTTTGAATGTGCACTTTATAACATCAAGCATGTAAATGAGTCAACGAACCAAGTTACATACATTTCGATCAGTTAAAAACTATAGAATACTGTAATAAGGTTTTTCTAGTGATATTATTTTAATTTTAGAATTTAATTTAAAAAAGGAAGGTCTAAGATTCCTCCTGAACCTTATGCGTACTCATGAAGGTTGTATTAAATTTACGAGTTAAGACCTAATTTTTTTTTTATATTTAACACGTGTCCGTCTCTATTTTTCAACTATCTTTTTAACAATTTCTTTAAAAACACGACAATGAATACAATTGTCTTCCTTAAAGTAATAATATTGTTAGACATTTTACATCACATCATTTTTTTTACATGAGTACACTCAAACTCACAAAGGATTTGTTAATTTATAATACGAAATACCTAAATGCCTACATTTCGTATTTATTTTTATTTCTTTCAATAATCAATCACCCGTCACTATTTTAAATAAAATTTTAAATTACGTCGCATAAATAATATGTTATATAACTTGAAACTTATAGATTATTTAAAATCGTAATTATTGATTAAAATAAATATATTTTTTAATTAATTTTATTATATTATTTATAACGTATATTTAGAAAAATCAATGCATCAGGTTACTTAATTGACATAACATAAATATCAATTTCATAACATTTTTCAGGACCTCCACTTGTAAACATAGATAGAATAAGACCGGTTAATAGCTGCCTTCATTGCCTTCAAAGAATTTAATAATTAAGATTTATTTTGTTTCAAAAGTTCACTCGTAAAGCTTGTAACTTACACCAACTTAAATGTCGTAGTGAAGAGACAATAAAACGTTAAGTGGGGGTCCAATGGACCCCAAAAATCGCATTTGAACAAAAACGTGTCAATATTTTGAACAATGTTTTGCGTTCGCTTTGTGGACAGTGAAGATAAATTACCATCGCTATTCTCATATAATATAGTATAATTTGTTGAAATTATCTATCTTTGGTTGATTTTATATGGATAAGACATGGATTTTTATAGTACCAGTTTAAGTATTGAATTATAAATCAATAATATAATTCCGCAAAAAAAATAAAAACGTTTTTTTTAGTTGTCTCAAAAATTAAAAATCCATAATATTGTACTTGTATAATCTATACAAATAAATAAATTTGGATTGTCTATATATATATGCGGTACGTATACCAAAATAACATTTTTAAGTTTTAACTGTCCGTCTGTTTATTCCACCTTATATCTGAAATGGTTTAACCTATTTTGACAGGATTTATACTGGTAGGTAGCTAATGTAATAAGGAGTAACTTAGGCTACATTTATTCCGTTAATTTGCATGCGGACGAAGTCGAGGGTACAGCTAATGAATTACAGATATAGAACCTCTATTGCTAGACATAGGCCTCCACCATAGATTTACAATAAGGCCTGTTGGAACTGGACTGCATATTATACTTATATACTTTTTCTGATGACTTTTACATCATTTATAACAGATATTAGCTACAGCAGTTTGTTTAAATAACTTAAAGTAAAATGTCTGTTTAAATTTTAAACATTTTTATTAGAATGAGTATTTAATATGGTTGAAGTTCCATTTTCAAAATGAATGGATAAGGTACCAGAAGACCCGGCTGCAGCGGATCGACATTACTTTTGCGCCGCCTAGTATAAGCAGTGTATAAATAAATAGTAAAAACATGTTTTTTTTCGAAAAATATTAAGTTTAACAAAGTTAATTCCGCGATTGAACATAAACTATCTAAAAGATAAACCGCGACAGTTTATTGAGTTTATTTCCATTGTTAAAAATGTTTTAGTAAGGTAGATTAGTATTTACAAATAAATAAATATAACACAAGTATAAAAGAAATAAAAAGAACAGAAACGTTGATCCCTGTAGCGAAGTTAACATCGCGTTTATAATTTACCGTTGACAGCTTGTTAGAAAGAGGTTCTCAGAGGTGCGATTTAGTAATTGGGATTGTTCACAAACGTACGAATGACTGACAACTGTGTACACTATGCCGAAATACGAAGAACACATCGTGTTTTAATTTTTTTTTAATATTTGTTTCGTATCTTATTTTTAAACTGCCAGTACGTTAATATTTTTTTTTTAAATATGCACACATTATACATCTAATTAATTTAAATAATTAACTATATTTATTATTAAATAATTTATTTAAAAATTATCCAAAGAACATTGTAAATTGCTTCATATAAGACATCTTGGAAATTATGTGTTCGCTTCCAAAATTTTTGTTTTAATGTTTGTGAAGATAAGTGTAATTTTAAATTATTTATTATAATAAAAACCATATAAAGTTAAGTTTATTTCTCCTGTATTAACATCCTGTTTTAACATACGATATATTCAATAAGAGATATACAAAATGTATATGTTTTGAATTATACGTAATTATTTGTTTAATAGATAAACTTCAATTAATGAATAAAATGTAAAATATATGAGTATTTTAAATTTGGAATATATATTAATTATGTATAAATTAATATAAAATAATTACGAATGCACAAAATCTGGACTGCTGGTTTTTCAATTACAAAACATAAATTCAATTCATAGGTTATTATTTTATGTAAAATTCTAAATTATTTTTCTTTTAATTATAGTAATTGAAAACATATTTTTTCAATATACGTAAAAATGTTTTGTAAAGGAAAAATAAATAGTTTTAAAATCCACTCTAATCTTTCGTTATAGCTACTGAATCCTAACAGGGTCCTAAACAGAGTTTACCCGTCACCGCCTACCGAATATCAAGCCTATTGTTGTTAAGCATCTGTTTGCTTCGTGTGGTTACTAAGGGCTATCCATATGTTTTGGTCCACACAGCCCGCTTGTGTCAAACCAGGTGTCGATCGCTATCTTTTACGGTTCTATATTTTTACGATTTATTCTTTTTGAAACGTTCGTGAAATATAAGTTTATTGCTATAGATCACATCTTTAGCGACATTGACAAATGTTTTATAATATAATCCCTATATTTAAAAATAAGCGCATCGAATATTGCATAAGTGTTATAGAAAAAGTTTTTCATACATAACTATATAAAATTCGTGAGATACAAATAGTTCAAATTACACTTCAATACAAACCAGAGATAAAATAAAAACACTGGCTACTACTACTACTACTCCGCTAGCTCAGTGACCCAAAGTGGGTCTTGGCCTCCGAAGCGAGAGATTTCCACTTTCCTCTATCTTGCGCCATCGTCTGCCATTGGTTGACATTCAATTCGCGCAAGTCTGCCTCAACGCGATCGATCCAGCGATACCTGGGTCTACCCACTGGTCTTCGACCCCTCGGTTTTTCCAGGGTCGCTACCTTCACGCTCCGATTTTTTTATTTCACGAAACACTGGCTGATCGTCAAATATTTGTTCATTAAATATAAAAATATATTCATATTATAAGTAGTATTACAGTGTGCTGAATAGAAAATATACATTTATAGGCAATGCTTGTATATTTTTTACTTCTTTTCAGCCGATGGACGCCTACTGCAAGGCATAGGCTTTTCATCCAGGGACTTAACGCAACCTTATTATCTCTTCGGTCTCTCCAGTGGGGATCCCACCCAAGGCTTCACCGGCTCCTGGTCGCCAGTCTACAACCTTTGTTAGTAATTATTCGTGCAAGTTATTCTAAACATTAAATATATATTAAACCATATTGAATCATTACAATGTGATTATTCTATTTTTTTTTTGCCATTGGACTGCGAGAGGCCAATAAATTTTATCAGCATGAAGCCTGTTGGGTCAGTTAGTGTACATACAATAAATATATTTAAAAAACTTTTAAGTTAAACGGTTTTTTGATACCCAAATTTTGGTGGTTGTGGAAAAATATGTACCTAGTCCGCCATATTGGAACGGCGTCCATCTTGAATTTTAAATTTTGACATAATCATCGTGTTTTACTAGTGTAGCCCTTTCATTTGATACCCATATTGAGGAGGTTAAGGAAAAATATGTAATCCGCCATTTTGTATCGGCGGCCATCTTAGATTTATAATGTTATTGATTTTATTATATTGTACTGTCAACTAAATTAAATGTGTGTACCAAATTTCAGATCAATCTGACAGCGGAAATGTGCTTAAATTTCAATTTCTAATTTTGACCCAAACAAATTCCGTACGGGTCGAACTAAATAAAACCGTTTAAAAAGGTGAACTTCGTTAAGAGCAAAGTCAAAAGGCGACAGGACATGAAATCGACTCTGCGACCGATGACAGGGCAAATAAAGAATGATAGTTTAAGGCGAAGCTTTTAAGTTTTCAATTAAATATTAATTGGAAAAGCAAACTTAGCGGAATGAGAAGTGACTTTTAACACTTTTGCAAAGTGGAAAGCTTCGCCTTTCAACAATTTAGTTACAGTGTATTGGAGCGGTCGAGAGAAACAGTAGGTGATAAATTCCGCGTTTCTTACTCCGGCCATTGTCAATTTTGTATTGAGGACGTACTATTGTTGAACGGCAGTTCGATTTTGCTCGGATTTGTCGGTGTATGGTCCAAGTTACAAAAATCAAGCGACTCATTACTACAACCATTAAAAAATTAACCTTATAAATATTTAAATTTTCAATAATCTTTCAGAAATGATAAGACCTGTAGACAAAAGGAAACAACCGTTATAGTTTAGCGAATCAGAAGTGGCAGTGGACTTTTTGGATCACAAATCTATTATCTATGAATTGATAAATTTAATTGGATAAATATGAAGCTAATTACAATTAGAAATATCTACTTCGATTTAAAATTTATTTAAAAATGGAACAAATAAACTTTAATGTCACGTAAAACAAGAGCACATAAGATTTTCTTCTTATTTTCAGCAGATGGACGCCCACTAAAGGCTTAGGCCTCACCCCAGGGTCGCCGTCGTGTCACTTCTCGCAGCCATAATTATGTCATCCACCATAGTGGGGGGCCTCATCATGCCGCGTCTTTGAGCTATGTCGATTATTTTGGTTCTTCTACATATCTCTTCGTTTCTGACTTGAAATTCCTGGAATAGCCTTCTCCGTTGCTAAAATAAGATTTTAATTTTATAAATTAATAAATAAAGTAGATGTATGTAAAATAAACTAAGTAAATCATTGTCGATTCTAAAATAAATTTATCAAAACGCTATCGCTTATGAATTGATAACGCACGAAACGCGGAGCGTTCGACTTTACCGGAGTTGTATGCAGCGGGCAACAATGCGACTTCGTTAGCTGAGGCATCACCGCGCATAGGTTTTTGTAGTTCAAGTTACGCGCAGAGATAATCTTTTACGCACGACATTTATGTACCATTAATCAATATGATTATGACCTTATATCGGTTCAAAAACCATTCCGTTGCAGTCATTTGCACCGGCATGTAACATTAAATGAACTCTAATATATATTTACCGTATTTATTCATCACGTGATTTATTTTAAACTAATTAAAATGTATTATTTATATACACGGATGCCTTGTTTCGTATTTTACTTGAAATATAAGTTCGCAGTTCTGGAGTAACGAAATAACTTTTGTTTTTTTTTTTTCCGTTGGTAAGTCATTCAGAACCTCACAGGTAAGTTAGTGGTCATTCAACGGCCCATAAGGACTTTGTAATTTCTCTACATCAAATCAGAAATATAAGGATATGTAGGCGAAATTAACCAACTTTGACTAAGCTGTAATATCTTAGGAATGATGGTGAGGAATGAATGAAGATGTCTGAAATATATGTAAAACAATGTAAGTAATGTTATGAATTTGTAAAACAAGAAAGATGAAAAATAGAAAAAGAAATTGTATGAATAAAAAAGAACGTAAACGTTATTATCTTCTTTTTTCTTTGGGTGTGTGTCTTGTATTAAGCGTCTTTCAACTACCTTAAAATGGTTGACTGTTCACTTTATGCGTGGATGTGCTTCGCTTACCAATCCCTGGTCATCACACCCAAACCCTAAAGCTACAGCGACTGGTCTGCTGTACTGCCACTTCAATGTGATGGAAGGTACAACCCAGGAATGTCTTAGGGTTCCTACATTATCTTGTTTATTGCTAAGTAGTTTCAGCCCAGAGACGCCTATTACAAGGCATATGTCTCTCCAAAAATATTCATGGGTGATATACCATAATTGCCAAACTTATCGGGCGGGTTGGCATTTGCAATGTGGTATTTAAGTACGTAGAGGATTTGTTACCCGTCCTATGGAAATTTATTTGCGATCGCAAACCTATATAATTAATTCACATAGTGTGAATTATATAAGTTTGTATCCTGGAAATCGAATTAGACATATACATTCCAAGCTACAGTGATCTACCACTGAACTACCACTGTCAATTATAATAATCGTAAATGTCTGAATGTTTACATATTGGACCATTTGAAAACTATCAAGAAAATGATTGATAATACATATAGCAGAGTGGCGCAGTGGAAGCGTGCTGGGCCCATAACCCAGAGGTCCGTGGATCGAAACCACGCTCTGCTAACAATGTATTTAACATATTAATTTTTGTATAATTTTATATTTATTTAATTTTCGGTTTTGTAATAAATAGGTTAGAAAGGATGTCAATGTATATAGTTCATCTGCTTTGAATGAATGTTCGTCCTTATCCGAAAAGCAGTTTCCAGAAATTTAAAACAAGTATTGGTAATAAAGGAAGAAAATGCGTTTTAAACTTAGAATTACTATGTATAAAAACTAATCATTGTTTACTATCTAATCCGGCAGACTGGAATGCCAGTATTAATATATATATATATATATATATATATATATATATATATATATATATATATATATATATATATATATATATACACACTACGACTTCGAACGCGTGATATTTAACAAAAAAAATATTCAGCTTATTAATTTTTTATTTGTTAAGTAATAAGTTACTCAACTGCCTGCCAGTATATGTCACGTCAGAGATTTGCCGGAACAAATAGATAGACAAAAATTAAAAAATGTTATTTTAGTGCATATACCGTATATATGAAGTAAAAAGTAGGTATTTTAAGGTTACAAACAGACAGTACAGTTTTATTAATTCATATATGTTATTTATTTGTTGGATATAGATGAGATTTTGTTAAAAGATGGAGGAATTGTACCTTCCATAGCAGAGCGTGGTTTCGATCCACGGACCCTCAGGATTAAGAACACAATGTGGCTTCCACTGCGTCATTTGGCTAGATTTTTAGTCAATTGGTGAATACATTTATATTTTTACGAAACGCGATAATAATACTTATATAAAATGTCATTTAAATAATATTTTTTTTCAATAATCAATTTGTTATTGAAGTTTAAAAGTACTACACAGTATTTATTTTTTACGGACAATTTCTAAAAAGTTCTTCTAATAATTATGATGCTTCGCAGACAATGCAATTCTAATTATAAGTTAGAAATGATTTTAAAATTTTAAAATTACCTTCTTGAGTAATGATTTTAGTCCTCGTATAAATATGCATTCCAAATTTAAAATATCAGATAATTTATTGTGACATTTATGTAATTATCTTAATATGTGGCAATTTCATTGTGACTTCAGTAATTATTAATAAAATTTCATACATTAAGAGAAATGTTCTTGTCTGTTCGTTAAGTATATGATACTGTAAGTTAAAAAAAAATAATAATAACAAGTCAACTCTTTACACATTTAAAACACACACAAATACACACATATATAAAAATAAGTTGTAACACAATCTTTAACTTGAATTTAACTTTTTTTTATTCTTTATTTCGTTTAAATGTATCATTTACTTATTTCGCGATAATAGGAGAAAGACGCTACCTGTAAAATAGTTTATAAACAGTACAAGCTGCCGATGTCATACAAGAATTAAAAATATAAAAAAAATATTTAAATAAATAAGAATTAAAAAAACACATGACTTTTTAATGATAATTGGTTGGATATAATGTTAGTACATTGTTTATATAACTAGACCTCCATGACTTGGACCCCAAAATGGAGTATTCGTCTTGAAAATATCTCTAAATTTCTGGATAATTTTCAAGAGCAGAGTGGCGCAGTGGAAGCGTGCTGGGCCCATAACCCAGAGGTCCGTGGATCGAAACCACGCTCTGCTAGATATTTTTTCATATTTCTTATATGTATTCCTTAAATTCAGTTTCAAGTATTTTAGAACTATTTTAGTATTTTTGATTATTGTGACCTGTACCACCTTTCAACAGAACTCTAGGAAGACAGGACGACGTTTATCGTCGCCCATAAGAGGCAACATTTTCTTCCTCTAATCTCCTATTGCGATCTCAAGATCAAGGACATACATGATTACTGTAAATGGTGGTAGAAGATTTATATTCACTCTGCTGTTAAGTATAACAAAAATAAAAGTTATTTTTTACAAAGTACTCCCTCTGCACATCGTTATATTTTTTTAATTTACCTGATTGCTTAGGTGGTGTTTAGTAAGTAGTATCACGTCAAACTAAGTCATGCATGTATTACACGGATTAGACTCAAGATGCGATCGTAGGATACATCGACATGGAGAAATCGGCAACTACCGCACTGATACTGGAGTTCAACAAGGATGGCTTGTAATAGTTAAGGTATGAGAAAAAGAAAGAATGGTAGCAAATGAAAGGGAAAATGGATATGAAAGGGAAAGATAGAAGAATTATAGAAAGAAAGAGAATAAAGGAATGAAAGATCATAAGAGGAACGATAGAAGAGCGCGAAAATAAAAATATTACAAGAAAAAATTATTAAATAAATACAAAGTCCCTGTTACACAATATATAGGGGTACGAGAGACCCCAATAGCAGAGGCGATTATATATAGAAAAAAAAAAAACCTGAGGATTACAATATTGAGTCAAGATGAGGTAGTTGACGCAAGAAATGTAAAGTTAAAAACTGGACATGTTAGTGCGTTGTAAAAAGAATTAAGCAACTTAGTGAACTTTAAAATAGTTTAGATTTAAGTCAAAAATTAGTGAAATAATGCAAGAAAGAAAAACAAGAGCCTTTATATCTGTGGTGTATAGATTCAATAAATAATTTAAAAAAAGAACAGTACAAATCGTTCAAAACCATCATAACATTTCGAAAGATGTTAATGTCAGAGTTGTCAATGAGATTTTAATTTAAGGGGCGGAACAAACATTGAATATATCTCTCGCTCTGAATTTAAAAGCTATTTAAACTACACAATAAATACAAATCTGTATCGCACCTTATTTATGGACTGCGAAAGAAGTATATCAAAAATTTAACCTCAATTTGTTTAAATAAATTTGAACCATATTACCTTGTGGTAAGGTAGTTTTTTAAAAATTCATTAGTTGTTGAAAGTCTATTGAAGACACTTCCCCGGTAAGCTTATGCATCATAAATAAAATTATCAAACAATTGCTCTACAAAAAGTATCTACTCCACTTAACTAGTAAACGGCGAGGGTTCAAAATGTTTTGACATTTGTTAGTTTCAATTCATAGATATATATCTCACTAGAAATGTCATTATTTAATTTCTTACATTTTGAAGTCTTAGTTCACAAGTAATTATTTATTTACTTATTTATTAGCAAAAAGTTTTTAATTAAATTTATAAAGCACGATAATAATATTTTGTTCGTTCGAAAATAATTTCAAAATATTTAAAAAAAATTAAAAAGGTTCTATTAACATAGAGTACTAATTAAATAATACATTCAAATGTATTAAACAATAAAAAAAATATTAAACTTTAAAATCATACTACTACATACGCAATAAATAATTATTTATTCCTTCACTATTCAGTTTCTCTATGAGATAATTTTGAACATTGTGCATACACTTATTATTTGAGAAATTACAGTAGACTTCGTAGACAGTGATGCAACCAATTCATAACAGTTGAATATAGAAATAGATTTTTAATTTTTTTTATTATTTGTAATATTTTTTAATAAAATCTCGGCGACGGACTAAAGCGTCGTGAGGTAATTTGAAGTCTGTATTATATTTAGAGGTACGGAATTTTCGCAAAAAAAAATCACCAATTTCGCATTTATATTTTTCAAAATATTAAAATTTCGCATAAATTTCGCATTTATACTTTCGAAATTATAAAAGTTGGGTAAATTAGGTATTTTTTTTATTAAATACTTGTTTAGTAATTTTATTACTAAATATGTAAGTAAAGTTTATCAAAATACAAAATTTCAAAGTACAAGTCTTAACATTAAATAATTTTAATTAATTAAAAGATAACATTGTAGAAATTTTAACATTCGACTCCTTAAGCGTCGTTCTTCGGTCTGTTACGACGACATTGTATATGCTGAAGAAGCGTTCAGCGTCCACGCTGTTGGTTGGACTTCCGTACCCCTAATTATATTAAACACCTAGGCTCTAATAAACTAGAACTTTGCAAAAATGTTTAATATGTTACAGATCCAGATCTTCAATACATACGAGTATGTATAAAATAACAATAATTATATATGTACATTTTACAGGATCGTTGTCGTTTTGGTCTATAGACGCCCTCAACAGGACTTCTACAAAATATATATATATCCATTATATATATATATATATATATATATATATATATATAATAATTGACAATTGACGCAGTGTGACATTACCAGTACACCTGCAATACTCCGCACGGGACACCAGGTTCTACACAACAGAACAAAACGCACCACACCACAACACCCGTTTTTATAGAGCGGCCGCCCGATATATAACCGCAAACAGCGTGGGCTAGCCGAGGATGGATCCGAATCCATCCTTGGATCGCCTGTGGTCCACGCTGCCGTCCCAAGGATACACGCAACACAAACTCTACTTAGCTCTACTCGGGTAGAGCGCTTTACTACGTGCGAACGTCTTCATGCAACTGGAATAGGTCCTATCAGCTTTTTTAGTTTTTAAGTTAACGGACCCTTCCACGGGAACATAGCTCTGATGAAGCTTTAAAAGCCTTCCGACTAACAGCAATTACATCAATCGAAAATAAGTATTGTGGTATCATCGTATGCAGAGGAAACTGATAGATATCCTGTGGAAACTTGTTTGTGTGTAGCAATTATCTTTTAGTTTTGACATAGATATAGTTTTCTAATAGTATACTATTTAAATGTTGATTTTTAAATTCAATTTCATTTACATGACTTCATAATTAAATTTTAAATTAATAAATCGTCGTATATCAACGTATGTAAGCCACATCTAGAATTCGATATAAACATTTAACTGTCCCACGTGATTTGCAACATAAATTTCACCGCTTCGTCGATTTTAAATACAAAATAGTACGTTTGTATTACACAATGCAATGATTTGTTGACGAACAACCCCATAAATAACAGAGGTGTATATAAATTCGTTATTGATGAAAAAAAATCTACTTACTGGGAACCAGAGATAATATCTTGGGGTTACATTTTGTACAACTATTTTTTAATCTTTTAATTTGGCATTAAAGTCCATGCCTATGTTTTTATAATTACATTTATTACTTTCGTATTTTTCATTTCGTTTCTGCATATCGCAGTGTTTAATAACCTAAGTTACTCTAGTAACTTAAAATCTTTTCTAACTTAAATGCTATTCCAATTTGAAGTAAATTAATATTAATTATCTTATCTTATAATTAAGGCAATTCGAAAGTACTTGTAACAGCCTACTCGAATAAAGAGTATATTGATTTTTGATTATAAGTAGTAAGTAGGCCCGGAATGATAATCTGCGTAGAAGAGACAACCAGAAATTGAACAGTTGCTGTTTACATTATAATATCAAGAATATATTTATTTCATGTTCCATAAACCAAGTTATTATTTCGATAAACTAAAAACTATTGAATGCTATAAAAAGATTCATTTAACTATATACTTCTAATTTTAGATATAAATATAAGAAAATGAAAGTCTTTATAAATATATGAATAATATGTAAGTATATTTGTACAAGTAAACCACTCCCTGCTATTTCTTCTTTTATTTTCACTAAGTCTAATATAAATTGCATTAGGTGGTCCTATACCACCCATTATATATTTTTTTTGCTTTATCAAAAGACAAAGTAAGGAACACAGCCCGCAAAAAAACGTGTATAACAGATGCGCTAACCCATTTCCTCCAAAGAAAGTGGAGGCGAGCAAGTCACGTGGTAAGGTTCACTGATAACAGGTGGACACAAAAGTTTTCAAAATGAACGGTACCACGAAGTACCAGAGCGAGAGGCAGACCTAATTCCAGATGGGCTAATGAGATCATAGATACGGCAGGTCACGGGTGGCTCCAAGTTGCCAAAGATAGAGTAAAATGGAAAGCTTTGGAGAAGGCTTTTAACCTGAGGGGGTTGATACAAATTAACACAAAATCATAAACCAATATTTAAAATTACTAGTGTTTAAGTCATTTGTATAGAATGAAATAAACCACTACGACTACTACTGTACTTCCACTACCACCACTACCACCACCACCACCACCACAACTACTACTACTACTGCTGCTACTACTACTACTGCTACTACTAGTGCTACTACTACTGCTGCTGCTGCTGCTACTGCTACTACTACTGCTACTAGTACTACCACCACCACTACTACTACTACTATTATTATTATTATTGCAAATGCAAATATGTATAAATGTTAAGGTATGCAATAGAGACTAGTGGTAGCTCAGCGGTAAAGGAATGAGACGCGGTAGGACGCGAGTTCAATTCTCTGAATTGATGCATCAATTCTAAAATCAATTATAAAAAATGCAAGGTTCAGTAATCTGTTGCGAACAAATCATCTATTAACACTCGTTTAGTATTTAACAGGCAAACTTAAACTTCAAGCTTTACATTGAAACAAGATGTCCTTGCAATTAATCTGTTTATAAGCATCCGCCCAAATGATCAGCGAACTCCAAATCCGAAGGACCTTCGAGTAAAATAACCAGGTTATTCTTAAAAATAAATGATAAATATATAACTTATCCTGAACCGTGGTAGTACAGCGGTAAGGACTGACACTTGTTGTCGTAGCTTGCGAGTTCGATTCCCGAGATGTAAAATTACTGCCACTACTTATAAAGAAGTTTCCATTCGATAGGCAGTGTCTTTTGCGTACCATAATAACACAATGCGATCGCCAACCCGCCTGTCAAGCGTGGCGATTATGGTATGTACGCCTACAGATATCTTTGAGGGAGGGCGGTGTAAGATAATTGATAATAAGGAGTATTAAATTATAAAGTAAGTGAAAAGAAAAAGTTATAAGTAAAAACTGCCTTAAGCCTCCCAAAATTCCCAAGAGGGAGAGAGCGTCCAAAAGCCACGTCGTGGTCTAATATCAGAAAGGAACTGGAAACCCTTCAACTTGATGCAGGGACAACCCAGGATAGAGTGGCCTGGCGCAAATTGATAAGGAGACCCGACCCCAAATAAAGGGAAAAGGGAAGGAAGAAGAAGAAGTAGGAGTATTAAATTATATTTATTTAAAAGTCTAAGATATGTTTTTGAACTTTCGATTGTGTGCGTGAATGTACATAAGTAAAAACAGATTCCTGTAGCATAATCGCTGACCCAAATCTAATTTCAGCTCTGTCGGGTTTTATAATACGATTTCAACAGTCGCTACCATTTTGGCTTACATTATTCGAGTGCTAGAGCATTACTCGTGTCGAATTATGCAAATATCATGGTCCGATAGTGTAAGATATACGCGCCGTGTGATACAGTGAAGTGGGGCCATTGTCATTCAATGACTAACAATGTATTACAGCTTACCGAAATGGCTAGATCCTAGACGCCGGTCACAGAACAACGAATGCATTGAGTAGGTATAATTTTTTTTTTAAATAAAGTCTCAATAGATCTAGATCAATCAATGGTTTCAGAAATAATAAATAATTTAATAATACACATTAAAATAAATAATTGTTTACCATCTGTCCCTGCAGATTGTGTGCTGCCAAAAATTATTAGCTTGTCGTATTTCAATAGATTTTTTTTTCATATATCAGTCTGATTTATACAGGATGATTAGAAATAAAAACAGATGTGATTTAATTTTTGTTTTGCTGTTAATTGAGGTACAATTTCACCTGTATCAAACTTAACCAATCATTCTTTATGTAACAATGGTGATAATAAATCTAAGATCCGATTAAAAATCTTTATTTTTATGTATTACGTTGTATTCTCTTTATTTATCTTTCAGATTGAGTTTCGAAAAAGTTTGCGCGCCGGAAGAAATACTTTAAAATTAAAATCACTTTGGTTTTTTAAGTCGTAAGACAGATGTTTACTTTCACATGCGATCACTTTTCTCTTCAATAACTTTTCAATATTATTCTTTATATCATTTGGTCTGATCTTTCTGCAATGTTGTATAAAATCAAATTTAATGTCGCGTCACCTATAAAAGAACACACCGAAGAAGACAGAAATTGTAATTTTAATATATGTGTACTGCTGGTGTATATAAATAAATAGATCGAATGAGGTAGAGAAAGAAAGTAAACCGACATTGCCAAATGAAATATCAGGTTGAAACGAACTGGGCTGGCTGCCACGACCAAGAAACGCGTTGAAAGACCCTTTTGTAGACCGCTTTTAATCAGCCCTATTGAAGGTTTAAGTGGAAAACCTTGTGTTCAAATAATGACGAAGTTTGTCTTGACATTGGTGTGCTTTACTTGTAAAATTAACATTAATATTCTTTTTCTTACTTTCAGCCGATGGGCACCTACTATAGGACAAAGGCTTCAAGAGTTGAGAAACTCCAAGCACAGCCTTCGTATGAGGTTTGTCGTGTCATCACCAGCAACACACATTGGTCACAGACGTCTTAATAATCTGCAATATTTTAATTAATTAATAATTAATTATAAGACTAAGAATAAAATAAAAAATGCGAATACGGAATTAAATTTATATTTATTATCTGTTTATATTTAGAACGTTTAATATTATTACTCTGTGAACGTATTAATCTAAGTTTCATTACAAATTCACTATTAATAATTTATCTAGAGTCAGCGTGGGCGATACGTAGACAATACGAACCAAACGCCATTACTGATTTTTATTGAGGTACCAGTGTGGTAATTTTACATTAGTCCACCTCGTTACCGCGTTTGAAGAAAATTTGACGTATTTATTATCTATTCTAATATAAATCATTTAAATTAAACTTTGTTTATACACGCTTTATTGTATACAGCCTACCTGGCTCTATTTTTCCTGATGAATTAAACTCTGGAGCCTTTAAGAGTAAGTGAACAGGTTTCTTTTGTATGGGCGTGTACCACCTTCGTCTTCATAGGTGTCTTCTTTATTTTTCTTATTTTAAATCGATAGTTTCGTCTTGCAAGGCACAAGCTTTTCCCAATTTTCTATTTCGTTTATCCCGTGATAAAAATAAATGAATCCAATATATTTGATTAGTTAAAACATATTATTACCAAATTTCTACCATATTTTAAGTTTAATTTGTACCAAGTTGATTGTATCCAGTAATATACGATCTTTAAGATAGCATCTAGTGCGCGGAAATATAATTTTCACAAATTATACAAAGAGCGGTCTGATAGAAGCGCATTAAATCATCAATTGAACCCATTTCTGCGCCACGCAGCCTTTTACGGGCGCATTAAATCACACAGAGATAATTGATAGAGAATTATTCATAAATAGGCTTCGAGGCGTTTGTTTCGCGCCGATTCGAATCGATCTAATCGAGAGACGAATCGAATTGTAACGGCCGAGTGAATCGATTGATTAATTGTGGTCAACGCAGCTGATTTATAAGTTCGCTCTGAACGAATGAAGGATATTGACGGATCTCTCGATAATTTATACGATTCTATGTCGGATTCCTCTTATCCGACTTCAAAGGTTGAACGAACGAATTGGAATGTTTGCTTTATATAAACTTCCAATTCTTTATATCGTTAAAACTAATTCCATTATTATTTAAAATAATAAAAATCGGAAAATCGATTTCATCTTAATGTAACGAAATGTATATATTAAAAATCCAAAAACCGGCGACGATGTGTAGACATTTACCGTGAAGTTTTCATTTGATCATCGATTTGTATTTTACACACGCACACGCGCACACACGCACACGCACACAAGCAGACTTTTTCTCATTAATATGTTGTTATAAAATTAATTATAAAAAAAATGATGGTAAATGTTAAACTATTCACTGATAATAACCACCGGTCAAAACTAAGTGATGCTTGATTATATATATCAAAAAAACAATTTTGTAAATTGTAAGTGTAAAAAATTTTAAAATTTTAATTGGACCGTTAAAAAGGTTACTCACCCCTGGTCTATAATGTAAATAGAACCCTCTGTCTCTATCTGTAACAAAATCTGCATCGAAAACAATTTTTATTTTCTTTTTACACTTAATTTTTGACTACACCACTAGTGACATATGAGGTTTCAGACTAAGGATGTGGGTTGTAATTTAAAAAAAAATAAACAATCTTCTTCTCATTTCTAGACGGTATCTCTTGTCAGAGTTGTGGTTATTCTCCGGTTGGTTCTGGGGTCTCTGTTTGTCTCACCAAGCGTCGCTATATAAGTCAGTGTTTGGCGGAGTGATAGCATTAATTTACCGGCTTATTAGTTGGAGCTTTTTAGAGACCGCAAGCCTTCCATTTCATATTCCACAGGCTTCTCATAACGTATAGGTTGTGTTCGTAATAAAACTTATTTCTTCTATACTTTCACGGCCTTACAATAAAACACTCAATATTTAATCTCATATTGATTGTCATAATACATTCGAAGCCAAATAGAGTACGCGTCGCTATCTCGATGAAATATTGGATCACATTACAGCTTATTAGCGCAAAGACAGCCTTAAAAACAAAAACGGTAAGAACAATGGAAGGCTGCAGAAAACAAAGACAGAAAAAAAATCGTTTAATCCAATTACAACGATATACAAGAGAATTGACGTGAGAATAACATGGATACGGCTATAGTTTTTTTTTTTTTTTTTAATTTAAATATTTATCATTACTGGTTCAGAACATCCATAGCTGGATATAGATTACTATAGATTTCTAATAAGACTGTAATCATGCATCTAGCTTCTTCTGATGACTTTAACAAGGACATCTGTTCATCTTGAAGATGTAAGCAATATTATAGAACAAACATTTAATTTTCATTATTCCTTAAATTTTTATAAAACGTGCATATTTGAGACATCCCATGTCGCAAAAGGCGTTTAAAAGAGCCATCTGAAAGAAATTCCTTAATAGTATTAAAACACATCATCATTAAAAACCAATCTTAGAAAGATAAAAAGTAAAAATGTGTCAATATCAGAATAACAATTTGTTTAAAAAATAGATAATAATATTATTCATTACTTGCAATTTATTTTCCTAATAGCGGATCTACATCTTTCTATGTTCCCAATTTTTAATGTATTATGTTATTTATTTTTTATGTTTTATATGTGTAACTATGTAATTATTTATCACCTTATAATGTGTGTAATATAATATAATAACATAAGTGATATAACAAATTTTAATAAATATTATTCATATAGTAACACTTTCGCATAAATTGGAGATACTCGTATAAATAAACATTAAGGGATTTAAAGTTGCATGTTTTATGTCTATGTCAAAAGAGGTGACATATCCATATTAATCTAGCTTATCAAACCAGCATAACTTATATGCCTAGAGCGTGGTCCAGCAAATGGGTGGTCCATGTTAACGTTAAATCATCACGACCAGGCGGATAGGGCCGCGTAAGGAAGAAATATCGGCTCCTTACTAACAAATGATACGATAAAAGCTTATATAGCAGTCAGTATTCTAATTTTTCATAGCTTGATTATACATCATACTTCGAAAAAAATGTTTTTTTGTATTAAACGAGATCGATTCAGGAAACCACAATATATATATATATATATATATATATATATATATATATATATATATATATTGTGGTTTCCTGAAATATATATATATATATATATATATATATATATATACAAATAAATGTATATATTAACAATTAATAATAAATATATATATTAATAATAGGTCTTAGTTTAAAAGAATATTTTATTTTTGAACGTTAAAGAAGTTTTTACGTAGATTATTTATTTAACGTGTTGTAAATACTTGTATTAGGCAAATGTTAGTCTAACATGATGAGTTTGAGTAAGTGATTATAACAGGTTGTCAAATATCTCCCTTCCGCTTTTTTGCTCTTTTTTCAATGCTTTATAAAAAGTGTTACAGTGATCGGATTTAGTTGAAATATGCGCCGTTTTGTTCGATAATCTGTTTCCATCTAGACGGCAACTTCATAATACCTCCCTCGTAGAAGCCAGGGGGGCTTCTTCTTTTTCCTTATTTGCGAAGAACTCGGACAGCCACTTTTCACAAACCTCTTTTGAGTTCAACTTTACACCACCAAGGGCGTTCGCCATGGACAGGAACAGGTGGTAATTACTTGGCGCTATGTCCGGGCTATATGGTGGATGTGATAAAACCTCCCATCCGAGCTCCCGTAGCTTCTGACGAGTCATCAAAGAAGTGTGTGGTCTGGTGTTGTCCTGGTGGAACACTACACCCTTCCTGTTGGCCAATTCTGGACGCTTCTGGTCGATCACCTGCTTCAAGCGGTCCAGTTGTTCTCAGTAGATGGTAGAATTAAGCGTCTGGCCATATGGGAGCAGCTCATAGTGGATGATTCCCTTCCAATCCCACCAAACACACAACAAAACCTTCCTGGCCGTCAATCCCGGCTTGGCCACTGTTACGAGACACGGTACGAGGAGATCTTCGTTTAGCATACTCCATTTGACATCATAGATAACACAGAGAATGTCTTCAAGATAATGATAAATGGAAATACCACAGCTGTATCCATAGATCGTCTAAAACCGGCATACATTTTATAAGAGATCTAAAATCAAATCTGGGAAGAAGAAAGAGAAAATAAGGAACTCAGGTAGACCAGTTCAGGACGCTGAGAGAAATTCATAAATTTTTACCGCCCATGAAACGGTTTTTGGAGCGTAGTGACTTGGCACTCCCAACATATGTCATCTTAATTTATGACTGCTATGCAATGACATTAAAACATCAATGCGCTAATGACATAATTAGTATTGGTCGAATTGAGTTCTGCGACAAATTATTAATATTAATTGAACTACAAATATATTTATCCAAAAATGATATACCGTAAATGTATTTAGTAAATAATTTATCGTATTAATGGCGAAGTTTAAAGTCATTTTGCATATCATAATGTTGGTGTATTAAACCAAGATTTAGTAGCGTTATGTATTACAGAATTAGTTATAGAATTTTAATTATAGAACACCTTTATAAAAAGTTAAATGGAAACATTTCAACAAATCACGATGAAGATCAAAATAATTTAAAACGAACTAGAGAGATCGTTTGAAATGCGTGGGCGCATTTTTTGAACTCACGCTCCTGTTATCTAAAGTATTCCATTGGTCGGTCCTTACGTGAGCATCACTTGACCCTCGCACCTCTAGCGATCACAAATTCGGTTCCATAGCGTCGCCTGTCAAATCACAAGCCGTTATCAGGAATACACAGCTCATTATAGCTACAAATCCCAAAACATATGAGTGCCTCATCCGATTTTTAATACATCTATGTCGTCCAGTATCATGAACTAAACGACAGTAATGGCGTAAAAATTCTATAAGAGCGTCGGGTTAGTTTATTGTTTATTACAGACCACATTATATTATATTAGAGTACAAATTGAACGTAGAAATAAAAACGTCAAATTATATAATAAAGATTACATTAAGAGACAGATAATTCGATATGATGTCGGATTTATTCGAGGTGTTGTTGTGAATATAAATTTAGATTCTTAACCAACCTTTTTTTATACTCGTGGGGAAATTCTGCATGGGATAACCCTCAGCTGCGGGAGCAACGAAAAGGTTATGTCGGACTCCTATCGACTAAAGCCCCACGGTCTTCTTGAACGCCTGTTGTTAAAACCACGGGAAAGCTTTCGCAGTTTCACGGCGGTGGATCACCCCAACTCCGTCGCCAAGGATATGCTAAGGGGGTTGGAGAAAGGCGCGGTATACACACCCTCCGACGTCCAGGTCTCCGACTGCAGATAGGGAGCTCACACGTTCTCTCTCTCTCTCGGCAGTCTTCTTCTGCGACATCATTTTTTCACAGAAGATTAAGGGGGTGATGGTTGATAACCAACCTAATCCAACGTTGATTCTATCAAAAGTGACCATAATCATAGCGACTATAATGACATTAACAATAATAATGGTAATAGTCACAATTGTCCACCAATTCGCATTGTTTGCCGCACGCTCATTTATCAGCGGGCTGGCGGGCGGTGCACTTCATTGCACGACTACTGCTGCATAGCGGAAGTAGCTATATATTTGTACCTTTCCTACTAAGGATGGACTTCCGCAAAGTAACGCCTGAATCTATTAGATACTTTGATAAGAGGCATGATGGAGAAGAAGAATCATGGTGTTTAGCAGTGTTTATTAAAAAAATATATCTTTTATTCCTTACAATAATGTTGCAGTGTATTTAATAAAAAAATAAATTTACTACAAAGTTTTGCCAACAAAAGACTATATACCGACAGATGCACCTTAGGACGTCACACAAGGTTAACAGATAACTTTATTAACTTTGCTCCTTCCAATCTGTGTTATTAGAATCTATGGGATGACCTAAACCCAGCAGTGGACATCGGCAAACAAATAGGCTACGTATAACAAACATATGTAGGAACGAATTGTGATACATTAGAAAACGTCAGAAGCGTGATATAGTGTTAAATAAAAAGTAAGAAGTAAATAAACACAATTTAAAATATATAAAATCCATAATAAAGCAAAATAAATAAAACTGAACTAAATAAACAAAATGTACTACCTGTAGTAATAGATGTAAGTGAAGCGAGATATGGAAGAAATATAAAGAATGAAATGGAATCCAAGAAATTGTGATGAACAGAAGAAGAATAGATGACGTAAAGGTAGAAGGAAGAAGAGTATAGAAACAGTAAAACTTAGTTAATAAATTATTATTGTAACTGTTATCCTTGCCTATCCAGGACAGGGGAAGTACGGTTCCCAATAGTGGGATCCATAAAAATTTGGACATCAGCTGAATGAATCATAACATATAATATGTTCGTCTAAAGTACACAGAAAGTGGTGAATACATTGTTTCTACTTAATATGTATATATTAAAGCTGTAGCCATCTGTATCTCTGTATTTATCTTTATAAACATAGATATAAAGTCAATATGTTCATCTCAAAACTTTGTATATTACCTTGAGCCCTAATATAAGAGGTCACAACAAGCTAAGACGAGATTTTTTTGGGTTCACTATACTCGAAATAGTTAAAAACAGTCCATGGACTAACAAACTTGATTTCTTTAGCCAATTTGACTGACGAGGTCGTCTACGAATATGATACAGCAAATGTTTTAATTACGTTATTAGAAGATATATAACTAATGAATACACATCAATCTGCGGTTGGAGTTACAAGCGGATGACGTAAAATATTCCAAGCATGACCTACTTTAGTAAAAATTATTACAATTTAATCGCAATTATTGTAAAGATCGTCAACGCAGACACTATTAAGGCTAGCAACATCGCTGGGTGGATGATATAGAACATCACCCCATATTCATAATGTTGTTCACAACAATAATACAGAGTAGTTAGTTAGTAACAAAGACTTAGTTATATAAGACGAGGTCGAGTTTGATATCAATACTGTGATACATAAATTAAAACTGAGATAAAATGAGTAATTATTATAGATGTTTACTAAAGAAAATAAGCAAGTAACAAAGTGTGTGATAGAAAAGTAATGTGAATTTAAAACAAATCTATATCTTGGGAATACGAGAGGGATGTAAGAGGAAATCTGAATGAAATAGAAAGAAGAGTGGCAGATATTGTGAACAACTAAAGGTTATTGTCATCCGCATCCATAGACAGATCCTGTCTTCATCCACCGTTTTTCAACAATCTTAGCTGTCCACTATTGGGTCATACTCCTCTGTCTATACTTCGTTCGATGGCCAGTGATCTTTTCTATAGAATCTTAAGACCATGGCTATGTAGTCTGCCCACATTTCATGCAGCCTCTTCAACTTCTAAATCCTCTGGAATATATCGGTTACTTTTATTCGTCTATAGATCATCTCATTCCTGATCCAAGATTTATTCAAAATTGGAATTCAAAAATGGAACTCTAATTGATCGTCAACTTATTATTTATTTACTTTCTATAATATTTTGTTTTTACTCTACCCTGCTTCGCAAGGTGTTAGAGTTATGGAGAGGAATCAGGAAGGAACTCCACAATAAAACATATATTAATATTTAACAATACAGATTTATACATAAACACTATATTTTACTTTAAATAAATAAATAAATAAGCAGTGATAGCCCAGTGATTGAAGACTGAGATGTTCGTAGGTCCCATGTTCGATATCCGAGAGTCAATCTTATATAATTCACGCTTCGTGAATTGTTTATATAGAATTGCCACTGCTAACAAACAAGTTTCCAGAGGATGGACAGCAGCGACCTCTGCATATCATAATATCACACTGTGATCACCAATCCACCTGGCAAGTATTGTCATTATGGTATATTCCCACATAGATATATATGGTGGAATATACGATAGTGGGACAACCTGTTAGGACTATCGACAAACTTCGTTCCAGCCACCGATATCTCTGAAACTGACGACATAGTTAGTGGCGTTTATAGGCTAAAAGAAAAGAGAAGGAGAATATGGATATTTTCACACGACACTTAATTTGTAAAGAGGCCTTAAGATTCTGAAGTGAATGACACGAAAGGGCTAGCGTAACTTGAATAGTGGACCCTAAAAATAGACACAGGTTTGTTAAGATCTTCGTAAGACGCTTGATGCCCAAAAAATTTCCAATGGGTCATATTGAAAATTTATTATTATCCATTGTGGCGATATTTCAGGTACGTCTATGCCTTGCAGTGGGCGCCTATCTGACATGAGGATGAACGTACAAACTTGAAGTTATAAACACAGGCTTAATAGCAGGAACTTCATGTTAAAAACTAGCGAAAAGTTTGTTTATTTTTCATATATAAAATTGAAACAATTTATCCAGTACATAGCCCAGAAATAATTATTATTTTAAAAAGTGAATGGATTTTTCCGTTGAAGTCAGGATTAACAAAGCTGTAATAGCTCCTTGGCTAAAAGCACTAACATCAACCGAAGCAATTTTTTTCATTGAGTATTGAATAGATTATTCACAGTTAAGATAGAACAAAGTCTGTTGGGTCAACAAGTAAGTTATAAATAGAAGATTGACATTGCAATTTACTTCGCCGATGGTCTAAACACAACAATGAGGTCAAGTAACAACAAATTCACAAAGCACAATACGCAAGTATCAACGTAATTCTAAAGTATTGCGAGCCAAGGAGCGATAATGCGATGTAATGATGGTTAGATGCGGTATTATGTCAAATTATTCCACACCGACCGGGAAAAGTCAAGGTGACCGATTGTGAACGCGGTGTCCGCTCGTAATGATACATGAATCCAAGAAGCAAATACAATGGATGCGTCATTTTTTTTCTCACGTATATATATTTATGTATATAATGTTTATTGCCTATATTTAATCTACAGTTTAATTACAATAGTTCTCTCCATTTTCATGTGACTCTTTAACCATTTATTTACCAAATTCTACCCCAAGTTAGAAGCATTATCATTCTCCTTATTACTCTTCTTAGAGGAAAGATGTCCACTGCAAGGCAAAAGCCTTCTCTGAAGAACGTCACGATGACTCGTTCTGTGCTGTCCGCATCTACTAACTTCCCGTGACGATAGCTATTGTCAACCTAGTAGACCTACCTACGTTGCGTCTACAAGCTGTTCGCCACTCGAGAACATTTCGATCCCAACGACCATCAGCTCCACCATCCATGTGCACCGTTTACTGTCACTTCAGACAAACAATTCTTTGAGCTACGTCGGTGATCTAGGTTCTTCTGCGGATTTCCTCATTTCTTTTGCAGGAAAACTCCGACTCAATTTTTCTCTGGATGACCTTGTGCCTTCGTATGAGACCCATCGTAAGTGACCACGTCTCGAATCCGTATATCATCACCAGCAACAGACATTGATCAAAGACCTTCAGATAAGTGATCATTACGAGTAAATAAAAAAGGACCAATATTTAGCCACTTCCGCACATGCAGTAGTAGTCATGCCAAACACAGAGTCCACTCTGTGTGTGCACTCTGTGTTTGGCACTAATCGATGTGATGTGACTCCTGAGGATGCTCCGTGGAGGGGTGAAACACGTGTTGAGTGATTTGGCGGTGGCAGTTGTGTGATTCGCATTGTTTGCCGCATACACATTTATCAGCGGGCAGGCGGGCGGTGCACTTTTTTGTACGACTACTACTGCATGTGCGAAAGTAGGTAAATATTGGTCCTTTTCTTACTTAGGATGGACTTCCGCACGATAACGCCTGATTCCATTAAAACATTACGAGTAATTACAATAAACGAAAAAAGTATGGTATGATGTATTTTTTGTCTCGTTGCGTATCCTCTATATTCTTACGTATACCATACTAAAACCTTTAGTAATAATAATATAGATAAGCCACATCCACGATATCGGCTAGTAGACATTTCGCACTCCAGTTGCTATTAATTCCATTGAAAATATAATACGAATGTAAAAAAACACGATCTCCGGTAAAGCAACTAGATGTGTCCTTAATCTTAATGTCCCGACATTAGTGCACTGGATGTCTTCGACTACAGTAACCATGATATAATAAAACGGCGGATAATATTTTAATAATGTTTTTTTTTTTAATTCAAATGTACACGAGTGATATAATTCGAGTGAATTAATAACGATTTAATACCGCATACGAAAGTGTAGATTTAAAACTTGATAGTCCAAAATTAAAACAGTTTCTTTATTCAAAGCGCGATCGTTACGAACTATTTCACCCATTGAGCGTGAAGTAGAGAAGTTCGTAGCAATAAATAACGCAATTTTCCTTTTTTGGAGAATTGACGAAATTATTTAGAGCCTATTGAATTACCATTCTGATTTTAGTGCTATCCTAGTAATGTGTCCACTGCTAGCACTCTGAGGGAATAAGAGGTCCCGTATTTAGCGCGCTGAGAAAATAAGAGGTCCCGTATTAAGCGCGCTGAGAAAATAATAGGTCCCGTATTAAGCGCGCTGAGAAAATAATAGGTCCCGTATTTGGGTCGCTGAGAAAATAAGAGGTCCCGTATTTGGGTCGCTGAGAATGAATTGCGTGACTTTAACTATGTCATTAGTCCACATATAAGAGTGCCTACCTACGCCACCTCTACCACCACGTGATCTAGAGAATTTTTCGACCACAACAGCTATCAGTTGTACTGCATGTCATTTATAAAATGGAAAAACAATGTCCCAAAATTTCACACGAAAATCATGGTCACTGTATACAGATTGATTGACGTTTGCTTCTGACGTGATCTACGCCGCTCTGCGTACAGCGACGGAGTTATCTCACCACCATCTTGCGCTTGCGTCGGGTGTTATAATTTCCAACCGACGCCTGTCCCACCCGGCCATGACTCCTTGGCTTTGATGCTATCGAAATGGATTTATGATTGGTTATCATTATCCACTGTGTTAGTTTACTTATAATAATATTTACTGTACACGCTCTTTGTTCACGGTTACTTCTAATATTTGAATGAATGAATTCAAATATTCAATGAAGGATTGATACTAGAAGTGGTATCGATGTTAAATATTTATGCTTCACCTGCGTCTCGAATATATCCACTAGTAAAATTAAAACAGTCGAACTGACATGACGAAAGATTGTCTAGAGGCGAAGACCAGTCAATAGACACGGTCTGGTCAGACCAACCCTCTAGATCAGAGTTCCCCAAACTTTTTTGTGTCGTAGACCCCTTGCCATGTTTTCCGTGTTGGGTAGACCCCCTACTTACTTGATATTGATTTCCTGTAAATTTCTAACTGTAGTGAAGTTTAGTGTTAAAAACTTGTATCTGTTATGTAACATTAAATAAACAATTTTTTTGCTTCATAGGTACTTTTATAAATAATGTAAATATTTTGATATTATAAGATAGTATGATGTAAGTAAATAGGTACTATCAGTGTATGTGTTGAGATCCACTGTCGTGGACCCCCATTTTCGTTTCATGGACCCCCAATTTTTTTTTCGCTGACGTAGACCCCTTGCAGGTTGTCATAGACCTAGGGGTCGATATAGACCACTTTGGGAATCACTGCTCTAGATGTAATAACATAGCCAGTACAAAGTGTGCACTGTACATTATTTATAATTTTTTTAAACATTTATTTTAGGATGGGATATACCGTATGCGATTTGACAGCAAAGGAATTGTATTCCACCATTTTAAACGTTTACATATATAACAAATATGCATTTTAAAATCTAATATATAAAATTCTCGTGTCACGGTGTTCGAACTTGAACTCCTCCTAAACGGCTTGACCGACTTTTACCAAATTATATATGCGTATTCAGTAGATCTGAGAATCGGCTACTATCTATTTTTCATACCCCTAAGTGATAAGGGTGGTCCACCCCTAAATTATTTTTTTTATTTTTTAGACATTTTTTTTGGTTTTTATTGTATTATGATACAGCATACAAAAATACATACAACCTTAAATTTTCACCCCCCTACGATCAACCCTTATTATTTTTGTTAATTAAAACCCTATTTTTTTTGCAAAACAACGTTTTCCGAACAGCTAGTTGATATATAAAAAAATGTTATCATGCGGTAAATGTATTAATAAATATCAGCCATTACGAATTGTGTTATATTGTTGTGTGATGAAGGTCATTGCAGAAACTCCGTCGCCCATTGTACACGACCCGTGACCCTGCAAGTCACCAAGTTTTTGTTCACTTCGCAATATCCGTTTGCCAAAGAATTATGTGCGAGCGGTTTTTTTTTATACCGCCTTATAATCGCATCTTCGGTAACCTGACAAAAGATATATCTGTGTAATGAAGGCTTGACAGGAAAAGTGACGAAGACATCTGTTATTCAACTGCGTTTCAATAGAAATATGCAATGTTAACACCGTTAGAATTTCAAATTGAATAGAGGTTTGTGCCAGTTTTTATTAGATATACATACACACACACACACATATATATATATATATATATATCATATACTGTATATATCTATATATAAGCCTGTCATGTTCAAAATTATGATGTGATGAGATTTATGATTTTATTATTTTCTTCACAGACTGGCAAGCGCAGGGTCTTGTCTCCGAATAATCCCAGCAGACCCTTGATCGATGACGATGATGACCGAGATGGGTAGCCATGTAGGCTACAACCATCATAAGAAGAGCATCTTAAAAAAAATTAGGCCGATCACAATAAATAAGAATAAAACTCGACTCTAGATTCCCAGGGTTGGTAAGAATTGGAGGAATCAAACAATACTTTTATAAAAGTTATATAAAAAGAAATATGAACAATATATTAATTTAAAAAAAAAAGAATCGTTTTTAACTCTAATTTTAGCCCTGAAAGGTATCACCCCCGTAAGAAGAGTATTGTAAAAAAGTGATTCAGGTGACAATAAACAGGAATACGACTCACTCCTAAATCCTGAGGGTCAGTAAGACTTGCAGGAAGTAAGCAAACTGTGATAAAATTCATAAATAGCTATAAAGACAAAATAATGAAATTATAAAAAAATAATTTTCAACTCTAGATAATAAATGTAGTACATAAAAATGAGCCAAATGATATGAAATTTAAAATTATAATCAGGAAATGTAGAGGGAAGAAAGGCGATGTATGGAAGAAGATTTACAAATGAGAAACGATAGAACTTATGAAACACAAAAGGAAGGCATAAAAGATATTGTAAAGAAAAAATATGTAAAGACCACCCGGCTATTAAAAATCTTTGAGGAGGCCTACATTCGGCAGAGAACGTCCTGAAATGATTTTCTGTTGGTTTCATGAAGTTACTAATCCTTTTATAGATACTTTTGCACGTATATATATATATATATATATATATACATACATATATACACATATATATAAATATATACTCGTATATATATATATACACTTCGTTTTATTATGTATACAACTTTTATTAACTATATGTTACGTGTTAATTCAGAAAACGGAATAGCAGTATGTTGTAGAAGTATTAATAATTTTTATTAATCCAAGAGAAATGTAAAAAAGATTAATATTATGTGTCGTGATGTTTTAGAATCAAAGTTTTAAATACAATAGTTAACTTACATGTCAACTAAAAAAAAAACTAAAACACTTTTAATGCATACACGTTAGACATCGATAGCTAATATGTTTTGTCATTTATAAAAATGTATAAGATATCTATTTGCCAAACATTTGTTAGATATAATATTGTGCAAGTAAAGTCACGGGTAAAAGTCAGTGCGGCTCGGTACCAATGGAGTACACATATGATAGTGATTGTTGCATGATTGATCCATCTGATTTCATTTGCCCACGTGATCTGTGGACCCTGAGGTCGCGGGACCGTGGGAGCAGATCTTCGGTGCAACTACATTGTTCGACCTTCTTGTAACCGACCAATATAACATGACCCTCAATATACTGTTTTATTATCATACTTTACACAAAGATTTTCAATATTATTTTACTCATATATAAGTTTAAAATAACTTAAGTATATCATTCACGAGTATAAAATTATAGTAATTTTGTATGGAGTAATTTAGGAGTAAATCTATTTCAAATTTGCGAAGATAATTTACGGAGATTTTCTTACAAAAAACTGGCATAGATTTCCTTGTTTCTTTTATACGTTCATACATTATGAAGTCTTAAACTGTGTTTTACCAAGTATAATGAATTTTTTTCAATAAAGTTTAATTATTATTAAATTTAGAGGCAAAACCACAACTCTACCTTGTCTTATTAAATGTTTTAATTGTAAATTTATAATTTATAACACTTATAAAATTATTCTAAATATTATAAAAAAAGTTTCAATTGAAATTGATAAAAAACTTGTGTATAAAGGTTTATAAATTATATTGTTTATCTGTATTAAGAATATAATAAAATAAAACCACCAAAAAACATACCTTTGATTTTGTTGCGAGTTCTTTTCTAATCAAGTAATGTTTATTTAGCTTACAGTTACTTAAGTACTAAGGATTTATATACGAAGCACATTTAGAAGTGAATAGATCCGAAGACGAATTTAAATAACCGACACAGTCCAGCGGATTTGGTTGAAGTGGCAGTAGATAGATAGCGCACAGAACAGCTGGCTTCTGGAGGGTTAAGGAGAACCTTAACCCTCCAGAAGCCAGCTTTCAGAAGAAAAGGAGACTACGGGCTGGCGAGCGCAGAACAGGATACCAGGTGGACACAGCCTTGTTAAGCTCGGATTACCCAGAATGCTTACCTTCCGGTCTAGATATAGTAGCCATATTCACAGCACAATCATGTACAATACGCCAAATTGGTGACATGTAATGAAGAACATCCCACACACACAGATATATATAATACATGTAAATATATAACATATATACCTGTGTAGGCGGCAGCCAAATATCGTGTAGACTGCATGGCTTCATGATCTCTACCTGGAAATCACGTACAATTCGCTAAATAATTTATCGATGACAACGATGGCGAAAATTTATTGAGTTATTTATTTATTTGTTTATCTATATATTTGTTTATTTATTTATATATGTATATATTCGAGTATTTATTTATTAATGTGTGATGGCGGACTTACGTCTTCTTCGGACTTATAACTTCATGGTACTTGGTCTTTATAAAATAATTATAGGAGAGAGAGTGAGAGAACTTAACAGTTACTATTTATGTGAACATTAATATCTGTTTGGCACTACTCGGTGTAACATAACTCCTGAAGATGCCCGGTGGAGGGGTGAAACACGTGATGAGTGATTTGACGGTGGCAGTTGTGTAATTCGCATTGCTTACCGCATATGCATTTATCAGCGGGCTGGCGGGCGGTGCATTTTGTTGCACGACTACCACTGGATGTGCGGAAGTGGCTAAATAGTGGTCCTTTTCTTACTTAGGATGGACTTCCGCAAGGTAACGCCTGATTCCGTTAAAATATATTGTTAATTAGAAATAAAAACTTGTAAAAAATGTAGTCGTGTGAATTTATCTTCAGAAAGCGACATTACTTTCCGGTCCCCCTTCAATTAAAGAATGTTTTCAGCTAAACATTATTATACCTTATATATTTCACATATTATATTTTATATTTCACATTATCAATTTATATATGTGTGGTAATTTTATTTGTAAACACAAATCATGTCAGCGAATTAAATATGTCCATTTGCCACCCGCGTTTCGATTTTAAATCGTCTTCTCGAGCATGCGTGACTTGAAATTGATGGCGCATTACTTGAACCAGCTCCAGTACTTTGTTCAGACTAAAGCGCATGTTGGTCCACTGGTTATAAATAGCGAAGTCCGTGGTAAGACGGCGTGCGATATGTCGCAGGGCCTGACGATAACGTGGAGATATGGTGCAATGGCGGTGGTCTTTTTGATTCTCTTTCAAAGTAAGCCTGATATTGTATGTCCTTTCGTACAGCGTGGGCGGTTTGATTAATTGATATGTTATTTACGGTGTCGCGTGAGAAATATTCTGCTTAATAGAATAACAGGTTATATATATATAATTGACGTAATAAGAAAAATAATAAGGATATTTATTAATTTATTATATTTTAATCGAAATAAATTTATCGTTAATTGTATCTATTAAAAAGTTGACCTATACGAATGTTTTTTTATACGTTCCACTGACATTAGCGTCCGTGCCTTTGATTTTAATATATATGTATACGTATATGTTTAGCTGTTATTTACGATTATTTATTTTTTAAAAAATGGAGGCTTTTACTTTTATTATTGCCAAACAAAAAAAGGTTGAATTCCACTACAAGATGCAATACAATTTAAATAATATATATAAAATATTCTATACTGATTGATTTAATACTGTTTATGTTTGAAAAAAGTAAGATACTCGAACGAGTAATTACGATATTCAAACCAAAATAATTGAACGTAATTAGAATTCTGCCAAACATACTATTTTTATCGGAATTTATAATGTTGTTTTAGTGACTTCTATATTAAAATAACTGATCCGGTAAACACGATTTTGCCGTGTAAAATATATCTACAGTATACATGTTGCCGGTTTTTTTCTTTTACTTCCTGAATGTCACAGTACTTACTAAGTCCTTTAAACTATTTCCTAACTTAAATCTTAGGTTTCCCAATCGATGTTCTATTTGTTTTTTTTTTTTCATTTCCTTATCCCTACTCCAAATTGCCCTTCTCAGGTTGTATAGCAGTATCAGTGCGATGGTCGCCGTATTCGTCACATCGATGAATCTTTTTTTCATTTTAAATAAGAATCAAAACAAAGAGGATATATAGGCAGTTAAGGCTGTAGGTCGCAGATTCGATTCCTTCTTTATGCATTAATTATATAGGATTGCCACCGCATTTTCTGGAATCCTGTTTGTAAGCAGTGGGAATTCTATATAATTATTATCATCACTATCCTTTCAGCCAGCAAGATGACCACAGGTGGACATAGACTTCTTCTAGAGGTTTCGTTATCGAAGCATCCATTTAAGGATCCCCCCCCCCCCCCCGTCTAGAAATTGTGATTTAGAAATATAGGCTCTGACTATGTTAAAGGAAAACTTTGTAATATTAAATTTAAAAAAAAAGTATCGAAGCAGCCACAGCCTTCCCTTTTTCGTTAAATTATAAAGAATTAATTTGCTTGCTTGAACAAACATGCCGGGCGAACTTAATGCATATCAAGTTATTCAAGTGTCCTTATGTTATCTCAAAACGGATGCAGCCGGCGGACACTTAATTGCATAATTGTGTTAAAAATAACACGCATCCTAGAACACTTATTAAGTCTATTAAATTAATAGATATTAGTTATATTCATTGCGAATAGTTTACTTGAATTATAAATGTGTAAAAAGTCAGAGATTCTCAACCTTTGCACTTTTTTTTTCAAAAATAATACACACGATGTTTAGTTACAAAAACTTCTTTTTATTTTTGGCCCCCTTTTATTGGAGGCCTCTCGTGTTCCCCTAACATGGGTAAGGTTAAGGTTTTTATTATTTACAATAAGTTATTCACACTCTTAATTTATTTCTTCTATCATACGTCACATTATCATTCATTCTCTCTACTGCCACACATCACAATGTCTTCCACTCTTTATCATTTATTACATTCCTTTCTTCCGTCTTCTCTCATTCTTCACCTCAGTTCTTAATATTACAGCTATGCTAATTTACATTTTGGTTATGTTTATGTCTTTTCTTTATTTTTACAATTGTACTCTTACACTATTTTCTTAAACTAGTTCAATGCCGCTATGTAATAATATTTGACTAATACTACTCGCTTAAATTATCTTGTATTGTTGTATGAGGTAGGCTGGGTCTTATTACTACTTACTGTTTTGTTTATAATGTATTTGCAGAATTTTAAAAGAATTTTTCGTGATTGGTCGAGACTTAATAAAGAGGTGATGTTTTCCCTCTTTATGCTCGCACACATTCCATACAGCAGTATTCTACAGCCATTTACAATCACTCTGTATAAAGTGTTTAATTTGAAACTATATTGGAATGCAACAGGCTAATCACTTCTGGAAGTAAAACTGCAGGGAAAGATAGTAAATAAAAATTAATTTTAATACATAGTAATCAAAATTTTTAAAACCCTTTTTTTAATATACTTTGGCAAGTAGGTACTTAGAATCTCGTCAAATCTTTTACTATTTATTTATTTATACAACACTTTTTATAATTTATGTATAACTGCGAAGGCATTCTCTATCTGTTAACGGTTTAGGCGATGTAGACATAAATTAATGAAGTAAAACAAGTTAATGTCAATATAGAAAATAAATACTGCTTACTATAACTATACTATTTACGTTCCGTCAGCTTTTTAAGTAACAATTTTCTGATAATTTTCAATATGCTTTATTTTATTTATTAATTAACACTTGTGTACACCATAGACAATAAATAGAGAAAAAAAAACTATCCATATGGTACAAGAGATGGTAATATCACTCGAGGCGATCTCTACCAGACAACCTTTGGATGGAGATGAGAGACATGAAAGAGAGGGCAGTTTAGGATGTACACATACAAATACATATATTCGTTTTAGAAAATACATATGATGTCATATAATAATAATAGAAAAAATTAAATATGAACGTATTTTTCACGTATAAAACTTTTTAACACGCATACCCATTGTCTATTGTAGTCGGTTAAAACGAAAAAATTCTCGCAATAAATTCGTATCAAAATCGCTATTTTCAATTAAAAATAATACATGTTTTTAAATAAACATATATTCTTTGATATTGTATCACTAGACGCTAATGTTTTCGTGTATAGATATACACAAAAACCCGTTTGCTTATAGATAAATAATTTTGATACTCATTAAAAAGATTACTTCCCGTGACGGATGTCCGCGAATCCGTTTCCGAACAGATGTTTAGGCTGTATTGACCCGTTACACACCGCCATTCGTCACTACCGGCCTTTCCCACACTAAACAAGGTGTTGATGAGCTTATAATGTGTCTAACGAAACACTTCGGCCCGATTCTTTGGTCGCACTGTCATTACGCACGTATTAAATCGATCGGATAGCAAGGTTCTATTGTTTAAACCTTTTTTTATTCTATCTACGCCCCATACGTCATTATAGACGTGAAATGGTACGTAATTCACAGTTATTGTGCGGTCGATAACCATTCATTATCGACGCTAGATGAAGCCATTTCCTTTTTCTTCTGTAACTGACAGTTGATTTGCGTTCGTTTGGATCTTGTCAGTAAATGTCAGTGTCGAATTACATAACAGATTTTATAACATTATTTCTGTACTATTGTTTATTCTTAACAAATGTATTAGTTATATTACTTCTCTATATACAAATTAACACTTATTATCAAATATGTACTCGTAAAAAGTTTTTTTCAGTTATACTTTTAAGTGTTAATTGTCGTGATCACATATAAGCCTCCCTTAAAGATATCTATGGGTATATATACCATAATCGCCACACTTGGCAGGCTGTTCAACGATCGCAGTGAGGTATTATAGTACGCAAAGGACGCTGCTGTCTGTCTGTCGGAAAACTTGTTTGTGAGCAGTGACAATACATGTATAATTAATACACAAAGTGTATTTTACATAAGATTATATACTGCATCCCGGGAATCGAAACAGTGACCTATGATCGCAAGTTTAAGTCCACTGCCGCTGAGGTACCACTCTCCAATTTATTAATGATTATAACTGCGCCTTCTTTCTGTCTGGTAGTAAATAAATGAGTTGAAATCGAATTTTTATTTGTACACAAAATAATTAAGACCAATTTTAATCGCAGTGAGATAGTTAGAAAAGGACCAATATTTAGCCACATCCGCACATGCAGTGGTAGTCGTGCAACAACGTGCACCGCCCGCCAGCCCTCTGACAAATACGCATGCGGCAAACAATGCGAACTACACAACTGCCACCGTCAAATCACTGAACACGTGTTTCACCCCTCCACGGGGCATCTTCAGGAGTTATGTTACACCGATTAGTGCCAAACACAGAGTATGTTTGGACTTTGTTGCACGACTACCACTGCATGTGCGGAAGTGGGTAAATATTGGTCCTTTTCTTACTTAGGATGGACTTCCGCAAGGTAACGCCTGATTAAAATAAATAATATTAATTACTCTAATACAAGTGGAAGTAAAAGGTAGGTAAATACTGCCTATACTCTGGAAACTTGTTTATGATCAGTGGCAATTCCATATAATTAATGCTAGAAGAAAAGAAGAACCCGCTACATATAATCGCTGGTCTGTCTACCAACTGTTCACACGTCTGAGTTTGATGTAGACTCATTTCAGATATGTACATGTTTGAAACCTTGATAATGAAATTTAAAACATCGAGGCTTTAAGTTGAAAGAAGGCAATATATAGGCGAGGTCAAACTGATAATTATTTATATCAAATTAGACCCTTCATTCTTCCTAAAAGGTTTTACCATAAATGACCCTATAATGAATAACTAGTCCTTGTGTTATTCAATGAATAATTAGAGTATAGTGTATAAAAAAGAACCTTTTTGATCATTTTGTTTCATAAGTTCATATTTCAAAGGCTGTTGAAAGTTACCGTTTGATGGTTGAAATATTTGTATGATGTGAAAACGTTATACCGATAAGAACACATGAAATGTTGTGATGATGACGGTGAGGGCAAGCCAAGCAGCTCAGGACCAGTCGTCGTGGTGATCTTTGGACGAGACCTATTCCTTGCAGAGGATGTCCACCAGCTAAAAAGAAGAAGATGATGAGAAATTTCAATAGTTATTTGTTCATTACCAAACTCAATCCCAAAGGAAATTACCAGTCGCATACATTACAGATAAACAAGATGTTTAAGAAACATTGGAAATTTTTATCAACTAAGTATTGATCTAGCTTATTTCGGAAGGCTGCTACAAAATTTTAGATATCAAAAAAAAGGAAAAACTTTAATTTGTAACTACATATTAAGGTTTTACGTCTATTTTCAAACACCATGTATAAAGCTATCACTATGAGATTACATTGATTTATATCTTCAATTCGAATCCGATAGATTATTAACATTGGCCTTCGATTTTTGAATATCGTACACCATATATTAATTGTCAGAAAATATATGTACACTGTTTAGAAGCTTTTATATCTAATATATAAAATTCTCGTGTCACGGTGTTCGAACTTGAACTCCTCCGAAACGGCTTGACTGATTTTTACCAAATTTCATATGCGTATTCAGTAGGTCTGAGAATCGGCTACTATTTATTTTCCATACCCCTTAGTGATAAGGGTGGTCCACCCCTAAATATTTTTTTTTAATTTCTTGACGAAATTTTTTGTTTTAATTCTTTTATGATACAGCATACAAAAACACATACAACCCTAATTTTTCACCCCTCTATGATCATCTTTTATTTTTTATTTGTAAATTAAAAACATTATTTCTTTGCAAAACAACGTTTGCGGGATCAGCTAGTCTTTTATAAAAATCAATTTAATTAAAAAAAAATAAAATCTAATATTAATGTTCAATAAAACTTTAATGCAGTATGTACAAAATAAGACGAATAGAATGGACCAATATTTCTAAATAAATGTTACGTAGGAGCATATCACAGGATCAAGGTTTAGCTATAAGAAAATTACCGGATATGGTGCAGCTTTCCCATGACAATACTATCAGTTCGAGGCCAATGGGAGCTGCGGCGGTCGTGCGCAGATGTGCGAACGTTCGCGTATCGACACCCACGCATTGTGACACGCTAGATTAGTGTGGATATGCTCGAAGAATTTATATTAAATCGATATATACTCCGGAAGCTCCGAAACATTTTTTCGTCCGAAATACCGCAGTGCTTCAAGATGAAGGTCATCACCAAAGTAAGAAAAGGACCAATATTTAGCCACTTCCGCACACTAAAAGAAAGGGAGGAACTAGCAATAGATTCAGAGATTGCATGCGTCATGAATGGTAATTACCTTTACGGTCAAGGCGGTGGTGGCTGAGGAACAAGAAAAAAAAATTGCGGAAGTGGCTAAATATTGGTCCTTTTCTTACTTAGGATGGACTTCCGCGAGGTAACGCCTGATTCCATTAAACATCACCAAAGTGTGTTTCCTGTGATGACTTACAGATCAGGGTCAGATTACCGACCTAGGTTAAAGAATTGATCTTCTTAAGTGGCAGCAGGGATGGCGCATCTCTCGTGCAACTGATAGCCGTTGAAGACGAAAGGTTTTCGATTCACGACCACAAATTGGTGGACGCATCATCGGTATTCATCCCACTATTGTCTATTGTCTCATGTGAAGTTTTTGCTGTTAGCCTTGCGGCTTTTACAGCTTCATCGGAAACGAGTTCACGGAACGGTGGGGTCCGTGAACTATAGATCCCACTAATTGGACCGACAATACAGGTAAGGACGCTTGATGCGAGCAGTGCAGGATCATGGCGGTCTTTTGAAAAGGCCTATGCCGTGCAATAGGCTTTTATCGGCTGAAAAAACAGAAGGATTTTTTTAACCACTTCATATTTTATACTACAAATAAAAAATATTAGACAAATCAATTAAAATTTCCTACGTAATATTAATAACAAAACCCGTGGTTATAACTGTAGTAGTGTTTTATATGTCATTGATTGTTATATTGATTGTTATAATACAGATAAATTAAGTATTATTTAATATTCAGTAGCTTAAAATTACTAAACTGAAGACAAGGAAATATACTCTTAATACGTACCGTGGTACAGCAATTTTTGAAGATTTTTTCCATTCATGCCGCGTGGGACTTATACTACCCACACTTTAAAAACTTTAAACAGTCGTTGAAGACGTATGCTTTACACTTTTTCAATACTGCAAAGCTATAATTATAAGAAAAAATGTTATGAATTTTAATATGCATTACATATATAATTTAATAAAAAAAATTTGATTAGTTTTTTTATGTCTTTTCTTTGTTGGACTCAGTGATAACTGATTACTTTTTATTATCCTCTTATTACGTTTGTTAAATAATAATGTCTCAAAATTTCTTAGAGATCCGTAGAGAAGTTAAAGTTAGCGATATATCACAGCATACTTTACTAGTTGAAGTAGCGGTTAGCCGACCACATAGCAGTACAAATGACCTGCTAGTGCCTAGAGGTTCTATGGTGGACACCTGGATCCACAAACTTAGTGTAGGCATATACGCATAAGGTGACATTATTTATTCCTATGTCTCCAAGATGGAGGGCGTCCACAGTACGTCGCCATCCCGAGCAGTCTTGAGCCTCGCGCTTTACTTCGCTCCACGTCATTCCAACTGCCTTCACTTCTGCTCTGATCGTCCGCCAGGTATCCTTTGGGCGGCCACGTCTTCGCTTTCTTAGAAGATTCCATTCTAAGGCTTGCCTCGGTATGTGATCAGGGTCCCTTAGGAGCGTGTGGCCTAGCCTATCCGGTTCTAAAGTGTGACCACACACGTGTGTTTTATCTATGTACTCCATAGGAAGTCTTTCGAACCTTCCTGGCTTTAAGATGTTATGCTGGTCCTTTCGGGGCATGTGGCCTATCCAGTTCTATTAACGGCGATTGATCTGCTGGTCGATCTGCATCTCACCGAAGCATTTCCAGAGGTCTACGTTGGAGACTTTCTCAGGACAGTATATACAGAAAATACGTCGAAGACAGTTGTCTGGAGCCGACGCGAGATATCTTTGGTGTATATGACCTGGTTAATGTCATCTGGAAACACAGGTTGCAGGCATTTTCTCACCGACGAGGAAAATTGTGGATAAGCCTTGTAACGTAAATAAGTAGTCACTGTAAATAATACAATGTTAATAATAATATGAATGAATGTTATGTCCACACTATTCTTACGTATTTCGTGAGCTCGGATAGAGATCAGTTTGAGACCATTTGAACGTGCGCGTCTTGTGGAGACATTTTATTACGATCCTACTTAAATTTCGCATCCACCTTGTTAACTTCGAATGGTTTCTTGTGTTACGCTGGGAATCTGACTACCTCAATTTTATACTGTATAATCACATACCTTAATATGAATGCTGTGTAATACAAAGCAGGTATATACATATGTATATATATATATATATATATATATATATATATATATATATATATATATATATATATATATATATATATATATATACTAGCCGATCCCGCAAACGTTGTTTTGCAAAAAAAAATTAAAGTTTTTAATTAACAAATGTAAGATAAGGGTTGATCGTAGAGGGGTAAAAATTTAGGTTTGTATGTATTTTTGTATGCTGTATCATAATAAAATAAAAACCAAAAAATTGTCTAAAAAATTAAAAATAAAATTTAGGGGTGGACCACCCTTATTACTTAGGGGTATGGAAAACAGATAGTAGCCGATTCTCAAACATACTGAATACGCATGTAAAATTTGGTAATAATCGGTCAAGCCGTTTCGGAGGAGTTCAAGCTCGAACACCGTGACACGAGAATTTTATATATTAGATATATATATGTATTTAGCTCGAGGCAGGGATATTAGCGGCGTGATTGGATCAGGAATGAGGACAGAAGAAGGAGCAAATCGCTCGTGCAACTGATGGCCGTTGAGTGCGTAAGGTTCTGGAATGGCGACCACGGGCTGGTAGGCGCGGCGTACATAGGTCCCCCCCTAGGTAGACCGATGACTTAATTAATATCCCGGGAAGACGATAGATGCGGGCAGCGCAAGACCGGTGAACGTGACGATCTTTAGGAGAAGCATATGCCTTACTACAGGCGTCCATCGGCTGAAAAGAAGTATAGAAAGCGATATTTTCTGTGATTGTGTAGTTGCGCTTAAGCGAGTTCTGGTTTCAAGCGAACTAATGAAAATGGCACCTTAAGGTGCTTTCAGACACCGCTGGACATAGCCCACCAGAGCCGGGGTCATCTTTTCACTTTGTGGTTAGAGGTCCCGCACCACCCCGGACTGTGGTTTAATTTATCGACTATGGTCAAAGCATTTGACCGCTTTCTCGCCTGATGTTAAGTGTTTACGAGGTATACAATATAATAATATGCTTGCCAAGAATAAACTTGAACAGGTTAGTTAAAAAATTGTTTTGTTTTGTTTTGAAACCTTCTTCTTATTCTTTTCAGGCGATGGACGTTCACTGCAAGGCTTAGGCCTGTTTCGAAGATCGTCGCAATGACGATGGAAGCAACTGCATGCAGGCAGTGCAGGGCCAGTCTTTGTTTTGAAATCTACCAGTTTCTAATTTTTGTATTAAAGTATTTCTATACTGGCTGGAAAACGTCATCTTTTTTATAGACTAGTCAAAGCATTTGACCTCTTTCTCGCGATGTAATGACAAAGTCCACGATGCTTCATGCATGCCTAGACCTATTCATTCTTCAGTACTCCCAAGTTATAGTTAACTACGACTTCTATAGGTCGTTCCATACCTTGGCTCTTCGCATTATAAAAGTAGTATTAATACGCATAGTGCGGGTTGAAGCGATTTCAACCGTATATAGATGTTGTGAATCCGTGCGTCTTATTTTTCGAAAGTAGAAAGGAGATAGGAGAATTATTTGATGTAACTCCAACGCGTAATCAGTTCTCAACTCTAGAATTTTAAGGCTCCTGCACTTCGACTTCGACTTCAACTTTCAAATCTGCTAGGCTATTTGGTTTGTTTGTATTCGTCTAAGGATTTCTTTATTTTTGACTCGATCTTGTAAATAAATCTCAAGTAAATCCTTAGCAAAAGCCTCTCCATGTTTCGATGAGGCACTGTGAACTTACCTATCTCAGGATTAGAAAATACTTTTAAATTTCGAAAGTTATCACTGGTGAACTTGATTGTAAACGCCTTTAGATACTAAAGAATATCGGAAGAGACATCTCATAGTTTACAATAATACCTTAATACATATAATAACACAGAAATATAACATCAAAATGCCTAACACAGGAGTGACGTCAATACAAATGATTCTAGTACAAATTGGAATTGTAATAAGCGGATATGATTTATTAGAATTCCTTATATATGTCAGATTCGTTAGGTAAATGTCGGTGCTCTTTAAGATTAATTTCAACTAAAGTCAAGATTTATATAATGCTGTTTTAATTAAATATGAATTTTATTTTTATATTCAACATGAAATATATATTTCGGATTATTATTCCTTTTTTTTTCTTTTAGTCCAGGGGTGAGCAACCTTTTTTGGTCGGAGAGCCACAGTTTCAAAAACAGCGGGCCATAAAAAAAAAGTATATATTCAAGGTTCAAACCATGTTCTAAACGAAATCGTAATCAATCGATTTACAACTAATTGGATACTTTTATTATCTTTAAAGCCTTGATTCTAGTATTTTTAAAAAAAAATACAAAAAAAAAATTACTTGCCTCAAGGGGCGCATGTGGCCCGCGGGCCGCGGGTTGCTCATCCCTGTTTTAGTCTATAGACGCCCATTGAAAAGCATTGGGATTTCCTGCGATCATGACCATTTCGTCAGTCTACCTACTGTGGTGCTTACCCACGCCGCGTCTACCTACTTGTGGTCGGCACTCGAAAATCTTGCTGCCACTTTAATATTTGCAATATATCTACCCTATATTATTTTTATAATCTATATTTACGATCCCAGTGCATATTTATACGATCAATTAAATAAATAAATAGATGTTTATGTGAAGCTTTTATGTGTTCTTTCTCACTGTCTTTGCTAACTCATTTCGTTACCTTTAAAACAGATCGCATCATCATTACTCTAAAACAGAAACTGCTAAACATAGGTCTCAACAATTGATATCCAAAAAGACCGACTGGTTTCAACGTTGTCTACCTGAACAGGGTCCTATGCCCAACTGGTTGGACCGTTTTTTTTTGGTTTCGGTGGGGGAAGTCTTCCGGTGTTCAAGATGCCCCGCCTTTGGGAGGAGGACAGGGGTATGTGGGATTCCTACTAACTAACCCCCCCCCCCCCCGGTGGTCTCCCTCTGCGCTATACGAGGGACTGCGGTATCTCCCGGTCAGGGATCGCCACGCGGTCTTCCCTCGCGTCGTGCTATTTTCGATAGCCCGTCCCGGGGTATGCGTGTATACGCTACCCCCGAAACCCTCGTTCCACAACTGTCTAATCCAAGAAGCCATGTGGTATAGTAAATCAAAATATATAACGTAGGTTACAATGTAAAATAAAACTAGAAAAGATAATCTCCTTTATCGATTATTTAATATATTTAAAACGATAAACAAACATATCGATACCTTGTGTTAATACATTGCCGTCATAGGTCACGCCTTTGATTAAAATCACGACACTGATAAGAGTCCGGTGTTATCGCGTGAAGAGAACGCGAGATGAAATCACACGCCAACGCATTCGAAGTACAAAGATTCACAAAGATATTAACTTCGACCCATTGTTTTGTCATATATTTTTATTGTAATATATATATTGAATAATACAATGTTTGTTATAAATGTTACAAATATACCCATTGCTAATGTTGTCAACATTATTTCAGTGGAACATAAACGCCTTTCCTTCTATATATTTAATAATATTATGTGTTTACAAACCTACTATAGCAGAGGTTGCCAACTTGCGGCTCGCAAGTATTATAAGTTAATTTTAATTATTATATCATTTGATATCTGTGACGCTCTAAACCAGAGTTCCCCAAACTTTTTTGTGTCGTAGACCCCTTGCCATGTTTTTCCGTGTTGGGTAGACCCCCTACTTACCTGATATTGATTTCCTATTAATTTCTAACTGTAGTGAAGTTTAATGTACGTTCAAAATGTATTGCGACCACAAAGCGAATACCAACATCCTACAAATGACACAATTTTATAAACATATATAATAATTTTTTTACTTCATAGGTACTTTTATAAATAATGTAAATGTTTTGATATTATAAGAGAGTATGATGTAAGTAAATAGGTACTATCAGAGTATGTGTTGAGATCCACTATCGTGGACCCCCATTTTCATTTCATGGACCCCCAAATTTTTTTTCGCTGACGTAGACCCCTTGCAGGTCATCATAGACACCTAGGGGTCGATATAGACCACTTTGGGAATCACTGTTCTAAACTTACCCGAGTAAGGTTTTAATTTTTCTTGTGTTTTAGTTAAGAAAGAAAATATTACCGTAAAATTCAAACTAAATGTAAATGTAAGACATATACGCCGTCCCGTCCCCTATATATTTACAGATCAGTTTGGAAGTCTGGATCCATCCTGTCTTACCAGAGATCATAGGTTAGCTGTTCCGTGGTCTTCACTTGTACAAATTGAACGCTGCTAGCAGTCCTCTGGTTACTTATTTGTGAGCAGTGTCAATACTTAATAATTATTGCACTTAGTGTGAATTAAATAAGATTGTATGCCGGAAATCAAACCCGAGATCTACTATCACAAGTCACAGTACTCTCAGTCTTGGGCCACCATTAAGTCATATTAAAAAAATGTATATTTTAACATGAACATGTGTGTTGGTCGATGATGACATATGGATCCCAGACCCAATGTCATCCAGAGAACAATGGTGTGGGATATGCTCAGAGTTTCACTGCCGGATCGAATCAGAAATGAGAAAATCCACAAAAGAGCCAAGATTATTAAAGTAGCTCGAAGAATTGCTCGTCTGAAGTGTGGACTACATCGCTCGTGCAACTGATTGCTGTTAGAGCCGAAAGATTTTCAAGTGGCCATCACGAGCTGATAGACGCGGCGTGGGTGGAATCCCACTAGGTGGTCCGACGACATAACTAAGAATCGGTTATCGTGGACATCTTTGGTGGAGGCCTATGCCTTGAAGTGGGAGTCCATTGGCTGAAACGAAGGAGAAAAAGAAGAAGAGAAATACGGACATTCTCACACGACTCTAATGTAATAAGGCCTTAAGATCCTGGAGTGGATACCACTGATGCGCAAGCGCAACGCGGGCAGTCGATCCTCAAGGTGCACTGACGGGTTTTCTAAGGTCTTCGTAAGACGCTTTATGCTGCATAAATTTTCAATCGTCCATTTTGAAAATGTATGCAGGAGGCCTATGTCCAGTGGTGGACATATCCCAGAAATATTGTTGATTATGGTGATAAAAGAGAGTTACTAAAGAGTCCCTTGTTATAGTTTTGCACTTATATATATTTATATATATATATATGTATATGTATATATATATATATATATATATATAATATATATATATATATATATATACACATACACAAATAAGTCATGTGTCATGTCATGTTAAAAATGGGAGTCGAATCTATTTTTAAATTAACAATTCCTCCTTAACAATCAAATGACCCCACTCTGGGGCGTGGGATTCACTTGGGAAACACTGTATTACATTGTAAATATATACATTTTCTATAATACAAACTCATCAATTGTACGCACGCTAAGTATTCGATTTAATACAAATTGGCGTGATAAATATAAATCAACTGTTGTATTAGTTCTTATGACTCATTTATAGAACGATCACGAATCACGTCTTATTTCATTGATGTGGAATGTAGGAATATAAAGGAACATATTGCTTTAACATTAAACTTTAACTTGATTTTAAGTTCTATTTAAGTACTATAAGTGTTGCTTGTTGTTATTATTATTAGAAGTCGTTACGAATGTTTTATATTGATAGTGAAGAAGAGTCTTTAAAGATAGTTTAATTAAACTTTATTGTATCTAGTTAAATGGATTCATACATAATATATTTATTATTTAAAAGACATGTCAACGAATAGTAGATATTTAAATTTAATTGTTTTAAGACTTCTTTTTAAAAAAAGTTACATAAGACTCTGTTTCTTTTTCTTAACTTATTAAGAGTCGATTTGCGAAGTCTGTGAGTCGAAGCTAGTAGTAGAGAACTCCGGTAAAAAGCGTTTCCTGCGCACCTAACACACTTCCTCTATTACCTTCCAATGTCCCCCTCGTTGTTCATCTGTTTTTCTTAGAGAAGACGTCGGGTGTATACAGATATACAGACTGGTTACTAATCAATGTGAAGTCTAAGAAATAGATATTATCACTCACGTATTTATCTAAAATAACCCTGCTGTGTTAAAAACTAGATAACAAATAAAATATTATATGCAAAATTAAATAATTATAAAATGTCATACAAAATAAAAAATTAAATAGATGTAATATAAAAACAATTACTAATTCATCATCGTCATCAACATATCATCCGTAACACGCTCATTGCATGATGTAGTTCTACCCTAAAAATCACTAAGATCACCAGTCTCGCGTTGTCTGCATCTTGCGACATCCAACGATCTTTTCTATGTCGTCAGTCTATATAATAAGAGGGCTGCCAAAGCTGCGTCTGCCCGCTCCTGGTCCACGTATATCGAGAAAAAAATAGGGAGAGCAGAGAAAGAGAGCGAGAGAAGAAAGTAGAGACTCAAGATTTATTGTTCTTGAGATAAACGAAAATAATGCTTGTGACAATACTTGCAAAGAACTCAACATGAAAGGAAGGTTACGGTCGACGGTGCAAAGGAGATTCCTCAAGTTCTTCAAGACTCCATGGAACATTTGGTGGTGTAAGTAAAGTGGAAGTATATCGATCTTCTGAACGCTCACCTATTGAAGAAGTTAGTAAATAAATGGTCTCACGCCGCCAAATACCGAGCTACACGGCGACCTGTTCTGACTTATAGGAGTGAAACATGGGCTATGAGAAAGCCATATCCGTTCAGTCCAAGTCGCCGAAATGAAGATGCTTCGGTAGATGTGCAGAGTAACGAGACTCGGCAAAATACGCAACGAATACTTTCGCGGTAGCCTCGGGGTACGTGACATCGCCGATAAGGTACAAGAGAGTCAGCTTAGATGGTACGGACACGTAAAGAGGAGATCTCCTGAATACATCGAGAATTTCGCTATGAATCTAAACATTTCTGGGTCCAGAAGAAGAGGAAGACCAAAAACAAGATGGGCAGATACCATAGCGAAAGACATGTCTACCTGTAAAGTGTGCGAACGACGTGTACAATCGCGCGAGGTGGAGAAAGAAGATAAGGAAAGCAGACCCCATGATCAGATGAGATTAATGATGATCAGAAGAGAGAAAGAGATGGCCATAGCAGCGTGAGCACCAAGATCAATTGGATCATGACCACGACCACTCTGACAAGAGTGCATGAAATTACTCAAGAACCTCTCCTAGTATTTATCTACTATGCTTAACTCTTATTGAGTGTCCGCCTAAGTGTTCAGCAGCCTTCATATCCAATAATATTATTATATTTAGCGGCCCAAGCCTTCCAAGAGAGCCCTCGTGCTTGCAACCTTGAAATATATTTTTCCCGACCTCTGCGCTCTGTCCTTTTGAACCCACAAAATCTACACAATGCTGCTTTGAAAGCAGTGTAAGGTATGTCAAAAAAATTGACAAGGCGAGATCTACACAATACTGCTTTGCAGTGTAAGGTATGTAAAAAATTGACGAAGGTACATTAGTTTGGTTAACGGTGACCAAGATAGGCCGGCGTTCCTAAAATAACTGCAGGGCAATAGTTGAGGAGACAATTAAAAGAAATAAACCCTATAAATAAAACATGTCAGTAATAAAAACTAAAATAAAATATGAAAAAAATATGGAGATATAAATAACATACAAGTAATTTTATGATAATCTGTATTAAATATGTATAAGAAATAATAATACAAAATAATATAGCACAAAAAGAAAGAATGTGATGATTACATAAAATTGTGATATTTGAGGAACGAGGTGAAGGAAGAGACGCGATACATGAAAGGAAATAAATATGTAGAAGAATGCTAGAGGATTATAGAATGAAATTAAAAAACAAATATCTCTGTGTTTGGCACTAATCGGTGTAACATAATTACTGAAAATGCCCCGTGGAGGGGTGAAACGCGTGTTGAGTGATTTAACAGTTATGTAATTCGCATTGTTTGCCGCATATGCATTTATCAGCGGGCTAGCGGGCGGTGCACTTTGTTGCATAACTGTCACTGCATGTGCGTGCGGAAGTGGCTAAAAATTGGTCCTTTTCTTACTTAGGATGGACTTCCGCAAGGTGACGCCTGATTCCATTAAATAAAAAAATATGTCAAAAGAATAATTAAAAAATGTAAATGCTCTTTCCCAAAATCAGATATAGAATGCTAGAAGTCCCCAATAATGAGCATAGCACACATAAAGAAATGAAATAAGTTGTCATGCATATTCGAGTCATAGATATAATTCTTTTCAAACGTTACTAACAACTTTAAAAAAAATATCAAAGTTTACAGGCTGTATCGCAAGTTACGCCCACGGCACGTCGGATTGATTAGCAGTGGCTTCGTTACGGAGCCACCTTTGTGCCCACGACAGCTTTGAAAATAATTAGCACGGTCTCACAGGCCGACATTTGACGACGCCCACGTCCAATCAAAAGCTTAACGTTATGATATTAAGTACGTTCAGAGTGCTATTTATAACGAACGGTTTAAGAGGATCCATCGAATAAATTTAAAGAAAATTACCAAGCATTTTTTTTATTTAATTAAGTTCATCTGCAGCAATTTCAATTCATTGAAGTCTAGAAAATTTTAAATAAACGAGTTTGACATACTTATAGGTATATGAATGAATAGTTTAGTATTTATTATATTGTTGTAATTAAATATTAACACACAAAATTAAACTTGACACATACTTACACACGTATAGACGTTATAAATAAATATTAATTGTGTATATCGTAACAGAAATTAAAACAATCTGAAACAATATACTATTTATTTATTTACTTTATTGGAGATAGACAGTAACAAAAGGCAGTAAGAAAATACAAACTTAGAAGCTTAGAAATAAAAAATTAGTTACAGTTGTTACCTTATAACTATCTCACTGAGAACATATAATGATTTATAGTCAAACAATGAAAAAACAAATAAAAATAAGAACATTACTAAACAGGGATCAAAGACTATGGTTTATATATTTATATTATGTTTGTTTATATATTTATATTATATTTATATTATGGTGTAAATTGCATTATATGTACTCAATAATTTCGAACGAAATTTATTTTTTAAAAGATACGAGAGAGCACGAGAATATATCAATATCACTTACATACTAGAAATTATCATACAGATAATAAATAAAATGCAATGTTTGAAGACGAGGATCTTCGACCAATCTGTGTTACCGGTGATGAATATGGATTCGAAACGCGGTCACTTATGATGGGCCTTATGAGAAGGTTCAAAGACACCCAGAGAGCAATGGAGAGGGATATGCTCGGAGTTACGCTTCGAGATCTAGTCAGAATTGAAGGGATACGAATAAAAATCAAGTTCATCGACGTCGCTCCAAGAATTTCTCGTCTGAAATGGCAGTAGTTAGATGGCCGTTGGGGCCGAAAGGTTCTTGAGTAACGTCCCCACTCGGTGAACCGACAACATAGTAAAGGACGCAGGCTGATCAGGACATGTCATCGTGGCGATCTTTGACGGAGGCCTATGACTCTTTGTTGAAGAATAAAAAAATAAAAACTAAGAACAAACTAACGAAAATAATTTATGTCCAGAATATTTTGGAGTAAAAAAAAATATATGTATATAAACGTAAACATTTTAAAGATATCATTACATAGGTTAAATATAGCTATATTAATGGCAATTTTAATTTTCTAAAACAATTGAGAGTCCCGTTAGTTGTATAAAAAGAAATATGGAGTATGTTTGTAAAGGAATGTCTATAAGGTTTGTATGCAAAAAATTACCACCATCTTTCATAAAAATCACTAATTATTTCAGTCTAAATTTTTTAACTAGAATCTTCGCAGTTTTCTTCAATTTCTATGTACTTTGAAGTTATTTGGGACGGTTAAATAAGAAAAAGAGGCTTTAAAAAAATTGGTACGGTTTATCAAAACGTCTCTTAAAAAGACATCAACGAGTTTTCACGAAGACATTTTTTACAATTGAAAATGCTATTTATTTATATTTATTATTTTAGAATTATGAAGGTTAAAGTGAAATGTACCTTAAATGATAAAGATAAAGTTGGTTGTTAGATAGCAGAGTGTAATGGAATATCTAAAACAAAATAAAGGAACACTGTTCAATGGAAGCTCGAAGGCTCTGGCGAGGTACGGACAAATCGCTAATTTACATAAAACAAATACTGGAGTCACGTTTTCAGAACAAAAATCGTAAGTTTTGAAGACGATAGCCTCGGAGAGCTATCGGAGGTAATACTTCGTGTAGATTATTTCGCGTATATCTATTCTCTATTTAAACGTTTAGTTCGAGGCTTATACGGCAATAAGGCTTATAAAAACAACGATTGCTACTATGTTACTTTATCGCAGTTATTACTTTATGAAAAAGCTTTTAGAGCTTTTATTGCAAAACTTTTAGATAAACAGAGTCCTTATCAAATGGACAGAGATACTATTTCAGATGAATCAAGTAAATAATATGTAAATAGAAATAAATCAATAAATGTGTTGATATCTTAGTACAAATCTCAAAATAAAAAAGCTCCAAAATTGTGTGAGTTCAAGCAAGTCTATTCATACCTCGTGTTCATCCCATCTCACGCTTTGTGTCCCAGCAGTGAAAATATTACAAAGCTCACTTTATAATATTATATCTCAACGAATATCTCAGAAGAACGTAAATGATTATTTAAATACGTCCCGACTTCGTGTCGGTCAGCGGTCGTTGAAACAACGCAACATGCACGTGTCCGTTGGGAAAGTTCCGTTTTCAAATTTAAATATTTGACTGTTCGAAATTCGAATAATTATCTTGTTCGCGAATTCGGTGCTCTTTTTTTTCAACTTGCATACCTATTAACCCTTATTACTACAGCTATACAGTTGAATATCTTCGTCCGGGTGTACAAACTAATTTTGTTAGTATTTTCGCAATTGGCCGAGTCGAATTGGCGCCAGTTTTTCGTGTGTTGAGTAACTGTATCATTGGTTTGACGAAATTTCGTTGATTGGTTAATTATTATTTAAACATTATTCTTACTGTGGGTGGGCGGTTTTTTTTTTGAGAACTTTAACACGCAAGCCTTGTTGAGCGGTGTGTAATTTTGATTTTTATGTGAAACGATGTATTTGGACAAACGTATGACGTACGTAATTACTGAATAATATCACCGTAAGACGTAAAGGAAAACGTAAACGTAGTCCAGCGTATTGGCACGATGGCCGCTGGACCCCTAAGGCTCTGGAATATAAATCACAAATAATCGCAGCATATGACTTCCACTTCTCCACCTTGAGTTCCTTGGAAGACACTGTAAGCACACTTCCAATCGGTTCTACTGGAAACATATGTCAAGCCCATGTCTAGAAATGATCATGAATACTTGATTTTTATGTCTTAGACGTAAAATAGTATCGGCCGCTCTATTTCATCAATCGTTCGACATTGCTAAACCAGCGGTCATGCTATTTTTTATTAGTACCTGCCGCCGTCAAAGACGGTACAGAGGTTTCGGTATGATTTTTGATGCTAAATTAAATGACCCGTTATAATTTTCTAATAAACTGTCAGAGAATAATAAAACTAGTCCGATATAAATAAAAATTTAGATCTATTTCACAAATTGTAATAACATATTTCACAATATTAAACGATCGTTAGATATAATTGAATTGAACCTTGGCTGATTATAAATAACATGTGAAAGAACCGCTAAGGAATGGCGGAATCGAACGTTCGGAACATAAATTTCGAAATTGGAACATCGTTTAAATCGACTATTTTGATTGCTGAGTGTTAGACCGCCCATTGCATGTTGGGCCCCGAAAACATTTGATGTAAATATACATCTATATCTACACAAATATATACATATATATTTATATATAATATATATTTCTTGTCATAGTGGAATATATACTACAGTGACAAGTGTTGAAGCTTTATTAGCCTTTCAAAAAGTAGCAGGATATATAAAATGGAAACTTTTTTACGTATATATATATATATATATTTTGGAGTATTGCCTCGTGTGATAAGACCGCCAATTGTACTTTTTATTTAATATGTATATATTTTCTAGTATATACAATAAATAGTATAAAAAAGATATTTGTCGTCGTTTCATCTTTAGACACCCACTGCGAGGCATAGGTCTTTCTCAAAGGTATCTATGAGTAAGTACTATAATCGCCACGTTCAGCAGGCCGGTTGGCAATCGCAATGCGATATTATAGTACGCTAAAAATTCTGTTGCCCTTCCTCTGAAAACTTATATGAGCAGTGGAAATCTCGTATAATTATTGCACAAAGTGTTAATTATGTATAATACTGTACCTCGGGAATCGAAACCGCGACCGAGGATGGCAAGTCTCATTCCTCTACCGTTGAGTTACCACTTATCTAAAGAGATATATACTTCTTCATAATACCGTATTTTAATTTTTTTCGTATTTTAATTGTATTTTAATAGTGTAGTATATATAAAAGTAAATAATAGTAAATTCAGTCATGTGCAACCGCACTGTCTATACTCGAAGGTTTTTAACAACAAAGACAAGGCAAGAAGCTTATTTGTAACGTAGCTTTTGATAAGCGCTAAGCGTCAAAGTTTCAAGCGTTGTAGAAATGTTGCCAGTTTATCGGTGTTACAGGAAGGTAGTTGTTATAAAAAGCTCGTATTGGAAATATGTTAATATATATTTTAATCATGAAGTGATATGTGGCGTGTAGTCGTCTTCCGTTTAGTAATTGTATATCCAATAATACTATTTTATTTTTACACCAGAAAATAACAGATTATATACAATAAATAAATAAATAATTAAAAATGTTGATTAATTAATTGATAAATGTATGAAAAATTCATAATTTAAATAATAAATAAATCAGCACTTAAAAAGATTATTAATTAATTGATAAATACATGAAAAAAATATTATTTGAATAACAAATAAATCAGCACGTAAATACTTAAGTAAATAAAAATAATATTTTCAATTGTAGTAATTGACACGGGTAGGCTGCTACTTAGTTAACCACTGTAAAACTTGTAACCACTGTCACTGGAAGTTGTTAGATGCAGACAATGCAGGAACAGTCATCTTGGCGATCTTTGGGAAGGCTATATATATACCTTTCAACGGGCGACCATCAGATCATAAAAATATGAAGCAAGATCGTTTATGTTTAGTTTAATATTCTTTATTAATTGTAGAAAGTGTGTATACCTAAGGAAAAGCGATCTAGGATATAAAAAAATAAATAAATAAATAATTCCATATTCCCGAAATTTGACAGTTCTGCGTTTCCGAACGAAAAGCAATTTAAAAAAATACAGATCTAAGTTAAGTTGTAATCGTAAGAAAGGCTTAATTATAAATTAAAAGACCTTACATAAGTTATTTAAGTAACATAAGTTAGATATAAGTACATATTAAACTTTGTGAACGTGTTAGAAGAAGCGACATTTAAGTGTAACAAATTAATATTTCAACGTAAGTAAATATTCTATTTTTCTGCCACGATAGAGGTTAGAAAGGCGTGATTAAAAAAATTAAGGTTAATATTAATATTAAAGGTGCACTATCTTGTGGTTGCCGGCTTTCATCGAATTATTACAATAGTTGTTTCGCTGACTGTACTTATAGCGTTATAGTGTGTAACCTGATGGAATATTTCCTCGTCTTTATAAGTTCTTTGATTAATTTAATCGATGTAATTATGGTATAATATATTTAAAGTATTTATAAGTGTTTAAATATCATAAATATATAATATCATAAACATCAGATAAAATATCTTTTTTAAGTGCAATAAATAAATTTCAAAATATTTTGTGTAAATTTTAAAAATCTGAAATAAGCATATTAGTCGAATGTTAAACGGAACGAAATTTATAATTAATACCTGAAATAATTATTCTTAAAGGACTTACAGTTTTTAAATAAATTAATATTATAACGCTTGCTTCTTTATACATTATTAATAAAAAAAACTTATATATAGTGAAAGACGTATAATAAATATAAGAAATAGAAATAAACTCATAACGCCTTAATTTCGGCTTAAAAGTTAATAAATCTACTTTCCACGAGATATTTTAGACCTCCTGTGCACCAGATTTAAATATAAAATTAAAGATAACTATATTATCGAATAAATCTTTTTGTGGCATTCAAGAGTTTTTAATTGATCGAAATGTGTGTTGGTCTGTTGACTCATTTACACGATTAATATTATAATGTACACATTAAAAATTGAATTTCATTTAAAATAGCAACTGTTAAGTAAGAAAAAGACCAATATTTAGCCACTTTCACACATGTAGTGGTAGTCGTGCAACGAAGTGTTAAGACACATTCACTGATTAGTGCCAAACACAGAAGCAAGACTCTGTGTTTGACACTAATCGGTGTAACATAACTCCTGAAGATGCTCCGTGGAGAGGTGAAGCACGTGTTGAGTGATTCGAGGGTGGCAGTTGTGTAATTCGCATTGTTTGCCGCATACGCATTTGTCAGCGGGCTGGCGGGCGGTGCACTTTCTTGCACGACTGCCGCTGCATGTGCGGAAGTGGCTTAATATAGGTCCTTTTCTTACTTAGAATGGACTTCCACAAGGTAACGCCTGATTCCATTTAATAAATAAGCAACCGTTCAGTTTCTGGCTGGCTCTTCGCAATAGATCTGTGTTTCAAGCCGATGGTAGCTTACTGCTTATAATGTTAAAATAATCGACGATTTAAAAGCGCACGTAAATGCAAACCTGAACAAAGACATTTTGAATTTTTTTTGATAAACTTAAATCGTAATGATTTTATGGTAAACAGAACGAGTAAATTTTATTGGATCTATAATGTATTTTTCATTAAACACATTCGATTGTTTTATTATATATACAATGTGACCATGTCTCATAAGTGAAAAGACCGGAAGTTTGCATATAGAGTGAACGTTTACAATTGTAAAAGATTAAAAGCGTTTTTGCAAAAAGTATTAAAATATTAACACCTATTTACAATCATCCTTTATAGTGAACACTTTAAAATATGTGATATTAATTTATTCTTTTTATTGGGATACAACAGGTCGATAACTTGTGGTGGTACAAAGTCTGCAAGGATAGAAGGTAAAAAAATAATTAATTTTTAATTCTTAAAATAAAAAAAATAATTATTATTAAAATTAAAATAAAAATTAATTCTTATTTTGAAAAAGAATAATATTTGGATAGAGAGTATACTTTACCAGTAAATGATCTAATAACCTATTATCATGTATTAGGAGGATCGGAAAGTAATGTCGTTTTTGTCGACATATGTTACACAAAAACCGATTGATTTGATACCGCTCCGGCATTGAAAATTTACATATTAGATGGCAAAAAGTTGTTGATAATGAAGGAGAATATATTTTTGATAAAAAAAAAACTTGATAGAAATGCAGTCGTGTGAATTTAACTTAAGTAAGTGGTATTACTTTCCGGTTCCACTAATTAACTTTGTGTTAAATCAATTTCCAAACTTTTTTGTTTTAAAGGTTGTTTTAATTTTTTTATTAATTCATATTAACCTCCATAGGTTTCGTAGCTCCGTGTAACATCAAACCTTTTTGCCTTCACGTAATCCGCAAAGTATTGAAGATGGCTTGAAGCGAGATCGCTGAAAGCGGCATTCGTTTTTGTACAAACACGCTTCTCATGTTTACATGTAGCAAGCGGTCGAGCAAAAACATTATTGAATTTACTGAATTAGCGTTTTTGTTATAACGTCCGATCCTTGAACATTGCACAGGAATTATGTTAGTTACGGAAATGCCTTATTTTAAAAGCCTTTTTGTAATGCAGTTGAATTATTTATATGTATCTTAACAGAAGCTGTATCCTTGTTTTAAGTTCGTCATGCGTTAAAATCTAATAAATTATAATAATTTGAAATTCGAATCTTAGTTCACTTCTCTGTTTGTTCATCTTTTCAGTCGATAGACCCGCCTACTGCCACTTAAAATGAGCAATCCTTCGAGCTGCGTCAGTGATCTTGATTTATCTGTGGATTTCCTCAATCCATATTCCATCTCGAAGAAACACTCCGAGCATAACCCTCGGCATTACTCACTAGGTGACCTTACAAGACCGTTCATCGTGGACACCTGTGCCTTGCACTGGTCATCTATCGTCTTAAAGAAAGAAAAAGATAACATAGTTAGAAAAAGCGTTGTTAAAGATCGAATAACTATATAATAAAATTATTTTTTGTCCATGCAGACTTTACAAACAGATGATATTGACCGGTCGCATTACAAGATAAAAAATAAAATAATGTTACATATTTCAGATTGATCACTTCATGTAATGTGATCGGAAATACGATATGATACGGAAAATAATAGTCCTGTATGTATATTTAAGTGTATATATATATATATTTGAAAGGCCAATAAAAGCTTTTAAGTGTCACACATATGTGTCTTAACTAAGTATAGATAGCTTAGCTCCAATAACAATAAACATAGAAATAACTTAACAAGCGTTCATCGTTTCGCCTATAAGTTCCATTCGATGTAAGCTAAAAGGACTTAAGAGGTCACAATCGCGTTACCCATTAATATTATTGCGCATTGCCGATGCCGTGCAAATGGGGCCAAAAGGTTGTATTGCCCATAAGCCTTATGAAACTGAAGAGTTATTATGTTCAATAATAGTCATATGTCTAATATACGTTTCATATACGAGGAGCGTTATGGTTATTCGATTTTCAAATTGATCGTCTGCAGCGGAGAACTGAAAATCGCATGAATAATTATTTAAAGTACAATCGAACACAAAAGTGTTACCAACATAATTTTTTTTTTATTTATTTTCATAAACAACGTGGTAGCGAAGTTTTATAATTCCTATGATAATGATAAAAAGAAAAAAAATAATTATTTATTTATTTATTAATAAAATGATTTGCCTATATCTATTTACACTTATTGGAATCTATACTTGCGAGTACAGTAAACTATATAAATTTACATAAGAATAACAATTAGTTCAAAGCCGGGTACATACTCATGAAAAAGACTTAAAAACCAATAATATAATACATAACATCCATTTTAATTTCAGCAAATTTTAAACAGAAAAGAACAAATGAAACTTATTCAAAAAAAATTGAAAATTTAAATTATTTTCCTGAAACCCAAAATAATTTAAAGTCGCTGCGAGATCGAATCAAACGTGAAGAAATCCCAAAAAAAAAAACAAGATTAGCGCCATAGCTTGAAAAATTGGTCGTCTAAAGTGGCAGTTGGCGGCCACATCGTTTGTCCAACCGATAGCTGTTGGAGTCAAAAGGTAGTCGAGTGGCGAACACTCTATTCGTTAGTCTTGATATTGGCAGCCGGAACCATTCTTTGAAGTGATGCGATTTTATTGCGAAGATAGTTGGAAAGATAGCACAGTTGATTATATATCTGTTCATGTTTTCTCTAAAATCTGAACAGATATACAATATTGCAACAATTTTCAGATTTCGTTATATTGTTTCGACAAGATAGGCACCGTCCAGGCGGCTGTGGGCCTTTTTAACTTGGATTAGGTTTTCTTGATTTTATTAATTTACGTTTCAGACCATAAACATTCACTGCAATATATACTATACCTCCCCTATCTATGTATGTAATCGCAAAAAGATGGCGATTGATTAGCTATTTAATATCTATGATTTTTATATCTCACCCGGGATGTTAAAAACGGATTGCGTTACATCTATAATATGCGCGAAAATTTAATTTTTTTTTTCACATGTAACTGTTTTCAACCCGACTGTACTAAGCCGGTGCGTTCAATAAATCGTAACTATCAACAAAACGTATGTCTCCAATAACGAGTGCACATCGGGTGGTCCTATTAACATTAAAAAAAAGCGACCGGCCCGTAAAATCGATTATGCCCGTAACAATTATAACGCGAATGAGCACAGACAATAAATAATTGGCTGTCATAAATCAAGTTGTAATTGCTTGTCTATTGACAGGCGATTGTTCGTCCGAAAAACTAGTCTCGGCTAGTAATTTGTTGAGGATTCGTAAGGCATTCGTAATAGTGAGAAATCTGCACTGTTTCTATGATAGTTGTCTTGTATTGCTCAAACTAACAAATCGAGAAGAGGTTTCGAAGCTTTCTGAATTATAAATTTTATGATTCCCTGACTTATAATACAATTGGCAATATAGTGTACAAATATATAGATAATACTTTTTCATTCGTTCCTAATTTAAATCATAAACGTATTAAGAATATTGTCAAAGTGATCAGAAGAAATAAATGAGTTTGTTCTGAACTCTTTTTATAATTTACTCTAACTTCTGTCCGAATGGCAAATATAACAGTATTTCAAAATAAAAGTTTTTTTTGTTATATTTATTATTAATATTTGTTAAATATTTATTGCAATAAAAGTTTTTGTGTTTTTTTTTAAGTTTTGTTATAAAATATAGTATGTATAAATAATAAATAAATAATAAATAAAAAAAATGTCGTTAAAAATTCAAGTTTCAATAACAAAGTTTTCAATTATTTCTGTCAATAAATAATATAAAAAAAATCATAATTCAGATTAGTAAAGTACACGAGTGTGCTTTTTGCGAAATTGTTTAAGTAGTGCTGGTGAACAAGTTTGTCGATATGAAATATATCAATATTATTGTAACGTCTATCAATTTGTGACATTTGATAAATAAAAACAATAAAAAAACTCATAAATTGAAAAGTTAATAAATACTTCATGGAATATATTAGTGGGTCTGAAAAGTAATGTCGCTTTCTTAAGTTAAATTTACAAGACCACATTTTTAACAAGTTTTTATTTCTAATCAACAATATTTTCACCTTCGTTGCTAACAATCTTTTGCCATCTAATATACAAATTTACAGTGACGGAGCGGTAATAAATCAATCGATTTTTCTGTCAAATATGTCGACAGGAACGACATCACTTTCTGGTCCCCCTAACATAATAAAGTTCCATGAGATGTTTTAGAACTTAATTTTCTTAGTTTTAAATATTAAATTGAAAGTATATTATTACATAAATCTCATCGCAGCATTTAATAGTTTTTAGTTAATCGAAAAGTGTGTAACTTTATTTCTTGACTTATTTATTTAATTGATATTGAAATGTACCCATAAAAATAATTAAATTCTCCTTAAAGGAACAGGTCTTGGGTTTCTGGCTCTTCTTAGCCTATCAGCGTTCCGATCCGGTGACAGTTTATTATTTAAGATGCCTAGTTGAATAATGATATATCGTCTATTTAGAGGAATAGAGTAAAGAATTCTCCTTGGCGGAGAGAGCAGTGGAGTCTGCCAATGAGACTTGAAGATAGAGATTACGTTTCTGTGAAAGACATCACTGGAAACACACGTTGGTCTTAGACTTCCATCTTAGGGTGTTGAGGTATATAGATCTTAATGATGTTTTGTGGTTTCTACAGCGCTAACCATTCAATTTGGATTCGATGATTGTAATACTTTAGCGTGAGCAGTCGCGGTGCTGGTTGGTATTTAATCCGAGCAATACCTTTGTGGCGTGTATATCGCGCGCCACTCAAACACCAAGCTCTTACCCACGTGACCGTCAAACGCATGGCGGCGGCGGCAGTGAAACAGATAAATGACAGATGGCGCCACAGTAGACGCAACGAAAATCTGCATCGCGCTGTTGAGAGTCTCCTTAAGGGCTAGCGGAGGTGCGGTCAACACAACAAGAAGCAACTGAAGATCAAGAAGCAACCGACGAACAAGAAGTACAACAAGTACACTGGTGACCCCTACGTGATGCGATTGACGGTCACGTGGGTAAGAGATTGGTGTTTGAGTGGCGCGCGATATGCACGCCACACCTTAAAGAGAGCTGCGGTGGTATTTGTGCGTTTATGCTACAACCTCTTTCTCAAAGATTGGATAACCTACTTTGTTTGCTTTAGATACGAGACGTAGTTAAAGAAATCGACAGATCTTAGATGTAGAACACTTCGTATCGATCTTACTGGAAATCTACGGAGAAGGTTTTTATGCATCTTCTTTTCAGGTAATAGCACGCCCACTGTAAGGCTCAGGGCTCTCCCAGAGTTCGCCACAATGACAGGTCCTGCGCTGCTCACATCAAGCGACTTGATCTGATCTTAACTACGTCGTTTGTCCACCTAGAGGGCCTATCCACGCCGCGTCTGAAACAAACGTATTTTTTTTTTGTTTGAAGCTGTAAATATTAAAAAAATATTAATACAGCAATGTAATGTTTAAATACATACGATAATATCGATATAAAATTGTGTCAAAAATATATCGATATATTTCCGAGACTTATCGATATTCGATAACATCACTATAATCAAGGCGCCGTCTGCACTCCTACGTGGTTTTATTTCCTCAAATCGCTGTTGCGGTTGAAGTTAGATTGTTTTCGAACATACGGTAGCTATCTTGGAAAATTATAAACATAGGGGATTCCCATGCTTCATGATTAGACATTGCATCTGATTGGTATAATACACAGTTAATACAAGACGAAGAATTTACTGAATTGCAAAATGTATTAAACAACCACTAAATAGAGAAAAATTATGATATACGGTATGTAGTGGTTTTAAAATGCAACTTAGTATAATAAAATATAAAAGATAAAATTTTATTTTATTTATCAATGTCATTTTCACCAACACATCATTATTTCCAGTAGGCAGTATAAAGCAACATTTAATAAACGTATTCCAACGACAATACCAAGAGCATTTATCCATCTTATAGATGGAGGTCTGGTCTTTAATTCAGAACCTTAAGGCTCTAATTTACTAGGCTATGACGGTTACTTTTTTTCATTTACACATATGCTCATGATAATGTATGGATATACTTAGTCTATACTTAGTATGTACTTATCGTCTGTGAGCTTCCCAATTAAGGCCAGAGCAGTTACCAAATATATTTTTTTTATTTTAGTTATTTAATAAAGATAAAAAAAATTCAGGATTCAATAGTAAATTTGAGAAAGAGTGGGAGTCATTTTTGAGGAGGCGGGTATTGAATATTTAATGGAATCAGGCGTTACCTTGCGAAAGTCCATCCTAAGTAAGAAAAGGGCCAATATTTAGCCACTTCCGCACATGCAGTGGTAGTCGTGCAACAAAGTGCACCGCCCGCCAGCCCGCTGATAAATGCGTATGCGGCAAACCATGCGAATTACACAACCGCCACAGTCAAATCACTCAACACTTCAGGAGTTATGTTACACTGATTAGTGCCAAACACCGAGTCATTTAGGTCATTATATATATATATTATAGTCATTACATTATAGTCATTCTGGTGTTGAAGTACCCATGATTAAAGTTTGACTATACGAAGGAACTAGATTTTCAAGTACGATTTGTGAAGAAAAGTGTTTGTTGCGGAGGGAAGGAGTGCAATACTTACCAAGTTAAACCGTGGTATGACGCAGCTTTATTTAAAAAAAAATAGATGTTCACCAGCATTTATTGGAGGAAGCTGCAGAAACGTGCTAATAACAATATAATGAATATGTTAGCGAAGATATATAGCAACACTACCGCTGCCGCCTATCGTTCGATCATTTCTAATGATATGAAATCCAGGAAGAGAGTATGAAATGGAAGGTAGACAAGGTTTTAAGCAATTCTGAAAAAGGCTGGCATGTAAATGTGAACAGTAAAAGAGGCCAGCACATCGAGTGATGAGCCAGAATGCTTTGCTCATTAATTACTACTTTTAGCACCCATGAACACCAACTGAAAGGGAGTGAGAGAACGAAGGAATACTTGAGAAGCTAGCCTCTGTTCTCTCCTTCATGTCTCTCACATCCATCCACAGGTTGTCTGGTAAAGATCGCCTCGATGGATAAGACCGCCCCTTGTACAATTTGAATTGTTTCTTTTTTTCTTCTATTCATTGTGTAAGATGTACAAAAAAGTGTTAATAAAATAAATAAATAAATAAGGTAACAATGCATAAATCTTCGGTGTTAGGTTAGGTTAGGTAGCAAATGATTGAGGCGGACGATGGTTCGACGTGGTCTCGAACCATCGTGATAGCACCACGAGGGTTTCGGGGGTAGCGTATCCACGTATATCGAAAAATAGCACGGCGCGAGGGAAGACCGTGTGGCGATCCCTGACCGGGAGATACCGCGGTCCCCCGTTTAGCGCAGAGGGCGAACACCGGGGGGGGGGGGGTTAGTGGGTAGGAATCCCACATACCCCTGTCCTCCCCCCAGAGGCAGGGCATCTGGAATACCAGAAGATTTCCTCCACAGAAATAAAAAAAAGGTAGCAAATGATAGTTTTGTTGTAATTTTAAACACAGAGCAAATGTGTATCGAACGAGATTTTCGTTTGTTCGTAGTTAGAAATCTTAATTAATTTATTCAGGTCCGTGTGAACTGTGCCATCTACTAAGATAACTACAGACCACCCGCGGCGTTGCTTGCTCCGTAATATCGCCTGCTAAATGTGAGACTGATTTAAAAGCTATAACTCATAAATTATGTTATTAATCGGATGTTTGTATTTAAGATGTAATATTTCATTGTTGATCTAATTACGTTTTGTATTGTAGTATATAGTGGATGTAACATGTTTTATGAAAATTAGTAACATGTAAACTTAGATCTGGTGTGTCCAGAATGTTATACTGAAATTGTAGTTTTCACCATGGACATCTTGGAAGACCTTCAGGTTCAAGATAGTGTGCATAGAAGGCCAAAGCCTAGATTTTCAAAGGCGTAAAGCAGAGTAAGTTAAGTGCAAGGATTAAAATTATTTATTTATATATTTAAAACACTTTTTTCACATTTTATGTATAACTTAATGCATTCTTCATAAGTTAACTGTTAAGCGATGCGAGGATAAATTAATAATGGTAGGTGAAACAAATTCATATACAAAAACATGAATTAAAATTAAATTAAGAGATAATTAAATAATGGGTACTACTTAATATAATTACATATAAATATACCATAACATATTTTAAATATCGACATATACAATTAATATAGGTATAATAAATAATAAAATTGAATTATCGTGATGATTCCCTCAGCATGTTAAGTAACAGTTTTCAAACCTTCGCTTTAAATGCGCAAATAATCCTGATATCATTTCATTTCGTAACTTTCAAGTTCATTAACAATAAATAAAAGGCAACGTGTTGGTGACAGTCGCCATTATTATTGAATGCTTGTTTTTATTTTATTTATTTATTTTGTCTACATAAAGTAGAACGGCGAACTCAATGCCCAAAAATATTTTTAAAATTCGATGGACGCAGAGATATAGTGATGAAAGTATTTGAAATAAATAAATGTATTTAAAAAAAAATTGCGTCTTTGAATTTACTTATTTTATCTTAAATATTATTTTTTGTTATTTATCTAGTCGCATTATGGGGAGTAACAATTGGTATTTGTATTGGGGATGTAAACTCGCATAATATAAACAACCATTATAAAAATATAGAAATTTACTACATATTAACATATATATATATATATATACAAGTATATAAGTTCATACAACATAATAATCTAGATATAATACAGGGTGATTGGTCATAGCTGTAATAGCTTTAAGAGGAAAATATATCCCTTTGTCAGCGTAAACCTTCAATTACACAATCACTCTATATAAATTGATCGCTAAAATATATACGTAATTTTTTTCCTTTTATTGCGACATACCTATAACTTCTGTTATAAAGTCTGCTGTGACAGATGGTAAATAATAATTAATTTTAATATGTATTATATAGGGATTTCTAAAACAATTTTTTTACTATAATTACGTAATTTATTATTTCTAAAACCTTTAAGTTTTGGTAAAGTGTATCATACATTAATTATACAGTAAACGAGCTGTACATTCGCCCCTTTAAAGTTTATTTTTAAATTGCCCAGAAAGTTCAACTTGGACCTCTTCTGCGTTATTTCACTTAAAATTCCGTGACTCTAAATACCATTATAATAAAAAAAAATATCACAATAATTAGTTGACTACAGCTTAGTTTAATATAGTTTACGATTAAAGTTAGTAAAACTTTAAGAGGCTTTATATAATAAACACTGTAATTGCAATGCTAATGTCTGCAGAAAATAGATCCTTAAAAAACTAAGCTGTATTTTCAAAAAGCTAAACAATATTTATCAACTATAAAAAATGCATAAAACTCTCATCAACTTATACATCTCATGTTTCATTCACATAAAAACATCTGGAATATATTAAATTATTATTTACAATTTGGTGTCCCTTTGATAATTGCGTCTGCGCCATTCCATCCGCCGTATTCATTAGGATATCTCGTATTTTCAATTTAATACATTATAACGATCTGTTGATACAATAAAGGAGTGAGACCATCTGATATAATAGTGGTCAGTAATAGCGTGTCCACAGAACCAAATGGTTCTAAATAATAGTGCCTGTTTTATGTTTGTTCATCTTACATCTCTTATCACTTTACTAGTTATAACAGGCATTTAATAGGTGATTCTATTTATTAAAAAACATATATGTGTAATACGAAACACTATGTATATATTTAATGGAATCCACTTCCGCACAGAGACTCTGTGTTTGGCACTAATCGGTGCAACATAACTTCTGAAGATGCCCCGTGGAGGGGTGAAACACTTGTTGAGTAATTTGACGGTGGCAGTTGTGTAATTCGCATTGTTTACCGCATACGCATTTGTCAGCGGGCTGGCGGGCGGTGCACTTTGTTGCACGACTACCTCTGCGTGTGCGGAAGTGGCTAAATATTGGTTCTATTCTTACTCAGTATGTATATGTATAATGCAAAACGAAATTTTATTTCTAATATTTTAGTAATAATTATTTGTGATCATTTTTGTGTGATATTACACTATAATGAATGTATAAAATCAATTAAAAAATTAATATAGATTGTTCGTATACTTTTTTATTATATTAGAAAGATTTAAATATAAATAAATAAATGTATGTCAATATATTAGTGTATTATTTAAGAATGTTTTTTATTGATTCATATTAATACTACACATTTAGATTAATCATCGGAAGATGCTGAGTGCCTGATGTTCTAATCTTTAAAGTCAAGTTTAGAAGTAGGAGGAAGCTGATGTCTTACGATTACGGTTGAAATGATGATTATGGTGAAGATCGATTATATAAATCGATTTTGTGCATCACAGGCGATACCTTCTTCAAACTTCTTCTACTGGTAACCAGCGAATGCCTCTCACCTTGACGATGTCGTCGGTCAAACCAGGGGAAGGCTTTCCTATGTCGCGTCTACTGGATCGTGGTCGCAACTCGAGAACGTTTCAGCCCCAAGAAGCTATCGACTCCATGGCCATTGACATTGACCAGCGATGTGCCACGTGCCACTGCTACTTCAGACAGGCTTATTTTCGACTTATGTCAGTGATCTTGTTTCTTTCCGCGGATATACTCTTCATTTACTTTACTATAAACATCAATATTTACTGTACTTCACTATAAACATTAATCTATATATATATATATATATATATATATATATATATATATATATATATATATATATATATGTATATATATATAATGAATGTCTGTATGTCCCTTATAGAATCGTGTGAATCATGTGATGATGTTTAGCAAAGTTATTGTGCGTGGGCCCACAAAGGTTTCTATGTTAGTATAAAATTTTTTAGACAGATTGCGCCACTGTTATGAACGATTTTCACATATATTGCCGCAAACGACAAAGTAGTAATGACGTTTCGAGTAATGGGAGACATAAGTATTTATATGAATTATTAAAACAAAAACGATAAAGAAACTAGATTATATAAATAATTTATAAAAAATAAATTTTGGACAAAGTCGCATGGTACAGCCAGTAATAATATAAAAGTTATTTAAAATTTTTAATAGACTAATAAAAGGCGGCGATAAAATTTGCGTAAAATATAAAAAAATAGTCATTATTTAATTTAAATGTACTTGAAGCAATAATTCGTTCGGACACACAGCAAGGGTCGCAGGTTCGATGCGCGCTAGATATGGGCGTGTATTAATTACACAGTAACACCCCTTTGCAAGAGAACCGAGCCAACTTTGGCGGTACGAACATAACTTACTTGCCGCCAACGGCGAATGAAAACTTTAACTTTATGTTACAACTTCGGATAATTACACTCGTGCACATATACAACTATGACAAGACTCTTAATTAATTACCTTAATTGCTTACACTTGAAACGCATCCTGTACCTTGTATAAATACAAAACATCTGCTATGATTTATAAGTATTACTGAACATAGGCTTATAGGATACTCTTTGAAGAGAGCTCGAAGGCGTTTTTCGAACTGATTGAGCCATCTCCATTCCTCTATCGGACTACTAGATGCAAAAGTTTCATCCATACGTTGTTGACATACCCAAAGATCGAATTAAACGGTTTAACAGCTCGTTTTGGTGAGAGTCGCCAATATTTGGAACGACCTGCTTGGGTCTATTTTTTCTGATGAGTTGAACTCTGGAGCCTTTAAGAGTAGAGTGAACTTGTTTTTTTTTGAATGGGCGTGTACCACTTTCGTCCTCATCTACACTTTCCATCAGGTGAGATGGAAAAAAAACGCCTATTCCATTAGAATTATATATAAATATATAAAAATACAGTATGATTAGAAATTGATGTTAACGCTTTAAAAAGACGAATACATAGGTCATTTGTCTAAAATTTATTTATGGTACATGCTAACTTAAAATTTTTGGTTTCAGAGATTAAAACCGCAATAATAACATCGAAAGAAAAAGCTTTTCAAAATTCGAATAACTATATAACAAAAGTGTCTGACCCTGCAAATTATTAGCCTATCGCATTTCGATAGAAAAATTTAATAAATTTAGTGTAAATAAAGACTGTTTTATAAGTTTTTTCTAAAAAGCCCACTAGATGACGCTATTCAATAAGCCTCGTATATGTAGTACTGATTTACCGACGTTTTGCTCTCTTTATAATCACTCTGTTTGCGTGTAATACGTGCTCCAAAAGACAAATAAATATATATACCAAAAATTGTATTTGTATTTCTGGATCTTCAAGAACAGCCTACTATCGTTTGCTACCTATAACATTACAACTTTACACAGGGTGATTATAAATAGGTAAGTAATCTTTAAAAACATTTGCTGAAAAATAAGTTTTATATTCACCTGTTTAATTTTTTTTATACTTATAATGTATCAACCTGTATATATAAATGTCGATATATAAATATCGACCGCTGTTAGACACAGGCATATAAAGGTATCCATTATAACAAAGAAATTTTAATAGTTAAAGTATGAGGAGAAGAAATAATGGTATCGGATAAAAGGAAAAATGGATATGAAAAGGGAAAAGGAAGAAGAATTGCAGAAAGAACGAAGATAAAGAATTAAAAGATCCTAGGAGGAACGATAGAAGAGCGCGAAAGTAATAATGATGAAAAAACTATTAAATAAAAACAAAGTCCCTGTCCCACAATAGATAGGTGTATGAAGGGTCCCCATAGAAGAGAATATATAAAAATCCAATAGGACCATTACAGATCGGCCTGCATAAATAATTAATTATCATAAGAATATAGATTCCATAACAAATAATTAAAACATTAAACTAACTTAAGAAAACAATATTACGATATAGTGATAAGCTTTTATACTAATCCGTGAATTAAACTGTGGGAAAATTAGAAAGGATCACGAGCTATATGAAGATCGAAAACTTGAATTAAGACTCTATTGTGTTGAGTTAAAGTATAAAGTCGCATTCAAGTTGTAGATTACAAAAAACATCGAAGCGATACTTAGAAATGATTTCATTCAGCGCCGAATTTCGAATCCGTGCTCTCTCATATGCTTAATTAAATATTTATTCGTGATAGGCGGGGCAACACCGCCTTCCCATCGATACCGATACTGTTTTCAAGATCCAAGATTACCAGACGGGCTAGTTCAATAGCGGAACATCACAGGATTTAATACCATATATATATTAGCGGTCAACTCTTTCATGATCTTCTGGTAAAAATTTCATTAGTTCCTTCTGCAATGCAGCCTCTCAAAGATCGCTATGACAACCGCTCTTATGTTATCCCTATCCAGTGACCGCCACTCAAGAATATTTAATGGAATCAGGCGTTACCTCGCGGAAGTCCATCCTAAGTAAGAAAAGGAGCAATACTTAGCCACTTCCGCACATGCAGTGGTAGTCGTGCAATGAAATGCACCGCCCGCCAGCCCGCCAGCCCAGGAGATGACTCCTGAAGATGCCCCGTGGAGGGGTGAAACACGTGTTGAGTAATTTGGTGGTGGCGGTTGTGTGATTCGCATTGTTTGCCGCATACGCATTTATCAACGGGCTGGCGCGCGGTGCATTTCATTGCACGACTACCACTGCATGTGCGGAAGTGGCTAAATATTGGTCCTTTTCTTACGCCACTCAGAAATTCTTCAAGCAACGTCGATAATTTTATATTCTTCAGAGGATCTAATCATTACTGATTCGATGTCAGCAAAACTTCGATAATAACCCATTGCTCTCTAGGTAATATTGAGCCTTCTGATAAAGCCTATCGTAAATCAGCATTTTAACAATCGATCTAAAGGAGTCACACAATTATTACTGCTAGTTTTCAAGATTATGTGTTGAGATTATACTCAACCAATACATTCCACTGTTACATTCAGTAATATCTAAATATGGGGTTTTAATAAAATCATAAATATAGACCCAACAAATGCACTGTGTACTACTACTATTGTTAGTAACGTGTTAAAATCCAGAAGGATTTCTTACTAGGTTTAAAGACAAAGAAGTACTTACTATAACGGCCACATACTTAACTGATGCCATGTTTTCCATCAGAAGTATATAAATAAGGGAATATGGCTGAGCATATGGTAACCAAGTAGTAGATGACTAGCATTGCTATCTTATATCACAGGTTCGATTCCCGGGATACAATTTTGTATAATTCACTTTGCATTAAATATAGGATTTCCATTGCTCACAAGCAAGTTCTTCCGGAGTATCAAGTAAGCACCTGAATATTTTCTGCTTAAAAATATCATAATATACCTTTAATTGTATATACTTTGTTTGTAATATATTAATGTATGTACATGACGTCATTTGCGAATACTCGATGCAAAACGAAAGCGCGAGACAATCGACTACTTGCGCCATCTATTAGTGTCGTTCGAAATAACAGCGTTCTGATATAAAATAACCCTGATAGTATAATTCTAAGATTATTTGCAATAAAATCATAGATATATGTTAGTCAATGTAGTTTTTAAGTTGAAAATCTACCAAATTTACTGTCATCGAGTTTCTTGTATAACTTGAAGTAAGTTATTAATGTTTTGTATCAAAATTAAATTTAGGCTGAAATTTCAGTAAGAACTTACTCTTTCGAGTATTAATCTATTTTCATCCTAATTGTGTTAATTAGTTCTTAATATTATAGAATCTAAAATTTAACCATCGAATTATCGATATAATCTGTTTATTTTTATATATATGTACGACTGAATAAAATAATATTTGGACTGATTTTATATTATCTGAATATACTGCATTAAGTATGGATAATAATATGAGCATAAAAATTTAAAAAAAAATATTTTCGCTTGTTTCAAAAACTAACCGCCGTTTTAATGGCCCCAACGCATCCCGACCTCTTCGTCGGCCACATTATATGAAGCTAAAGGTCACGCATTCAATATTTATCGACGTTCTTATGATGTCAGTGAAATTAAAAGTGACTTGTTTCTATTTCAAGACGTTTATCTTTAATATTATGATTATAAATGAAAACAATATCACACGGAAGTGATCGGCATTTTAAAATCAGTGATGAGAAAATTAAAATACGAGAGAACAACCACGTATCTGACGGAGTAATGCAGTTATAACAGCGTTCAATACCAAGGTAGACTTCTCCATAAACCTTTGCTTCTAGAAAAGCCTGGAAAAAAATATGGAGGCATCTATTGACATCACCAGCAAGGCATAACCTTTTAAGGTCACCAGGATGACTGATCTTACATCCGCCTGCAGCAACATCTATCATAGAGGTAGACGAAGATCTATCATAGGTCCACCTAACATAGATACGTTTAATTTGAGAGGTCAAAAATTGTTTCATTGTGAAATTAAATAAGTATTTCTATTAAGGCTATTATATATTATAAATAATGTTGTAATGCCGAATCAATGCATAGATAAATATGTAAATAAATAAGGTTTCTTTCTCACGCCTTCTCACCTCTACCGTTAAGTGGTAAAGGCTTTTAAAATATAGGGTTAATCATTTTTCGGTTTGATTTTTGTTTAAATTATTAGTTTTTCTTTTTCTTACTTTCATAATATGATCACACTGGCTTTGTTCTATTTCCTTTACATTATTATGTTAGTCTATTCAAGTATATGTTTATGTCAATGTATCTCTGTTTCACAACGTTCTTCTCTTTCTCTTCCTTCCACACTACTGCGGAAAGCCTTTCTGTTTCCATGTTTACTTTATCTTTATACAATATTATTCAAGTATTTTATTATTAATTTATTTACATGATGTGTCTGTGTCATCTACACCCAGAATATGATAATAGAACAATAATGCATGTATAAATTGTACAAAAATCTTTTATTATGTCTGTATTAAATCTCAGGTAGCTATTTTCAAAATGTCAACTGTTGCCTGAAATAGAAGAGGTCTGTGGTTATTATTTCTCATAAAAATCATTTGTCACACTGTTTTCCATTTTAGTTTTCTTTCTATGATGCATAAGTTAAAATATTTTAGTGTATTCACGATGTTTTTAACAACAAAAATAAATAAACATTGTAAATAACGATCGTATGCAAATAAATTATATAAATTATTAATAAACGTGTGTAAAAATATTCGAACCTTCGATTAACTTACCAATTGTTATGTTAATGAATGCGGTTTGGAAACCTTTTTTAACCGACAATGCAAGTATAACACCTACGCCTTATAACAAGAACAAGGCTTTACCTTATGTCGTTTTGTTTGCGTTGAAACTTTCTCTATTTTACCTTGTTACTTCTAGAAGGCAGTATTCTATATAATATCTCAATTCTTGTAGATATATAGAAGATAGGTGATTTAAGCAACACTATTTCGATGCAAGTAAACTTATCTATAAAATCAAGAAAACATAAAATATTAGCCTGTCATATTGCAACAAAAATATATTATTCAGGGTATTTAGAATTAGGTGATCTATCGGCAAATGAACTGTACATTCTTAGCCTTAAATAGGTGTAGATCTAAGGTTCTATATATTTAAATATCAGATCACAAATGTTTTAACTGGTATCACTATAGTAATAATATATTTATTTAATATTCTTTATTGTACACGTTAAGATACATTTAATTAGTTTTACAATAATATAAAAAAGTAATATAAAAAAGACAACCATAGTATTATATAATATTATTATTTAATATTAATAATATACAGTAATTATAAAAGAAATAAAATATTAAATTAAGTGGTTAAATGTAAAATATATTTACGGACTGTAGAGGAATAGAAGTAAAGTGAAATAGAACAGATCTAGAAGAATTTGTTCAGTATTTTGCCTCACCCACATGGCATGACAAAGTTGATGTAATGACAAAATTTTAATTGCATCGTTTTTAAACTTAACGACACATGTTGTTGTTAAATTTTATAGACGATCGAAGACACAGTGTAGTGATAAGTTTGCACCGAAGAAATATTAGAATCGAATAAAATTGAAAACGTAAACGTATATAACGTTGTTGATAAAATACTATCGGGTAAGAAATTCAAATAAGAATAAAAGTAATAGAATAAGGAAGTAAAATAGAAATGTAAATAACCATACTGTAATAAAAAAACCAAAGATAGATAAATCTGTGATGAATATACACATGTAATATAAATAACATAAGCTGTAACAAAATAAACGAACTGTGGTTCATTGTAAATAATAAATAAATAGACCTATACTGCAGTAATTAAAGAAAACATGAAAGGTAATGCAAAAAAAGAATCTAGAATGAATGAGTATCATGTTATGTCACAAATGAATAAAAGGAATGAAAGAAGTTAAGAAAGATACCGCTAGTAAAACGATAACCGAAAAAAATATTGCCCCAAATGTAATTCCTCTCCCCATTTAGATAGGGGAAAATAAATAAAGAAGTTCTTGATTTTTATATGTTTATAAAATGAATATACAAATGTTACTAAAGTTGTACAACTACTCTCGGACACAAATCTATACTAATAAATAATACAAGTAGTGGAGTATATGTTTGTAATATTAAAATAACCTTTTACTACATGCATATATACGTGTGGAAGGAATACGATGTGTTATAGAAGATATGAAAAAGAAGGAAAAAAAAGAGATTTTAAAAGACAGAAGTAAAGTATAATAAAATATAGTAAAATGTTGAAAAAATATTTACAATATAATGTAGTCCCTGTCCCAAATACGACAGGAGAGCCTTAAGGTTTTGAAATGGAGACCATGTACAAATTACTCAAGGTTGTTGGAAGACAGGTTCAACTGTAAGTCTATGTGGGATTCTTATGTCCGGCGATGGGCGCCTTACGGTTGATTTTATTATTGATCTATAATGATCTTGTTATTTGTAATTAGTGCAGGCTATTTATTCCGTGGGAGCACTGGATTCTTTGAGAGTTTTTATCAAAACTAGGATTCTTATGGTTGCTCAATAAGAAGTAAGTAAGTAACTTAAAATAATTCAGATTAACAAAATAAAAATTGTAGAAAAATCAGTCTAAGTGGAAATGGTGAAAAAAAAGGTGAAGTATAAACGGTAATGGAATGAAAAGTAGTGAAAGATTGAGGGAAGAACGAGTAAGAAAAATTGACAAGGACAAAAGAAGTGCAAAGAAGTACATACCCGAAACAGGGGAATGTATGAGAGGCTAGCAAAAACAAATCCACAAAATATCTAGAGAGATAGACACGGTGTTAATACAAGGAATAAAAATAAACGGATTACTAATAGTTCTACTCTTCAAAAATTATATAAATCATGTATGGCACTAGGTATATGTGTATAGAATAAAACTCAACTTACAATTTTAAATCTGCAACTGGAGAAATTTATAACTAAAATTAATATCTCTCAATATGATATCACTTATTTTATTTTATTTTTAGTCTTTTACGATATTAACTTCTTTTACTTACCTTTGTTAATTTATCTTTGCAACGCCCTACGGTTAACTGGTTAAGAATGCCTTCGGTATTCAGTTTGTCGTTATACACATATGCATAAATAAATAAAAAATAAGTTACTGAAAAAAAGCATGTTATTCTATCCAAGAATACTAAACTGATGTTAATGCGTGAAATTCAATGTTGTTGATACTCACTAAGGAAGGTAATCATTGTCAAGCACTTTTATTAAAACTATATTCGAAAAGAGTAACTATTGAGTTTCTCGCCGACTATTCTCAGCAGAACTGACTTCAGAACCGGTGGTAGCTTCCTGTAGGATTGACAATGCCACACAACAGCCTACTCAAATAAAAAATTTGTTAATTTTAATTTTTGACATATATTGGTTTACTGTAATTACTACACTGTGACATCATTATCGCCCGGAGCGGTGCACTAACAATGAAAAATATAGAGAATAGGTCAAGTGTCACAGTTAATATCTCGTTCATAAAGCAAACAGTTTCGTAAACTGGCAAACGTTAATTATTCACGTGTTTGCTCAGCTCTCTGGCGCGGTCATTGACTATAATCAATTGTCATGTTAATGAGTAAAATTCGACGAAGGGAATTTGTCGACAATCGATTTGTTGCGACATCACTAAACCTCGATTATATTGACATACACATGATTCAGCAGTATATCGATGTAAGTAAAAAATATTTCTATCACTTTTGGATACATATTTGGTTGTTACTAGCAAGATCCAGAGGAAGACCTGGGAAGAGGTGGCTGAAATGTGTATAAAAAGATCACAGGAGTATAGAAAGGAAGACATCTTGGCAAACAACGGAAAAAGATAGAGCGAGATGGTAGAATTTCGTGGAGGGGTTCTCATAAAGGGATGTAGCACCACATGAAAAAGAAAGAAAAAGAAGATATTAGTTTTTACCAACGAATCTTACCGCAAAGCTTCGACAAAAACTGTTTATCAGTAAATGCTGGTATAAAACAAAACTGACCAAAAAGTTTATCTTCGTTTTTCGTGGGGATATCCTGGCTAGGATACCCCTCCACTACCGGCTACAACCCCATGGCCTTCTTTAACGTCTTTTGTTAAACCACTTTCAACGGTGGTGACCTAGCGCCTTAACTACTTAGAAAAGAGGTCCCAGATCTCGGGGTAAATGCAGTCTGGCCAAGCTAATCTAAATTGGCGTCATATCCAATAAAAACTCTCCAAACCCAACTCCTTAGAATAGAGCTGCAATCCCCAGTCGTTATCAAAAACAGAACCAAGGCATACGTGTGACGTATCATTCCGAATCCAACACCAAGGTTATGTTATAGGGGTTGGAGAAGGACGCTGTATAACCCCCTCTGACGTCCAGGTCTCCGACTGCGAATAAGGAGCTTAGATGTACTTTCTTTTTCTCTCTTCTGCAACAACTTTGTCACAGAAGGCTATACCAGCTCCTGGGCTGCCTTATCTGTACCATCATCCTAACGACGACTGACAGGAACAAGATAAAAGCCGACAGGCCTTCCTGAACTATTACAGAAATGTGATAAGTAGATTAATTAAAGAGAACCAAACTGATAAATAAAAGACAACAATATGTGATAAAGAAATAATCAATAGATATAAGTTACAGTAGTAAATAAAAATAAAATTTATAAAGCAGAAATGTCAAAATAATACCGATAAAAAATAATAAAATAAAAATTGTAAAAGAGCAGTTCAGGTGGTAATGGTGAAGAAAAAGAGGTGAAGTATGAATGATAATGGAATGAAAAGGAATGAAAGACTATTTGAGGGAAGAAAGAGGAACTAGTCAGATAAATTGTAAATGTAAGAAGAAGAAGAGAGAGAGAAATCATGTGTAAAATTCTCAATGCATACCCAAGACGGGGGAATTTACGAGAAGCTCTCAAAAACGTAAGCAAATAAAAAAACGAAGACATCCTTGACCAGCTCAAAGCTTAGGTGTTCCAAAATAAGTTACCAACAACTTTTAAGTTATTCACTGCTATTGAAGAGACAATGTCTTTACCAGCCATCTAAATTGCCACTTACAGTCTGTTATTTGTTGCTTGTAAGTAGTATTATCCCAGTGGTAGAAGACTGAGAATTAAGATCGCAGTTCGCGGGTTCAATTCTCGAAATACAGTCTTATATAATTCACAATTTGTGCATTAATTATATAGGATTGCCACTACTAATAAACAATTTTATAAAGGATGCGCATGAAACTATGTTTTCGTAACCGATATAATACACATATATAATTACAAATCTCTTCTTCTTCTTCTTCCTTCCCTTTTCCCTTTATTTGAGGTCGGGTCTCCTCAATTTGCGCCAGGCCAATCCTGGGTTGTCCCTGCATCAAGTTGAAGGGTTTCCAGTTCCTTTCTGATATTAGACCACCACGTAGCTTTTGGACGCCCTCTCCCTCTTGGGAATTCTGGGAGGCTTAAGGCAGTTTTTACCACGTGGTCATCTGGTTTCCGTTGAATGTGGCCATACCATCGTAATCTTTTTTCCTGTAATTTGCTGGGGATCGGAGCTACCTTAAACGAACCTCTGATATATTTTTTTCGTATTTACAAATACATATAATTACAAATTTAATTACAAATCAAAAATAAAAATAAAATCTATACTTTATTAAACATAACCGTGTATTACGTTTAAATAATGATCAAGCCTTATCCACACACACGTATATGTGCGTATAAGTCATAAAACACTCACATATACGGCCGGGTCAGTGTTAGAAGTGTCGGTGTGCAATAGAGAACATAGGGTCACAGCGAGCGACCCGAGCGCATCCCAACTCATTAGAGTTAGCAAGACAACTGCGTACAGATAATTTTAGTGGAGACGATATGTTTTATGAATTCTGCTTATTCTTTATAACAATAATCCTTTTTTGTTTTATAAGTAAATTTAAATTCTATTTACATTTACCCAAAGTATATATACGATGTTTGTAATTTGGTAATATGTATGACAGTACTTAGATGGTTATATATCGCTATGTTTAGCAGACGGGTTGGCGATAGTAGTGTGATACTATATTGCACAAAAGACGCCGCTACTCACTTTCTGGAAAGCTGCTTGTGAGCAGTGGCGTTCATAAAATTTTATCCTGAGAATCAAACCTGCAACCAACGAATGTAAGTCTCAGTCCTGTACTACTGGGTTAACAATGTTCAATTTAGATATGTAGTAATCCTAAAACGCGTTTTGTTACTTTAATATTATTATTTTATTAATTATTTCTGAAAGCATTTATTTTCAGATAAATTATATATAACATTAATATATAAATTCTATATCTTCACCATTTAAGCCTTTATTCACCTATAAACAATTTGCATTTAATTTCAATTTCATTTAAATGATCTATAAAATATATATGCATCTAGCTGTGAACATGACTTTTTTGAAACCTGTATATATATATATATATATATATATATATATATATATATATATATATATATATATATATATATATATATATATATATATATATATATATATATATATATATGTACGTCTATAAAACAATGTTAAGGTTGTTAAATTTCTAAGCATATATCATATTAATTTTGCAAATAATAAGTTGTCTACAACTGGAAATTGGCCCAAAATTAGGAAATAGATACAGGTTTCAAAAAAGTCATGTTCACAGCTAGATCCATATCTTTATAGATGATTAATTGAAAGTATTGATGAAGACATAACATTATATATTAAAATTATATTTAAAAGTACAAATAACTTGTCGGCTTAGTTGTCGTCTACCTTAAGTTACATATCAATAGTTAGCAGGAAGTAACATTTTTATTTCTACATTCCTCCTATTCAAAATGCGCTTAGACAGGCACTGACAGTATACAATACCAAATACGAATATGAATCATGCCCATAGTAAACTAATAAACATCATAATGTAAACCCATCAGAACTTATTTCTTATTCAATTGGTTGAATAAATTTTAACTAAACAAAATGCCGTACGCTAACCGATAGCTTTCATAAAGTGCATAGAACTCTTGAATAGTCCACCCATTCCACACGTGTTCATTTTATGAGAGTGCACAAGGTCATAACGACTGCCCGTACCGCTAGACGGGTTCCAGCGAAGCCTCCGCCATGTATAAAATAGATATAAATAACTGGGTACAAACAAGCGTTTTATGAGGAATCGTATTAGGAAGATAAAATATAAATACTTTAGCGGTACAGTCCTGTTACTACTAAAAACAAGTTGCAGTTGAAGTAGTAACATATAAGTTCCACCAGTAAAGAAACTAAAGAAATATCACTTTGAAATTGAAAATACGCGTTGAAGTCTTTTGTATAGTAACATTTGGTTATTGGGTTATTGGTTATATTGATTGTTATAAGGATTTAAAAGCGGTAAATGTATAGCTCATTTATCAGTAAAAAAAGCTTTCAACCTTAACACATATTTACAACTCCCTCAAATAAAGTGATCACACAAAATTTTTTTATTGTAGATTCCGACAAGCCAGTAACTTCTGGCCATACAAAGATATCACTCAGAGAGTGAAAAGTCACTGTATGTGGGCAGCGTAAGACTGGCTTTGGGGGAAGACGAAAATTATCTATACCCTAATATTATTTTGTGTAAAATTAATTTAGTGCCTCGATAATTCAGAAATTTCTATTGAAAAAAAAAATAGTTTCACGTGAAATAATGAACTGAACTAATTTGAGGTGCGATTCCATGGAAGCCTGTGTTTCATATTCTATTGTTTACGAAACGATTGATTAGTTAAAATTATAAAATCTCTAAAGAGATTAATGTTTAGCTACTTGATTTATCAATAAGTTTTCAACCCTAAAACTTTTATATAAGTTTTTTCTATACCAATTCGTAGATATAATAACTTTGACGGTACAAAGTTTGCAGGAACATATTGTGAACAATAATTAATTTTAATATGAAGTAATTCGAATTTTCAGAATGTTTTTTTTTTACAATATTACCATTACGTTATGGATTATTTCTGAAACTATTGATTTCATTATAATGTGTACTAAAAATATATTATAAGAAAATTTTCTATATATTCACCACTTTATGACTTTCACACTTATAGCAAATCAACATGTATTTATATAGTTATAATTATGTCTGCACGAAACCTTTTAGCAAAATTTATGTTTTACCAAAAAATACTATATTGCAAAATTACGTAACAATTATGGTTTTATATGAAATATTTTTATATAAAATATGATTAAGTAAGCAATAAATATATCGAAGTAATAATACCCATGTGTTAGGATTAATAACCTCAAGAATGTAAGAATCGAACAAAACGCAAGCATAAATAAGATTGCACTACAAACCGGACCCACGGGGTCACGGGGTACAATTAATAAATTAAAGCAGCACACCAACACGGTGCGTTAACACAGGAATATTCATTGCATGGGATAATGCATGATAAATGTAGCGAGCAATATGCATGGTCACAGGCCTGAATAGCGAACACAATACGCCGGAACGGTTAGAGCTACGCGTTCATAGTCGCGCATCCACAGGCAATATTTTCTTACGTCCAGTTAATTTTTGACTTCTCAAAATATTTAAAGAAAAACTATTACATTACAAAGGTTCTCTTGTAACATATAAGCCTCCTAAGATCGCCAAAATTACCGATCCTGCACTATCCCACAACTCCACAACAAATAAATAATCTAATGTGGATAATAACATGAATAAATAAATAAAATGAAAAGCAAAATCTATTCTCTCTTCTTCTTTTTAATGGATGATGACGATGGACGCCTATTGCTAGGCTTCTCCCAAAGATTGTCATGAGGACCAGTCCAATGCTGGTTACAGCACGTACAGAGATTATGTTATGTTAACATCCGGGAGGCTTGCACGTGTGATGTGTTGTGACATCGTGGAAAGGGCTTAGTAATGAAAATATATATATATATATATATGTATATATCTTTATGTGTGTGTGTGTGTATATATAATTAAGTGTCGAAACGTTTACTTATGTACGACAAAACCCCTTATCAGACTAAGTGAATCGCTTCCATTGCCTTTACTTGTATTTTAAAATATATTTCCTTTTAAAAGTTATCAGCAAACATTTTATAAATATTTAAGAGACACCGACATTTTTCTTTACATTACGCAAAGCAATATTTTAATTTATTGGTGATAAATATGACATGAATTAGATCATAAATAATATTTGATCGAAAAAAAAAAAAGAAAGATGCAAGCATTTCGTTTAATGGATGGGTGACTACACGCCATTGTGGTAAGACCCCAGCGGCGGTCAGTGCGCTCAGCCGCCCTATTGTCTACATTTTTACCCGCCACGCCGCTAGAACAATAAGGATCATTCGACGAAAGCTCAGATACATTCCGCGATACCGACTCGACGTTAAAATGCTGAGAAACATCTGAATATCGACAATGTCTAACCACTTTGTTGAAAGCTCATTTCTAAAACAATAAGCCGGTAGAACAATAATAAGCACGATGGTATTTTTCTTCTCTAACCTCATAACTTGAAGTGTCGGACGAGCGATCACTATTTTTAGTTTTGAGACTCGTCATTGACCTAAAAATAGTATGACTAGTAATAAAATTAAGAAGTGAATGTATATGTACCTGATTTGACAGCGTAATTTATTAAAAAATTCCACCTATTTTTAATCAAACTGAAATATTTTATATTAATTTATTTTTTATAATGAATAACTACATATATAGGTCAATAATTTTTGACAGTACAATCTACAGGGACATATGGTTGCACTACTTTTTTTTTATTGGAATGCAACAGGTCAATAGCTTCTAGTAGTAATAAAATCTGCAAGGATATATTTTCTTATTTTTTTCAGCCGATAGACGGGCTGCAAGACATAGGCCTCCGCCAAACATTGCCAATATGACCGGACTTACTCTGCAGGCATTAAGCGACTTATCTTGACTTTAATTATGTCGTCGATCCACCTAGAAGGAGGCCCTACCTAGGCTACGTCTACAACCTCTTGGTCACCCTTCGAAAGCCTTATGGCCCCTGGGACCACTGGTTGTACAAGCGATGTCCCTAGCTCACTGCAACTTCATACGAGCAATTCTTCACGCTATTCAGTGACCGTTGTTCTTCTGCGGATCTCTTTATTTCTAATTCGACCCCGCAGTGAGACTCCGGGCATAGTTCTCTCCTTTGATCCGTGGGTGAATTTCGTTTTAAATATTACAAATGGAACACGAAGGTAACGTATTTTTGTTTAGAATATCTCGCTGTTTTTGGAGGGTTATAAAATCGACGGGACCACGAGGTATTTGAATAAGAGGCAGACTTAATGCCAGATGGGCTCCATGTGGCTCCAAGTTGACAAAGATAGAGAAAAATGGAAAGCTTTAGAGGAGGCTTTTACCTTAAGAGGGTCTATCCAAACTTGGTAAAAAATTATCAAAACTTTTATTTAAAATTAATAATTTTAAGTAATTTTTATGGAATGAGATAAAAATGTTTTGAATGAACATGCTATGAACGATTCGCTCAAAAGGCGGTAAATGTTCAACAAAACTATAGGGTTCAATGAAACATAGTGGAATGGATGTCAAGATGTTTGTATACGATAGAGGTGAATCGGCAGGCATGCTGTGTTCCCATAGATGTAAATTTTCATTATTTTCTTCTGTATATTGATCGTCAGTGATTTGCTATAAAATATTATACATAAGTGACATTTTCAAGACATTGTGTGATATTTTATTAACATATAAATCTAATAGTATAACTATGTGGTCTTGGTAGCGTGGTACCACCGTGGTCTTTTGCATTTTAGTAGATGTAAAAATTGTATGCATTCAATGCGCGATCAATCAAATATGAAAATATCAGTCATTTATAAATAGGCCCCAAAATTATAAATTTAAAAAGATGCTAATTTTCAAATGGATATGGTATTTCTAATGCCACTTACTGGTTACAAATTTGTAACTGTCGCGTTGAGTAAACAAAAACGCATCCGAAATCGAACCTGAGTTTAATTCCATATTTATTATTCGGATTCCGGTATTACACGTCGCATTCCAATATGCTTTCTAAGATAACAGATGTGCCCACGCACTTTGGTACCGAATTTATTCGAGCAGCAAGAGCCACGAAACTTTTACATTGGATGCGGTATTTAATAAAGATAAAATTAATTTATTTAACATTGGAAATTTTAATAGATCTATTATTACTTTATTTTTGACTTTACTCTGCTTCGTAATGTGTTATAGTTGTGAAGAAAAATCAAACAATACAAAATAAAATTAAACAATACAGATTTATAAATATACACTTTATCAGATATAGCCTAAATGAAATAAAAATTATCAAGCTTTAGTTCAATTAAATTCAGGTTTGTACTCGACTAAGACATATTCCACTACAGCACATAAATAAATTACAATTTTGATATTATCTATACAGTTGTAGTAGTAACTTTAAGTTTAATATTAAATTGAAATATAATCTAAATTGTTGACGGAATAGTTTTAGTTATTATTAGTTGGTTATGTACCTATTCGATTGACAAGTCTCAATTAAAATCAAAATATTCTTTATTCAAATAAGCTGTAACAAACAATTTTAAATCTTTGATCAACATAAAATGTCGGTATTTCCAGTCCTATAGGAAGCTACCACTGGCTCGGAAGGCAGTTCTGCTGAGAGCCGGCTAGAAACTCAACAGTTGCTCTTTACAGATATAGTTTTATAAGAGTACGCGACAATAATTAGCTTCCTGAGTGTGCATTAACAACTTTTAATTAGAATAATATACTTTTTTGTATTGATTTTAAATTTCTCCAGTGGTGTATATGAATTTGTTTCTCAAATTCTATAGTAAATACGAAATAATGATAAAAAAATAATAACACTTACATGCCTACTCCATTTCAATGTACATTTTGCGATTATAAATCCATGTATTGATTCATAGAAACTTCATTTTGTTTGCACAAGACAGGCGTTAGAGTGGTCATCAGAAATCACTTGACGTTGGACTGGACTGGAGCCTTCATTCCCAAAAATACCTTCAAGTGACACTACAAACTTAAGCGATTGTCAAACCGACACTGATTTCATTGTTGGTGTTACTCTAAGTTTATTCTATTCACAAGGATAGGTCTCAGCCATCTATGCTAGTTACGTCCACCTATATACATATATACAGGATGATTGCCTATAAGTAAAAGCTTTATGGATTTAAATATATCATCGATTAGCCGTCAATTAGTAAATGGATATCGTTATCAAAAATAATATTGTTAGAGCAGTTGTAGCCCAGCGGTGGACGACCAGGATTCGTGATTATAAGTTCTATTGACACTTGTGCATTAATTATATAGGAATGCCATTGTTCACAAAAAAATTCCAGATGATGGCAGCAGCATCTGCTTATTATAATACTACACTGCTATATTTAATGGAATCAGGCGTAACCTTGCGGAAGTCCATCCTAAGTAAGAAAAGGACCAATATTTAGCCACTTCCGCACACGCAGTGGTAGTCGTGCAACAAAGTGCACCGCCTGCCAGCCCGCTGACAAATGCGCATGCGGCAATGCACTGCTATAGTCAACCCGCCTGCCAAGCGTGGAGATTATAATATATCCTTCTATAGATATCAGAAACCAGGACTGCTATAAGAGTAAGATATAGATTACTTGTTTAATTTAACCAAATAAAATGTTATTACCTGCATTAATCATTTATATATTCTATTATATACCTAAATAATCAATGAAAAAAGTGTTAATTATATAAGACTGTATTTCGAGAATCGAATCTACGGCCTATGATTGCAAGTTCTACCGTTGGGTTACCATGGCAAGTAGATTCTAATAGTAACACATTTTAATAACAATCAATAACATGTAATAACAATTTAGAAATCCATATGATATTAATTCGTTAAATACGTGACCCAACACGTCAGAGATCGTCAGATGTGACCTTTCAATTGATTGATTGTACCATTTTTTTTTTAACCAACGAACCTTCAATCGATCCGCATAATGTTCGCTGTTAATTTATTATAAATTAATGAACTGTGTTTATTTAAATTAAATGTACTTGTCGGCGTGATTGCTTTGTTAAAACGAGTATTTGTTGTAAATAGATTATTGTGCGGTAGAGAGGCGATTTCCGTTGGAGTCGAAGGGTTCTCGAGTGACAACCACAAACCGGTAGACGTGGTGGATCGTCAACATAATTAAGGTCCCAGGAAGTTAAGGTCCCAGGAAGGATGCGAAAGGACCAAGCTAGTATGCTACACAACAACACAACACTACACAACAGTACAAAACACAACACTAATCGGTGTAACATAACTCCTGTAGATGCCCCGTGGAGGGGTGAAACACGTGTTGAGTGATTTAACGGTGGCAGTTATGTAATTCGCGTTGTATGCCGCATGCGCATTTGACAGCGGGCTGGCGGGCGGTGCACTTTGTTGCACGACTACCACTGCATGTGCGGAAGTGGCTAAATATTGGTCTTTTTCTTACTTAGGATCAAGACAGGTCATCGTGTCAGTCTTTGGTGAAGGTCTATGCTTTGCAGTAGGCGTCTATCAGCTGAAAAGGAGAGAAGATATATCTCCGAGGACTTTGTACTGCCATAAGCTATTGACCTATATATATATATATATATATATATATATATATATATATATAGTTATCTATGCTATGCCCTATCTATATCCCTATCTAGCTATGACCTATATATATATATATATATATATATATATAGTTATCCATTAGAATTTCTCCGCAGGTGGACCGGCGTATTAGTTAAAGTTTTGGAAAGTCCTGGATGCAGACAGAACAGAACTGGTCGTAATGTCGATCTTTGAGACAGACCAAAGCCCTGCTGTGGGCGTCCATTGGCTGAAAAGAAGAAGTAAAAGAGAAAATAGATTTTGCTGCCTATATTACTTTTGTTATTTACATTAGAACATTTATTTCTTGTAGAATTTCTTCCCCGTTCTTTTCCACAACATTGCGAAGCATAGTAGAGTCATAAACAAAATAGATTAAATTAAAAATAAAAAGTTGACGATCAATAAGAGTAGTGTCAAAAGTTCAAATTTTAAATAAATAAATTTTATCTTCACCTGGTATCCTTCGATTTAATTCTACCAGGTTTCTAAAAACGTCCTGATAAGAAGAACCAACTTCAAACTCAGGTAGGCTTTGTTTTGTGATAACTTACGCAAATATGTGTAATACAACTGTAAAACAATTCATAGTAAAGCATTATATGTTGTTTCAGCCCAAAGGCGCCCACTGTAAGGTATTGACCTCCTCCAAGATATTTATGGGGGGATACGAAAATCGCCATACTTGGTACACGGATTCGATATCGCAGTGTGTTATTAAAGTACGCAGAAGATGCTGCTGCCTATCTATTGAAAACTTATTTATTTGCAATGGCAATCCTATATAATTAATGCACAAAGTGTGAGTTATATAACATTTTATACTGAGAATCAAACACGCGACCTACGATTGCTCAAAACTCTATTAGTACTTAATAATTTTTTATCAAGTTTTTGTCAAATAAACTTAAGAATAAAATAAAAAATAAATATTGAAATCCATGATTAAAGCTATATTTTAATCGACCAGCACCATTAAAATATATTTTGATTAATATTGGTGGCGTGTTTGCACGATCGATGTATGAAACTCAACAGCGTGTTATAAATGAGCAGGAAATAATGATATTGTAATTATAAAATCAGATGACGTAATGTTCACATCCGCTTCATGACCTATTTCTCACAGCGAACTTCTTTAAGGTATTCCATAGAGCTATAAAACTGACAGACATGGTTTGTAATTATATAAATAATTGACAAATTGTATAACATACAGCATACATGACATTGATATTTATAATTACAAAAATATTATAGCAAACTATAAGACTTCAGTAATAGTATTAGTAATAGGTTAGAAGCTAATAAGGTACCGCAACCTAATAATTTTTGTGTATTATTATATCTAAAAAAATAGTATATCTATATAATGAAATATATTTGTGTGTTATATTTGATTTAAACTATAACAACTAATATAAATATATATATATATAATATTGGTCGTTTCATTTTATATTCATTAAATATTTATCCTATGATTTCAATTTTTCTTATCCTCTTTTTTATATTTACTTACCCCTCCATTTAATTAATATATCTTTGCACCGCCAAAACAGTTAACCGGTATACAGATAAAATGCCTTCGACATAAAGTTTGCTGTTATAAATTGTTTAAGATATGTTTAGTAAATCGTAATTTTTTATACCAGTTTTATTTTGGACATTTATGATTTGTAAGTACAAGTTTCTCGTAGTTTTCAAAAGTAATCATTATCATTTGAGACAATAAATTATAGATATACAGATATTAGATGACTACCTGTAACTTCATATTAAAAGATTTAAATGGAAATTTTATAATAATCGATAAATTGGGACGTATAAATTTACGGTGGAAAGCAATATTGACAAGTGCACGTGTACTTAACATCTCAACTAACAGATAACATTTTTTTGTTGAAAAATTATAGACAGAACCAATACATGTGTTTACATGAAATAATTGAAATTATATATAATAGTTAAACACCGTAATAGTATTGTTATTGCAATTAATGGCTATAACTTTTTTAATTTCCATTTGGACAGTAAGTTATGTATAGCTTAGGATAGTAAAAGGAATTTATTTATTGTCTCAACTATTATAGTGTTTTATGTCAATATAAATGACATATTTCAATGTAATTATTCTTAATAAATATTATTTCTTGTCTCACTAGTAAAGATACTTCTCCTTCAAAGGAGGTGATTCTTTACTGTTAAACAATTCGTATAGATCTGAAATAAAAAATAATATTCGAAAAAAAATATATGGAATGTCTAGACATTCATAACTCTGCAATCCATCAAATGGTACCTGTTGTGAAAATTAGATCATCGCAAGTTTCATTCAGCAAACAAATAGATCCCGTCATCGGATCGATTTTAATTTAATAGGATGGGTCTGCGCCCGCAGCGACCTCTATTGCGCCGGCGATCACGAGCTCCGCACACGAGTTTCACGACTTGAATAGATTTCGATCTGTTTTTTATTGCACTGTTTGTTTATAAACGCTCAGAGGTCGAGCATTACGTCTGTTATATGGCACCTTGTCTATCGACTCTTTTGTTAAATAAAATTAGAATAATAAAGACAATGTTGATTACGATGGGATATTTAAACAGACATACCTTAAATCCCCTGCTATCAGAGGGATCTGTAATACTTTAAAGTTAATTTTATAACTTAAAACTTATTAAGCTCATAAATAAAAAGAAATTAAATATAAAAATTACCTGTCTTCGTAATCCATGGAAGTTTTAACAATTTCGACAGGGAACGAACTTAGGATTTTTTTTGTTCAAAATAGCCACACATTATATTTATTTGAGGGTGCTATATGGATTTTTTAATATCAAGATGTGATTTCGAAGTACCTCTTGACATGAATCCAAGTTTTCCAAATTCTTCTATCTCGAGTAGCTCATCTTAACTACAAGATGTTATGAGCTAGCAAAGTGTATATATATATATATATATGTGTGTGTGTGTGTGTATGTATATATGATCTTAAAATGGCACATAAGAATAATAATAATAATAAATTCAACTTTATGTTTAATATATGACGACGATTCTAAACGCGCTCTTATTTTAGGAAAACCCACAAAAAACTAAGTCGGTATTTGTTTTCAGTGTTTTTTAATAGTTTTATCAAAAATATTATAAACTTTTTACATAATATTGAAGAGATATTACAAGGAAACTTATTGTAAAACCACAAATATTTACTAATTCTGAAAAAAAGCTAGAAAAAACTATAACAAATTAATCTTTTTTATTATTAATCTTATATATACACAATATTATCATTTGTAAATGGTATTTAATAAATCTTATATAAAGAACAAGTGATCATTTAAAATAGAACGTGGTTACATTTACACTATAAATACAATTTAATTACTTGAATTAGATTAGAATTATTTAATTCGAAATTAGAATAGAGATAGCGCGAGCTTATATGATTTAAACATACAAAACCTAAGTCCAATGTCACCCTACATACATAATTGCGCAAACCCGATACTAATTCCATGATACAAATCGATTACGTACGATGTGAATGCGTAGTCACGCCTCAATGGCGCCCACGCGCTTCTTACAAATGATACATAATACAATTATAGATCAATTAACCTGTTTAAGCTCGGATATCAAACCTTTCATTGTGATTTTCGGGTTTGTCTCTCAGAGACAAACTTGAATGTTTATAGACAAAGTTCTTTGACATATGTGTGTTACCAAATTGACATAGGATTCGAGACGTGGTCACTTACGACGGGCTTTATAAGAAGGCTTTAGCTCAGTGATTCCCAAAGTAGTCTATATCGATCCCTAGGGGTCTATGACAGCGAAAAAATATTTGGGGGTCTATGAAATGAAAACGGGAGTCCACAGACTGGACATCATTAGCCGAGGAGATAAGATTAACCATTACAAAATTGACGCCAAATGTTGATAATTTATTATTAAAGCATCAGGTTCATCCTTCTCACTAAAAATATTGAAATATTGCTTATGTTATTTTATTTATAGTTTATTTTATGTTTATTTAATGTTACGTATATTTTACATAACAGATACAAAATTTTATTTTGAGTAGTTTTAATTTAAATTAAATTATTAAATGTATAAATTAACAAGTGTTTTTACTTTAAGTTTTTACCACTAAACTTCACTACAGTTAGAAATTTACAGGAAATCAATATCAGGTAAGTAGAGGGTCTATCCGACACGGAAAAACATGGCAAGGGGTCTACGACACAAAAAAGTTTGGGGAACTCTGCTTTAGCTCATCCAGAGTGTTAAAGAGAGCGCTATGCTCGAACTGTCTGGTGTGTGTGTCTGAAGTGACAGTGGCAGTTGGGGCCGTAAGGTTCGGAAGGGTAGGCCCCACACTAGGTAGACCGAAGATATATTTAATGTCGCGGAAGTGGCAGGATACGGGCACCAGAAGACCGGTGACCGACCTTGCAGTGAGCATCCATCGGCTAAAAAGAAAAAAAAAGAATCAAATTTAAAGCTATACAAAATAGCTCTGCTATATAGCTTTTAACGAAAACTGTTCCATATATAGTTGACGATCAATTTCAACAATTTTAACGTGTTTACGAAATTGTTAGAGAAGGCCTATGTCAAGGGGCACACTGAATTATTAAAAATTTTCTGATTATAACTAAGTCACCTTTATTAGTTAAACCTAAAATATTTATTTAGAACATAATATGTATCATAATAGATAGCATACAACTTGTCATAGTTACGCTGTTACTTTTTATTGAATTAAGTTTTATTTACAAATTAAAACAACATTAATTTACAAAATTAATTTCCATAATTTTGTGTTATTTCAAAAATACGGGAGGCGATAGTGTATCTCTCCACCCTTCTCTCCTACTTCACTTCGTAATCCGACCTTTCTTTTGCATCTTGCATATATATATATATATATATATATATATAATAATAATTATTGAATATAAATCCACTTTAACTTTGTCGAGTCTGAGTTTAAATAATCTTTGACCCCGTATACAACAGTCATTGTTTAAACTATGACTCCACGACACGTTTCCTGGAAGGGATCGGTACGATCCAAATCGGACTGCGAGTCTCACTTTACTTTTAGATTGCTGACACGAATGTAGCAAAGGGTAATACTAAATAGCCTATTCTAATCTCATACATGCGTTGTAAAGTATAATGTGGACTGACATCAGATCTCTTTAACATTAAAGTTAAGTTAAGTTCGATTTGAGTTTCAACTATTTATTTAGGTACACCAACAGTACATATAAATTAAAATTACATTATAATTGGTTCTGTGAATTGAGACTTTAGTAGCACAGCCAAATATCATTGGCGAATATAAAGCTCAACGAATCCGCTGGCTTGGTCACTTTGAGCGAATGGGATCGGATCGGAGCGTGAAGGTAGCGTACCTGGAAAAACCGAGGGGTCGAAGACCAATGGGTAGACCCAGGTATCGCTGGATCGATCGCGTTGAGGCAGGCTAGCGCGAATTGAATGCCAACCAATGGCAGACGATGGCGCAAGATAGAGGAAAGTGGAAGTCTCTCGCTTCGAAGGCCAAGACCCACTTTGGGTCACTGAGCCAGCGGAGTAAGTAAGTAAGTAATTGGTTCTGTTATGTGTTCCTTTATAGATGACATTAAAATACTTATCTAGGGAGAATGGAAAGTAATGTAATTTTTGCCGAAATATTTCCAAGATAAACCGATTGTTATTTACCGCTCCTGTATTGAAAATTTGTATACTAGATGGCAAAAGGTTGTTGATAACGAAGATGAATATATTGTTGATTAGAAATGAATACTTGTTAAAATATAGTCGTGTGAGTTTAAGTTAAGAAGGCGACATTACTTTTCGATCCACCTAATACTATATATAACATTATTAGAAAAATCAGATCACATTAAATTAAAATAAATTGATCCAATGCAGATAAATGTGATCGCACGTAAGAGAAAACATCTACCTCAAGACTTTAAACACCAAAAGAGCTCTTGATTTAAAAACTATTATTCCATCGCGGAATCTTCTTCGAGGCTCTCTGCTTAAAAAATTTTAATTAAAATTAAAAATATGTTATGAATACAGTGAATTATTCCACCACGCATCTGCAATACCTGCCCATGCCACTTGGACAACAGTGTAAGTCAGAACATAATAAAAAATTGTCGTTGTTTTTAACTTCAAGAAATTACTGCTAATCCATTGTGAAAGTCACTGACTGACTCTTCTCTGACTCTTTCTGCTGACTCTTCTTAGATCATACAGCGTTTTAATATTAGCCTAAATTGAAGGATGCATTTAAGGCGAACTTAATTTGATTCCAGTTTCTATCATATTTGCCAAAAAGTTTGGCTAAAATTATTTAAATAAAGAATACCTAATGACACCTTATATTAAGTTTAACTTAAAAAGTTTCGTGACGAATGGTCACCGTTTCCTCATTAGCCCTTTTTTTTCCTCATTATTCCTCCTTATAGGTTTCGCAGGTTTGAGAGTACATGGCGGTATTTAGCTTAAGCCTCGATTTAAGTAACGAAGTTCGTGGACTTCCTCGGGAATAACTCTGGGCACTACCTACTACACAGCCATAGGCCTTCCACAGCTACATGTAAGCCTCCCCGTAGATTTCAAATAGGAACAATGTCTGTTCACCTTGTCGCTGATGATTGACTGATGATGATTCGCTTTTGAGTCTTGATAAATAAAATAGTTTTGAAAAACTAAAATAAACCGTCTGTAAAAAGAACGCTTTAGTAACCTTATTTTTTCTTTGTGTGTAAATCATGCTAGAGATACACCCCTCCATTGCGAGGGCAATGAAAGAGTTATACCAGACTCCTATCAGTAACACACGGTCTGCTTCGATGCCTTTTGCTAAAACTACTAAACCCCTTCGGATACTACCTTTTCACCGATAGTGACTCAACTCTTAAGGATAGAGCTGCAGTTCCCCATCCGCTATCTTAAACGCTCAAGATTTTTTTTAAATGATCCCCGATATTGGGACCTCTCGTTCCCCTATCTCGTGTGGGACAGGGACTTTTCATTTATAATAATTTATTGATATTTTTTATTATTATCATTCTTCTCTTTCATGTTTCATATTATCTGTCGTACTGTTTCTTTCAATCTACAATTTTTCCAGTCTTTCTCTTTCATTCCATTAGCCATACATCCATCCTCAACCACTACATTCTAGGTTTCCTTACTATTTTATTTTGCAACATTACATTTATTGTTCAAACATTTAACACATATTTTTTTATAATTATCATATTATGTTATACTGTTTATTGCACTATTTTTGATACTACTTTATTTATTTTATTTATATATTTTAGTGTTTGCTTTACTTTTTTATTTATATTCAAGTCTATTTGAATCTATTACTGTGTTTTATTTTTACCTATGGCATTTATCACCACCTTCCTGCAGCGTACAAGATTTAGATCTCGCCATTGCAAGGCCAGGACAATACATGCAGCGGATCACTCCGAAACCGTCGCCAAAGCCTTGTTATGGAGGTTGATGAAGGGCGCAGTATAACCTCCTCTGACGTCCAGTTCTCCGACTGCGGATGAGGAGCTCAGATGTTCCTTCTCTCTAATTCTGCATTAGTGACCCTAAAGTATTCGTTTTATACCTTAAATAAACTCATAATTATTTAGAATTCGCTTAAGTACAACTTAATATTTATAAAGAAAACTTTTTGGAAACTGGTCCCTTTGATTTATTTAGAAAAGGATATCCATCAAAATTAAATAAAATCTTCAAGACATATTCCTGAATTAATTTAAAAAAATGTATTCTTCTTTTAATAGTTTTTGTACCTGTAAGCAATCAACTTGTATATATGTGCGTAAATATGTGATTTCAATTTGTAGCATTTGCTGCTATATTGGCGGGCGTGCCTGGCGCCTCCAACGCAAAACGCGTGACGTTTTAGAAATTATCGACTAAACTTACAGTCTGTACTTAAAGTAAAGATAAAAAAGTGGAGTCAAATTATTTAAATAAAAAAAAAATCCTATAAAAAAACCGCAAATCGAAAATGAACAGTGACTAATCAATTCATAGAATGCGAGTATCTGTTTGAATTCTAAACAGCGCATATCGGCATTATTGTAAGAAAAATAATTCAATAAAACATGCTATTATAATAGCGAAGAACAATATGATTTGATTTAGGGTTCCGTAGAAATTGCGACTTATTTATACGTAGGGCAGTTGACGCCGGAAATCCCGTATATAAAGATACTATCTCTACATGTTCTGATGGTACGTTTGAATAAAAGTTTTAGAATTTATTGGCAAAGAACAACTACTGTATAGACGCGACATTATTTATTACCTATCTTCTTCGTAATCAAGTAAGAGAAGTACCAATATTTAGCCACTTCCGCACATGCAGTGGTAGTCGTGCAATGAAATGCACCGCCCGCCAGCCCGCTGATAAATGCGTATGCGGCAAACAATGCGAATCACACAACCGCCACTACCAAATTACTCAACACGTGTTTCACCCCTCCACGGGGCATCTTCAGCAGTTATGTTACACCGATTAGTGCCAAACACAGAGTCCATTCAATTCCATTCCATTAAATATTCTTCGTAATCGTTTTACTCCAATAGAAAGATATTTTTACTATGGCTAACATTCATTGTCATTTGATGAAGATTTGTACGGTGAATAACGGTTCATACACTCCCTGAGATTGGGTCTAGATGGAAGATAACTTTTTTGTGACAAAACAATCATCATCACCAGCCGTAACACGTCAAGCTAACCATAGGCCATAGAAGGTCAAAAGTGACCTACATCCAGTCACTTCCGACAACCTTAACATTATCTGTGGTCACCACTATAGAACATGAAAGTTCCAGCGACTGCCTGTTCTACTATCTCTTAATATGTGTTTCTTCGACCTCAACGGCCATCGGTTGTACTGGTGATGTACCACGACCACTGCCACTTCATACGGATAATTCTTCGAGTTGAATCGGTGGTATTGGTTCTTCTGTGGAATCTCCGAGTATAATCCTCTCCAGTGCTCTCTGGGTGATCTAGAACCTTCTTATAAGACTCGTTATAAGTGACCACGTTTCGGATCCGTTTACCATCACCGGCAACACACAAACACAATGCGTTTACCTTACAATAACTAATTTTTAACAGACAAATACAATAATTTTTTTATTAATAACTGTTAAAGATTAACAGGTGAAAATATTCAGCTCATATGATGTCAATTCATATATGTTACAATAGTTTTAGAAATAAAAAATAATGTAATGATAATATAGTAAGTAAGAAAAGGACCAATATTTAGCCACTTCCGCATTTGCAGTGGTAGTCGTGCAATGGAATGCACCGCCCGCCAGCCCGCTGATAAATGCGTATGCGGCAAACAATGCGAATCACACAACCGCCACCACCAAATTACTCAACACGTGTTTCACCCCTCCACGGGGCATCTTCAGCAGTTATGTTACACCGATTAGTGCCAAACACAGAGTCCATTCAATTCCATTCCATTAAATATTCTTCGTAATCGTTTTACACCAATAGAAAGATATATTTTTACTATAGCTAACATTCAGTGTAATTTGATGAAAATTTTTATGGTGAATAACGGTTCATACACTCTCAGATATTGGGTCTAGATGGAAGATAACTTTTTTGTGTCAAAACAATCATCATCACCAGCCGTAACACGTCAAGCTAGCCATAGGCCATAGAAGATCGAAAGTGACCTACATCCAGTGAATTCCGACAACCTTAACATAATCTGTGGTCACCACTATAGAACATGAAAGTTCCAGCAACTGCCTGTTCTACTGTCTCTTAATATTTGTTTCTTCATCTCAACGGCCATCGGTTGTACTGGTGATGTACCACGTCCACTGTCACTTCAGACGGATAATTCTTCGAGTTGCATCCGTGGTATTGGTTCTTCTGTGGAATCTCCGAGCATAATCCTCTCCATCGCTCTCTGGGTAATCTTGAACCTTTTTATAAGATTCGTTACAAGTGATCACGTTTCGGATCCGTATTCCATCATCGGCGATACACAAACGCAATACGTTTACCTAACAATAACTAATTTTTAACAGACAAATACAATAATTTTTTTTATTAATAACTGTTAAAGATTAACAGGTGAAAATATTCAGCTCATATGATGTCAATTCATATATGTTACAATAGTTTTAGAAATAAAAAATAATGTAATGATAATATAGTAAGTAAGAAAAGGACCAATATTTAGCCACTTCCGCATTTGCAGTGGTAGTCGTGCAACAAAGTGCACCGCTCGCCAGCCCGTTGATAAATGCGTATGCGGCAAACAATGCGAATTACACAACTGCCACCGTTAATTCACTCAACACGTGTTTCACCCTTCCACGGGGCATCTTCAGGAGTTATGTTACACCCATTAGTGCCAAACTCTATGTTTGTTATGTGGGGAAGTGGCTAAATATTGATCCTTTTCTTACTTAGTATGGACTTCCGCAAGGTAACGCCTGATTCCATTAGATAATATAGTAGGAAAAACCGTTCAAATTATTACATGTAAAATTAATCATTTTTTTATTATCTGTCTCTGCAAACTTTGTAGTGCCAGATGTTAAAGCCTTTCACATTCCTATAGAAAAATCGATTGAAATAGGTATTTTCATCTCTTCGAGACTTTTATACCTGATAACAAATCGGTTTAACTCTCTGAAGATAAGTGTAAAATATGTTTTATGTCTAATGCCGCGTCTGAAAGTATATAGTCTATGTCAACACACACGACACTTATTAAAGATTCAATAAGCGAGTTGCAGCTCGTGTACACCTCGTATATAGATCATTACATTGTTCTGTATTTAACGTGTGCCCTCTGTCGTCAGCTTGACGGACGTGCGTCGCATAGAAACTGGACAGCTATCGGGAATTAAAATTAGATTGTTAGCTTCATTGCGTTCCTTTATAGGACGTGTATTTAGTTCAGTTTCGTAATCGAAATCACGGAAGATTCTATTGGGAAAACGTTGAGAAAAAACTATATATACTAACGATATACCGCTAGCACTATATATCGGAAAACAGTGTATTTTTATTTATCAAATTTTAGATATCGTTTCGGATATTTTAAACAACAAAGTTCAAATCACTTAATGCTAAGTAACATAATTACACTATGTTGTATGACGGTAGGAATGTAATTAAATAATTCGTAAAAAGTTCGGATATTATTTCGGATATTTAAAATTATTAATCTTTTTAAAAGTTTGAGGTCAAAATGATCTAAAAATTGATTTTCATTTAATGCAGCATGTAGACACTACACTGCATATCAGTAGAAATGTACATAATTAACTCGTAAAAGTTCGGATATTATCTCGGATATTTAAAGTTGTTAATCTTTTTACAAAACCTTGTGTTCAAAATTATCTTAACATTGATTTTCATTTCATGATAATATATAATAATAATAGAAAATATATAATAATAACAAAGTACACTGTATATCAGTAGAAATATACACAATTGACTCGCAAAAGTTCGGATATTATTTCGGATATTTTGAGTATCAACAGGTTTACTCAAACTTAGCCTCAAAATTACCTTAAAAATGATTTTTATTAAATGCGGCAAGTAAAAACTGCACTGTTAATCGCTTGTAATGTAGTTAATTAATTCATAAAAATGCGGATATTGTTTCGGATATTTTAAATGTTAACAAGTTTATTCCGGGTTGTAATCAAAACGACCTTAAGATCAATTTTAATACAGTATGTAATAACTGCATCGTATAATACTAGAAATGAACTTGATTAGAACTTTTAGAAGTTCGGATATTATTTCGCATATCTTAAGTTTTAACACGTTTATGGAGGCTTGTAATCAAAATGATCTTAAGGTCAAATTTTTGAATACAGCGTGTATCAACTGCCTCGTATAACATTAGAAATTTATATATTAAAATTCTACAAGTTCGGATATTGTTTATCCGAAACAATCTTAAGTATCCGAAAATCTTAAGTATTAACACGTTTACACATGGTTGGCGCTAATAGATGGCACTGGTAGTCGAATGCCTCGCTCTTATTTTTATGTTGCCACGTGCTTGATCCAAGGCCCAGAATCAGTTGAAATAGTAGTATATAATGGCCCGAGCCGAGGTTCCCTGGAAACCTTCTAGCTTCGTGACCTTTAAAGAGATCTTATGCTACAAGCCCTCTACGCCCCGCAACCCTGAATCTGCAAATGTCAACTAATAAAAATTAACAAAGCCTTTTCATAGAGATATTATTTGCCTATTGAAGCTAAATATTTTTGCACATTATCATTAAGTTGACCTGAATAAATTTTACTAATAAAATTTAGATAAGTTATTTTTTAAGCAATTATCAAATGTAATAATCATTAACCAATGATTTATTTTGATGACGTCATCTAATACCGAAGAATTTGGTGCGTATTAATAATTGTGGATATATACATTTATCATGAAATACCTCAAAAATAAATAAAGATAAAGATATTTAGATTTCTAGAAGCTTTATTAAATTACAACTTATTTACAACTTTATATGACTTTAACTTTATATAAATTTTTTAAACTTTGAATTTAACTTTAAGATAGGCAATAACTAAATCAGTACACTTATACAGCAATGTGATATAGATATTGTTATGAGGGATATAAAGCGATGCATGGAAGGTAATGAAACATGAACATGAAAGACAGATAATGTGAAGAATAAGTGAGGAGAGAGAGACAAAATTTAAAATGGAATGTGAAATTTAAAATGTATAATAAAGACTTTCCACTCACGATAAGGTTGGAAAGAGAAAAAAATACATATATACGGTAAATAAAATTACTAAAAAGCAATTTCATATTTTCATATAGAATGCAAAGGAAAAATACAAAAAATATAATAATATAAATATATCTAGGACTTTGTTTATCATGAACAGATTATATTGACGAAAAAATACCGGTTTTATTTTTAATATTGGAGTTTAGAAAAATTCGACCAGCATTCAGAAATGAAGATTTAAAAAAATATATATCATATAGCCAACGCGCCGAGAATACAAGCAGCTAATTTATCAAATAAACCCTATGAGATCGGACACGGTAATGGTGCCTTCGCCAAGGTATCTCAGTACCATCAATCAAAACAACAGGATACATCCACTCGGCTATGAGAAAGAGAGAAAAAAGGTAAAAAAAAAGAGTACGTAGAATGTAAAAGCGTGCGCGATTAGGGATTCGAGTTGCGCGTGCTTAGACCGGAAACGGCACGTAGAGGAAACGTCAGGACGCGATACGATTTCGAATTTCGAATTTGGAATGGGTTCGAACACGGGATGTTTAAATGGTTAACGTGATGTTTATTCTGTTCTTTTTTTTTTTGTAAACTTTAACGTTTTAGTCGATTATAATAGACATGTTTGGAGCGTAGTGTTATTGGCCGCATCCTTTGTTCAAAATACAACAGTTGAATAAATAATTATTATTCTAAATGACATGATAGTTATACATCGATTCAATGAACATGTTTTACTTGATTAAAATCAATTGGTTGTCGACCAATAATTACATTTAAATAACAACATTTAATGTTTGTTCAAAAAATCTTACTTTAAACATACGAAGTTATGTTTTAACATTAAAAACACATATCTTAATAAATAATCAAAGACTCTGTGTTTGGCACTAATCGGTGTAACATAACTAAAGATGCCCCGTGGAGGGATGAAACACGTGTTGAGTAATTTGGCGGTGGCGGTTGTGTAATTCGCATTGTTTGCCGCATACGCATTTATCAGCGGGCTGGCGGGCGGTGGATTTTATTGCACGACTACCACTGCATGTGCGGAAGTGGCTAAATATTGGTCCTTTTCTTACATATCTTAATATTAGTGATGAATGAATAGCTAACTTTAAGCTACCCACTAAGTTTCATGATCACTTTGAAATATCACACAATATATATTTTCTCCGTTGGTATATATATCACCAATAACTTTGTCAGTACAAATTCTTCAAGGCCAGATAATAAACAATATTTAATTTTACAAACCTTTTTTTTACTGCGTTATTATTACGTTGTTTATTATTTTGCAACCATTAATTTTTTTTAGGATGTTCCTGTCTGAACGATTTAACACAACAGTGTTCACAAATGGTATGAATTATATAAAATTATGATGAAACTGGCATATAACAAAAATCATGTGACTTTCTCACATCATTTCAAAAGCTTTAAAAAAATAAAAATGTTAAAAAGACTATTCTCTGTTTATATTAATTATTCATCACAGCTTAGAAATAAGTAACATCATCTCTGTCATGTCAGAGATAAGAGTATAGGCCTACACATACTTTAAAGGCTGTCACGGTCAACGGTCTTCCAAGATTCGAATCCAATGAACTCCCGCGACCTATATATCGGTCTATTTAATAGAACTAGTGAAATGAGAACAAAGAGAACAAATTATTTTATGTTGAAGTAATATTTTCACGCCCACTTTAATAAGGAAACTCGATGTATCGTTGCATTAAGAATTATATTTTATTTTTAAATACAATTGTGATATCTCAACTCTAGAATACAGGGTATATCGTAATGTATATAATTCACACTTTGTACGCATTAATTGTATAGTATTACCACTGCTTACACAAAAGTTTCAAGAAAATGGGCGGCAGCCCCTCGTACTATATTAACATACAACTATCTCCAGCAAGTCTGCCAAGCGTGTCGATTATGGTATATCTTTCTAAAAGATATCTACGGGGAGATATACTCTACAGAAATCAGCTGTAGTATGTTCACAGCACGACTTTGACTTCCGACATTAAACATACAACGTGGACAAAGAACCTAGGTAAACTTTACCTAGGTAAACTTACCTAGGTAACTTAACCTAGGTAAAAGCCTCGTTCAGCTATCAACATTTTGGGACAGGGATGTATTTTACAATGATTTTTTTTACATACTTTTCTATTTTCACCTTCTCTCTCTCATCCTTCAGAATGCCTTTCTTTCTTCCCTCTTTTTTTCTTTATATTATTTATCATTCTCGCTTTGTACGCCGTGGTCTTCACACATGAACCTTTTACTATTGTCTTCTGGTGAGTCGGGGAGGTTGTAGTTTCATCTGTGTATTATTTATGAAAGCCTTTATTTTTGTATAAGGTTTACCATTCATAAATCGATAGCAAATGAAGTAAACTAAAGGTGAATGTATCATGCATTTAATTTTATTACACGTATAACCAATGTTCCTGTTTAAAATTAATATTTATATATTTATTTCCAGTGTGTAATCTTGGGATTTGTATCTCCCATAGATACATTTCACACTGATATATCTGAAGGCAGATAACAATATGTTACAAGAGTGTAGATCAATGTAAACATTAGTAAAGTGGCCGGTCGACGAGGGAATAAAACAAATCGATGCATGGCCGGCCACCCGTACTTTCAAAACAGTTAACTGTTATTCAGAAATCCGATTTACTTTGCTTTAAATATAAGGCTTTTTATGTGAGAAACGATGTATTGTTTTATTTTATTGGATATATAAATATATTAATAAATCATTATTTGTTTTGGTCACGCCTACTTGAGAAAGATTTCACTATTTTTTTTTTGTATTTTTGTTGAAATTCACTAATATTTTTCGCAAAGAAAATTTTCCTTTTTGAATTTTTTTTTAATCATCTTCATTTGATTTATTACCAACTTATTTATTTCACATTCAATCAATAAATAAAGTCGTCGCTGTTTCAGCTCATATACGCCAATTGCAAGGCGTAAGTGTCCGCCATATCTATGTGGGGATATACCACAATCGCCACGCCTGGCAGGTGGGTCAGCTATCGCAGTGTAGTATTATGTTAGGCAGAGGACGTTGGTGTGTGTCCCTCTTGAAACTTGTTTATGAGCAGTGGCAATCCTATAAAATTAATGCAAAATGTGTGAATTATATAAGTTGTAGAATAATGTATCTCGGGAACCGACCCGCGATCTACAATCGCAAGTCACAGTCCTGTACCACTGGGCTACCACTGTCCAGCATTAGAGAACTGTGACGTGTGATCATATCTTATAATTAGACTTACCATACGTCCCGGTTTGACTGGGATAGTCCCGGTTTGAGATCCCTGTCCCGGCGTCCCGGCCGGTCTGCATTAGCGTCCCGGTCAAACTTGAACAGCACCGACACCCCAACCAATCGTTCCCCCGTGCCACCCGCTCCAAAATTCTAATGAAGCTAATTACTCCGAGAAATGGGTCCAGCTATTCACCCATTTTCACAAGCAGCATATTGAGGTGCAAAATTTTAAAAAAATTGTGGAGTTTGCTATGTGTCTACCCGGTACTTCAGCGCCAGTGGAAAGAATTTTGAAATTTTGAATTTTGAAAGAAGAAATTTTTTCACAGATAAAAAAAATGTGGTCTGACGATCGGCGGAGGATATAAGAATGCGTTGTGGAAGCCTTGCTTACGTGCAAACTCAACTTGAACATGTGATGCAGTGAATTTTATGACAAAATTAAGCACGACAAAACGATTCTGAAGAAAGTGCACTCTAGTGAAAAATATAAAGCAAGCGTGGGTGAATAATAAAACCGGACAAATTTTTAGTGTTGTTTGTATTAATTGTACTTTGTCTCTTTTTCTTTTTCAATAAAAAATATATTCACATTTATTAATATGTTTTCAATTCATAATAATTTTGATTGCATTTCAAATATGAAAAACACAAATTAAGCGAAAAGCAAATTAAAAATGAGCCTCTTTCTCTTCTGCGTCCCGGTTTGGCTCTTCGTAATTATGGTAAGCCTACTTATAATATTAATTAAAATGGGAATAAAAAAAGTGCCTAAATAATAATAAATAAAGTTAAGTTAATATTATATATATTTGTGCGCTCGTGTGTGTGTCTGTGCGTGCGTCCGTGTGCGTGTGCGCGTGCGCGCGTGTGTGTGTGTGTGTGTGCGTGTTTTTTTTTTTTTATAGAGGTTTAAAAATACCTTTACGTATCATAGGGCCTGATGTTGGTGCCCCGTATGTCGGACTCGATCTAGATCAATACCGACTAAAAACAATCCTCTCTCTTCGGTATCCCTGGTCCCCACGGCATGGCCGTTAGGCATTACTTCGCGGGGGGGATTTAGCCGCAGCTTTCTCTGATAGAGTGGCTGTTCAGGCCAACTTCCTCCGCTCTTGCTCTATTTTACGCAACTCCTTTAGCACCGTCGTACAGTACGCGCTCGTAAGTTCCCAGGCCGAAGGCGAGGATAGCATTGTAGCTATCAGAGTTTCAGGATAGATTTTGCATCCTACACCTTCTTCCCAAGCCCTCCTGGCTTCGTTAAATCGGGGGCAGACGAAAAAGACATGCTCTGCATCTTCAATCATTCCGACACAATTAGGACAGTCAGGGGAATCTTCGTATTTGAACCTATGGAGATACGCTCGGTAACAGCCGTGGCCGGATATCATCTGAGTCAGGTAGTAGTTCAACTCTCCATGATCTCGGTTCACCCATGACTCTAGGTTTGGTATAAGCTTACGCGTCCATTTTCCTTTCGTCGACTTATCCCAGGACGATTGCCACTGTTGCAAGCTTTTCAGTCTTCCCCGAATTCTAAGTTCAGCTGAAGTTGGGTCTGATTTGCTTTTTTTGCTACGGTACAGATCAGTTCTTTCGTCTGCAAGAAGCGCAACAGGAACCATACCTGCTATCACGCATGCTGCATCCTCCGATACTGTACGAAAGGCGCTAGCTACCCGTAGAGTGCTGACTCTATAAACAGAGGCGATTTTCCGTCGGGACTCCTGTTTGCTCAGTGCGTCGGACCATATGGGTACTCCGTACATAAGCACTGACGTAGTCACCGACGCTAATAACTTCCTTCTGTTTTGCTTGGGACCTCCGACATTAGGCATGAGTCGGCAGAGTTTAGCTGTCACCAGAGACGCTTTCGCTGCTGCTCTCTCAGCCTGATCTTTAAAGTTTAGCCTATGGTCGATCATTACTCCTAGGTACCGTATAGCTGGTTGAGTTGCGATTTCACAGCTGCCGACATTGAGTGTGATGGTCTCCGCAACTCTCCTGCCAGTAATGAGCACTGCTTCCGTCTTCTGCTCAGCCAGTTCTAGTCCGACTGACCTCATCCACAGGGTGATTACTTGGAAGGATCTTTCAAATGCCCACTTCACTTCCTCCACGTGTTTCGCTACTATAACGACTGCTAGATCATCAGCGAATGCGACGAGTTTAGTTTCGCTGGGTAGATGTTTCTTTAGGAGTCCATCGTACATAGCGTTCCACAAAAGTGGCCCTAGTACTGACCCCTGTGGGACGCCTCCGGTGACTTTGTACTCCTCCGTCCCGATTTCCGTAGTGTATATGAGGACCCTATCAGAGAAGTAACTAGCGACTATTTTACGTAGGTATAGAGGTACATTCAGTGAGCTAAGTGCCCCCATGATTACCTCCCATTTTGCTGAGTTAAAGTCGTTTTTAATGTCCAAGGTGGCAACCAGGCAGTATTTTATCGAGCCTCTCTTCCATCTTTTCCCAGACACTGCTAGTTTTGCTATATTGACTACTTGCTCTATAGCGTCTGTGTGTGTGCGTGTGTGTATGTGGGTGTGTGTGTGTGCGTGTGTGTGCGATAAATACAACATATTATTTTTTGTTACTTTTATCTATCTGCCTGTCTGTTTGTTACGGCTAATCTCTAAAATGTCTGAACTGATTTTGTCGAGACTTATACGGGCAAGTAGCTAATGTGAGGAGTAATTTAGGCTACTTTAGTTTTAGAAAAAGTTTTGAAAGAAAAAAGACTAAGTTAACTTTTTTTTTCCTCTTTTGCTATACAATCTATTCCTCTTTAAACGCGGTTCCTCTCGATGTCAGGATGATCAGGAATCGTTGCGAATTCAAAGCGAAGGTTCGAAAGCTGTTGCTTGATAAGCTGACGGAATCACGATCATAATTAGATTTTACTATTTATTACATCTATGTAAATAGTATACACCAATACCTCGCTTCGATTTCGTTTCGATTTGCGTTTTTTCGAAGTTGCGTCGTTGCTCAATTAGTACTAAGTTTCACTGTGCGTCGTTAGATTTTCGAGGTTGCGTTGTTTTTGGTTCGAGTCTTTATTTTTTTTTAAATTTTCTTTTTTTTACAAAAGATGGCAACACTTTTGTTTCTAATTGCGCCATGCCATCAAAACTCGGGGATTCCCTTTCGAACTAAAAATCGACGCAATTTTAATACAGTTTTATTTTCACTTTGGAGTTCAGTTTCTATTACACAGTGTGTTGTGGTTTTTTGTAAAAGAGAATAATAAATTTATATAAATTTTAACGTGTTGTTTCTGGTTACAAAAGTGGTATTTATTTTTCCAATTTATTTATTGGAAGAGTTATATTATTTTTGTTTATTAAATGTGTGTTAGTTTGTTTATTAATTGTTCAATTATCTTTTAAAAAGTTGTATTTTCGTGACCCTGGAACCTATCTTCGATCTTTACATGGTTTGCTATAGAAAATCTTAATTCACTTTGCGTCGTTTCAAATTGCATCATGTTTTTTTGGAACGTAACCACGACGCAAAGTGAGGTATTGGTGTATATAGGTATTTAAATATAAGAAAGTAGTTGCCATATCCTATAGTAGGTAAGTCGCTAGATGCTGACAGCGTAAGGCAGTGGGCGTTCACCTGCTTAAAAAAAATAAGTAGTCATTAATATCTTTATATAAAGTATTTTTCTTACCTGAGTTGTGATTTTCATTTTAATTTTTCTTTTATTTCTCTTTTATGATATTTACTTATATAACCTACCTTCATTAATTTATCTCTACACCGCCTAAACGGTTAACTGGTAGATACTGCCTTCACCATTAAGTTGGCAGTTATACATACATTGTATAATGTTTAAATAAATAAAAAAGTCTTTATTAAATTCCACGTGATCAAAGTCGCGGGTGAAGCTAGTTGTAAATAATTTCTTTATTTAAAAATTGAAACAATCACTTTATTATTGCACATATATTATATTGTTCATTATAAAACATTAGACATTTTAAAACATCTATTAAAGTTGATACGTTCCTTAATAGCTGTGATTAAATTTGATTTTAAATCTATTTTTCCGAAGGTTGATTCGAGATGTTTTTTGCTTAATAAACTTGGCGATCGTAAGTAAAGGCGGGATACGTAAAGACAAAATAACCGGTAGCAGAGTGAGGTCGCTAATAACTTAAAATTACATAAACCTTTTTGATATTAGTGGCGACCAAAATGGATCAACTTGTTATTAGTTTAGGGTACAGTGAGATATATTTTAACCCATTGTCGATTAACCAACTGTAGTAGATAAAACTGTTATATAAAACGCAGTTAGTTGTTCTTTTTTCAAAACCATTGTCTTTTTTTTTACAAAAAAACTATGGTCAGATTTAATAGATACATTTTCTACCAATCAACATTATAAGACACGATGGAACTAGGATAAACCAGGGAGAACTCTATGGAAGACTTTGACATATAGTTAGTAATACGCACGTGGGTACGCTTGATGTGACTTACATGAGATACATAAGAACAAATGTCTTGATGCTTGTCTATAGTGTAACGTAGTATTACTCAACGTCTGAGGCATGTGAACAGTTAGGCTAGATAGGACGCAAATGACAAAACGCACACTAGATATTTGAGAACAGAAGGCTTTATGTTTGCCTATAGCAGGTCTCCGAAACCAGTGTGCTTGTGCTGGAGCCGACGATTTTGTATGCAGCGAGTGCATGGGCGCCGGCGGCTAGGAAGCTGCTGGTCCGCAGGCAGTTGGGCGCGGTCCAGCGGGGCTTCGCGCAGAAGATCGCGAGGACCCACAGGACCGCGTCCCTGCACTCGGCCCTTATACTTGCCGGGTTGCTTCCCCTGGACCTTCGGGTCCAAGAAGCAGCCCGCTTATTTGAAATAAGAAAGGGTCATTCCCGGCAGGTGGTAAAGGACCGTGACCTGGAGGTACCGGTCAGCTACCTGAGACTACCACACCCGTCTGGTCAAGTTGGTGTGGAGTTCTCCTGTCTGGGGGAAAGTGCGGAGGAAGTCCGACTTGCCACCGCGGCTGCCGATCTGGTAATTTTTACCGACGGCAGCCGCATAGAGGATAAGGTGGGTGCGGCGTTCTGCGTCAAGCGGGGCGCCGTAGAGTCATACACAAAGAAACTCAAGTTGGGCAACTTCTGCACCGTATACCAGGCAGAGCTGCTGGCTCTAGCTGAGGCAACAGGGTACGCGGCCGGCGAGTCGGCGCAAGTCTGCGCCGTACTGAGCGACTCGCGGTCCGCTCTCGAAACTGTCGCAAGATCGGACACCCTCCATCCCTTAGCGTTAAGAGTGAAGGAGAATGTAATGAAAGCGAGAGAAAAAGGGAAGGATGTAAGGTTGTATTGGGTGAAAGCGCACGCGGGGATGGAGGGGAACGAGAGGGCGGACCAGCTGGCCAAGGAAGCGGCCCTGAAGAGTAAAAGACGACCAGAGTACGAGAGATGCCCTGTTTCATTCGTCAAGCGGCAACTGAGACTGGAGTCGCTCGACGAATGGAACAGGAGGTATGTGGAAGGAACGACGGCTTCGGTAACAAGGATGTTTTTCCCGGACGCCGTCTCAGCCTACCGCGTGCTCCGCAGCATCGAGGTGGACGCGGTCTCGGCCCAGCTCTTCACGGGGCACGGGGGGTTCTCTGAGTACCTTCATAGGTTTAAGCTCAAGGAAGACCCCTCGTGCTTCTGTGAACCGGGCGTGGACCAGACCGTGATCCACCTTGTGGCCCGGTGTCCCGCATTCGGGGGACTCCGGTTCGGCTTCGAGTGCCGGTCTGGGGTTCAAATCAGGGAGGAGACAATACCCTCCCTGATTGGTGGCGAAAACAAAACGACATTTATATCCCTATGCAGAGAAATCGCCAAAAAAGCGATTGAAAGAAACAAAACAAACAATTTATAAAAAAGATAAAACAAAATAAAAGGCTAAGAGAACAAATATGTGATAATTATAGTATAAGTTACAATGATAAGAAAATGTTAATCAAAATTACAAATTGAATGTCAAAAGAAAAAAAGGGAAGAATGTCAGACGAACAGAGCGAACGAGAAAGAAAGTAGAAATGTAGCACGAAAGACAGACAAGACCGAAAGAGTATGTGATGAACGACAGAAGAGTATGAAAATAAAAATAACTGTGAAAAAAATAAATTGAAAAATAAGTCCCTGTCCCACCTAAGATAGGGGAACGAGAGGCCCCCAATAGCGGGGGTCATAAAAAAAAAAAAAAAAAAAAAAAAAAAAAAAAAAAAAAAAAAAAACCAGTGTGCTTTGGCGGACTAGTGTACCGCAGATCGGATACGAGTGTGCCGCGGTAAAAATCAATAAATTTAAATATTATAATTTTTCATTGTACACATTTTGTATTTGAAACACGATGGCACATCACGTTCACTCGTCTCTCGAATATAGCTTTCGTTGTGCCGCGAAATTCTATGAAAGATTTAGTATACCGTAGATGACAAAAGGTTGCGAAGCCTTGGTTTACAGTATACGGTAGTTTTGTCCGTGTGTATGTCATCGGTGGGGCGGAGAGGGTAGTACGATTGTCAAGACGCACAGGTGATATTTGATGACAGACAGCTTGATGTATCTATAATGTACAGCAGTGCAAGTAGCCGCTTGAAATGTGCGGAGAAATAGGTGAGGACGTGATTGACAAGACGCACATGAGATATTTTAGAACAAATGTTCTTGATGCGCACTTATGAAGCTAATTACTGTCAAGAACTCTTTATAAATTTATGTTTGTTGAGCTACTATTAAATTTCTGTCTCATTTCCGCGGAACTGCCTTCCGAGTCAGTGGTAGCTTCCTATAGGGATAACGATGCCTATATTTTATTGACGATATGATTATGCTTGTAATAGCCTGTTTGATTTTTAATGGTAATGATATCAATGCCATATTTACTTCCATGTCCTGCCTCTTAGGTACTAATAAAAAATTACCTTTATTTGGTACAAAACAGACGTTAAGAGAGAAACAGAATTGTTAAGAATGAATAAATAATTATTAGATCAAAGAAAGTGAAACTTAGGTATGATATTGGCTATTAATGCCGGGGTACCTGACTGTTCAGTTCGTTCCACAACTCTATTTTACTACATATTAAGGTTCTGCTTAAGGCTTCTATTCTTGGGTAGGCAGACGACAGAATAGTTGTAAAAAGATACCTATGCCCCGAGTCGCAAAGGCGGAAATACAGATACAGAAGACATAGTACAGCGAATCAATGAGGTTGTTGAATCCGTGTTCCGCTAGGGGACGAGAATCTTGTTAAATTCAACACTGGAAAAATGAAAGCCTGTCTTTTCTGCATTTTTTTAGTATCTTCAAATTTTAGTAAAAAAAGTACCAATATTTTGCCACTTCCGCACATTCAGTGGTAGTCGTGCAACAAAGTGAACCGCCCGTCAGCCCGCTGATAGATGCGGCAAACAATGCGAATTACACAACTGTCACCGTTAAATCACTCAACACGTGTTTCACCCCTCCACGGAGCATCTTCATGAGTTATTTTACACCCATAAGTGCCAAACACAGATTCATCTTCAAATTTGTAACATCTGACCGAAAATTGCAAAACAATTTTTAGAATTAAAATTCCCTCAATGGGAATCATGTGTCAATCAAGTCATCAATGTGTTTAGACTTCAGAATCTTCTTCATAGTATCAACATTCTTAACCTGACAGTTGTATATGCAGAAGAATTGGGAATAACTAAAAATGGACCAACTTATTCTGTGGGTAAAGGTGGCAGGACGTAGAGTGCGTATTTAAGACCTTTTTTTAAAAGCCTGAGGACTCCTGGAAGATTCTTTGCTCAGGACGCTTCATACCACTATTTTACTAGATAAGGAAGACGAGCTCTTAGATCGCTTCTGTGAACGCTTCATGGAGTGACAAAGTCCAGGGCCTCCATGGGGGGACCTTAGCTAAATCTATACTACAGCAATTATTTTGTTTTGATATATGCTGTCAAAATATCAGTATTATTACATGAATTTTTTTTTTTAGAAAACATAATTTTCTGATAAAAATAAATAATAAAGAATTGAGACAGAACCCAATAACCAATACATCGTTCATGTTCGATCACAATCTTCATTAATTTTTCGCATGAAAAAACCAACCTGTTCCAAATGGCACGAGTCGGGTGTAATTGATTTTTTTTTGGACTCAATCAGGTCGCATCCAACAAAAAACTTATTGGATTCCGCCCCTCCACTTTTTAGGACTTCTTTTTATTCAATTAGTACAGACCGTCCTTTGGATGCCGAAACGTTTTCTTGGTAATTTACCGATGATTGGATGATGTCAGATGAGGGGAAATAGGTTAAAGTGTGATAAATGTTTAATTTAGTGGAATCTCTGGTTAAGGCTTCAACGTGCGATCATAGGTCCTGGGTTCAAACAGAGAATGTAAAGGAAGGTTTATTTAGGTGATCGAAGTTGAAAAGAAATTGTATGCAGCATACAAACTGAAATTTATTCAAGTAACATATAAAAAACGAATAAATACGTTGGTAACACTAAAAACTTTTATAAGTGGCCAGCTAAAAATTTAAAAAAAAATAAAAAAAAACTTGTTCTTTTTTTATGTTCTTATTTTTTTTCTAAAAATTATGCCAGGGTGATGAAATGCACGTGATACCACCACTCTATCATCAATTGACGGCAAGTAACGTTACAGAGTCATTATCGATTTAACACATGAAAATATATGTTGTGTTATTTTAAATGATAAAGTCAAAATAGACTTAGTAGATTTTGGTGATGAAGCGCCATCTAGCGTTTATATTTACAACTAATTGATGATCCAAGAGACACGTTCTTCAATAGTGACTACTGCATTTAATATCGAAGTTGGCGGAACATGATAAATTCTGACAAGAGAGCTTTCTACTAACAAATTGCAATAAGTTTGGACATTAGTTTGAGTGATATCCAAAGATCATTTATAAGTATTCAAATTTATTTATTTAAGTTTCCTTTTTCGCCACCTATCTAGGGAGAGACAGAGACTTTTCATTGTGTTAAATAATTTTTTTCACGTATCTATTTTCACTTTCTTTCTCTATACTTCTTACATTCTTCACAATTTCTTTCATTCATCATCAATTTTCGTCACAATATCTTACACTATCCTAGCTTACTTGTATCCTTATACACACCATCTTCCTACCTTCTATTCCGCTCCTAAAATTCTTCAGTAAATTACTTCCTTATATCACAGTACAGTTTTATCAACAGTATTTTTTTCTTCCTTTTCATATATCTTATCTGTACTATTTATATAATTTTTGATTTTTTATTGTTTTTCGTTAGTCTCTAGTTCTTTAGTATAATGTTTACCTTCTTAAATACGATACATTCATATTTATAGATTAAGAAGGTCTTGAATCTGCAGTCCCATTCAGCAATAAACACACGATACGAGTGTATTTAATACTGTAACCAAAAAGTATGATGAATCTGTATTTAAAATACAAATTCTTAACCCAATCTTCCAAATCATTTTCATTTCCTTCAAAGTAACCTTCGTCTGATAAAACGCACTTTTACCAGCGCTTTATCCAGTCCTCAAACTGTTACTATAGCCTTTTTCCGGTACAGCCTTCAAGATCTTCAATTCAGTTTTATATCCTTATTGGTTCAAAATTGCGTCCATCGCATTAGCCTAGTTTGCTGAATAGCAAGAAAGCCTTATCAGGTGAATGCTGTGATTGCGTTATTATATCAGTCGAGTTTTTGGCGATTTTTTTAAAAAATATTTAGGGATTTTGACACCTGTAGAGGTTGGTAATGTTATATATATTATAGTCAATTCTACCAACATATAAAAAATTACTCGCCTTTTTAATGCCCGGGAGTTTTAAATAAAAATTTTAGGTTAAATTTTGGTCACATTGGTATATTAAAACCTCAATAAAAGATGAATATAAAACCTATTAAGATACCTACATACCGAATATCCATTCAAAACATTTGATACCAACGAAATTACTTCACACGGGAAATATATAGTGTTAACAAAATTAATGACAGATACATCTTTTGTTAGCACTGTTTATTGACCAGAGGACTCAACGCTGGGTCTCTGAACATCGTATGGATAGTGGGTGTGTTATTTAATTGTGTAAGAATGGTTAGAGGTCAAGTGTAAGTGGTCTTTATTTATGTCGGCTGAGGAAAGCTAGCTGTAAACTCTTTAGCGTGCATTGGACCGTGAGAATGATAGCGCGGTCCATTCGACGGATTACGATTATCATCGACTTCTGAATTAGTTTTATCGTTACTTGATAAAAGCTCTAAATTTTTTATATGATTAAAATTTTTGTATTTAAAAAAATATATATATTATTCATCTCTGTCTTTGGGACTGTAAAAAGTAATTAACATGTTGCAGTGGAAAAGCAAGACACATATACCTCATATATGTCGTCAAAATAAATAGTACTAGATACGATATGCTAATTACAAAGTGTATATTATTATTGATTAAAATTTAATTATTTACATTTAATGGAATCAGGCGTTACCTTGCGGAAGTCCGTTCTAAGTAAGTAAAGGACCAATATTTAGCCACTTCCGCACATGCAGTGGTAGTCGTGCAACAAAGTGCATCGCCCACCAGCCCGCTGATATGCGGCAAACAATGCGAATCACACAACTGCCACCGCCAAATCACTCAACACCTGTTTCACCCCTCCACGGGGTATCTTCAGGAGTTATGTTACACCGATTAGTGCCAAACACAAAGGTTTTCTGTGAAGTGGCTAAATATTGGTCCTTTACTCACTAAAATTATTTATTTATTTAAAAACTTTTTACATTTTTTTGTAGAAATAAAAATGGAAAAGATAAAAGTAGTGGAAAGAAAAAAAAAGCAACGGGGAGGGTTATGCTCATAGTTTCATTCGTCACCGACGTAGCTCCAATTGTCCGTCTGAATTGGCAGTAGGCGTGGGATATTTCGTGCAACCAATGGCCGTTAGTACCGAAAGCTTCTAGAATAGTCTGAGACGATGATGATGTGATATGATGATGAGACGGTAGACGCGGCCTGAATGAACCTCCTCTAGGTGGACCGAAGGTCATGGGAAGTCGATATAGATATAGGTATATAGATATAGGTAGCATAAGATTGGTCGTCGTGGCAATATTTATAGGGGAGCTATATCTTAAGAATTTCTGTCTATGTTTGTGACAGAACTATGCTTTGCAGAGGGCGTCCATCAGCTGATAAATATAAAGATTTTGTTGTGGACTTATTTCAGATCAGGTTCTATTTGAAACCTGTCATTTTAGGTTGAATGAAACCTTGATATACGATCTAAATCTAATTCTTGTTTCTACTAAATTACGTTGTTTTGAAATTATATACACGCAACCATAGTAATGTATTTAGGCTTATAAGTGCTTATCCGTATATTCGAAATTTTTTTGCGTACATTTTTTTGTATTTTGTTACTTATTTCTCGAAGCGACAATTTTGTATAACCTACATCTTCTAAGTTGCCGTCCCGCCAAATCCCTAGGGTTTAAACTAAATATGTCAAAAAAAGGGGTTTCTTTGCAACGATCCGAATTTGTTGAATTCAAAGGAAGTCAATTTTGACCAACGTTTACAACCCAACCGTCAGGAAGTAGGACTTTCCAATCTACAGAAGATCCACTCTTATGTGTTTAGAATAAAGTCGATAATACAACGACAATTTATGAAATATTGTACATTTATTCCCATAGACATCTCAATGACAAGTAAAAGCTACTCATTTCTTATGACAGATTATCTCATATTTATGACTCATTATGTTTTTCTTTTTTTACTCTATCAGCATGGGGCGACGGTGCGGACCGGGACTCTTGATTTGAATAATAGAATCAAATCTACAGGATGTTTCGAAATGTTTACAAGTATATAAAATTGTAGTGTCTGTTATATCAAAATAACCGCCTTTTAAAAATAACATTTTAAAAAATTTTGTATATCTGTTTGTTCCAGTTAATCTCTGAAATGGCTATACCGATTTTGACGGGACTTATACTGGTAGGTATCTGATGTAATAAGGAGTAACTTAAGTTAATTTTGTGTTTGAATAATTGTTTTAATATAATAATGTAAGACGCACAAATATAAGTGAAAGACATGCGTAACGACGGAAAACAGTTTACAATAAACAAAAAAATATTTTTTTTTCACTCCAATTATTTAAATTGTAGATTAAATAAACTTATACAATTTGCGAGTAATATTTATGACAGGTAAAATAAACAAAACACGAAAGGTATATAGTTATTACAGGTATTTTGATTTAAAAACATGCCTATTCCTTATTCAAAATACAATCGAAGTTTTTAAGTTACTACAGTAAGTTACCCATAGGTCCGACCAGTCTTCTGAATTCCTTTAAAAACATAATACTATTTTATTAACTTAAAAATTTACAACACAACAAAATATTTTTGTTATTCGAAAAAAAAAGAATAAGAAATAAAATATTTACAGACACCATGTATATCTGGTACGGATCTAAAAATTAAGAATTCGCCAGAGACAATACCCGTTGTGGTTCTTAGAAACAAAACGTTTTGACATCACAGACCACAGTTTTATTTTTTTTTCTGTGTTCCGGTGATCATCCCCGAACTGCGGGGCGCGTGAAGCAAAAACCTTTGTTTGTATTATTTCTGTTTATCCCGGTGTGAAATTTAAATTTGGAACTGGGTTTTGTTCTTTTTTTTCTACAGCACACATTTGCATTTTTAATACATAAACATACAAGAAACCTCAAACGTCTTTGCTTATGGTTTACCGCAGTTGGTCAAATTGTATTTTAGTTGACAAATGCAATTTAATATCTCTACTAACTTCACATATTCAGACTTGTATTAAAAACATTAAATAATTCAAATTCCAGTCGAAATTCTCCTAAAAAATTATTAAGATAAATTTGAATTAAATTATTCAAATTTTAAAATTACTTATTTCAAGTAGAACTAGCTACACGTGCTATAAATATATAGCTATAAATCCGTCGCATCTTCGATCTCCTTTCACACGTGTACATTCCTAATTCGTTTTTGTTTCGCAGCATATATTTGTTTATTTTCTTTACAATTTTTATTTATATTTTTCATTTATTCAATAAGGCATTTGTTGATTAGAGAGGGTAGGATACGGAGGGCATCTACTCTAAGATCTTTTTAAGGTGACGAAGATCGCGATCTCCTGGGTAATTTAGACTCTGGTCAAAACTTACAACAGTTTCACCGAATTGAGAGGCTAAGTTCTTCGATTGATTTAACGGAGGCTCAAGAGAAGGCTCGATTGGATTTCAGCATAGGTGTCACCTGTTTTTAATATCCGTTTAGCATTCCGACATACCATGGCAAGTTTTGAATGAGGCCTTTCCCTTGCATGATGATGTTAATTCAGACATAAGGGCACCTGAAATAGCCGCACATCGACTTGATTGGTTTCTAGTACCTTTATTTATGTTGGAGCAAAAAAAAAACCAAAAATATAAGTCTCTGTTTGCAGTAAGAATATATGAATTTAACTCTATCGTTCTTTGAAGTATATAAACATACAAGCAATAATAAATATTAAGTTATTATAACATAAAATATTTTATTATTTATGACTAATATATCGTCGCTATTTCAGCCTATAAACGCCCACTAACAGTGGGCGTTTATAGGCTGAAGTATAGTAGTATATGGTATAGTGTATAGTAGTGTATGGTAGTAAGAACCATAGGTCTCATCCAAAAATATCTATGGGAGTATATACTATAATCGCCACGCTTTGTAAGCGTATTGGCGAGGAGACAAACATCGACTCCGTGATAGAGAAAGAAGGCAGAAAAACCTTCCTCAACTTCTGCAGAACAGTAGCCAAAACTGTAATAAATAGGAACAAATGATAAGATAAACAGTGCAACACAAAAATGTATACTAGAACTAATTATAATAGATATAAATTAAATATGTAAATACTAATATTAAATATAAGAGAAATAAAAGAACTGTGATATAAAGGTATAAGATGTAAAATTAACTAAAAAAAACTGTGATATATCTATATGTAAATTGTATAAATAATCGAAACTGCAGCATTGAGGATGAGCGAAAGTATACTAGAGCGGAAGAGAAAAAATGACTGAATTATGGAATGAAAAACAGAATGATAAAGATTGTGAAGAATGGAAGGAGAGTATGAAAATAATAAAAAGGAAATGAAAAATTTATAAGTAAATCCCTGTTCCCAACAAAATAGGGGATGGAACCAGAGGTCCCCAATAACGGGGGCCATATAAAAAAGCGTGTTGACGATCGTAGTGTGGTACTTTGGTACGCAGAGGATCCAGATACTCGTTACATAATTCTAAATATTAGAAATTATTAAAACTGATTCTTCTTCATCAGCCGATGGACGCTACAAGGGAAAGGCTCCACCAAAAATCGTTATCATGACCGTTCTTACGCGTCTAGCGACTTCCGGAGATCTTAACTATGTCTTCGATTCACTTAGTGGGTTGACCCCAACAGCCTTCGGTCGCATGAGTAAAACTAAACCTATTTACTTCAAACTTTTTACAATTCCAAGTTATTAAATTAATGTCATAGCAATAAACAACATTATTACAACAGAAAAGGAAGAAACAAAGAATCAAGATCTATTTTATGTTATATACGTAAAAGGTTTAAAGGAGTGAATATATAGTTGATTTACTGATAATTAAAATATTCTATACCATATCAAAAAATTATTAAATTCAAAATAAATAAAAGAAATTTAAATCATCATAATTAATTATTGTTTGCTATCTATTCAAATAAATCGCTATATTATTGCGCCTGAAATTAATTGTCTGCCGCATTTTGATAAAAAATATCAATTATTGTAACATATATCAGAGTGATCACTTGGTTCAAGTGATCACTCCGAAATATGATACATTAACCCTTTCCACTCCAAGGCTGTTATGTAGCATCGATAAAAATTAATCGAATTATAGTATCTTGCGATTCTAGAATATGTTTCATTCATTCGTGATTCAAACATTTTAGTAACAAAAATCTTTCCTGTTTTAAAATTTTCCGCAAAAAGAAGTATTACTCCATGTCGAGTATCACTCGACAGTGGAGCTCGTGGAACAAAATCAGTGTCGAGTGACACTCGACATTGGAGTGGAAAGGGTTAATGTTTTTTTTTTCTACTGTAATGCAACAGGCCTAAAACTTCTAGCAGTATAGTCTACAGGAATATACAGTTAACAATTATTAATTTTAATATGTAAGAGTATGTAGTTATGTAATCATTAAGTTTTTTTAAGTAGGGTGTAACTTACACTTACTTATTTAAAACCTTTAGTGATTATAAGTGGTTTTGATGAGTGAAAGCTGTATTACTTTTAAGGCTTTTACAAACAAGCAATCATGGTGTATATAAGCTATATGTTTATAAATGTTTTATAAACATGATTCAACATTATAATAACATTACATCAGCGTACATTCAAATTTTCTTCATTAAAAACATTTGCGTTTATAATGGCGCCACGAACATGCGATCATAAGGCGGATTTAAATCTAAATTGATCATTAATTAAAACGTGAGAAGTGTGCCAGAGCGGTTCAGCGTTTAACTTTTATCTACTCTAATGAGCAACGAATCGATTATAGAAAGGATCAGAGGTCGAGTCAGGTTGGCGTGGTCAATGAGAGCCGCGAACATTCGATTGTGTAGTCTCTTAAATTCCATCTAAACGCTCTAACGAACCATATAATTGAAGTAAATCACATACGAATTTCTAAAATATATGTATATGAGTTATTCATTATCAACTAGTTGAACTTCATAGCTCAGTGGATTGACAAGTTGAAACGACAATGGACTTGCTAAAAGTTAAAGCTCCGGGCATCCAACGATCAAGTGGACAGGCAACTTTATTAAAGACGATTTTTTACCTTTTTTAGGCGAAGCAGCAACCCAGGGGTCACAGTTTCTTTTTCTTTGTCTGATCTTAAGCGGTTACGAGGTCTAAGATAGTACATGCTTGTCCAGAAGAAACCTATTCACCCTCATTTAATGGAATTAGGCGTTACCTTGCGAAAGTTCATCTTAAATAAGAAAAGGACCAATATTTAGCACACCGATTAATGAGACTCTGTGTTTGGCACTAATCGGTGTAACATAACACCTGAAGATGCCCCGTGGAGGAGTGAAACACGCGTTGAGTGATTTGACTGTGGCAGTTGTGTAATTCGCATTGTTTGCCGCATACGCATTTATCAGCGGGCTGGCGGGCGTTGCACTTTGTTGCACGACTACCACTGCATGTGCGGAAGTGGCTAAATATTGGTCCTTTTCTTACTTAGCTGAACTTACACACAATCCAATCTTATATTTAAATACATTGACACTCCAGTAAATAGCGACAAAGAAAATTTTATTTGGGTTTTTAAAGTCAAAGCAAATAGGTCAGAGTGGAAACTTAACAATACCACCTTCTTCTACGTTTCTTTTCAGCCGATGGACGACCACTGAAAGCATAGGCCTCCATATAGATTGCAACTATGTTCGTACCTGCGCTGCCTTCCCGTCACCTTAACTATATCGTCAGTCTACCTGGTGAGAGTCCACCACGATCCGTCTCACTCATGGTCGCTTCTCGAGAACCGGCCCCAACGGTCATCGATTTCACAAGTTATATGTTCCACCCTCTGCCTGTTTAGACGAGCAATTCTTCAAACTACGCTGTTTATCTTGATTCTTTAACGAATTTCCTCATCTTTAATATTTAATGGAATCAGGCGTTACCTTGCGGAAGTCCATCCTAAGTAAGAAAAGGATCAATATTTATCCACTTCCGCACATGCAGTGGTAGTCGTACAACAAAGTGCACCACCCGCTAGCCCGATAAATACGTATGCGGCAAACAATGCGAATTACACAACTGCCGCCGTCAAATCACTCAACACGTGTTTCATTTTTGATTTGATTTCGCATCAAAGCTCGAGCAAAGCCCTCTCCATTTCTCTCTGCGTGACCTCGAGCATTTTTATGTCTCGTTGTAAGTAACCACGTCTAGAATCCGCATTTCATCACCGGCAACACACCTCGGTTAAAGACCCGAACATTGCGGTATGTTGGACAAGGTGTCGGAGCAACACGTGTTTATTAACATGTTCACTGCGGCTTGAGGCCGATTCAGCCTCATGGTAGACTTTGCACTGGTGCGGCGCGTAAAACTCGTGTTTTCTCTCTAGTGCGGCGGCTGTTTACACTCAATCGTATGAGATATGACAAAAAAAAATATAGCTTTCTTTATGTCTGCGAAGCATTGACTCAATATTGTAAAAAAAATGATTGAAACATGAGGCAGAAAAGGCCTCAACCGCACTACTAGGAAGTTCAGCTTGAGGCTGATTCGACCTCAGCCGCACCAGCTGAAAGTTCTTCAAAATTGGGCCCGCAGTGAACGTGTTAATCTAAATGTATGTAAACAATTTTAATAAAAAAGTAAATGAGTAATTTGGACCGTATCCGGGAAGAATATCAGGTTTTCTATAATAGTTCAAAATTATAAACTAAATGATGTCGAGCGATCGGCGACCATTGCGTCTGGCGTGTATTGATCGTAAACATGTTGAGACTATCGTAAACTTATATTTTATGTAACATACCTATAATATTTAACTTGCATTAAAATTTTATTTGACCCCTTTGCTGCGGGTCAAAGGTCAAATAATTTGTTAAAGCTAATGACGTAAGGCTATGTGTGTTACTAGTGAAGGATTTATTGTACAAAAATGCGGTCTTTTATAAGGCAAGACTCATTGGCAAATTCACAGGCACTCACACCATATGTTTGGAGTTTCGATAAAAATTCGTAAGAGAAACGCACTAAGCGTTTTTTTTATGCTTTCGTTATTGGGGGTCCCTCGTTACCCCCTATTTTTTAATAATTCCTATTTTATTTTCGTTCTCCTCTCTCATCCCTCAATGAATGAGAGAGGATATAGCGATAGAATTTCTATCGCTATATCCTCTATATTTGGTCTCTTCCTTTCATTCACAATATTCTTCCCTATTCTTTCATTTTTCTTCACTGCGTTCTTTGATTTCATTTAGTTTACAATTTAAAATATTTATTCCAGTTTTCTTATTTTAATTTTTAATCTAACGTTTTTCCTCTTATACCCGACTTTATATATTTTATCTAATCTTAATTTTAGTTTAAAACCTTCTTAACAACTTCTGTAATAATCTAGGAATACAGCTGCATTCTTTATCTGCCATTAGGGAGGCGATGGTGACACTTTCCACCTGTTCATTCAGCTCCACTTCACACTCATATCTTTCGTTTGCGAATACATGACAGCTGATCGTGCACTAAACCTTTTGCTTACACTTTTATAGTGCGAACATCCAAGGATTGGAACAACCAAAAATTATAACATAAGAGTCTTCAAAACAAGAGTGAATAGGTTTCTTTTAGGCAAGCATGTACCATCGTAGACCTCGTCATTGCCTAATATCAAGCACAGGTGATCGACATAGCCCAGCTAATTGGCAAGAAGTGGCAATGACCATAAAATTGGCAGGACATATAACTGCAGGAGCTTTATGGTTCTAAAGTGGAGACTTTATATCGTATCGATTATTTTAAAACGGTGCAGGTACTGCTTGCAGTACCCGTGCCCGCTTAGTAGTTGTGTGAGATGGAAAGATGTCTTGATGAGTTTTCGCAGTTTGTTTATGTCGGTGAGTTTTGAAAGGAGTCCTATGGTATGCGACCCTGAGCCGAGATCTCGTATCTATATATCGTATTATATGTTATTATCGTTGCCAAGTAACTGTGTTCCGGTTCCACGTCACGTCAATCACTGCCCCGTGCCTCAAATGTTCAATTGGATTAATATAAACGCTATAAATACTAATCAAAGGCTTTATGTGTTATATCGCCAATCGATTTTTTAACTTGACCTCGGGTACTTAGAGAAAATAGACTAATGAATCTCCCAGACGTGGCCGAAAATTAAATAACATGATTTTTAAATATCTCATCATTATTAATTTTATTATATTAAGTCCACAGCTGGACATAGCTGTTCCCCGTAGATTCACAAAAGGACCTGTTGAAAGAGGCTTGCATATAACGAGTGCAAACGATCTTAACAAAACTGTGAATGCCTCTACGGTTGACGGTTTATCTTCTATCTCCGCTCTAAGTTCCTGCAATCTATTCTGGACCATTGCCACTAAATAATTAGATACTTCCGTCCGACTATGGATCTCGTCATTTCCGAAAATAATTATTGTGCACTATCTATCCCTGGTTTTTTACTGCCATAAATAATTGACCAGTCTTATTCCTATGACCTTTTTTTTCTTAATAATCACTTCATAAGTTTTTTATTTTCAACTTATTATCTATGACGCTGTATATATATTTATATATAGATAAAACTCAGCAATATTTTAATCAAATAAACACTATATATGATAATTGATAGAATCTAATAAGTGTAATATTTTTAATGTGCCACTTCTAAAAGTTTAACTCGATCTATGGCGTCGGAACACTGACCGCCTGTCAATATTCAAAGCATGGGTGATGTATGGAATATTTGGCATTTTTCCGACGGGGGCCGTGATCATAGATCATTATTAGAAAGATTTGAGCTAACGTCATCGGTGAAGCTAACGCGAGTAATGCTCAGCGGAACAATTATTATGTTTTTGTTAAGTTATTGTTAAATTATCGGTGTAAAAACTTTAAAATGGTAAATATAGCTCATTAGCTGCCAATATTACATACGCATATAAATTACGTAATAATAATTTATAACTACATATTAAAATTAATTGTTATGTATATGTCGCTTTAGATTATTTACTGCCAGTTATTATCCAAATTAAGAAAAGGACTAATATATAGCTACTTCCGCTATGTAGCAGTAGTCGTGCAATAAAGTGAACCGCCCGTTAGCCCTCTGATAAATGCGGCAAACAATGCGAATTAAACAACTACCACCGTTAATTCACTCAACACGTGTTTCACCCCTCCACGGTGGATCCTCAGAAGTAATGTTACACCGATTAGTGTCAAACACCGAGTGAGGCACTTTATTGCACGACTACTGCTGCATAGTGGAAGTAGCTATATATTAGTCATTTTCTTACTTAGGATGGACTTCCGAAAAGTAACTCCTGAATCGATCACAGTTATTATCCTGTAACATCCTTCGTCCAACGAATCCAACATCTTCCGTCGAATTTAAGTATCTAGCTGTAAGGGTTTCCATTATTGGTAGTCTCACATATATTAACTCTGGCAGCAGTGACTGAGATTTGCGATCGTAGGTCGCGGATTCGATTCCCAGGATTGAATCTTGAATTGTTTACGCGTGGTTACGTGTTCTTTGCATTAATTATATAGGATTGCTACAGCTGACAAAGAAGTTTCCAGAGGATGGATAGCAGTGACATCTGCATACCACAATACTACACTGCGATCTTCAATCCATCTGCTAAGTGTGACAGTTACCGTATATCTCCGCTAAGTGTCTTTGAATGAGGGAATCTTGCAAAGGAGGTCTATGATCAAAACGACGACGACTAACTATTATTACTAGTATCAATCTTTAATTAATTTTTTACAATTTTAATAGAGTAAATCCTTTTGTATATCAGTAACAAAATTCACAGTATAAAAATAATATATACAGTAATACCCCGCTTTACGCGACCCCGTTATACGCGGTTTCACTATAACGCGAATTGCAAATTTCGCGCTCAAATGCCTCGAATTCCGCGAAAGAGTGCATATAAATATAATGTAGTCATCAACTTCTCTACGGTCGCAGGATCCCCGCTTCCTCTGAATATTCTGGATTTGGACATATTGCAGAGTATAGACAATAATGATGACCGTGTCTTGACCATCTGTCAAACAATTAAAAACAGTGTAGGGTGTTATGAACGTATTTTACAAGAACGTAAACAAAACGTTACCCAAAAGACAATAGATGTATTTATCCGTAAAAAATAAGAGTATGTATTGCATAAAGTGTTCCTAGAATTAGTGATTGACTAAAACGATTTGTATTTTTTGTAATAATTTTTGACTATGTTTAATCATAAACCTCGTTATACGCTAATTTCAGTTAACGCGATTTTTTTGGAACGTTTCCCTCGCGTAAAGCGGGGTATTACTATATGTGGTATGTTATTTAAGAGGTTCCTAATTAATTAATATGAATAAGTCGTTTACTTAGAAAATCTTAAGTAGAAATCGTAGTTTAAATTAAAATAATTAATTATTTAACTTCATATGTAAGAATTCAGAGGGTATACATAGGAAATAATTTGAAAACATTTCCACCTCACTAATGGGCAGCTTGAAATTCTAGATGCGCGGACGCATGCGCAGGGAACAAGACATGCGACATACACGCAGACATATCGACATGCCTCTCATTAGATGCGTTACGTGTTTTATTTAGACATACTGTGCGTATAAATTAAAAGACAATTAAACATTTTTAATTCATACATTTATTAATTTATTATCTGACATAGAATGTTTACAGGCTGTAATAACACCTGCCTACTAATTATTTACATAGCCTTAAGGCATTAATTTACTCAATTTATAAAAAAGGATAACAAATTTACTAATACCAGCATTTGAAAAGATGGTAAAAGAGCACCATGGTATCTATAATAGAATATTGTGTAGCATTTGTTATTTATTCGTATTTTTGTAACAACACAAATACATATATTTGTATGCATATATTCATATAAGTATGTTTATATATATTTACGTGTGAATAGTATCTGTATGTATGAACATCCTTAATTGCTATTTCCTTCGTGTCTCTCATATCCATCCGAAGGTTGTGTCTGGTAGAGATAGCCCAGAACGACAAGAGCCCCTCTTTTACCTTTATATAATTTTATTATAGGCACACACACACACACGCACACACACACACGCACACGCGCACGCACACACACGCACACAAACACGCGCACACACACACACACATATGATTATATATTTATACATGTATATACATATATATATACGTATATAATTATCTAATAAAATACTACCTAAAAAAATCCCAGTCTTATAAGAATAATCATATCAACCTGCAGGAATTTCAATGAGACTAAAACCCCTATTTTGAAAGCACTTCGATGCCTTAAACTCCTAGTTTGGTTCTGAATCCATAAAAACAATAGAATTAAAAAAAAAACTTACTCAACCATTTCATATTTAAAATACGAGACGTGCTGAGTGATCTAGATTTTATTCGGTGTAGCACAAGGGTCTTTATTAGTACCAATTCTGTATATGCTTCATATGCCCTACATTATAGAATATATTTATATCCAGTTAAATAGATATATAAATATATATATCATTATGAGTAAATTGTGTCTTCACCAAATAATTTCTCCATTTCCTTTCTTCCATCAGACAACAAGACGTACGGATTCACGACATCCGTACACGTTTGAAATTCCTTCCACCCGCACTAAGCGTTTTACTAACGGCTTCGAGTGCCGGTCTGGCGTTGAAATCAGGGAGGAGACAATAGCCTCCCTGATAGGCGGCGATGACAAACAGGCGTTCATATCCCTTTGTAAAGAGATCGCCAAAAGGGCGATAGAAAGAAATAAAACAAACAGAGTATAAAAAGATAAATAGATTAAAAACGTAAATAGAAACAAAACTGTGATAGAAATAATTATAGAATAAGTAATAATGTGTAAAATAAAAATATAAATCAAAAAATGTAAAAAGAAAAAGGGAAGAATGATAGACGAACAGAGCAAAAGGGTAAGAATGAAGAAATGTGGTATAAAAGAATGGAATGAAAGATCATGTGAAGAATGAAAGCAGAGAACGGAAATAGAAAAAAAAAAAACTAAGTGAAAAAAAAATTGCCCAAAAAACACCCTGTCCCACCACAAGATAGGGGTACGAGAGGCCCCCAATAGCGGGGTCATTAAAAATAAAAAAAAATAAAAAAGCGTTTTACTAATATATTTATAGCGCGAACAGCCAAGGAGCCAACGTACTAGCAATATTGTTTCCACATATAACTTAGAAGTCTTCGAGACAGTGAATAGGTTTCTTCTAGGTAATCATGCACTATCGTAGGCCTCGTCATCACTTAAAATCAGGTGAGACAGAGGTCCATATGCCTCACTTATAAAACTGGTGGAAGGCGACTTGTACAAGACATACTTAAGCTATTTCACATAGTATACATTCCAAACACATATTACATAATCAACAAAATGACTTAAACTTTGACCTATAGACGTTCTCAATGCAGCTTAACTTAAGTGATAGTAAAGTCACTTAGAAGATTGTTTATCGTGTATTTAGATAAAATCATTGATAAATCAGAAATCTAGACATATCTGCCATCTATTTCATAATTACATGGCAAATCATTAGGTCTTTGAATGTAGAAAGTGTTTGCAATAATATTTTTAAATTCAACGCACTTTAAAGTTATCCAATTAACATGATATTATTACGACTATATGTTCGCTTCAACGATAGCTTAGTAATAAATGAACAGAGAACCTTTTTTAAGCTATTCAGGTTAATTTTTAATAAAATACTTACGTCATATAGTTTTGCTATGTTTAAAAATTTAAAGATACAAGATGCGTTTACTATTTGTAAATATGTTAATGTTTTTAATGAAGTTTATATTTTTATCGGGACAGTGATAGTGTACCGGTAGAGGTCTGAGATTTACGATCGTAGGTAGCGGGTTCAATTCCCGGGAAACAATTTTATAATTCACACAAATTCCTCCTACCTGCACAAATCGTTTTGCTATTTTAACATGTTACTTTTATTATGCTAACAGCCAAAAAATGGAACAATCTAACAGTGTCATTGTTTCCAATTAATTATAACTTAGGGATCTTCAAGACATGAGTAAAAAGGGTTTCTTATAGGCAAGCAAGATATTGGTCAAATGCTTCGCCTATAAAGAATAAATAACACCTTTTCCAGTAATTATATAGGTTTGCCACTGCTCACATACAATTTCACATAGGATACGCAGAAGTGACTGCGATCTCCAATATATAATGGAATCAAGCGTTATTTTTCGGAAGTCCATTCTAAGTAAGAAAAGGACCAATATTTAGCCACTTCCGCTAGTGCACCGCCCGCCAGCCTGCTGATAAATGCCCATGCGGCAAACAATGCGAATTACACAACTACCACCATTAAATCACTCAACACGTGTTACACCCCTTCACTGGGCATCTTCAGGACTTATGTTACACCGATTAGTGCCAAACACGGAGACTTCAACCCCCCCTCCCAAGTGCGGCGATTGTGGTATGTACCCCCATAGATATTTATTGCGTATGTCTTACATCTATAGAGTGAAATGAATGACTGAGGTATATATATACACTGATCTAATTCAATGACATTTAACGATTTAATATTTACATTATGATAATAAATTTTCAACAATAATACAATTTTACAACGCGATCACGCCGAGATATAAAAATATTTCATATTAAATAACATAAGTGTTGCATTTTTGTTTGCCATCGTGAAGATTTTGCCCTTGATATTAAAAATATTAACAGAAATCGTTCACGGAATATCAATAATATATTTTATTTTAGATGTGTTAATTCTATTTCATCTTCAAGTACATGTTTATTTTATTTAATTGCAAAAAAAAAAGAGTACTTTACAACCGATGTCTGCACGTTTGGCCTTGATATTAAAAACGATTTGCGCATCCAATTCACGAATTATGATAAAACAATTCTAGCTTCATGTTACCGTTATGTATCATATAAAACTGATTCATCCTTTTACAAAGTGTGAACCGTTCGACTGTCGACATCTAAAGAAACACTTTGATATCTCAATTCGTCACACGTTTAGCGTTTTTTGACTTAATTTGGTCGCATTATTAGGACATCAAAGAGCGCCGTGAGCATTGGACATGAAACGCGCCGACATTTCGTCTTTATCATCGGATGAATAGATTTTATTGATTTTATAATATCGATTGAGCGTGATTTCGATTCGTTTTGCTCTTACTGCAACTCTGAATGCTCTTGTAATTAGTTTAGGGTTTTGTTTTGGGACGATCTGTTTATACGTTGCCTTTTGTGGGACTAGTTTGTTGAGGTAAATGAAGTCGGATTTCACGCCCGCGTCCCAAACGCTCTCAATAAAACCTTTTTTCTTAGAATTACACCGTTTTATTAACCTGTATCCGGTTCAAATCGATATATTAACATCGTTTTGGCTTATCGTAAAATTGGTTAATTTCAGACAATGAAGATATGATTGTTTTGTATCCAAATCTTCGCTTTTGTTGATGTAATTCGTAACCCTGGTAGCATTTTATTTATTTCATTATAAAACTTCTTATAAAATTCATACATAGCTGCGAATTTAATTCCAAAGTCTTTTTCTACCAGTTAACTATTAGGCCGTGCAGATATAAATTAACGAATATAGGTAAAACAAGTTAATATCATAAAACACAAAAATTAAAATTAATTTGAGAAATAATATAATCACTAAGTTAAAATACACTATATATATATATATATATATATAAAAAAAATTAAATTATTGCGCAGTTATCATCTTTGCTATAAATGCGCAGCGATTCCTGATCATCCTAAAGTCGAGGAGGAGCGCGTTCCAGAGAAGAATAGATTGTATTGCGAAAGAGTGAGTAAAATCAGTACTATAGATAGGATATCTAAGTAGACGATTTAACACAATATTAATAGTAAAGTTTTGTAATTCTGAGTTTTTATAGACTTATCTAAGATCAAAAGCGCTTATATCTCTCATAGTTATATGATGAAATATCTTTTAATTTGGTCTCTTATGGCATTCATCTCATGTAGTACAGATCACTGTAAATGATTCTATGTGGGTAGTTAAATGACCGCCTATGCATTTTCTTTTTATCTATTTGTTTATCTCTATTGTACAACAAGGTAAAGGAAAAATCATTTGATAGAGACAAAAAGTGGAAGTGGAGGTCGTTTTTAATAGATCGACTTAGTCATGAAAAAAAATCAGAGCAGGTAATCATAAAGTAATAGAAACTAGTTGTACACAAATCCTTCTTAATTATTAACAACCTGTAATGCAGATTATTAATAGAGTTCGAAAAATAGAAGCGAATTTTATCTTTATATTTACAATTTCATGTGCCAGTTCAGTGTCAGTGATAACTGTAAAACAATATATTTTTTATTTATACCTTGAAACATTGCATAAAAAATGTGCAATTTATATTACGAATGTGTGTATTATGGGTCTTTGTTAAAAGAATTCATAATCTCAGAATTTTTATAAACAATTGGTATGTCGTTGCGTAAAATAAAATCGATTTGTTTGTGCCAGTATTCATATTATAAAGTATGTATTATACATATTTAGAATTCTTTTTACATTCTTATATCTAAAACAAATACAATCTTTCAATTGTTGCTTGAATTTAATTATTTTTTTTTATTTACGTATGATAATGTTTAGTTTTAAAAAAAAATATTTTTATGTAGAAATGTAGCTGTCAGTTTAAAAAAAAACACTAAAACAGATAAATTTTAAATTTCAATTTTGGAATTTCTTTAATCTGTTTTATTTTTAAAAAAAAGTCTGGACTAGTATCTAAACTAATCGCCTTAAGATATAGACTATCCGATAATTCACTTCGCCTTTATTAGTTCTGGTATTTAAGTGTCGGTGCCGGTGAGGGCGCTAGTGTCGAACACGCGCGAGACGCCACTCGTGCCCGATCGCGCTCGATACGTTCGTATCAGATGAGATCGGAAAGATAAGACCACACCGCCGCCATTCCCACGATATCCAAATTGCTCACTCCGAGATGCCTAGATAAATGCGATTTGAAGTGAACTGGTGAAACGGTGTTAAAATTTTTAAATATCTGATAATATCGATTCTTTCATTAACTGTTATTTAAAAACTTCTAATCCACAACCTTAATTTTTAAAGTGTTTACGTTCCAAAAAAAAAAACACGACGCAAATTGAAACGCCGCAAAGTGAATTAAGATTTTCTATAGCAAACCATGTAAAGATCGAAGATAGGTTCCAGGGTTACGAAAATACAACTTTTTAAAAAGAAAATTGAACAAAGTAAACATTTAAAAAAATATAACTCTGCCAATAAATTAATTGGAAAAATATGTACCTTTTTTGTAACCAGAAACAACACGTTCAAATTTATATTAATTTATTATTCTCTTTTAAAAAGAGCACAACACACTATGTGATTGAAACTGAACTCCAAAGTGAAAATAAAACTGTATTAAAATTGGGTTAATTTTTAATTAGAAAGGGAATCCCCGAGTTTTGATGGCATGGCGCAATTAGAAACAAAATTGTTGCCATCTTTTGATAAAAAGGAAGAAATTTTTTAAAAAAAAAATTAAAGACTCGAACCCAAAACAACGCAACCTTGAAAATCCAATGACGCACAATGAAAATTAGTACTAATTAAGCAGCGACGCAACTTCGAAAAAAACGCAAAACGAAACGACGCAAAGCGAGGTATTGGTGTTGTTACATTAATTATTTATCTGTGTCATCTGATCTTTTAATATAATAATCTGTGTTATCTTATCTATAAGATTTTTATCCACAGAACCTATATTTTCTTTATAATGGCCCACCCTGTTGGAGGCCTCTCATACCCCTAACTTATTTATGGGTTAGGTACTTTTATTTATTTTTAATAATGTCTTCACTTATATTTTAATTTTTACGCTCTTCTTTCTTGCATCTTAAGATATTTCATTCTTCCCTTACATTCTACATTTCATCTGTCTTTCCCTTTCATTTTCTTTTGTATCCGATACCTTTCATCTATCACCTCGTTTTTTAGTTTTTTTTTTTACAACAGTACCTATATTAAATGTAGGCTTTTTAAGAAAATAGAGCTGTCCTAGTTTTAACAATTCATCGAATCATAGTATCCATCTGTCACGGGTAAAAACGTAACATCTCGGCATTATCAGCGGGTCTGCTAGGTCCATATATTTGTGCGTAGTGAGGACGTGAAAAGCACTCGAAGCATAAAGTCCCAGTAGGTTTAAGCAGGACTCCTTGCAATATGTTGAAGTTCACTTTTAAAGACACCTCCAATAAGGCTGCTTGGGAAGTGTATACCAGAAATTAAAAAATGTATACCTTTAATATTTGATATTAGGATCAAATGTTCCACAGACATTATGGTCCGTGTGTTTTTTACATTTAAGTTTAATATTAAAGTTTTTTATATGCTCATGTTTTGGCATGTTAGTGTTTAAATACAAAACTAAGTTTTTTAATCTATTTTAACCCTTAATAGCCTATAGTTTCAATTTCGATACCAATCTTTTAAACCTAACGTTCACATTACTATTACTTTTTTTATGGGTCGGCTGTACGAATTTTACTGTTGTGTAATATTCTTTCCAACGAGATAAAAAAAAAACTATTTTTCCCTTCATCTAGACCCTCAAGCAAACACAGTAATATTAAAAAAAAAATCACTTTCGTAAATCAGGCTGTTAAGGGTTAACGAGGCGTTATCAAAGCCTCTGTCGTATTTGATATCGTAGATTATCAGTTTCACTTTTCAAACGTATAATTAGAAGATAAACCTTCTCACGTTAATCACGTGTTCTGAAAATAATCAATGTTTCAATTCATACGAGCCAATAAAACACAACTGTACTTTCAGCGTCCGTTATAAGAAACATAATTAACATTATTAGATACGTATTAAAAAACCGTTTCATATGATCAAACGAATTCTTTATTATTGCTCATCTATTCAATCAAATTACAGATTCTATCATTATACTTAATGTTTTCTATTATAGATACAATTAAAGACTATACTGCGAACAGCAATTAAAAATTATTACTAAATATAAAACTACACTCTGTTATTGGTTTGTGAGCTTAAAGCTTGTTTTGTGCTTTAAGAGAAAAGTGTATACTTATATATATATATATCTATCCATATTTATTCAAGTTTATTAAGAGGATGGTATCAGGTAATTAAAAATTAAATAAAGATTTTAGGATGTTCAACAATCGCAGCGCCTTCCAAGAATTAGCGCACATTTAAATCGAAGGTTCTAATGCAATTTCACAAGATAATGAAATCATCAACTACGAACATATTTTAAGTTTTATTATAACTATTTTGTAAACTCACTGCTATCGAGACACGGAGTCAAATAGTTATTTGAAAACCTTTTATTTACAAACTTTTTTGTAAAGGTTTATATCTAGTTAATTTAAAAAAATATATATCTATGTCATTAGGTATTGAACATACAAGAGGTTTTTAATACAGGCCCTGTATGTAATGTTAATTTAATTAAAAAAATAAGATTTTCTTAGTTTTAACAAATTGTCGAATAATAGTTTCGATCTGTCAATTGCAGATATGTAATGTCTCGGCATTTCATGGATTAAATATGTGAGTGCTGGATTAATTGTAGAGAAAGAGATTAGGTACTTCCAGGGTTGAGGACCAGCGTACCAGGTATAATTTCTTCTTCTTTCAAGATGATCACCTTTACGTACTTCTCCCTGTCTAGTCAAATAGACGAGCCATAGAGAAAGGCTATGTTCTGGATTTATCAATTTGACCGAATCAAGATAGAGTAGATTTCTGGATTAAGTAAAGTAAAGAGACATTAAAGTGATCGCTTAATTGTACTATTATAATAAATTGTACTACATATCCTAACCATTAGGGTGATCTAAACAAACAATTGATAACATTGTATGACATCATAGGTCGTCAACAATTGAAATATATGATGATATATCACGAAACTGTACCTTCAGAACGAGAAATATACACAATATTATTAGTTATACATGTAAAAGCCTTATAAGTGAGACTATGTAGTTTATTTTTCAGCAAAAAAACCTTTAAAATGATCACTCTGAAATATGTTACATTTATTTATTCTATTACAATGCGAGAGCCTAATTACCTGTAACAGTATAAAGTCTGCAGAGACATATTGTAAACTTTAATTAATTATATGTAGTAATCAGAATTTAGAAAATGCATTTACCAAATATAATTACATTGTTCACCGTGTTTTATTTATATTTAACAGCACATATACGTGCATCCCTTTTGTTAACATCTATGGGATTCTTCCTAGAGCGATAGGTCCTGAGGTAGTAACAAGTCCGAAGTAGAAGTATGTATATTCAAGCCTCGTTCGTATTTATATCGATGTAAATGAACAATTTTATTTCTAGGGAATTCCCATTTTTACGTAGCTGACTATGACGTAAATTGTCCCCGCATCACTCCCCCTCAAGCGAAGCTTATTGGTTTATTTAATAATTTTTAATCTCTTTTTATTATATTCAAATATAATTCAGTTCATAGCCAATTAGAAAGTTCAACATTGGCAGTGCCATTATCTATGAATAGATCTCGATATATGTTTCAAGTTTTAGAAGGACCACTCCATTGATATACAGCGCACGCTAGAATATTCTAGATCACGGAAGGGACTGGAATACACACGTCAATCGGATCGATATGGATCACCGCCAAGTGATAAATTCATTTAAACTTCGAACGCAGGTTAGATGGTGAATTCAAACAACGATCGACATTCCTTGCGCCCGCTCGCATGCCCGCCTGTCACACGAATGGCACGTGCTCGATTGATTTGTCGACCGTCAATCTGTCCGTTTTGGTGTATGGTCCAAGTTATAAGTATAAACGACAAGTGTATTTATTACAAAGCATTGTTTTTTTAAAACACATGTTATGAATTAATAATTTTAAAAAACGTAATTTTAATTTCATTTTGATGCTATAAGTATGACAAAAGGAAGAAGGGTAACGTTTAAAATCAAATATGAGAGGAAAAACAACGAAATACTTATATATACACTTCTAAACATATTTATGTCAAGATACATAAGTATAAATTACTGAATTTTTCAATAAAGGCCAAGTTCTTCGTTGTTTTATGTCAATCAATTAAGTAGATGGCTAAGACATGCGATTGTAGGTCGCGGGTTTGATTATTATATTTTAAATATTATATTGAATTGTCACTGCTCCCAAGTGTGTTTCCAAAAGATAGGCTTCAGCGCCCTCTGACTACTGTAATACCACAATACGATCGTCAACCCGTCTGCCATTGGTGGCGATAGGTACAAAATAAACTGCACAAATAACTAGTCAATTAATAATAGGAAAAATAAACTAAAAATAGGATAAGAAAAAAGGAGTATTGTATTAAAAAGTCAAACCAAAAAAGAAAACTGTAATTAAAAAATTGGATAAGTAATAAAATAGAGAATAAAGGAACTGTACCTAGCCACCTAAGAGTAAAAAGATGATGGAAGGAAGGCGATGAAAGCAAGATGGAATGAAAGATATTGTAAAGGAAAAAAGGTAAGAACAAAAGAAATTGAGAAGAATGAAAGTGAGTGAAGAATAAAGATAAAAATTTGAAAAACTTATTTGTAAACAAAGTCCCTGATCCCAACAAATTAGGGGTACGAGAGGCCCCCAATAGTGGGGGCCACAAAAAAATGGTGGTGATCATGGTATATATATATATATATATATATAAATATATATATATATATATATGGGGGATATGTAACTTAGTGGAAGCCCAATGCCTTGCCGTGGGCATCAATGGACAAAAACGATGAAAATGTAATACAAAAAAAAAGTCAAAAATGAAATGTATTTTGAAAAATGTTTCGTAAAATACTATGCCTAAATACATTATTAAGATCGTGTATTTTGAACTCTATAAGAAGTTTTAAATTCCTCTTTTTAAAAACGTGGATACATAACTGACTGTTCTAAATTTAAATTAACATCTGAAAAAATTGACTCGCTTTTTAAAGCTATCTGAAACCTATGACATATAGCAAATTAGTAATTGTAATGACTTGTAAATTGAATTTTGAAAATGATTTATTTTCAGTAGAATATCAGGTTTTTATTATTAATAATGGTATCTTAAATTGATTGGTAATAAATGTGTAATACATATACTCATATAAAGTGTATAACAATCGTAAAAGGACCAATACTTAGCCACTTCCGCACATGCAGTGGTAGTCGTGCAATGAAATGCACCGCCCGCCAGCCCGCTGATAAATGCGCATGCGGCAAACAATGCGAATCACACAACCGCCACCACCAAATTACTCAACACGTGTTTCACCCCTCCACGGGGCATATTCAGGAGTTATGTTACACCGATTAGTGCCAAACACAGAGTCAAGATGACTCTGTGTTTGGCACTAATCAGCATTTCATTGCACGACTACCACTGCATGTGCGGAAGTGGCTAAATATTGGTCCTTTTCTTACTTAGGATGGATTCCATTAAATGTATAACAAACCACAACGTGTATGTGAAGTATCCAATCGCCTTTGACTTGGACAGTGTCGAAGTACGAAATCTGAATTTAAAGATGTACCTCAAGCGCGTGACATCATAGCGCTCATACCGAAGGTACGGCGCTCGTTGGCATTTGGGATTCGCTTTTCAGTTTCTAGACTCCATTATTGTAGGTACATTAGTCGTGGTTGGACTGGAATTGAAATATCACCAATCTTATGCCACCTTACGCACGTGCGTGTAGCGTTCCTACAGTCTTATGAAACTTTGGGACAATTTGAATATGTAACAAGGAGAGCATACATAACTAGATTTGCAATACGTGTTTTCGTAATACTAAACATCGTATCAATTTCGCATATGTATGGAGTGATGGCGTTTGAATCAAATTGACTTTCCAAATTTATGATAGAATGTTGATGAATTAAAACTGCAATATAAGAATCTTCTTTCTAGATATATATATGAGATATATTTCGCAATGTTCAAGAACAAAATATTCAAAATTAGCTTTTAAAGTCTTCTAACATCTGTTTTATCAATGGAAGAGCGAGTGATCTGTTCAATGTAATTGCATATGATAGTTTAAGTATATTTGTAAGTGCCACTACCTACAAAATAAATACATTTAAAAAACTTTTAAGTTAAACGGTTTTTTGATACCCATATTGTGGTGAACGGCGTCCATCTTGAATTTTAAATTTTGACATAATCATCGTGTTTTACTAGTGTAGCCCTTTCATTTGATACCCATATTGAGGGGGTTAAAGAAAAATACGTAATCCGCCATTTTGTATCGGCGGCCATCTTAGATTTATAATGTTATTGATTTTATTATATTGTATTGTCATCTAAATTAAATGTGTGTACTACATTTCAGATCAATCTGACAACGGGAAGGTGCTTAAATTTCAATTTCTAATTTTGATCCAAATAAATTCTGTACGGGTCGAACTAAATAAAACCGTTTAAAGATCATACCCGGCACATTTAAACTTCACGCCGTCTTGAGATCATGACATGTGATTGAGTCTCCAGACAACGCAACATAAGCATACATCATACAAAACATTTAATATGCGTTCGAAAATCAACCCGACACATCGAAGTCAAGGTGAACACGTATATCACAGGGGAACATAGCATTGCAGTAGTTTTTCCGGTAAATTTTCTCCCTTCTACTTTACAAAATGGTAGTAACATCGACTAGTTAATAGCAACCTATCAAGTTCCTGATCATCATAATTTCAAGGAACATTCGCTGAACAGATCTAAGAGCTTGAAATCCTAATCTGATAAAATTGTAGCATTTAGAGGCCCGAGCCTAGGCTTCTTAGGGATCCTCCGAGCGTCGATACCTTAAACTAGGCTTTTAGATTATGCCTCAGTGCACTGTCCATTGAATTCGCGAATTATATATATGTTTGTGTGCGTATGTGTATATCATATATATGACTTACTCTCCTCTCTTGAAAGGCAGGATATGAAAAACTGTATCAAATCTTATATGTTAATTAAATAGATTCATTTTTTAAATTAATCAATTATTATTTTTTATTAATTTATAGATTAAACTTAAAAATGAACACAAATAACAGACTACAATATATAATTTTTAATTAATGATAGAGCCTATTTATATGGTTGATATAGATGCTGTTAGCCCGGCTTTTGCAACTTCATCAGAACTGAATTCACGAAGCGGAAGGGTCCGTGAAGTTGAAAACAAAACAAAAAGCTGGACGGACGCGTTCTAAGTGAAAGAAGTCGATGGTATGTAGTAAACCGCTCTACCCGAGTAGAGCTGTGTAATGTTGATGTTGTGCATGCGGCTTGGGTCGGCAGCGTGGACCACAGGCGAGCGAAGGATGGATCCCGATACAACCTCAGTTCACCCACGCTGTCGCGTTAAGATAGCGGGCGGCCGCCCCATAAAATCGGGTGCTATGGCGACAGAACTAGAACATATCTTAAACTATGTATACTATATATGCTTATATGTACTATATAACTATGTATGCTATATACACTATGTATATAACTATGCATACAGCATGATAGAGTAACAATCAAACGAAATATATAATGTGTTTATCTATTAATATTATAACAATCAAACGAAATATTTGACGGGTTTATGTATAAAATTTTCCCTTTTAAATCTGATGTCAAAGGAGTCTTTATTTATTTGGGCACACCGGTAGTATACGTAAATAAAAATTAAATTTTAACTTACCAGTATTTTACAGATTTTTTTGTGAACGACTACTGCGAGTTCTAGAATGACCCGCACATGCAAGGATGCGTAGTGCCCTGGAAACGGAGGTAAAGTTAAAGATAGATTTAGAGAGCATCGCCCTAATGATGGGCGACGACAACCTTCGCCCATCATTCCTATCGTTTGCTCGTAGGGTGGTGAGTGACACTGTTAATAGAAACAAAACAGTATATACATAAAATAACTAGTCAATTAATAATAGGAAAAATAGAATAAGAGAAGTGTAGTAATGTATTAAAAAAGCACAACCCAAAGAAAACTGTGAAAAAAAAATAGAATATGTAAATAATAAAATAAAGAATAAAAAAATGTACCTAGCCACCTAAGAGTAATAAGATGATGGAAGGAAGGCGATGAAAGCAAGAAGGAATAAAAGAACAAAATGAAAGATATTGTGATGGAAATAAGGTAAGAATAAAAGAAATTGAGAAATATGACAGTGAGTGATGAATAAAGATGAAAAATCTGAAAAACTTTTTTGTAAAAAAAGACCCTGATCCCAACTAATTAGGGGTACGAGAGGCTACCGCTAATAGCGGGGGCCATAAAAAAAAGTGTTCTAGAATGAGATGTTAAATAATTGATGTGTTTATTAATGTATTTAAAAGTTATTTTTATAAAAGCTTTCGCTTATAATCACATACTGTAATGTTCTATGGTTTTCTAGAATATACTATAGCTATGTACAATCGTAACCTAGATAAGCTATTGAAGTCATATCTCGTTACGACTCCAGCTTTGAATATAAATGGACATATTAATTAAGAATAAGCTGTACAATACATTTCTTAATACCATTGTCTTGATTTTAACTGTATGTACTGTGTAATTAATTTAATATAAAATTAAGATATCATATCTTTATCAATTGAAACACCGGTTTTTATAGTGCTGATTCAATGATGAAAAACGTATTTAAAAATATTGTTAAATTATCTTAACCTATGTCTGTAAATTGAAAAATGTCATTGCAAAATGAAGTTATAAAATTATTTTTTAAGTTGACTGGTAGAGAATGCCTCAAGGCATAAAAGTCAGGCTTTACAAAGTTTGTAAAAAGGCTAAATAAGTAAAGGCTATTTATAAACACAGCAGACGGCTTATTGCAGGATAATGCGCAAGCTAATCAAGATGATATCTATTTCTTAGATTTCCCTCTGACTAATTAACTGTCTGCAAGGCTACATAAACCTCCGACATGCCTTCCAAGAAAGAAAACAACGTGACTGACATCGGATGGTCATTGCCAGTTCTGGGTCAGGCTCCAAGAGAAACGGCTCTCACCAGAGCACTTGCTCAGATTCACATAGTCCCCAAATCGACTCTTAATAAATTAAACAATAGAAATAGAGTCATGTATAACCTTTTTTTAAAAAATAGTCTCAGATTAATGAAACATAATTGACTAGCAAGGAGCAAGGCCATAACAGAATGGTACCCGAGAGACGGAAATAGAAATCGAGGAAGACAAAAAATAAGATGGGAAGATGATTTAAAACTGAGACTGCGGGTGTAAAATGGAGAAGGGTTGCAAACACAGAAGTCAATGGAAGTTTTTGGAGGAGGCCTATGCCAACAGGCACACTGAAATTAGAGACTTACTTTAAAAATAAATTTAGTTTTAAAATGTGTAGCTATAGATTATTTTGTAAATATTTATTAATTTCGGAATAAAGGGCTTTATTATTTATTTATTTATTTAATTGACTAATATATTACTATAATAAGAAACTTCTCACAGATACAGCAGAAGTTATTATTATTTTTAAAATTGTCAAAATACGCATATGTGCTTTCTAAAGATCTTACTTGAACTGGTCAATGTGAAGACGGCTTTATAATTTCATCATCATTACAAACATAAATGTCGTTGACTAAGGATTCACGCATCCAGTATTATTCCAATACTTTTATAGTGTAAACAGTCATGGAGTAGAACAACCTACCGGTGTCAAAACCAGTTATAACTTAGGGGTCTTCAAAACAAGGGTGAATAGAAAGAAAAGGACCAATATTTAGCCACTTCCGCACATGCAGTGGTAGTTGTGCAACAAAGTCCACCGCCCGCCAGCCCGCTGATAAATACGTATGCGGTATACAATGCTAATTACACAACTGCCACCGTTAAATCACTCAACACGTGTTTCACCCCTCCACGGGACATTTTCAGGAGTTATGTTACACAGTGCCAAACACAGAGTCTCACTAATCGGTGTGCTAAATATTGGTCCGTTTCTTACTTAGGATGAACTTCCGCAAGGTAACGCCTGATTCCATTAAGTAAGGGTGAATAGGTTTCTTCTGGACAAGCATGTACTATCTTAGGCCTCGTCACCGCCCAAGATCAGATAAAGAAGAAGAAAAGGTGACCTCTGGGTCAACTGCTTGGCCTATAAAAGATAAAAAAGCATCTTCCGGTGACTTTAACAAAGTCGTCTGTCCACTTAATCGATGTACGCCCGGAGCTTTAACTTTTAGCAAGTCCATTGTCGTTTCAACTTGTCAATCCACTGAGCTATGACAGGTGTCTATCGTCTGGAAAAAAGCCTATTCCATTACAAAATTTACTGGGATAATTAAGTAAACATTAACTAACTTAAAATGTCGTTGTTTCAGTCGTACACTCCTACTTAGCTAGGCTTATATTTCATCCAAAGATATCTACCATATTCGCCATCCTTTTCAGGTGGGTTGGCGATCGGAGTATGGCATTTATTATGAAATGTAGATATCATTGCTGCATGCATAAAGTGTGAATTACAGCTATCACTGTTCAATTAGTTTTTATAACCTTACCTTATTCTTATTATTATATTATTTATTATTTCGGAAAACATTGATTTTTAGGTAGAGTGTAATTTATATTGACAGCAAATAAACGAAATATTTACCCATTCAAAGCCTTCACACCATTAATCAATCATCCTGAAAGATATTAAAATTATAAGTATTAATATTGCAAATTAATAGGCAATATATTATTTAGTAAACGTATGCATAATTGAAACAACATATAACTATTTGGCAAATATATTCAAGGTTTTATGACTAAGTGTAAAATTTCGCGCAACCTTCATATTGAGTGATCAAATTTAATTTCACGTTTATTGCCTTCAAGTAGGTAAGCCCACACGAATGCTTGCTCGAAATAGAACATAAGCCATGCACAATGCAAATAAGTTGGTTGGTTTAATAAAGGACTTTGTAACAGACAAGGCATTACATCAAGCATTATTACACCTGTGAATAGTTCGAATGTTTCTCGACGTTGTTTACGATTTAAGTAATGACTAAATTATTAACTAAGTTACTTTAAGTATTATATATATATATATATATATATATATATATATATATATATATATATATATATATATATATATATATATATATATATATATATATATTTAAGGTGACATTGTCATTTAAAACTCCCGAGAGTAAGAATTCAGAATTTTTTTTTCTAGGTTGGTAGGACTGTCTATAACATTTGACAAGCGCGTGTTTGTCAAAATGTTTATAGTTGCAAGTGTTTTAGCCAAATATTTCAATTTTATCAAACGCGTAGTTTCCATTGCAGCTAAAGTATCAGAATTTTTGGAAAAAAAGCGTAAAAAAACTCGACTCATATCGTTCCGCAACCACCGTATTCACCTGATTTGGCTCCGTGCGAATTCTATCTATTTAGTAAACCCAGGAGACCAACGCTGAATGAAAGGTTTTCAAGGCTGTACCGACTGTTTCAAAGACAGGAAAAAGCGTTGACAAAATTTGGTTTCATCGAACGGGGATTATTTTGAAGGGGAGGAAATTGTTTTAGAAAAGTAATAATGAATTTACACTTTAAAAATAAATTCATCTTACTTTTTAATCTTGAACTTGAAGAGCCAAAGTAACAGCGGTCTACCTAACTTTCAAACTTTATTATTTACTAGAGTATTTAGATACTTTTCAACAGGCTTTTTTATCGTTTATAGGCTACAAGGTGATCCCGCAAACGTTGTTTTGCAAAAAAATTTAAGTTTTTAATTAACAAATGTAAGATAAGGGTTAATCGTAGAGGGGTGAAAATTTAGGTTTGTATGTATTTTTGTATGCTGTATCATAATAAAATAAAAACCAAAAAAATTGTCTAAAAAATTAAAAATAAAATTTAAGGGTGGACCACCCTTATCACTTAGGGGCATGGAAAATAGATAGTAGCCGATTCTCAGACATACTGAATACGCATGTAAAATTTGGTAAAAATCGGTCAAGCCGTTTCGGAGGAGTTCAAGTTCGAACACCGAGACACGAGAATTTTATATATAGGCTATATAACTTGATTTCTGTCTCGTCTAATGTTAAGCGATGACGATGTCTACAATGCTATATGCTCGCCTAAAAGACACACGCAATCTTATCTTAAAGACTCCTATGTTATATCTAGCTGGAAACGAAGCCTGAAGGTTGTTTCAATCCTTAGTTGTTTTCACTGTAAAAGTAGAATTAAAACGTTTAGTTCGGGATGGAGGGATTTCAACCTTGTCTTGGTATCGTGAATCCGTGTCTTGTTGTCTGATGGAAGAAAAAAGATGGGGGAATTATTTGACGTAATTTCAACGCAAGCTTTTTAACATGCAGTGTTAGCACTCACAAAGCATCGCTACCAATCAGCCGCATGCTTCATCTGTGTTTGGAGTCCAAAGCTTAGAGCTGGTACTCCATCGACTTCACAGAAGACTACAGTATTGTATAAAGCTATGAATATAATATAAATTTCCTAAAAATACAACCTGTTGTAGGAAAGACAACGTAAAAATATCTGCATTTATAACAAAAAAGAATATCAAAAGATATAAGCATTGAATGGAAAATAAACAAAACATTTTATTTGAAAATACCAAAAGGAATCGTAAATAACAACGTGCACCAGCTCCCCGCGTCGGTGCGATACGAAAAAACAATCAAATTCGAATTTCGAACGTCGCATAACTGTCGAAGCGACAGTAAACTTATTAGCCACGATAACTGACGCCATATTAAATCACCTATAAAAAACTTTATACAACCAACCACATAACTACACATCTAAACTTAAATTCAATGCAACATTAAACCTTATGGTAACTGAATAAGGTTTGGATAATCTCGTAGTTGTCCCGCGTGAAGATATCTCTGTTGAGGATTGTACTATAGTTAATCCGATTTAAATTCATATCGGTATCGGTGTAGCTCGTGCGCGGTAGGTAGTTGGTTTGGTAGTCAGCGCACGCGCCGACGCCGAAGCGGTTGACCGCACGAACCAAGTATAAGGGGACGTACTTATTATTGGCTAAATTTAAAAAAGATTATTACTTTAATTTATAACTTTGCACATACCATAATTAATATTTATAATTCAAAACACTGCAAAAAAATTAAGGTTTTTGAACGATCTTTGTTGTCGGTGATGAAATCTTAGACGCCGTCACTTACGACGGATCTCATCAGAAAGCGCAAGATCAACCAGATCCGTTATAGAACCAAGATCATCGACGTAGCTCAAAGAATTGCTCGTCTGAAATAACAGCGAGCGACGCACATTGCTCGTGAAACCAATGGCCAGTGGAGCTGGAAGGTTCTAGAACAGAGTTCCCCAAACTTTTTTGTGTCGTAGACCCCTTGCCATGTTTTTCCGTATTGGGTAGACCCCCTACTTACCTGATATTGATTTCCTGTTAATTTCTAACTGTAGTGAATTTTAATGTTAAAAACTTAAATTAAAAACACATGTTAATTTATACATTTGTTAATTGAATTTAAATTAAAACTACTCAAAATAAAATTTTGCATCTGTTATATAAAATATACGTAACATTAAATAAACATAAAATAAACTATAAATAAAATAGCATAAGCAATAAGTCAATATTTTTAGTGAGAAGGACGAACCTGATGCTTTAATAATAAATTACTAAGATATAAATTTTTTTTCGCTGACGTAGACCCCTTGCAGGTTGTCATAGACCCGTAGGGGTCGATATAGACCACTTTGGGAATCACTGTTCTAGAATATTGACCCCTCCACTTGGTGGACTAACGACATAGTAAAAGTCTTGGGAATTCGCTGGATTAGTTGGACAGTTCATCGAGGTGATCTTTTGTACAGGCGTATGCCTTTCAATGGGCGTCCATCTGCTTCGATAGTAATATTCCATCAGCTGAAAAGAAGAATTAATATCTACACTGCTTAAGGTTGTGGCGTGCATATGCATGAAGAACAAGAAGCTACCGAAGAACAAGAAGCTACCGAAGAACAAGAAGCTACCGAAGAACAAGAAGCTACTGAAGGACAAGAAGCTACAATACTACAACCACTCCTTCAATGTTAACTGGTAAAGAATGCCCTTGATATTAAGTTCGGTTGTACTTAACATAATCGTATACACAAACAAATGAAGTCTCACCTATAATCATGGAGGCACTAAAAACGTCGCATACCGAATATGTCGGACTTACTTTATTTGAGATCACGTACGGGGCTCGCGACGGTTGCCCGTCCTCCGTTTTGTCGCTTATATTGTTGTTTCTCGCTATCTGCATATAGGAGCGATAATAGCGCCATTACAATGTACATCCAGTGTTCTTGCTTCTAGGGAAACATGAAAAAAAAAACTTTTAAATATATAACGAATGTATGAAACTGTCTGTTAGTAATTCCTACCAATGTTCTAAGAAACAGTAATGTTATTAGTTTGAAAAAATATGTTCTGTTGTATATTTTTTACATGTAACTGTATAAACATTACTAATATATTGTCGATATAAATATAAAAATTACATCTATTATTACCAATGCGTGAATAGTACCTTTAAAATTTATTTTATAAACCTATTAAATATTAAAAACATTATTAAATTTAATTCACGATATTTTAATATTAAATAACTTAATTAAATGAATGTATTATTCGTATTACTTTACTAAACCGTTTTAATGCTACGGAGAACAAAATCGCAGTTTGTTTTATTACGAAAACTGCGGCGCAGCGCTTTTGCGCTGTAAATTTTAGTGTGTATTGCTTTTAGATATGCGGCGCTAATATTAAAACTATAACATATTTTTATTTATTTTTTAATATATAACTATTTGAAACCAACGTAAGGTTAAATTGTACGAAAATAATTATTAAAATCGATTTATATTTGTATAAATGAAAGTATTCTGTTTGGCAACATCGGATCAAAATAAATACAGCAGTTATCGTGGGTTCTTCGTTATCAGCGGGCCGGCGGGCGGTGCACTTTGTTGCACGACTACCACTGCATGTGCGGAAGTGGTTAAATATTGGTCCTTTTCTTACTTTGAATTATATATTGCTCAGGAGCACCTTAAATGTGATAAAAGGTGAAGAACTTGTTTATAATCCTCAATATCAATTGATTGCAGATAAACATGAAAAAAAATGCTAACAACAGTGATAAACAAAATCATAGAAAAATTTTCCTGAAAAATTATTTTTTTTCAGCCGATGGAAGCCTACTGGAAGCTTACGCCGCCTCACAAGATCGACAACGATGACTTGTTATGCGCTACCTGTATTCAGCGACATTTCGCAACCTTAACAATGTCATCGTTCCAACTAGTGAGAAGCGGAAAAGGATGCAAGAGATTCCGTCCTCAAATTCTTTAGGAAAGTTGCACAATACGTAATTAATAGGAATAAAATAGTTAAACATAAAAATATTGTAAGTCTTATTATATATTTAATCTTATTAAGATTAAATATATTATAGATTTATTGAAATTAAAATAAAATATGTAAAAATCTGTGAAACAAATTGATGTACACGAGAAAAATAAATAAACTAAATAAAGCTGTGATGCTGCAATAGAAAATACAACTGAATTGTTTGAGAATGGATCAAAGGAATGGAATGATTGAGAAAGGAAGATGGAATTATGGAATGATAGAAGAAAGAAAAAAAGATATTATGAACTATGGAAGACGAGGACGAAAAAAAAATTCATGTGAAAAATTTGTTAAGAAATATAAAACCCTATTCCCAACAAAATAGGGGTGGAAGGAGAGGTCAAAAAAAGTACTAGTGAGAAGCCTTTCTATGCCGTGTCCACCGGCACGTGGTAGTAACGGTGTGCCCCAACCCACCTACCACCTGCCATTTCAGACGGGCAACAGACAAGCAATTCTTCGAGCTCATCAGTTATCTTGATTCTACTAAAGACCTCCTCATTTTATTCGATATCCCAGCGAAACTACGATCATAGCCCTCTCCATTTATCTCTACGTGACCTAAAAAATTATTAACACTAAAAAACATTAACCATTAGATATAATTTTTAATATAACAACTTAAATCGAGGCTAAGAGATAATCACTGTAAAGGCTGGCGTAAAAATCAGGGAGGTGTCAATAACCTCCCTGATAAGCGGAAAAGACACTAAAAAAGACTTTCCCGCATATTGGAAAAAATCCTTATGATAGCAATAGACAAAAATAAAACTTAAGGAAAATTTAGAAATGTAAATAGATAATAAGAAATAAACGTGATAAAATGTAAAATACAAAATGTGATATAGAAAATGTGATAATATAAACAAATTGAAATAAAGATATAAAATGTAATGTGTAACGAAGGAGGAATGAAAGGTCACAGAGCAAAAGGGAAAGACAGCAAAATTGTGGGATGAAAGAATAGACTGAAAGAATATGTGAAGTATGAAAGGAGAGAATGTAAATAATAAATAATAATGTGAATAATAATAAATAATAAATTAAATAGAATAAATTTGCCCATAAAGTCCCTATCCCACACAAGATAGGGGTACGAGAGACCCCCAATAGCGGGGGCCAAAAAAAAAAAAGTAGGAGAAAATGAAGCTCTTTTTTCAATATTAGATGCGGCGCAAATCATCATCTTTAGAAATATATGAGAATTCAACGAAATAATAATTAAAACTAATGAGCTTTCAGATAAAATATAATAAATAACGGTGAACGTTAGTGAGGTGATTAAAATAAATATGATGATTGTAAATTCAAAAGACGGAAGGAGTTAATATGATTTGTTCACTAACAGAGCAACAATCGGTTGTAACTTTGCCAAAGGGAGGACAGTGAATGCTTTTACGAAAACATGAAGCTACATATATTTTTGCATGTGTTAATTTAAATTTTTTTGTTTGTTCATTACTTACACATTACTGATCATCCGATGACGTCATCATTATCATCAGCCGTACCATATCCACTGCCGCACATAGATCTTATCTATAATGTTAAGTTGAAATACTTGTTCATTTAAAATAGAATTTTAATAGATTTGCTTCAGAATCTCATTCTCATTGAAGTTATGTACTAATCATTTCATGAATTTGTAACAGTAAGAGATACAATACGTATTACATGATATAAGTAATCAAGTTTTGAAGTACACCAATACTTATTTCTACAATAAAACTATTATATAGTTTAATGGAATCAAGCGTTACCTTGCGGAAGTCCATCCTTAGTAAGAAATGGACCAATATTTCTTTTTTTTTCTTCTGTGTATATTATTATAACTCCTGAAGATGCCCCGTGGAGGAGTGAAACACGTGCTGTGTGATTTGACGGTGGCAGTTGTGTAGTTCGCATTGTTTGCCGCATGCGCATTTATCAGCGGGCTGGTGGGCGGTGCACTTTGTTGCACGACTATCACTGCATGTGCGGAAGTGGCCAAATATTGGTCTTATTCTTACCATTATATAGGACACTATACTTGGTAAATACCATCACGTAATGTAAATTACCATTTCTATAATAATTTGAACTCGCTTACAGCCCACTGCAAAGATTAGGTCACCTGAAAAGATTATCTCGATGTTCAGTCTTCAGTGCACTTAGTGGGATACCCAATCATAGACTTCAGTCTTACTAAGTAGAATTCATACGTAATTAACCTTTTTAAACGTTGTAACGTTGCAAGTTAACGTCCCATAAATCTTAGTTAAAATTTTAACCAAAAAATATAAACATCTCATCAATCGCAATACAACAAAAAATTGTTCAACCCTTGGCGGGGAACGGTCAATCTCAAGTGACGTAGGGTTAGGGAAGCGTGCTGTTGGTTCAGCGGATCTTTGTTTTTATAACAAATATTCCAATGCGCCCGCGCACCAGCCACAGCAATTTACATCGATTGCCCGGGAGAAGGACCCTGGCCTCGGTCGCGTTCACTAGCTAAGTGACGTCTCTCGCACCGACGCACTTTCTTTGTGTCGGCTGCGTTCACCAGCTACGTGACATCTCACGCGCCGGAGCCAAATCGAATTTACGTTATAAATTCACGTCTTGGTTCTTTTCATTCTTGGAGCATCATCACCTACAATCCTTGAGGTTGAATTTATATCACCTTGCACCGGAACGAACACAGCCTGCGAACTACCGGCGCTCCCTACTCTCGACCTGCTACTGCCTGTCCAGTCCTGGGAGATCGTGCGGCTAACTACTATCACCATCAGGGGAGTACCGAGCAGCGATGTAAAATCAGACCAGGCCTTCTGCGCACTACTACATTTTAATTAAACATATTTTTCTTCTATTGCCGAGTTGCTGTTTTCTTTCACCTTCCATCAACAACCAAAAAACGGTACAACGTAAATATGTTTTGTCTACATCTTTGACATAACAATAGATACCATATCTAAGTACAGAATATAAACCGGTGTTATAATAAGGATTGAAATAGACAAGATTTATTTAAACATCTAAATCAAGATTAAAGAGCTCATATAAATGGAATCATTTTTTGCCTCCTCCATTTGAATATTGTTTCTTGTGTACAACGACCCACATTTGCTTAACTGGTTCAATACCGGAATGGTAATTAGCCTTTTGACATGTTCCAACTAGACGCACGGTAGCTGCTTACCCGTCCCACTGTTTGCATGTCATTAGGAAGAAATAAAAAAAAATCCTATAAAAATTTTACATCTATGAGTCAGCTAATTTTAATCCTATTACATCTAAAAACTATGACAAAAACCATAGAAATCTAAAAGATATAGATATATAATTTATCATTTACAATACATACAGGATGATTGAAAACATTAAACATTTTTTTTAATCGCGTGTAAGACACGTAATCAAAAGGTGTTTTTTTTTTTCTCTTCTAATGTGACTGGCCAGTAATTTCTTAACTAAGTCTGTAGATAAAGATTGTACACATTTATTAATTTTAATAAATAATAATTCGAATTTTAAAAATGATGGTTTTCTATAAATAGACACCATAGATTTATGATAGGTATTCGCTACATAAATTGACAGGAAATGAGCTTTACATTTTGCAACTTAATTTTTTTATACTTATAATGGAACCATATTGTACAAATAACGGTTTTAAATTTATTGTTAACATGTACGAAATTGCATAGTGTTATTAAAAATATTCATCAAAGTATTTATGAATTGAATTTTAAAATTGCTATTGTGATGGTTCCAGAGAAATAAGAAGTAAATGATTTCGAAATTTAATAATTGTGATAATATTTATAAAGAAGAAAATTCTGATATTGTTTCTATTCAACATGCGAGCCTGAATAATGGTCTGTTCGGACAGATTGGAAACGTTTCAGGTCACTACAATATTGGGTAAGACACACCAAAGTCTTTAGTTGAGAGATCTTAGATTTGAAAGTAAGACTCGAGTGCAGTGTATATAGTAATTTTTTAAAATTCCTTTATGTACACAAAACTTTAAAACTTACAAATCCTAGAACTAACTTTGTTTATTCGACCAATCACAATCACTGCTTTTTACAACCAATCACACGTGTCGTCTGTGTGAGGTGACGGAAGATGTGTGCGACTAAAAAAGCTGTTATCTATGCAGACTATTGGCGTCGTTACAAGTCGTCACTTCTCTCTTTTTCCCTAGTATTTTTGCAAGGGCTCTCTTTCGGCTCCAATGATTAACGTAAATACAGTAATACCCTGCTTTACGCGAGGGATACGTTCCAAAAATCGCGAATCGCGTTAACTGAATTTCGCGTATAACGAGGTTTATGATTAAACATAGTCAAAAATTATTACAAAAAAAATACAAATCATTTTAATCAATCACTTTAATTCTAGGAACACTTTATGCAATACATACTCTTATTTTTTACGGAGAAATACATCTATTGTCTTTTGGGTAACGTTTTGTTTACGTTCTTGTAAAATACGTTCATAACACCCAACACTGTTGGGGATTGGGATCCCGCGACCATAGAGAAGTTGATGACTACATTATATTTATACGCACTCTTTCGCGTAATTCGAGGCATTTAAGCGCGAAATTTGCAATTCGCGTTATAGTGAAACCGCGTATAACGGGGTCGCGTAAAGCGGGGTATACTAAATTTGAATTTAAATATTATTCCAAATTCACCACAATCCCTCAACCAACGAACAAAGAGTCGATCGTATGATAATTGTACATTAAAAAATCATAATACGAACAGTTTTATTCCTGTCGTTGACATGGACATATCTGTATTCAATGTATTTAAGCCCATCCTAACCGAGCGCGGGTAACCATACTTTTTTCGCCTCGTACAAATCTTTGGGTTTTGCTGAACGTGACGAGACTACAAACACTTTTTATAACAACACTAGTGCTTCAAACCGACGTTGTTTGTTAATAAATTCTTAGATTATACAACACTTGTAAATTATTTTATTTAAATAGAAACATTCAGTTTGAATTTAATTGTTTTAATCGTATATATTACATTTTCTTAAACCTTGATTTATATTGCTTTTGCCGTACCGTGCTTTTCAGAACATTAAGGCTTTAGCGGCAATCTGTTTTACGCGTTTTATAGCCTGCCTTCTGCCATTTCAATTTGCCAATTAACTGAGTATGCTTTAATTCTTCCATAAATCTTATTTATTATTCAAAAGAAAGAAACCTATCTTTATTTGGCAAATGTTCTTACATGATTTTACAATCGGGGAAATTATTATCTGTGTAATAATTTTCAATTCGTTTAGCTATAAAAAAATTGATTAAACGTTTTCATATAATTTTAATTGAACATATAAATACTATTGTAATTAAAATAAAAAATTAAAAAAGGAACTCATATAAAACTAATTTACCATGTTAAAGATTAGAGAGAAGTAATTACATGCTATGCGATATATCTAGTAGACTGTGACAATATTCCTTAGTTATTCCATCATTATACTCATATCTCTCTCTCTCTCTCTCTCTCTCTATATATATATATATATATATATATATATATATATATATATATATATATATGCCCACTGCAAGGGGCCACGATGACCGGACTCTACACTTCCTAGATAACCTACCCACGCCAACTCTACTAGTTCATGGTCTCCACTCGAAAATCTTTCGGTCCCCAACGATACGACCCCTTCTGCCACTTCAGACATCTATTAAACACGAACTTAAATAGTAAAATTTTATACATACATAAATGATAAATAATATTCGTAATCACGGAGAAATTATTATAATAATTTTGCCATTAGTACTTCAACTTTTTTTCTTAACATGTAACAGTTTTTTTACATGCAACTAAATATATATTTATTAGTTAAAGCAATATATGATTTAATATTATATACATTAATATTCACCTGTCACCAAAGTTCAAGACACTTCTCTCTCGCACGTACGGATCGATACGGAGACCGTGTTTGGTGTATGCGGTTATGGTGTGAACAAACCCACCAGTAATCGACGTACGATGGAATCTGCATATTGTTATTTCTACATACTATCTTTTGTATGATAAAATTCCACATGTCCCTCCCATATTGAATTCACTCTGACGCATAAACCTCACATTACATTTTTTTATGAGGTTTTTGTTGTTAACAAATTTGATTTTATTCGTTAAGGTTCTATATATATATATATATATATATATATATATACTAGCTGATCCCGCAAACGTTGTTTTGCAAAAAAAATTAAAGTTTTTAATTAACAAATGTAAGATAAGGGTTGATCGTAGAGGGGTGAAAATTTAGGTTTGTATGTATTTTTGTATGCTGTATCATAATAAAATAAAAACCAAAAAAATTGTCTAAAAAATTAAAAATAAAATTTAGGGGTGGACCACCCTTATCACTTAGGGGTATGGAAAATAGATAGCAGCCGATTCTCAGACATACTGAATACGCATGTAGAATTTGGTAAAAATCGGTCAAGCCGTTTCGGAGGAGTTCGTGTTTGAACACCGTGACACGAGAATTTTATGTATTATATATATATATATATATATATATATATATATATATATATATATATACTGTAGTGCGTATGAAGCATATACAGGACTGTTTGTAATATCGACTCTTGTGGTACACCATCTAAAATCTTGATCGCTCAAGACGTCGCGTATTTTAAATAAGTAGTTCAGTAAGTTTTTTATTCGTTTGTTTATTTATCAATTCAGAACGAAATTGTGACCTTGAGGTATCTAATTTTTTTCAAATTTGGAGCTTTTGTCACCATCAAATTCCTGCAGGTTTGAGTCAGTATTTACTTATTATTTATTTACACTTCGTTGTACACCATAGATAAAAATAAGTAAATTTTATAAAGGTACAACAGGCGGTCTTATCAGCCGTGGCGGTCTCTACCATACAGCCTTTGGATAGAGATGAGAGACATGAAGGAGAGAGCAGTTCAGGTTGTACATATATACAACATATGTACACACAAACACTCACACATATATATATTTTTCTCTGCAATGCGTTCGTGTCAATGTTGTAAACGTCACATAGGTAGTGTGGGACAGAGATAGTGCTCTACGAAGTCGAAATTAGACGATTGTCTCTTTCCAAAGGTCGATGTGAATTTTTTTTCGCCGAGTACTGTACGCATTGATTCAAAGATTTTTTTTAAAAATTTCGATTTGTAACAATTGAAAGTAACTACATGATATATTGAGTAATATACAGATAGGTTGTGTAGGCTTCATCAACGATCTCATGGTATCTGATAACTGGAACAAATATTAAATACCACGCCTCCACAGTAACATCTCGCCGTAGGCTGCATTGAGGCTTTACATCTGAGGTCAATAATATTCATTGTTTGTTTGCTTAGAGGCCATACATTTAAATTAGATTATCTTCATCTCTCTCTATGATATATTATACATGCTAACAGATAATAATACACTTTAAAACAATTCAATTGATATTTTATTTATTTATGAACAGGATACAAATACATCAAAAAGATTTAGTTTTACAATATATATGATAGGTTGCATACGTATTTATAGATACCACGGTACCAAAAAAAAATACAACCTTAAGCTATTTTAGGCGGATTAGGATACAACCCCCACCGCCTTTGTGGAGAAGATAGAGTTATACGGGATTCTTACCGACTACGCACGCAATCTTCTAGATATAGCCTACCAGGGTGAACATATTCCACGCTATTCCTGAAACCCTCGTGATCGCTGAAGCTATTGGGAGTTTAAGCCTTCTGCCCTAAACACCCGGTAGAGTAAGCATAAAAATGTGAACTAATGTAAACAAAATTTTAAAATAGAGAAATAAGAAGGCAATGTTTGAACGAGAATTAGAACGAAAGGATGAAATAGAATGAATTGTGAAAAGAAAGAATAGAACGATAGATTATGTGAAGAATTACAGTAGAGAATGGAAATAAAAAAAGAGAGTGAAAAAAATTAATAAGACGAAACATGACCCTGTTCTTCCTAGAGTATCTCTAGGTACGATGCCCCATTGAAAAAAAACGTAAACATCCGCGATTTCGAAGGCTTCGTTTCTGGTAGCGGAACACCATACTCAAGGGTCGTCGCGAGGTACATCTCTGAGCTGACGTCGTCTTCGAGCGGCATCTGAGCTTTCCCGATCCCATTCAGCTGCCTCCTTCTGGACCAGAAATATCTGGCAGAAGAAAGCCACTGACGATACCCCAACCTTAAGACATCAATGAACTTAAAACAAGGGTATCAAACGCACTCTGACTTAAGGATAAACCACAAACAAACCCATACGGATTTTAAATATTTTATTCGAATCAATGCAAAATATTCGAACGTGAACATTCCTTTACCCATACGGTAAGTTCTAACCGGTACAATATTTGTAAATCCATTACCACATGCTCTCGAATCGACCGAGCATCGCAGCGCAAACAGACGACTGTAACTCGATATTTGTGAATAAACTGATCTCAATACTTCGAGTTTGCTTTGAAATAATTGAGGTTGACTCGCAATTGGTCCGGATTAAACCGCTCGGTCACGTACAAGTGTAATGACTTCGTATTGAACAAATAGTAAGGTAATTTCCATCTAAAGATCATTTTAATACGTCATTTTAAAATTATTAATTTTCAAGTTGGCACTTAAAACAAAGACAATATTTAGTAGGGATCATTTAATAGGCTCAATTTTCGTGTAATAAATTTGAAAGGTTTGTAAATGAAAACATAAATATCCTTTCAAGTTTAATATTTAAATGACTAAGAAGAGAGAATTTCTCTTACTCTTCTTCGATTTTTTCAGCCTATGGATGCTACTGTAAGGTTTACACCTTCGCCAAATATCGTCACGCTGATCGCTGCCTACTGCATATAGCAATTTCCTGCGACCATAACTATCTTGTCGGTACAGTGGTCCGGTTTGTGGTCATCACTAAAGACGATTTCTTTGAACTACGTCGATGATCTTGGTTCTTCCTCGGACCTCATTTCTGATTTGACCACACAGTGAAACTCCGAGCACAGCCCTATCCATTGCCCTCTGGATGACCATAAGCTTTTTTATGAAGCGATATGTAAGTATTTAATGGAATCAGGCATTACCTTGCGGAAGTCCATCCTAAGTAAGAAAACGACCAATATTTAGCCACTTCCGCAAATGCAGTGGTAGTCGTGCAACAAAGTGCACCGCCCGCCAGCCCGCTGATAAATGCGCATGCGGCAAACAATGTGAATTACACAACTGCCACCATTAAATCACTCAACACGTATTTCACCCCTCCACAGGCCATCTTCTTATGTTACACCGATTAGTGCCAAACACAGAGTCAAAGACACAAGACAGAGACACAGAGTGAAATAAATCATATTTCCTATCATCGCTTTTGAGTGCTTGCGATATATAAGTGACCACGTCTCGGAACCGTCAACTCAACTGTCAAACATTTGTCATCAATCAAAATCAAAAATCCTAAAAAAATAATATAATAATATGATCACATCATTACAAAAGTATATAAATGTACGGATACATAACCTTATTTATGTAATAAAATACTTTTTAGTTATTATCATTTAATTAATGAACAAATAATTGAGAAATACATTCATTATATATATTTTTTTGAGTTGACCTTTTTAATTACAAAGTCACACGGGATGACTAGATAAAAATATAAATAATTAATAAATTACAATTATATATATAATTATAATTTACAATGTTTTAGTTCTTCAGTATCTTATTAAAAAGTTATTAAATAATGGTATGCGGTTCTGAGACGTGGCACCTTACGATTGGACTTATAACAAGGCTCGATATACTTAGACATTAACGGAGAAACCTTGTTCGGAGTTTCACTGCGAGATCGAATAAAAAATGACGAGACACGCAGAAGAACTAAACTCACGGATGGAGCTCCAAGAATTGCACGTCTGTGGTGCACCCGAAGGCTGTTAGTTCCAAAAGGTTCTCGAGGTGCGACTAGGAACCGGTAGTAGCGTCGCGGCTAGGCCTTCCACCAAGTGGACAGACGACATAATGTCGCGGAAAGTCTTTCACAGGAAAGCTTATGCTTTATAGTGAGGATAGAAATAAGGATCTTTACAAATAAATAGAATTGGAGTCTCCGTTTGTAATTTTATAATAACCGCTTTTTACTATATGTATATCAATATATATACGGTATGTATATAAAAAAATATTTGTTATTAATTTTGGTCTGTCTAACTGTTTGTTCAGGATATTCTCTGAAATGGCTTGATCGATTTTGACGGCACTTATACTGGCAAGTAGCGAATGTAATAAGGAGTAACACAGGCTAGTTTTGTTCGAAAAATTCTTGAACAAAAAAAAATTAAAAAAAGAAATATTATTTTTGGTAAAATTTCACGTGGACGAAGTCGCAGGTATAGATAGTATAAAAATAATAATAATCATCATTTAAGCCGTATGATTTTCACAGCTGGATATAAGGTCACCCAATGAAAGCGATCTTCGTGAAACGCAAGCACGAGTTTAGATATCAAAATGAATAAATAATGAAAATAGAATGCCTATAAATAAAAGATAATACATATTACACAGCGTGAAAAAAAATACAGTTTAATTACCTGAATAGACGGTTCCTGATCACGAGAACGTGAACAGTCTTGAGGTTAATTAATATAATATAAGGGTGAGTTCACACTGAAACAATGAACACACGCTCAGCGGCAATATAATAGCATATCAAACCTCTGCATGTGAACTTAACCTTTGGATCAAAACAAAAGCGAATGACTGCCAGGTTGTACGTTCACTAATTCATTGATTAGCAACCTTGACACGAGACGAGATAAGACAATGCGAAATCTCAACTCCCCCGGAATCGAGCCCGCAATCCTCGTCTTAATACAACCACGATGTATTGAAACTTGACACAACTATAATATTTATTATGTCTAGTTTATTTTTTTCGTTGTCTTACCTTTCAGGATATGGTTTCTCCTCCTCGTATTGTTTTATTAACGCTGAAGTGATTTCGTGAAATTGGACCAACTAACCTTCATCTCAATTATTTTAATACACTTGTTTTTTGTCAACTTTTGTAGCATGAAATTCAGCAAATCGCTAACCAACCGTCCAACGAATTTGAATTAACCATCTTATGACATTGCATCTCACTGTCTTTTCTAGTTACTATTAGTTATTTATTTTTCAGTCTTTTTTGGCTATCGTCATCACCATCACCTTTTCTAAAGATATCAGTCTATTGCGCGGTATCTGATAGTTTTAAAATAATCGACGATTCCTAAGCGCATGAAAATTCCTATTTGACTAAAGATATTTTGAATTTGTCGTCATAAACACACTACAAGGTACAAGCTTCCTCAAAAGATATCTGATGTACCATATTCAACAAGGTTGGCAGGCGAATTGGCGATCGCAGTTTTGTACTATGGTACGCAAAGGACCCAGCTACCCATCCTCGTAAAACTTGTGTATCATACACAAAGTGTGAATTATATAAGGTTTTATTCCGAGAATCAAACTCGCGACTTGAGATCGCAAGTCTCAAACCTTACCACTGGACTACTACTGCTATTTTTATTACATATGTGTATTTAAATTATTTAATAATGTAGCTCTGATGAGTTTCTTATATTTGTTCTTAGGTCTGGGTAGTTTATTTATCAAAAAAATGGTCGATCAGTGGTAGTCCAGCGGTAGATGACTGAGGATAGCAATCATATGTCACGGGTTCGATTCCAGAAATAGTCTTATAAAATTCACAGTTTGTGCATTAATTATATAGGATTGCCACAGACCATATACTGGTTTCAAAAGGATCAACAGCATCATCCTCTGTGTACAATAATACTTCACTGCGATTACCAACCCGCCAGCGAAGTATGACAATTACGGTATATCTCCCCCCAAATATATTTGGGGGAGGGGTAAAGATGAAGAGGACTTATTGATCGGCAATTTTTCCTAATAATCTTATTTATTTTTGACTCTACTGTTTGGTTATGTATTATAGTTGCAGTAAATAATCAGAAGGAAAAGCCACTGTACATATTTTAATAGTTTAAAAACACAGATTTACACATAGACACTTTATTAGATATAGTCTGAATTATATTAAAATAATCAAGCGACATCATTGCCTGGGATTCTTGCATTAAGTCTTGCGGTGGAAGGCTATGGGTTGAAACGGCCGGGGAGGGTGAGGGGGGAGGAGGAAGAATTGAATAAAGAATTTTTCAATTTATATTTGATAGTCGAACTGGCAATACGGGATCGTTAGTGACTTTTATTAACTGCTATGCCACCGTCTACATATTAAAATAATTAAGCGACTGGGATTCTTGCACTAAGTTTCGCAGTGGAAGGCTATGGGTTGAAATGGCCGGAGAGAGGGGGGGAGGGGAGAGAGGAGGAGGAGGAGGAATTGAATAAAGAATTTTTTGATTTATATTTGATAATCGAACTGGCAGTACGGGATCGTAAGAGACTTTTATTAACTGCCGTGCCACCGTCTACGTATTATACAGTTAAACAATTGTATGACATAACCTCATGACTCATCGTAGCGCCTGGGTCGAATTTCGTAAGCTAACCTCGCACCCACGCGCCGCGGGCGAACCCTAGTTATTGCTGGCTGAATGAGATTAGAGTACTTGTGGGCCCACAAACAAAACTAAATTAATCAAAACGCACTCTGACTCACCGCCAACACTCGCAGACTGACGGCGTCTGGCACCCATAACCAGATGGATGATTTCGTATTGTAACTAAATAGAACCATTATTTATTCGACTTAAAGTTTATTTAACTTATTCATATATACAGTACTAAAATCAACTGACTTTATCAAACTTGGTGCAGTCTTGTAGTTTTATAAACTAAGGACTCACTTAAATCTACAAGCTTAAAGCAACGAGCTATTCCGTATTCGCAAAAGAAAGATATGAGTGTAAAGTGGAGTTGAAGGAACGAATGTAAAGTGACACCATCACCTCTCTTATGACAGATAAAGAATGCCGTTGTAAATTCATAACACAATCCACGAGTTATCAAAAAGGTTATATAAAATATTATATACTAGATTAAAAAGATACAAAATCTAAAAATACGGAATATGAAATTTGTAAACTAAATGATTTAAAAGAATGTGGCGAAAGAAAAGAGGAAATGCTTGTAAGGATTATAAATGAAAAGAAGAGAGCAAAAGAAAACGACGATGAAAGAGGATGAAGCAATAGAGATAATAAAAGATGGCAGAGGAGAAGAAAAATAAAATAGTAGCAAAAAATTCTAAATAATAACTCATCTGTCTCTTGAGTTACAATTATGAATCCTCCTCTGGTAAGAGTATATGATTTCTAACTCTAACTGAAGTCAATCGTCCAATCCAACTTGTCTGGTCAGTGTTCGGAACACTCCTAATCTTCTTATCTAATATCTCTCAGAGCAGACGAATGTAATCTACGGTACAGAAACGTAGTCTTTCATTTCTAGACTCATATCACAAGGTCACCCAAGGTACTCATGTGAGGTTTTGAGACGGCGATTGTCGTAATTACATCAAAAGATCTAAGTAAAAAGGTCCTTAAGCAACCACAAGTAAGTTTTGCATCCCATCGGATTAACAAGGTTGTATATCAGTGGGCAAGTGGATCTTGACGTTCTAGTATGGAAACCACGGGATGGCGAAGTATAAGACGTCCGCCCTAAGGTGGACAAACCACCTACTTGTTAGGCCTTTAGAAACACACTGGATACAGGTTTCTTCCTACCGATTTTATTTAAAATTTTTAGGGATAGCTTTCTACTTGTCAATGTGAACACGGCTTTATAATTTACTATGCTCTAATATTGGTTAGATGATAAATAACTATTTTCTTAATTTAAAATTATAAACAGCAATCTCCCGTAAAGCAGATTAATTCCGCGTTTTAAAGAGGCGCATGTGACCCCGTATAACGCATTATGTACATCCCCTTTTTACTTTCCTATTTAAACTTAGCTTGAAATGCAAAAACGTGAGGTAAATTAATCTTTAAGAGTATAATTACTAGAAAATTCACAATCCGAAAATATACAGTATCAAATTCTCGCGTTATAGGAGGAAATACTTGTTATATGAGGGACATGAAAAGCTTTATTAGGTACTTGACCTTACAATAGATTAGATTATTGTAGTTAGATATCCTATAGGCATTTTAGCCAAAGATTATTCTGTGAAATATGTGTTGTTTTTTCACTAATTGATTAAAATTAACAATTTTTTTAGATTCATCTTTTTATTATTTATGTTATTAATTTTAATGATTATCATTAAAATGTATAATAAAAATATGAGACATTGATTTACACTACTAAATGTTATATTTACGTCATTTTACATGCAGCAGAGTGGCGCAGTGGAAGCGTGCTGGGCCCATAACCCAGAGGTCCGTGGATCGAAACCACGCTCTGCTATAACCTTTTTTTTAATACAATAGCATTAACTTTGTTTTGTGATTCAAAATATTAAATCCTAGCCATAAAGAGCACAGGTTATTGATTTCATGTAAGTTTGGATATATCACCAAACTTTATTAACTTTACAAAATTATCTATTTTTTACAAAATATTGTAGTCGATGAATCCAACGAAAAACAACAAAAAACTCTATTTTATCAAGGCCATATATTTTTATACGAGTAGTTTCGTATAGTGTTAAATGATTTATTTCATTTATTTAATTAAAAACAATAGTCTTCTTATAAAGTGATTTTTTTTCTTAAAATTTTTTAATGTTAACGGTATAAATAAAAGTGTGCAATGATCATAAGTAGTGGGTTCGATATCCGGGATACAATCTTATATAAGATTGCCACTGCTCACAAATAAATTTCCTGAGGATATGTAGCAGTATCCTCTGCGTACCATAATACCACACTATCTTCAACCTACTCCCATGGGTGGCGATTATGGTATATCCCCCATAGATATCTTTAGAGGAAACTTATACATTGCAATGAAGCGATGGAACAATAAAAATCTTCTATCTTTCTTAATAAAATTATCTATAAGATAAATCGCCTTTATATATTGGTGGAGGCCTAATGCTTGCAGTGTAAAAGAACAAACATATATTCCATATGGTGTATAATTAACTTTTATTTATATAAATAATAAATACATTTATATTCATCAAAGCAATAAAATCGATATTCATTTGCTCTAAATTATAATAATAATTAAAAATGTTATTTAAATTACATGTAGCTATAAAAATAAATAAGCATGACCCATCGGTACAGGTCGAAGCTTGTAAGTTCTGTTTGCCGACGTGCTGATGAACTTCACGGAGGTTTCGCTCCATTCACAAAGCAAACAAGTCCCAGCGCCACCACTCAACCGTCTCGAGAACCGGTAGCAACCTTCTAATGTACCTTGCATATATACTATATTGTTAGTTTATACTAGAAAGGTGTTCATCTGATTATAAATACTTTCTGTCAGTGTACAACGATATTTAATATAATAATAATGTAATATAATATAAATATGTATATTTATATATTTATATTGTCTATGTTACAATAAAAGTATTGCACCTTTGTTTTATATCCACACGCACATGATACCCACACACACATATACATGTACATGTATATAAAAATATTATTAAATGTATATAAATAAAAATGATCCAAATGTCAAACACCCCAGTCATAAACCCATACTCTGGTTAATTAATAATTAATAATTCTGTAGAGATGCTTAGGTTAGGAATCAGCGCTCTGGGTATGACAACTCCGTTGAATATATACATACATATATCAGGCTGTAACGATATTTATATATATATATATATATATATATATATATATATATAATATATATATATATAAATATAAAAAGCCTGATGTGGTTCTACTGTCGGCTTCCTTATATCTCAAGAGGTAACTAGGTAACAACTGAGTCTGCATGCTTCACCTTACACCAGGTCTTCGCTTTCCATGAGGACAAGAAAGCGTTAATAATTAATAAATTAGTTAAGTTAGTAATTCCAGATGGTTATTTATATAAGATTTTTTTCTTATAATTTTGTGTTTATCTTGTTAAAAATAAAATAAAAAAGAAATATATTCACGTGTATATATAAGATTAAGTCAAAGTTTATTCCCCGTACATAATAAATGCTTAGTCATTGTAAGCATATAATATATTATATGTAAAAATACATGAATATTTGTCTGTGTTAAGTATGCTCTATTTAATTTAAAATATGATTCAAAAAGCGTTATAAAATATTATTTTTAATTTATAATTCTTTTTAAAAAAAAATCAGTAACAGTCACTGGCCGACATGCGTTAACGGCGCCATAATAAAAGAAAAGCAAACATTTGAAAATATCAACTACAAACATTTCGAAAATGGAACTCTCGAAATGGCGGCAATGTTTGCGCGGGAACCCGAGGAGACACTGCACTCGTGACGTAAGAAGGATGACAAACACGCGGCGCAAATGCTCTCCGAGATATTTAAATCCTAAATATTCACCGCATTCTTCACTTTCAAGTCGATTAGTCAAAAAGGTCGGCGGCTTTTAAACATATGCGAACAAATCCTTTGCGACGACGTCGACGGAATTGTGAACTTTTGAATGCACAAAATCGCTTAAGTACAAATAACAGGAAAAACCTTAATTTCAATACAATACTAAATGCTATAACTGAACAATATATTTGACCAGAGATATGTACAACTACTAAAGTAATTGTACTCGATTTAGCTGTCGAACTGCAGCTAAAAGTCATGTACGATTCACTAAATAGATGACCCCGTCGTGATCACAAACATCATATAAATATATATTATATATATCTTAAGTATATATTTAAAAGAACGTTGGACGGCGACGATGGGATGCCGTCACATTTCATGTAGCACCTATATAGGCTTGACGTTGAACGTGTCGGATGATTTGTCACTTGTCAAGCTGCTTTCGAGCCTGCAGATGATCATGGTATCCTAGTGAGAAAGTATGCTAGACATGGTGCATGACGTCATGAGGCTCTCGTGGTGCTGAAGCACCATCAGTGGCAGCTGCAACAACGAATCTTACGTTTATTCGTTAAGCTATTTATTTGTAGTGTCTTTTTGTATTTATATGCTATATTTTGTAGTCTCTACTTTGTTATTCATGAACAAAAATAAAAACAAGAATAATAGATATACACAAAGTTGAGCTGTGGTAACCTAGATATATATTTTGAGACACTAATAACGAAAGAAGATTGCCACTGCTGAAAGAAGTTTCCAGAGGATAGACAGCAGCGTTATATTCGTACAATACCACACTGCGATCTTCAACCATGTTTGATCGTCAGCAATGGCAATCATGGTATATCCCCCTATATATCTACTATAGTTGAATGAATCGTATATCGCGGGTTTGATTCCAGGAAACAATCTTATATAATTCACAATTTGTGAATTAATTAAATAAGATTGGTGCTGCACAAACACAAGTTTACAGAGCATGGGCGGCAGGATCCTCTACCATAATACCACACCTCGATTGCCAACAAGGCGGGATCGTGTGACAATCGTAGCGATTAAAGTACATGGTACTATTGTTGAAGGCAGTACAACAAATTGACCATATTCAATGTGATATATACACAAAATACTAAACTAATACGTCCGTGTTTATTGATTATATTTAATCAATTCATACAGGACTTTACACACAATTAATGGTCAAATTAACAAAAATGTCTTTTCCGTACACTGCTTTCGCCAACCCGCGTGCCTAGCATGATGATTACTGTATATCGCCCTTTAGATATTTTTGGGGGAGGCCTATAGGCATACGTATATGATAAGCTTGATATAATCATCACCAATTAAGTCGTAAGACATCCACTGCTGGGCATATGCATCCCACATAATTTTTAACAGGACCGGTTTGAAAAGACCTGCATGCAGCCTCTTTTGACAAACTTAAAAAGTTCTCCTGTCATTAAGTTAAGAGGGATTAAAATTGCCTCACTAATAAACGACGATAAAGATAGGCCTGTCAAATATTACAGGGTCATAGTTCAAAGTTTGATCAAAAGAAACAGTACTAAAAAATAACAAAATATGAATATAGAAATAAAATATATCTAATAAAAGCTAGAAATAATGAAGTGAATTTGAAATATTGGTGTGAGAAAATGTGAAAACCATTATAGGATTAGGAAACAACATATTAAAAATGTACAGCCAGGTCCAAAACTAAATAGGAGTGTAAAGAAGAAATGAATATTTATTTACTTTATTGGAGATAGACAGTAACAAAAGGCAGTAAGAAAGTACAAACTTAGAAGCTTAGAAATATAAGATTAATTACAGTTGTTACCTTATAACTATCTCACTGAGAACATATAATGATTTATAGTCAAACAATGAAAAAAACAAATAAAAATAAAGACATTACTGAACAGGGATCAAAGACTATGGTTTATACATTTATATTATGTTTGTTTATAAATTTATATTATATCTACATTATGGTTTAAATTGCATTTTATGTACTCAATAATTTGGAATGAAATTGTTTTTTAAAAGATATGAGAGAGCACGAGAATATATCAATATCACTAACATATGAATTGTGGAGGTCACACATTCTGTATAAGGGTGCACGTTTACCGATATTTGTCCTAGCCGTTGATAAAAAAGAGAGATCTAGAAATAAGAATAAAGAAGAATAGATGAAGAAGTTTCCTAAAAAAGAGAGGTTACAATGGGTTCGTTAAAAACACACGTGTTAAAAATTAACAACAATAGGTTGTGTGGAATTATACTCACAAAAGCCAATACGGGCCATGCGAATCGGACGTTGGACAGCTAGTATATGTATCTATATTTATACTAACATAAACAAACCCTGTAAACCTAGATCTGTCATAATTCTAATTAGGGTTTTGATTATTGACGAAAAATTTTATTAAAATCAAGAAGTGATCGTCCAAGAACGGCGCGAGCCGACTCCAGCACCGCCCCCATCACATTAGCATGTAACCCATTGTGCTGTCAATCAGGAGGGAACGCACGGGCCGTCTTATCACCGACAATCTACATACAGATGGCCCGAACACAAAAACGGAAAACCCTAAGTGCTGAGAAATAAAATGGCTGACGATATATGCAGAACTGACATGCGATAAAATTGTAGTAAATTTAGATTTATTAAGAGATTGGAGTTGCGATGAAATGCGAACTTTACTTTTATATAAAACAAGATGTCTTCTTCCCGCTCTACGATCTCAATAAACCTTCTCTAAAAAACCTTGCTAAGAAAATTTTGCAAAATCCGTTCTTAGTTGATTTTAAAATTTAGTAAAATAAATATTTTTACTAAATTTCAAGTCTTTAAACCTAATAGCGTCAGAGTTATAGTGATGAGTGAGTAAGAGTTGTTTTAACAGCATTATATCTTTGCAAGAACAAATATTTATTTTACAAGCGTTATCATTTTCGAAAATAAATGAGTTTTGAACTAAATTATTTATAAACGGTTGAAATTAATGATTATGAGATTTTTCTAATTATGTTTAATTTTGATTTGTCGTCATAGAAAACTGATCTGAAAATTGTCTCTCTAATAAATTAGCTATGCAATATAAGTCTCTTAACAAATCTAATGACATACTACTATGATAAAAAATCAAAGTGAAATTGAGATCTAAAATTCCCTGGCATTAGTAAGACTGGAATTTTTTCCTTTGTTGGTAGGACTGTCTTTAACATTTGCCAAGCGTCTGTTTGTCAAGAGGTTTATTTATCTCTAAGCTACACGAATTTTAGTCAAATATTCCAATTCAGTCTAACACGTCAAGTGTCGATTGGTGCCAAAATTGCTCAATTTTACAGAGAAAAGGTCAAAAACTCGACTAACAACGTTTCGCAACCACCGTTTTCGCCTCATTTGGCTCCGTGCGACTTCTGGTAACTCAACAAACTCAAAAGCCAATGCGTAGACGCCGTTTTGACATGATTGAGGAAATATAAACCTGACTGGAAAAAGCGTTGGCAAAAGTGCGTTTTATCAGACGGGTATTACTTTGAAAGAGATGGAATGGATTTAGAATAATAAATTAAATAAAGAATTTAAATTTTATAAACAACAGATAGATTCTATCTTACTATTTGATCACAGTATTATGTATATAAAAGACTCAAACCTGTCTTTAAGAATTTCCTAAAATCATTTTAATACAACACATATGTGATTCAAAAACTTCAAAGGTTCAACTTTTGCATTCTATAAACAAACTTCAAACCGTGGATGGGGCCCAGTGTTAGTGTATTAAAACGATTCAATGATTTAATAACTTAAGATTGAAGTTAAGATATACTTTAAAAGATAGTAAACATTAACAAGCAGAAACGAAAGCAATATTTTTTGATAAAAAAAAAAACAAAGCCATGGACGCTGCCACAAGTGTAGCAGGAGGATATAGGAGAAAAAGAGTGTCACTAATGTTTAAGAGGTAAACCTAGCTTAGTCTAGCATATAGTACTTCAATGAACCATAAAGAAACTTTCGAAATTCTTTCAAGTGATCAAATCAGCAATAATAACTCGTACACGAATAAAAATATCCAACATATATATATATATATATATATATATATATATTATATATGAATTAGCACGTTGGAGTTGAAAGTGGGCAAGCTACAAACGTATAGAACAGATGGTCGCTGTAGTGGACTACGGACTGGCATACGCGAAACTTAGTCCAAGTACATTAAGGACATGTGAACTTTATAAGGTTGCCATAAGACGTATGCCCAGCTGTGGACAAACTATGTATATAACAATAGTTGATAAAATAGTGTTAAAACACTTAATTTGATTACGTTAGTTAATAAATACATATAAAAAACTTTTTAGTTAAACGGTTTTTTGATATCCATATTGTGGTGGTTGTGGAAAAATATGTACTTAGTCCGCCATACTGGAACGGCGTCCATCTTGAATTTTAAATTTTGACATAATCATCGTGTTTTACTAGTGTAGCCCTTTCATTTGATACCCATATTGAGGGTGTTAAGGAAAAATATGTAATCCGCCATTTTGTATCGGCGGCCGTCTTAGATTTATAATGTTATTGATTTTATTATATTGTATTGTCATCTAAATTAAATGTGTGTACCAAATTTCAGATCAATCTGACAACGGGAAGGTGCTTAAATTTCAATTTATAATTTTGACCCAAATAAACAAATTCCGTACGGGTTGAACTAAATAAAACCGTTTAAAAAGACACGTGGGTTGAAAAGTGAAACCGACGGTATGAATTTAAAAAAAAATAAGATATATATTTCTTATTAATTATGATTGCACACAAACCTATTGTGCGCAATCAATAAAACAATCGACCTTTCGCTATAATGGAAATCACTGAGTTAAGCCTTCTTTACACTGTACGATTAATTCAATTTATAAAAAAAGGTTTTCTTATATAACAGATGCAACGGCATTCCATTCCATTTGTTGTAGGTTTTCAAAAATATAACGAGGAGAATGTATTGCTCATTAACTGTCGATTAATGATACAATACACGCAACTATCGAAAAATCAATGGTTTTAGAAATAATAAATAACTAAATGATAAAATGTACAGTAATATAATATATAAAATCATAATAAAATCAATTATGGTTTTTCAGTAGTAACGTCGATCGTACAGGATGATCGGAAAGGAGTATAAAGTTTAAAAGTTTTTCGGTGACAACAAAAAAAAAATTGCTATGCATACTTTCCCCAAATGCTTTTACAACTTTAATCAGACACCATTTATGTATATTTATATAAACAGTTACACAAGTTTCTACTTAAATTAATAATTGGAATACTGTATATGTCGTTTCGTCGTTGATTTATTTTACAGAAAACCCGATTGATTTTAACCACCCAAACTTTGAAAATTTGTATACTAGATGGCAAAAGGTTGTTGATAACGATGGTGAATATATTGTTGATAAGAAATAAAAAAAAATTAAAAATGTAGTCGTGTGAATTTAACTTTAGAAGGTGACTTTACTTTTCGGTTCCCCTAATATATGTCAAAGACAGATAAAGATGGAATTTATTTATTCGACACAAAAAGAACGGAAAAGGAACGGTCTCCGTTGTCATCTTTCGAAAGAAGAAAAGAAACAGAAGAAGAAGTTTAACTGCACCTTGTTGGCGTCGATATAAAAAATTAATAAAAATCACATAGTCTAAAATAATTTATCCATTGATAGAATTATTAAAATTAAATATATTGTTTAATTATTACTAATATATGATGCAAAATATGTTATATTTGTGTTGTTTTTTAACATCAATAATTAGTGGAGAAGTAATTTGTGCAGTCGTCGATGTCTTATGGCTGAAAGGCGCGCACAGGGCGGCAATTCAATTATTAAGAGAAGTCAATTCGAAGTTTCTCGATAGATGTATAACCCGTTTTAATATAAAATATATGTATGTTAAATATGGGGACGTTACTTATGAAGTACATAAAAGACTATTATCATGAAAAAATAATAAAGAAATAAGTCCCTCAGAGATTAATTCAAATTAAATTCTATTAAAAAGTACTATTTGGGCATTTATATGTTAACATATGTTATGACTAAAATTATCAAAAGTGACAAATAATAAAATAAATTAAACAAAAGTAAAATTACTCATTTATAAAGTATACAAAATATCATTTTCAGAAACATTGAAAATACCACAAGGTACACGAATTACAATGGAGTAAGTACACTCAAATACAAAAGTGGCTAAAGATGTCGCCATAAATAATAGCATATCATATGTCTCACTCAACATCTCAATTTACTCGCTTCTGGAAACCACGAAACTGTATTAAACTTACAACCATATAAAACATTTTATTATAACTGTACAACTATTTGCAAATGATAACATTACAAAAAAATAAATATGTCGTCGCGTGTAAAATCGTATCGTTGTCGTCACGTGTTAGTAGGCACTGGCGCAGTCTCGCGACCTCGAGATATAACACCGACTCATCTCGGATAGGCCGCGCTCTGCAACGCGATTGCGACGATTCGCCTTTGCCGCTTCAATCGAAGCCTACACAGGATTAAGCATTTACTTATTACACCGTTACTTTGTACAGGTTACGAAATAAATGAACGCTCCAAAAGTCTATCGTTCTTCACGGCGTTATCTGATCGGAGGTAGGCAGTGCAACGGAAGGATGTGAATAAAAATTCGTTAATTCATCATAGGAACTTTTAACAGAACTGTTATTATCTTATAAATATGTTTTTAATCTGTTTTATTTTTTACTCTACTCTGCTTGGCAAGGTGTTATAGTTGTGGAGAAGAAGCAGAAAAGAACTCCACAACAACAGATCTTTTGATATTTATATTAAATTATTTATTAGTTCCAGTAAATAATTATTAGATTTCGAATAAATTGTAACTTGAATGTCAGTTTTTCGTTATATATTTTGAAATTTTATTTACAGTGTTTCGTTAATAATATCCTGTTGACTTCTTTCTTATACCTACTTAAATTAACAGTTCAATTTATTATTATTATAATTATATATGTAAGTAACCTAATAAAATTTTTATAAATGCTAAGGAGGGTCGTTGCACAAAAAAGGTTGGTAAACACTGACTTAGATGGAGCCTTATAACTTGCTATGAGCGTCTGTGGGTAGAAACGAAAGCCAATTCAATTTATAAGGCCTATACCAGTCCCTCTTTCAACAACCCTTGACATGGCACGCGCATGTGAATCTATCAAATGCTAAGAAGTTACGTCTTCCACTTCTTGATAAAGTAAAAAAAAAAAACTTGTTAAACCATAGTACTGACTTTCTTCACTTATATAATCTATTCTTCTCCAGAATGCTCCCTCTCGATATCAGGATGATCAGGAATCGTTGCGAATTCAAAGCGAAGTTTAGACACCTGTTGTTTGACAACCTGATCAAGTCATTACGATAATTGGATTTTATTATTTAATATATTTATTTAAACAGTATATGTATGTATTTAAATATATATATGATGTTTATATTTTTTTTTATTTTGTCTTTCATGATACTTGTTGTCAAACCTACTTTTATTGATTTATCTTTGCATCGCCTAACGGTTAACTGGCAGAGAATATTTTCGGTATTAATTTCGCAATTATACATAAAATGTGTAAAAAGTGTTTAAAAAGTAAAACTCACACGTATGACGTTATACACAAATAACTTCAATAGATGTTTATAAATCTAAATCCCAGGTGTCATTTCAGTTTATTTTATATAAATTAGACCTAAAAATAAAGATTTAAACATCACAATACGTACTCTAATGAGTCTAAAGTACAAAAACTAATTAACATTGACTCGTACCCGACCGCGTGTGCGTTCGTCAGTTTAATCCGTTCCAATAAACGTATGAGTAATATTATATTAACATATGCAGGTGAAGGGCATTTCTTGGCATTGTATTCCTCTTCGATACTGACGAGTGTATAATTATATATTAACCTATGATACAGAATGATTTGTTAAAGTGTAAATCTTTAACTGGTTGAATCTAAAGCTCTTTTTCTGTCATTTAATACATAAATGAATATATTCAAAACCATAGATTCCAAAAATATAAAACAACCCCATGATTAGGTAGAAATAAAAAGCATTTTTATAACTTGGAATACTACATATTGAAATTTATTGTAGATTATTATCTGTGCTTGCATATTTAATACTGCCAGAAGTAATTGACAAAGCAGGAAAAATTTAATTAATGTAACTTATTTTAGATTTTTTTTTCTAACAAATGAGCTATAGATTCATTGCTTTAAAGATTTTACTTTTATATCTGTAACCAATCATCCTGTAAGAAAAGGACCAATATTTAGCCACTTCCGCACATGCCGTGGTAGTCGTGTAATAAAGTGCACCGCCCGCCAGCCCGCTGATAAATGCGTATGCGGCAAACAATGCGAATCACACGACCACCACCATCAAATCACTCAACACGTGTTTCACCCCTCCACGGGGCATCTTCAGTGTTCATGAGTTATGTTACACCGATTAGTGCCAAACACAGAGTTAGTCACAAGTATTAAGTATATACACTAAATATTGGTCCTTTTCTTACTTAGGATGGACTTCCGCAAGGTAACGCCTGATTCCTTTAAATACCAATCATTCTGTATAAATGTTCCGTTATATTTCTCAACAAATAATGTATAATTTATTTAAAGGAGAAATCAAGGCAAACTGGATCCATTCGTATATAATTTTTTTCTATTATTTTTCCTATCAAAAGAGTATATGGGAGACAAGAAAAGTAAATGTCGTTAGAAATATGTAATTAATTTGCAAAAATAAGAACAAAGTTGAATCGGCCCCGGAACACGGCACGTCCGATGTTATCTCACAGCGAAATCATAATGCATTAAGGTAACAGCATCGAGACGGCGCATAAAGGAGTCAGAGGTCGTGGATAGCCGTTAAAAATGACCCCCCGATAGCTGGGCCGACACACCTGCGCAGACGACGCGTGCGGTCGCCTACGAGGTGTGAATGAGGCTTTATATTCTTAAGTCTATCATGGTCAATTTAATATTGAAATACACTTGAAGGATACATCGACAAAAAACTGATTGTTTTACATGATCATCTGATTATTAAAAAAAAATATTTATTTATTAATAGTATAGACATTCAAGAATAGAAAGATACGTATACAATAGAAAGTGAGATAATGAATCGGAAAGCGTAACTTAGGATTATCACATTATGTGAACACCTGGGTTATATCATCGGAAGAAGCTGAATGCAGTTTCTTACAAGTTTCATAGGAAATCTATTTGTGAGGTCTACGTCGACCATAGAATGCCCTAAGGTTGAAATCACGTCTTGTAAATAAAAAAAAATAAAGCTAACAAGAAAAAAATGTCAACCAAAGTATTCTGTTGGGATGGAAATGAAAGTGAGATAAATGAAAGGATTACAAAAAATGAAAGGAAATTTGTGAAAAATAAAAGATGGATGAATAAATAACATTGAGAAGGAAAAAGATGAAACGGGAATAATAAAATCTGTGAAAAAAAAATATTTTGTAAAAATAGTCTCTGTGTACACAAGACTGCGAAAGTACGGAGGGCCCTGAAACCGAAAAAAAATAGTATTAATAATTTTTTTCATTCTCCAGTGGGACAATCTGTTTTATGTAACTTTTGGAAATTACAGCAATGATTTTTTAAGTCCTCCCTTTTTAAAAAAGCCTCTTGTTCCCCATATCTTTTTTCGGGACAGACTTGTTTCACTAAGTTTTTCAGTATTGTTTTATTTATTTTTATTATGTCGTCCGTCACAATATCTGGCATTACATCTTCTTCTTCACATTTTCTTTTATTCTTATTGCTTTTATTTACATACCATCGTACATATATGCATCGTCTTCCATCCTTCGCCACATTTTCTTACAATTCTCATTCGGTTTATCTTTAAATGCATTCATTTACAATTCTAAAGGATCAATATTAACAGAAAAACCAATATCACCGACGTAGCGTGAAGATTTGATCGTCAGTGGCAGTGAACGGGGAATATTCCTCGTGCACTGATGGCTATTGGTGTCCAAGGGATCTGGAATGGTCTCGAATATCCAAAGGATCACGACCGCCGTCATCCATCGAAGGAAGTCGCTGGATGCTCAGATTAGAGAAACACTTGGATTTAAATTAAAAAAAATACTTTATACTGTTTTCGCGACCCATACCTTAAATTTTATTTCGATCGTTTTTAAACGGTTTCATTTAGTTCGACCCGTACGCAATTTGTTTTTTTGAATCAAAATTAGAAATAGAAATTTAAACACCTTCCTATTGTCAGATTGATCTGAAATTTGGTACACACATTTAATTTAGATGACAATGCAATATAATAAAATCAATAACATTATAAATCTAAGATGGCCGCCGATACAAAATAGCGGATTCCATATTTTTCCTTAACCCCCTCAATATGGTTATCAAATGAAAGGGCTACACTAGTAAAACACGATGATTATGTCAAAATTTAAAATTCAAGATTGACGCCGTTCCAATATGGGGGACTAGGTACATGTTTTTCCACAACCACCACAATATGGGTATCAAAAAAACGTTTAACTTAACAGTTTTTAAATGTATTTATTTAACAAAAAAAAATAAGCATTATTTGTTTTAAATTATTAGCATATACAATTGTAAAAAAAATGTATGATTTTAATAACTACGGAACCGAAAAAAATATACGAGTGATTCGATAAATTCAATATCGATTCCGCAACGTAGAAATCGATTAGTGAGAACATCGATCCACAAAACGACGGAGAGGGCGTGCGGCCGCGCGGGGCGATAGGCTTAAACAAACATTGCCGGGCCCCGAATATAATATAATAAAAATAATTTACAATGTTTATTCGAGTGGTTAATCTTTCGCTACGATCTCGGAGACGCCCGCGTTCAACCAAATCACAGAGTAATTTAATATCACAGACACTTTAATCTAATTTATATCTACAGTATGATTGCATATAGATGTAAATGCTTTTAAGGTGCATTTATAGCTCATTTTACACGCCGATAACTTCTTATAGTACAAAATCTGCAGGGAATGATAGTGAACAATAACAAATTTTAATATTTAGTTAAACGAATTTTTAAAACGCTTTTATTTGTAACAATTTATATTTAAATATATTTATCTATTTATAATTACATTAATTAATATAACCTTTAAAGTTCAATCATCCTGTATATGTATAATATCAAAACTCTTAACTGTAAACAAAAAACATTATAATAGACATGTATGGAATACTTCTGATACCTTCTCTTCTTTCACAATAATATTAAATCCTCTTTATTCTACCATATGTTAATATCTACAAGTAAATTCTGAAGTGACAGTGGCCCACTGTCGGGACTCATTAGGAGGCTCAAGATCACGCAGAGTGGAGAGTGTTATGCTTTTATTTTCCCTGCGAGAATGATTCTGGAATGAGAAATCCGCAGAAGAATTAAGATCGCCGACGTAGACGAATTGCTTAGTAGGACTAGTGATCGTGACGGCCGTTGTAAGAGGCTAGTGCCTTTCCAGGCATTTACCAGCTACATAGAAGAAGAAGCAAAAAAAACAACGATGAACGAAAAAGCTGGATTAAAGAAATTACTAGCAGTGGAACTGTTGTGTTATTCACGTAAAGCGTTCACTTAAGTAAGAAAAGGACCAATAATTAGCCACTTCCGCACATGCTGTGGTAGTCGTGTTCACTTATATTTTGATCATGTGAGAGATCAACAGATGAGTCCGATTTGATTGAAACAAAATCAGATCTCTTTATTAACTCAAGCTGAGAAGAACCTAAAACAAATTCCGACATTTTTAAAAAATAGTCAAGAACTATTTACAAGACCTATTATTATTAATCTGTTGATGCATTTCTATTTCTTCATCTGTTTCTTTATTCTTTTTAAAGCAAGTGTGATCCAAATCAGTTTGTATTATACCGTAATATGTTATATATCTTATTCATTATAAGTATATATGCTATCTACATATATATGTATGTTTTATATATGTTAACTACCCATTATTTATACTTCTACTTTTTCCATACTATGGTTGTCTGTGAGAGATTGGCTTGTGTGATAAGACCGTCTATTGTAATGTTTTGTATATTATTATGAAACTATTTAAATGTATCAATAAACAATTTTATTAAATAAATGTAATCAATATTCTTCCACGCTAAAATATAATTTTATACATATTTAATATTACATGGGAGTGTAAAAAAAGTAATTATACTTTTTTTAATTTTAATGTATGTAGTATATTATAATTAAATAAACAACGCATATTCACAAAGATGTTAAAAAAAATATTATTGTCTCTGTTTCAAAGTTAGTCTGTGTAAATTATAAAAGAAATAAAATCGTTAGCATTACATATGACCTGGGCAGACCCGGGCAGGTTGTTCAAATATATCTCTCTCCGTACTTAAAGAAATTAATAATTAAATGTACTAATTTATGGAATGGGAGGTCCAGAGTGCCCGCCTAATGCGTACGTTCAGATGAACACTGCCCCGGATTTTGTTTCTCCGAAATGCATCTATCGCATTCCTTATACATACACTCCGTCGTTTACGCTACATCCTGTATATAACATGATTTGATCCAAACATCCTTTATATTACATATTATGAGACGTAAAAGCCTGTTCGCAAAAATTATGTAAAATAAACTTAGTTAAAAAATTGAGCAGCGGTTATTCAGCGATAGATAACTGTACTAGCGATAGTTGGTCGCAATTTCGATTCACATTTTTTTCATTAATTAAATAGAATTTCTAAATAAGTTTCTAGAGAGAGATTAGAGTTTCCTCTGCGCACCAGAACCTAGAGCATCACCACAACCACTCTGACAAGACTTACTTATTTTCTGCTATAGGTGCCATTAGCCTGAAGGCTTTTACAGCTTCATTTGAGCTGAGTTCACGGAACGGAAGGATCCGTGAGCTTAAATCTGACAAGAGTGCACAAATAAGATGTTACATACACACGTGGTAGACAAAGTGGTTGGTAGACGCTGGGCAAAAGCTGTTTCAAACGGACGCAATTGTAAATCTATGTGGAAATCATATGCCCATCAGTGGACTAATATACTGACTGACGGACTGAGCTCACTCTGTGTTTGGCACTAATCGGTGTAACATAGCTCCTGAAGATGCCCCGTGGAGGGGTGAAACACGTGTTGAGTGATTTGGTGGTGGCGGTTGTGTGATTCGCGTTGTTTGCCGCATTTATCAGCGAGCTGGCGGGCGGTGCATTTCATTGCACGACTACCACTGCATGTGCGGAAGTGGCTAAATATTGGTCCTTTTCTTACTTACTGATGGTTATATACCCACATAGTTATAACATAAATATTTGATTCGATAATTAGATCTGTATTATTCATATACTCGCTTCCATCGACGTTCCAAGGAAGTTCAAACAAAATCTCCACTCATTTCGAAGGATTACAAATGCATTTATGGATATATCTTCACAGAGGTAGCGAGTAAACTCTACGAGCGGTAGCGCGTTGTACAAACAAATCCGTATCGACGGCGCGTTAAGCAACCGAACGGTAGCTTTGTTAACTTTACCAGCGGATCTTTCTATATACCCAAACACATCAGAAAATGTATTCTCAACTTTATTAAAATCACTTTTAAGTTCAATTCACATTGAAGGACTCCCGTAATTTGATCCCGAAGTAATGAATTATGGATGATCGTGATTTGAATTACTCAGCCTTTATAGTGCCTGTCTGGATTGCTTTCACTCGTGTGAGGATATTGTCTTATTCACCGTCAATTATTCAAGTACAGTCAAGTTTTTCAATACATTTTAGAAGCTATTTACGTTATGAATAGACTTTTATTTCCTCAGCAAACAAATTCTTTTCTAATTTTTCTGATAATTTATAATTACTAAAATATATTATTATTATTATCTCAGCTGTAGAATGTAGCATGGTCGCAGATTCGATTCCCGGGATACAATGTTATGTAATACACATTGTGCATTAATTATATAGGATTGCGAGTGCTCATCATAAGTTTCCAGATGATGCACAGCAGCGACCTCTACTTACCATAGTACCAAATTTCGATCAACAACACGCCTATCCGTTGCGATTATAGTATATCCCCACAAAAACTATCTTCGGGGAAGTCTGGGAGACGTAATCCTTGTAGTGGTCGATTCTAAGTGTACAGTAATGATATGAAAATAGTCATTGCGTATTGAAATGTTGTGAATACAGATATTACTTTTGTAATAACTGGTAACCTATTTTAAAAATAAAATTCCTGAAAAGAAACAATATTACCAGTTTTTATTTATTTTATATATATTTCTTTTAATAACAGAACAACAGATTAAATATACTTTATTGAAGATATGCGATGTTAAGAAACAATCATTATTTTCGCGTATGAAACAGCGTTCCTTGGAACTAAATATATTAGGGAGAATGTAATGTCGTTTCTGTCGACATATTTGATTTTTACCGTTCCGGCATTAAACTTTTGTATACTAGATGACAAAAGGTTGATATATTGTTTATTAGAAATAAAATCTTGTTAATAATGTAGTCGTGTGAATGTAACTTAAGAAAGCGACATTACTTTCCGACCACACTAATATATATACACAAATCTAACATATTTCATTTGTTTAAATTTGATTATGTTTTTGAATTTAGAATAACCTGTATTACTACACACAGAATAGAAGTACAGACGAGTGCACCGATTTTAATGTATGTAATAAGATGCGTAAGTAAACAGTGAATTTGTCTGAATGTCCATTGTTCCCACACGCGCACGCTTTGTACAAGGTAAAGAGAAGTCCAGGCGACAGTTCCGACACAGAATTTGTCGGTGCCGCCGCTCGACAAATATTTGACCGACAAATTTGCCTCGCGGACTATTTGTCGCTGGTAAAAGCCGTGACCGGCTCGGCTTCTTGTCGAGGGAAAAATAATGACAAATGAGTAACGATATATCGAATTACACTTGTGCTTTCGACTGTACTTTTATTCAGTTTTTTAACTTTAAAGTTTTTTCATCTTCATGAATTTTATGCCCAAATGTCCCATGTTTTTTAAACTACTTTTTTGTATAATTATTTAAGAAACATTTCTAATTGACTTCTCATGAGCGCCGGTAACCATTATATAAGATTCATTGTCTCAGCCAATAGGCAGCCACTGCAAGGAATAAGCCTTCCTCAAAGATATATATGGACAGGTTTACCATAATCGCCACAATTTTCAGACACGTTGGCGATCGCAGTGTGGTATTGTGGTATGCAGGCTCTGGAAATTTATTTCCAAACAGCGGCAATCCTATATAATTAAACTACAAATTATGAATCATTTAAGTCTGCACATTGGAAATTGAACTCGCAACATACAATCGCCAGTTTTAGTTTAACGTTCATCAATCAGACACCTTTCCCTAACTAACATGTTTGTGATACAGAATACAACCTTATCTCGGAAATCAAATCCGCGACATGTAATCGCAAGTATATCCTAACCACTGCTCGATACTACCATTATATAAAGTTAATAACTTTTTAATACAACCTTATAATACCAAGCGAAATATTTTAGTAGCAAATTATCTTAAAGTTTCACAGCTGTTCAAGTCACATCTAGTGTTTAGTGTTCACTGTGTTATTAAATGCAATCACATTAATTTCCTCCTTTACAAATGTAATTACTATTCCACGCCTATTCATTAGTACTTAATTATTTCACTTCTCGATTGTTACAAATGGTAGAATAAAGAAGATTTAATATTGTCCTGAAATAAGATAAGAAATTAGAAGGATTAATGAGAAAAATATTGTAAAATCACATGTCTACTACGGTATATTTTTACCGTTTGGAGGTATGACGACATTAAACATATAAAAGATGATTTAAAAAGGTGAATGTACAGCTCAAATAAAAAGCGTTAAATTTATTTACAATCAAGCTATATTTTTAAACATAATATTTATTCTTTAATATTTAATGGTATCAGGCGTTACGTATAGATTTATATTTATTTATATTTTTAGTTACGTTTAGTCCATTCTAAGTAAGAAAAGGACCAGTATTTAGCCACTTCCGCACAACTGACAACACACAGTGCCAATTAGTGACTCTGTGTTTGGCACTAATCGGTGTAACATAACTCTTGAAGATGCCCCGTGGAGGGGCGAAACACGTGTTGAGTGATTTGACGGTGGCGGTTGTGTGATTCGCATTGTTTGCTGCATACGCATTTATTAGCGAGCTAGCAGGCGGTGCACTTTGTTGCACGACTACCACTGCATGTGCGGAAGTGGCTAAATATTGGTCCTTTTCTTACATATTTATTCTTTCTATTGAAATCCTACAGTCCAATAACTTTCGGCAAAATAAAATGTGCAAGTATTTATTATTTCTTAAACTATTGATTTTTAGCCTACTTCAAGACATAGACGTTCTCCACAGATACGACGGTGCATCCTGTAACTTCCCACATATCTTATCTATGTCGTCCACCTAGTGGGGAATCTACCCACGCGGCGTCTACCAGCTTATGGTCGCCACTAAACAACCTTTCGGCACTAATGGCCATTTCGATTGGCTTCCTAATGCCACTACGAGCAATTCTTCAAGCTAGTGTGAAGATGTAGTTGTAAGAAAAGGATCAATATTTAGCCACTTCCGCACATGCAGTGGTAGTCGTGCAATAAAATGCACCGCCCGCCAGCCCGCTGATAAATGCGTATGCGGCAAACAATGCGAATCACACAACCGCCACCACCAAATCACTCAACACGTGTTTCACCCCTCCACGGGGCATCTTCAGGGGTTATGTTACACCGATTAGTGCCAAACACAGAGTGGTTTCTCTCTGTGTTTGGCACTAATCGGTGTAACATACCTTTTCTTACTTAGGATGGGCTTCCGCGAAGTAACGCCTGATTCCATTAAAAATTCTTCAAGCTACCTGAGATCTAGGTTCTTCTGCGGGTAGGCATAAACCGTGTCTACCGGCACGTGGTCGCGACTCGAGTATTCCGGACCTCATGGTTGCATGGCTCCAGCATTATGGAGTGGGCAGGAGCAATGTGAGGCGCATTATTCGTGCCCACTGCCATTTCGGACGTGCAGTTATTCGAGGTATGTTCGTGATCTAGGTTCTTCAACGGATCTCCTTATTTCAAATTCGATCTCGCAGCGAAATTCCAAGTCCATCTCCATTGTTCACCGGGTGACCTACAGCCTTATGAGACCCGTCTTAAATGATCACATCTCTGATCCTTTGTACTTACTATATATTCCATAATCAAAAAAAAATTTCATATGAATATTTATTTAACATAAAATTATTAAATCTTAATACACGGAGCGGTAATACAAAGACCGACTATATAAGGTCTGCGTCATTTAAAAGTAAACCTAACAATGGTCCTGTAGACCGACAATGCTAGGTTTTTGCCACCATCCAACACAGACCGCTTCAAATCAACGAGGCTGCAACAAAAAGTGTGAGCTCAACATAGATGAAGCAGAATGTAGACAGTCAATTTGATTTTCATGCCTTAATAAAACGAAAACAATTTTCATTTATTTAGTAAATGTTAATTAACACGTTCACTGCGGGCCCAATTTTGAAGAACTTTCAGCTGGTGCGGCTGAGGTCGAATCAGCCTCAAGCTGAACTTCCTAGTAGTGCGGTTGAGGCCTTTTCTGCCTCATGTTCATCAATATTTTTTTACAATATTGAGTCAATGCTTCGCAGACATAAAGAAAGCTATATTTGTCTTTGTCATACCTCATACGGTTGAGTGTAAACAGCCGCCGCACTAGAGAGAAAACACGAGTTTTACGCGCCGCACCAGTGCAAAGTCTACCATGAGGCTGAATCGACCTCAAGCCGCAGTGAACGTGTTAACTATTACCTAAGTGGCTTTAGCAGATTCCACAGGTTCGAGAGGTGCTCGGGCCACTAAATACAATTATATCATATTAAGAACCGTACGAGCTCTTAAATCGTAAGGTCAAATCTGGAAATAGAGGAGTCAAAATAGGTAACGACTGCATCGTCTTCCTGATGAAGGGTGCAAGACACCGCCACACTTTCTTGCAGCATGCAAAAATTCGTTTATGCCAGATATGGAAATAGAATAAGGAGTCAAAATAGGTGATGACAGCATCGTCTCCCTGATGAGGTATGCAAGACACTGCCACACTTTCATGCAATATGCAAAAATTCGTTTATGTCAGAACTGGAAATAGAATAAGGCATCAAAATAGATAATGACAGCATCGTCGCTCTGATGAGGAATGCACGACACCACCACACTTTTTTGCAATATGCAAAAAATTAAAATAGAGAGGATTTTAAAACTAAAAAAGGGCGAAAGCATAATATAAGAAAATGTGAAGGAGGGTATATAATAAAATTTATTTTTATTAATAACGGGGCGAAGGTTCGACCATATATAGAAGGTATATAAAAAGAAACAAGAATGAAAGAAAGTGTGAAGTAAGGAATAAGATAGAATACTATATACTGTGACAAACATAGTAAAATCAAATTCCGCGTCCCAAAAAATGGTAGCGGAACGAGAGGTTCCGTAAAACAGAGGCCATAAAAAAGATCGTTTACGAGGATACTCCTTAGAGAGATCAGGTTCAAGAGACTTCTTGCAGGGACCTCAGCTTGGGCTGTTTTACTTTCTGATGTTCCTCACCTACCGCCACTTCAGACAAGTAATTCTCCAACCTACGGCAGATAATATATATATATATATATATATATATATATATATATGTGTGTGTGTGTGTGCGTGTGTGTGCGGGTGTTTTTTTTTTTTTTTTATAGAGGTTTAAAAATACCTTTACGTATCATAGGGCCTGATGTTGGTGCCCCGTATGTCGGACTCGATCTAGATCAATACCGACTAAAAACAATCCTCTCTCTTCGGTATCCCTGGTCCCCACGGCATGGCCGTTAGGCATTACTTCGCGGGGGGGATTTAGCCGCAGCTTTCTCTGATAGAGTGGCTGTTCAGGCCAACTTCCTCCGCTCTTGCTCTATTTTACGCAACTCCTTTAGCACCGTCGTACAGTACGCGCTCGTAAGTTCCCAGGCCGAAGGCGAGGATAGCATTGTAGCTATCAGAGTTTCAGGATAGATTTTGCATCCTACACCTTCTTCCCAAGACCTCCTGGCTTCGTTAAATCGGGGGCAGACGAAAAAGACATGCTCTGCATCTTCAATCATTCCGACACAATTAGGACAGTCAGGGGAATCTTCGTATTTGAACCTATGGAGATACGCTCGGTAACAGCCGTGGCCGGATATCATCTGAGTCAGGTAGTAGTTCAACTCTCCATGATCTCGGTTCACCCATGACTCTAGGTTTGGTATAAGCTTACGCGTCCATTTTCCTTTCGTCGACTTATCCCAGGACGATTGCCACTGTTGCAAGCTTTTCAGTCTTCCCCGAATTCTAAGTTCAGCTGAAGTTGGGTCTGATTTGCTTTTTTTGCTACGGTACAGATCAGTTCTTTCGTCTGCAAGAAGCGCAACAGGAACCATACCTGCTATCACGCATGCTGCATCCTCCGATACTGTACGAAAGGCGCTAGCTACCCGTAGAGTGCTGACTCTATAAACAGAGGCGATTTTCCGTCGGGACTCCTGTTTGCTCAGTGCGTCGGACCATATGGGTACTCCGTACATAAGCACTGACGTAGTCACCGACGCTAATAACTTCCTTCTGTTTTGCTTGGGACCTCCGACATTAGGCATGAGTCGGCAGAGTTTAGCTGTCACCAGAGACGCTTTCGCTGCTGCTCTCTCAGCCTGATCTTTAAAGTTTAGCCTATGGTCGATCATTACTCCTAGGTACCGTATAGCTGGTTGAGTTGCGATTTCACAGCTGCCGACATTGAGTGTGATGGTCTCCGCAACTCTCCTGCCAGTAATGAGCACTGCTTCCGTCTTCTGCTCAGCCAGTTCTAGTCCGACTGACCTCATCCACAGGGTGATTACTTGGAAGGATCTTTCAAATGCCCACTTCACTTCCTCCACGTGTTTCGCTACTATTACGACTGCTAGATCATCAGCGAATGCGACGAGTTTAGTTTCGCTGGGTAGATGTTTCTTTAGGAGTCCATCGTACATAGCGTTCCACAAAAGTGGCCCTAGTACTGACCCCTGTGGGACGCCTCCGGTGACTTTGTACTCCTCCGTCCCGATTTCCGTAGTGTATATGAGGACCCTATCAGAGAAGTAACTAGCGACTATTTTACGTAGGTATAGAGGTACATTCAGTGAGCTAAGTGCCCCCATGATGACCTCCCATTTTGCTGAGTTAAAGGCGTTTTTAATGTCCAAGGTGGCAACCAGGCAGTATTTTATCGAGCCTCTCTTCCATCTTTTCCCAGACACTGCTAGTTTTGCTATATTGACTACTTGCTCTATAGCGTCTAGCGTAGACCGGCCTTTTCTGAACCCATACTGTGAGTTAGCTAGGTGGGGTTCAACTGCTGCTTCGATCCTGCTGTGGATAATACGTTCTAGTATTTTCCCCGCAGTATCCAGCATACAGAGGGGCCGGTATGACGATGGCTCGTCTGGTGGCTTCTTACCTTTAGGGAGAAGTACCAGTCTCTGTCGTTTCCACGCGGTAGGAAAGGTGCCTTCCAGTAAGCAGCTATTGTAGGCCTCCAAGAAAACTCCTGGTGTTGCTACAATAGCTTGCTTAAGAGCTACGTTGGGGATCCCATCCGGTCCCGGAGCTTTGTTGTTTCCAACCCTACCGCATGCTACCATTAGCTCCTTCTCGGTAATAGGGGGGATTTCATTCGGATCCACAATCCCTAGTTGAAAGGAGGATTTTGGTTGCGTGGGGAACAGAGCTCTGACAATTCTTCCCAGTAGAATAGGACAAGTGGGCGTTGTATTCTCATGTCTCAGTTGTTTAACTACAACCTGGTACGGCTTGCCCCATGGATTCTTTTCAACCTCTTCCAACAATATTTTCCACGCGTTTCTCTTGCTCTCTTTAATGGATTTATTTAATTTTAATCGCGCTTCCTTATATTTGTCGTAGAGCTGCTCGAATTGTGGTGTTTTCCGAGCCCGTTGGGAGGTTCTACGCGCCTTAACACATATTTTCCTAAGCTCAGCAATGTTATCATTCCACCAGTACATCGGTGGGATTCGGTTGTTGTTGCGTCGCCTTGGCATTGTTGCATCGCAGGCCTCGGTCAGCCTCCTTATGATTTCAGCCGCCTTTTCACTGGCACTTTTGGAAAGCAGTGGTCGATCCTCGAGTGCTATCTTGAACAGGCCGGGATCATACATGCTAGTCCTCCAACCCACTGAGCCAGTTCTTGTGTGTGGTACTCTATTTGTATTTGGCTTACATGATACCTCCCAGTATAAGGCACAGTGGTCGCTAGCGGTGTAAGTATCCGAGATCTCCCAACTGTTATTTCCTCTTGCCAGTGTACTGCTGACGAAAGTGAGATCCACAATTGAGCTCGCCTCGCCTCTTGTGAACGTAGGTTTATCGCCTGTATTAAGTAAGGCGACGTCCAACAGTGACATCGCTTCCAGAAGCTGGCAACCTCTAGTGTTTGTAGCTTTACTACCCCAGTCCACTGCCCAAGCGTTAAAATCTCCAGCTATAGCTACCGGGGAGTACATTCGGGCATCCTCCACTAATTTGGCCAGGAACCGGACGAACTCATCGTGTGTTAGGCTAGGTGGTGCATAGCAACTGTAGAAATGTATTCCATTAAATTTGGCTCTTACAAATCCAGAACAATTATTTTGATTACCCTGGAGAGGTTTAGTGCCACATGCCCAGATGACAGCTTTTCCTTCCTTATCAGTGATCCAGTTTAGGCCACTGATATGCTTATAGGGTTCCGAAATTAGTACTATGTCTAATTTTAGCTCCCGTACAGTCTGCATGAGTAGGTCTTGGGCAACCTCACAATGATTAAGATTAATTTGTAGTACCTTGATCATTTTTGAGGCTGTCTTAACATCTGAAGTGCTTTTTTAAATACAGGGCAATGACCACATCCTGCAATGTGAGCACAGTCTTCGGAATTCCCAATGTCAACACAGAGGACACATCGGGCTTCCTTACCGCACTCTTTGGCTTTGTGGCCTATTTCCCCACATTTGATGCAGCTCTTCGATCTGTCATGTTTGTTGCTGCATTTGTTTGCAACGTGACCATAGTGCCAGCACCTGAAGCATTTTATAGGCCTTTGAGTAGCTCTTATTCTACAATTGACCCAACCTATCTTGATGTTTTGCCGCTCTGTTAAGGTTCTGGCCAATTCTGCTCCTACTCTAATAGAAGCCGTAAGTGTTCCTCCGTATGCTTTGCGAAGGGACTTGATGCAGTGTTCAGAAATATGGCTTCCTCCGCCAGTTATTTTCTGTAGGGCTTCTACGATTTCAGGCACCGTCGTGGTTTCGTCTAGGTCCTTAATCTCTAATTCCTGTTCAGGTACTTTGCATACTACCGTAGCATCTTTTCCAAGAACTGTGGAAATGGTGTTTCTTATCTCCTGCGTTTTATCTTTTTGATTTTTCGCTAGGATAAGAAGCATATCGCCCGTAGCCGTCCTTCTAATTTTATCAACACATTTGCCTATATGATCCGCGGAAGCATCTTTTTTGACCCGCTTAAGGATCTCGGCGTACTGATCCTTCTGGCTTGGGCGAATGATAAGAGCACTCGGACGCGTTACTACTTTTTTCTTGGGTTGCTTTTTCTTTTTTACCTCTTTCCACTCCGAGTGATCGTGTGGAAGTGGCGGCTTTGGCTTCAGTTCTGGCCTTACCGTAACTGCTAAGTCCGCTGTATTAGCTTTTCGCAGTTTCGGTGCCTGGCTGATCTCCAAGGGTGAAGAGCGTTCCGTCCTTTTGACTTTTCGCGTTTTTCGGCTCTTCGGTGTTGCCGATTTGCTTTCTTCTTCGGTTTCTTTTACAGTCGTGTCCGAATACAATCTGTATAGAGACGGTGACGTTTGCACTTCTCCTACGGATGTGGTGGCGTTTGATTTTCCGACGCTTCCAATTTCCCTGGTGATCTTTGCAAACGATGTACCTAGCGCGGCCACATGTTTGCGGATCTCTCCATGAACGTTTAATTTGCCCTTTATGTACTCCGCCAGGGCAGTGATTGTATTTTCGTGGAGCTGTAATGCCTTCTTCAGCTCCATATTACTTTCATTTTCGTTTGTTTTTTTTATTAATTTATCCATGCTGTTCCCACGAGAACCTAGGGAAATATACAGTCCGCTTCGGCAGAGCCCCGGTTACCGAAGTAAGGCCACTTAAGTACGCCTGAGGTGGGACCTGGTACCCTCAGGGGAGCGCTTGCGACGACCATTCCCTGTCGCCTTCCAGTCCTGGGCACGCTAGACCACTGACATCGGGTTGTGTTTTGTCCGCGAGGGCTATTTTATTTCACCCCTACCCTGTTTCGCAAATTGCGACTCTCGGGCTTTCCCCTATCCGCAACCTTGGGGACGCGCCACGTAGCAGTACACCTCAGCCCGTGGTGTGTGTGCGGGTGTGTGTGCTTGTGTGTGTGTGCGTGCGTGCGTGCGTGCGTGTGTGTGTGTGTATGTGTGTATATTAATCAACCGAGTGCTTAAATGTACAAAATAAATAGTATCAACTTATCTAGCCGTCCAAAGCTGGGCATTAGGCAGCTTAAAATATTTAAAATACTACTTTATTATTTGACAGAAGTTATACTTCTAGCTGGTTTTGGTTTTGTGCAGCTTCACCTGTGTTCACGGAAACAGAAGGTCAGGGAACTAAAACACTAAAGTTTTTCGCTGGATGATCATAATCCAGTTACAATGAAGACGTTCGTACGAAGAGGGTATATACCCGTGTAGATGTACAGTGTTTACTGTAGTGTTGTGTAAGTATTGCGAAGCGAAGACTACTAGCCGGTCGGGAGTGTCACAGGCCTCTCCTGATCGCCTTTCCTTGAACGAGTAGGCTTTCTACTTAGTGGACTGAAAACATAGTTAAGTCGCGTGATGTCACTGGATGTACTTACTTACTCCGCTGGCTCAGTGACCCAAAGTGGGTCTTGGCCTCCGAAGCGAGAGACTTCCACTTTTTTCTATCTTGCGCCATCGTCTGCCATTAGTTGACATTCAATTCTCGCAAGTCTGCCTCAACGCGATCGATCCAGCGATACCTGGGTCTACTCACTGGTTTTCGACCCCTCGGTTTTTCCAGGTAAGCTACCTTCACGCTCCGATCCGATCCCATTCGCTCCAAGTGACCAAGTCAGCGGATTCGTTGAGCTTTATATTCACCAACGATATTTGGCTGTGCTACTAAAGTCTCAATTTCGGCATTCCTTCGGAGCCTCCAAGATCCGTCTTGATGTATGTCTCACTGGATGTAGGTAGCTGAAAAGAAGAATTATGAAAAAAAAGGCATCGCCTTTTACCATGGAATACAAAAATTATTCAGGATGGACATCGCTTCAATATGACCAGTCTATGTAACAATTTCTTTGAAATGCGCATGCGCACGCCCGTCTTACGGTGCACCGTAAAACCCTATTTTACATGCCGTAATATTTTCAAAGATCGTAAAGTCGGCCTAGAGCGCAGACAGTTCGATGTGCCCCGGTATTATTCGGTTCGCTCTTGTACCGTCGTAAAATCTGACGGTGAATAATTTTCTTTGCTGTAAAAGAAATATACCAATCGTATTTATTATTGCAAGTTACTTTGCCAAACAGAATATTTACTGTCTCGTGTCTGGAATTTAGATTTTAATTAGTCTTACTCGAAACATCTTATATTGTTCGTAATATAATAATTTATATTTATATCAGTATCGAGTTTCGTACTATATTTCGTCTTATCATATAGACTATATATCTATATCAATAGGTATTTTTATCCTTGTTAGGCGTAGCTTATCATATCAAGCAATCACGAGGTCCACGATGGTACATGCTTGCAAAAAAGAAACCCATTCACTCATGACTTCATGTCAAATATTAAATATAATAATGGTAATATATATAAACAAAGTTAATTATTGTTTACTATCTGTTCGTACCTTTGTATTGATAGTAGTAATTTACTTTTTGCATTCTAAAAGAAAATTATAATTAATATAACCTATTCCATAATAATCAAATTATACAGGACGATTGTAAATGGATATAAAAGCGATAAAACTTATTGCTTAGTTAGTTTATAAACAACCATCAATAGTACACAAGTGAGAAAAAAAGGTTTTTTGAGGTCGTCTTGCAAATGTTCCAATTGATAATCTAAAAGGGAGACCCCGATAAACTCGAAACACCCTCTTTGTCTTACCTGATGTTAAGCTATGACGAGGTCTGCGATGGTACATGCTTGCCTAGAAGAAACCCATTCACTCATGTCTTGAAGATTCCTAAGTTATAATTGTCTGGAAACAATAACGCCGATAGATTGTTCCACTCCTTGTTTGTTAGCACTATAAAAGTGTTAGCAAAACGCTTATTGCGAGTGGAAGGAATTTCAAACGTGTACGGATGTCGTCAATCCGTAATGTTTATCGTCCGATAGAAGAAAGGAGATGGGGGAATTATTTTGTGTATTCATTGCACACTCTCCAAAATGCAATCTGTAAAATACCGATAACTTGGCAACTTTTTTTCTTTGAAGGTTTTGCGCTCACCAGCATTACCAATCAGCCTCTTGAGTCGTCTCGAGCTAGTACTTCGAATTTGATTACTTTTAAAGGCTCTAAGAAGAATTTTAAGTCAATTTTTTTTTCTATTGGAATCCAAAAAGCCTATATCTTCTGGCCGTACAAATTCCACAGGGATAGATAGTAAATAATAATTAATTTTAATATAGTAGTGTTTTTAATTATGAAAACATTTTTCCGTACTATATTACGTTGTTTATGATATATAAAACTGTTAATTTTTGTATGTACCATAAATCGATTGACAACTAAGTACGTATAAAATCATCTGCCATCCGTTTAAAGATTTTACACCTATAATCAATCATCTGTATTAAAAAAATGTAATTTTTTGGTCAAATTTAATTGGCAACTTAGATAAATATCAACAAACTTTCATCATTGTTCTATCGGGTTAGTCTGTAATAAAATATAAATCGCTTTAAAATGCATTACAATTATAGTAAATATTTCAAACGGGACTATCACATCTAATCTTAAACGTTCGATATATGAATAATCAATGCAATAGTTTATTTCTTGCAACTTATTTGATAGATATGTGACGAATAGCAGCATACAAGTAAATATTATTTAATATTTATATTGGCATCTGAAGCTAGAACAAAAACCAAAATTACAAAATCATGGCGAAGTGTCAAATTAAAGTATATTCTAGATCTGAATGCTAAGTAGTTAGAATACGTGTTTGTTTATTTCTCTATTGTTTTTCTAAATATCCATCTTTATCTCATTATTTCTTCTCTAATGTATAATTATTAATTTTTTTCTATACATAACATGTTTATAAAAGTACATTCATATTGTTATTGAAATAATTTTTACCTTTAGTTCACATTTAAGTTGTTGTTTTTTGTCTTATATAGTGTCTAATATTTTTTTACTTGTGTGGCGAATACCAACATACTCATGTAAATTTTATTTAATATTAAAAGAGGCAATATTTAATTAAGTTAGGAACCGGAAGAAAGGAGAAATGACAGATAGTCATGCAACAATGTCGAACGAATAAAACTGTAAAACAAAGAAATAAATACCAATTGCACACGCCAAGAATGGCGCTCTCAAATATATAAATAAATTATACATAGCTATCCTATATTTTTTATAACTCTCCTGTGGTTAGTTTACTTTTTGTTTTTGAAGTTCAAGCCAAACGCGGACATAACTTTGATATAATCTTAAATACGCGTCCAGTTCCGCATTTCTTCTCCCATCGACCCTCAAAATACGCGGGAAGGAGGTAAAACTTATTTTATTGCGAGTTTAAAACGTGACTTAGCACCTTCGTGTTGTAACAAAAAGTTGTGTCAAGCGTAAACTGTGCAATACAGGCGGGTTCCGTATATTAACTTTAGTCTTAATTATTTTATTATTAAAATGAATTTGGTTTGTTCACAATTCCTCAATAAGAACGTAGCATGTATTATATTTAATTCTACATGTTATTTTACAGTGACTCATTTTAAGATGTTTGAGGCGAAATATTTTACTCATATGTATATATGCCGTTCAATAGCGTAGTGTATTGCTTCAACTATTATAGCATCGTGCTGGGTTCGTTTTTGTGATTACTACTTTACTTTTACAGCGGATAAAAGTTTATTATATCAGAGGGACTTAAAAGTTATGTTGTTTCTGTTGACATATTTTACAGAAAAACTGATTGATTTTTACCTCTCCGGCATTGAAAACTTGTATAATAGATGGCTAAAAGTTGATGATAAAAGTGAATATATTGTTGATTGTAAATAAAAACTTGTTAAAAATATAGTCGTGTGAATTTAACTTAAGTAAGCGCCATTACTGTTTGGTCCTCTTTACATATTAGTACGAATTTTGCTGGCAATATTATTTACGGAACCCTAAAACGCGATCGCTGGATATTCCCCCATGTCCCTGTTATGCTTTTGTGATAATATAAAACAGTCGCGCGAGTCGATTCGGCAGCGTGGCGTTTTTCTGCCTTTTTTCCCTTCAAATGAACACGTATCTTCATTTGCATACAATGCCCTCGGGTGCAATATGCTTTCGCTAATACAGGCCCGCCTCTCTGCAACGAGCCGAGCGTAGACAAGACCGCTCTGTCTAGACTGTCGAAAATGCAAACTTATTTCCCGATTAATATTAACTATCTACAGGATATTTCGAAATTATTTTAGATGTGATCGAAATTGGAAAAAAATATATTTAAGTTTTTATTTACTTATTATAACTTCATAAACGCACTTTGTCACTTTCGTTACCTTGACGTTTAGCTGTCAAATTGACGTAATGTCAGGAGAAATATAGAATGAAAAGATTGTTACACTCCAAGGAATAAAATAAAGATACTTCCAGACCGCTGTCTTGATTTTTTGACAATCCCAAACACACATATATATATTTATACATATAAATATATATATGAATAAGCACATTTCCAGTTTGGATTGACTAGTGTTTGAAAATCAATGGTTTTAGAAATAAAATTCTCGTGTCACGGTGTTCGAACTTGAACTCCTCCGAAACGGCTTGACCGATTTTTACCAAATTTTACATGCGTATTCAGTATGTCTGAGAATCGGCTACTATCTATTTTCCATACCCCTAAGTGATAAGGGTGGTCCACCCCTAAATTTTATTTTTAATTTTTTAGACTATTTTTTTGGTTTTTATTTTATTATGATACAGCATACAAAAATACATACAAACCTAAATTTTCACCCCTCTACGATCAACCCTTATCTTACATTTGTTCATTAAAAACTTTAATTTTTTTTGCAAAACAACGTTTGCGGGATCAGCTAGTAATTATATATTAAAATTAGATATTGTTTACTATCTGTTCTTGCAGACTTTGTACTATTATTGGCCTATAATTCCAAGCGTTCCAATAGAGTTTGACAATGATAACTTTACACCGAGTAATTGTAAAAATATTTAAAATCTTTAAAGGCTTTTGCTTACAAATGTGTTATACAATCATTCCTTAAAAGCTTTCACATCTATTTCAAACGACTGTTGGATATATAAATTTTTCATTCAATTTTTTTTTGTATTATACAATGCAATAGCTGACTCAACAGACATTGTCCTATTTTAGCTGTGACAATTAATTCTGATGTTTTATCGTCATCTTTCACAAAGTCTATCTATGGGGGCTATACCATAATCGCCACGCTTTTTAGGCGGGTAGGCCATCGTTTCGGTATTCTGGTACGCAGGGAACGCTGCTGCCTATCCTCTGAAAACTTGTCCGTGAACATTGACAATAACATTGTATTCTGACAATCAAACTTGCGACCTATGATCACAAATCTCAGTCCTCCACCGATGGACTACCACGGTTCAATTTAGACGTTTATTAATTAAAAATAAAATTATTTCAATCGTAAATATATCTATCACTGGTTTTTAAATAATTTTAAATATTTAATGGAATCAGGCGTTACCTCGCGGAAGTCCATCCTAAGTAAGAAAGGACAAGTATTTAGCCACTTCCGCATATGCAGTGGTAGTCGTGCAATAAAGTGCACCGTCCGCCAGCCCGCTGATAATAACACAGAGTATCTGTGTTTGGCCCTAATCGGTGTAACATAACTCCTGAAGATGCCCCGTGGAGGGTGAAACACGTGTTGAGTAATTTGGCGGTGGCAGTTGTGTGATTCGCATTGTTTGCCGCATACTCATTTATTTTTTTATTAATTTTAGATGTTTTTGTGGAAAAACAAAACGTTATTATAGATATATTGCGATGCAACTGTAAGATTACTAGCTTTATTAAACACTTGCAAAGAATCCCATGCTTCCATGCAATATCCTGCACAGCTATTTTTCTTATAAATAGTAACTCAATATCTGCCGCATTGCCCCTGTAAAATACTATAGGACAATGCGCTATTAAATTAGCCAAAATAAAAGTGTCTGGTTGTATAAGCTGCGTGTTTTTTCGAACATAAGCATCGAAGTTTAGTCTACTAGCAAAAGAAGAGAGATTATCATAAGTTTATTTCATCACAACGATCTTTTCAGTCGTAGGATATCCAGTGTTAGATTAGGAAAGCTTATGACTATAGGCTTTCGTCGTAGATTTCCAATACGACCGATTCAAACTGGTCTGTGTTCTGCGTCGTTCGACAATTTAACAAGTTCGTCTATCCGTCCACTTTATACATGGACGTCCTAAGGTTGGCAACGATCTGTGGTTGATCCACTCTACATTATTTAGACCTCAGCGGTTTATCATCATAAAAGCTAGTGGATGATCACTGCGAGGCATATATCCCAAATATCACCGATCATTAACATGTCGTCTGTATAAACTAAACTATTGATTGTAAAATAAAACTCAAAGAAATCACGAGCTAATTAAATTTATATCAATCAAGTAAAATTATACTGGGTGAAAGCGCACGCGGGGACGGAAGTAAACGAAAGGGCGGATCAACTGACAAAGGATGCGGCCTTGTATGTAAAAAGGAGAACTGATGTAAAGTATCTTATATCCTTCGTCAAGTGACAGCTTAGGTTGGATACGCTTGGCGAATGGAATAGGAGATATGTGGATGGTAAGTCGGCTGCAACATGGAGGATTTTCTTCTCAACTTGGCCTTGGTCCAGATGAAAGACCTACTCAAGCCGTATGGATACGTTGTTATTTGCTATTTAATTATTTAATGGAATCAGGCGTTACCTCGCGGAAGTACATCCTAAGCAAGAAAAGGACCAATATTTAGCCACTTCCGCACATGCAGTGGTAGTCGTGCAATAATGCACCCCCCGCCAACCCGCTGATAAATGCGTATGCGGCTAACAATGCGAATCACACAACCGCCACCGCCGTACTCAACACCTGTTTCACCCCTCCACAGGGCATCTTCAGGAGTTATGTTATACCGATTAGTGCCAAACACAGAGATTGATATTTGATTTTCTTGTATTAGTGACTATTGTTATTTATGTAAATGATTGACGTAAGTTTTGCAGTTAGTTTTTATTGCGACACGATCTGCATTTAAAATTTTAGTGCAAACAATGGAAACGATATTTTGTTTGCTCCCTCGTGCCGGTGACCTCGAGAAGCGAAGCACCTATGACCGACATTATTCAAACTTCGGGGCCCGCGTCACCGAACGATTGACAGTTTAGTTAATTATTCAAAAAGAGTAAACCAATCCGTGACAGCGTTAGTTAAAAATGCACGGATCACGAGAAATGGTTGTTTGTGTTAAATCTCATGTCAGACTGTTTGTGAGTCAATGAATATTCATTGAATGAATTGTTTGAATTTATTCACTCGCGCGACACAGCGAGGTTGAAGTTTATAATTCTTTACATTATTGATATTCACTAATTTTGATTTTATTTATTTTGTATTCATAATTTTGATTTAACTATACTACTATATTATGCATGAAAACAATTAATAAAATTTTAGTTGTTTTACATTTTTATTTATTTTTAAAAGTACACCACTAGTACATATACTAAATGTTACAATTAAGTATTGTAGTAATAAATATAAAAATGTGTCTGCATTTTTTGTCTGCGCTTAATACCATTTATGAATTTCATATATATATATATATATATATATATATATCGCCTGATGTTAAGCGATGACATGGTCTACGATGCATGTCTCAAAAAAACCTGGCAGTGTCATATGGGATAAACCTTTAAAACCTTTCGGTGTCGTTTCCAAGCCTTTGTAGGGGTCGCCGGATCGTTTCGGGAATTCAAAGCTGCCCTTCAGCACTGTGCCAATACACCAGGAGGAAACTTGCGCCTCCCCCTGGATCCTCACAGTGGACGATGAAGGTCCACACCCTCAATGCTCGCGAACCCGACTTCTTATAAGTCGCCTCTTACAAGCAATATCTTAGTCCGTATCCGAGTGAACCCGGGCTAATGGGTTGAAAAGAAACTATCCTAGAACTAAATTAATATTCCATACAATCATCTCCATTGCAGCTATGGGATGTCCAATACTGGACATGATCTCCTCCTTAGCTTTCTGATAAGACCGGGAAGCGAGTTGTGTCAAGTCTTCCGGTGATTTTAACATGGTCGTCTCACTCACCCACTCCAACCTGCTACACAACGAACTCAAGAGTATAGTATTGTTTATTGATCTCTTTCACAAATATCCCTTCTTCCCAAGATTTACTGTAAATAATCGTATATACTGTAATAGGATTTTATACAAGCTTTCATTTTTTATTTAATAAACTTATTTAAATTGTTCTTTAAGTAATTTGAATAAAAATAAGTAAATATTCTTACTTACTGTTAATCTATATACATCGATATGTATTTTAGTGTTACCCATATTGTAAAAAAATTTCAATTCATTCCAACTTATTCCTTATAAACTTTTTAAATCCGCCAAATGATAAATCATCGACAAATTGACGCAAATGCGATGACGTCGCTTCCGAATTAGATCAATGTGATCGATCGGTTGCCGGCCTATTATGATCCAATACACTATTGTGTATATATTTGGTACGAGAATTTTAAATTTATTTTACGCAATTCAATTCGATTTATTGATAGAGATATTTGCAACTGTGCCTTTTGAACCGAAAATACGGTTACAAAGTAAGCATACGTTAAAAATATATTATATTATAGATTATATTTATATCTCAGTACATATATATATATATATATATTAAAGATAAAAATTTTGTAGAAATTTTCCTTTTGTTGAGGGCTGAATTGTGCAACTTATATAGTTCATACTTTGTGCGTTAATTATATAGGATTTCCATTGCCAACAAATAGGTTTAAAGAGGATGGGCAGCAGCTTTCTCTACTCACCATAATACCACACCGCGACCGCCTTTCTTCCTCCATCACAACTATAACACCTAGCGAATCAGAGTATAGTCAAAAATAAAATAGATTAAAAAATTAATAGTCAAAAAGTTGACCATCAATAAGAGTTCTGATAAAAGGTTCCAATGTGGAATAAACGAATTTTAAATTTTTATCTTATATCAACGATATAGATGTCTATGGGATGAGACCAATGCCTTGCAGTGTGCATCTGCGAAAAAACAACAACCGCAAATAGTGAAGTGAAGTTGAATGTATCGTTTAACCTATAAAGTGCATGTGTACTAAATAAATAAAATAGAACACACCACTGTTATCGATTACAATGGATAAGGAGTCCGTTATTAGAACAATGATTGTTCACATATGTTGCAGCACCGTAGTAAGCTATTGTGTGAGTATGATTCGACGTGGGTCGTACCTTTTGTTTCATAATGCGTGGCGCGAATTCATAATAACACTTATGTACTTTTAATTGCATAATTTTATATGAAACTATATCCTCGGGCTAATGAAGTGATGTTTTAGACCACGGAAAGCAAGTCATCCAAAAAATTATGTTTAAAATCTGATGAATTAAAGATACTGTTATCAATAAATATTCATCTTTTAACCCTTTCCACTCCAAGGCTGTTATGTAGCATCTATAAAATTTAATTGAATTATAGTACCTTGCGATTCTAGAATATGTTTCATTCATTCGTGATTTAAACATTTTAGTAACATAAATCTTTCCTATTTTAAAATTGTAGAAGTTGTGTAAGTAGAAGAAAGATAGATCATGTGAAGTATGAAAGAAGAGCATGGAAATAAAAAAGAAAAGAAATTGAATTATTAAAAGTTAAAAACTTCCCTGTCACATAAATAAAAGAGGGAGAGGAGAGAGGAGAGAATAACGAGAGGCACCCCATAGCGGAAACAATTGAAAAAAAAATGGATCTCGCAGCGGAATTCCGAGCATAACTCTCTCCGTTGCCCACTGGATCACTTTGAGACTTCTGATGAAGCCTATCGTTAGTGATCATCTCGGATCCGTATGTCAACACTGACAACCCATATTGGTCGAAGACCTTCGTCTTCAGACATTTCGATATTTTGGACGAGAAGAGGTTTTGGAGCATTCCCAACACTTCAGATCTGAGTTTAATACGGCAAGAGATCTCTTTCTCTAATTTGGACTTATCAAGTTGGACGGTTTAACTCAGATATATAAAGTTACCTACAACTTCGAGCACAGCTACTTGAGTGCCTACTTACTACATGGATATTTTAAAGTTTATTTTAAGGCCTACTTGTAGGCTCTACTGATATCATAGAGAATTGTTCCCGGGTTCTCCATGGTCTCAGCCATTACGACTATATCATCGGCAAACCGAAGCTTTTAGGTGAAGTGATGATTGGGTGATCTTAGCAGTGACAAACTACTAGTTTTTAGTCTTGGTCAACTTAAGTATATATAAAGTAACAACTTAATAACTATGAAGCTACTCTAACATAAAAATAGAAACACTTAATAAGATTTTAATGTCACGATAAATATGGAATTCAAATCAAACTATGTTATATTAAAATATATTACCAACAATAAAAAAGTATATCAATCTCACAGACTTAAAGCTAAGTCAAGCTAGTGAACAGTTTAATATACATCAGATTTTTTTAAGTATTTTTCTTCGGGCAATTTAAAATGTCGATCTCTCTAAGGAATACCACACACGACGTCTCAGGGACTGGATGAGATACAATCTGGTTGATAAACAATGAATCAAACGCGACAATACCGAACCGTAATAGTACAATTTATTGATTGGGGCGCGAACATTAGAGACTAGTGTGACCAGCTTTTAAGAAAAATTTAACACAAAAATATTTTATTTTTCTCGATCATTTTGTCGTCAAAATATGAATGATAGCGTACATTGGTTTTTAAACAGAGGCATAACACTTTAAATACATTGTAAATATACTTTCGGAGTATTTTGTTTAAATGTTTTTTAAGCACGATTGACAATTAAATCAAGTATTCTTATTTTATTGAATAAACAAGTATGCCTTCGTTTATTATGTAATTATGTAACAAATTACTGATAATTACGTCATTTATAACTCAGGAACTTCTGGACTTTATATTTTTGGATATATCTTCAGTCTGTATTAGAACAATAAGTTTTAAAATAGGACGAAAATGTATTAATAACAAAATTCAAAGTTCAAAAATTTTTAGTTTTTATCCTAAAAACTTAAAAGACGTATTTTTATAACACATACATTTACATATTACAGTTTGTGAAATAATTCAATATATAGGTTTCAATATATAATTTCAAAGTAATAAAAGATAATTTATAACGTAAAACCTGATAGAGCTTCCAAAATATAATCTTTAGTTAAAAGGATTTGTTTTTAAAAGAAACATGCTAAGTTATCTAAAATAGGACTAATTACATAACATTGTATAAGGTATATTTAAAAACAAGCAAACATGTTTTTTAAGTTTATTTTTTAATATAAAAACATATCTACTTTTCTTCAAATAGGGTATTGTCTAATTGTACTTCAAGCATTATAATTCATTCCGTAGTTTATTTGGATAATAATAAATTGTGATTAGTGTCTGTGTAAATTATAATTTTAACTACCTAAAAAGTGAACTCTCTCCTATCTTTTTCTTTTAAATCAGTAAGTCTCATAATATAAAAGGAAATATCCTAAACCAAACATGGTGACATTACACTTGTCAGTTTAACCAAAGCACATATGTTAGTTTGCGGTTTTACTTGCAACGGTGCGCTAGGAAATGATAATACGTGTGGATTGTAAAATGATTTACTATACATGAATCATGTATATTACGTGTTAAAATTGTTTAAGTGAAAACTGAATTATTTGTAGAGAATTGCGACTATATCAAAAACAACAAAGCCTTGATTGTAATTAGACAAAGTTTTATTATTATTAAAAATATATATCACTCTGGTAATAATTCAAATGGTTCTAGAGTTGACGGGACGTCCACACACGCTAACGAAAGTCGCATATTGTAAACTTATGGAGGAAGCCTTTGTGCAGTTATGGATGTCATATGGAAATAATTGATGACGATGAAGCCAGTTTTTCTTCAATCTTAACAGTAACGATAAATACCGGGAATTCCCCGCCAACTTTTCGCACGTAAACGATAATTTGAAAGCTAAAATGAAACAATACTAACTATTTAATAGTAATTTTAAACATTTAATTATAAATATGTTACAATATCCGATATAGAGCCATAACCAAAGTAAAAAATCAACGCCAAGTCTCAGACGAGATATAATTCGACACCATGGTCACCCAAACAACGCGATATGGTAGAACGTGGGAGGGCTCCCAAGTTCTTTTCTCCCAAAGGGATCCCCCTAACTACAGTACTAGTGGGTAGAAGCAGGTACTAGTGGGAGATAGTCCTGAACCTCATTTGAATAAAACAAGGCAGGTAGGAGGGTGGATATGTATATCATGTTGCCGATGTGCCAAATCAAATGAACCCGGCATTTGGACTCATTATTAATTGTCGCATCATATATTAGAAGGAAGAGGAGTATTAAAAACAATACAAATTAATTTTAGAATTTTTAAAAAACAAACAAACATACAGTCATCAAAACATTGTATGTTAGTAGAAATTTTTACGATCAATACACTAAACGCCCGTAAAAAAATGTTTAAGTTTTATGTCGCTGTAATAGTTCAAAATAGGTGCACATTAAAAATGTCCAGTTAATTTATGGCTGGGCGCTCGACGAATCAAATTTTACTGTCTAAGCAACGACTCAGAATGCCTGAACGACATTGATTGCGGCTGGGTTATTTACTGGCAACCCTTGATCCCGTTCTTTTTATTTATTTGGCCACTCATTGAGTGTATTAAGTTCTGTACGAATTGATTAAATATAATCAATAAACATGGACCTATTAGCCTTTTATTTTGTTTATATATGCAATCGAACATGGTCAATTTTTTGTGACTGCCTTCAACAATAGAGTGAGAAAAGGACCAATATTTAGCCACTTCCGCACATGCAGTGATAGTCGTGCAATGAAATGCGCCAGCCCGCTGATAAAAGCCAGAGAGCAGACTCTGTGTTTGGCACTAATCAGTGTAACATAACTCCTGAAGATGCCCCGTGGAGGGGTGAAACACGTGTTGAGTGATTTGGTGGTGGCGGTTGTGTGATTCGCATTGTTTGCCGCATGCGCATTTATCAGCGGGATGGCAGGCGGTGCATTTCATTGCACGACTACCACTGCATGTGCGGAAGTGGCTAATTATTGGTCCTTTTCTTACTTAGGATGGACTTCCGCGAAGTAACGCCTGATTCCATTAAATATTCAACAATAGATATATGGTGGTATATACCATGATCGCCACGCTTGGTGATCAACAGATCACATTGTGCTATCATTGTACGTGTGGTACGCTGCTTCATCCTCTGGAAACTTCTTTTAGTAGTGGCAAGTCTCAATCTTATATATCTAAACTACCACTGCTTAGCTCTGTGTATATCTATTTTTCTTATATTTATCATTACTCTTGTACAAAGATTAGAGACAACATCAATATATTTATTATCAATATAATTATTATTTATAATTTATTTTATATGGACACCGACAATGCATTGAAGTATATATAAGTTTTGTAAATCATAGATTAGCTAATAATTTTTTTTCCATACTATGGTTGTCTGTAAGTGATTGCCTTGTGTGATTAGACCGCACCTTTTTGTATATTATTGTAAAACTTATTAAATGTATCTCTACTATATATTGCCATCCTCAGGTTGTGCGCCAGTATTTCTGGCTTCCTCGTATACACGGTACTTAATCTGATGAATAAATTTCTCTATGTGAGAAATATTTTAATTCAATTATTTGTTAATAATGTTTGCTAGTAAGTTAAATTTATAAAATTACATAAGCACGGGCGTTTAAATTTAACTACCCCTCGTGAATTTTAATATACATTGATTAGGTGAAATTAGCCAAGGAGTAAGGTACTATCAGGGCGTCCGTATGTTATCTAGATGCGGTCTAAGTTGTTAATATGTAGCTGTAAATCGATAGGTTCACGCGAGTCGCGACCTGGGTGGTCCGCGTTTGCCATCGTTTATTTCAGCGTGATGGTACAGAAAGGCATTAAGGTAATAGGCCGACTATCCATACGTTGGCTTAGTATAGATAAGGCTAATTTATATGGAGAGATAATGACGTCACTGATCTTTCTATACAATTATGTTGTGCTGTTGAAAATGCGATGTAGCTTCATGTGGGTAATACTGGCCACAATACTTTTTCTAAATCATCCTTGCGCGTTCGAATTTAAATTCAAATTCAAAAAAAGAACTCGAATTCGAACGCTGGTAGTGAAGAGCCCGCTGTAATTAGAAAAAAAACACGCATTGGTGGAAACTCACCTTCACTCTCTAAACGCATACAGAACCAGCGCTTTAGTCTTGTTTTAAAAGGATAATTGTTTTGATTTGAACACCACACTCATTAAATAAGTAAGACTATTGAAGACAACAAGTTAATTGCATAAAAGCGTCCAGCATACAATCGCAATTTCCCGCCATATTAATAAAAGAGGAAACATTATTTTTTTTTATGGCCTGGTTTGTGTAGAAATATTTTTAGATATATTTTTATTTACTTTTTTGCTTTTCCATACCTTTTATCTGTTATTCTTGTCATTATTTCAATTATTGCTTTTCATCCTTCTACTGCATTCTCAAAGAATCACAGATTATTTATCACATTAGTATTTTAATTTTTATTATATTCTATGACTAAATTTTTATTCATCTTTATTAGATTTTATTTATTCTTACATATTTTTGCATTCCCGTGATCTTACCCGAACCCGTTACTAAGTTTTTTGATCTAAATTTTATTCCTTTCAATTACCTCCATTATATTTAATCTTATTCTTCTGCGGTACTTCAGAAATTGTGGGCGACACTTATCGTCGCCCAAGAGAGGAGCAATGGTTCCACATTCCATTCTTGATCTGCCGAATGCGGTGCGCCCGGTGACCAGGTGCATCAGGGTCTGTCATAGGTGCACGAGAAATTCTCTTTCAGTTTAAACTAATGAAGGTACTCCGAGAATCCCCGAGCCTTGTGAATCAACTATGTATACTAAACGACGATGGCGTATTTGTGTAATTGAGTTGAGGATGGCGATACACTAGGAACACTGCCTTCTGGAAAAAAAATGATGTTGCAGAAGAAGGCTGCGGAGAGAGAGAGAGAAAGAACATATGAGCCCCTCATCCGCAGGTGGAGACCTGGACGTCAGAGGGTTATCACCGGGCCATTTTCCATTCTCCTTTACGTGGCCTTGGTGACGGATTCGAGGTGATCTGCAAGTAAGGAGTTTAGGCACGACATCACAGCCGTGAAAACTACGGTAGTATGCGAAAGCGTTCCCGTAGTTACAACAAAATTCGTGCAAGAAGATAGTGAGGTTTTAGTCGGTAGGAATCCGGCATAACTCTTCCGTTGCCCCCGTGGAAGGGTATCTCATACAGGAATTCCCACCGAAAAAAAGTTCTATGTACTATGATCTTAAAACATAAGCTAATATAGGTCTTGCTAGTTGATTATAAATGAAAAAAATAAATGACTGTTGTGTTGGATTAATGCTGTTAGCCCGGAGGCTTTTACAGGTTCATCGGAACAGAGTTCACGGAACTGCAGGTTCAGTGAACTATTTCAAATAGGATATCGTATTTCAGTTTTCACAAGTAGCAGTGCATGTAAATGAAAGGCTTTGGGGGGCTGTTAGGACCACTCGGCAATCTAAGGTAGGATACTGATCTTACCTCGGATCGCCTTCGCTGCTTACGGAGGTAGATGTTCAGCTTTGTTACATCTCACGCGTTTATACGTGCGGTGTAGGGACGTTGGTACAGTGGTTTTTTTTATATATGGCCCCCGCTATTGGGAGCCTCTCGTACCCCCTATCTGATGTGGGACAAGGACTTTTTTTACATATATTTCATTTTTTTCACAACCTTTTTATATTTTCTCTCTCTTCATTTGTGCTTCTTATGATCTTCCATTCGGTATCCACAATTCTTCTTTCTTTCTCTTTCGCTCTATGACCTTCCATTCCTCTCTCATTACACATTAACATTTTATTTCTCTTTATTTTACATTATTTTTATTTTAAATTTAATTCACATTAGTTTTATAAATTTTATATTTTTACAATTTTATTGAACTTTCTTAACTTTCGTTTTTATCAATTGCTTTGGTAATTATTGCTGTACAGAGTGATAGGAAGTCATCGGTAGAGTGGTTGTTGACGTAGTGGGAATGGCCCTTGTAGTTACTTTAGTTAATTTGGTGAGTTGCCCTTGGATTTTGGTAACCTTAGGGTATCATTGGGGACTTCTATAGAACGCCCCTTGATGAATGTCTTTGCAGAAAATACGAAAGGTATAGATGCGCTCGCTATGAGTGGGTTTTTGATTTGTGACAACTTCTATACACATTTAATGGAATCAGGCGTTACTTCGCGGAAGTCCATCCTAAGTAAGAAAAGGACCAATATTTAGCCACTTCCGCACATGCAGTGGTAGTCGTACAACAAAGTGCACCGCCCGCCAGCCCGCTGATAAATGCGTATGCGGCAAACAATGCGAATCACACAACCGCCACCGCCAAATTACTCAACACGTGTTTCACCCCTCCACGCGGCATCTTCAGGAGTTATCTTACACCGATTAGTGCCAAAGTCAACTTCTATACACCTTACACACCCTAAGGTGTAAGGAGGTTGACACAAAGAAGGTATTTTAAGTAGGCCCTGAAAGAACTCCTGGACTGTTGGGAGGTCGAGTACGCTGTTGAGTTCTATGATGGTAACAACGCACTGCGCCATCTATCCGGGCGAATAAATAAGGTAATGACAAACGTTCTTAGCTATATAGTTCACAGTAAGCTTTTTGGCGTCAAAGTACCGAGATGGGTCTGTATTTGTAAAGACAATTGTTTTAATGCTCTATTTGGAAGGTAGAAATTTTCTTCTCTTACTATAAAGGCAGCTAGTAAGGGAAGCTGAAAACTTATCCGATATATGTCTTAATATATATCTATTTACTATGTTTTTTTTCTTCAAAAGTATGTACGGGTTTGTACCTAATCCAATGAACCTATAGCACATAGCGAGCAGAGTCGAGGCACTTCGACAAATGCCACTTAGACAGCATTGTAAGTCAAAAAAAAGATCGAAGTTAAATCCACGACGTCTTATTGTTACAATCCGACTATCTCCTACCGTTTAAATGCATATACGGAGTATAAATACACCAAATAGTGATACTTAGATTTTACGGTTGATATTTGTGAGTACTAAAAGTATCCGATATCCGCAAAGTATCCGATATCGGGCGTCACGTATCCGATCATCGGACGCCGCACTTCGCGGGCCGCGGAATGCCAACGCTATCGGCTAATCATTTTCGTTTTTGTTTCGAAAAAGAATATATAAATACTCGTAGTATTTTTCATTCCGAGATATCTATGAAGAAGGTCAAATTCCAGAAGTGGATATTTATTGATTCATATTATATATAACACCACTGGGCATAAAAATCATAATATTCAATGTATTCCAGCAAAAGTATTACACACGTAGAAAACAAAAGGAAATGTGTTTTTTTTAAATTAATATTATGTATGTTCTCCGTCGTGTTCTACAAGAGAATTCTTATCTTCGAAAATTATTCTCCGCTAAAAGAGGCATTTTAGATAGAAACTAATATCAGATTGAGGGCATCCTGACGCGTACAGTTTAAAAATGAACCGTCAATTCTAAATTTGATTTTTCTATCGCTATATATAATATGATAAATACTTCTGATATTTTTAGGTACAGGGTGATTAGCAACAGTTGAAGAAGATTTAAAAAGGCTTAAAAATATCGTTATATGATATAAAAATAAAAAAGCTTTTTTCATAATTTTAATTATTATATATATTAATTAATTATTATTCACTACCCGTTTCTGCAAATTTTTATTACCAGATGTTACTATCGTAATTTGAAATTTAATTACATAACAATTTCAGTGTTCACTTTATACAAGTTGATTAAAAATAGGTAGAAGAAAGTATTGGTGACAAATGAGCTATACCTTCATCACCTTAAAGCGTTTATATTTATAATTAATCAGTCTATCTCTCTTCTCTATCTCTATCTCTATTTGATAGCTTCATAATTTCAATTAATAATTATCTATTAATAAATACTTGAGTATAAAACCACTTTGGCATTACAATAGTCAAAAATCGCTCTCTGTCTTCAAATTTTATATTAGTTTCGTATAATTTAATATAGTAAAAGAGGACATAGGAAGTATTTTGTGTAATAAATATCAAAATATCATATTCAGTTACCCAATCGCAAATTCATATGCATTCTTGATATGAAATACACACACCACGGACGCAGAAATACGTGTAAATCATTTTAATATTAATAATATCTCTTGTATGCATTAAGACATATAATACTCAACGGCTATTCAACAGATTAATCTATAAGTGATTATTAATAACCACTTAGACGAGATTAATATTAGTTTTACCGTATTTGCATGACCCGTTTTTAGTTTTGCAAGTGCAACAGAGTTGGAAAATTACGCGATAGATGTCATCTTTACGCGGCATTTGCAAATGGCGGACTTATGCAATTGCAAATGGCCGACACATGTCATATATTAATTGTTAAATTTTCAATATTACCATATATAACATTACAAATTATACAAGGACGTGTTAAAATATTAGAATTATACAGGGTGATTGCTTATAGATGTAATAGTTTTAAAGGGGTTATGTTTAACTCATTTTATGTTTATTAATATATGTTTTTTTTTTAAATTAAGTATAAAAAGCACAGCAGAAGACAACAGAGACTTAAGATTTTAGTTCACGGGTTCGATTCCTAGGAGACAATCTTACATCATTCCCACTTTGTGTATTAATTATAAAAGATTGCAGCTGGTCAAAAACATTTCCTTGTAATAGGCAGCGATGTTCTATGAGTACCATACTATGCGATCACTAAACCGCCAACCATGCATCGTGTTTATGTATATGCTATATCTCCCTATAGATATCTTAGGTGTGACCTATGCCTTGCAGTGGGGCATCTAAGGGCTAAGACGACGATAGAACTGGCCTGTCGCATTTCGATAAAAAATAATAACAACTAAGCTGCCAGTGACGTGGGTACGGCGAGGAGCCGGTCTCGCGCCGGCGCGTGATACTTACTAAGCAACTTTTATGAGCCCATACGGCGTCGGCATCACGCGAAGTATGACGCTTGTGTTTTTAATTTTTTTTATTGCGTCTGCAATATAAATACGAGAAATGGTTCGTAACATGTCAAAAGACGCGAGACACGGGACTGATAGAAAGAATCCCTTTCGCAGTGCCGGTCTCGCGCCGGTGCGTGGTATTTTGATTTTACTTACCCGATATATGCAAATGGTAACTAATAACATTTTAATCCTTTTTTAACAAATAAACAGAATAATAGATAGTTGGCTTCTGATCGACTCTTAAGTTCAAGACAGTGGCAGTGAAACTGTTAAATTATAGCCAATAACTTGTGTATTACTAATAAAAAAAAATCCGTACACTTTTGAGAGGGTGATACGGATGAAAACCAGTCGTTAGTTCTGATTCCTATGTTAATAATAATAAAACAGTTACAAGCGTACGTTGTCCTAACAGAGGAAAAGCCTGTATCGTGTCAATGTGTTTAATATATATATATATATATGTATATATATATATATATATATATATATATATATATATATATATATATAATGTCAGAATGACAATATGGGAGTTATGTGTTTAGTTGCCATTATATCGCCACACAAATAAAGTTCTATCTATGTATAGAATGCAAAGAAACAATAGGCAGATTATATATTTATTTATTTTTATTTAATATTCTATATTTTACACGTTAGGATACGTTTAAATAGTTTCATAATAATATACAATAAAGTACAAAGGGCGGTCTTATCACACAAATCAATCTCTTAGAGACAACTATATTATGGAAAAGGTAGAAGTATTAATATAGGGTAATTTACGTGAACAAAACATACATATTTACAAACAAACATATATAAACATACATACATATATATAACATAAATATTTATAATAAATAAGATATATAAAAACATCTAACTGATCCCGATCGCACTTGATTCAGAAAGAAATAGAAAAAGAAATGAATTAATAGATTTTTAGTATTCTTAACCATTTATAGTGTATTAATTGTTATTATATGTACAATATATTCGATATCTCGGCGAATCGGTGAGAAATAGTGCGAAAATCTTCGCGTAGTTAACCCGGGGTCGGGTGCAGTATTAAATTTATTTTAGTAGTGATGTCACCTCAGATAGCTTATCCGAAGCTACCGTCGCTGATCGTTCGATAAGCTCGCACCTAGCAATAATTTGTTCCGCGCCGAGTTATATATTTTTTTAAAAACCACATCCAATTAACGCACCCTGAAATACTTGAGCAGTGGTATCCCAGCGGTAGGGGAGTGGGATTGGTTTGGAGATATTGCTGAAATTCTTGCAATTCTCTATAATGATGAAAAAGACCTAGGACAAAGAGGCTTGGCACAGGGAAGAGGCTTCTACCCAAATAGGATTTATACTAAATAGGGCCTAAATAAATAGATATAATTAGATTTAATTCAAATTAAATTGTGTTTAAATATACAAACTAAGGAAAATTTGTTTGGTATGAAATAAAGTAGCTATATTATTATAGTTATAATAATAATAATAATTATTATTATTATTATTGTTATTGTTGTTGTTGTTGATGTTGATGTTGTTGTTGTTGTTGTTGTTGTTGTTATTATTATTGTAATTGTTATTGTTATTTTTGTTTTGAATACGATATCCCAAAAAGCTTCCATTATTATATATTCCAGATAAATTTAGCCTTAGAACGTATGATTAGACTTTAGATGTATTTTATATACATAAATAAACGTTTGTCTGTATGTCCTTTATAGAATTGTAAACTATCCATTTGATCAAGTGATGATCTTTAACAAAGTTGCTGTGCATGAGTCCACAAAGGTTTCTAAGTTAGTATTACCAATTTTCGATTGATAGCGCCATTTTCGTTTCAATGAATATCATATACTGCCGTGACAGTTCATGTTGTTTTGAATTGAAACGAAAACAGCGACCGAATGATGGCTTTTCCAGTTATGCGTGACATAAGATTGTATGTAAATTTGTAAAATTTATCTCAGCTCATACAAAAACTAAATAATTTTTTTTGTTAAATTCCACACAGACGAAATAGCGATACATAACTAGTATGACAATGTAAGTTTAATAATAATGCAATATTTAAAATAATAGTGTCGGTGTATATAGACAAAATTATTTAATAGTGCCAATCAGAAAAATATCAAACCGGCCTACTATTTATTTTTGACTATAAGTCAGAATACACGTCAACTAATAAATAAAATAAATCGTATGACATTTATAATACTAACAATTTATCGTAACATATCATAATGCACTTCACTTTTTATATTATAAATAATTCATTGTTTCGTTGATATTTTAAGATTTCATTACTATTTCGAATTCTCTGCATATTAATAATAGTTGTGATAATAATTCAGTGAGATAGTATAAGTGTGAATAGGTCAGATGGCAACAAATTGGTGATGTCATCTTATTTGGGTGATGTAATTACGTAATATCGTATTAAAAATTAGGAGATACGTAGACGTGCAAAAGTAAACAGTCTAGCACAGAGTTCCCCAAACTTTTTTGTGTCGTAGACCCCGTACCCTGTTTTTCCGTGTTGGGTAGACCCCCTACTTACCTGAAATTGATTTCCTGTAAATTTATAACTGTAGTGAAGTTAAGTGTTAAAAACTTAAAGTAAAAACACATGTTAATTTATGCATTTATTAATTAAATTTAAATTAAAACTACACAAAATAAAATTTTGTATCTGTTATGTAAAATATACGAACGTTTATAAGTTCAAAATGTATAGCGACCACAAAGCGAATAGCAACATCCTACAACTACAATTTAATAAACATATAAGTATAATAAATTATTTACTTCATAGGTACTTTTATAAATAATGTAAATGTTTTGATATTATAAGATAGTATGATGTAAGTAAATAGGTACTATCAGTGTATGTGTTGAGATCCACTATCGTGGACCCCCATTCTCATTTCACGCGCCCCCGCCCCGTTTTCGCTGACGTATACCCCTTGCAAGTTGTCATAGACCCCTGGGGGTCGATATAGACCACTTTGGGAATCACCGGTCTAGCATATCACGAGCGTTACATAACGCAGATATAAACGCATGGGTCCAAAAGTTACGAGTATATAATGGAAATGGACTGGAAAAGTCAGTATAAGACGCCCACAAGTTAAAAAGATGACCTTGATAAATCGTTTGAATACTCTGAAGACCCCTTCCAACTTATTTGAAATCTACGGGAAAGGCCTATACCGATGAGAAGTGGACGCCTTATGTCTGAATTTAATTCTATAAGTCAAAATAGATAAATAAATTATTAAGTAAGAAAAGGACCAATATTTAGCCACTTCCGCACATGCAGTGGTAGTCGTGCAACAACGTGCACCGCCCGCCGGCCCGCTGATAAATGCGTATGCGGCAAACAATGCGAATTACACAACTGCCACCATTAAATCACTCAACACGTATTTCACCCCTCCACGGGGTATCTTCAGGAGTTATGTTACACCGATTAGTGCCAAACACAGAGTCAAAGACACAAGACAGAGACACAGAGTAAAATAAATTATTAAAGTTTTTTTTTCCGGTTTAGGGTATCTCGTATAAACCCTATCATATATGGACAGGGTCTATATTTAAATCGTAAATTTTTTAATAATTTTATTTGAATGCCATACTCATCTTTCGTCCTTCTCAATGTCTTTCATTCTTTCTTCTTATTTTCTTGACAATATCTTTTATACATCGCCTCACTTACCTCAAGAATTCTACAGTTTTTACGTTTATTATTTTTATTATTTGTATAGCAATTTCTTTATTCTTAATAATATCTATTTTACCTTTATCTATATCTCACTTTTTTGTCACTTTCAATATTTTTTTTTAATTCTCAAATAGATAAAAATCTCTATCTAAATTATCTTTGTAGGTGAGTTTCAAAAAATAGATATAAAAGAACTTTTAGCAGAGCATGGTTTCGATCCACGGACCTCTGGGTTATGGGCCCAGCACGCTTCCACTGCGCCACTCTGCTTCTTATCTACAACCCTTCAACATTCTATATCTATGATATCTTCATCCAGTAAACCTTTCTTTGGACTATATATACGCTTCTACAAAATGATCAAAAAGCTTCTATTGCATTCCAAAAACTGTCAAAGAATATGCTAAAGATACTAAAATATAAAGGACTTCCATCTTTAAGGTTCTAGCGTGGATAAGCCTGACCGACAAGCACACGTTGTTAAGATCGATAAAACGTTGGATGCAAGCCTTTTAAAACTGATTCAATTTTTTTTGGCCGCCGCTATTGGGAGCCTCCCGTACCCCTATATTGTTTGGGACAGGGACTTTATTTACAAATAATTTTTCAGTGTTTTATCTTTATTCTACACTCACTTTCATTCTTCTCAATTTCTTTTATTCGTTCCTTTTATCCTTCACAATATCTTGCAATTTTTTTTGTTATTTCATTCCTTCTTGCTTCCATCGCCTTCCTTTCCTCGTCTTTTTTTAAACTGGTTCTGTTGGAAATATATCTTTCTCAGTTGTGCACTTTGGTTAGAGTGGTCAAGTCAGGCCCCAGCAGGTTCTGATGCCCCCGATGCTGACGCTATGCGAAGCCTTATAGCTCGATGTTTGACGTAGTGAGATGATATCTACCCATCTTGCCAGCGTCCACTAGATCTCTTGCCTTCTACATTTCCTTACACCAAGTGTTCCATTGAGGTTCTCATTTTGACTGACATATTCGCACAGTGTGTATGTGTATATATGTGTATATGTACACAGTGATATATTCGCATCGTCGACAAAAACCTTCCTTTTCTGTTGAGTTCTTTGAGGATCGAAACGTGAAAGTGTATGACGGGGGCCTATGTCTATAAATAATGATAATGATACTTGAGTTAATTATATAACATTACACAAAAACATAGATTTGTCTTAAAATAAATTAATTTAAACATTACTTTTTTAAATTTTCGAAATATACAGTTGACCTGTAAACTTGTGAACTATGAATATAGTTTTGAAAATAAATATATTCTTTTTTTGGTTGTCATACGTCTTTGTTCAACTAAGATAACCCATTCACCTGACGTTGGATGAATCTACGCCATTATATTATATATTACCCTGTTATTTTACTCAACTTAACCTATAGCTAATTAATAGTTGATAAAAGCTAATATATATAAATTTATGTGAGATTCAAACAATAAAGCCAGTGGTCCCGAACACAAGTCTTTATTTTATTCTAAACATGAGGACCATCTTTTCTCTCTATATTTCTCGTGACATTACATCGACTTGACGGCCAAACGTCAACAAATCAAAAGTGACAAATGAGCCTTTAATTCACATATATATACATATATATAAAAGAGTATATATTATAATAATAAATTTGTTGACGAAATACTGGTCAGTATAAAGTCAAGTTTACTTTAATTCGATGTGAACACGTTTTTCCAATTTACTGTTACATGATAAGTAAATCGCTGAACTAAGTAACGTGGGTCACTATTTTCCTGATTCAGGTCTTCGCCAGAGATTGTCATGATTACCGGTTGACTTCTTTCGACCTTGGCTATGTCGACAGTCCTCCCAGTGGAAGGTTTACTCATGCTGAATCTACCGACAGAACCTTTCGGTTCTACCAGCCATTGGTTGAATCAGCGATGTGCCCCGTTCTCTGCCACTTCAGGTTCCATTTCATATATATATATATATATACATATATATATATATATATATATATATATATATATATATATATATATATATATATATATTTGCTCTTGGTTTAAAGGCTCCCAAGTTTTAGTTACCTGCAAACAACGTAGCTAGTAGGTTTTACCTTGACTGTTCGCACTATAAAACGCTGCGAAATAACTTAATAAAAATAAACAACTTTGTACGAAAAATTAAAACAAAATATTTGGCGTAAGCCACACTTATCACTTATTATAAGGTGTCAAACATACTAAATATATATATGAAATTTCATTAAAATCGGTTAAGCCGTTTTAGAGGACTATGGCAATTTACAATGACACAAGAATTTTATGTATTAGGGTAAAGTAATGTCGTTTTCTTAAGTTAAATTCACATGACTACATTTATAACAAGTTTTTATATCTAATCAACAATATATTCACTTTCGTTATCAACAACCTTTTGCCATCTAGTACACAAATGTTTTTCTATAAAATAAGTCAACAGAAACTACATTACTTTCCGGTCCCCCTAATATATAGGTTTAACAGCTGCATTGGGAAGTAATTATTGTTAAAAAAATTTTATTTATTAATTTCACATTTACTTAATAAATAAAATTAATTTAGTTTATTGGAATACGAGAGTTCAATAATTCATAGTAATGCTAAGTCCATCGGCACAGCTGGTAGACAAATAAAAATACATAAAACCATCAACATTTTGATATATTATTCATTTTATTGCAAATTAACATAATAAAATGATATAATCAAGGAAAATCGATTACCTCATAATAATTCGTTTTTAATATCACGGAATTGGAATAACGAATAAAATAAATAACATTTTTATCTTAATGCAGTCTAGACAAATATTTCTTGAGATAAATATAAAAAAAACAACATGGCGGACACAAATAATTTAAACATATTAAGCTCAGTAAATAATGCATAATCGTGCAACATGTCCGACCATAAACAATAAATAAGGTTGTATTTCTTTTTATTCACCGTTGTGTCGTTTCTCGCGTGGACTAAGTTGCATAGATAAGATCAATTAGCATTGCACCCTTCGAGATGCTGTGTCGAACGATATGCACAGGGACATCTCTTGCAGTGTCTCCTTATCGGAGCATCGAGCACTGCCGATAGCAATTCGCACTAAAACCTGTTAAAAGATTCACTAATTATCAACAGCTTATATATTTATTACAGTGGAAGTCTAATTTAATATTTAAGATATAATTTATTTATTTCGAGCCAAAAATTCGAAGACCCATGAGATAGTTACGGTAGCTGGAAATCACTGCGCAGTTTAAGACTATTATGTCGATCTTTAAAGGAGTCTTATACCTAGCAGTGGTCACCCTGAAGCCTCCCTGTTAGTAACGGTGTCGAGCTACACCCGATGTTAGATGTTGCTACTTAATAATCACCCATATAGCACGTATAGGGTGTTCGTAATTCTTGCAAACAAGAGAAACCTTGAAAGAAACTTCTTCAACAAAATATATAAATTTTACAATTATAAATGCAATAAATAAAGTAATTATACGCATATTTAAACTGAACTATAACAAAAATATATAAATATTTCATATTTAATTTTGAAATAAATTGATTGAAGTAGCCAATTAAAAGCGCTATTTAAATCGTCAATTATTTTAACATTTTTAAGACTGATCTATTGAGAAGATTCGGCCAGAAACATACTAGTTACTCTCTTAAATAAAATTTAATAATTTTTCATATATACATTATAATATAAACTAGGTATGTAAAGGAGTTTTCACACATTTGAATCAAAGAAAAACTCTTGAATGATAGAAACAGATTTATTATATGCACTTTGAATTTTAGAATTTAAACTAAGGAAAGAATGGTTTAAGATGTCTTATGGAACTTTACTATATATGCGTACACCAAGACCCATGAAGGATTTATTTACTTAAATTTCTTGTATTTATGTTACGCTCATACTTTCTAAAGGGCTTACTATTACTGGTCAATGTGAACACGGCTTTCTAATTTACTGTATTTTGATATTGGTTAAATGGTTAGTAACTATTTGTTAATGTACAAAAACATTGATCTCTACGAAATTTATTATTTATTGTTAACTTTTAACACGAAATTTAGGCATTACGAGTTTCTTTTTATTTCTTTTAATTAACATGTTTCTGCCTCTATTTTTCTATTAATTTTAAATAATATGTTAAAATACCAGTTATAACCAACAATAAATGAAATGGGATCAAAAAAATAAAAAAATCCCTTTCGTATGATGGTAATCAAAAAATGTTAAAAAATCTTATTCCTAAAACTATAGTTCACATAATTTAGAATTGAAATAAATTGGCATATAAGCGAACGAAATAAAAAAAAATCATGCAAACTTAATTGAATTCAAATCGTTCACAAAGCCTTTCACCTATAAAAATTATTTTAACATTTATTAGAACTATTTCAGTTTATACAACTGACAATAAATAACAGGGGAAACTGTTCCGATGATGGTACCATTCGACCGTCGAAGCCTCCATTAAAATTAATCTACAACGATTCAATAATGCGAGAAGTGTTATTTAGATACACCTCATAAATAATCAAACTTCTATAAAATAACTTTAAAACATTACGCACTATATTTCTCTGTTCAATTTATCCATAAGACTTCTACAGCTAGACATAGGTCTAATTCATAAATATCCTATAAGAGCACTTAGTACATCCTGTATATATTAGGGTGACGGGAAAGTAATGTCGCATTCTTAAGTTAAATTCTTAAGTTATTTCTAATCAACAATATATTTACTTTCGTTATCAATTAACGTTTTTCTATCTAATATACAAATTTTAAATGCTATAGCAGTAAAAACCAGTAGGTTTTTATGTAAAGTATGTCGACAGAAACGACATTACTTTCTGATCCACCTAATATTTTGGTTTTCATTATTTAATCCGTATGAAAAAGAACTGCAGCACATACCCATCTCTTTCTCCCTTATAGATATCCAATAAGACCGGTTGGAAGTGACCAGCATCCAGTGTTATACAACGACGTTCTATAAGGTCATCTGCACCGAATAGCGTATCTCACTCTCTTCCTGTTCAGCCGATAGATGCCCACTACAAGGCTCGTGTCTCCTCTAATGATCGCGACAATGACCGGTCTTGCGCAACCCGCAACTTACCGCAACCTTAACTATACCTTTGCTCCACATAGTGGAAGTGTCTACCCAGGTCTACCTGCTTGTGGTCACTGCTCGAAGATCATGGGTTGCACGAGCGATGAACTCCACTGCAGACTCGGAAAAGCAATTCTTCGAGCTACGCTGGTAACCTTAGTTCTGTTCCGGACCTTCCATTTCTGATTGAATCTCGCAGCGAAACTGCTAGCATAGCTTTCTCAATTACTCTTTGTGTGATCATCAGCAATTCATCACCAACAACACACACTGGAAGTGTATATCTTTGACTATTTTTAATACTAACTAATTCATAATGTTATTGGCAAGCTGAACAGGCAATAGGCAGGCTACATATTTTGCAGAGAAGACGACTCTTCAAGCCTTAAAATTCTGGAATGATGACCATAGATTAACGAGACAAGCGTAGGTTGTCACCGCACAAGGTGGATAGATAGACGACTTTGAAGGCATGTAAGATGCTGCAAGTCGTTTCAAATTAGTTCAATTGTAAATCTAGGGGAAGGCCTAAGTCAAACAGTGAACGTTATACAGCTAAAATTATGGTGATGAATGTACTATAGTGATGACTTATGTATGATGATGATGCCAGAATACTTCAGTATGGTTGAAAATAAAATCAAATAATATCCTTCAACTTAAGCTACGAGAGTACATCCATAAAACGAGTGTTTCTGTAAAATAGAGATATTGCACAAAATTGTTTATTTTTAATATATCGTAATTTGTATTAGTTCCTAAAAAAATACATTTTATCATAGTGCGTAAGAATCTAATTTTTTTTTACAAAATATATTACCGATCCACGTTTACCAAAACCTCTAACTAAAGTATGCACTGTTCAGATTTAAAGTGATTTTAACTTGACTTTATCGAAGCGTACAGAATCTTTATGACGTTCGAAACAATTGTGAGAAATCGGAATCGTTTTACTTTATTAATGTAAAATCGATTCCAATAACGATTATTGATTTGTGTATCGATTATTTAGAACACATAATCGTTATATCTGAATGCGAAGTTCGAATGGAAATGCAAAAAAATGAACGAATTTAATTGAAAATATACGCCATCAATATTTATGGATCAACCTAACGGTTAAGGAAGAAATATATTCCACGATGATTGACTATAAACAGACATACGAACTATTCTATATTTAAATCGTTATATTAAAAAGGCGAATTTCACTTTTATTAACAAATTACAATAATACTTACAGTTTTTTTTTTATTTAAGTTCCCTTTTAAAGGCTTCTAGTATCATATTGAGGACAGGAACTATTTCACTTGCATCTCTTTTTTTGTTTGTTTTTTTTTTCTCTATGCAGAGCGTGACTGGAAGAGAAAGAGAAAGCTACATCTATACTACTCCAATGTAGTAGGGCACGGAAGTACTTTCCTGAGAACACATGTGACATCAAGTGTGCTGGAATATCTCGAATAGTTGAGATATCTTAATTAAAGTTAACCTTGAAGGTTGAATACTGGTTTCGATTGCACGAAAGAATAGAAGAGAATATCGCCTCATTGTTAACTAAAGAACAGCAGCCAGAACTTCTTGGATTACTACTAGAAGGTAGTAAGTAAGACTTAAAAATGCAGTAAAATTGAAAAAAAATAGTGATAATTCTTCTGTAATATAGGCATAATTTAAAAGATGGAAAAATAAGAGCATGGAATATAACGGCAGTAATGCCAAATAAGTTAATAAATACATAAATTGAAAACTGTAAAGTAGCAATCAAGCAGGTACGGTGAAGAATAAATAAATAAATACATAAATTGAAAACTGTAAGGTAGCAATCAAGGAGGTACGGTGAAGAATAAATAAATAAATACATAAATTGAAAACTGTAAAGTAGCAATCAAGGAGGTGTGGTGAAGAATAAGAAGCAAAGAACGGAAGGAAAGGTATGGATAAGAATCTAAGATATTATGACGAATTAAAGAACAATGAGTGAGAAATACTAAGAAGGATTTAAAAAAATTTAAATAGTAAAAAAGAAATGTGAATAAAATATTAAATAAAAACTCTCCCTATGCACCTAAGGCAGGAATTGTACTTGAGGTTCCCAATAGTGGGAGTCATAAAACACCCTGGAGAAAAATGAATCTAGTTCGCTGAGACAAGACCTAATACCATCAGGATCGGTGATATAATATTATCATTGCAGCTAATCCCACTGCTTCAATACTAAAAACAAATTCATTATCATTTTAGTCATAAGACGCCCACTGCTGGGCATAGTTCCCCCCCCCCCCTATAGATTTCCAATCATATATTCCGTGATTCTTAAGATCCCAACGGCTATATGGTCTTCGCGCTATTTGATCCATCTACAGCCACCTCAACTTGCCATTCAGCATGGTTACACCGATTATTTTCTTCCATTTATGGATCTCCTCATTTTTAATTTCATCTCGTAAAGAATTTTAAGGTGTAGCCCTCTACATGGTCCATACGACTATGAGCTTTATGTTACATAGAAACAAATAAGCTTTTTGTTTATCATATCTCTTTTAAAGAAATTTTATGTAAATTTTTAAATAAATAAAAATAATTCCAAACGGTGCACTTGTATTTATCGAACGTATTGCAGACACACGCGCGGGTTCGCCGTGATTTACCGTCGCCCTCATCGATTCCCGATAACGCCTTACTTATTGTTGCAGTATGGTTTGATCAACGCACGTCGGTGCATCGATACGGGATATCGTATTTATGCCCCTTCAGCGACTTTTATTGCTATTAATATGAGTTTAGTCCTCTCTTTGGTGCGGAGTACCACCTGTTGTCAAGTTCGTTGCAGGTGAGCTTTTGATATATATCAATGCAATTTGTGTTTTACATACATACATTAAGATGTATTTTACAATGGTATATTGGAAGTTAATAAAATTCTCGTCTACTCATTTCAAATTACAGTTACTCTTGCTATATTTTTGTATATGCACTTCTTTATTTATACAGCATGATTAGTAACAGATGTAACGAAAAGAGCGAGTGTGAAATAAATACTTCAAAAGGATATGTACATGCTCATTTTTCGACAATTATTCTATGATGTACACTCTCTAATTTAAGGCGTAAAAAATTATTTTTATCAATCGAATCGTTACATATTCAAATTGATTGTTATTTGCTACATGTCCCTAATGATTCTATACTGCCAGAAGCTATATACCTTTCGAATTGAAATAAATAAAATAAAACCTTTTTGGACATACGTGTAAAAACTTGGATTGTCAGCAAAGATAGAAGGAATAGAAAAAAAATCTTTAGCAGCCTGAATATCTTGTTATATAAGTTACCTTATTTTGCATAGGGATTCTTTCCAGAAAACCTTTGGATGTAACTGAATTTTTTTACTGAAAAATAAAAATGGCGGCTATTTATTATATCACTGGCCACATTGAAAGTTTTTAGAACAGTTTAAAAAAAATATTTTAAAAAACCGTTGGGCTTTAAATATTATATTTTAATGTACGTTTATTTCACGCATTTTCGGAATATAAATTTATGTTGGTTTCTAATATAGATAAATATTTGTCACCAGCACGTCAAAGAATGTTCAAAAAATAGGTAATATTTTTTTTATGATTCTGATATCACAAGATAATCTTCAAAATAGAGGTTTCCTTACAAGAAATACCCACAGGAGTTTAGACAGAAAATATCGAAGGAAATAGATGACCACGTAGTTCTTTAGTCAGAATACAATAAAACAATTGTTGTCGAATTCAAGAACAATAACATCGTAGTGGTACACTAGCATTTGTTTTCTTTTTGTTTTAGAAAAAATTCAAGAACAAAATCCACTTGTCATAGTCCACCTTCATCGTGAGAACACACGCACTCGATTAAATCAAGTACAAAGATGTGTATTTGAATAAGACAGGAGTAATGTTATTAGACAAGCAATAACAACTAGCTTAGTCGAAGTCCGGCTTTCTAGAGGTAGGAGGTAGCTTTCCGGACTTTTGATGTTAAAAAGTTAGAAAGCTCGGCCGAAGAAGTCTTCGAGCTTCGCCACTTTAAAATATGTTTTAGACTTGACGCATTCTATACTCTGCCAACTTATACCCGCTGAATCTGATAATTCCACTTGGTCAACAATTACATACTTTTTTTTGTTATTTTCATCAAAATAAAAGCTTTAGTTATAGATGTAAAGGCTTTTAAGGTAATAATGTATAGTTCATATGCTGTAAATATATGTTACACTCCGTCAAAAAACAATAGTAATAGAAATAAAAAAATACATAACGATAATAAAGTCAAAACGCCTCTTTTAAATTTAAATTAGTTTATATTAAAATTAGTTATTATTTATTATCTGTTCCCGCAGACTTTGTACTGATGTAACAACAGTCAGATACAAAAAAACTCGACAATCAGACAGCTTACAAAGCTAAATAAGTTTCAGTTTAGAAAGTTTGGAAGACAGATCTGTATAATTCTTATGGTTCCAAGCAGGTTTCTGCAGTTCGACGACGATATTTAAAATAAAAAGAAATATTTATTCATTTATAGTCTATTTTTTTTTTCATACGTACTATGTATGGTATGTAACATAAATATATACAACATACATCATAATTAAAATTAAAGTAGTACAAAAAATGTTTCATTTAATGTAAAATAAAATTTCATTTAAGCCCTATAGACTTGCATTGCAAGACATAAGCTTTCCTCAAAGATATCTATAGATGGATATACCATATCTAATAGATTCATGTGTTACTTTGCGGAAGTCCATCCTAACTAAAGGAATTAATATATAGCTACTTCCGCTATGCAGCAGTAGTCGTTCAATGAAGTGCACCGTCCGCCAGCCCGCTGAAAAATGCGCGTGCGGCAAACAATGCGAAACACAACTACCGTTAATTCACTCTACACGTCTTTCACCCCTCCAAGGGGCATCCTCAGGAGATGTTACACCGACCAGTGCCAAACATCGAGAGAGGATATACCATAATCGCCATGCTTGGACGATGTATAGGTTGACTATCGCATTTTTTACACAAGGAAGAATAACCCCGTTATTAAACAAAGCATTGAACGCTCTGTCCCTCTGGCCACGGAATCTACAAATGCCTTAGAAGAGGCAGCAGTGTAACTTAGGTCGAAAAAAAAACATTTTCAAATCAATACACTCATGAAGCTTTTTAACTTACTTTTTCAATTCCTAAGGACAATCGGCAAAAATAAAAAAAAACCCATCCACCGCCTATAAATGCCCATTTACGCGATCGCACTGGCCGTTCACAATTAACGGCAATTAAAATAAAATGGCGGCGTTCTATTTTTAAACGGCGCCCGATCGGAAGCGGCGGCCCAAGGCAAAGGCACAAGGCGCGCGGCCTCGCTTACCGGTAACAAAGATGCATTGTCCCGATGCAGCGCTCTTTGGAACAAATCCAATATTGTTGGGCGAATCCGACTAGTTGTGACCTCCAAATTCCTCATTTGAATAACCTATCAAATACGAAACTGTATAAGTAACTTATAGCCTGCAATGTAAATTCAACCTTACTACCTTTAAATAGGGTACGAATTACTATAAATTTGTGGAACAAGTGTGAAACGCCGATTAGTCTTAAAAGGAAGGATGGGCAGATCGTAGGGTATTGTCTCGATGACCTCAACAAAGAAAGGATGGCGATGACAAACACCATGGCTAAGGCAGCTGTCAAGGTTACACCGGGTCTTATGCAGCCTTATTTGGCATGGCTGTAGTAAATTAAGTCGTTGAATCAACGGTTAATCTTTAATCTAACAATGCATCATCATTTTGAATGTCTACTCAATATATCTACTCTCTTTTATCGATGTTATTATTTTACTAACTCCCCTGACTATGTTACTATCAACCTATTAATTACATCATCATTTTCATTTCAGCTCTAGAAACTCCACTATTGGATACAGGCTTCCACCATATATTACCAATACGATCTGTTGAAAGAGGCTTCAACGTATAAACAAGTTATCATTAGCCAAGACTACGGTATAAAGACAGTTTCATCGCTCATCATCCACGAGGCTCAGGGTCTAAAAAGCGAGGCACCCTCAGGCTGTATAACAGTGTCCATCATGAGGTGGTAATATCACGTCACACGAACTCGTGCGTCTTTCACGGAAGAGACTCAAGATGCGATCGAAAGATTCTTCGATGTGGCGACAACAGAAATCGCTGCACAGATACACACAACCTGAGGATGACAATATGGAGTACGCATGAGGAAGTGGTCGCACGAAATTTAATTTTATAACTGAACATTGTTTTGTTGTGTCATTAAAATAGATTAAGCGACTTAGTAAACATTATTTAACATAAAAACGTAAATATTAAATTTATAGTATGTATATGTATAGATCCAGTATGTACCACCAGATATAGTATGTATATGTATATATGTATAGATCCTAATAAAAAAAGTTGAAAAAGTTTTTTTTTATTTTCAAATCCTAGTCCAATTGAATCTAGAAATAAATATATATTATTCCAGGGTGATCAAGCCTTTAAGGTGAAAAGGTTGTCGAGTGGCGACTACAGGTAGCAGCGGCATGGGTATCCCCTCCCCCTCCCCAGATGGACCGAGGACATTGTTAAGTTCGCTGCTAAGTACTGTTAAGTAAGCTTATGCCTTACAAAGGTAGATTATGGGCTGAATAGAAGAAATAGAATGAGCCATACTGCTTCAGAGCTATTTCAGAATTGAGATAAGCAAATCTACATCTCATATTAATACAGTTTAAATTTATTCCTAGTTATTTCATTGAGTAGGCCTTACTACTTTTCTATCTAAGTCATGTGGTATGTAAGTATATATTTTTAATGTATGATCCTCGTTTTTGATGGTCTGTAATTTCCCCTGGCTTGTGATAGACAGGAACGTTGTAAATTCGAGTAAAATGAGTTTTTTTAATTTTTAACCTACATTCTGTTTCGTTCTTCACATTATCTTTTATTCATTCCTTTTAAGCTTCACATAATCTGACATTCTTAGGTTACAGATCTTCTTTCTTGCATCTCCATCCTTCTTCCATCTACATTCCTACACATACCTACATCTACATTCCTAGATCACAGTTTTTTAAATCAATAATCACAGACTCTGTACATTTATTTAATTTATTTTCATTTCTTTTGTTATTTTACTTGACTCTTTTATTTGACTCTATTTTTCTAATTTTATGTTTTCCTGAGTCTAAAATAAAGTGGATATTATTTTAATTTATTTCCTTGACTTTTGCAAGCTTTACCGTCTTTTCGTTTCTGAATCTGTTTTCCTTTTGTTGGAGTTTGCACCTCTTTTCTACAGAATTCTAGGAATGATGGGCGCAGGTTGTCATCGCCCATGAAGGAGGCGATAGGATAGGATATGACGAGATCAAGGCTATGTCTGCCAAATACAGGACAGCCTTTCAGTGATAAGGTGTACCACGGTTTTTATCTATATTTGACTTATAAGGAATTTTTTTTCTAACCGAGTTGGCAAAGCACATAGATATAGGTGCTTAGTAGGTATCCGTTGTTTTTTAAGATTGCTATTTTAGATACTTTAAGGCAGTATATGAGACCATTAACAATACTTATTAAATAACCTATGTCCTTTACATGATCTTTGAGGTACAGCGCAGTTATTTTTATTCTCTTTTGATCTTTTCTTTCCTTGGGTTCTAATAGCGGGGTGTAGAGAATGCTCACCCTAAAACCATTGCTTATTTTGAAAATTTAAAAAAAAATCAATTTGTGTTAAAGATTATTTCAAGAACTTTCATAAACAATAAAATTTTATTTAATTTTCTGATTTTAAAATAATTTTTAAATTTACATTTTTCGTTCGTGCAGGCCAGTATTAATTTTTTGTTCTTTTTTCAGAAGCCGTTTATCGATATTGGCACTGATATATATAGTATAATCGTAGTTCCAAAAAAATGGCAAGTAAACACAGGACGAGATAATTCGTTGTTGATGTCCTAGAAAAGAACGCAATCGACGAGTTATCTCGTAGTAGGCAGTGGAGTTAAAAGAGGTGTAAGGGTAGGTACAGTCTTCGACCTACCTTTGATAAAAGCTAGTGTAGTTAGATGATTTTATTTGTACGTTATAACGGGTACCAAATCATTCTTCTTATCTCACCTTCGATCACGTCTGCGGTCAAATACAATCACACTCATCGTCTGTTAGGACTCAAAATATGTTTATTGATTGAACACACACGTCCGTGGACAGGTTGAATCACCCAACATACTTTTCATTTATCGTTTTCCTTTGTTTTTTATCGGTGGGAGTGACAAATGATTTCTCATTGTTTGTCAATCCGTAAGTAACACCGCGATTTTATTTACACTTATACTAAATTATACCTTATTGTAAAGGAATAAAATTGAAATTTAAAATTTGCGATCGATATAAAGGGAATTTGGTTTTGTATTGACATTTTTGGCAAGTGACACATGTAATCCAATATGTCATTGTCTGATTATTTGAGGTGTGGATTTAATTAGGTGGATATATGCCATTTATATAGTGCTTCGTTTGTTTACAGGTCGATGGCCTCTATCTACGTCAAGTTATTTAATAGATATACGTACTTATATAGATATACTAGCTGATCCCGCAAACGTTGTTTTGCAAAAAAAATTGATATTTTAATTTACAAATAAAAAATAAGGGTTGATCGTAAAGGGGTGAAAATTTATGGTTGTATGTATTCTTGTATGCTGTATCATAAAAAAATAAAAACAAAAAATTTCGTTAAAAAAATTTAAAAAAAAATTTAAGTGTGAACAACCTTTATCACTTAGGGTTATAGAAAATAGATAGTAGCCGAAAAAAGCTTAAAAGGATAATTATAATTTAGTAAGGAAGAAAGAGAAGTCTGTAACACCATGTCCAATTCTCTTTCTACATAACGATTGACTAGAATCAGTAGGTTGTTTAAAAGTTACGTCTCTTAAGAGAATTTCGTTTTCGTAACTTAAATCTATACTTAACAAAGGTCAGTGGAGGACGATAGCACTATAGGCCTGATAACATCGCACTCTCAACGCCGGCGCGTAAATCACTCGATGCGTATCGGTGTACCGCGACATGGACTCTAAGCCTAATTGTAACCGTAATGAGTCCTCTAATACATTTGCGAAATCTGCCAATGCTATAAAAGTCTGAGTTTGGACATTTAAGTATAATTGTCTGCGACACGATAAATTTCTGTAAAAAAGTTTAATGTAATCCACACAAGCAATGTAGGAATACGATAACATTTATTATTTTATTCAAATTAATATCTGGCTAAAATCATTAATAACTATATATTTATTATAATACATATGCCGGAAGAGTCCGATTTGATAGCAATAAGAATTAAATTGAGATCATCTATATTGGCATCTTCCAGGTTTCAGCTGCGTGGTCTAAATGCGCTGTGATTTAAGAGGAGCCATAAACAAACTAGAGTGTTGTGTTTTTACATTACAATGACTTACAATGATTTTACAATTTTTAACATTACAATGACTTATAATGGTATCCTGGTAAAACCAACAACAAATTCAGTTCATTTATTCTGTGATCACTTTTACAAATATACCCAATTTTTTTTAACATATCTTATACTGATAACTAAGTGGCATATTTAGATTCCGCGAATTAGAAGATTTAGTGCGCTTAGCCTAAAATAATTAACAAAGCTCGGGTTTTCCTATAAAGCCTCGAGCAGTGACTTACTATAATTTGAATGGATTAGGGGAACTCCGAGTTAGGCCCGTGAATAGGCTCAAGGATTGTTAAGGGGTAACAATCCTTCTCAGATTTGGTTCTATTTTTATGTTCTCTTTCACAAACCTCCTTAATATAATTAGAGCAATTCATTATTATTTTTAAAAAAATTATGTTGTTGTATAAAATAACTGTGTTCTGCGTCTATAAGTATATCATTTGGTGCCTATATATTCATATGCTTTTAGGCCAGAACACACATTGTTATTGATTACAAGCGACCAGAGACACGTGTATTCCAACATTATATTAATACACGTACGAATTGAATAGATAATAGAACGGTCGAGTAACGAGAAATTCCACGGCCTATGATATGAACCTCATATTGATCAATGTAAAAATGGATAACGCAGAAACTTTACCGAAACACAACCACCAATATCTCACCGACTGTCCGAATCGATATTACGAAATCTGAAAGTCGAATCAACATAAGAATTCGCTTAAGAAAATCATCGTGGAATGCGACAAATCGATGTTATTAGTGAAAAGTATATCTCACGAATGCGTTCGAGGCGTAAAAAAAAAATATTAACGGCCAGCAAGATAACCTTCTTTATTTGAAAATTGTTAAAAATGTACATTTGACGTTTTTAAATGAACGCTTATTAACCTCAAAACTTTCTACGCTCGATTACGGTATGGCGTCGTTTCTTATCTATAGAACAATAATTTCGAAGAGTGAAATAAAAGTAAAATAATAAAGAAAGAAAAAACGTTACAAAAGGTTTGATTTCACTTAACCTTTATAAAACACGCTGGTATAAAGAAAACTCGTAAATTGATTAACAAATCAATAAATAATAGCCGTGCGATATGACATAGTAAAATCTATAATCTATTAATTCAAACGATTTTGAATCTTATATCTCGTATTTTTATAGAAAAAACATTAAAGTTTCGCTTAAACTAAAATCTCATTCAAGTATTAATAACATAGTAATAAAACAGTATCAGTGTGAAAAAAGAAAGGCGTGTGTATTTGTTAGTTAAAAATTACAATTATTAGAATCCGCTTCCATGTTATTTTTCTAGGTATTTATTAATATCCATAGAACCTTTGTGCTTGTAAGAGATGAGAAATAAAGTTCTATAAATGATAAATATTCGTTTATTTATAAAGACAATTTATCTTCAAACTTTACTATATTAAGTTGAATTTTTAATTAAATATAAATTATTTATTTATTCTTTCAAAACAATTTCATTCACTTAAAAGTAACCCCTGTTTGATAAAACACATATTTGACAACTCTTTTTTAAGACCTCCAAACAGCCGGAATAGTCTATTTCCGGTATAGCCTTTAAGACCTCCTAATCGGTTTTTACCTCCTCAATCGTGTCAAAACGGCATCCCCGCATTGTCCTTTTGAGATTTCCGAATAGCCAGAAGTAGCACGGAGCCATATCTGGCGAATACGGTGGTTACGGAACGACATGAATCGAATTTTTCACGCTTTTTTTCCAAAAAACAAATCAAAATTTGACGCGTTTAAGACCCAAAAATCCACCAAAATTGTTTGAGCTGAAGCCAAGTGATTCTAGCTTTTGACACACAGACGCTTGGCAAATATTATAGACAGTCCTACTAATCTAGGAAAAAATACCTACGTTCCCAATGGCCGGGAATTTTGGTAACAATTTCACCTTACTTTTTAATCACAGTATTTAATTAGAATAGTTAAACATTGTTGTATCTAACCTATATCTATTATAAAAGTCATTGTAGAGAATAAATAGTCATAGTCATTCAAATTCAAGAATTCTTTATTAAATTTTCTATGGATATTTATTTTTTATATAATAGAAAGTTATGATAAATACAGTTAATAGACATTAAAATAACATGCAAAGCCTAGATTCCCCCCGAAGATATCTATGGGTAATAAACCATAATTGCCAAGCTTGATAAGAATAAGATTCTGATGCCCATCATCTGCAAACTTGTTAGTGAGGTGTGGTAATCCTATATAATAAATATATCAAATGTAAATTATATAAGATCATCTCCGGAATTGTAATACGACCAATATTGATGTATGGCTGTGAAGCTTGGACGCTAACATTGAAAGAAGAACAAAAACTGTTAGTGACGGAACGCAAAATCATGCGGAGGATCTAGGGACCAGCAAGAAATCAAGACGGATCTTGGAGGCTCCGAAAGTAAGCCGAAATTGAGACTTTAGTAGCACAGCCAAATATCATTGGCGAATATAAAGCTCAACGAATCCGCTGGCTTGGTCTCTTGGAGCGAATGGGATCGAATCGGAGCGTGAAGGTAGCGTACCTGGAAAAACCGAGGGGTCGAAGACCAGTGGGTTGACCCAGGTATCGCTGGATCGATCGCGTTGAGGCAGACTTGCGCGAATTGAATGTCAACCAATGGCAGACGATGGCGCAAGATAGAGGAAAGTGGAAGTCTCTCGCTTCGGAGGCCAAGACCCACTTTGGGTCACTGAGCCAACGGAGTAAGCAAGTATCTCCTGCGACATACGATCGCTGCTCACTGCACTGCTCAGTCTAAAATATGTTACATTAATTTATTTTAGTCATAGAATGCGATAATCTAATAACTTTTGAATAAATTTTCTCAGGACATTTAACATAAATTATAAATATTCATAACATACCCATTGTATTAAATATAATAGTACGAAATTATTTCTTTTAGATTCTAGAACATGCGATGTTTCTAGGAAATGCTTGTGGTCTATATAAATCAAAGGTTAATAATGATACGTGTTATTTTGAAAGTAACAAGTACATTGTTACAATGTCACTTATTGAATGATAAATATTTTTTTTCAATATATTGGGAATGCTCATTTAAATTATGTAAAACAGAATTTTGTGGTACATTATGGAAATCATTCATAAATCATCTATTCTTTTCAAGAGCAGAGTGGCGCAGTGGAAGCGTGCTGGGCCCATAACCCAGAGGTCCGTGGATCGAAACCACGCTCTGCTATCGAAGTATACCATATTATTTACTTTGTTTCATTTTTAGAATTAAAATATTTCCTCTAAAAGAAATGACTTTTTAAGGAAGACTACGAATTATAAAATTACAACAACATTTCAGATACGCAATATAATTGTAACTGTCACTTATTTACGAAGTTGGTTCTAATTTTATAAACATTTTAGACTTGTTATTGATACTATTATGCAAATGAAAACAAAAATATATGTTTTTGTGTCTCCCTTCTCCGGGTCTTTGCACCAGTTCATTCTATAGATCACACCAACGGGACTAATATAAATAATATTCAGTGTAAGAAAAGGACCAATATTTAGCCACTTCCGCACATGCAGTGGTAGTCGTGCAACAAAGTGCACCGCCCGCCAGCCCGCTGATAAATGCGTATGCGGCAAACAATGCGAATTACACAACTGCCACCGTTAAATCACTCAACACGTGTTTCACCCCTCCACGGGGCATCTTCAGGGGTTATGTTATGGTTAGTGCCAAACATAGAGTCTCTTACCTATATATTTGCCTATCATATTCAGTGTCTCTTGCCAAAGCTCCAGAGGAAATGATCAAGCTCTTTGTCATGTTTAATAAAAGATCCTTTGTAGATTATTTTTCAAGAAAACCTCTCTTACTTTCTTTACTTCTATCAACAGCAGAGTGGCGCAGTGGAAGCGTGCTGGGCCCATAACCCAGAGGTCCGTGGATCGAAACCACGCTCTGCTAAGAAATTATTTAACATATTTAGTTTGGTTAATTTTTTACAACTAAAAGTCTAGCTTCAAATAAAATTCCTTTGATATAATTTTCAACTTCTTCTATTTATATATTTGACCTCTATTTTTCTTGGTGTTAAATGAACACTAAGTCTATCTCGTATATATTCTTTATTTGAAACCACCCATTTAATATTTACCCTTATTCCTTACTCTTCATAATAAAAATAGCGCATTGTCGCTTGGTTACGAAAACCAATCCAATAAGACAGAATAGAACAAGTTAGGTCTTATACTTTTGTCTTATGATCCGAGTTATAACGGTGTACTAAACTTTCAAATGTATTCATAAAGATATTTTAATATTTACCAACAATATTTTTCACGATATCCGTACACGACTGAAATCAAAAAAAATTTTGACTGAGATTGTGACTGAAAAGAATATAAATAGAAGTGAAATATTGAATTGTAAAAAACCCGTCTTCTTCCGAAATAGAAGTGAACCAAAAATATATAAAAATACCCGTCTAATAAAACGGTGATTATGGTATATACTTCATACCTAATTATTCCCTACACCATAATTTTAAAAAAAAAACATACAATAATGGCGGGAAAGAAGTCTACATTTTTATCGTTGAAGCTAACGTTTAAAATTCGAATTAGTATTTTTTTAAATGTATGTAAACAGATAGTAACAGAATTTATCGCTAGACTAGGTGGATATCTCTGAAGAAGGTTTATACCTGGCAGTGGGTGCCTGGCTGAAACGAAGATGTTTTATATCAAAAAGAAAAAAAAATAGAATTATTCGTCAAGTATGTAAATGGGATTAAATCGTTTCTATTAACTTGGTAATCTTTCAATTTAGTAGAATTAACAAAAGTATGATATTAAACGAATTGTAGCCATAACATAAGGTACATCCTGACCTCATAAAGAGACATTACTGAGCTCTTGGACCCATCCAACGGGAAAAACATCATCAAATTGATTACAACCATTAGCGCCCTTGTCGAAACATGGGCGTTATAAAGCCGAAAAACCTACATAAGATGAAAAATACACGACCGACAACGTCACACGGTATTAATTCACTCGTTAAACAACATTCACATTTAATTACCAACCTTATGGGTATAACAATAAGGATGTTATATTATTTGTGGTAAGAGTAAAATAAACATTGCGTCAGTTTACGAAATCGGTCTGGATTAATAGTCGGACACACGGAGCGACCAACTGACAAATTACTTACAACGCGTTGGATTTGAATCAATCGCGTTCCTTTTGTTTTTGTTTTTCAAACTCTCACAGCGCTATGCGTTCGAACAATGACAAGTCGTAAATGAGGTATGATACACACTGATCGAATAGATAGCCTGTACTATATATAACCTTCACGTCCTTTTATTGACATTAAGAAAATTCGTATATATTTATATAAGCATATGATAATGGGGCTCAATTTAAAGCACAACACAATCTTTAACCCTTAATAGCCTGATTTACGAAAGTGATTTTTTTTAATATTCCTGTGTTTGCTTGAGGATCTAAGGTAAAAATAGTTTTTTTTTTAATTTCGTTGGTAAGAATATTATACAACAGTAAAATTCGTACAGCCAACCTATAAAAGAATTAATAGTAATGTGAACATTCGGTTTAAAAGATTGGTATCAAAATTGAAACTAGGCTATTAAGGGTTAACAACGGAAAATGCCTTATTTTCTTCTTACAAATAACATGACATCTATCCTTCATTACATCGCGGATACACATCACCGAACGTACATCGTTTTTTGACAGCCTTAGGGATACGACTCTCATAAAAATAAATCTAACTAATCTATTACAAAATAATGAAGTATAAACTTAAATATTCCCACATATATGTATATGTGTATCTATATAAATATTTCGCGACTTCTATAGTCTTTAGAAATCAACTTAATAATCCACTATATCTATAAATGAATCTACATAATTTACATACAGTTTATTTTTATGACTTCCATGCTTATTTAAATTTTAAATTTATAATTTCAGTGGTAATTGTTTCATTGTCATGTTGTTTGTAATAAATTACTATAATTACAAAGTTATTGTAAATTACAATGCATTTGTTAGGATTATTTGAAATATTATCAATAATTATACAGTCGCATTACATTTAAATATGTATAAATGTATTTATGTAGTATGGTATAAAAGTAAAATAATATATTCTAGAATGATAAAAACTTGAAGGTTTGGGGCTGAAGAAAAACCTTTTCATATTAATAGCTGTTACGGTGTCGAAAGTAAGTCAGATGTTTCCTCTTGCGTGCGATCTTTTCATTTCAATTTTTTTTTTATGATTTGATGTGCTTCCGATCTTTCTGCAATGTTGTATATAGTAATTTTTAATGTTGTTTCTCATATAAAAGAACAAATACAAAACCATTACACATAGAGTAACTTTTAATGTACTCTTATGTGTACTGCTTGTGTAATTAAATAATTACATAAATAAATAAATAGATATATTAATTATGATCCATAAATGGCAGTGTTGCAAGAGTGGCCTTTTGCTACCAACCCTTGTTATTCAATATTACATTATAGTAAGTGTGTGAAGTATGCAACTTAATATTTTAAATTTTTTCTTCTCTTTTCAAGAGCAGAGTGGCGCAGTGGAAGCGTGCTGGGCCCATAACCCAGAGGTCCGTGGATTGAAACCACGCTCTGCTAATAAAGTATATCATATCACCAATTTTGTGCAATTTTTAGGAATAATATATTTGTTCCAAGAGAAATGGCTTTTTAGAGAAGAAAATTATAACAACACTTCATATCTGCAATGTAATTGTTGATGTAACTTATTTACGAGATTATAAATAATTTTATAAACTATTTAAACATGTTATTGAAACTATTATGCAAATAAATAAAAAAAATACTTAAAAATATTATGTTTTTAGGCTATCCTACCTCCGAGTCCTTGCACCGGATTACTTTATGGATCGGTCAATAATACGTAACAATATAAATAAGATCTAGTGGCTTTAGCCGCCGTTACAGGAGAATCCATTGATTTCTATAATTTTATGTAAAATTAAAAACCTGTATAGATTATTTTTCAACAAAACCATATCTTATTTTCACTCGTTCATCTAAAGAAATCGCTGATTGCTTGCAGCGCAATATCGGTAACCATGGCGGTCTTACAAAAAGAATCAGATAATTATTTAATATCATTTACATATTTTAATAATTAATATCAATAGATAATTGTAAAGAAACTTACTTAAGTGTTATGAAATTCATTTTCATAGCTTGAAATTTTATTAAATACTCGCTATGTTGTGAAACTAAGTATAGTATACTAAGATATAATGATATATTAATTGTAATTATATTCTCTATCAATAGAGTACAATTATAAAGAACAGAGGTGTGGAATATTCATACTTGCATACGCAGCAGAGTGGCGCAGTGGAAGCGTGCTGGGCCCATAACCCAGAGGTCCGTGGATCGAAACCACGCTCTGCTAAGAAATTATTTAATCCATATAATTTTGTAAAATTTTATAAATAAGTTTTGTTCCAAAAGAAATTCCTTTTCAATGAAGAGTTTTTGAGTTGTACTCTTTTATCGTTTACTTATTTGCAGAGCATGCGACGACAAGGTCTATCATGCTATGTGCTTGTTTACAAAAAACTTATTCACTTTTGAGTTGAAGACTCCTAAGTTATTGTTATCTGGAACAATGGCGCTATTTTAAGGAAGTACATATACATATATATACATGTATATATATACACAGTAAATACGCATTTGCCCAAAGTGTTTATCTTTTATCATTTGATATGTAGTTTAATAAATAAACATATTACTATCTTGAAAGTTATCTAACATTAAAATAACATAATAATAACATACAAGATATTTTATCACAACTAGAAGTCGTTATGAAATCGAATATTAAACCAAAATTCACACGCGTTTCATAAAATTTAACATAACGGTATATTTACTTTCACTGTTATAAATTATAATACGTAAACGGACACCTCAAAGGACCACACACAAGACAAAATGACCGATAGATATACACTATATTATATTAAAACTACCTCATTATCATAGGACAGAATGGTCGCTCAAAATACAATAAATATAACAATTTGTTATATGAAATATCCGACGTATGTTTACACGGAATGGGCGTTGGAGCGTCGGTCGAGAGCGATGGCTTGATACGCGATATTATTAGTGAATTGTAATAAAAAATCGAAATGATTGCCATGCGAGACATAAGTTATAGGGAGTGTAGATTTAAAATGGAAATTTGTATAACTTAGAGCATTTTAGTGAAAATAAACTTTTTCCTTTCTATTTTATTTAATTCATACATCGTTATCTACAGTTTAACAAGACGGATGATTCAATATCACCAGCTGTTCTGTATCAAGAAGAGTATTTCTTTATCTCAAAGTAGAAATAGCAAGAATAGAAGAAGAAAGCGTCGCATTTCTCAAAGACGATAAAAATCACCCTGCGTTCTTTATTCTGCAAGATATTGGTACAGCAGATCGATAAGAACTAAACTATGGTATAAATTCAGGTGTCGAGTAAAATAACAAAAAAACAAAACTTAAATCAACTATTGATAAAACGTATTCAGAAAGGCAGATGAGAAAAGTAAGGCCGTGAAAGAACATCAGAACGAGAAGTATGATAGATTTTGAAAAAGAAGTGAAGAAAGATAAAAAGAAATTGTAAGGACAGAAAGGAGCAAAATTAAAAAAAAAACTTAAAATACTTTTATACCCGGAATGTGACGTCACTGTCCCGCACAAGGAAGAAGAACACACAAAAAATTCAAAGTTATTTTGAATTTCTTTCTTTCATAGTTACTACACATATTCAATGATCTAGTGTGTATAAATATTCCAAAAACTTTTCAAGATGTCCTTAACAAGAAATAGACACAATGTGTGATGAACTTCCTTACAAAAGGCTTAGAAAATTATTCACGATAAAATAATAGCTACTCACTACAATTCTGCAGCAAAAGCAGATCACAGAATTGAAGTCGACGAGTTATATATAGTATCCAAGGTATTAATATTTCCCCCTCTAGGGGTACCGACGACTTGGTTAAGGATGAAAAGGACCAATATTTAGCCACTTCCGCACATGCAGTGGTAGTCGTGCAACAAAGTGCACCGCCCGCCAGCCCGCTGACAAATGCGCATGCGGCAAACAATGCGAACTACACAACTGCCACCGTCAAATCATTCAACACGTGTTTCACCCCTCGACGGGGCATCTTCATGAGTTATGTTACACCGATGAGTGCCAAACACAGAGTCAAGTTAATTAAGGATGCAGATAGTAGTAGGATGCGGTCATTGCAAGACTGGTTACCCTGCCCAGTTTTGGGGGAGGCCTATGCTGTGAAAGGGGAGTCTTTCTGCTGATGTGATTATGATATTGAGTTTTCACTAAATCACCTCCACATACAGCCTACCTTCAACAATATCATCTGGAGATAAATCACAATTGCCACGCTCGGCAGGCGATAGAAATGCAATATTATGGTACAAGCCCATCCTCTGCAGACTTGTTTGTGGGCAGTGGCAATCCTATATAATTAACGCAAGTTTGAATTATATAACTGTATCTCTGGAATTGAACCCGCTACATATGATCACAAGTCCGTCTTCCGCCAGGCTACGTTTGCTTAATTAGTGGGTACATTGAAATATTGTATGAGCCTTTGCATACCAGGGTAATAGGTATTTTGTTTTAATTATTATTAAAGGGATCTAGTGTAATTTGAATTAGAAAAGCAGTTTTCCTTAGCAATTACTGAAGGTAGTTGTGCAAAATAAAATCACAGTACAACACAGGTGAAGATTCGAACATGAAACGAATGAAAAGCGCACCGCAATTAGAGATATTTAAATATATGTATACTTTTAAATAGCCTTATGAGCTTCGTGGAAGTAATTTATGAAATACAGTCAAAAATCTTTCAGATTATACTTTGTAGACATTCAGCGTGCATTCCTCAAAGTGGCGCCTGTAACATGTAAGTCGCCTATCAACTCACACACGGAGGAATCGTTCATAAATCGTATGCACACATAGATCGATGCGCACAAAAATTTTGTTCATAACGCCATAAATTATAGTCCAGGAGCCTGTGACGACCAAACATTCTTATTTAAAATTTAAAAGTTGAATATTTATATTTATATATATATATATATATATATATATATATAAATCTTCTTTTATGGTGATGGACGCAAACTGCAAAGCATAAACCTCCCCCAAAAATCTCCATGATGACCGGTCCTGTTACATTCACCAGGACCTCTCCACGTCGCGAGTACCTGCTCGTGGTTGCAACTTTAGAACCTTTCGGCCCCACGCCGGAGATGGCATGAGCAGTGTGCTCCGCCTACGGTCATTGCAGACGATCAATTCTTCGACCTAAGTCAGTGATTTAGGTTCTTATGTAGGTCTTTTTTCTGATTTGATCTCCCACCGAAACTCCGAGCATAGCGCTTTTCATTGCTCTCTTGGTGACCTGTATATAGTATATCTAATGTATAAATTATTTCATTATTTATGGAGAAAGGCGACTATATCTTTATTATTTTTTGTGGAGAAATCCTGCAATGGATACCTCTCCACTGTGGAAGCAACGGAAGGGTTATGCCAGACTACTATCGGCTAAAACCTCACGGTTTTCTTAGACGCTTTTTGTTAAAACTTTAGGAACGCCTTCGCACGTGCCTACTACCGTAGTTTCAACGGTGGTAACCTATTGCCTCCTTAGAATATAGCTGCAGTCAGACGCGTCACAGGAAACATAGTTTATTCCTAGTATAGCTACCAACGTCATGTAATTTGAAATAAATAGTCAAAGAGTCAGTGAGCTTATTTATCCCTTTTCTTGATAACGTATCTGTAGAGATATATCAGAATTAAAAAAAATTGTGGCAGCAATTTTGAACGCAGTCATCATTTGTATGTGAATGTTTATGTAATTTCTTAATTTTCGAACGCTTGTTCAGTTTTTTCTGTTGGCATCCTTGGGTCTTAAAAGTCAAGTGGTATGAATATTAATGTAATATTATAAAAAAATTGCCAAGTTAAGGGTTATATAGAATCAAATCGTGTCTTAGAGAGAGACCATCCTCGCTTGAACGCGGGCAAGGAGCATCCGCTGAGATACTTATGTAAAAAAACATTATTTTTCGCTGAATGGCTCTTGGACTATGAAGTTTATTATTGTGCTGTTATCTTATTGAAATATTATGACAAACGCATCATTTCGACAATAACAACGAGAACTTGTCACCATTCAAAGCTCGTTTAAAATAAAAGAAATAATTTTTAAGGTTTTTTGTTATTGTGTCTTCTCTAAATGACAAATTAGTCAAATTTAGCTGCGAGCGAAAATTTCTAACAGCCGAGATAAACACTAATTTGCCGAATTGTGAAAATTTATTACGAAAAGATACGGATCAGATAAAACGACCGCAGACGACGATGTTTATTTTATTAGAAATCGCTCGTTTATATAAATAGAAAAGGTTATTTCTACACATTGTTTATGATTGCGTATTATTTTCGAAACTCTTTGTTCGTATTTTTGTGATATTTTCCTTAAAATTAAGCAAAATTTTTGCATGTCGTATCTATTTCTTCAATCTTCAAGTTATTCTTTCATAGATTGAACCACATTCAAATTTCTGCAAAATATTATTGTTCTACCATTTACAAAATTCAAAACACATATCAAAAAATAAATAAAAGTCTTATTATTTAACAAATGTCGCTTGATAATTTTTATTTCATTTAGGCTATATAGATAAAGTATATATATATATATATATATATATCTAAATCTGTGTTGTTAAACTTTATTAAAAGATCCGAGCCACATTCAAAATTCTGCAAAACATTATTGTTCAACCATTCACAAAATTCAAAACACATATTGAAAAATATATAAAAGGCTTATTATTCAACAAATGTCGCTTGATAATTTTTATTTCTTTTAGGCTATATAGATAAAGTATATATATATATCTAAATCTGTGTTGTTAAACTTTATTAAAAGATCCGAGCCACAATCAAAATTCTGTAAAACATTATTGTTCAACCATTCACAAAATTTCAAAACACATATTGAAAAATATATAAAATAAAAGGATTATTATTCAACAAATGTCACTTGATAATTTTTATTTCATTTAGCCTATATAGATAAAGTATATATATATATATATACATATATATATATATATACACACATATATATATATATATGTGTGTGTGTGTATAGATATATATATATCCAAATCTGTGTTGTTAAACTTTATTAAAAGATGTGTCGCTGTGGAATTTTTCCCTGCTTCTTCTATACAACTATAACATCTTGCGAAGCAGAGTAGAGTAAAAAATAAAATAGATTAAATGAATTTTAAATATTTTACACCTATACTGAATCATTTTATAATATTTATGAGCAAAATGTTAAATAAAAAAAAATTAAAAGTAATTTTCTCATCGATTGTACTTGCATGACACAGTTTTAAAGTCACAAAGACATTATGCAGAGATATCTGGATGCCAACGTCGGTCTACGTCAACCTTGGAAGTCCAAAGACAAAAGCAGAACAAGACAATGTACCCATCGCGGTCGTGGGAAGCAATTGTGACTGGAGTGACATAAGTAAAGAGACCAATGTAATCAGTGTAAGTTCATATTTAGTGCAAGGTCCAACTGTAAGGCCGATTTGAATGTCAGATCGGCTATCTTCGTCTCTGTTATATCATTGTTAATTGTATTGGACTACTTTGTATCTTCATTATTTACATTCACACGAATTTCGCTGGCCAGCGATCCCTTAGTCTCTTAACCCTTAATAGCCTGATTTACGAAAATGATTTTATTTTTAATATTACTGTGTTTGCTTGAGGGTCTAGATGGAGGGAAAAATAGATGTTTTTTTTTAATTTCGTTAGAAAGAATATTATACAACAGTAAAATTCGTACAGCCAAGCTGTAAAAAAACTAATAGTAATGCGAACATTCGGTTTAAAAGATTGGCATCAAAATTAAAACTCTAGGTTATTAAGGGTTAAAACAAAATATATGTCACCAGTAATGACGCTGATATATATATATATATATATATATATATATATAAATATAAATATTTTCAAGACATTTTTGCCAAGCTCATTTTCAACTTGAGAGAGTCATTCTTGTACAGTTTCATATGTTCAACATTGTTGCATCATACTCTGTCCTTTCTTATTTTCAGGTTTCAAACTTAACTAAATGTTGCCTCTATATGTAATAAATAATATTTACTCGAGTGTGTGGCTATTCATTAAACACATTATACACTCAACTAATAATTTCAATACCTGTGATTCATTGTGCTGGAAAAACAATTTTTATTAATTGCCAATTTATAATTGAATATCAAAACTTACTGTCGTCATGGTCTACAACCAACATATTATCAGTTTTAAGTAAGAATAGGACCTATATTTAGCCACTTCCGCACATGCAGTGGTAGTCGTACAACAAAGTGGAATGTCTTCAGGAGTTATGTTACACCGATTAGTGCCAAACACAGAGTGCACTAATCTTTATCACTTTCAATCACTCCTAAAGATGCCCCGTGGAGAGGTGAAACACGTGTTGAGTGGTTTAATGATGGCAATTGTGTAATTCGCATTGTTTGCCGCATGCGCATTTATCAGCGGGCTGGCGGGCGGTGCACTTTGTTGCACGACTACCACTGCATGTGCGGAAGTGGCTAAATATTGGTCCTTTTCTTACTCAGGATGGACTTCCGTAAGATAACGCCTGATTCCATTAAATTATCAGTTTTAACTACCAACTGTGAAACATGGTCTATGTGGACAAAGTTGCAGTTGCTGATTAATGGAGAGGATAATGCATTGGATTTCTCTAAAAAATAAGGAGGTAGGTTGACAAACTAACGTAGCCTATATAACCCAGAATATTACCAAATTGAAGTGGCACTAGGTAAATATTTGACATGTAGGATGGGTATTTAATGGAATGAAAAGAACCAAAGATGATGAGATCGACGATGAGAGTGATTTAACGGTGGCAGTTGTGTAATTCGCATTGTTTGTCGCATGCCCATTTATCAGCAGGCTGGCGGATGGAGCACTTTGTTGCACGACTACCACTGCATGTGTGGAAGTGTGGAAGGGTATTTAATGGAATCAGGTGATATTTTGCAGAAGTCCATCCTAAGTAAGAAAAAGAACCAATGATGATGAGATCGATGTTGAGAGTGATTTAACGGTGGCAGTTGTGTAATTAGCATTGTTTGCCGTATACGCATTTATCAGCGGGCTAGTTGGCTGTGCACTTTGTTGCACGACTACCACTGCATGTGCGGAAGTGGCTTAATATTGGTTCTTTTTCTTATTTAGGAGGGGTGACCTTAGAATGGTAAACACAGCGTTTGCACAAGGATACAGGCCTATGTCTAGTTGTGGATATACTGTGGCAATATGAAGACGATTAAGTAATATCTATCCGGTGTAAGACAATTATACTGCCATGTTTTAATATTGCATAATTACCAGATGTTTTATAATACCAATCTAGTTAAAAACTCGACAATTTTAGTCTTTATTTCGAGTGACTAGTAATTACAATTTTATCGCAGTCTACATATTTAGCATAAATTAATTTTAATTAGCATTTGTTAGTTCAAAAAATTGTTTATAAATTGCATTCATTAAAAACTAAACGATGAATTTAGAGTTATAAAATTTACTACATGCGAAAATTGTTGTTTAAATCGCACATTAAAATAATATGTGCGCCATTGCGTTGTACACCGGATATGACGGTGGTGATTTTAATATTCGAGTCAAATGTTATTCTCTGCTCATTACCGTCACGCTTCAGATATCATGGAGCTATCATCGCTGTACCGAGATACGGGCAAAAAATAACACTTAATCCGCACAATTACCGTCCAGTTAATTATTCAATTCGCAAAGGTTACACCAGACCAATTAGTCTAATTAAATCATGTTTATTGTAACCACTGCTCCCACAGTACGGTAGCAAGACATTATTTAATCGACCTCAGGTAATTTACCTTGGTTAGAATAACTACAAAGAAATCTTTAGCTATTTGACAGTCGTCAAAACATGATACACATTCGCGAAGGCCTTGTAAAGTTAATTTGATCTTCATTTTATTGTTACTTCTCGTTATGACGTCATTATTGATTCATAAACGTCTGACAACGTGCCCTGGAAACGGAGGTAAAGTTAAAGAGAGATTTAGAGAGCATCGCCTTAATGATGGGCGACGACAACCTTCGCCCATCATTCCTATCGTTTGCTCGTAGGGTGGTGAGTGACACTGTTAATAGAAACAAAACAGTATAGACAAGTAGGTACCTAATAAACATCAAATAACTAGTCAAATAATAATAATAAAAGTGTAGTAATGTATTAAGAAAACTCAAATAAAACTGTGATAAAAAAATATAATATGTAAATAACAAAATAAAGAATAAAAAAAAATGTACCTAGCCACCTAAGAGTAATAAGATGATGGAAGTAAGGCGATGAAAGCAAGAAGGAATGAAAGAACAAAATGAAAGCTATTGTGATGGAAATAAGGTAAGAATAAAAGAAATTGAGAAGTAGGACAGTGTGTGAAGAATAAAGATGAAAAATGTGAAAAACTTATTCGTAAACAAGGAACCTGATCCCAACTAATTAGGGGTACGAGAGGCTCCAATAGCGGGGGCCATCAAAAAAACGTCTGACAACCTTACCTAAGTCGTCGGAAGAAACTGAATGCATACCCTTTCCAACCGTACCTGTTGGAAATTTTGGGAAGCGTATGACCAGTAGTGGACATATTAAAACTGAAATGATAATGAAACCCTTATACCGGATTCCTAATGACTAAAACCATACGGTCTTTTTTAAAGTCATTTATCAAAACTATAACACATTTTGATACTATCATAGTTTAAACAGCATATGTCTAGTACCAAACACTTCAAGGTAGAGTAGAGTAGAGTTGGCTCGCGTGCCTTTACGGAACCAGGACATACGTGTGGACAATCACTATGAAACCATCACCAAGGTCTTGTTAAAGGATTGGAGGAGGATGTGATATAACCTCCGATGTCTAAATCTCCGGCTTCGGATGAAGAGTTCTGACACTCTTTCTCTTTTCAATCTCCACGCCTTTACTTTTTAACAGACTTTATTTGATCATTTTGAGCTCTATCTTGAATACGAGTACCGTATTGTAAGTATAGAAGTAGAGTTCACGAAACGTGTGACATGTTGGTGGATGACGTAATTAGGCATAACATTACCGTGAATGCTTTATGCTGAATGTATGCTGAATGATACTAAATATAAAGGTTTCATCCTTCATATTACAGGGAATAAAGAGAGAAATTGTGAAAGATGAGAGAGGGAAGGTGAAAGTAGGAGGGTATGTATCCTTGTCCCGAAAACATGACCGGGGAAACAGAATTCTTGAAATTGAATAAAATTGAAAAGAATACAATTATATATTTGCAAAGAATAGTGGCTTATGTTTTTCTTTACGTTGAATGTCTTCTTCATTTATTTATTCATGCTGTTATCCGAAAAGGAATGTTAATTTAATAGACCTTAAAATCAAATCAATCTCATCTTTAATTAGCAATCTCCAATATAAACCTTATCAAGAAAGCACTCTGGGCTCCGATCACTAGAAACTCGGACGATTTCACAAAAATTCGCATTTGACCATCAACTGATCTCATAGAAAGCGACAATTAGGGCGAAGATAAAATGCGCAGATTTAAATGCATATTTCTGACATTAACAAGACCTGGATTGTAATTCCCGGGAAAAGTAAACCCGCAAGTTCGTTCCGTAATCGGAACAATTCGTTTTTAAATTTAGAATGTCAATAAGGAGTGCAGACGACCTTATTATTGCCGTCGAAGCAGCTGAATTCAGGTTCTATTTGAAATTTAAGGAGGAAGCCTATGTCCAACAGTGGACGTCTTACTGCTGGTAATGCTTATTCCCAACCTTTATATTAACACTTTTAGAATCCTTCACACAATAGTAGGATTTTTATAAAAGTTCTTATTTAATAAACTTTTTTAATCGCAATTGAAATGGGAGATAGGATTGAGGTAGGTAACATCGCCCTATTGGTTTCTAAAATTCAGCAAAGAGGTTGTAAATGTTATATATATAGAGAAATAAAATGTAGCGATAAGGGTAGGTATATATTATAACTAAAAAATTGTAAAAAAAATGTACAAGTCAAGATAAATAGGAGGTACATAACCAAAGAAAATAATTAAATTATACTGTGACATAACAGGAAACCTACTGTGATATTTTAGGAGCGAAGGAGAAACAAGAAAGGTGATGTATAGAAGAAAACTAGTAAGCCAGAAGAATGTGACAAATTGTGAAGAAAAATAGGAGAATGTATGACTGAGATTGTGACTGAAAAAAGGAGAGAGAAAAAAATATAGATAGAAGTAAAAGAATTATTGAATTATAAAAAATCTTGTCTCTACCAAGATAGGAGTGAAGGAGTATTTAGAATAAAAATACATGGTAGCGTAACTTAAAACACAGTTGCCCAGTTCAATGAAACAAACCAAACGACTATATTATAAAGACATTTGAGAACGAATGTTTTTATTATATTAATATTATAATTAAGGATCCCACACGTGGCCTTGCACTAAATCTATGCATCGTTGAATCGTTATATCCTTAGTGTTTTTGCTTTAATCGCATCTTATCTTCGATCTCAACTGCCGGCTCGGTACAATCGTGTAAACAAATCTTATCATTTTATATTTCTGTTACAATTTAATACAAATCTCGCATTTAGATGTATCATGTTTACAGGTAAATTTTATTGAAGTGTGGCTCTTTTGCCAAATATTCAAGTTATTTATTTGAGTAAAATTTAATTGAACTTGTAGTGGTCTATAATTGATATCTTACGTTAGGATTGAGGTTGTGATATATATATATCTATATATATATATATATATATATATATGTGTGTGTGTGTATATATACATGTATAGTCAGCTAACTTAATATTAATAACACACGTGTAACAAATTGAAAGACAATAAAACTGAAATCAAAACAGAATAAACAGAAATATAATCTCCAATAGTTTCAAAAAATATTGTACAATTACCCGCAATAAAAATATTCAAAGTAATTATTAAGCTTATATTGCATACACAGGTTATTAAATAAAGAGGAAAAAGTGTTTAATTCCGAAAGCCAAAGTGTTCATTAGCACATTTCATTCGTTTTAAATTGTTCACACGGTAACTAAAAATAAATAACAAAATAAATCATAACACTTTTCCACATGACTGTACAAGTTTCTTCTCGCAGCGTGACGGGCGACAATGCGGGTATGTGAGCGGTACAGTCGAGTCACCTTCGCGATTACATTGTTCTCACAGTTTCAGACAATGCTCCGGCGCAAATGAATTAATATTATGTTGTCAATTGACTATCTTAGTTTAATTAGGCCAAACATAGGCTTTTCTAATATAAAGCAACCACTGACATCGCTTGACTTCGATCTCCGAAAAACATAAACTTAATGGCGCATATAACACTGCAATATATGAAGACGAAGATCGATACGTGGTGGGCCTTATAAGAAATCTCAAAGTCTCCTGGATAGCAATGGGGCAAGAGCAGAGGTGCGTCTATAGAAATGACGTAACAATGCAATGTTGTGAAGACGCAGTCGAAACTATATTATCGTTTATCTATTAGTATTATAATCCACATAGAAAAATTGAGAGATTGATTGACTTGTGTAAGTCAAGAGAAGAATGACAGAAGTTCCCAATTTGTTATAAATTAGAATCAGAATGAGATTTCCTATAAGGCATTATTAAACTTAAAGCTATGATAATAAACGCACCTTGAAAAGCGCCAAAATAAAACTCAGTTTTTGCTCGGAGTTTCATTGCGAGATCGAATCAGAAATAATAAAATCCACGGAAGAACTATCACTGATGGGACTCGAAGAATTGGTCGTATAAAGTGGTGGTGGGCGGAAAGCTATGCTCGTGCAACCGGCAACTACGAACCAGTAGATGCAGCCAGGGTAGGCGCCCCAATAGGTGGACCAAGTCATGGGAAGTTGCTCGATACGGGTAGCGATCTTTTGGGAAGCCTATGTCCATGTATGCGTACTTCGGCATAAAAGAAGAATTTGCAGTAACCACTTGTGTGCGTTATGTGAGACTAGAATCAGGTCAAACTTATATACAATGGCATCCTTTATCTTAAATATACTAGTTCCATACATACTCTGCCATAATTTGGTTTTTTAGGTAACTTTAACAACATGAACTTGATTTGTTTACTCATTTACATGATTGATAATATAATGTACACATTAAAATTTGTTAAATTTCATTTAAAAGTGCAACCGTTGAGTTTCTACATCTGAATGATACTGATATATATATATATATACATATATATATATATATATATATATATATCAGTATCATTACTGGTGACATAAATTTTGTTTTAAGAGACTAAGGAATCGCTGGCCAGTGACATTCGTGTAAAAGTTAATAATGAAGATACAAAGTACTCCAATATAATTCGATCCAATATAGATCGATAGATCAGCGTTCCGTGACGGTGATAGCAAAAATGCATGTAAATACCTAATTGAATAAAAGATATTTTTAATTTGAATAAATCTGCTTACCTTTTTAATAAACTGTTACGGTTGGTTCTAAGTGCTTTTAAGTTTTTCTTTCATATTGATACTGTTAATACAAACCCTCCATCCAAAGCTCCTCAGAGAGCCTTCGAGTTTCGCTACCTTAACAGATATTTTAGGTCATGCGTCCTATGCGCCCTTTCCACTCGAACCCACGGAATCTACAAATGTAGGTAGCAGAGTGAAGCAAGTAAAAAACGCGGTCTGGGTATTTATATCAAATGAGAAATAACATTTTTAATAACAATATTCCATCTGTGGATACTGGCTATTAATATTTTCAAGCTTTCCCTAATATATTTAGAAAAAATAATTGAAGTTTACCGTGCTGATCAATCTTTGTTTACCATATTCTTCTAAATAGCTGAATCTGTTTGGATGATGTGTTTGTAAATATTTTCAACTTATACGGTGTTCCATTGATTTCCAGAAAAAGAAGAAAATGGTTCAGGGGCCAATTCTGATCATCGAAACTGGAGAAAAGAAACATGATGTTTCATATAGTAATTGAATTGTTTCACTGTATGACCCCTGGCTTATTGGAATCACAAATATTTATCAATATCAAGACGGCTTACAACGGTTTAGAACAGTGATTCCCAAAGTGGTCTACATCGACCCTTAGGTGTCTATGAAAACCTGCAAGGGATCTACATAGGCGAAAAAACATTTGGGGATCCATGAAATGAAAATGGGGGTCCACGATAGTGGATCTCAACACATACACTGATAGTACCTATTTACTTACATCATACTATCTTATAATATCAAAACATTTACATTATTTATAAAAGTACCTATGAAGTAAAAAAAATATTATATATGTTTATAAAATCGTGTTCGTTGAAGGATGTTGGTATTCGCTTTGTGGTTTGTTACGTATATTTTACATAACAGATACAAAATTTTATTTTGAGTAGTTTTAATTTAAATTCAATTAATAAATATATAAATTGACATGTGTTTTTACTTTAAGTTTTTAACACTAAACTTCACTAAAGTTAGAAATTTACAGGAAATCAATATCAGGTAAGTAGGGTGTCTACGCAACACGGCAAAACATGGCAAGGGGTCAACGACACAAAAAAGTTTGGGGAACTCTGGTTTAGAATATAAAAAAACACACAAGCGCAAAACGTTTCATCATATATGAATTATTAAAAATTTTGAACACCGCCACAGCTTTCTCGTATACATTTCTCACGTAAATCAATTTAAAATTTGCAATACTAAACTGCGCTGTAACAAATCGATAAATAAATAGACACGGTCCAAAATAATCCTTTTACACGTCGATCGGATCTATATGATTGATGGATCTTGGGTCGCTACAATCAGTTTAGTATATCTAAACAGTTAATATTTATTTTCTACCCCAGAATAATTGATACTATAGGACTCCATACTATAAGAACACTAGAACTATCTTAAGAATTATTTGCGTTTTAACTCTGTAGTTTCGGTCGACGTCAACAGATGGCGTTCGTAAACATATAAAAGCAGCACAGCGCGGTATAATTGACATTATTTAAGAAGACACGATGACGACATGACATATTTAAATGCGTACGAAACTACACTCTTGGAGATCGAGTCATGAATAAGGACATCCGTATACAGACTACAACTCACAACGGACTGGCAGGTTGAAATGGCAGTAGATAGTAGAACAACCACATACATATGCACAGACAAGCTCTTTAAGATCTAAATCTAATGGTAGAGGCTGAAATGTTGACGACTAAGCTTATGTAATAGTATGATCAAAAAGTAAAGTGAATTTCTATACAAAAATTTCATACCCTTCAAAATAATCATCGTACGATGAAACGCACTTTTTCCAAAGCTTTTTCCAGTGCATGAAACAGTCGAAATAGTCTTTTCCTTATATAGCCTTTAAGAACTTCTTCAATTAGGTCATCCCTGCTTCGTTCTTTTGTGCCAGAAGTAACACGAGATGAAAGCCGGTGAATACGGTGGTTGCGAAACAAAACAATATGAGTCGAGTTTTTGTCGTTTTTTTTTTTTTCAAAAAATTGACGCGTTTGACACATAAATCCTTCAAATGATTTGTACTGACTCAAGTGATAATGCATCTTCTGACAAATAGACGCTTGGCAAACGTTATAGACAATACTACCAACAAAAGAAAAAAAATATCAGTCTTCCATAAAAATATCAGTCTTACATAATGCCTGGGAGTTAAATGACAATTTCATCTTACATTTTAATCACAGAAATGGTTTGTTTTAATTTTTAAAGTTATTTATGTAACTCATAGAAAGTTGAAGGCCATGCGTCCCAGTTTAATTAAATTTCAATTAAATTAGAAAGCCGTGTCCATACTGACCAGCGGAAGTACATACGTATCTCACATTTACTTTGATCTTTTTTTAACGCCAATAGTCTATTGATAACACGATTAAGGAGAGTTGATATACAGCAGAGTGGCGCAGTGGAAGCGTGCTGGGCCCATAACCCAGAGGTCCGTGGATCGAAACCACGCTCTGCTAGGCATTTCTTTTATCTATTTTTCTTGACTTCAAATTTACCTTTACCTGAAAATTTTAAGTGTATAACTCAACAATAAATAAAACATTATTATTTGAGAGATATTTTACTTGGTAAAATTCTTTAAAAAAAAATCTTTAATTCATTCATTTATTTATTTACATTTTTTGTACACCAAAGGCAATAAATAGAGAAAGAAAAGAAACAATTCATATATTACAAGAGGCGGTGTTACCGCTCGAGGCATTTATTTATTTTAAACATACAAAACTAACATACATTTACATATCAACTACAAAATTTGAAGTAAATTTACGACTTCCAATTTTTTTAGCATACTAAAGAGAAGTATTTTCGATATTTATATGGCAATAAACTACCACGTAATTTATGAGTATTCTGTTTATTAATAATGCACGAAAGCACGTGTTTTTTACGTCAATTGTAGTTAAAATTTCAGCCGTCTGTTAACATATATACTTTAACCATAATTTAATTTTCAGGTTACTCTACAAGGCATAAACGTCCTCGTAAGATCATCACGATGACCTGTTCTGCACTACCAGCAACTTTAATTACGTAAGAGTTCCTCCTACTCTGTAGAAAAATAATAAGTAAAGTAATAGATTGAAATAAGCTAATAAAAATGTAAACAACAAAAATAAAAAAAATATATAAACAAAGTAATATTGTAATAGTCCTATATAGAAATAAAATAATAAAAATGTAAGTAATGAGGGATGTATGAAAGGAACGTTACAGAGCGAAAGGGAAAGACAGAAGAATTGTGGCAAGAATGAAAAGAACGAAAGATCATACGATGTATGAAAGACGATAATGAAAATAAAAAAAATGTGAAAAATTAAATAATGTTGAATAGTCTCTGTCCCACAAGATAGAGGGTACGAGAGGCTCCCAATAGGGGGGCCATAAAAAAAAACCTTAATTACGTCGTTGGTTTACCTAGTGGGTGTAGTCATTGTAAAGAATTCTACCCAAGCTGCGTCTACCTTATGCGGATCTCTTCATTTCTGACTGGAACTTCAAGTATAGCCAACTCTATTGCTTTTTGGGTGACCCTGAGCTATCTTACGAGGCCCGTCGTGACCACATCTCGAATTCGTATTTCATCACCGACAACACACTTTAGTCAAAGGCCTTCGTCTTCAAACATTGCAGTATTTTTGGACGTTTTCGGAGCTTCCTGATCGTTGCCCATACGAGCTGGTTTCGACGATTGATCTTTTACTCGTTGTACTTACCAAATTGGACCACTTGTCCCAGGGTACTTAAGCAAGCACGACATGGACATTCGTCATGTCGGGTATATTTCAATGCAATCAAATAATAATACTGAGTTAAAAAATGTGAAAACAATTAACTACTAAATTGTAAAAAAATGAACACATCAAATTTAAACATGATGCATGTAATCAAATTTCTATTGCAGAAATCATTGATATACGAATACGTCTTTTCAAAGACAACAAAGCAATGATATCGGCAACGTACCGACACTATACATTCAATTAGAAAAGTTCGAAGGTGTCAGAAATGATCACTCGTACCAAGAAACTCGAATAATAAACAATCATAAGAAACACGGCCGCCAAACACGGAATAACCTCCTAACAACCTATCAAACAAAAAAGTCGCATACGACTTAATAAACAATATCTAAATTACGAATCTTTTCAATTTGTATCAATACAATTTTAACAGGACCGACTGGACCAGGTCAGTGAGTTTAATTGATTGGTTCGCATTCATTGCTGCGTGGGTTTTTGTCGACCCATGCTCGGGTAATGATTTGGGTATTGTATGTGTTGCCGTGCTCTTTGACGGACAAACTGAGTAGTATCCACAGAAAATGCGAAGTAACGAGCTATTACAAAATAGACCGAATTTGAACACACGGGTCAATAATTGTACGAACAAATATCTTTATACTGTCTACTTCTCCCTTAACTCAACCTTCAACCTTAACTCTTTCCGAAGTGGCAGTAGTGATATTAGCCAAACAATATCAGACTGCCAAACCAAAATTCCGCCCTCGTGCTCTTATGTTGACATATTAAGCGGGTATTATCGACGAGTCGCAGCCTAAATCGAGGTCCAATCCTAGGGACTCTGGGTTTTAGTCACTCCATATGAGCTCAGCAGCCTTCCAATCTGGTAATGCAGTGACTCGAGGCAAGGCTCTCCCGGAAACCCACGACCTTAGCCAGTTTTAAAGAGGTCTTAGGTTAAGCGCGGAATCTGAAAATTCCATTTGGAAAGCAGTGAGATTTATCAAAAAAATAACATTCTAATTACGTTACTGGCAATTTAAGCTATATATGTTATAAAACCTTTTTGTATAAATTTCTGCAAGCCAATATATCATTACGTGTTTTAATTAAATTTTTTTTACATCCCCATTAGATAATTTTGTGTTAATATTTTATTGCGTATTTTTTTTTTATTTGTGCATGAAAAACAGGGACTTGTTATACAATTAATAATCTTAACTGAATATTATTATCATGCTCCCGTTTCATCCTTCACAATACCTTGCATTTTCTCTCCTACCTTTCCTTTCGTACATCACCTCCTTTGTTGTGTATTAGCATGTGGGAGGAGTTGTAGACAAGATCCACAATGGGCAGATGGCAGATGGTAGCCCTTAGTTTCTGGACTGATGACCACGAACCAGCAAGCAGAGTGCAAGATGTCCATTCACAATGTCCACGGAAGACCCTAGATACAGGCTGATTTCTAATGGTTATATCGGTAATTTATGGGGGAATTTTATGTCCAGAATGGTAAAATGTTGATGATGATCTTGTACAACTATGTACAGTGAAGAATGCGTCGTCAAACAAGTCTTCAAACTGTACAGATGATAATGTATATGACTCTGTGTTTGGCGCTAATCTGTGTAACATAACTCCTGAAGATGCCCCGTGGAGGGGTGAAACACGTGTTGAGTAATTTGGCGGTGGCGGTTGTGTGATTCGCTTTGTTTGCCGCATATGCATTTATCAGCGGGCTGGCGGGCGGTGCACTTTGTTGCTCGACTACCACTGCATGTGCGGAAGTGGCTAAATATTTGTTCTTTTGTTACTTAGGATGGACTTCCGCAAGGTAACGCCTGATTCCATTAAATAGATAATGTATAAACTTTTGGATATGATTAAAAATCTACTTACCAATTCATTAAAAAAAAAGCTTTCGGCAAAGCACCACGCACATTTCCGTATAAAAATAACACATCTGTCTACATATAAGTTGAAATAACGATAATCTATACCGCGAAATCGCTTAAGAGATTAATGTCCGATTTTAGAACCGTATGTTCTGAAATACAATTGTTAAAATACGAATTAAAAAAAAAAAGAAAACTGTTCACAACTCAATCCCATGAGACGAGGTCCGCGTGTAAGCATCACTAATTGGTTTAAATCAAATACAAATTATCATGGCATACGTCCCCGTGACGACCACCATAAGTTGAACCGCGACATATCCATCCCAATTCATGTTTGTAACGAACACGTGGTTTATAGCAAGGAATAAGTAGATCAATGTATAATTGACGTAGGCTGATATACAATTTTATAGTTATTTTTTTAGGTCGTGCTCTATCAGAATTGAAACGTCATAGAGAAATATTATAAATAAAAATTCCATACATAGGCAGACGAAAGCCGATAATCTTGTTTGATTCAAACCATGCGCATGCGCATAGAACGCTAAAAGGGAATAACAACACTCTGATACAAATCGATCTGATTAAAAGAACAGATTGTAATTTTTTATTGAAATGCAGCAGTACACAAATCTACCGTAAAAATTCAATTTTATTTATTTTCGCAAATCTTCTTTTTGGTGGCCATTTTCAAATGGTAACTGTGTGTACCGCGATTTTAGTTTCACTTTATTGTTAACCATACGAATACTTTAAAATGGATGTATATATATATATATATATATATATATATATATATATACATATATATATATACATATATATTATTATAAAGCTCAACGAATCCGCTGGCTTGGTCACTTGGAGCGAATGGGATCGGATCGGAGCGTGAAGGTAGCTTACCTGGAAAAACCGAGGGGTCGAAAACAAGTGGGTAGACCCAGGTATCGCTGGATCGATCGCGTTGAGGCAGACTTACGCGAATTGAATGTCAACCAATGGCAGACGATGGCGCGAGATAGAGGAAAGTGGAAGTCTCTCGCTTCGGAGGCCAAGACCCACTTTGGGTCACTGAGCTAGCGGAGTAGTAGTAGTAGTAGTATATATTATTATATACATATATAATATAAAATGTCACTGTTGTCGCTGTCAGGTTATGTAATGAATTACCAGAACCAATAAGATATATTTAAATATATGTGTGTATATAAGCGCTAAGTCGCTGTTAGCATTTAAAAAGATGGTAAAAGAACACCTACTTGGCATCTTAAATAGGATATTCAAGATGGTGTAGCATTTGATATTTATTAGTCTTTATGTAACCTTTTTCACGTAATTATATATATATATATATATATATATATATTTATACACACACCCTCTTTCATGTCTCCCATCTCCATCCGAAGGTTGTGTGGTAGAGATCGCCTCTCATACCTTTATATAAATTATTTCTTTTTTAGTTATTATCTACGGTATTGTGCTAAATTTCGTTTTAGTCTTTTTTTTAAATAGACTTTAGGTTTATAATAATGTATAAAATAAATAAATAATTGTTAAACAATTTACGAAAGGTAAAGAACTGCCTTCCGTAAATTGTGGCTGTGATCAGAACTGCTTCACGAAATCGAATCTGGGACTAGGAGATCCGAAGATAAACAAAAATATCCGAAAGCCTAGCGCGTATCAAGATTTAATTTTTATTGGTTAGGTTACATATTCCGCAGAATAGAATACCGCTGAAGCCTTATATGGCACCGTGGTTGACGCTTCTCGTACTACCCCTTTCTTGCATAGAAAGTGACAATTTTTTTTTTCATTTTAACCATCTCAATATCTTCCACTCATCTCTCTGTTACAAGTCACATTTTCTCTTGTTCCTTTTCATACTTTATTTTCCTAAAACTTAGAGTTCTGAAGTAAAAATAGTGGACTAGCAATTCAGGGTTACATCTGTAAGGTGGATCTGACCTAAGGTCTTCGGAAGACGCTGGATGCACGCGATTTCAAATCAGTCCTTTTGTAAATCATCTCGTTGATCATCTTACGGTGGAAATAATGATCATAAAGGTGTTATATCACTAAAGATATCATGACTGTAACAGAGATTAAAATCTCCATTAACACGTTCACTGCGGCTTGAGGCCGATTCAGCCTCATGTTAGACTTTGCACTGGTGCGGCGCGTAAAACTCGTGTTTTCTCTCTAGTGCGGCGGCTGTTTACACTCAACCGTATGAGGTATGACAAAGACAAATATAGCTTTCTTTATGTCTGCGAAACATTGACTCAATATTGTAAAAAAAATGATTGAAACATGAGGCAGAAAAGGCCTCAACCGCACTACTAGGAAGTTCAGCTTGAGGCTGATTCGACCTCAGCCGCACCAGCTGAAAGTTCTTCAAAATTGGGCCCGCAGTGAACGTGTTAAGAATGAAAGATCGGGCTGCTACTGTTCTATGTTCACTTAGGAGAAGGCTTCAAAATTGGTACAAAAGCGGCTAGGCAGAACAACCTTTGACTTGTAACACAAAAATATTTAAAAACCAAGCACGAATGACCACTCGATCAGACATCCACACAATAAACCTATAAATTCATAAACGAGAATTTGCAGTGCAGGCGCGAGCTGTGACATTCTCACACTTATTGTTCATATTCTAACACATAAACGTTTTGGTACGTTGCCAAACAGGGAAACCCGATGTATCCTTTGTGTCCAATCTGCACGTTTTAAAAAAAATGTTTATTTTTTCTGGCATCGCCAATATGGTATTCCGTTGATCTGTTATTTGTTGCCTTAAAATATTAACTATCAAGTTATAAGTAGGGGTACGGAAATTTCGTATTTACGAAATAGATGCGAATAAATGCGAAAATTACTCATAAATGCGAATAAATGCGAAATGTAAAAAAACGTATGGTATTTTTCTTTTTTCCAAGGTCTTCCTCAAAATGAGCTAATTGATGAATATGCACACTGTCATAGGCTAATTATTCGGTCCATTAATATAAATAAAAACCCCAATGTGCAGGACATATTGTTGGCCGTCAAATGCAACTTTTCGTTTTTTTGCTGAAGCAGCATTACATAGTGCAATTAACAGCGTGGACGCTTAACGCTTCTTCTGCATATAAAATCTCGTCGTACAGACCAAAAAACGACGTTTAAAAAGTCGAATCTTTATTTTTTACAATGTTATCTTTTAATTAATTAAAACTGTTTGATGTTAAGACTTGTACTTTAAAATTTTGTTAAATTTTACTTTCATATTTAGCAATAAAATTACTAAACAAAAATGTTTGTTTAATAAATGCCTAATTTACCCAAATTTAATAATTTTAAAGTATAAATGCGAAATTTGCAAATTTTGAAAAATATAAATGCGAAATTGGTGATTTTTTTTGTTGCGAAAATTCCGTACCTCTAGTTATAAGGAATATTTGTTATAAGGCTTTTACATCTATTTCTAATCAACATGTACATATTTAAAATTTTTAATAAATTTCGTCCGTCTTGCTGTACGTCCTATGCTGCGCTTAACGTATTCAATCCTTTATGTACTTGCGTATTCTCAACTTCAGGATAATATCATATTTATCGTTACAACCCAATATATTCCCACTGCAAGGCCTCCCCTGAAGATATCTAAATAAGTATATACACCTATCCCCCGATTTACACGGTAGATACGTTCCTGAGAAAAACGTGTAAATCGAAAAACTTGCAGATAATGCATAATTTTACTATTTAACAGTCGTGTTTTTTTTTCAAAAATTTTTTGTTGTACACAGAAATAAAAATAAAATGCATTGACTAGTTAAAATATTTAATATATTACGGAAACACTGTTTTTTTTATTTAATTGCAATACATTAAAGAGAAGAACAAAAAATAAAACCAAAGGTGTTTTATTATCCTTTATCACTGTCAGAAATTACTCCCATTCTTTTTTTTGGAATCGAAGTTTCGAATTCACTTTCATCACTCGAAGTTATTTGTGCCGATTCGATGTTTGAAGCAGAAATATTTACATTATGAGAGATGCTAATAAAATTGGTTATTAAAACAAAATAAAAGTTTTTTGGAAAACCGTGTAAAAGCGAAAACGTGTAAAATGAGTACCGTGTAAATCGGGGGATAGGTGTACTATAATCGCCAGGCTATGCAAGCAGCTTGGTGATCACCCATCATCTGCAAACTTATTTGTAAGCTGTGACAATCCTATAAAATAATTACACAAACAGCTATATCAGATTGTATGCTCTCTCTCTTTGCTCTACTTCTGAGTTACCACCACTTCATTGCCACGCTTGGCAGAATGTTTGGCGACCACCGTGTGGTATTATTGTACGCAAAGGACACTGCTGCCACCATCTTGAAACTAGCCTGTGATTATTAGCTATTCTATATAATTAATGCACAAATTGTTAATTATATAAGAATGTAAAATGTATCCCGGGAATCAAAGTCGTGACATACAATCGCAAGTCCCAATCCGCACCGCTAGGCTATTACATCTTAAGATAATTGTAATTATAAAATTACTTGTAAATTATATTCAAATTTTGTTATTTTGTTTATTTATTTAATATTCTTTATTATACATGCGATGATACATTTAAATAGTTTTATAATAATAAACAAAAAAATACAATGGGCGGTCTTATCACACAAGGCAATTTCTTACAGGCAACCATATGGAAAAGGTGGATGTATACATAATTGGTAGTTAACTTGTATAAAACATACATATATATGTGTATAACATATATAATTATAATCAATAAGGTATAAAAGGTATTTCGTTATAATATATATTATAAATATGATACAATAGTAAATAAAAACATTAAACTATTTTAAATCTCACTTGCCTTAGAAATAATAAAGAAAAAGAAATGAATTAACAGATAAACAATCATGGGTCTAGTAAAAAGTATATTTTATTCTATTTACTCATAATTTATAAATAAATATTAAAAAAAATAGTGACTCATATTATACAGGGCGATTGAAAATGAGTGTAGAATCTGTAAAGCTTTTCTCTGAAAAATTATCTATACATACACCTCCTAGGCTTTTAAAATCAATAAATATGTTACAAAATTATTAAAATAATTTCGCCGTTATGTAGAACCAGGTGTAAGATATCATTTTAATATAACACACGATAAAGTTTTTATTTCGTGCGCTCACAAAATAGTCTCCTATCTGTATAATTTGACAGACTCTTAACATTATTGTATGCGACATCACGAACCTTGTGTTAAGGGAGTAGATATAGATCGTATACGAGTCAAGCTAGGGGTGTCGTTGAATAAAGCATGAGCTAAACGGATTTCGCCATTCACATATAACTGTGTATTGTGCATTGGTGAACTCAGGGGTGGCAATGTCGTACTTCCGTTGATTCCGTTGATTCCGTTATCGTAAGATGTATATATAGATATCTGAAGAAGATTTTTTTAACCTTTTTTTTTTAAATTTTATTTTGGCACAGGGATACTTTCTCTTCCTTCACAACTTCTTTCTTATTTCCTCTTTACATTCACGTATCGCCAACCATTTTACCACATTTCTTTAAAATTTTAATCACATATATTTCCAATCAACTATTTACATTCTACTTCTCTTCTTGTGATTGTGATGTCTTCTCAAAATATATTATAGTGTTCTCTTATAAGGTTTTGTTATGCTTAATTACCTAATAGATAAGAATACATCCATCCTAACTAAGAAAGGGACTAATATATAGCTACTAACGCTATGCAGCAGTAGTCGTGCAACGAAATGCACCGCCCGCCAGCCCGCTGATAAATGCATGTGCGGTAAACAATGCGAAACACAACTGCCACCGTTAATCTACTCTATACCAGTGCCACCAGACTCGGTGTTTAGCACTAATCTGTGTAACAACTCCTGAAGATGCCCCGTGGAGGGGTGAAACACGTGTTGAGTGAATTTACGGTGGCGGTTGTGTAGTTGGCATTGTCTGTCGCATGCGCATTTACGAGCGGGCTGGCGGGCGGTGCACTTTCATGCACGACAACCACTGCATGTGCGGAGGTGGCTAGATATTGGTCCTTTCTTATTTAGTACCAATCCTATATAATTAATGCACAAAGTGTGAATTATATAAGATTTTATCCTTGGAATTGAACCTCTACTGCTGAAGTACCAGTGCTAAACATATACATTGTTTTTTATCGTAAAGCGTCTTTTACATTTATTTGTTGTTCCGTTGTATTAGACAAAGAAGGACGATTTTAGCGATGTTTTTCTTTATTCAATTCAGCAAACGTATATATATAATATAAACAAAAACGTTTGCAATGTTTTAAATATCTGTAACTTTGAAACTACAGTTAATTCACATTACAGAAATAGTTTTGTAGCATTATGTCTGAAATCGTCGACGCCTTTTGACCAAATCGATAATGGTAAATATGAGAAAGTAGTCTATTATTTCTATAAAGCTTAATTCAGCTGTTTTATGTGAACACAGATTTCTAATTTAAGGTGTCAATATTTTATTAATACGAATAGATTATAGAACTCATGCCAAAGTCATCTGAACTCTTAATGACTCCATGAAGTGATTGCCTAAATGACCTAAGAACTCGTCAGCTTCCCAACTGTGAAGGCCCTACAAGGAGCCCTTGGTATTCGCTACCATAAAAAGGCTTTTTAACATACTCGTTTTTGGAGATATCTCGTTCCCTGTCTTAACATAACAGGAACTGTCACTTCTTTTTATTGATTTTTTAACATTTATTCTATTGACACTATTTTTCCATACTCCACAATTTCAATTTCTCTATCTTCTTTCGTTATTTACATTATTTAACATTCTGTTTTGGTTATCAATCATTTATCACATCGCCTCTCTTTCTTCGCCACTATTTTTGTTTCATATGAGTTATTTCTATTTTTATTGCATTCATTGCATTTTGCATCACCCGAACTTACGTTATTTGTTTTATTTTGATTTATAACCGCCCACATAATTTTTGACAATATTTCAAAAATACATGGTGCCATTTTTTGTCTCCCATTAGTGAAGCGATGTTGGCACCTTAATAAAGGTTTTAAGATAAGCTTTCTCAAGGCCCTGCCCCCTCGAACTATCAGAGCCTTCGAATGCCACTTGGTCAACAGTGTAAAGCCAGGTAAAAAAAAACGAGCCCAAAGTCAGCAAGCTATTAGCTTTTAATGTATCCTATAACTTTATGCGACTATTTGAATTCTAAAGATGTTGAACAATCGACACAAAGGTGCGAAACGTCAGCCAAAAAACCGTCAAACCCGCGCTCTTTGACAGTTACAGATTAGACGCAACCCCATTCATTATAAACATATTAAGATATTATCTGTGAACAAAAAAATTTGAAAAAAAAACACACACGTCTCCTTTCATAACACTTAATCCTTTCATTCGGATACGCTATTCAATGTAAATCGGACCGTTTGCCAAACGATTATCGGCCTTAAATCAATGAGATAAACGCTTCGTTTACAGATGTAACGCCAAACGGATCAACGAAATGAAGACATTTGTTAAAGGGTTGCGTTCGTGTACAAATCGAATACGATCATATGAATATTGCATTAGAGTGAAATATTGTCTGTCGGGATTTTATTGCAGGGATTTAAAAGTCAGTAGGAGCTTTTCAAAAAAATGTACATATTCAAGTTAAGAACAATAGAAACCATTTAGCGAAGGGAAGTGTCTCGTTGAATAAATACGTAGTATTGACCACCGAAATTGTGAACATAAAACAAAAAGTAACAATAAAATTCAATTATCATTCGGAATGACTGAATGAATGAAATGAATGTTTGTATATTTGTGTATAACATAACATTTATTTTATACATATATATATGCATTGTCCTTATTTGATCTGATAATATTAGCATATCTTATTATTATTATTACCCACGCCGCGTCTAAATGTATATTTATTAATAATCATTCTATTATCATTTCAGTGGCAAGATGTCCAACGGTGGACATGGGATACTCCCATAGATTTTCTATAGGACCCTTTTGGAAGTGTCTATCTAGATCACCTCGACGGCACTAACAAGATAATATACTCATCTTGTGAAACGTTCTGCAATGCGCTTGCTGTACTCCTTACACCAGGACCTGAAGGCTCCTGCAGTATCTATTCTGCTAGTCATATTGCATGTCCACTGCCATTTCTATACGTATCTCCAAATTCCTTATTCAAGTAGACAAATCTCTATTTTATTTAAAAAAAATATTTAAATTCAAAGATGACAGAATTCCGAAGTTTACGTGGTCGTACATGTCGGTTATAAATAATAATTAATCCGACGAGATAATTGTTTGCGAAGAAACAAAGGGTTTCTTTAACAGTCACAGATTATATCGACTCACCTTTAGGAACACGGTACGTAAAGTTCACAAAGTATTGTAATGTATTTTAAGTTTTTATTATAAATAATAACATAGTTCTTTGTTAGTGTAAATTAAACTATATATTTATTTACAAAAACTTTTAATGATGTTTGGTGAACGGGAAAATGTATAATATACAATATCTAATATATAAAATTCTTGTGTCGCGGTGTTCGAACTTGAACTCCTCCGAATCTTGACCGATTTTTACCAAATTTTACATGCGTATTCAGTATGTCTGAGAATCGGCTACTATCTACTTTCCATACCCCTAAGTGATAAGGGTGGTCCACCCCTAAATATTATTTTTAATTTTTTGACGAAATTTTTTGTTTTTATTTTATTATGATACAGCATACAAAAATACATACAAACCAAAATTTTCACCGCTCTACGATCAACATCATATCTTACATTTGTTAATTAAAAACTTTATTTTTTTTTGCAAAACAACGTTTGCGGGATCAGCTAATATCTCTATATATTTCTACTGTAGACGAAAGTCTACCTACCTGTGTTATTGGTGCAAAAGTATAGCCTTATATAGGATAGGTTCGACTCCATACAGCGATACTTTGGTAAGCACCAAGCTTCATAGCTTAGAACATTGACGAAAAGTTTCCAGTTTATCTATATTCTACAGACTGCATTTTGGAGAGTGTACATCGGAATTACACCAAATAATTCTCCCATCAGCTTTCTTCCATCGGATAACAAGACGCACGGATTGACGACACGTACACGATTTAAATTATTTCCACCCTCACTAAGTGTTTTACTACTGTATAAATATGTGATATATAATGTGATATAATGTACCTAGAAATTAAGAAAATGTAAAAATAAAAGAGGATGAAAGAATGGTAAAACAAAGAAAAAGAGTAAGAAAGAAGAAACGTAGCATGACAGATAGAACGGACCGAAAGATTATGTGAAGAATGAAAGAAAAGAGAATGAAAATAAAAAATTATGTGAATAAATGAAATGCTAAAATAGTCCCTATCCCACAAACAAATAGGGGTACGAGAGGCCCCCAATAGCGGAGGTCATTATTAAAATTTGAAAAAAAAATGAAAGTGTTTTACTAATACTTTAATAGTTCGAACAGCTAAGGAGTGAAACAATCTACCGTAATTATATCCAAATTTAACTTAGGATTATTCAAGACAAGAGTGAATGGATTTCTTGTAGGCAAACATGTACCAACGTATCACTTAAGATCAGGCGGGACAGAGGTCAAATCTTCGCCTATAAAATATTAAAAAAATAAACTACAAAATTGAATAAAAAGTGAGGAAATTCGTAAACGGGCGTAAGCAATACACTTACACCAGCGATGACAAGTCGCAATTGCAATGGGTAGGTCACATAACACAGTACAGATATCCGCTGAAGCCTTAAGGTTCTGGAATGAAGACCACAGACCGGTGAACTCATCGTAAGGCGTCAGCCCACGAGGTAGACAGTTAAAGTTATTTAAGTCGTTCTTTGCTTAAATTGGTGATACGTATGTTATGTAAGTTATTCTAGTATAAATAAACATTTTTTGGTATGGGTGGAGGAATCTTCTGGACGGAAACTAGGTATCCGGGTCCTCTGGGGGAAGGACAGGGTGATGTGGGGTTCTCCTACGGAACTTCTAGCTGCCCCTTATTACTACAGCCAAGACGCATCCCAAGGAGAAGCAGTATATCTCCCGACATTCTCGGTATATCGCAGCAACTCCATGTCTTTCAAATATAAAAGGCAATTGAACAAAAAAAAGTTATTCATCTAAATTTAAATCTGGTTAGTTTATGAAAATAAATACATTTAAAATTTTTTTAAGTTAAACGGTTTTTTGATACCCATATTGTGGTGGTTGTGGAAAAATATGTACCTAGTCCGCCATATTGGAACGGCGTCCATCTTGAACTTTAAATTTTGACATAATCATCGTGTTTTACTAGTGAAGCCCTTTCATTTGATACCCATATTGAGGGGGTTAAGGAAAAATACGTAATCCGTCATTTTGTATCGGCGGCCATCTTAGATTTATAATGTTTTTGATTTTATTATATTGTATTGTCATCTAAATTAAATGAGTACCAAATTTCAGATCAATCTGACAGCGGGAAGGTGCTTAAATTTCAATTTCTAATTTTGATTCAAATAAATTCTGTACGGGTCGAACTAAATAAAACCGTTTAATTAGATAAGTTTAAAAATAGAACGATGAAGAATTAAAATTGAACGGTTGAATTTTAAAAATCGAACGGCGGAGTCCGTGCGTCCACGCGTACAATGGCAGAAACTGCACAGTCCCACACGTCAACGGTCGCGTAGCCTTGTGCTCCTTAAGCGAACAATGCGCTGATAAGCCGCAATTACCCGCGCGGCTCCGGCGATTTGGCGTTAAATTCCTCGCACACGCGTCTTCAGCTTCGAAACAAATCGGATGCGGCATATTCTTCCTCAGAAAACCATAAAAGATGACTCATTTTCATTTCACTACTAGATGTAAAATTGACACAGTTACCGCACCTAAAACAAATTAGCTTGTTAATATACCATTCAAACTTCAATTTATCTCCCAGGATACACACACATAAGCATCTCCTATACATATACATAAGGTACATAGGTAAGATAAACACTGGCATGCAGACCCAAAAAAAAACAGAAATAAAAAAATAAAAACCAAAGCACGGACGATAATGAAAAAAAAAACAGGGATATACAAAACGATATGATACGTCTTCAAAGATTCTACCAATTCCATTCGGTAATCAGCTCAAAAAAAAAATCATAATAGATGCCAGAGTTTTTCATCTTCTTTTTCCACTGCTAAAGCCTTTCAAAGTGTGTTATTATTGGCCAGGCAATAGCAACGGACCAAATCAAGGTTCGATCCTCTCTACCACACTTGTGTCGCAACGCTAAGCGAGTTTTATCGACGAGTGACATTCTAAGTCGAGATCCCCTCCTTCTTCAACGTAGTCACTCCATGCATCAGCCGAAAGGATCTGAAAGCTCGACAGTTTCCAAACCGAACCAGGATCCATCACCTCACATCTGGTCTTAGACAAGGCGCTCTTCTACCCCCACTAAGTTTATATCATCATCATTTCAGCTGCAAGACTGCCAATATTGAACATAGATCACGACCAGAAATTTACAAGTTTTTACACTTATTCAATAATAGTAATGTAATTACTATTATTGAATAAGTTAAGTTCTTTTTATGATTCGAAAGTAAATGATTTCCTTTCCTAAATTATAAAATATTGTAAAATATAAAAAAACGTTTACATCTAAAAGAAATTGTTGTTTAAAGTGACTTTAATAATTTTTTTATACACTGTTTACAATGCTAATTAAATTTGTATTACATTTATACGTTCGTATGTTCTAGAATTTTAAAGAAAATTGGCTTTGAATTAAGTACGTCATTACAAATTTCTTACCACAGCTTAAATAATAAATGTTTTGAATATGTGAATATATATATATTTATATATATATTGAAGATATGTACATATATATGTATATATACATATATATAATACTTGAGAAAGACCTTTGATCGTTACAGCGAAATTAGTTTTATCTGAAAGTTTATATTTTATCTAACAGCTTCAAGGTCAATAATTATTCTTTACAAAATTTTTATCAAAATTAATCAATAAACAAAGAGGTCACAATGAAATATAAATATGACTTGTAACTTCTGACAGTACAATGTCTTACGAGACAGAATATTCAATAATAAAAAATAAATATTACTCATATCAAGTGTGTGTGAAATATATATATATATATATATATATATACACTCACAATACACTCGCATGTAATATTCGAAGTTCAAGAATTTTATAAACACACGCTGAACGAAGAAAACGAAATACACGCTGAACATATGTGTGAGAGAACACATATATATTATATATAAAAATATAAAACAGTTTATTATCCTTATGTATGAATAAAAGGATTATATTATATACATAAACACTCATATAAGACTTAAAGAAAGTAAGGTCCAAGTATAGTAACTTGGGGTACTCCAAACGAAGCTAAGTTTTTAGCGCCTCGATGTCGAGGTCTAGGTGTTCCGCGATAGCATCTCCGGCAAGCGGAACCCGCGGTCATCTTAGATCACAGGATTCCATTCACGCAGGATTTTAGCCAGTGTTTGATTTAAAACCAATTATGGACTTCCCGGTTCTGAAGGTAACTGATTTGGTTCGGGATTTTAACCAAACAAAATTCAATATCAGAAATTATTTATATGGAGTTTAATAATTTAAACCTAACCGCTTATAATTTACGTCTTTAAAATCTTTTAAGGTGTTAATTAAGGCTTTAATGTCTTCTAAGGTTGCAAAACACTCGTGGTCCCTCTGGGAGCAACTTTGGGTCGATACAAACTACCAATTTACTGGATTTAGGGAAAGGTAACAGAATACTTTTCTACCATACCTAATATGGAAGTTGGATATATTTTTTATTTTTATTGTTACACTAATGCATGTAGCATGTAAATTTAATAATTTTCGATCAAAAAAAATGCTTTCTGGATAGCTTTTTGCGTTCTTTAATTTTCTAATGTAACCATACTGAAAAAATCTAAATGCGCTAAATTGCTATTACATTGACTAATTACGATAGAATTATTTTGCAATGCTATACTTATCAAGATAATATTTCTAATTTAAGAGCAAATAAAAAATTCTAATTTTTATTTAATTTATTTATTAATATATATAATTATTAACATAGTATCATTTACAGTGACCACTCTAGTAAATCACGCGAAAACAGTCAAATTTAATAAAATAAGAATCAAATTGAGCTTTCATATAATAGCATACATGAATTGAAGGCTGTGATGATTCAAAACGCGTTCTGGTCTGATAAGAGCCTACAACTTAGCCAATTTTAACAGACTAAACTCAGACAGGTTTTCTGGGGTCACTTTTATAATATCCTTCATATATTGGTAGAAATGTATTTTTTATGGAAAATAAAAATGTACCTAGCCACCTAAGAGTAAAAAGATGAGGAAAGGAAGGCGATGAAAGCAAGAAGGAATGAAAGAACAAAAATTGCAAGATATTGTGAAGGATAAAAGGAAAGAGTAAAAGAAATTGAGAAGAATGAAAGTGAGTGTCGAATAAAGATAAAACTCTGAAAAAACTATGTGTAAATAAAGTTTCTTTTCCAAACTAGATAGGGGGTACGAGAGGCTCCCAATAGCGGGGGCCATAAATATATATATATATATATATATATATATATTGGTAGAGCACTTGAGCAGTCTTTGCCAAGAGCAGCTGCAGCCAAACGGTAGGGGACTAAGACTTGGAATAGTAGGCACCGGGTTCGTTTCCAGGGATGCAAACTTATATAATTTCCACTTTATGCCTTATTTATATAGGATTGCAACTCACAAGAAAATTTCCAGAGAATAGACAGCAACATGCTCTGGATATCATAATAGCATACTGCGATTGCCAACTCCCCTTCCAAGCGTAGTAATGCTGGTATATCCCCTATAGATATCTATAGGAGAAGCTTCAGTCTTGTAATGGACGTCTATGACCTGAAACGACGTATAATCAGCAGGCTTATGCCTTGTAATAGTTGTGAAGTAGATTATAAGAACTGCATTTGTAAAGTAACCCAAGGTGTTCGACAGTGGGGCACTGTAGGATGGCAGTCGTATGGCGTCGAGTCAAAGTGATAAGAAATCTGTAGCAAAATAACCTCTTAGTGGTGGCAGAAATATATTTTCGCGATGTCTATTTCACAATCCAATCGATTCTTAATGATAATCAATCGAATGCATACAAATGATTATAAGCAATTGTCCCGTCCAGTGACCTGCGCGGGGGGCCGAGCTATTGTTGTGTTTTTTCCACATTTTCACAGTGAAGGGTCTGTGTGAACTATGGCGCATGAAGGTCGACGTTGTCAAAGCCTGATATATCTACCTTGTCAACCTATGATTGAGAATTTTGAATCTCAAACCTACAAATATAGAGTTCATTTTAGATTGACATGTCTAATTAGTATAATAATTTATTTATTTATTTCAAAAAGTCACGCTGTACAAAACGTATGTTAACAGTAGTTTCACTTAACAAAATTAAAAAAAAAAAATTGCCTATTGTAGTCTTACATTCTTGTCCAAAATTGTGCTATCTGAAGATTCCGGATTCCGGAAAATTGACACTATGAATATGTGGTGTTGCAGACTGATGCTCAGAATTTCTTCAATCTTACTTAATCTTCAAAATTGGACATGTCACCCGTTTTGACTCAGTGGAACCTTTGGTGAGGCAGGAAAAAATGTAAAGCAAGTGATTTCGAGGACGCTCTCTAATGAGATGGACAGACATCATCAAAACTATCACGTCGCCGCGTGTACCACCTCGTGGTCATCACCAACTCTAAAAGCTATATGTTACACAAGCGATATGGTCCACCCACAGCATCTTCACAGGAATTCTTCAAGCTAAATCGATGTCTTTATTCTTATAACAATATCCTCATTTCTGATACCCTTCTCTTTAGTAGATACAAAAATATTTGACAGTTGATGATAAATAAAACATAAGAAGTTTTAACTTATTTGTTTGTTTGTATAAATAATTATTTGCCGATAGCTTAAAGGTAGATGCCAGTTCTGAGGTTTCTTGGGATACCAAGACGCTTTTATCAGTTGAATACAAGATGTTTATGCTAAAATTATGTTGTGTAAAAATGACTTTATCAACAAATCAATATTTAGCTGACATAGTATGACATATAGTAGTAATATAACAAAATTAAAAATTATATCTATTTCCAAATCAAAAGCTAGTTTCTAATATGATAGTGGCAATGAAAACTAAGTTGAATATACCGTTCCTTTAGATGAACGAATAAAACTCACCGATATATCTCGATATCTGTAAGGTATAATGAAATCGAATACATTGATAGCTTTAAAATCGATTTAATGCAATAAATAACAACCGATGCTATCTATTTAGGCTCAGAAGTCGACTTACGTAAAGTTTAACTTAATAAAATCCAACAATAAAATCGACTTAAAGAATCTCGAGGTATCAGGGGGATGGGAGGGGATCGTGTACAGTCGCGTAGAGTGGGCGTAATGTGGTCTGAGCGCACGAACGCTGGTTATTCGTTATAAATAATCGATTTAAACATCGTCATAAGCCGAGCGCGTGTAACCCGACACGAGGTTAGTATGAGCGGCCTCATTGGCATTACGAGCGCGAAAATGATGAGCAAGTACAGTCGCGTCGAAAACATTTTTTTTGATAATATATATTTTAATCATCCTTTCAGAATAATATTTATTTTCTTTCCTTGAGATTAAATTTAGTGTCGATAAATACAAGATGATTTATTTTAATGATATACGATGTTAGTTACAAAATTAATAACTCAAAAACGACTTGACAATTTTTTACAATTTTTTTTTATCTTTGGACTTGTTATCATCTGGAATAAAATAATAAGTATTAAACGTCATATATCTGTTAATTAATGTCTGGTACATGTCTAAAATCAATGATTTCTGAAATAATAAAAACCATTATGATATTATGATATTTTATGGTTAAACTGAGTTACTAGTTTTTTTTTGGGCTTATTTCAAATTAAGTCAGAAACCTCGTAGATTTTAATTATAGAATATCATTGTAGAAGAGTTTAATCTGATACTTCTTTTTATTTTCAGATGATAGAGACCAACTTTCAGGGATAGAACTCCAACAAAGATCGCCACTATGACCTCTCTTGTGCTGTGCTGCACGCATCCGGCGTTTTCTTAAATATGTTTATCAAAAACTTGATTCTAGATTCTGTCAAATTAAAATCTTCTAGCATTATTCTACTTACGTTTAAAAGTAGTCACTGTTAATGAACCTATCTAGGATTAAATAAAAAAATATAAAACTCTGCTTCCACTCTTATATAGTTTGGGACAGGGTTGTTTTTTATATTTGCTAATTTTTCACAGTATACTTTATTTTCATTCTCAGCTGTCATCCTTCACGTAGTCTATCATTCTATTATTTCATACCACAATTCGATCTGTCTTTCTCTTTCATTCTGATTTCCATTCGGTAATCGCCTCATCCTTTACCCTCATTTCTTAGTTTTGACAAAAAAAATTACATTCGTTCATTTTTACGTACTTTTAACATTATCACAGTGTACTTAATCTGAGATTTAAGCGAAGAAAGTGAAGTAAGTAAGTAAGAAAGTGAAGTAGAAAGACGTGTAGAAGATAATTTGAAGCATTAAAAATGAGGATGCAAACCAAAAAGTCGGGAAAAAATTTATTGAGAACATATTGTCCCTACGTACCTAAGACGAAAGATCCCCGATAACAGGAGCTAAATAAAAAAATTAAACGAATTTATCAACTAAATGTTTGCCGAGAATCTACACCGATAATTTTACAATCACAATATTGAAAAAGCAAATAGAAGAATAAAAAATTTATCAATCAAATATATCGTTAAATCGCTGACAGCGTTTAAAAAGATGGTAAAAGTTCACTTCCTTGGCCTTTGAACGTTTGTTATGTATTCGTACTTATGTAATTCCTTTTCTACGTAAAAATACATACATATAAAAGTATATGTTTATAAATATGTATATATATATGTATAGTAATGTATGTATTTGTATGTTTGTACATCCTAAACTGCCCTTTCTTTCAAGTCTCTCATCTCCATCCAAAGGTTGTCTGGTAGAGATCGCCTCGAGCGATAAGACCGCCCCATGTAACTCTATATTTTTTTTAATTATTATCTATGGTGCTAATAAAAAATAAAATAACAATTTTCTTTGCGACAGTACTGTACTATATGGCAACGTTTAACAAACTTCTTACAAGTATTCCAGGAAACAAATGCACAGATCATATCGACGCTCAGCTCTTGCGTAGTGAGCCTGTGAATTGCCCCCGGAGGTTATTTGACTTTATTAATTAAAGTAGTGAAGCGAAGTGTAATATATTTTATATGTTTTTACGACTCGGAAAAATATATATTAATAACCCAACCATCTAGATAATACGACTTGTTGAGCAAACTAGTCGTATCTTTAAACCTTGATGGAGTCAAGACAGACTAGCTTTCGTTTCTATTAAGCGAGATGTTAAAGGCTATAATATAAAGGCTTTCTAGTAATGTTTCAAGATTAAATTGATGTTTATATAAATCTTCGACGAATGTGACAATATATTTTGCATTAAAACACTAATAGATATATCCCTCAAGCTATTTTCGTGAATGATTGATTTAGCTCTCATGTGAAGCAATCGAATATTATCTTTGCACATTTGCCGAAACCTGAATAGTTTTTCTTTCTAAAACGTATGATCCTGCAACACATATTACTGTTTGGTGATTATAACACATCCAATACAGAACATAGAGAACGCTTCACCTGTGATTTATCAGGTCCGAATCAGAATCCTTCCTGATAGGAATATGATGGAAGTATCCTTACTTCATAGGCCAGTTGAAATGGCAGATAGTAGGCTACATAGCGTTTAAATTATATGACCGCTGTGATCTTAAAGATCTCTTTAAGAGTGATGACCAAAGACCAGCAATCGCTTTCGAATATCCACCCACAAGTTTAATAGACCACATTGTAGAGTTCATAGAAACAAGCTAGATTTAGGGAGTTTCCTTATTAGATCTAGGAGGAAGTCTATGTCTATTATTGAATGACCTACTGCTGTAATGATGATGAAAGCTTTAATATTCTCAATAAGAAGATCAAAACAAATCTCAGCAGCATTTGAATGGTGATTGTGTGTGAATATAATTACTTAGCCAGCTATATAGAATGAAGTATCTCTTCATTTGGTGTCTTCTTTTATCAGAGAATTGCTATCATCAGGGCAGCTTTTATCATAAATACTGCAGCAGTAATCTGCTTCCCATCTTAAACCACATACTAATTGGCATCTTTATTTGGACTTTCGTTCTTGGATTTTAACTTTTGTTATCTACTCTATAAGGTGTTGTTTCTAATAACACATCAAATTTTTGATATAAAACAAGTACATATGCTGATTACTTTAAAAAATGATAGAATGAATGAAAGAAAATATGTAATATTAGAATAAATGTGAGTATTTTTCTTTGAGCCGAAAAATCTTGTGAAATCTAACAAAGTCAAACCAAAGGAATCGACATAGCCCGGCGGATTGGCATATCGAAATGGCAATCAGCAGACCACAAATTGACCGTGCAACGTGCACAAATTGACCTCTAAAGCCTTAAGGTTCTGGAGTAGACCAGACCGATAAACCCAGAGTAGAACGTATGTAATTTTAAAATATTTAAAAAAATATGCGTGTAGTCTCGCTGAGTGTTTTCACCTGTTCTTCTCAAGGCTGAGATATTTGTCATCCGAACAGGTGGTGGTCTCTACTTGACGTGTTTATATGGCCTCCGTTATTAGGTGAGAGAGACTTTATTTAGCAGTAATTTTTTCTTTGTTAGAATTTTATTTTCATTCTCATTTTTCATCCTTCACAATTTCTATTGCTATATCTTCTCTCAACGTTTATAAGAGATATAATGGTATGTTTAACACAGAATTTTTGAATTTGCATCACGATAAAAAAAACGATAAAGAATCATAGAGCTTGAAGACGTTGCAGTCAATCCAGAAGAATGCCTTGTGTTGGTTCTTCACAGAATAACATTTCCTAACCAAAAAGATGTATTTGAGGCGTCACCGACTTTTAAGCTAAAGAAGAATATGTTCATGAATCGTCGTACTTAACAAAGGTTCCAGTGGTAATGTGAACAACGCTTTCTATGAGACGGGTTCTCCAAAACAGCTAGATGGACTGCAGCAAGCAAAAAAGGTGTCTAACGAAGTTACCGTGGCGCCATAGTCCTTCAAGATACCCCACTCTTTTCCCGAAGAAGAAGATATCTCATCCGAAAAATAGATTTGGGGGAGTAAAGATTAGCTGCTTTAATTAATATAATAAAAAAGTATGAAAATAAAAAGATGAATAATTCCCCCATCTCTTTTCTTCTATCAGACAACAAGACGTACGAATTTAGTAATAAAATAAAAAAAATTTAAAATTCCTCCATCTCTTATCTTATCTTCTATCAGACAACAAGACGTACGAATTTACGACTTCCGTTCAACGTAAAAATCCCTTCCACCAACACTAAGGGCCTCTCTAATACTTTTATAATGCAAACATCCAAGGTGTGGAACAACATACCGGCGTCATTGTTTCCAGACAACACTAACTTAGAAGTCTTCAAGATAAGAGTAAGTAAGTATCTTCTAGGCAAGCACGCACCATCGTAGAACTTGTCATCGCTTATCAGACGAGACATTAGTCAAATGCTTCGTCTATGAAAAATAAAAAATTAAAAGGTTGCTATTTGGCGACATTTGCGCCCGGCTAACGGAAACACATACTATTCCGTTTCAAATAAAAGTATACGATCTTACGACTTGTCCATGGCTCATAAAACCTTGTACGCAACTTTATAGCGAGGTTTAGTTTAAACGAAATCAATTACAACAACACACTACATCTTTAAATTATAATTTTAACGAACCGGCTTCACAGCGACCTATGAGTAGTCATTTCGAATCGGCGAACGGTCCCACAATAAAATCGCTGACGACCATCTCTGTTGGAAAATCGTTGACAGCCGTCGCATATTTGGCCGAAGTGGAAAATTAAAACATTGCGAATAAGGCAAGTAACACACCGGTCGCATCACTAGAATAAAGACTGTTGCATAAACGTTGAAACCTTATGGTCATACGATGCTGTCGCGAAATACAAACATATAAATAACATCGCAAATTAGTTTGTTTATACAGATCTTCGCAGCGTGATAGCGCCGGAGCCTTAATATACTCTAGTTAGCATAGGATAGGTTTTCTAGACAACCGACATCTTTAATTACGTACACTGACGTGGAAATATCATTTACGACCTAAACGATCTCAGGTACAACCTTAATACTAACTGGACGTTGTACAAATAAACGCTACATATGTTTCTCATGTAATTATGATCATTTCATATCATTTTAATATGCCTATATAAATGTTATGTTCGTTTCTAGTATGCACGTTTTAAATTATTGAAATAGTTTATTTGAATTCTGGGCAATTGTAGCCCAGCGGTGGAGGATTGATACTTGCGATTGAAGGTCGCGTGTTCGATTCCCGAGATAAAATTAATATATTGTGATTTAATTAATAATAGAATTCAATATTGGCAGCAGCGTCTTCTGTGTACAATAATAATACTGCGATCAACCCGCTTTCCAAGTGTGGCAATTGCGGTATATCCTCCCATAACACACATAGTGGTGTATACAAGCTGTCTGTCTACAAGCGATGGGATCCACCTACAGGCAATTCAGACGAGCAATTCTTCGTGGTATGTCGGTGACACCAGTTTCACTTCGGATCTTTTCATTTCTCTGTACCTCCGACCATAGCCTTTTCCCTTGCTCTCTGGATGATCTGAGATCATAGAAACTTTTCGATAACATTTTAGTGCAATGATGACTCCAAGTTCAAGTTAAAAGTACCGCTAGATATAAGGTTTCCCCAAAAAGAAAATATACCGATCTCAATAGCAGTCGACTGTACAAACCATGTGCTCAGCCTACTGCCACTTTAGACATTCGTTTCGTCAAAATACGTCGGTAGATTTGTTTCATCTCCGATTCTCCTCATTTTTACTTCAAGCTAATTATTACTTTGTTTAAAATTGATATTTTTTACCCCATTGGGGACCTCTCGTATTCGTACCTATCTGATTTTAGGACAGTGTATTTACATTTTTTTATAATCATTTTTTTATTTATTTCAGACGTTGTATGATCCAACTTACTTTTTATATTAATTTCCTTCAATCCATCGCATCTCTAACTTCACCTCGTTCCTAAAATATCACAAGGTTTAAGTTAAAATTGATATTTTAACTGCTTCCAAAAATCACAGTTGACGTAATAATTTTTATTATAAATAATTTAAAATGCATCATAACATCTTATAGAAGGTCGGTTGAAATTATTCATTTCAATATATTGTAGATGGTTTATAAGGAAATTATTGCGAACAGTTGATGTCCTTTGGAATACAAAAAGGGAAACTAATGTTAATACGTTTCCTTCTTATTATTTATTATCTTCAATAAATATCAAGATGATACGTGCGAGGAATACTTGACTTCTCGCAACACATTATCTCATGAGATATGTTATTACATTAGGGTAATTTTTAAAGGCGTATGTATGATTAAAATATTAATTATGTTACACGATTAATTAACATATTTTTATATGTTGGAAAACCAAGATTAGTGTTTGTCATATAACACTGCGATCAAAAAGAAAGATGAATTTATTTATAAAAAGTAAATTCTTTATTTTTTTTAAATCAATTTCATACGATAAAACACACTTTTACCATCTCATTTTCAAGTTTCAAAAACAGTTTGAAAATTCTTTTTCCGGTGTAACCTTCAAGATCTCCAATTCAGTTTTTATCTCCGCTATCGTGTTAAAACAGCGTCCCTCGTGGCTTTATGAGATAGCTGAATGACCAAAAGTCGAACGGAACCAAATCAAGCAAATACATTGGCCGCGGAACCAATGCACTATGACATAGATCAATCAAGACTTGACGCGTTTTAGATACAAAACATCCTTCAAAATGGTTTAGGTCGAGCGAAATGATATTCCAACTTATGACAAACAGACGCTATGCAAATATAGACTGTCCCATCTACATTTAAAATTACTTGCCTCCCTAATGCCCGGGAGTTTGACAATTTCACCTTACTTTTCCATCACAGATTATATATAAATTCTAATATTTTTTTTTTTTATAAATTATTAGGTTGATTCTTTTTAGACAGTGATGTTGTCCACATTAGTTCTTATCGTCTGAAAGATCTAAATACCTTTGCCTTTATGTAACCTTCCTTCAGTATTGTCAACCCAATTCACTCTACGGGACAGGCTATACCCAGTGTAATGTGTTTTGTTTAATAGTAACTTTTATTGTAATTGTCTGTACTTTTCTATAACGGTTCTCCACTCACTGCGTAAAACGTGGACAAACTGGACTACTGGAAACTACAATGAGCGTTCTATGGCTGAAATGGTGATGATATTGATGATATAAAGTCTTCTTCTGTTCTCTCCCCCTAGTGGGGGGCATATCTACACTGCGTCTAATGGCTCGGTGCTGCCACTCGAGAAACTTTCGGCGAGCGATGAGCCCTGAAAACTGCCACTTTAGATGAGCATTTCTTCGAGCTACGTCGGTGACTTTTGTTCTTCTGTGGATTTTTCATTTTCGATTCGATCTCGCAACGAATCTCCGAGCATAGCTCTCTTCATTGCTATCTTAATGACCTTGAGTTTTCTTCTTCTTAAAGGATTACTATATGTAATTTATTTAGAGATACATATAGCTTTGTATCGTATTTTAATGGATTTGTAGAACTTTAAATAAAAGTAAATTGTGCTAATATTAAACGATGTAATAGAATTAACATAAGAAGATCGTGTAATTCAAGCACCGCCACGAATATGACCGCAAACAAAGGGCAGCTTATAATAATACCGTTTGATTTGTGTCGGTAGGTCGTACCCAATTATTTATCCCGCTAAACCTAGGCTCTGGTCTACCTGTTCTCTCACCGGCCGCACACGGTAAGACGAAACTCCATACGCCGTATAGATCATGCGGAATTATTCAACTTTGTCGCTGTCAACCGACCCAGAGGGATTGTTCGGACCAATTGTTACTGGTCTCCGGTGGTCTTGGATGCCCATTTCGTTGTTTGCGAATTACTATTTAATATCTTTAGCTTATTGCATCAATGTCTTCATTTTTTTAATATAAAATATATTGCTACATTTACTTTTAAATATATTTTTGCAAGCTTACAGTGAAATTATCCGTAATTAGCCTAGCGGATATTAAAGTTAAGGGTAGATAAACAATAAACATTACGACTAGAAAAGATGGCCGCTGTAGAGTGTTGTGAGGAAGGCGTTTAGCTAGAATATTTTACGAAACGTATGACGTTATATTACAAGCAATATTCCAGGATATGGAAGCCAATGAACTCTTAAATTGTTTAACACGTTCACTGCGGCTTGAGGCCGATTCATCCTCATGGTAGACTTTGCACTGGTGCGGCGCGTAAAACTCGTGTTTTCTCTCTAGTGCGGCGGCTGTTTACACTCAACCGTATGAGGTATGACAAAGACAAATATAGCTTTCTTTATGTCTGCGAAGCATTGACTCAATATTGTAAAAAAATGATTGAAACATGAGGCAGAAAAGGCCTCAACCGCACTACTAGGAAGTTCAGCTTGAGGCTGATTCGACCTCAGCCGCACCAGCTGAAAGTTCTTCAAAATTGGGCCCGCAGTGAACGTGTTAAGCAGACTATCTAATAGAAGAAAGTAAGTTGAACCTTGATTTTTTCAGTTGCTGTTGTCTGAGTAACATTACTATCAATCACGAAAAGCTTAGCGATGAGAAAAGAAGAAGAAGAAAATATTCAGAGGGTTGTCAGTTGTCATAAGAGAGTTCGACAAGGTGCGAGGGCATGGGAGGTCGCGGGGAGGGCCTCTCATTGTGCACTCGGCCAAGGCTCGTCCCGGTTCACACAAAACAATTGCCGCTCGAGCCTTTTTATCTTACCCTTGTTTGTCCTAACGTTGTGCAATGCGCACATGTCATATGCTTGTTCAGCTCTCTTAGTTTTACTATTATTTCGTGATATCATATAACGCAATAGTGACAAAAAACAATCGAGTAATTTTCATTGAAAATCTTTAAAAAATAAATCACATATAATGAAAACAAATCAAGAATTTAGAATACATTTTTATAGCAAAAAATGTAAAAACGAAATATCCATAACGTGGTTGTATCTATAAATGTATTTGTGTACAAAAAATAAGCAATACATTGGCAATAAAACGTAAGAATACAAATAAGACATGTAACAAGAAAGAAAGAAAAGAATTGAAAGGATACCCAGTATCTTTGCCTGAGGAAATGGATTTAAAAAAAATAAAACTTAACTTTTTAAACCAATGTAATGGTATAATTGAAGACTTGTAATAGGCTCCTAATTCATTTGTACATATACGAATAAAGAAATAAAAAAAATTGAAACACATGACTACGAAATACTTAATATGTCAATAAATACTGTTATAATTAAAAATAAACAATATATTACTCTAAAATTTGTGATCTGTCTAAATATATTGTAAAATTATTTATTATATTAAAATGATTTGGCGTGATACAGGGAACCGAATCCCTGTGATCGCATTACATGAAGTAGGTATGGCGCCAAAAACAATTTTAAAATCCTCTTGACAAATGTTTGTATACCAGGCTATTGACAGGTGAAACCTTAAGTGTTTGGGGCAGAAAAAGATCTGGGCCTACACGTAGTGTCCGATCAAAGTAGTATAGAAATGAATATAATTAAATTCTGTCCGAAATCAAAAGATTTTATTTTGGGAGATGAAGATAGCACCTAGAATAAAAAACTGAGATCTATAAATATAGATGAAGGAAGTAAAGAGGTTCAAGAAAGAAGATCTGTAAGAGAATATCATATGCGTAAAAGTAAAGAATAAAAATAATGCGAAGCACAAAAGAGAATGTGGAATAAAAATAAAATAAAAACTCTTGGAAACAACGAATGTTCCGGACTTCATCGGAGCTGAAGACTGGTCCTCATCTTGTCCATCTTAATCCACTGGATTATGATTTATAGTCAGCTTCAGATAGTAAACCTTGCCCTAAATGCCATCATAATTTGAAATCTTTAAAACAATTTATACAATTGGCAGTAAAAATATTTCCCAAAGAGTTCGTGCTGTTATTGATGACTGCTTTCAAAGTTTAAGAAATTGTATTGCAGCCAAAGTAAACAAATAAGCTTTATATATTTTTAATCGTTTTATTTCAAACAGTGTAATAGTAATAAATGTTATGTACAATAAAAAGATAACATTTATCGTAATACTAAGCATAACACACATATCACTATATGAGCTATGTATCTGACTCATTTAGTGGAAGTTTGTTCTGTGACTCATTTAGATAGAGTTTAATGAATCTGACTCGTATAAGTCAATATTTTTAAATTTCGAATTCAGTCTTCTAGGAATATGAACCTGATATTACGAAAGACTAATGAACTCATTTATAAAAATAACTAAATTCTAATCTAAGGTATAGAAGAGAAACTAAATATTTAATAGTCAATTTGTATCAGACGCGGTACCGGTATATCGATCCAAATGCAGTAACAACAGGTTAACATTTATTATTAATTATGCGCTATAAAATGTAATTAATGCATATTAAGTTTGTACCACACAATTAGAACACATTTGAGCGCAGACATAAATCAGGATTACGGTCGACCGGCCATAAAAAATAAAGAGCGAAATAAATATCAAATCGATTAGTGTATTAATGAATAATTAATTTAAAATACATTTTAAAAATCAATTAAAATTATACAGCGACTTTTTAAGTTCGCTCGGGTTGATTTTGTCATTTATGTCAATAAATGCGAGATACATTTGAATGTTTCTACCTAATAATCATTGGCAACATTTTTACGTACGCTATTAGTATCGTGTTATGTGTTTGTTAATTGCGGAACACCGGGCTTAAAGCAGTCATTGTTTTCGTCATGATCATTGGCATCATTTTTGACATCATTACCATCATCTTCTTCATTACCCTTATCACCATCGTCGTAATCGTTGTCTTCAACATCCTCGTCGTCATCTTCGTTATTAAAAAATAAAGTTATATTATCTAATATATAAAATTCTCGTGTCACGGTGTTCGAACTTGAACTCCTCCGAAACGGCTTGACCGATTTTTACCTAATTTTACATGCGTATTCAGTAGGTCTGAGAATCGGCTTCTATTTATTTTCCATACCCCTAAGTGATAAGGGTCGTCCACCCGTAAATTTTATTTTTAATTTTTTAGACATTTTTTTAGTTTTTTTTCTTTTATTATGATACAGCATACAAAAATACATACAAACCTAAATTTTCACCCCTCTACGATCAACCCTTATCTTAAATTTGTTAATTAAAATCTTTAATTTTTTTTGCAAAACAACGTTTGCGGGATCAGCTAGTTTTTATATACATATATTTCAAAGTGATCTCTTTATAACACATATACACCCCGTGAAGGCTTTTACACATATAACCAATCTTATGTGAACTATTCTTATAATGCCACGGAGTTGATTCTATCCGGGATCGGCAATGGTGTTCCACAAGGAGCAGTGCTAGGTAGACCCCATTAGAGTAGTGACATTTATCCATACCATCTTCTAAAATATTTTGATACAATCGCGCATAGATAAATGTCGTCTATTTATCAAATGGATCCCATATGAATGCGCCGCCGGGTACTACGATCACAGGGCTGATAATTCTCGTTTGCTACTATTTATCTTAAGATTAACGTTGACATCTTTATAAGTCTTAATATGATTTCTTTCCATTGATTTTGATACGATATGCCATTAGCCGTCATCCGGCTATTAAGTGTCGCGATAATTCAGTTGTATTGTGCTGATTGAAACGAGTTTTTAGTATTTACGTGATATTCAACTAAAAAGATTTTATTTCGCTATATTCTACACGAAATTGCTGTCTCCCGTCTATATTTATTTAAAAATTATGTGGAGCATTCGTAACTTGATATTTTAATATTATCATAATTAAAATGTAAATATATTTAAATTACCACCATCTAGCAGAGGTTGCGGAATATGTTTTGCCACTATTAGGTTCCCTGACACGGTTCAATACACTAATCTAACTTCACATATCTCGTTTTTATTTGCCATACACCTGACATTATTAGCATCTTTAATAATTATTTTTGAGGCATCCCTTGTTGAGTCTTGGCATTTTTATGTGTGATCAGATCAGAAATGAGTACATCCTTGATAAGCTGATTGGTATATTGAATTAGCAGTAGACAGGCAATATGGCACGCGGAACAGAAGGCCTAAGCGGGCCTTAAGGTTCTAGAGTGGAACAGCAAACCTCCAGTATCCGCTATTGAGGGCCTCTTTTACTCCTTCTATCCTAGGTACACAGGGATAAGAGGATAGATAGATAATTCACTATATTTTTTTATTTACAAATTCGTATTCCTTTCATTTAAGTGATTCATTCCTCTTCTGTTCGTCAAAATTTCTTTCATTTCATTTCATTCTTTATATTCCTTTCATATCTCTCCTCACTTACGTTGCCTTCTCTCGACGAATAAATACAGGTAGTACATTTGGTTTATTTGATTCATATTTTTTTATGATAGAATTAATATATTTTAAATTGTGTTTATTTACTTCATACTTATTGATTTTCTTAACATTATATCACATGTTTTATCTATCTCTTTTTACATGTATGGTCAAAAAATTATTGTGACATTTTTTTATTGCAATAAGACAGGTCAATAACTTCTGGTAGTATCAAGAGTAAAGTTTAAAATTTGAATACAAATCAACTTTAATATGCAGAAAGTTGAATTGAAAACGTTTTTTTCTTACATCAATCACGCAAACAGTTAACAAAGTAAGCGAAATTGTTTATGAATTGTACATTTTAATTATCATATTGACATTCAAAAGCCTCTTTCCCGGGATCTTAATTACCAGCTCTTGGTTTTGTCCGACGATTTTTGTATCACTAGCCTTATGCCTTACTTAAACTGTCACTTCAAACTAAGTTATTTTCAGTTACTTAGGTGACCTTGGGTTTTTTTACGATATCCTCACCTTTCCAAATTCACATCGTAGCTGATAGATGACCTTGAGACCACTTATATGGCCCATCGTATAAAGCCATGTTCCAGATTCAAAGTAACTGTACAAATCACTAATAATTTCACATTACAGAAATATAGCCTGTGAAATTATCACGGTATATCGGAGAGATATTTACACTTGTTGTACTAGGGATATGAAAACGCGTATATAGAGTACTATTCATGTATATCATAGTATAATATAAATTTTAAGTTTATTTTTGTGGGTGGAGATGATACATGAATAAGTAAGTATAAGTTGAAGTAGGAAAGTGGATATAGACTATTTCCACCCGCTATTATTGGAAACGAGGTACCAGAGAGAGAGAGGGAGACTTAATGCCAGATGGACTGAGGAGATCGTGGCTATAGCAGGTTACAGGTGGCACCAAGTTGCCAAGGATAGAAAAAATTGAAAGCTTTGGAGGAGGCTTTTACACTGTGGGGTCCATACAAACTTAGTACAATATTATCAAAACTATTATTTAAAATTACTAAATTTAGGTTGTTAACTATGAAATAAAGCTTTATTATTATTATTGAAAATCCACAGGCAAGTCTATATTTAGCAGCGAATATCTGTAATGCATCCTTTTTATACCAGCGATATATATATACTAAGATTTTTGTACCAAGTAAACGCATCTTTACCTTACGAATACTAATAATGAGATAAGTGTTGTTTTTTTTTGGTACTAACTGCCGATATAGCAACCAACGTTAATAAATTAGGATTCTTTATATGCTGCTATATAAATTGTTTATATTATAATTGAAACAACTGAGAAAAATAATCATTTTGTTAATAATATCATCTATAATCGTTATTCTGACTTATATGTAGCACTATATCTGAGTCATCGCCTGAAATAGCAGCGGGTCTATACAACCTGTCGCGCAGGCTTTGATTAAAATTATTTGTCGGTTTAATTTCCGATAACATTATGAGATGTGATTTAATTTATTTATTAATCAACATCGATAATGATCGAATTATAAAATAATTTGAATAATTAAATTTTGGGACATTTTTTTGGTTTTATTATTTCACTTATGTTCTATGTTACATTATTTATAAGGTTTTTTCTTCCTAATTTAGGTAATAAATCAGATCAGAATATTAATATTATTCTTTTCAACAGACGAACGCGCACTATAAGGTATAGACGCTGCATCTTGCGACTTCCCGTGTCCTTAAATATGTTTTTTTCTTTTTTATGGACCCTGGTAATGGGGACCTCTAGTTTCACCCTCTATTTCGTCGGGAACAGGGATTCATTTTCTTTATTAAATTTTTCACTTCCTTTTTATTATTTTCATACGCTTCTTCCATTCTTTATCATTCTATTCTTCATTCCATAATTCAGTCAATTTTTCTCTTCAGCTCTAATATCCTTTCGTCCATCCTCAATTACTTCAGTTTAGTTTATTCATACAATTGATATACATCAATACCTAACTTTGCGTCGTTTCGTTCCAAAAAAAACACGACGCAAATTGGAACGCCGCAAAGTGAATTAAGATTTTCTGTAGCAAACCATGTAAAGATCGATCGGTTCCAGGGTCACGAAAATACTACTTTTTAAAAAGAAAATTGAATAAAGTAAACATTAAAAAAAAAACAAAAATAATATAATTCTGCCAATAAATAAATTGACATAATATTTACCTTTTTGTAACCAGAAACAACACGTAAAAATTTATATAAATTTATAATTCTCTTTTACCAAAAGCACAACACACTACGTAATTGAAACTGAACTCTAAAATTAGCAGCACAAAGTGAAAATAAAATTGTATTCAAATTGCTTTGATTTTTAGTTAGAAAGGAAATCCTAGAATTTTGATGGCATGGCGCGATTAGAAAAAAAAATTAAAGACTCGAATCCAAAACAACGTAACCTCAAAAATCTAACGACGCACAGTGAAAATTAGTACTAATTAAGCAGCGACGCAACTTCGAAAAAAATGCAAAAAGAAACGACGGAAAGCGAGGTGTATATCACAGCTTTTTTAGTTAATTTCACATCTTGTACTTATAAATGACAGTTCTCTATTTCTCCTATTTTCAATACCTTAACAATGTTGACGGTCTATCTAATGAGGTGCCTATTCACCCAACGTGTACAGATACGTGGTTGCCACTCGAGATTTTTAAAAATTAATAGGAGTAAATAAAACAATCAATATTTCGAACAATACTTAAGAGCTCAGTTTAGGGGCCCTCCCCCTTCACCCTCCTCTCCTTCACCAAATATTAATCAAAAATCTTAATAAATTACATGTAAAATACATGATCTAGTATATTACTACTTACCTACACTACTATACTTAATTTTATATTCGCTTGCTTCATTTTACTTAATTTGTTGAACTTCTAATTTTAATATTTCGATTTTCCAGTATTTATTGTATATATTAGTTAATAGAAGCCCCGAAATTATATGCGATGCCGATAGATGGCGTTACTAGTCGATTGCCTCGCGTTATTTTGCGCGGGTAGCCGTACAAAACGGCATCGCTTTATCAGAGAGGAATTTCTCGAGCTCTAACACCAAGTACAATTGTCAATTAAAGTTGAGGTCCTCAGAGGAGCCTTTGTACTTAGTAACTACATACAGCGCATAATTTAAGAAGCCAGCGGTCCCAGAACTTTGTAAAACAGTAGTAAGTCAGGGTAAGAATTGAGGCTTTCTGGAGAATATTTAAACTTCACTAACTATAAAAGAAATACAGGCCAAACGGAACATTTGCCTGAAATGTATATTGCCGATAATTCAAGACGTGATCGCTTACGATGGGCCTTATTAAAAAGCTCTAAGTTACACAAAGAGCAATAGAGAGGTATTTGTTTTGAATTTCTCTACGAACGAGAACTATCACAGCTGTAACTTGAAGAATTGCTTGTCTTAAGTGATAGTGGATAAGCAATGTCGCTCGTGCACGCGTGGGCATCCTTCTAGGTGGACAGAAGACTTTGTTAATGTCGTGGAAAGTTGCTAGATACGGGTGCTAAGACCGAAAATCGGGCGATCTTTGGGGGAGGTATATGCTTTATAGTCGGAATCCATCGGCTGAAAAGAAGAAGAATATTTAAAAACCTGATTTATCACCTTAAAAACCTTATAAATAACGTAATATAAAACATAAGTGAAAATTCAGGTATCTAAGACCGAGAATCGTGACAATTTTTGACGGAGGCTTAAGGCTAAGCGTGATTCAACATTCTGTGGAACTGTTTCTCCCGTGTAAAATAAAAAAAAACCTAGCGGACGCTTAAGGCTATGGGTGCTTCTACATTCTGTGTAACTGTTTGTAAAATAAAAATTAAAAAAGCCTTTTATTTCTAGACAAAAGGTAAACATTACATAGTACAACAATAAATAGTAGTAACTTAAAAAGATATGAAAAGATTAAAAAAATTTATATTAAAAAATGACCATAATTTTTAACCCCTCTGCAGGTGAAAGCCTCTTCCAAGTATGCCCAATCTTCTTTAGATTTGGCTTTATAACCAATCTGCACCGGCGATTTTAATTACGTATCTTTTCCCTACTTTTCTCCCATGTATGTATTTGTAAATAATAAAGATTAGCTGGTAAATATATTAATATGTAAATTGATAATTAAATCCGCATTGTTTCATAATAATTTAAATCAATTACAGTTGAATGGAAAATTTTATACGATTGCCACAACTCAGCAAGCCCGACCACACCTGACCAGGGGAATAACTCTTATGACAATACTGAAAACTAATTGGTATGCAATCCGCGCACGACCTTTTGAACCGACATTAGAATCGCCTAGCGCATCTCACAGTCCGGCTGCATTCTCATCCGCATGAAGCCTTAGAATTATTACACCATTATGATTAAACGGGCAAATCTCGCACCCGCACAACTTATTCATTTGGATAATATAAACCGTTAGCTTAATACAATTTAACGTTAGAGCTTAGAGCTTCCGTGAGCTTTTCTTGCCAGTTTCAATAATATAATAAAAGCCAATTTCAATGCTATATTTATTTCAGAATAAAGCAATTAAAAATAAATAACTAAGTAATTTATCGTAGGTTGTTGAACAGTATAACTTCTATTATAAGATTTTTATTTGCATTTAAAAAAATGCATGTAAAAATTGACCAAAAATAAAATATGTTCAGTTCTAGAAATATAAACTTGATAAAAATTGTCGTTTCACTCGATAGACGGATCAATATTTATGGCGATAAAGAGACATTATAATTGTATAGAAATTCCTAAACTTTAATCATGTTATATTATATCTCTTATGTTTTGTAACGTTGCGGCAAATCGTAATACAGTCTGCGCAGGACCGGCTGAAAATTAAATGTTCAATATTTCGGTAAAAATTATATGTAATTTTAGGATGTTTTAACTATAATAAATGTAAATAAACTAGTTTTTATAATAATTCTATTATGTATTGTGCCGCGCTTATTTAATGTCGGTAAAACAGGGTCTGTTTAACCTTGTCACTTCATAGATGGCGCTGTTATTAATTATGCTTATGATGGCGTCCGTTGCAGCCACCGGTCGGTCAAGCAGTTGGTATTTGAGATTTTAAAGTGATATTAAAAATATTTTGGATTTAAATTTTAAAAGTAATCAACAATTTAAATAATAAACTTTAAATGTCGTTACTCTATTTTATTATTATTACTTACTTACCGTGTTTAAAGTGTTGTAAAAACAACGCATTATTATTTATTTCAATCATATATCTACATAGTCGAGAGAAATTGTCTCATATATATTAAAAATAATTAAAACACTTTATTTCGTTCTAAAACTCTGATAACATAGCCATATTCTTGAGATATCTATAGATTGACGATCGCAGTTTCGTATTATTGTACATACGGGTCGCTGCTGCCAATCCTCTGGAAACTTCCTTATGAGCAGTGGCAATTCCATATTGTTAATGTACAAAGACTATTATTGTGTAAATTCAAAGTGATAATGAAGCCTGTCGAAACCGATCGAGTTTGTGGTGTTGTCTTCCCCAATAAGGGCGCGATTGAAACACTCGTTCATGTTAACCTTGCATGTTAACCTTGAACCCGCGCACAGTGTAACGGACCGAAACCTTAAAATTCGTAACTTTGATTTTTTGGGAAAACTACTACTAGAAAGTTCATTAAACTAGCATTATTCGTTCTTTATTTAAAATCTAAAAATCATTCTGTCGGTCTCTCAGACAAACGCGCGGGTATAGGAAGGTTAAAAGAACGATCTTGACCAAAAAAATTATAAAGTACTAAATGAGTTTTCGATAGAAGTTTTAATTGTCACTTTAATTTTAAATTTCTGAATCGCTGTGAAATAAACGCATAAGATACACGAACGCACAAACTAAAGACAATACAATTGTTAAATTCATTATGTAGTCTTTGAACAGTAGGAAATTTTCTCACGCGAATCTATTACTTGTCAATGAACTATCAATTCCCTTTAATATCCACTGTGTTTTCATTTACAATTGATTTTTACCTTTCGGGTGACCATTATTCAAGAATTGCGCGGGACGTTATTGTCCGTGAAAATTTTTCAAAGAGCTCAAAACACACACAGGTTTTATGAATACTCACAAAGTTTTTTTAATTAAATTAAAGATTTCCTTAACACAACTGCAGTATTTATATGTATGTATGTATGTATGTATGTATGTATGTATGTATGTATATATATATATATATATATATATATATATATATATATATATATAATCTTAATTATAACCTTTGCATACTTATAATAGTTATATATATGACGTCAAAGATTGATATTATGATATTAATTTACGTATTTACCTAGGTAAATAAGAGAGAATCTATTACATTGTAATAGTGTAGTATTGAATTAAAAATATAAATATTTTAATATGAAACAAATTCATGTTAGTTATAACATTAATAATGATTTCTGTGAATAAGGTTTAATATCTTTATTAAAAATAAGATAAGATATTTAAAACCGTAACTAAACACATCAGTCTTAGTGTAAAACCTTTGTAATAATTTTGTGTAAATTTTAAAATTAGATATATAATCATTCGTTTACTGCTAGGTGGAAGTTCACGGTGTGAGATAGTATTTTTATATTTTGCTTTAGAACAGTGGGTAGTGTACAATGCTGACAATTTTTACATTATCATTGCAAAGCCTTCGCTAAAGATATCTATGGATATACCATCAGGCTTAGCTGGTAGGTTGGCGATCGCGGTGTGAATTTATGGTACGCAGAGAATGCTGTTATCGACCTCTGGAAACTTGTTTATGAGCAATGACAATCTTATAAAATTAATACACAAAGTTTTAATTATATAAGGCTGTATCTCAGGAATCGAACCCGTGGAAACTTGTTTTTGATCTGCGGCAATCCTATATAATTAATGCACAAAGTGTGAATTATATATGATTGAATCCTGGGAATCGAATGCGCGACGACTGCAAGTCTAAGTCCACTACCGCTTGGTTACGACTTCTCATATATTTATATAATGATAAATTATAATTCGTCTAGAACATTCATCGCATTGTTATATTTCGCTCGTATATCTTATGTTAACCTTGTGCATGTCGCTGTTTTTTATATATTTATTAATGTTCATTTATAAATAGACGAGATTTTTATACGTACACACACACACACACACATATATATACATATATATATATATACATTAGTTTTTAGTAAATCTATAGAGGGTTTTTAAGGCTATGTTACAATGCCAACATGCAGTGGGCATAACACCTCCTCCATCTCCCTGAGATCACTGGATCGATGAGGCTTTGGCTGGATTTATCGAGAAGTTAGGTAGGCTTTAGTAACACTAACACCGTCACATAATTCACAGTTTCGTTTGGTTATGAAAAACACACCGCAGATGTATGACTAAATTGGATAATCTAGGTTTTATTCTGAAACAGTGAGATCTTAGAACAAACAAACAGACCACCAAATCACTCGCCAATGTGCAAATCTATTTTGTATTACGAAAATCCTCGAATAAGAATCGGTGATAAACGAGTAGTGATGGCTGTTTCTACAGAAATAAAATATGCTATTTAAAATTAAATATCTCTTCGTCTTACGGTGTGACGCTTGTTGAAAGTTTATAGTACACTATGTTACTCTATTTGTGACGGTTTTCAGCGGTGTGTATTATCACTAATCGGTGTAACATAACTCCTGAAGATGCCCCGTGGAGGGGTGAAACGCATGTTGAGTGATTTGACGGTGACAGTTGTGTAATTCGCATTGCTTGCCGCATACGCATTTATCAGCGGGCTGGCGGGCGGTGTGCTTTGTTGCACGACTACCACTGCATGTGCGGAAGTGGCTAAGTATTGGTCCTTTTCTTACTTAGGATGGACTTCCGCAAGGTAACGCCTGATTCCATTAAATACTTTAGTTTTACATAACCTTCGTGTATGTCTATAGAAGACTACTACAAGACATAGGGTTACATCAAAGACGACTAAAAGGCTAGATGGTATCTAACAACCTTTTGTATTTCATCGGTCCATCATACAATTCGATCAAATTTGTATAGTCGACTAACCATACAAGTTTTTGTCTCTCATACAAGTTGTTTAATAGAAGTCCTAACATAAATACAATCCCTACATATACGAACAAATTTCTTTCTCATGCCAAGACACGCACACATGCTTCCAGACACGAATATAAGACAAGCATAGAAAAATATTAAGTATATAATAGCCAATACTGCGTTCGCCGGAAAAGTCTTGTAAATTACATTGAACGACAATATCTAAGTATACAAAGAAAATTATTATTAGAAATTAAAATTAAATGTAAACAAATGTTTGATCTAAGAATTAGAAGTAAGTAAGGCATTGTGTGAGATGTTAAAGGGAAGTAAAATAAGAGATTGTGAATGACAGAAGAAAAATGTATAATTGAGAAAGATGAAATTATATTTACACGTAATACATTTCTGACTTAAATACGGTAGATGTCACCAAATCGGGAGACATTAGTAATAAAAAAATACTCATTTATGCAGAGAAGCTTTGTTTTTTAAGTTTCTTTTGTCTTATATTAGCGTTGACTCTAACAAAATCTTCCGCCCAAAATGAGATCAATGACCTCTCAATAGGGCATTAAAGTTACATGTAGTGAACTTGAAACTTTGCTACCAGAAAAGAGGCTTTAAGCTATTTGTGCCTAATCTATAAATATCAGCAAAGTGCCGATGAGCATTCGTCACTAAAAAACAAGTTAAAACCACCTTCACATCTATTATTTGATCTCTACTTAAATTTATATTGTTAAACTAGCTGATCCGGCAAACGTTGTTTTGCAAAAAAAAATGATATTTTAATTTACAAATAAAAAATAAGGGTTGATCGTAGAGGGGTGAAAATTTATGGTTGTATGTATTCTTATATGCTGTATCATAAAAAAATAAAAACAAAAAATTTCGTTAAAAAAATAAAAAAAAAATTTTAAGTGTGAACAACCTTTATCACTTAGGGGTATAGAAAATAGATAGTAGCCGATTCTCAGACCTACTGAATACGCATATTAAATTTGGTAAAAATCAGTCAAGCCGTTTCAGAGGAGTTCAAGTTCGAACACCGTGACACGAGAATTTTATATATTAGATAATATTAACAAAAACCATCAATAGATGTTCACCGTTAAATAGCCCGTCCACGTGCCTCGGATGGAGCGATTTCAAATAATTTATCGTAAATAACTGACGAATTGTTATTCCGTTTCGTAAATTACTCCTCCAATCACGGCCGCGGTCTAGCCACCAGCCGCGTCTAGAATCTACGTGCAAAGCCTTACGATCAGGTCGATCGTTTTTATCAAATAGCAAAGCCTACATTGCCCGTTTTAATTTGCATTAACGTTCCAGATCACGTTCACAGGAAGCAATGTGTATGAAGAGTAGTGCGAAGCTGTCACTATCGCGGACGATATAACATCATCGATTGAAATGGCGACATATTTTTTTTAATACCATAGCAGAGGTCATCGACCCCGCTTCCATTCGGTCGATGTATATGAAGGCGTAAATCAAGTGGCCCGGACCACATAAATCGCAGCTAGCTCCCTAAAGTGTCGAGGTATCGGATTAACAGGCTCTAAACGTGGTGCGTACAAACCACATCTGACGTGGGATGTGTTAATTCAACCTGAGAAGGTTTAGGATTCCGTTCGATTTTTAAATTTATTAAACCTTCTATGAACAGACGTCTCATATTTTTATTTAACTATATATTAGCTAACAAAAATACCATAAGAGAAGTTTATAACGAAATTAGTGAAAGCGATAAAAAAACCGTATGATGTTATTGTAAGTTTTTTTTTAGAATTCATTCTTTAAATTCTGATCATTAAATATATTCAACGATATATATCGAGTTTTTTTTTAAATGTAGTAATGCTCAAATGAAATTTACAGATTCTGCAGGTGCAAGATGGTGAAGCAGTCGCTTAGCTTACAACCTCTTTTCATATAGCATACCTTAAAGCTCTATGGTAAAGCTCGGCTGGCGCTGCTAGGTACTACAATTTCACAGGATTGTTATTCAATTGAGGCTCAAGCCACCCCCAGCTCCTCCCCACTCATTGCCACCATCGCAGCATATATTTTATATAACAGAAAGGTTTAAAGAATAAAAGAATTTCTGAATAATAAAAGATGAATGAATAAATGCCATTGAGAAAGAAAAGAGATGGGAATGCAAATAATAGAAACTAAAAAATTTGTACAAATAGTCCTTGTGTAACCAAGACAGGAGAAGTATAAAAAAAACCAGAGAGGTTTCCTCGACATTCATTCTTCTTCACCAACAAGACTCATGTCCCCGTTTAAGCAGTTTAACCTACCGATGTTACTTTAGATGCCTGTTGCAGAAATGATCACATGTTCTCTCTCGTCAGACTTAATTCTTAAGCGATATAAATATAGATTTTGATATATCTCTTTATTATTATACTACGGTTGCAAATTAAAAATATAATTAATATTATTTATACAATTATTAAATAAAAATAAGTTAATTTATTTTACGTTTTCATACTATGAAAGAGTAATATTTATTATTAAAGATATATATAAAAATATTCGCTTAATTAAAAGAAAATATGTTTTTTATATGCTCGAGTTATTTTAAACCAAAGTCAATCGGCTTATCTCTGGTCTAAGGTTTTAAGCTGTTCCATATGCTACGGTATTTAACTTTCGGTGCTATGAAAACCTTTTTTTTGCCGTCAACCTTAAGCTATTGTTCAAAAACAAGTGACTTTGTTTAAATGATTATTATACTAAATACATAGATAAGACATTCTTTTGGTCTTTTATTGTCAACTCCTCAACTTTGTTTTTGGAATTGATTGCTTTTTGCTGTTATATGGTATCCATACAATATGTTTAAGTTAAGGCTTTTATAAAAAAAAATCGTATCTTTTTCCTGTATTTACTTATTTTTATTAATATCTTCATCACTGTTATTATCATCAATATTTCAAATTCAAAAAAACGCTTAAATGCATGACTTTTATTTATACTTTAAAAATATATCTTGCAGGTAAGTACACTACACAGGGAAAAATAGAAAAAAAAATGTACTTTTTAAACTTATCTTTTAAAAAACATTATGTTACAGACATATAACACTATGCATATACTGTACACTATTGTATTCAGTGTTATATTGCAGTTTTTCATTATTATGCATTTATCATTTTACAAATCGATAACAAGCTCCTCCCATACTATCCTATCATCTGATATCCTTATGTCAATAGTAATAGAAAGTCCAATTATCGTGGTCTTTAAGAGGCTTTTAAATGCAAATAAAACTCTTTTAAAATATGAAGTTCTTTAACAAATGAAGTCACGTCTTACACCTACGATAGAATGACTAAAGAAACAATCGCAGAATAATATACTTTTTGTTTTTTTTTTTGTGCTCCTGATCCTTTGGGTCTTGGTAATAATAAAATAAAAACCAAAAAAATTGTCTAAAAAATTAAAAATAAAATTTAGGGGTGGACCACCCTTATCACTTAGGAGTATGGAAAATAGATAGTAGCCGATTCTCAGACATACTGAATACGCATGTAAAATTTGGTAAAAATCGGTCAAGCCGTTTCGGAGGAGTTCAAGTTCGAACACCTTGACACGAGAATTTTATATATTAGATTGTATTTGTATATACAAATCTGTGTATAGTAATGTCTGTATGTTTATGTGTATATATATGTGCTAGTGTGTTCTATACCCTGAAATCTGTAATGTGTAAAAATACACAATTTTAAAGTTTTTTTTTATCGTGTACGCTATACTGCCCTCTCCTTCATGTATCTCATATCCATCCAAAGGTTGGCTGGTAGAGATCGCCTGGAACGATAAAACCGCCTGTTATACCTCTAAATAAATTATTTATTTTATTCTCAATTATTATTTATATTATTTTGTTATATTTCATTTTTTTATTTTTATACTGAGTTTTAAAATGATGACAAAATATTTAATTAGTCTTATTTTTATGTGAATGAATGCCTCTCGTTTTATATCATTACGTGAATAACAAACATAGAATGGTAATAAATATTAGAAAAAAAAAGAAGAATTCCGTTACTCAATACGCTCGGTAACCATTATCTATTATAACGATGTATTTAGGTACAGTCAGCCCAATAAATATGCCGCGCGACACGTAGTACAGTCGGACTAATAAATTTACTGTAAAATTGAGATGTAAGAGAGAGATCTAATCTATGCACTGAGATTTATGGTCCGAATAGATTTATTTTTTTTCTGTTCAAATGAAAAAAGAAAAGCATAGAATGTCGTCTCTATTAGACCCAGCATCGGGAGACATTTTATTTTTATTTTTATCTATTCCACATTCACCGCAACTGGAGGTTTAGGATTTCGATATAACAATTAGTGATATAGATATATGTTTTAATTGCCTTATTTTCTTAAATTTGTAGTCTTACGTTGATTTCTATGCTTAATATGTGTAAAAAAACAAATGCTTCATAAAGTAAAATAAACAAATTATTCAAAAAATATGTTTAAGGATATCTATAAGGTTATATATCATAATCACCACGCATGGTAGGCAGATTAGCGATCACAGAGTGGTATTATGGTACGCAAGAACGCTTCTGCCCTACCTTTGGTTACTTATTTTGAGTAGTAGCAATCCTATATAATTAATGCACAAAGTGTCAATTATATAAGATTGTATCACAGGAATCGACTCCACTGGTGTTGCTGCTCGCTGTTAAATAAAAATGCAATAATTTATATTTAATGGAATCAGGCGTTACCTTGCGGAAGTCCATCTTAAGTAAGAAAAGGACCAATATTTAGCCACTTCCTCACATGCAGTGGTAGTCGTGCAATGAAATGCACCGCCCGCCAGCCCGCTGATGAATTTGGCGGTGGCGGTTGTGTGATTCGCATTGTTTGCCGCATACGCATTGCACGACTACCACTGCATGTGCGGTAGTGGCTAAATATTGGTCCTTTTCTTACTGCAATAATTTATATAATAATTATTATTTTTATTGTTTTGAAAACACAACACTTCACGCAGGTATGATGGAACAGTGTACCATAGTCACACAGATGCTTCACAACGTACTTTACTATAATAATAACTAAAGAAATTTAAAATTTTAGCTTATGAAGTGACAGATAAAACAGTAAAAGCCTTATAAGGTTAAGCGCCGATATGTAACAGAATTTTAAATGTATTTTGTCATAAAAAGAAACTTGATATCGATTAAAAAATATCTAAATCACTGCAGTTAGTAATAAAAATCTCGTCCGAAAGATCGATTGCCTTTGAGTGTGAAAAAAGGTTCACATTGATAATGGGGGATGATCGTATAACGGTTGTAAAGGCGGCGGGGGTGTGACGTCACGGAAGGATAGCGGCCTCGGGCCGAAACCGGACGCCGTAACATAAAAAACCTTAGTTCCCGTTGGCAGCAGTAACGTTAGGTTGTTTACGTCGGACATCGTAAAACAATTTGAACTAAACTCTTACCTATCCGATGCCAGGCTTGTGCAAAATTTCTTTTCTTCGAAAATTACTTCTTTTTTGCGCGTCGGCAAATTTTTGCGAAAACTTTAAACTTTTTTTTCGGAAGCTTTCATTGTATGAGTAAACGGGTGATGCTTTTTTAACAATTTGTTATTTCGTTTATTGTTCTTTACTATTACGATCGTAATAAAAATGTCTTAGAAGTAATAGTTTTTTTTATTTATACTCTAATGGAGGATCGAAATACCCGAGTTGGCATAATTTTAATATTCTAGCAACAACAAACTTTGTATTTAACAACTTAGAACTTGCATAAATGTTATTTTAAGTTATTTTTATGCTGCATAATATTGAAAACGTCTGTGATATAAAAATATACAGAAACGATTTTTATTACATTTTTTGTATCATGTCAAATTTAGTAATGTACGTAAAAATATCAATATATATATATATATATATATATATATATATATGTTATCAAAATAAAAGTAGTAGTGGCCCAGTGGTAAGGAAGTTCTGCTCAGCGGAACTACCTTCCGAGCCGGTGGTAGCTTTTTCTAGGACTGACGATATCGACATTTTATATTGAAGATTCTAAATTGCTTGTTTGTTGCTGATTCTAAATAGGCAAACTATTCGTATAAAAATATTTTTACATTGATTTTATTTCAAAAAATATAAATTATATAAGAGTATGTTCCGGGAAATCGAACCCGAAACCAACGATCACAAGTCACACTCCATTACCGCTGCGATTTGAAATAAATGATTTTCACAAACAAGTTAAAAAACGCATAAAAGTTACACTTGCAATAATTTCTGTTAAATATAGAAAGCAGAACATTAAATAATACGTCATAAAATGTTGACAGACACCCAAACTAGACCGTTAAAATACAAAAGAACAGTTAAATAACATTGCATTACCACAGCGATTGTCAATAAAAAGAAACAAAAATAACTATAAAGCTATCTTCGAGAAAGGTGCTGTTGAATAGATCGATCGTAAACATTTTGCGCAATCTTTTTTTTAACATCTGTCTTTTAAAGTTTTTAAACATCTCACATTTAAGAAAGTATGGAAACTCGAGAAACATTGAATTGAAATTATAGAAACATGTTTATGTTATTCTTACTTATTTAGATTCATAAAATGATCTTATTTAACACGAAGTTATTGATGTAAGTTATAAAACTAATCATCGGAAGGTATCATCATCTTCATCGGTATAGCTATAAAACATCCACTGCTGGTGATAGGTCGTCATAGATGACAATAGACTGCTAAGAAGCAGCCTGTATCCATCTTCCAACCACCTTGTGCCACGCTGTTCATTAACTGTCAAACCACACATCATCGGCAGCAAATAACCAATGCATTCATCTTAAAAGTTTAACATAAATATCCTTGTATTAAAATGTTAAAAACACAATACATCTAATATATAAAATTCTCGTGTCACGGTGTTCGAACTTGAACTCCTCTGAAACGGCTTGACCGATTTTTACAAAAATTTTATATGCGTATTTAGTAAGTCTGAGAATCGGCTACTATCTATTTTTTATACCCCTAAGTGATAAGGGTTGTTCACCCTTAAAATTTATTTTTTATTTTTTTGACGAAATTTTTTGTTTTTATTTTTTTATGATACAACATACAAAAATACATACAACCCTAAATTTTCACTCCTCTACGATCAAACCTTATTTTTAAATTGCAAATTAAAAATATTTTTTTGCAAAACAACATTTGCGGGATCAGCTAGTACTATATATAAAGTTGTATACATTTGGAGAATATATATTCTACAAACCAAAACCTTAAGGTTCCTATGAACATCTGTTATACGCGCTATGATGCCTGCCGACTGCCAATACAACTTGCCAATTCACTGCAATGAGTGTCAATATTGAGTACAAAAAACTTCAACGAGATCTCCAGAAATGTCTCTCGGATTTCGATACAGTAAACTAATGTAACTTATTTTGTAATACAATCATTAACTTGACAGATTAAAATAACTTGCGATCGTAGGTCGCGGATTCGATTTTAGGGATCCAATCGTATGTAACACTTTGTGCATTGATTATATAGGATTGCTACCGCTCAATAACTTTTCAGAGGAGAGATAGCAGCATCCTCCGCGAACCGTAATATCTTACTACAATGGGCAATCCATCAGCTAATTGTAACGATAATGATATATCCTCATAAATGTATTTAGTTTGGTTATAAGATATATGTTTTACAGCAGACATCTATGGGCTAAAACCATGAATATTGAATAAAATAAAAAAAAGTTTAACTAAGAAACCTTGGAATCAGAGTACAAGTATTTATAACTAAAAAGAAAAGGCTTTATTTACTTTGTTTCTTCGCTTTAACTCATGCCTTTATAATTGTTTATAAGTTATATTTGTAACGTAAGCTAAAGATTCACACAGGATAAACTGTATTTTTTGAACACACACAGAATTAGTTTTTTTTTTCATTTCTATAAATTCTTTGAAATAATATTATCTATTTTATAAACATTTATATAGAAGCGACGTGTATATATTTCTATGATAAACATTGAGATTAAGTAGAAATTTTATTTTGTTGGACTGGACTTTCATTGCTGCCCAAATGGCATTTACCGATTCCGCAGGTCAAGGCGGCTGTGTGAAGAAGGCGCCTAACTTAAGACCTCTTTTAGGGTAGGGACGCTTGTGGGCTCCCGGAGGAAACTTTACTCGGGCCGATGAGTTCTTAAATCGCTTCATAAACTGACTAGGTACTTGGACCCCCACTAGGGAACCTAGATCAATAATATCCACATAGCATTCCCAAAAAAGGTTGCTAGAGGGGATAGATAGATGAACCAAGACCATGCTAGTATGCTACAACCGTTATAACAGCTATTTGCTTTTTATGTTAAAATTATTATCTACATAAATATACACGTAAATTCCGTTTAAAACAAACAAAAACAAATCCATAATACTTCGAATAAAACAAGAAATAAGGCTGTATAACAACTTATTTCAAGCGATTCTTTACAAAAAAAAGGCTAGCTTGTATAACAAAAAGGAAAAAGAAAATATTTTTTTGAATCAAACGTAAGATAATATAATGGAAATAATAAAAAAGAAGAAATTAACAAAGAGTTAATTAATAACCGTTAATCATGAATCAATAAAAATTTTTGCATATCGATTAGATGTATTAATATATGCAGGTAGTGATCAAAAACATTACTGAAATTTGTCAACGGAGATAAAAAAAAAAGATGGATGATCACGGTAACATTTTATGGATATAATAAATAAATTCAAATATTGTCACACACGCTGGAGATACAATATGTTAATTTAAAACATCTCACGTAATGTTATACAGATGGAATTTCCGGTTCCTTCATTATATATACGTTTTGTAATAATTTTGTGTACCCTTTACTGTATTTACGATCGTAAATTTTACTCGAGTTTTAATACAACTAGGAACTACTACTAAAGCATACTGTTTCATATTACATTTCTACGCCTACTGCCTGGTATGCCTCCGTCAAATCACCGATCGCCACTTCCCGAGACCAACTATGCCGAGGGTTCATCTAGCAGTGAACCCTTTCCTCGCGTATTTCCTTTTGGTCCTAACGGCCATCGCTTATATGAATAGTGTCTTTTTCTAACTGCTACTTCAAATCAGCAATTATTCTGATTCAATCTCGCAACGAAACTCCAAGCATGGCCCTCTCCATTACTCTCTGGGTAAACTTATCATGGGGCCGTAAGTGACCACGTCTGGATATACGGATATATGTGATCACCGTCTTCAAACATATATATATGTCTATTATTCATGTTTATATTTATATATTATTGATTGTAGTTATTGTCGTTTTACTTTATTACGGTGTTGATTTGTTGGGTCAGATTCCATAGATTTAAGGGAGGAGAGAGCGGACTATCATTAACCTAAACTACATTTACGTAACTTATCTCGAGTATTATCCTAGCTTAGGTGCACCAAAACGATTTTATGAAAGAAAAGCCTTAGCTTAAGCTATCATAACGGATTAAAGATTCTAACTTAAGACCGGCCGATTTGTTTGAACCTTAACTTGGTTGGTTGTTAATGTCAGGTTAAAACATTCGACTATTAAACTATATCCGTATAAAGCAACAAGTTGTCGGATTTAAAGTTAATAAATATGTTGCATTTTCATAAAAAGGGTATTTTTAAACATTTTCATACAGTTCAATGGCAGGCGCATTTCTAAACGCAATACGATAGATACGTATCGCCGGAATCCATCTCCGCTTGAACTGTACTCGCTTTGAAATAACGGGAACGTTGGTAAATGCGTCATTGATAAAAAAGATATTTGGCTACAAATTTAATTATATATTTATTAGAAACATGTCGTAACAGACGTGTTTGAATTATTTAATAATTTTTTGTAACTTTAACAATATACACAAAAACAAAAATAGTAATATTTATTCCGATAAAAAAATATCTATGCTGTTTAAAATTAATTATTAATTATATTTACACAGCGTGTATATATTTTTAATATCAATGAACAGATTAGAAATCTAAAAGAAATAAAAAATGTTAAAGGCTATCAAAAATTATTTTTGAAAATTTGAAAGTCGAATACGAAAGTTACGTTGAAACAATCGTCGCGATCTACAGCGTATAGTTTTATTAATCGACAGCCTAGCTGCGCCCGCGCAGTGCCAAAGTTCACGCTGTCCCACCACAGAGCATACCTATACCATAGCGCACCGCGTTAGAGAGAGGGACAGATAGACGCCGTTGTCTTGAGGAGCGACGAAGACGATAGTATTGGTTTGGTTGCGTTAGAATTTGACCACGCCCACCTATCGGCCGCGAGCGAACATCCTCCTCTGTGAGCATTTGTGCGCGCGCGCCGCCGAAGCAACACGTCCCTCGCGTTCGATGTTCACGAAAATGGAATCGATCGCGAGACCCCACGGAAACACAATGCGACCGGCGATCTAGTTCGGACTGTTCTGCAACTGAAAGTTTGCTAAACGGTGTGTAAACATAGACGTTAAACGCGGCAGAGTGCACGCGCGGTTTCAGTTTGATTTTTCAGTTAGAGCCTCGCTGTAAATAAGGCATGCCCTCCGCTCTGTTTGTTCGCATGAAAGTGACTGTATTGTGACATTTTGAAATCGATAGTAGTACTAATTGTGGAGCCGTGTGCGAGCCGTGGAAGTAACATATTGACTTTTAGAAAATCGCGAGTAAATCTTCAGTGTTGTGTTTGTGGGATTTTCAACGGAGGCAAAGTTTTGTTTTTATTTTCATTCAATCTACACAAAAGGTGAAAAGGTATGTTGTCCATTTAGCACCTTCATATCGCGCCCCGAATTTGTCTTATATTTGTTGAGAATTGACGTAAAACGTTCACGTGAAAACGTTTGCGAAACTCGCGTTTTCATTATTAACATTTATTTAAATATTTGCTTCACATAAAAAATCGAATAAATTAACTTTATTTCGACCGAGATAAAAATCATTTGGTAGAATCAATTAATGCAATTAGCATATTTTTTACGCTAATTCGCTTTAAATTTTATTTACGTTTACTCGCCAAAAATAAATTAGTCTGTTTATAGGTAAAATTATAAATAACACGAAGTAAATTCAAAATATCACTTTCTCCGTACAAAAGACTTCAACGAGAGTCCCCTTGTAAATCATCCGGTACTAAATATTCTATTTAATCTGTATATTCTTATAAACGTTCTTACTTAATAGTCCTAAATCAATATTATAAGTGAATGTTATCAAAAGATTGTTTTAAGTTTTAAAAAAATATATAACTATATCTATTGTGAGAAAGCCGTCACCGTATTTAAAACAAAAATATGAGTACAGATTAAAACCAGGAAAACAATACACAAAGGTAACAAGGCCTTAATCCGTCTCTTGTTCTAAACATTGTGCCGTTCAAAACTATGAGGTAGTTTTAAAATTAAAAATAATTATTGACAAAACTTTTTAAGAAGATTAAAAACCTAACGGCGCTTCGAAGCTTATACATAATTGTTCATTATTCTTTTTAACTGTGCTAATGTGACACTCAGTTAAATATGAACCTAGTTCAATTTCGTAGTTAATTACCAAATTACTACGAATTTTAAGATTAAAACTAACTGAAAATTAGATAGGTGTTTTTTTAAATAACTTTGACAATGCCCTAATAGAACACAGATTTATAAATAAAAATGTTAATATCTATATGTATACGTATATGTTATCGTGTAGACCATTTAGTATTATAGAGAGATATAGGCTTAAGTTCGCGAATCTTCTTGAGAAAGAGGTTTAATAGGGTCAAAGACCTAAAGTGGACTCACAATATAGTTATGATAATATTTTGTACGTTTACAATAATTATAACAAATTATAAAAAAATTAGGTGAATTCCATTGTGTATTTATAAGGCACCGTGAAAAACTGACTACCGAACTTATGAAATCAATTTAAAAAAAAATTCCACTGAACATTACTTGGATTTTAATTTTCAAAATTGTAAACGCTGATTGACTAAAAAGGCTTATTGTTCAATAAACTAATATTTTAATGACATGAATCCTTGGGGATGATGTCGCTTGATTACTTCGTTCATTTAGTTCATTTAGGCTATATCTAATAAAGTGTCTATGTATAAATCTGTATCGTTAAATTATTAATAGATGTGTTGTTATGGGATTTCTTCATGCTTCTCCACAATTTTAACACATTACGAAGCAGAGTCAAGGATAAAATAAATAAAAAAAAGTTGACGATCAATATCAGTTGTTTTAAAAGTATTGAATATGAAGATATATCAAATAAGAGCGATATATACATTAATATGGTTATTGTAAAAATAAACTTAATATCCTTCTATCTTATTTATTTGAGTATATTTTCAATTATTAATCTTAGAATAAATACAACTTACACCACGTAAAGGTTTCAGCGAATGCATTAATAATTAGTATAGTTACAAATGAATAGTCTATTTATATATAACCTGACCATTAATGTAGTAATCTGAACCAAGGCTTTCAAGAGGCTTCTCGAGCTTTGTACAAGTCCAGTCTAAATGTCTTCGTTGTTTAAAATTCTAAACAAGGTGTAACTGTTTTAATAAAGCAAGCATTATTTGTTTATAAAAAATGATATATTGTGGTTTAAAACTGATTCAGCTACCACTAGCCTAGTGACGGAGGACTGACACTTGCGATAGGAGATCACGGGTTCGATACCCGGGATACAATCATATATAATTTAAACTTAGTGCACTAATTATAAAGGATCGTCAATACTCATAAACAAGTTTCCAGAGGTCGACAACAGCATTCTCTGCGTACCATAAATTCACACCGCGATCGCCAACCTACTAGCTAAGCCTGATGGTATACCCATAGATATCTTTAGCGAAGGTTTTGCAATGATAATGTAAAAATTGTCAGCATTGTACCCTATCCACTGTTCTAAAGCGAAATATAAAAATACTATCTCACTTCGTGAACTTCCGCCTAGCAGTCAATGAATGATTATATTTCTGATTTTCAAATTTACACAAAAAATTTACAAAGGTTTCACACTAAGACTGATGTGTTTAGTTACAGTTTTGAATATCTTATCTTATTTTTAATAAATTTATTAATCCTGTTTAACAGAAATCATTATAAATGTTACAACTAACATGAATTTGTTTTATATCAAAACATGTATATTTTTAAATGCAACTACACTTTTACATTATATTAGATTCTCTCTTATTTCCCTAGGTAAATACGTAAATAAATATCATGATATCAATCTTTGACGTCATATATATAACAATTATAAGTATACAAAGGTTATAATTAAGATTATATATAATTAAATTATATAATAAAAACCTGTAATTAATGGTACATCGTTGACGTATTTTGTTTATATAGTCAACAAAACAAATTAAATATGAAATATCTTGATAACTTTTCACATGCAAGCAAGCAAGCTCTCTTAAAATTATTTTGTAAAACGTCTGCTGAAATATACCACGGGGATTATAACCTCCGCAAAATAATGTTACCTTAAAGCTGTATGTAAGTTGAAATATATAGTATAAATGTTTAAATTATATTTAGTTTGTAGATACAAAGCCTTAATTGCTTTTAAAGAAGTTTTAAATTATTTTTCTTTTTCCCCTTAAAATTAAAGTTGTGTAGGTTATCATTTATAGCATCATTGAGTTTTAGGTGATCATTTACATTAATCGTCTAGTGAACAACATAGTTCACTTCTAAACATAGGCCTTCGACGTTAACTTAAAAAATGTCTGGTTGAAAGCGACTTACACTTACATACATAGCTAGTCGATCGGTGGAGAGTACTTTAGAACCTTAAAGCCTCCACGATCATTTATTCTGTGTGCTATGTGGCATGCCTATTGCCACTTCAACCATCTAATCTACGTAACTTTCTTTGAACGATTTCTCTAATTCCTGATTTAATCTCGTAAATGCCAACTACACTCCACATTGAGCGACTTAATTTAACAGTGTAGCTTAGACCTGGTATCTATATAATATTTATTTCACTGTATATCACCTAATTCTTATGTTAAACAAGAGACAGTCTCACGGGTCAAACTATCACTTAAACTTAGTTTGTATTTTTGGATTAACAGCAGATCTACTGTAGCATTTTTCTTCTCTTTTTCTTTCGTAAGAGATCATTAACGAATCTCACCTTAAAAGTGTAATGTGCAGTCAATTTCGTTTTATATAGCATGACGATCAGTGTAAATTAATTAATGTTTATCAATTAGCGACAAATGCACCATGTAGGAGTGACCTCTTTCAAAAATCGAATTTCAATTGAACAATTGACCATTATGTAGTAGTTGAGTTATTAAAAAAAAAACTATGATAAAAACGATATTATGAGAGAGACAATAACGCGTGGGAATGGTTCCCACGTTTATATTATCGGTAAGGACAAAAAGCTGGCGGTCGACGCGGCCCGTATGTAGGCTTCAACGTCGCACAAAGCACAATGACGAAAATAATCGAAAATAAAATTCACAATAGCACGTCACTTTGCAAATGGTATTATGTAATATTTTACATAGTATAGTTTTAATACTTGACTACCTTTTCCCGCTGTGTCAATTATATATTTTAAAAATGGAACCACCTATTTAACATACTATATGTTATATTATTTTTCTATTTACGAAATTTAATTTATTTTTCACAAACATCGATTACATCCAACCGATTGTACTATTTTTGTTAGATTCAATCATAAATAGTTATATAGTTGTATAGTTAATAGTAAAACATTGTGGTTTAAACGCTGGTGTTTAAAATATAATTAGGCTCTCGTATTGTGGTGAAGGAAAGGATCGTAAAGAAACGAATATCTCCTACTTGATCGAACAACTTTTCGAACGATTTTCACTACTTTTTGATAAAGCTTTTTAAACGTATCGTATAATAAGTCTAATGTATTACAAGAAAGTACATTATAATAGTACACAGCTGCGTTTTGCCAATTACAGTTGGTTTACAGTATTATTGAGCCTATAGAAAGGTATTACATGTAATATCTGTGTGCAGTTTTGCTGTTAAGCGTCGACGACTAAAAATCTAATTTAGTAAATAAATAATGTGATATTTGTATTAATTATAATTAACATTTAAATATTTATTTTTATTTTTAGTCATGCTGTCAATTATATGTCATAATAATAGGTTTTTGAACAGTTTTTTACGGGGCACATGTTGCAACCGATGGCTATTTTGGCCGAAAGGTTCTTGAGTGAGTAGGCTTTCCACTAAGTTGACTGATGACTTTATTAAAGTCGCAGGAAGCGCTGGAAGCAAGCAGCGCAGGATCGGTCGTCGTAGCAACCTTTTAAGAGACTATGCCTTGCATTTGGCGACATTCGGCTGAAAAAAAGAATACGTTTTTGTCTATGATATATTGACAGTATGAACTTAATTGCATAATATTGTAGTAAGTAGATTTATAATAAATATTAAACCATTTAATAAATAAATCTATTTTTCTAAGACATCCTGTTTGCATTGCAGTCGTCAACTATATGTGCAAAAAAAATCTACCGCCTCCTAGGTTCTAATTACGAAAACATTTAATCACTTATCTTAATCTATAAGTTTGACTATTTTAATTTTTTTTTAATTATATTCTCCAAACAGTAGCGTCCGTGGCATTGTTTTTAATTTTCATCTTTTTATCTCCGAATTTTTTTCTTGCTTGCATTTCTGCTTGTCAGTGTTCTAACCTTTAACTGTACTTCAATATACACTTCATATTTACACGTACAATTCACGTAAACTTTAGTGAACTTATTCTTTTGTTTACACACCTTTTTGTCTTAAAGTTTGTAACCTCTTGTAAACATATAATACAGAAATGTATAATTTTATATACCAATAGGTGTAAATACTAACGGGAAAAACGGCATTTATATATATGAATACATTGCAATGAAAATTATAAACAATACTGTACAAGCAATAAAATGGAAGAGAACACCATAGCCTAACCTAGAAGAGACTGGCTGGTGACAGAAACAAAAGATTTGATTAAAGTAGAACGCGTAATTCACCCATAAATTAAATCATGTCATAAATAAATATATTACCCAATAGTTTTAACAAAATTACTAACATATCTGATATTAAAATAAGTATATTATTTTATATTAAAGAGCTAAGAATTTAAAGAATAGGTTAAATAATTAAAATCACCTTTTCTATGTCTGGTGGTAATTGTGTTTTGCTACCAACATCTTATATTTTATCTGTCGAAATTCACCACGTCTCCAATTATTCATACACATAATATGACTAAAACATATCACATATTTAATTATATTAGGATAGTATATTTTATATATAGTATATTATTATTATTTTATAGATAGTATATTAAGGAATTAAAAATATTTTAAATAAATATTGCCAATTATTTGGTATATAACATGTAAATTAAATGTAAAAAGTCAAATATTATAACCTTTTACGTATTTTAATTGAATCTATAGTTTATGTATAAAATTTTAGTTTTGTTTTTAACATTTTGCTTGAAAGTTACTTTACGTAAGAAACTTTCTAGTAACTTTAAATAAGTACAATGATAAGGTTGTACTTTTGTGTAGTTTCTTTCTGCTTCTTCTCCATAACTTACCAACTTACTAACTTACGAAGCAGAGTAGAGTCAAATAGGGTTCTGTTTTAAGATTCTTTGTTTAATAAATGTATTTTATCTTCATCTTTAAGAGGAATTAGTAGGGTCATTCTTGAACTTAACAATTATTTTTTATTAATAATAATTTAAGTATTGAGAGAATGTGGAGTGGTTCAATTAATAACCGAAACCTATAATGTCGTTGTCGCATTGACGTTTTTATGTCATTTGTAATACTCATAAATTTATATGACATTTGTGGGGGTGCCCAAATTTACTTCCCTCCAATGACCGTTTCATGGGCGGTAGAAATTTGTGAATTTTACTCTGCGTCCTGATGTGGTCTGCCTGAGTTGTTTATTTTCTCTTTCGTCTTTCTAGGAGAGTGTTTTCCTTTCTTGTAATGTATATGCCGATTTTAAGCGATCTATGGATACAGTAGTAGTGTTTCCATTCATAATTATCTTAAAAAACCCTCAAGTAATTAAACTTATGTATTAAAAACTCGTATATAATTTAACATAAAAAGCGAACATAAATTTATACATCAATGCGTAACATAGGACAAGATAATTTACTTAATGTCACTTAAGAGGATATTCGTTCGGTAACTTAAAGCTTGACTTAACAGTTTACTTGGTCAATCAACATTTCTCGCGCATTCTCATGTTTACTACTAATCTTAACTTACTTAATTCAATTTATTAATCCACTTCTTGGTTTTATTATTATGTTTATTAACTAACTGATAAAATGCGATTGTCTTTATTTGTTTAAGGCAGTAACAACTGTGCTATTTATATATTTTTAGATCAATATCATTATATCATTATCAATATTACATAGTAAATGTTGTCTTAGTTTATATATTCTATTATAGTCTTACACCGCTTTGGTTATATTCCGTTAACAATAAAATAAATATGATAAAAGATTAAAATATCTTACATCTATAACAAAACGTGTGTAGTGTATAAATAATAAAATTCCGATTTCAAAGAATAATCTGTTAGATACAATACGTTACAAAATATTTTCAAATATTTTATACACAGTGATTGTTAATTTGTGTAAAATTTTACAAAGAGTGTATGCATATTATATCCTTGTCCGGAAATAAACAAAGGAAAAAACTTCATGTCCTAACAATGGAAGCCTATGTATCTTCTTCTTCGTTTTGGCTGATAGACACCCACGGCAAGGCTTAAGCCTCCGCGATAGATCGTCATTATGACCGGTCCTGCGACTTCCCGAATCCATCACCAATGGACAGCGTTCAGGAACCCTCGAAACCTCTTCTCGTCCACAAAATCATAATGTTTGAAAACGAAAGTCTTTGACCAATATGTGTTGCCGGTGATGATGTACGGATCCGAGATGTGATCACTTAATAGGTCTCAAGCAGGCTCATTGTCACCCAGAGAACAATGCTTACGACGTGATTCGAAGAGTTGCTCATCTGAAATACGAGCCGATAGATGCAGTGTGGGTAGGTGGACCAACGAAAGTTAACCTGTGTATAGAAGGTTTTAAATAAAACTGCCCTATCACACCAAATTTCAAATAGCAACGCGTTGATATCTTACCTGTAGTCAAGTTTATAAAATGCCTATTACTTTACCAATCTACATTCGCGAGCTTCCTTTGACAGTTGTATGGGAACGAAAGCCTTGCGTCGGCGCGAATTGCTGACGCAAACGGGTAATCCTTGTCGGTAATTGAATTATTTATTTTCTTACAAAATGAACGTTTAAATCTTTTTATTCACTTGTGTATTCGAATGTACATTCTCAAATCGATCGCGGCGGTGTTTGAGTCTCGTTTTTTTTATACCACAAGACGACCGGGGCGTTCACCTGCCACATATCTACGCACTACCCATAACAAAGTAACTTTGACCAGGATTTAGAGGTGATCTTATAATGTTATATCCTAGGTCGTTGTCTTAACACTGAAGTGCATTAAATGACACCTTTTGAGCCGGAACTCGACGTGTGCTTTATGCCAGACGGTTGATATATACTTTACGTAAAATTACGTAATTTCATTGTGGTATAGGTAACAAACAAACGTAAAAAAAACCAATAAGTTGAAATTAATTAACTTTTAAATAAGAACAAAGAATGAAATGAACACATATTATTATATATTTAGTCGTGAAATATTTTCATGTCGATGTTTTTTTTTTAATTTTAATCAAGGAGAAAATATTTCTATTCTGCCAAATGTTTTTATAGACACGAGTGTTAGAGAAAAAAAAATATATTAAATAGATTTGAAATATAAATACGAATTTTATATTGACACCATCCATAAATAACGCAGTTCGCTATTCAAAGTGTAATCTAAATTCATATTGGGTTCGGCGAATGCAAATTTCATATTAATGATCATCATTCTAATAAATCATTACAAATCTGAACTATTTCCTATTATTTCGTTAAATTGAAAGGCGGAGCATTGCTAGCTTACGCCCATATACATTTATAATACTTAATATATATGCTATGACATAGTAGTTAACGATAATATATGAGATATGGTTCCGGGTTCTTTCTCATTACTAGAATATTCAAACAACGACTGTGGTACAGAAACAGATTAAAATACTCTCACCATCCACAAGGCTCAGAGACTAAATAGCGAGGTGGTCATGGTTGCCAAATATACACCCTAAGGCTGTATAACCATCCATCATGCGGTTCAGTGATATCACGTCACTAAAACTACTTACTTCGTGTAGTACAAATACGGCAACCGCTGCACAGATAGGTACAACCTGAGGATAGCAGTATGGAGTAGGGATGAGGAAGTGGTTTCACGAAACTTAATTTTAAAACTGTACATTGTTAGGGTGTCTTTAAAATTGATCAAGAGACTTAGTTAACACTGTTACATGCAGAAATTAGCGCTAATTGAAATTCATAAATATTTAACGTAAAAGTAAAAAGAGAAACACGGAAGCTGATGTCTCTGAACGTAGATTATAACAATAATAAAAAAAATTATATATAGACGCAAAGCCGACGGCTTGAATGCTGGTGGATGCAGGCAGAGTGAGTCCGTCATTGTCGTGATCTTCGTGAGAGGCCTATATCTTGCAGAAGGCTTCTATTCGATAACATAACGGTGATGATCATGACGATGATGAAACTACGAAGTACAAATTCCGAGGAATGCACGTAGAACGGTAGCTAAATGTAACTTGAAGTGTCAATTTGGCTTCATTACATACATAAAGTGAGTTTTAGGAGCATTTAACATCGTAGACACTTTCGTACACAACTGTACATGAAGGAAATATAATTATAGATATTAAAATATACGCTATTCGAAATTCGTACCTATTTTGTGTATGTAGTCTTGGATTTATTTCAAAAATCATACCCAATGTATGTATATATACGTAACAAGAATTCCGTCACAAGTCGCACCATTTCCCACGTGCACCTAATGCAGCTTAATGGCAGTATAGCAATAATCTCGGTAAGGGTGTGTACACATTGGCATATTATTTATTTATCTATTTATTTTTACACATTACTTAATGGAGAAATTAAATATAACCGAAGAAATTAGTCAATGTACGTTTATATTTTAATATAGTTTTTAACTGTACTATTTTTAAAAATTAACATTTATAGAAAAAATCTTTTCATAGTACACAAAATTTGTGATTTAAAAGATAAGTGGGTCTTTTTAATCAAGTAAAATATATATAAAATTAGTTTTACCTGTACCATAATAATTAGATTATTTTTCTTAATTCTAACCTTGTAATATATTGACAGAACTTTTTATAAATCTACTATTGTGTTTATTTTATCGTTCTAAATCTTAAAATAACTTACGTGTATGATTTAAATCATTCCTTTTTTAAATTCATAACAACAGGTTTCTTTCGTCACGGCAAATGCAATGTTTCAATCGACAAAAAGATTATCTACAGTCGTGTTTAATGGGTTTTGTATTAGAAAAGCTTCATTTTGTACTTCAAAATTTACTATAACACTTTAATATAGCATCTGGCATATGATTTGGCACATGAATGATTTTTTTGTGGGAAATATATGTCTGTTTAGTCCTTAGGTGCCGACTGCAAAGCATAGGCCTTCTCCGGAAATATCTATAGAGAGATATACCATAATGGCCACGTTTGGTAGACGGGTTGGCGATCACAGTATAGTAATATAGTACCCAAAGGACGCTACGTTCAATTCTTTGGAAACTTGTTTGTAGGCAGTAGAAATCCTTTATAATTAATACACAAACTGTGTATTATATAATATTGTATTCCGGGAATCGAATCTGTGACCTACTAAAGTAAGGATCAGTCTTTATCGCAGAACTACAAATGCTAATTATCAACAAGTGTTTAATTTAAAAAAATGTAACTATTTTATGGTAATGTATATATTATATATATTGTGAGTAAATGTTATAGGTGTAAAATTTTTAAAGAGGTGAATATATAAGTCATTTCTGAATCATGAGCCGTATTTAAGTATCAAGATTATATTTATTTAAATTTAGAATTATAAAATAATTGTCTATTGTAACTTTTGACTTCAAATATAACCTTCGAAAATTTCATGTATTCACATATATATATATATATATATATATATATATATATATATATATATATATATATATATATATATATATATACATATATATATATATATATATATATATATATATGGTGCAATCTAATAAATATAAAAAATTTCATAATATAGTATGAAAAAGCGGTTTTAGAATTTGGAATTCTATATGTTAAAATGAATTACTGTTTAATATCTATCCTTGAAGACTGTACTGCCCGAAGCTAAGGGTCTGTTTCATTCCATTGGAAAAAATAAATTAATGTAACATATTTCAGAGTGATCACTTTATACGAGTATAGGGTGATTGGAAAAAGGTGTAAATATACAATGCTATACATTCACCCCTTTAAAGTTTTTTATATATCAGTGGCTTATAACAGACAAGTAGCGTACAGCATATGTCTGTATATACATAAAATTGAAATAGATATATATATATATATATGGTGTTAAATCATTTTATCACAGTGTGAACGCAGCCTTATACGAAGGTACGGTACAAGTGACTCGCGTGATTCCAGATTTCCGTTTCAATCGCTTTATAACACTTGCTTTATTTTCACACCGTAAAAATAAAACGTGAACGCTTACGTAAACGATGCCTTCCGTAAATTTATTTCAGAATTATATATATATATATATATATATATATATATATATATATATATATATATATATATATATATATATATATACATGATTTCATTTGTATCAAGAATGATATGAATAGTGCTCGGAATTAGAATTGTTTTTGAAATTGGAACGTATTAGTTTACTCATTTGCAAGGTTGATATTTCAATGTATGAATCAAGCCTTTAATTGAAAAGTCATTGTTGAGTTTCTTGCCGGCTCTTCTCAGCAGATCGACGACGATTCAAAAGTGCATATAATTGCTTACGTGAATAAATATATCAACAATTAGAATTTATTAAAGATAAATATCTAGAGCAATGGTAACACAGGTAGAGTATTGAGACTTGCAAAATTCGTGGGCTCGATTCCTTGGATACCATCATAAATAATTCACTCTATGTGAAATAACAATATAACATTGACGGCATCCTCTGGGTATTTTAATACCATACTGCGATTTCTAACCCCCGTGCCAAACGTGGCGATTATGGTGAATGTGCCAAATCACATGCCGGATGCTATGTTAAAGTGTTATAGTAAATTTTGAAGTACAAAATGAAGCTTTTCAAATACAGAACCCATTAAACACGACTGTACCTGATCCTTTGGTCGATTGAAACATTGCATTTGCCCGTCATAAACTTCGAATGTACTTCCTTGTACGAAAGTGTTAACATTAGAACTGCTACAACTCCATTCGTGGTCGTGATCGCAACGGGCGACACGGCCCGTCGCATCGCTTCTCTTCTTGTAGACAAGTGCGACAAGCTGGTTTACGACGCGACTGTACCTTACATTTTACTGGCTTCGTGATGTCCTACAAGACTACCCGAAAATATCTCTATTATGTAATAAATAGACATATATATATATATATATATATATATATATATATATATATATATATATATATATATATATATATATATATATATATATATACGCATAGGTAGATAGGTAACATTAATGACTTCTGAGGGTTAAAAAGATTTTTGAGTCTACTATCCAGTAGACGCAGTGTGGGCATGTCTCCCACTAGTGGACCGTAATCTCAACTCCAGAACCTAATTACCACTTTATACCTGGCATTTCAATTGCCAGTTTAAGTACTATATCCTGGAACCCTTCTAGTGAGGCTTCCTTCACCCTCGGGTCAATCTGTTCCTGTCTAACTTGATTCAATCTTCTACATCCGTTAAGTTTTATTAGTCTTATATTCTAATAGGTTATTCCAAAATGATTTCAATACATAACGGTATGTAACTATTGGTGTATCGATTTAAATAAATAAAAAACCTATCATGTAAGCACGTGTCAAAACAAAAAAATCCATCCATTAACTTACATCAAATGTCTATAAGCAACCGACCGTGTGAATTTTATATAGTACTTTGCACACTGTACAATAATAAAATGAGTATTTTTTCATTTCATTAAACAAGTTAATTATTTTAAGTCGTGTACATACGTCTTCCGAGTCGTTCACGTCGAATGGTGTTGGAAGATGAAATCATTAATTATAATACGATCAAGTAACATCGATTTGTTTCAATCATTAAAAATTTTAATATACGTATCTAAAATCTTACAATGACATTACAATGAGGTTATGTTGTTTCTCTTTGTGCTCGTCTCTCCATAGCGTCAAGTCATCACCATCATTTAAAACGTAAGACTGGTGATCACAGGCTTCAAACCATAGATTTTCAATAGAACAGGTTAGAAGCGGTTCAAAGGAAAATCCAACACGCTAAGTTGAAAGCGAACAAATGTGCAAATTTTCAAGTCTTTTTTTCTACCATAAATATATTTTGGTATCAGGAAACTCGTAAAAAAATAGTATAATAATAATATATAATAATATATATAACAATCTTAAAAAAAAGTCTACTGACTAGTAGACTAGAGAATTTTTATAACTCAGAAATCATTAATGCTATCTACTGTCTATGCGTACAGATACATACATATATATATATATATATATATATATATATATATATATATATATGTATGCATATATGTATATGCCATTTTATGGTTCATATTCCACTATCATATTACTAGGTTATATTAATAAGCAGCTGTTAAGACTTTTTGCGTGATGTCATCACCGTGAAGGCTTTATTTCAAATCGTACACTTTCGGCATGAAATAACGGAACACTATATTAGAAGCTGGCAGGCAAGTCTATTCAAAATACTAATTGTTAATGAAAAAAAACTTTGTGAAACTTCACTGCTAGCTGATAATTACTTTTACCGTCGCATCTTCGCTACCGTCGGGTCACGTGACCTCAGTCGCTGCCGTTCTCTAATTACGACCAGACACTCATCGCCCACGCGTGATTGTAAAACTTTTCTACTAATGCCCACAGTTGAACAGGTGGCTTGCTACAAAACATTTTGTTATCTGTCATTTCCACTACTGACAACCTCGTTATATACTTTCACGTGTTTCATTTGTACATACGTTATTAGTGAAGGAAAGTTTCCTTTTGTACCACTGGCTGCCTAAGCAAATTTTTATACTGTCTCAAGGTATTGATCCTACATTTATAATTAAATACTTTGAAACTATTTTCAACAAGGAAGGACGATTTAAATTAAACATATAATAAATTTAGATTTACAAAATTAATGTCGCAAACACTCAACGACTCGATATTGCTTTTGTGAGCCGCACTTGAAATTTTCATATTTTTTTTTCTTAAAAATCTTTTACAAAGTATAAGGAGACTTATTATAAATGAATGTACTGAGTTATCTTTTTATCAAGCTATAGAATAAAGGAAATAGGTATACATATTTATAAAACAGGTGGCGCAAAAGTAATGTTATAATTATAAAGTGCCTTATTTTTTTCAAATGGCGTCAAATTTCACTGTGTGTTTAAATGGTTAATATAATTTAATATTTATTTAATAACTTCACCATTTAAGTTTTAATATGAATAAGAATTCTACCATTGTTTTTTGATAATTAATTCTCTATATATAAACACATCATAAATTATGAAGACACGTTCACATTGTGACATTACTTTTGCGCCACCTGTTACATAGGCACTTTGAACTGAAAAATACTGTTGAATTTCAACCATGGAACCCCTAATATTATATTTTAAATATTTAAAATGAGGAACGAGAGATAGTTGCTGGGTTATTAGCTTCTTTCCTCAACCCACGAGGTGAACAGATTTTTTTTAAGATACTCGGAAGGTATAGTCAGCTTATAATCTACTCTTTTGTAAATCTCGAAGATCCTACATTGTGGACCTTCTACAGCTGTTATTTATTATATATGACATATTTAAAAAAATATGTTTTTAATTATAACATAAAAATAATTTTAATAATTTTATTAAAATCGATTTTATTGTTAGACTTCAGTTTCGTTGTTTAGACATGTCTATTGCGAGATGTCGTCGGCTCGTCAAAAAGATATTCAACACGCGTCCACTTGCATAACGTTTCACGAATGCAACGCTTTATATGCACGCGACTGTACATTGCCCGGCTCGCGCGCATAAAATCCCGAATAAACGACTTCAACGCGCTCTTTGTGACTTTCGTAGATTCTTACGTTGGATGTTGACTTTGTTTATGGAGGCTTCGCCCGATAGTGGTAACTTCGGCCTAAGCAATCTCATACCACTCGTCGGCTCCATTTTTAGTGTAACTATTTGGAACGCAACCATTGTGTTTCGGCTGTAACATTACTGTTTTATAAACCCTTTGGTAAATCACAGCGAAACGACAAGTAACTTAGGCGCCGTAATGTCTGCAATCTAAAATGATTAGTTTTACACCCGACGATATTTTTTATCGTGTCGTACCCGTACGTGCTTTATATTAAGGAGTTCGGAAAATTATATCGTTTTTTTAAGTTAAATTCACACGACTACAATTTTAACAAGTTTTTTTTTACATTCAACAATATATTCACCTTCGTTATCAGCAACTTTTTGCCATCTAGTATACAAAATTAATGCCGGAGCGGTAAAACTCAAGCGGTTTTTCTGTAAAATATTTCGACAGAAACGACATTACTTTCCAGTTCCTCTAATATATATTTGTGCAGGCCGAATCGAATTACTCTTATTAGAAATGTATGGAAGACGCTTATGTCAAGCAATGAACGTCCTAAAATCAAAATGATAACCAAAAAGAAATAAACAAATATACAGGGTGATTAATTATGTGTGTAAAAGCTGTAAACACACTAAGATTGAAATGGAGCTGGGCGGAACACATAGCAAGTCTGACGAACGAGAGATAGACAAAAAGGGCGGCACTGTGGAAAGGTTCTTGGGGAATAACGTCAAAGGACAAGACCACTTACAACGAAAGGCGGTTGAAAGCCTTTTTTTTATGACCCCCGCTATTGGGGGCCTCTCGTGCCCCTATTTATGGTGGGATAGAGACTTTATTAGCATTTAATTTATTCACTTAATTATTTTATTTTCATTCTCTTCTCTTTCATTCTTCACATAATCTTTCATTCTGTTCTTTTATACCACAATTTTGCTTTCTTTTCCTTTTGCTCTGTTTTACCATTCTTTCATCCTCTTTTCATTTTACATTTTCTTAATTTCTAGTTTTGTTGTATCACATTTTTATCTTTATCTTTATCACAGTTTAATATTATTTATTTTTACATATCTTTTTTGTTTTTGTTTTTGTTTGTTGATGCCTAACTTTTATTTTTTTCTATTGCATATTGTATAATTCTTTTGCAATAACTGAGGAATTCTTTCATGGTTTCTTTTCCGCCTGTCGGGGAGGGTATTGTCTCCTCCCTGATTTCAACGCCAGAACCGGTTCAAAGCCTTAAAACAATAGGTCCGAGCTGGAGACAAATAGCATCACGACAGAGAAATCTGGGCTTCTTTGAATGATACCTTCACCCGCGGAGAGGTTCTTGTAGATTAAAAAAACCAGCTAGTAAAACAATAAATTCGTTACTCTCTAAATTTTATTACTACTAATAATTTAAGGCTTTATTATTATTAACTAATTAAATATGCTATAAAAGACTTCTAGATGCTTCACCTGAACGATATATATTTTAATGGACTCATTAACAAATGAACATTTAAATCGTATAGTGGTCGACGCACTCGCAGAGCATGACGTCGCTCTATATAGAATATGCGTTGGATAACATCTAAATTGTGCAAAAACTTAACAATTAGCGTATACCAGTGACCTCAGTTTATCTTGCACGAGTATTAATATCTACGTTTTTATGGTTGTTTAACCTAAACATCGAAAATTTATTCAACAGTTTAAACACTGGACAGTTGTAATAATAAATTTTAGTGCCTCTGAATCATGAGCCTGTGTATCGAGATTATATTTATTTAAATTTGAAATTATAAAATAATTGTCTATTGTAACTTTTGAGTTCAAATATGACCTTCGAAAAATTTCATATATATATATATTGATTATTACCGCTCTGGAATTAAAAATTTGTATATTAGATGGCAAAATGTTGTTACTAACGAAGATGGATATATTGTTGATTATAAATAAAAATTTGTTGAAAATGTAGTCGTGTGAATTTAACTTAAGAAAGCGACATTACTTTCCGGTCTCCCTAATACTAAAAAGTCCATAAAGCTAGAGACTGAAATATATATATATATACATGTATATATAAATAAGTTAACATTTCTCTATAAAATTTCACATTCTATCTCCATCATAAGCCAATGTGTACATATATAATAATACTCCATAATATATATTAGGCATTCTTTATTAATTTTAAATCTAAAAATAAAAGTATATTTTTAAATAAACCTTTATCGAAATATGTGGAACTTTATTTGTTGACTCATTTGCATGGTTGGTATTATAATGTACATATGAATTGTTAAATTTCATTTAAAAGAACAACTATTGAGTTTTTGGCTGCTTTTACTCTACAAATCAGCTTTCTATACTAGTGGTAGCTTATTACTTATAATGTTAAAATAATAAACAATTCAAAAGCGTATATAAATGTCTACCTTAATAATGATATTTTAAATTTTGAATCCATTGAAAGATCGTCTTTAAGAAATCGTCGGAAATCCAACCGCAAATGTTCGATTGTTTTTCTATTGTAATGTTTCTATATTATATTTATAAAATGTATTGTATAATAATAAATAAGTAAGCAATAAATAAAACCAGTTAAGTTAAATATATTTCTGCAATCTCCATTTCTGGTTTAGAAATTTTACCACAACTTCTTTCTTAACAGAGGAAGATCTTAATACTTGAAGACAGCTTATGAAAGAGAAATAGCAGTCATTAGTTAGTAGTTACGGTCCTTTTTAAGTGGAGAAAGAAAGAGAAGTCAATAGAATAACAGATCGCGATTTATCAGTCTCCGAATCGTTACGAGAAAGACTGCCAAAAGAGTGATCAGCACACGGAATAACTGTTTACGTTGTCGTGTCGTCCCCGTCACGTAACTATATAAATGACCTCAACGTAATAAGTAGCAATAACGCGAATGACATTTACTATTGAATTTCAATTTTACGACCGCGCCGTGTCGCAGATTCTATGATTGATTTTCACAAATAACAACTCCACGCATTGTGCTGTCAAACCATTTAGATAACGCATCGCATGCGCCACTATTGCGAATTGATTACATCTTTTATCTATTACTTCGTTAATTGCGAAAGTCGTTACATGTAAAAGTCTTTATTTTCGTTCTAAATTAAACATTCTTTTTTAAAATTTCGTAACCTAACCTTAGACCTTAAGTTTGTTGTAAAATCATATTCAAAAGCGTAAATTTACAACAACAATTATTTAGTTAATCAGTAATAAGAGGGGCCGGAAAACTTTTCCATAGACATATTTTGAAGAAAAACTGATTGAATTTCACCGCTCCGGCATTAAAAATTTGTATACTAGATGGCAAAAGGTTATTGATAATGAAGATGAATATCTTGTAGATTATAAATAAAAACATGTTAAAAATATAGTCGTGTGAATTTAACTTAAGAAAGAGACATTGCTTTCCGGTCTGCCTAATACTAAAAGTCCATATGGCTAGAGACTGAAATATATATATATATATATATTTCAGTCTCTAGCCATATGGACTTTTCTTCTAATTTATATATATATATATATATATATATATATATATATATATATATATATAAATTAGAAAGCATATAAGCATTCATAAGCTTTTAAATGATATCATTATAGGCATTATAGGCTTCAATAAATAAACATTTTATACACTTTTTAGAATTTTGTTGTTTATTAGTTGTCTATTGTTTAAGGGTGAGTCGATTCGGCTACACGCGAATATACTTTTTAAGACAAGTTGAGTCTTTTAATGCTAATTATTTATCAGCGCTTTTCTGTAGAACATTTTTGCCTCAAACAACAAGTTTCTGTACATTTTAGTTCACTGAATATCTTAATTATATCGTTAGATAGTTAAGAGGTTTTATTAGGTAATTTCAGGAATGTCAAAGCCAAAAATTTCACGTACAAATCATCCGAAATTCAAAACGAATGTAGCGATGAGCAAAATCAAATTATAAGAAAAATAATTTCAACAAACCTTTTTACGTCCGCACAAATTAAAAATACTATGATCGAGCTCGTATCGTGGTCGTTACGGTGACGTCACGTGTCGTCATCGTAGCGCGTGCGGTGGCGCGGCTAATTGCCCGCCGTGCAAGATCAAGGCTCCACGTGCTTACCGCGGTGCACAGCACAAGCGTTAGCGGGTTCCCATTTTTTATGTCAAAAACCGTGTGAATGTTGGTATTTATAGTTTCAGCGGAATAGTGGCTGCCTTTAATATGTTTAGTCCTCTAGTCTAGACCTCTAGACCTCTTTACAGTCACTAACCTTGAATACTAACTTAGCTTTGGGCTCCATACATTGAGAAGCCAGGAGGCTGATTGGTAACCATGCTTTGATGAACGCTATACTTCAAAGCTTGGAGTATCAAAAGGTTGCCAGTATGCGTATAGTACAGACTGCATTTTGTTGAGGATGCAGCGGAGTTGTACCAAATAATTCCACTATCTCCTTTCTTCCATCAGACAACAAGACGTACGTACTATATATATATATATATATATATATATATATATATGTACATACTCGACATCTGTACACGGTTGATATTCCTTCCACTCGCACTAAGTGTTTTGCTAATACTTTTATAACTAAGGATTCAAAACAAGATTGATTAGGTTTCTAAATCTGGCGAAGCAAAGGTAGAAAGCTTTGTCTATATAGGATAAAAAGTTATGAAGGAATAAATAAATAAAATGTCCAAAAATTCGTAAGAGATTCAAGCAGAAGGAATTCTGAAAATGCTAGATCAGAGCTAATTGGCAGATGCTTTGTTACCTCCAAGACAAAGTATTTATTTTCTGCTGAGTGGCTCAATATGTGGGTGATCTGACGTTACCATGACGCTCTACTCAACGACGAAAGCTCATAAACAATATCTTTACAGTCCCATCATATTCACAGCATTACCTTATTGTGACTTTACTGGAACATTATCACAGTTGAATAATCTTATTAAAAATGATTCGGATATATGATGACCCAATAGAAACATGTATGATATGAAACCGAGAGAAAATATATGACATTTCAAATAAAAGAAAAGGTTGAAAATGTAGATATAATTAATTTTTAATGTTTTCCGCGACACGTTTGTAAATTGGACCACACAATATCGCTCCGAGAACTGGAGCGCAAAGTTTTTCACTCTTGCCCGTGAACGCACAGCTCTATCGGCTGCAATGCGCCATTGTTCTCCATGCCGTAATTATTGTTATATAAACAACAACAAGCGGCTTTTTAATTATATAAACTGATTGACGTCATACGAAAGCTGCACCGTCACTATTCTATAAAATAATTATATATATACAATACCCGGCGATAAATATTGCACTTCGACCTTTGGAAAGAGACACCTAAAAACATTTGTAAAAAAATTGGTGTATTTTATACAAAGAATAAAAATAATTATCAAAAGAAGCAAATGATACTTGTTGTAACAGCTCCTAATAAATACCGGACCGTTTGTATTTCGTGCGACGGAAATAACGCTCAGAGAAACCGAAATTATCCGATTGTTTCTTTCCGAAGGTCGATGTGCAATATTTATTGCCGGGAACTGTAAGTAAGCTTTTTGTTGTATATTACTTTATATAGTCTTACATGACAAATTCCTTATTATTTTGCAATCAAGACACCAATTTTTGATGGTTTGCCAAAGATATTTGTGGTTCAGTGTTATTGTATGTTCAAAACATTTCCAACAACATAAATGATTCTTTATCGATATCCGTGTTACTGTTTGTTGGAATCAAGTGAAGGCTTTGCTTTATTCTTCTTTAAATTTCTGACAAGGGTCATGTACCGAGCCTTATGACTAAAACTGATTTTCCTAGAGCATAAAACTGAGATGTAGTTTGTTTTCTTTAGTTCGGGATATGGCCGAATGTTCTGGAGCAGGGAAATTTATTTTATCGACTCTCTCTCTCATTACTATTTTTTTAATGGCCTGACAGGGTTACTTATTTTCGTTTAATAATCTTTTCACATCTTATTTTATTTCAGCACTCTACATCCGTTTATCTTAAGTTCTTTTATTCTTTTTCTTACTTTCCACATTTTGTCTATCTTACTTTCATTCCATTTCCCTCTTTTCCGATTTCTTTCTTCCGTCACCTAATTCCTTAGTTTTATAATTTTTCTTTTTTTTTCTTTGTTTTCCAGTTATTTTTTTAAAATTATTTTTTTTTTACTATTTGATTTTACAATTTTTGCGAATTCTCAAGTTCATCAAAGTCATTACTATATTGTTATAAAATTAATTGTAACAAAATGGCGGTAACCAAAATAAAAAAATTATAAAAACCACCGATTAAACTGAGAGATACAAGATTAGAAAGCTGCGTACATGTTATATAAACGCATGTATCGAAAAATGATGCCAAATTTCTCATTAAAATTTTCAGATACATTCGTTTTTATTTTGCATCAAATTTTGTATATTTTCATATTCTAATATTTATCACAAATAAAGTTTAATAAATATTTATAATTGTTACATTGTGTGCGGCCCGTTAAAGAAATTTAAATTGGCCTAATGATTAAAAAGGTTGTTCACCCTTGTTCTAGACTACAAACTTCAGTTTCTGTTGCTTCAATGTGTCCTGTGTTCCTGGCTCTAGTGGTAAAATTCAGATTTATAGTTGTCTAATTATTAATTCCTTCCATCTTCTCACAACTTCTTATTTTAATCTCATCATTTATTTGCAAGCCTTATTATGCCTCTGTAAAATCCCATAGTAAACAATGCCTTTTTAATTGCATTGCGCCGACGCATGCACATCTCATTGCGAGTAAACTCAGATTTAATTGCATCGCAAGTTTTTGTCGTATATGATCTAATTTTCATCACCAGTGTTAATAGTTTAACTTAAAATATTAATGTTAAATTTAACAAAAGTTATAATGTAAGCTTTTCAACTTAAGTTAGTCCCAAGTACCTTAGAATTATAATTACATAACGTCCACAACTGGCAGTGAGCCTTTTCTATAGATTTACAATAAGACTGGAAGGAACCGATCTACATCCAGCGACTTCCGAGGATTCAAACTTGTTCCTCCGTCCGCCTTGTGAGTGGAGATCGCATGCTGGTCTGTCTCCACGCCTGCAATATCTTCTGCGACACGCGGTCACCCCTCTTTCTTTTTCTAAAACCGGTGTATACGCTGCATATTGTCGCATACGCATTTATCGGCGGGCTGGCGGGCGGTGCACTTTGTTGCACGACTACCACTGCATGTGCGGAAGTGACTAAATATTGGTCCTTTTCTTACTTAGGGTGGACTTCCGCAAGGTTACGCCTGATTCCATTAAATTATATTTTTCTAGGAAGTTTATGCTCCCTGATTCAATCTCATATACCAAAAGTACGACCTTCTCCTTGTTGAAATACTGCAAGCCTGCCAATATAGCATCAATAACAAGTATTTTCATATCTAAGCATTGTACTATTTATTTCATACAATTCATATAAATACAGTAAAAATATAAGCACTTTAACTTCGCTAAGTTATATATAAGTATAGGATGAAGCTTTATTTAAGTTACCTAATTTGATTTGCATTAATTTTCCGTATGACCGCTTGTTTAAACACAGATTTGTTTGACGTGTGATGTTTAAACATCCGTCAGTGGCATAGGTATATGTATGAATAATTAATTTTAAATGAAGTACACTAGAGAAGTACTTCAATATCTGCATCCATAATCGCTTTATTACCAGTAATTAATATTACAGGTAACTAAATATCTCTGTGTTTTTAATAAATCGATGGTTTAATAAATAAATACATTTAAAAAACTTTTAGCTAAATGGTTTTTTGATAACCATATTGTGGTGGTTGTGGAAAAATATGTACCTAGTCACAGCACCACAGTCTGGTTCACCCCCGGTTCACAGGAGTACGAGGAACTCTTAGCTTAAACCTGTGAAGGTATTCCGAGAATCTCTCGTCTCCTGTGACCATCTGGGACAAGGATATGTCCAGCTCGATGCTGTGCTTTTTAAGATGTACATAATTAATTTATATTTATTTATATTTTGTACGTTTTATATTGTTGCATTTAACTATTGATGATAAATAATAATAAAAGTTAACGGAAAACAAGTCAATACGTGCATTGTAATAGATACCTTACTAAGAATTCTCACTCTTTCTAGAATTGTGTTAATCCGGGGTCCACTCGATCGTAATGAGGCACAGGGCAAACATACACTAATGCGCCGACTAAACAAATGAGCCCACAGCACGCGCCGCCGGCCGCCGTGTCGTAACCAATGGCTCAAAACACATTATCACCTCGCCTAACCAGCTTCGATCGACTTATCAAGTGTAAATGCAAATATTCTGTTACAACACTCATTAAGGCTGATATTAGCTTGAGCTTTCACATAATTTTATATACAAATCTCATGATACAATGGATATTTGTTCAAAGTAATATCGACTTAACAGACATGTATTCGATATTATGTGTTTAATAGATTCCGTCCGCTAAAACAACAGCTAATCCTTAATAAAATAGAGATAAGGTTGTGTTTTGTTTGTGCTTTAATTAACGACTGAATATGAGGTTATTGTTTGCGTATTGATTTGTCCGCTATTGGAAGCTTATAGTACCTACTAAGCCAAAACTCCGTAAGAAAAAAATATTTGTACATCACATTTACGTTTTTCGGAGCTATTAACATAAGGTCTTTCGAATCTATACAGGTGTTTGATTAAAGGTGTAAAAACTTTACAGTTAACACCTATTTCTAATCACGCTGTGTATAGTGATCACTCTGAAATATGTCACAAAAATATATTTCTTTTGTGTCAGTAAATATTATAGTTTGCAATTAATTTTAACATGTAATACGAGCTTTTAAAATATTAGTATATCATAACATTATTTATTATGAGTAAGAAAAGGACCAATATTTAGCCGCTACCGCACATGCAGTGGTAGTCGTGCAACAAAGTGCACCGCCCGCCAGCCCGCTGATAAATGCGTATGCGGCAAACAATGCGAATCACACAACCGCCACCGCCAAATTACTCTTATTATTATTAGAGATTGTGCGGAAGTGGCTAAATATTGGTCCTTTTCTTACTTAGAATGGACTTCCGCAAGGTAACGCCGGATTCCATTAAATGTTATTTATATAACTGAAAAAAAGCTTTGATTTTCGTTTAAAGTTTTTACGCCTAAAATACACTTCATTATTATACATACCACTCGACGTTTCTGCCCATAGACGACCAAGGATACCTTCTCCAAAGATATCTATAAGGAGGTAGACCCCTTGCCATGTTTTTCCGTGTTGGGTAGACCCCCTATTTACCTGATATTGATTTCCTGTAAATTTATAACTGTAGTGAAGTTTAGTGTTAAAAACTTAAAGTAAAAACACATATTAATTTATACATTTATTAATTAAATTTAAATAAAAACTACTCAAAATAAAATTTTGCATCTACTATACCGACTAAACCAATCTATTATACCAACATCCTACAACTTGCACAATTTTATAAACATTTATAATATTTTTTTTACTTCATAGGTACTTTTATAAATAATGTAAATGTTTTGATATTATAAGATAGTACGATGAAAGTAAATAGGTACTATCAGTGTATGTGTTGAGATCCACTATCTTGGACCCCCATTTTAGTTTCATAGACCCTCAAATTTTTATTCGCTGACGTAGACCCCTTGCAGGTTGTCATAGACCCCCAGGGGTCGATTAAGACCACTTTGAGAATCACTGATCTAGAGAAACACTAAGAAGCAATGTGTGCCATGAGTAAATTAATGTCTAAAAAGAAGATGAAGCAATGAAAGAGGAGACGTAATTAAAATAAGCTAACCATTGAGAAATAGAGGCATCAGCGTATCGCAGATCTGTTATTAATAGTTCAAAAACATGCGAGCTGAAGACTCGAAGCGTTTATCTTCAATTTGACCCTACGATACCATACCATCGCGTGTACAGACAGCATAACATATCGACGGCGTGAAATTCGAAAGATCATTAACAAATTGGACGGTTGTTTTTTAACATCTGTGGCGTAACTTGTGTGTTTTATTGATTGCCAGTTAGTTGATACAATGTTTAATTGTTGAAGGTCTTGTTTTAAAAATGTCACGGTTGTATTAGAAGTTCGATAATATTTCAAAATAATGTTCGTCTGTTTTTGAACGCAAAGCGTTCCGTTATTTAGTTTTGGCTTTCTAGAAAAATCTTGAATAATGACTATGTTACATTAAAAGGTTGTTTTAATAAAATTGCAAACTAATATACAGTATCTATTTTGCTATCTATGCTATTTATGTTCAAACTTAAATAACATGAATTGATTTAAGATATTAATTGTTTATATATTACTTCTCTTAATGTCACATATTTTTTCTGACTTTATCCATCACAAATTCTTTCATTCCTTTTCATTATTTATATCATAAGGATATAAATAATGAAAAGGAATGAATACATCACCACGCTTCCGTTACCTTCCCTGAAAAATACCACATGACAATTATGATTTATTTTGTTATTTACTTCTGTTCTATTCTCTACCTCACTTTAAATTTATTTTGGCTATCTTAATTTCTTAATTCACTTCTTAACCCTGTTTCAACTTCGTCGCTATTTATTGTCAATTACAACATCCGTTAATTTCTGTTCCTTACTTATTTATTCCTTCTGGTGGTTTCTCCTAAGAACTTTCTATTAAATGCTAGTAAGGTCCAGCAACGGCCAATTAAATTAGAGTGACCGAGTAAGGAGATCTGGGCGCTGACCATCCGTAGGCATTCTTTTTTGTTTTTTATTTTTCTTTTCTTGACCTTGTTGAGGTAGTACAAAAACACTGGATTCAAGCCGCCACCTATCGGTCAAAATTTATTTCTAATAATTTCTTTATTTCTTGTCTAAAATAAAGAATTAAAAATAATCCTAAATTCAGTTGACTTAAATTTGAGTTTGTGTATATTCAGGTTTGTTTTGCATACCGTACTGCATGCGATTATAATGTCAGCTCGTTTTTCCTTCTACCGACCAAAGTGCTTGACCAACAAACAATCTTCAATTGTAATATTGTAATTATCACCAATTATGAAGCAGCGTTTAACATTTAGACAAGTTACGAAAACACCGTTGCCGACCGTACCCGCGAGATCGTATGCGATGACCTTTCCATTTAATATTGAAACCTAAAAATTATGCAATAAAACATATATTTACATAACCGCATACGACCCGAGTTGTACAAGCTTATCATCGAACATTTATCTTTAAAACAATAACCTTTTTAGTCTGTGTGAAATTCGATCTAACTATCACGCGTTTTGATCTTATGTTTTTTTATTTTATAGCCATCTTGCTATTTATTCTTGCGTCTCTATCATTATAATGCTGTTAAATAAGGAGGGAGTATTGTAATTGGCGTTACAGAATTCCATATTTAAAATGAAAACGACTATCTTAACGGCTTTAAACATCTTTAAAAGTTATTAAATTGATATGATTATAAATTAATAATTAATTTGCGGTGGTATTAGAATATTTTTTTTGTTTTTAATTATCTATATTTATTACAACCAGCTATATCTACACGATTCGGGTGGCCCGCGCTGCTTTTTTTGAGTGTAGTGTCATAAAATATAAAATCATTTCTTTGTGATTTTTTTCTTGCATGACTAACTGTCTCTGAGCTATTTATTGCAGAGATATCGTGAATCCAATGATGCGATGAACCTGGCATTGGCTTGCCCCAAAGATATTTATAGGGGATTTACTATAATCGCCATCATTGGCAGGCGGGTTGGCGATTGCAGAGTGGTATTATTGTACTCAGAAGACACTGCTGCCATTTGTCTGGAAACATGTTTGTGAACAGTGGCAATCCTATATAATTATTATACATAATACTGTATTCAGGGATTTGACCCTGCGACCTACGATCGCAATTCTCAGTCCTCTAGTGTTGAGCTACCACTGCTCCATCACTACCTCCGTGACCACCTGCCATCTATGTTCTAGAACAGACTTCCTCAAACTTCTTTGTGTCGTAGACCCCTTGCCATGTTTTTCCGTGTTGGGTAGACCCCCTACTTACCCGATATTGATTTCATGTAAATTCCTAACTATAGTGAAGTTTAGTGGTAAAAACTTAAAGTAAAAAAACATGTTAATTTATACATTTATTAATTGAATTTAAATTAAAACTACTCAAAATAAAATTTTGTATCTGTTATGTAAAATATACGTAACATTAAATAAACAATTTTTTTTACTTCATAGGTACTTTTATAAATAATGTAAATGTTTTATTATTATAAAATAGTATGATGTAAGTAAATAGGTACTATCAGTGTATGTGTTGAGATTCACTATCGTGGACTCCAATTTTCATTTCATGGACCCTCAAATTTTTTTGGCTGACGTAAACCCCTTGCAGGTTGTCATAGACCCCCAGGGGTCGATATAGACCACTTTGGGAATCACTGTTCTAGAAGGTGGATATAAAATATGTTTTATTATTTCCATATTTATGAGTGAAAGTTGAACGGCATTGTCAAATGTTGAAAGCAACACGCGAATGCGCGTGAGTAGTTTACTTTCGTATAATATACTCTCGCGTAAAAGTGGGTGTTAACACAATCGATCCGGAAACTTTTGTACTGGTGAAGTGTAGCGCTAAATGGTGTAACTGTGTAGGGTGACCATTATATCGAACTATAAAAATAAATTTTCCCGAAAATACTTTCGATATTTTGTGATAATAATTATACAAGATAATAGGTTGTAAATTTAAAATCTTTAATGGTTTTAAATATTTACCTATTTTCAACCATTCTGTATTGGAATGCGGCAAGTCTATAACAAACAAAAGCATTACAAAATCTATAGAGACAGATAGTAAACAATAATTTGTTTCTATATAAAGTAATCTTAATTTTAAAAATGCTTATTTTAATTTTAATATTATTATTACAGTAATTATTTTTGAAACCGATGAATTTGAATAAGGTGTACCGTATACTAATCAACACATTACAATATGTGAACACAACGCTGATACAAACCATCCCCCTCTCTCTTTCAAAACTCATCCTGATATTTCGTTTAGATTTAAGATAATTAATTTATTGGTGAAAATCTTTGAAAATCAATCTTAAAAAACAACGAACACTAAAATATAGAAATAAAAGGAATAATACGTGTTAAATATTTGAACAATAAATAATGTTGCAAAATAAAATAGTAAGGAAACCTAGAATGTAGTGGTTGAGGATGAATGTATGGCTAATGGAATGAAAGAGAAAGACTGGGAAAATTGTAGAATGAAAGAAACAGTACGACAGATAAGATGATATATGAAAGAGAAGAATGATAATAATAAAAAAAAATGAATAAATTACTAGAATTAAAAAGTCCCTATCCCACACGAGATAGGGGAACGAGAGGTCCCCAACAGCGGGGACCATTAAAAAAAAATCTTAAAAAACATTAAAATTATTGTAAACGTTTTGTCCCATTATTTAATATATACATCATATTTCGTGGCTACAACAGTAGCGTTAATTAATAAATACATATTAATTAATACTAATTAAAACTTTTCAAACGTAGCCGCTCTTGTCTTATTTAGTTGTCAAAAAAAATGAACTCTCTGAGACAGGTCGCATGCGATTCTTGTACACGGAAGCGAAAATATTCGACCGAATATAAAAAAATAAAAATTAATTAAATGAATAAAATATCATCATCGTTACATTAAATTATCATAATACATTAATATTCAAATAAATCTTACAGTTTGATATTTAATTAAGTAGAAATAATCAATATAGAAATCGTTAAGATATCGTGCAGTATAAATGTCATTTTAACATTTAATTAAGATTAAATCATTAGATTGGAAACATGTATGTCATAAAAATGTTTCAACGATAAAAATCAAAATACATATCAACTTATTTTTATAACATGTTTCTTGTTTCTTGTTGAGCAGTGAATTAAAGAGTCGATCAAACAGATATATAAACATAATAAATCAAATTTAAAACTAACAAAAACGTTTAGAAATAAAGATATAATTATAGCCTAGTCTGAATTAAAAAATATTACTTATAAGCAAAGCATAGTATGTATTTCCGGACGCAAATGTAACCTTTTTATTTTTTACTAGCTGATCCTGCAAACGTTGTTTTGCAAAAAAAATTAAAGTTTTTAATTAACAAATGTAAAATAGGGGTTGATCATAGAGGGGTGAAAATTTAGGTTTGTATGTATTTTTGTATGCTCTATTATAATAAAATAGAAACCAAAAAAATTGTCTAAAAAATTAAAAATAAAATTTAGGGGTGGACCACCCTTATCACTTAGGGGTATGGAAAATAGATAGTAGCCGATTCTCAGACATACTGAATACGCATGTAAAATTTGGTAAAAATCGGTCAAGCCGTTTCGGAGGAGTTCAAGTTCGAACACCGTGACACGAGAATTTTATATATTAGATTTTTCATAGACGAAGCATTGGACTAACGTCTCGTCTGATGTTAAGCAAAGACGAGGTCTGCAATGCTACATGCTTGCTTACAACAAACTTATACAAGAGTGTATGGATGTATGTAGAACAAATCAGAAAGAAGAAGGAATGCAACCGTCTGAGTCCATGAGATTATCAAGTTTAAGTGGCAGTTGGTATGGCACATGGCACAGATCGTTACTGTAGTCTAAAGGTTTTGGAGTGGAGATCACGTAGCAAACTCAGCGTGAAACCTTCATCAACATTGTGAATAGATTTTATACAAGCTAAGCATTTGACCTCTGTCTCACCTGATCTAAGTCAGTGACGAGGTCTGCGATGACACGTGCTGGTTCAGAAGAAACCCATTTACTCATGTCTTGAAGACTCCTAAGTTATAATTGTCTGGAAACAATGACTCCGGTGGATTGTTCAATTTCTTAACTGTTCGCACTATAAAAGTATCAGCAAAAAGCTGAATGCGGGTTGAAGGAATTTCAAATGTGTATGGATGTCTTGAATCCGTGCGTCTTGTCTGATGGAAGAAAGATGGGAAAACTTATTCATGTAACTCCGACGCACATTCCCTAAAATTCTGTTCTCCGATGCTATAAGCATTCGAGCTTTTAAACAAAGCAACATACGGTTATTGGTAATAAGTCTCTTGGCTCGTGTCAATTGGTAACGATGCTTCGGTGAGTGCTTAGCTCAAAGCCTGGAGCAAAGCCTGAAAGATATTGTGAAGGACGAAAGTATAGAATGGAAGATATTGTGACGCGTGAAAGAGAGTGATAAATAAATAAAATACTGAAAAAATTATTGAATAATAAAGTCCCAGATCCCAATAAGTTAGGGGTACGAGAGGCTCCCAATAGCGAGGGCCAAAAAAAAGCCTGAAGCATCGGCGAAAAGTTGTTAGTTTATCAATATTCTACAGTCTGTATTTTCGAAAAAGTGTGCAGCGAAATTACACTAAATAATAAGCGTTTTGCTAATACTTTTATACTACGAACAACTATGGAGCAGAACAACCTATCTGCTTATTTTACTTAATGGAATCAGGCGTTACCTCGCGGAAGTCCATCCTAAGTAAGAAAAGGACCACTATTTAGCCACTTCCGCACATGCAGTGGTAGTCGTGCAACAAAGTGCACCGCCCGCCAGCCCGCTGATAAATGCGTATGCGGCAAACAATGCGAATCACACAACCGCCACCGCCAAATTACTCAACACGTGTTTCATATCAACCTATCGGCTTTATTATTTCCAACCAATTATACCTTTGGAGTCTTAAAGACAGTGAATAGATTTATTCTATGTAAGCATGTAACATCAGGCAAGACAGAGTTCAAATGCTTCATTTATAGATGATAAAATAAGATATAACCTTTTTGAAAAAAATCCAACTGCATGGTATAGGATATTGAATATAAAACGGCGTAGGTACCCTGCACTAGCTGGACCGACACAGCTAGGGTTCCAGGAAGTTGCGGCAAGCGGACAACGCAGAATCTATGATCGTAGCGATCTTTGCAAGAGGCCTATGTCTTAAAGTGAGCGTTCATCAGTTAAAATAAAAAGAAAGTACGGGTAAAATTTTCTGAAACTACTGTATTAAGAACATCTAGAACTTTTATTAGTATATGCTCTTCTTAGATCAACTTCTGGAATCCTAGCTATCACCATTTTAGTTGTAATATATCTACTACCAGATACAGGTACATCTCAGATATTTAAATTGAACATATTAGAAGCTGCCTGTATCTTGTGTCAAAGGTCATCGGTCCATCTTGTAAATGAAAACCCTACTCTGCGCTTTAAGATCTGTAAGCTCGACTCCAGAACCTCAATCTCAGGAGTCTTCTGTTCTGCACGTTTTGTGGTCTGACCATTGGCACAACCATAATTTACAAGACTATATAGATTCATTCGTCCACGAATGTTCTCATTTCTGGAGCCCCCTAAATGGGGCGTCTGTGAGATCGTCAATAATGTTCAGAACGATAGACCACAGTCTAACGCTGGAAGCTATAGCTAGCATTATCTTTATTTTAAAAATAATGGTTTAACTATATGTAAGCTCGTTTTAGTTCAAGTGTCTAAGTGTCTTCTTGGCGTGAATGTTGTTAATTTTATTACTTGATTGGAAAATCCCGTTTGACAGTCGATCATGGTCACCCGAGTGCTGCCGCAGTGGCGTGTGGCGACCAACAAAAGCCGCTAATTCGTCCGCTATCAATCCATCGCCTCATCTGGACCCGCTAATTTAGAAACTCAACTTTCGCCCGACTGTTTGCCCAGCTACAAGCATCTAGTAATAATTTGAGACCATTTAACATTTATGTAGTGAGCCATTATTGACTGCCGAAGTCTATCCTGCTGTAAAGGTAACCAGTATATACATCTAAGTAGTCAATTATGAACCTAATACTAGTAATAATTGTGACTAAATTTGATTGTTTTCCATTATCTATGTGGTACAGTGGTAGTCCAAAAAACATTAACATAAAATTACAGGTTACACATTCGATTCTCGACAGATCACACATTGATGTAAATTATATAAAACAGTAAGTGATAAAAAGATACGTAACAACGCATTTCATTGACATGGTGAAGTTAAATGCACTTAGATATTTTAAATTTTATAAATTAAAAAGTCGTCTAATGTTTTTCAAAGGTTTCTATGAAAAGAAAATTTGGTAAAAAATACGGAAAATGACATCATAGCTTTTTCCATTTTAACCAGAGTGTATATCAAAACACCTGTTGTTAAAATTCAGAAAATTTGACGACAATTAAAACCAAAAAAAGATGTCTGCGTCATTTCAACTAACAGACGCCATTGCAATTCATAGGCCTCTCCTGAAGATATCTATAGGGTGATATACCATAATCACCACGTTGGCGACCACACTTTGGTGTTATTGTACAAAGAGGACGCCGTTCTCGTTTCATTCTTCACAATTTATTTTTAATTTCCCTTGCTTCTATTCCTTGTTAAATTTTGTTCTTATTACATCATATTTTATCATAATTCCTTTATTAAAAAAAATCTTTCAATTAATTTATTAAATAACACTTTGATTTCTTGTGGTCGGAATTTACCTGTCTTTATTTTAGTCCGTACTTTTGTTACCTTTGGTCTGCTGTACCATTTCTTTAATAAACAGTTAATATTACAGAACTATTATTTCTTAATGGATTATGTACATGATTGTACCAACATAAAGTACATCGCACACAAAACGTTACCACCCTAAAGTCTATTAACGGATCCATAACTCAGGAAAGTCTTTTGTGAGATGATTTTCTTGCTAACCATACTGAATACGCTTGAGGTCTGTGGTTGAGTATTAGCACAGCACTTAAGCTGTTAGAGCCTTGGTAATGCCGGCGTGTGGGTGTCCAAGACGTGTTTGAACCAATGTTTGGACCAGTGTTTGTCGTACTCTTATTCCTGTTTTACTGTAAACACGTAAGCTTCAATGGAATGAGTAGTACAGTGGCAGACTTAACAGTTTATTGGCGGCGACTGTACCATTACAGACTATATGTTTTTATTTTAAATACGTAGTTTAAATTTTCAAATATTATATGCCAGCTAGAATTTAAAAGGTAGTCGGTAATATATATATTTATATATATATATATATATATATTTGTATATTCATATGTATTGTTCACTTGAAAGTTAACGTAATTATATATATACATAGATCAATGTACGATGTATGATATATGTATGTATGTGTACTCGACGTAAGAAAAATAGCTTTTGCAACAGAAAGAGTTTGTGTTAATTTCGATGTGCCATATCAAATGCCGCATGTAATAATGATTTTATTAAGAAAATATTATGATTCACTTAGGAATTTATATGCCAGAATGCCATGAAAAAGTGGCAGAAAAGTAAAATAATCACTAAGTTATCACTAAGTCCGTTAAGCGTACGGAGATCAATAAGTTACCGTATATAACTTGCAAAACAAAAGAATGTGTTAATTTATACACAAAATATAACGTCAATACTGACATTTGCTTATCTATTTTCAACAACAGGTTATAGCAGAGATAAACATAATTTTTAAACGCGATTAAAGATCGTTATTCGCAAAAAAAAAAAGAAAAGAAATCGTAACAAATTTACAACAGGTTTTTAATCGGCCATAATTGCTTTCGATATTCCACTAAACGTTTTACAATTATAAAATAGAAAAAAAAGAAACACTGGACACTTGTCAATTGTTCAGAGAACAGATTAAAAATGTTAAAATTAAAGTAATAATACGTGTTAAACCCTTTTTTCAATGAACCTTTTTACACGACCTTTTTTTTTCTTTAATCTGCATTAGGACATTCTTTGAAAAGCGTTTAGGAAACCAATATTTACAACAGCAATAAATCATATCGCCCTAACGGTAACAAAGGGGATTGTCTTAAAATGTATTATACAGGTTGATTGGTTTCATTTCTTAACAAATACCTGTAATTTTTTTACACCTATTTCCAATCATAGTTTATAAAGTTATCACACTGAAATATCTTTTTATTCTTTTCATCCGATGGATGACCACTGTATTGTATTGTTTCTGAACATGCTAATACTGTTAGCCTTAAGGCTTTTACACCTTCATCGGTACTGAGTTCACGGAGCGGAAGGTTCCGTGAACTAGATAGATGATCACTGCAAGGTATAGGTCTCCACTAAACATCGCCACTGTGATTAAACCTATGTTGCCTGCACCCAGTGATTTCGTGGTCGTCACTTGACAACATTTCGAGCCCCATCGGCTTCAAGAGAGTTATTCAACTAAATCATTTATTTCATTTCAATAATCAGCAAACTAGAATAATTTTAATCTATAGTAATCTAGATTTTGCTAACGTATTTTACTACTAAATAATCATTACGTAATTCATTATTTATGATACCATACATTTTTTGATCGTACCATACATTTATTGATCGCATCAGTTTTTCATTATTACACCTATTTACATCTTTTACATTTTTAACCAATCACGTTGGATATATAACTATCGTTGGGCATATATTATAATAAAAATAAGTAATGATAACTTTAAAGTTTATATTAACAGATGTATTAGCGCAGTGATTATCTGCAACCTTTTGCTATTCGCAAGTAAGTTTAAAAAGACATATTTATAAAAGAGATCTAACGTTTAAATATCTAATTTTTGTTTCAGGTACGTTTGTTTTATATTTCATTCCTACAGTTTAAGGTATGTATATTGATTTTATATAGTCGCTATATTAAGATTCGCCTACGTTCAAGCGAGGATTAAGACAGGCTTGTGTTACCTAACGACTTAAAGGTAGCTTTGCTAGCCTTCACTATACTATAAACCTCCACAGGTATAGTCTCTCATCGTAAGAATTTCATCCATGTAATTGGAATTGGATAATTCAGAGTAAGTTTTTAGCACACGGACATCTGTCGCCGTGAACTTAATTTGGATAAAGCTGTACAAAGCCTGAATAAGCTAACAGCATAACATCAGGGAGTAGCTAAAACACCGGAACTAATCGGGAGATAACCACGACTACTCTGGTAAAAATGCGCGACTGAGAAGATCATACAAATGTATGTATATATTTGTGTACATGTATATATACATATATATGTATAAGCTTACTTTACTTACAACATAATAATATACATAGATCAGTGTAGTACTCGGTAAAGAAAAAATACCTATTGTAGCAGAAAAAGTTTGTGTTTATAAGTGTCGATGTGCCATATCAAATGCCGCATTTTATAATGCATTTATAATTTTTTATATTTATTATCTACTTAGGAATATCTGTACGCCAGAAAGCCATGTAAAATGACCAAAGAGTGGAACTAAATCGACTTTTATTAATGACATACTTAAATGATGACCATATTCCTTTTTAAAAAAATTAAATCGGAACTGGTCTGGAACGTTAATTTTTATAATTCGAACATTTGCTTTCTTTAATGATCCGCGCAACGTTCGAAAATCGATAGCGTTTGATTGCAATCGAACGAAGTGTGAAGCGTTCACGACACGTTCGGAAACCTCTTACATTTACGTCATTTCACAATGGATGCCTTAACGGTCATTTAACAATAAAATTGTCTATTTTCCAATTAAACGAAAATGCTTCATGTCGTTTACAATCCGATAAATCTTTCGACGCCCCATCTAAGGCTTCGTACACACTAAAACACTTCAACGATCATAAACCTAATGATATAAAAGACGTGTTCAATTTATAATCTATGTCGGTGTTTTGGCGCGTGATTTGAACAAAAATAATATTTTTTTCTTAACATTCCTTTAATTTTAACTCAAATAAATAAATGTAAATTTTAAAAATATTAACTAATTGTAATTTATTACCTATCATAATCATTATTTCAGTTGTAAAATATCCACAGTTGGACACAGACCTGTGAGATCTGTCTAAATTTCTTAAAAACTTATTCTTAAAATATTAACGTTTTGTTAAGCACAATAGATAAAACGTAAGATTCACTAACTTAAGTCAAGCGCCTGAGCTTACATGGACATAGGCCACCTCCATAGATTTTTGATAGGTTGAAAGCAGATTTTATCTTAGACATGTTAATAAGGACAGATGACCTTAACAAGCTCATCTAAGCGTTTTGTTAATACTTTTATAGTGCGAACAGCCAAGGAGTGGAACAAACTATTGACGTAATTGTTTCCAGACAATGATAACTTAGGATTCTTCAAGACATGAGTAAATGGGTTTCTTCTGGACCAGCATGTATCAGCGCAGACCTCATCACTGACTAAGATCAGGCCAGACAGAGGTCAAATGCTTCGTTGATGGAGGTTTTACGCTGAGTTTGCTACGTTGGAACCTCTCGTCCCCAAAAACCAGGCCATAAAAAAATTGGCGGCCTATATACGTCGAACCTATTAGCTTTTTTCAATACATATATAATGAAGAATATAAGAAAAGAATAAAAGATATTACGATGCATGGAAGAGGAGAACCAAAATAAAAATTTTATTGATAAAATTATTAAAAAGAAATAAAAGTCTCTGACCCATAAATAAGTTAGGGGTACTTTTTTTTTATTAATTCTAATTTGTATCTCTAGTGTTTTTTACAATATTTATTTTTCGCTTAAACTACACGCAGACAGTTGCCTACGGTTGCCGCTATTTGATACGAATCTTTCTTCTCATAGCTGCGAGGCACGACAGCGTTTCATAATTTTTTACAATTTTTCTTACACAAATTTTCTCTTATCTGTAAATACAGCTAAAATTTATACATATTAACAATACAATTTGGAATACTCAATAATATATTAGTTGGTACATTATTTTATTTCAAGTCGCGGCCCAAGCGCTACAGACCGTTAAATGCCTTGAGATTTAGGACAATGTGCCGGGCCAACTCATCAAAAGATTCTGCTGTAGATTTTTAAGTCTAAGTTAGGGGTACTTGAGACCTCCAATAGCTCCAATAGATGTTCGGTATTTTACCTTTTAGCCCCAATGAAAATTATTTGTTTGAGCTATGTGTTCCGCTCCCTGATTTAGATTAGAAATTATTCAAGTCGGTACCCTTGTATGTATAAATAAATAAATATATAAAATATTTCACTTGAGATGGATGTGACATGTGACGGTATTATGCTAATTAAAAACGTGCTCCTGTTTTTAAATGACGTAGGTGATTTATTTGTTTGTGTGGCAACACCGACCCGCGATGTACATACTAATATTTCTTTAGTGGCAACAAACAATGCGATTACCCATTATGAAATCATTTCAAAAGACGGCGCCAACTAAACAGCACTCGGCATAATATATTTGTTGTCATACCAAAATTCACTTGTATGTTTCCATTCGATAATTTAATTGTTTTATTATAATGCCACAGATAATGATAGCTTTATATGTTTAACAGACAACGAAAATATATATATAATATATATAACCAAATAAGCTAGGCTGTTAACAGATAATATGTGTTATAAAAAACAAACAATGTACATTTTATATCATGTTTTTTCTAGAATTTAGCCTGTGTATTAAATACTAGAAAATTCCTATTTATTATTAGAACATTAATAAAATAAATATATACATGGTGATTGAATATAGGTGTTAAGGCTTTAAGAGTTTAAATAGAGGTTATTTTGTAAGTAAAAATCTTTAAACTTTTACATCTGTCTTATCACCCTGTATATTTAAAAAGATGGTAAAGGAGCACCTAGGTCTATAATAGTATATTGTATTCATTTTGCTATTTTTCGATTTATGTATATATATGTCCACGTAAATATATATACGTATGTATATTTGTATGTATGTACACCCAAACTGCTCTCTCCTTTATGTCTCATATCTCCATTCAAAAGTTGTCTGGTAAAGATTTCTTCGAGCGATATCACCTTTTGTACCTTTATATAAATAGTTACTCTTTTTATTTATTATCTACGGTTTACAATGAGGTGTAAATAAATAACGTAATCGCTCGAATTCGAATTTCATAATTCGAACTTTCATAGTTCATAATAAGAATTCAGAAAATGCTTATTTTTATTTTCAGTTACAAATTAACTTAAGTATAAATGTAAGAATAATTTAGCAAGTATTTGTGATCCGGTGACGATATATGTCAACCGTGAATTGAAATTTCAAGTCAACCCAACCGTTCTACAAAATTCCGAACTTTTATTGCAGTTATATTAATAAAATGCCATAAATGCGTATCAAGCTCACGATTAAATGCCTTATTACGCCACCTGTGATGTTAACACCTAATAAAGTGTTTGCTTTTAAATTTTATGCAGGTATAAAGTTGTAATGAAATGAACTTAAATGATTTTGGGTTCGAATTTTCCACGCCTTAGGTGCGATTAGAGTACTTTTGAGTACTTTATTGGTTTCATAATAATTCATTTATTTATTTCGAAAACCGTTTCATAAAAAGAATGTATCCGTTGAAACTTTTTTAAACATATATCTAAATTAATATTAAAAAAATAATTTTAGAAACATACTTCTTTTTTTTGACCATCTCTCACGGCTGTGCGAATGTCAATTATAAATTCCACAGATTTGAAGTTGCGTTGCGCAGAAGGTTGAAGTAAGGAAGCCTTTGTTAAGCTGTTAACTTATTTTTTGGGTCAGCTGAAATCTCACACCGGAAAGGTGGACATTCAACATTATTAAGTTCGTCAGTTGACCCGGGATACAAGTCTTTTTCGACCGGTAATCCGAACTTTAATCTTTGAGGATAGACATTGTTCGACAGTGAACAAAAAACCGCTGAATTTATGATCACATTTTGGGCATACGTCATACGCTGTTGTTCCCGATGTCTAGGGGCGGTTCTAGCTCTAGCGCCCGTGAGCAATGAAACCTTGGCGCCCTCTAGGCCTATCCCCCCCTCTGAGGCTATAATTATTAACTTTGCCGTCGTAACAAAAAAGTTTTTTCATATTCCAACAAGCTATTTTATAAATATAGCTTACAGTATGGTATTAGTTACGGCCTTTCTTCTTATTACGGCAGATTAACGCTCATTGCATAAGGTTTACTTCCCGCCGCCCATGGAGTGCTCGCGTTTGATAGCTGCCACCACAGCGCTGGCTGGACGCTTCTGTCATATCACTGTTGTACCATGATGGTCGCATATGGATTGTCGCATGATGGCGCTGCGGCGCTCGTATGCATTGCACACCCTGCACTATAGGTTAAGCCGCCCCTGCCTATGTCTACTCCAGAAATTAAATAACCCAGCGACCTTCTGTTCTGCGTTTTAAATCTAAAATCTAATGTGCACACCGCTTAAAACAATTTGAACTAAATCTATAATTTTTAACATTCTTCATTTTTATTTTTACATTCATTCGCGTATTATAAAATCTTAGATATTCCCTTATAACTTCAAGCTTAATTTAAGTATAACACGATCATTGAATTTTCGTCTCTATATGTATATAAATAAGGATGAATATGAAAGGTATTGAATTGAGCTATATCGAGGTGCAATATCATATTTTGCGCCTCGAGCCATCTACACGATTCTCATGCCGTCTCTCTTGTACTCGTGTGAGGATGAATACATCTGTCCTCTTTCGACGTTGATGCGAGTTGTCATTTTTGTAAACTGACCTCTGATCCTGAAATGTAGAGATTATGTTGCAAATTAATCGCAAAGAGAAATCTCTCAAGCTGTCTTCATTAATAGGATACGTCTAGTGTCGAGTGTGATTATGTATTTTGCATGTGTTAACATATGTGTGCACATCGAAAACAATTGTGAATTATTGACCATCTTTTTAGGTTAAATGTGTACACATTCTGTTATATAAACAGGTTTACTTACCTTTTTTTCTCCCGTGGAAATCCAGCGTTTTATATTCCTCCACTGCGGCGGCAATGAAAGGGTTAATCCTGACTTCTACCAGCTAAATATATGTATTGACTCACAAAGTGTGAATGGATGCCAGAGGATGATCAGCAGCGTCTTCTCTGACCCATAATAGCCTGCTGAAAGTGGTGGTTATGGGTTACCACCCTATAGATATTTTTAGGGGAACACTATGCCTTTTAGTCGGATTCTATAGGCTTGAACTACTTTATAGATATCAAGTTATTAGTGAATAGGTTTCTTCTAGACAAGCATTTAGACCTCAGGTAAGAAAGAGGTCAAATATATATAGCTAATATATAAAATTTCCATGTCACGATGTTGGTTACCGTACTCCTCTGAAACGGCTAGACTGATTTTTTCCAAATTTTGAATACATATTCAGTAGGTCTGAGAATCGGCTACTATTTATTTTTCATACCCCTAAGTGATAAAAATGGTCTACCCCTAAATTTTATTTTTTATTTTTTAGACAAATTTTTTGGTTTTTATTTTATTATGATACAGCATACAAAAATACATACAAACCTACACAACTACATTTTCACCCCTCTACGATTAACCCTTATTTTTTATTTGTTATTTAAAAACTTTAATTTGTTTTGCAAAACAACGTTTGCGGAATCAGCTAGTATACATATATATATATATATATATATATATATATATATATATATATATATATATATATATATATATATATACAGAGTAAACAATTGTTTTCTGCGATAACTAAAGGTTGGGCAAAGAAATGCATAGAAGGTATGAAAACAAAAGCAAAAAGAAAGTAAAAAAAGCTGTAAATACAGGGAACAAAATGCGCTAGTAATATAATAACACAACAACCTTCTTTACTGAATTTATTACACATATATGACATACAACATAAAACTTCGTTTTAATATATCATATTAAAAGATAACTGAAGCAAAAGATTTTGAAAAATTACTTTCTATTCCCTATCTTAAACATCTGCATCTAATTACATACATTTATTTAACAGCCAATTAATTATAATTTATAAATGCATCAATGCATATAAAATATCAAAACATTGAGAGAACTGCGGTTTAACTTCATCTATTTATCTGATCTCATATCGACCTCCCAAGTTAAATCAAACAGATATTAGATATTCAAATGTTAGCTAAACTTGATATGTTAGCTAACTATGGAATCTACTTTTGTAACTAAAAAATACAAATTGCAGTATTTAACACACTAAGTGTTTAATCTGAGACTAATGGTACGAATAATGGGTTACATTCCCAGTATATATACAGTGATATACAATTGCCACTTTGTGCATTAATTATATAGGATTGCCATTGCTCATAAAGAAGTTTCCAGAGGATGGAGAGCATCGTCCTCTGTGTACCATAATACCAGCTTTCAAAGCCTACCGATCAAAGTATATTCCCCCATATATATCTTTGGAACACCTATACCTTGCAGTGGGTGTCTATATGTTTCTTATGGACGTATAGTTGAGTCTATCGCATGTTCGGATAACATACGTTTCATAGCTTAGACCAGTGATTTCCAAAGTGGTCTATATCGGGGTCTATGACAACCTGCAAAGGGTCTACGTCAGCGAAAAAGAATATGGGGTCCATACAATGAAAATGGGGGTCCACGATATTAGATCTCAACACATACTCTGATAGGTACTATTTACTTACATCATACTATCTTATAATATCAAAATGTTTACATTATTTATAAAAGTAACTATGAAGTAAAAAATTATATTTATTTAATGTTCCGTATATTTTACATAACAGATACAAAATTTTATTTTGAGTAGTTTTAATTTAAATTCAATTAATAAATGTATAAATTAACACGTGTTTTTACTTTAAGTTTTTAACACTAAACTTCACTACAGTTAGAAATTTACAGGAAATCATTATCAGGTGAGTAGGGGGTCTACCCAACACGGAAAAACATGGCAAGGGGTCTACGACACAAAAAAGTTTGGGGAACTCTGGCTTATATTAACAGATGAAATAAACTAAAAATGAGCAACAGCTCAGTGGTAAAGGACTAAGACTTGCGATTCTAAGCTGCGGGTTCGATTCCCGGAATACAATCTCATATAATTCACACTTTGTTCATTGATTGCTCACAAACAAGTATCAAAAAAATGGGCAGCAGCTTCCATTGTGTATCATAATACCACACTGTGATCTCCAATCTCCCAATCGTGGCGATTATGGTATATAACCACATATATATCTTAGGAGAACTATGCTCTGCAGTGTGTTTCTATTCTTCTGATTCATCTTGATTTACCTAAGAATTTATGATCAAACTGCTAATATTGGCGATTATGATAAATACCCATAGATATCTTTAGAGCAGGCCTATACATTGGATTGTTTTGCATACCTTACATTACAACTGTTTAAATAAATAAATCGATAATAAATATATCCAGCAGTAGACGTTTCTGAGATTAAATGGTGATGGAAATGATGATGATAATTTACAAATAAAGCATCTAATTATAAATTTCCATTAATTGTCTACTTAAAAAAATCTATAGAGTTGACACAACCTAAAACTTTATGTTATTAACAGAAATTTTATTTTAAAAAACGAATTGACGTGTTTTAATTCATTTGTTTTGCGAACGGTATCAGAGAGTACAGTTATTTAAGTCAATAATAGCCGCTAAGTAGCGCTAGAAGTCGAAATTACGTCGGTACAGATTCCCATACGCCGCACCATAAGGGACCATTATGGGATACACGAATAGCTTGAAGCGCTCGCTTCCCAGCACAAACAGCTCTCAATGCTTTCTTTGTCCGGGGTATAGATACAGAATTCAACAATTACTCACGATCTATAACTTTTTACTAATACAATTACATATATTAAAATTGAATAAATAACAAATTGATCATATCATATCGTATTAATTTATATTGGCAACATACTGTATATATATCACAATTATTTCAGATATAAAATATCTCCTGTATACTATGATTAAAAAGTCAGATGATATTTTTTTTGGAAATGATAGTTTATTTTTCCAAATCAATTTCATTCCCTTCAAAGTAATCCCCGCCCGATAAAACGCATTTTGATCAACACTTCTTCCAGTCTTCGAAACAGTAGGAATAGTCTTTTTCCGATATAGCCTTTATGATCTTCTATTCGGTATTTATCTCCTCAATCGTATCAAAGCATCCCCGCATTGGCATTTTGAGTTTACTGAATAGTTAGAAGTTACACGGAGTCAAATTAGGCGAATACTGTGGTAACGAAACGATATAAGTCAAGTTTTTTAAGCTTTTTTTTTTGCCAAAAAATTAATTATTTCAGCATCAATAAACATTTGGCGCGTTTGACAGAACGGGAGACGCCAACTCATGATCATACTAGATAGAAGCATAGCTGAAGTTTCTTCTGCCACTTCTTCTCCCAGCGGCAACACTTTCTGAAGTGGCAGAAGTGATATTAGCCAGGCAATAGCAGCCGACTAAGCCAAGGGTCTGCTCTTTTGGGCGCCATTATATCAGAATGCTAAACGGATATTATCGACGAGTGACAGCCGAAGTCTAGGTCCCCTGTTAGGTAGTCACTCTGGCATCTTCTGGAGCGATCTGTGAGCTCGACCCTTCAATGCGGTGAAATAATGTTCCCTGGGGCTTTGCTAGCCTAAAAGAGAACGAAACCGCAGGATCTGCAAATGCCATTTGGGCACCAGTAAGAGTCAGAGTCAAGTCCAAAAAAATTAATTAAAACACAGTAAAGACTAATGAGAAAGCTCTACAAGCTATACCATAAAAGAGGTTTTACTTTTCTTGGCAGCAGTAAGTCCAGCCCAAAAAATATATTTGAAATTCGAACACACGCCAGTCGGAATCCGGTGATAAAACATTAAAACCTTTTGCTTTTTTGTCACCAAGAGATACGTGAAATAATTCATTAATAAGCAATTCCGGAGATGATTAAAAAAAATATATGAAACAAGCGATGCACGATTCTGTGAAACCCTTCAATTGTATTTCGCAAACTGAAACTAACTCTAAAGTTTAAGGAATAAAGTCTAGTTTGTAATGGCGGTTAGATGCCATCCCGCTGCGCGCGTCAGCGGTCCCATTCGAGAAACAAAATATCAATTTTTTAAAAATAATAAAATCTTAGAACGGTCACACGGCGTCACTGATACAATAATAAATTTGCCCTCATAAATTTACCGTTCATTCAAATTTACTTCTTAATGCGTTGACATAAAGATTATAGAATAATTATGCGATGGAATGTATATCGTTGTGACACCGCACGGAATCGCATAAATTCGAATAAAAACGTCAAAAATGAATTCTTAAGATTTTAATCGCGATGAACTTAATATCGCGATGAAATTTGAAATGAATAAAAAAGAACACGTTCGGATATTTAGATAGCATAACAAACGGGTCTGGCTTAGAACATATGTTTACTTGATCACTTTTTAATACTGGCAACACTAAATATCGCATATTTGAGGCGCAAAAACGATAAATGCCTTCGCGTTGAATTTTTTTACAGTAATTAAACTAGGGAGGTCATAGGAGACTCGACTCTGCCACGACTTTTTACTTCAGATATACAGGATGATTATTTACATGTGTAACAGTTTTTGCGAGGTATATGTATAGCTTATTTACCAGCAAAAAGCTTTAAAACTTTTACATCCATTTCTAATCAACCTATATAAAGTTATCATTTTTAAATACGTTACATTATTTTTTTTTAAATGCTATAGACCAAAAACTTTTGGTACTACAAAGTCTGCATGTACAGATAGTAAAAAAAAAAAAAATTATATGTAGTAGTACAAATTTTGAAAACTAAATTTATTCATATATTTACACTATAAAGCTTATACATTAAAAACCAATCATCCTGTACACACCGTCAAGCTCTGAATTCATTTTAGGTTTTTTTTTTGTTACTCAAAAGAACGCGTGTGTACAATGCTTTACAGAAGTGAAATAATTTTTCAACTAATTGACGTGTATATATGGCATTAGATATATCGCTTGTCTTGTTAACTGTACCCTTATCGATTGCTTGTTAGGTGTTCTTAATTTAAAAATATAAGATTTAGAACGTTCCAGAATATTATGAAAACTATTTTGATTTGTATCGTTTTTGTTGATGAACTGTTATTTTAAATACATATTTTTAAATTAAATAATGATACTATATATCTGTATATTTTGTATTATGTGAATATAATCCAAATGTATATTACTTTATAATTACGCTATATGTTATTTGAAAAAGAAAAAATTAAGAGAAGTTAAAACGAAATAAATATGCAGGTATTTTTTTCATAGTGATTTCTATTACGTCTACTGCTAGGTATATGTCTCCCTCACAGATATCTATGTATATATATCGTAATCGCCACGATTTGCAGGCGAGTTGGCGATTGCAGTGTGTTATTGTACGCAGAGGACGGTGAAGTCTATCCTTTGGAAACTTATTTGTGTGCAGTGATAATCCTATATAATTGCACAAAGTGTGAATTGAATAAGATTGTATCATAGGAATCAAACTCGCGACCTATGATCGAAATACCGCAGGGCTACCACAATTACGTTAATTATTTTTTAATTTAAAACATTAATTGGATGGTATTATATCTTGTAAATACAGCGTTAAGACTAATAATCAATCATCACATATGAATATATATATACTAGCTGACCCCTAAACGTTGTTTTGCAAAAAAAATTTATGTTGTGATCGTAGAGGGGTGATAATTTAGGGCTATATGTATTTTTAATGCCACTTTATAAAAAATAAAAACACAAAATTAAAAAAAAATTTAGGGTGGACAACCCTTATCACTTAGGGGTATGGAAAATAGATAGTAGCCGATTCTCAGACTTACTGAATACGCATTTAAAATTTGGTAAAAATCGGTCAAGCCGTTTCGGAAGAGTACGGTAACTAACATTGTGACATGGAATTTTTATATATTATATATATGTATATATAATTCTAATTATAATTATAAATTCCGCAAAAAAAATTTGCAGTTCAACATTTAGTGTTACGAAAGAATAGTCTGGAACATTAAAACAATACGCATTATGTATGTGTTAAAAAAATTGTTTTGTTTAATGTTGTTACACATGTCCGACAAGCGTTTACGGCTTATATTATATCGTAGAACCAATTAGACTCGCAATATATCGCGAGGCCGCCATTGGACGGTGCAATGTTAAATTTTAACACAACTCCGCTGTGTCCTAGTCGCGGTGCAATAACATAAGCGAAAGCGTTTTTATAAAATTTACTTTCATATTCATAATGTGAAATCATTATTAACCAAATGAATTCCAAGCTACGAGCTCGTATTAAGAAAGAGACTTGAGAGCTCGGTAACTACGCGATAGATATGTTTCGTTCTTTTTACTAAACGCATCCACGCCGCGTCTTTTTACTGTACAACAGACAGTCAAAGCTACAACGAAGATCAAGACCGCGTCACTCTCAGGACTCTAAGGACCAGAATTAATAATCATATGGTGAGATCTTTGGTCCTTGGCTTCCTATCTTACTATTCTTTTTCCTGTTGTAACAAACTGACACCGTAAAATATTTCGTACCAAGTAATTTGCACAACCGCCCCGCAAGTACAATCCAATTATACCGTGAAAAATATTGTTAACCCGCAAGCCACCAGTCAGGTTCTCAGATAAACCCCATTCAAAATGTCAAAGATATCGTCAAATTGTTAGATTTTCATATAAAATTTTTTATCTGTATTTTATCATACCAATGCTGCCCGCATTCAGTAACTTCTCCCGACCTTGGCTATACCATCGACCTTCTAAGAGGCTTACCCATCATACATATATCTCCATTTACCTTTATAGAATTGACGTAACATTGACTGTTTAAAACTATATCCTGAAGTATTTTGTAAAAAATGCATTCGCTTTTCGCTTCTATCTTGCACCAAACAGGTAGCTATAAACAGATCGTACTGGACTAGATTAGGGTCACCTAAGTTAGCTATTACACTTAAAAAGGTACCGCAGGACGGTGGTGACACCAGCGTGGTAGTAAAATGTCTTCATACAACCATTTAACTGCATTCAATTGATATAAAGTTGATCAAGTTGATTATTGAATCAAAGTTATAAATTGAAAGATCTTGACGTCGCGCGGTATCTTCGGAGCTGTCGTGGTCATGACCGGAAAGGTTCTGGTGGCTCCACTGGTCCTCTTGGTGTTTGGCAGAATAGTTCACTGAGTTTTCCGTGACAGTTTTGATGATCTTATTAAAAAACTCCACGAAATCATGAACAAGTTCACATAGTACAAAGTATAAAATTCATTATGATAATAAGCGAAATATAAGTAAAGCTTAAAGTTTAATGTAACAAGCAGTGGTAGCTCAGCGGCAACGGACTGAGACTTGCGATTGTATGTCGTAGGTTTGATTCCCAGAATACAATTTTATTAACACTTTGCGTATTAATTATATAAGGTTCCAGAGGATGAACAGCAGCATCTTCTGCGTACCATAATACCAATCTGCGATCGCCAATTCGTCTACCAAGGGTGGCCATTATGGTATATTCCCACATAGATATCTTTGGGGGAACGAAGAAGTTGGTTTAATAAGTATAAGCAATGTTAAATAAAGCTCAAAGGTTCTCGAGTGGCCACCACGATAGATGCGGCGTGGGACTAGGTCCACTAGGTGGACAGATGATCGTAGCGATCTTTTAGGGAAGCCTATACCTTGGAGTGGGCGTTGAGAAAAGAAGAATATTAATATTCAACACGGGATGTTATATTTTTAACATGACAGCCCTTATTACCGCGGCACCAGTTAAGTTTAAAGTTCGCGATGAAATAGAAACTTATTTGCATAAGACTCCACTAAGTTATACTCTCTGGAGCGCAGGCACTTATAGTAAATCTAAAGACCAATTATTTCTCCGTCGAACGAATAAAATTTTGCATATAGCACGGACCTTCTCGTATTTATTATAAACCCTGTATTTATTATATATGTTATATATGCTTCGTTATTTATTTAAACTACAAAGTTCTCTGGCAATAATGCGGTGTATATTTTATTTATGACGAGAAATTATTAAGATATAAACTTTTATTAAAGAACATCTTAATATGCATATTTTAATACACATATATATATTTATATATATATATATATATCTCTTTTTCTTGTTTCGATGAAGGTTTTCAATAACTTTGCTATAATTCTTAATTAATGTTATTTAATGCGATTTAAAATAAAGGAATATTGATTATACTTGATAAGGCTTTATAGGAGTGAATCTATAGCTCATTTTATATCAAACAATCTATGTAACACCCAATTTTAAACCCAAAGGTATCAGAAATAATGAATAAAGTTATAAATTGTTATATTTTTTCTAATTAATTCAAGAAGTAATTGGCTAATCGCGTTCCAATAAAAAAAAATGTTTAAAATAATTCATAAAGTATTTTTAATGAGCTATTGATATCTAAAAGCCTATTTTCTCGGCACCAAAATCCCTAGTCTTTTATTAAAAATAGGATAATTTAATTGCCATTTTTGTGGCGATATAGCGAATAGATATTTTTGGGGAAATTCTATGCCTTGCATGGTTGTTTGTATGGGAACACAGTGATTTTTAAACTATCGCTTTATTATTTTTTTAATGTCTCTCTTCACAAGAACCTTCCTCACACCTTTGGTGACTTACTAAACTTTACGTTTGGCAACATTAAAAAGATGTATATTTATTTAAACAATTTTAAGTACACCTATCCCCCGATTTACACTTGTTTTACACGTGTTCGCTTTTACACGGTTTTCCAAATAAGTTTTTTTTGTTTTAATAACCGATTTTATTACCATCTCTCATAATGTAAATATTTCTGCTTCAAACATCGAATCGACACAAATAACTTGGAGTGATGAAAGTGAATGAACCTTCCATTCCGAAAAAAAATGAAAGTAATTTCTTTTTTGTTCTTCTGTTTAATGTATTGTAATTAAATAAAAAACAGTGTTTCCGTAATATATTAATGTTTTAACTTGTCAATGCATTTTTTTTAATTTCTGTGTACACCTAAAGCTATTGAAAAAAAAATCACAACTGTTAAATAGCAAAATCATGCATTTTCTGCAAGTTTTTCGATTTACACGGTTTTGACTTGAAAATTTTTAATTTTCGATTTACACGTTTTTCTCAGGAACGTATCTACCGTGTAAATCGGTGAATAGGAGTATTGTGTAAGCAGAACACACAGTTGTGTTAACGGAATTGTAACTCAAAGTTCAAAGTGATAAATATTAAAATCGCTCGTATGTGAAACTCTGTGTAAGGGCGCGATATAACTATGTCACCTTTAGCGCATCCGCCAAGGGGTCGATGTTGAGATTAACATACAATCTGAGCGCACACAGCCGCGGCGCAGAGTATGTATGTGCGACCGAACCCGCGCTGATCTGCAGAGAAATCCGCAAAATGCTAGCTGACTGGGCCGTTCTACAATGTCCTCACATATTTTTTAACACCCACCAGAATATATATGTAATAAAAAAAATTAAGGAGTGAATTTATAAGTGATTTTCTGGCAAATGCTACACATTAAACCATATAAAGTTTTTATACCTATATACAATCCTCATGTATAAAAGGTTCACTGTGTAATACGTTAAATTATTATATTTTTACTATTGAAATGCGACAAGACAATATATACACTCACACACACACACATATATATATGTATATATATATTACTTTGCCATCTTTCGCCCGTTTCGTGTGAAAGGCACACTTAGTAATTTCAAACACGACAAAGAAAATATGTTACCCAAGTTTTAACATCTGCTAGAGATATAGTCTAAAAATGGACATTTTTTAACGTCCCATCTGTCTCCTTTGTGTATAGAATTTTATAAAATAAGTTCTTAGCTGATCTATACTAAGTAAAATAAACATTTGAACTAAATTTTTAGTTTGTAAACCTTATGGTAGCTGAGAAATCGTGATGAGTCAGTACAATGGTGGAAATCTCTTAGCTGTATATATTACATATATACATACATGAGCAATGGTAGCTCAGAGGTAGAAGACTGAGACTTGCGAACGTAAAGCCGCGGGTTCGATTCCCGGCATACCATTTTATGTAATTCACACTTCCTGTATTAATTTTATAGGAATGCCACTGATCACAAACTAGTTTCCAGAGGATGATCACCAGCATCCTCTGCGTACCATAATACCACGTGATCGCCAACCCGCCTGCCAAAGCGTGGTGATTATGGTATATCGCTCTTTGGGGAAAGCCTATGCCTTGCAGTAGGCTGAAACAAAACATTTATTTATTATTGTTAAAATATTCTTATATTACTTACGTAATAGTTCTATACACCCAACTACGTCAACAGGTTAAATAAATGTAATTTTATATTCACATATATATAATTATTTTACCACATAGCCTATAACAAAATACATTGTACAAGAAACATTATAACAAACTAATAGCTCAAAATATATGCAATATTACGTTACCTATAGCGCTGTGGCGAAAGGCGCGCCCATTGTAGAACGAACCACGCGTGAAAGGTTGGACTCATCCCGTGACCCGCACGGAAAGTGCACCACCAAGCATTTAGAACTACAACTTTGTACCACAAAAGCTATAATGAACCTTAAACATAGTCACACATGGTATATTTTAGAGTGACAGGAATAAATTCATGAAATGACTTAGCCGAGGGTGCGAATGCATTTTGATATTTATTACCAATGCAATAAAGACTAGATAAACGTTCAACTATGATGCACTAGAAACTAGAAAGTCTGACATCTGTAACCCTAACCTGTTTGAATAAGTAATAGTCATTTTTGATACGAAAATAAGGAAGAATAATTTCGAACATCTGTAGTCTTGTTCTACGATGTTCTTCTCATGAATTTTATCTATTTTTATATAATTTTACATCTTCTTTATTTACTGATATAGCTCGAAGAATATCAGTGGCAGTGATCGGTGAACATATACAGATGCAGAAATTTTATTCCATCTCCATATCCTCCCACCTACCTTCTAGACTGATAAAGAAAGCAAGGTATACAGTGCAATTGATTATAAGTGTTCAACTTAAAAAAATTCTGCATCCATTTCCAATCAACTTATATAAAATTATCACTCTAAAATACGTTGCATATTTTTTTTCTATTAAAATAACATGTCAATAACATCTGGCAGTAAAAAGTCTACAGGCACAGATAATAAACAATAACTAATTGTAATATTTTATGTATATATGTGTACAATAAATTATTTGATAGTATATATGTGATGTTGTATAGAAATCCCTGCGGTAGACGACTGAGATTTTCGATCGTAAGTCGCGGATTCGATTCTCGGGATACAATTACATAATTCACACTTTGTGCATAAATTATATAGCATCCCCTGCATATCATAAATACCATAGATCAAAGCGCCTGTTAAGAGTGGCGATGATGATATATCCTCTCATAGATATCTTTGGGAGACGCTTGCATGGTTAGTTTGTATAAAACAGTTTTTTTAACTATTTTATTATTTTTCTTCCTTCTAGAACCTTCCTCGCGCCTTTGTTGAGTTATCAAACTTCAAACTCAACAACATTTTTAAGATATACATTTATTTATATGTATTAATAACGTGACAATGTCACAATTATGGTACATTACCCCATAGATATTTTTAGTGTGAACATTATTCATGTTTATTTATTTATTTGTTCTTATAAAAAACGCCAGTATAATATACGTGTACATTAGTTTTAATATAGGCGTACAAATCTCAGGCCATAATTATGCCAACTTATATGTAACTATGTTAACATACAAGAGTTAAATTTAACATGTTAAACATAAAAGTACAAGATATTTTACTAAATAATATCTTTAGCAACGGTCTGACATCAATAGCAGGTCGTATCGGCACGTTCATCCTTGAAGACGGTGGACGGTATGGCTACCATCCGCTTACCACACATCCGTGACCGTCCACCGTGACACCGTTGTTAATACAGCTTGATCACATTTCTATTTTACATTTATTTACCTCACGTTACCAAAAAAAAAACAACTTTGACCATTCAATATAAAGTTACAATTTTTATACTGCAAAAGACAGATGCTCAAACCTTATATATATATCAGTCTATTGTACACAGGTAATAACTAAAAAAAAAAACAATTTATAAGGTTTTATCGCTAAAGGCGATCTCTACCAGACAACCTTTAGATGGAGATGAGAGACATGAAGCAGAAGGCAGTTTAGGGTGTACATACATACAATTACAGGCAAATATCAACATATATAAACATCTGTAAATATATATATATATATATATATATATATATGTGTGTGTGTGTGTGTGTGTGTGTGTGTGTGTGTGTGTGTCTGTGTGTGTATTTAGTAGAAAAGGTATTACATAAATACGAATAAATAACAAATGCTCCACAATATTCTGTTTTAGAGGCCAAGGAATTGTTCTTTTACCATATTCAACCTTCACAGTACACGAATATAAGATGTACAACAATCTTTATTGATATATTAAATAATTGCTATAAAAATAGTCATACATTTAACTACATTATAAACGATTTTATGTGAAAATATAGTTTACAAATGGTTTACTCTAAGTTAGAAAAACAATAATCAAATACGAATGGTTCGTTGTAGAATTTTCTAGAATTGTCTGAACGTACACAATTGTTCCGAAATGAAAAATAATACGAAATTGTATTATGCATTTATATCGTTAATTTGTTGTAACAGTATATTCACTTAAAATTCCAGATTAAAAAAATGCGTTGTAAAACCGAACACCATGTATATAAAATTTGCGTCGTACCGTCCCGGACGGTCTTCCACGGATTAGTCGCTTTGGTAATAACAACCTGATGATAGGCAAAACATGTAGCGATGCATATATTAAACCTTGACATGCTAAAATCACTTTATACTTTAGTATCCCTTATCTCTTCCAGTGTGTGAATACATATAGTACATATAAGAATATGCTCAATGTTTCGCTGTGAAATGGAACCTGAAGTGGTAGAGAAGGGGACACATCGCTGGTTCAACCAATGGCTGGTAGAACCGGAAGGTTCTATTAGTAAATGCGACATGAGTAAGCCTTCCACTAGGAGGACTGTCGACATAGCCAAGGTCGATACAAGTCAACAGGTAATCATGACGATCTTTGACGAAGACCTGTATCAAGAAAATAGTGACCCACGTTACTTAGTTCAGCATGTAAAAATAAATTGGAAAGACGTGTTCACATCGAATTAAAATAAACTTGACTTTATACTGGCCAGTATTTTGTCAATAAATTTATTATTGTAATATATACTCTTTTATATATGTATATGTATGTGAAATAAAGGCTCATTTGTCACTTTTGATTTGTTGACGTTTGGCCGTTAAGTCGATATAATATCATGAGAAATATAGAATGAAAAAATAATTCCTATGCTAAGAATAAAATAAAGACTTGTGTTCGGGATTTCTATATATATATATATATATATATATATATATATATATATATATATGCCGCATAGGATAAATAAAATGTTGATACAGTGCGGACAACTACAACCAGCGAGTGTTATAAATATAATTTTATTAAAATAATTGGACTGTGAGTAATAATTACAACTTATACTTATCGTTATTTTAGACTAAGTAACGTAATCCCGGGCGGCGGGCGGTTTAGGATCTACAATTCCTTGATTTTTGTCTAGTAAAGGTAGTAGGGCTTATTAGACCTGGTAACGTCGTGATGTCTGGTTTAGTACAAGACTCAAAACGTCCAGTACCGCAGTTTATGGGAAATGTACTAAAATTAGTGCCGCTGAAAATATGCCCTTTTTCAGTGCGGTACAAGGTGCATAAGATCCTGTACTTTATTTTACCTACAGATTCTTGACTAAGTAACTTAATCCCGGGCGGCGGTAGATTTAGGATCACCAATTCATTTTTAATAATAATCAAGACGAAAATCCTTGATTTTTGCCTGGTAAAGACGGTGGGGCTTATTAGACCTGGTAACGCCATAATGTCTGGTTTAGTACAAGGCTCAAAACATCCAGTACCGCAGTTTATTGGAAATATACTAAAATTAGTGCTGCTGAAAATATGCCCTTTTTCAGTGCGGTACAAGGTGCATAAGATCCTGTACTTTATTTTACCTACAAATTCTAGACTAAGTAACCTAATCCAGGGCGGCGGTAGATTAAGGATCACCAATTCATTTTTAATAATAATCAAGACGAAAATCCTTGATTTTTGTCTAGTAAAGGTAGTGGGGCTTATTAGACATGGTAACGTTGTAGTGTCTGGTTTAGTACAGGGTTCAAAACGTCTATTACTGCATTTTATGAGAAATATACTAAAATTAGTGCCGCTAAAAACGTGTAGGCGTGTTTTAAAAATTGGTCTCTTTAAAAATTGCGTTTACGTCAAGACTGCTATTCATGAACTGGTACACGCTTACAAATTGGCATTGATATTATCGTCGTAATAGGAATTTGATGAACCGTTATTACCAGGCGAAGGTCGGATGGGATGGTAAGACAAATCGACACAAGGCCATCCATGTGTACGCCGTACAAAGGCCAAGTCGATTCTAACCGCGTTATTCAAGTCTTAAATAACTCGTATCGATATATCTATATCAAATCGATATATCATATCAATATAATATGTCTTATTTTATTGTTTGACTATAAATCATTATATGTTCTCAGTAAGATAGTTATAAGGTAACAATTGTAACTAGTTTTATATTTCTAAGCTTCTAAGTTTGTACTTCCTACTGCCTTTTGTTACTGTCTATCTCCAATAAAGTAAATAAATAAATAAAATTATTCATTTATTTTTATTAACACCTTTTTTTACACCACACACAATAGAGGAAAAAATAAACATTCATGTGGTATAAGAGGCGGTCTTATCGCTCGAGGCGTTCTCTATCAGACAACCTTTGGATGGAGATAAGAGACATGAAGAAGAGGGCAATATATATATATATATATATATATAGGTACTAGATAAATATGAATTTTTAAGCGATTGTCACTACTTCTGAAAATTTCTTTGACATATATAACTTGAAAAGACATCTAAGCTCTCCGACATAAACAACTCAACATCGGTTTTTAGGGGGCGGCTCTCTGCTCCCTAACTACGAACAGCGTGGGCGATGGATTGGATCCGGATCCATGCTTGACTCGCCTGTGGTCCATGCTGCCGTCCCAAGCCGCATACACAACATCAACACTACACAGCTCTACTCGGGTAGAGCGGTTCTCATATATGTATGTGTATATATTAATGTATGTATTTGTATGTAAGTACCCTAAACCGCCCTCTCCTTCATGTCTCTCATCTCCATTCAAAGGTTGCCAGGAAGAGATTACCTCGAGCGATAAAACCGCCTCTTGTATCTCTATTAATTAAGAAAAGGCACAAGTGGCTAAATATTGGCCCTTCTCTTACTTAGGAGGGCTTCCGCAAGATAACGCCTGATTCCATTAAATATCTCTATGAATTGTTATTCTCTATTGTGTACAAAAAAGAATAAATAAACAAATAAAAAATAAGGTATATATTAATGATTACTTCTAAAATATATGAACCTGTAATATTTCCTTAATTTAACACTTTCGCAGTTTTTCAATTCTACCTCAAGAAATAAATAAATGTAATAAATTGTTTTTTGGTCCACCATTAGCCGTTGCGACTAGCTGGTAAGCGTTTGACATATGAATGCGCAGATACTCATAAATATTAATCCGAATACTATGAGATACGGTGCCGGCACTGTCTAGTCCGGATTGAAGACCTAATTTAAACTTCAACACTGCATCTGATGCCTGAAATACCGGAAAATCTTGACAGGTGACATGTTGCTTTTTTTTAATTTCGTACATTTATAATTTTGTGTTGGCTGTGTTAAAATATAGTATATATATATTTAATGGAATCAGGCGTTACCTTGCGGAAGTCCATCCTAAGTAAGAAAAGGACCAATATTTAGCCACTTCTGCAAATGCAGTGGTAGTCGTGCAATAAAATGCATCGCCCGCCAGCCCTCAGTCTGACACAGACTCTGTGTGTTTGGCACTAATCGATGTAACATAACTCCTGAAGATGCCCCGTGGAGGGGTGAAACACGTGTTGAGTAATTTGGCGGTGGCGGTTGTGTTATTCGCATTGGTTGCCGTATACGCATTTATCAGCGGGCTGGCGGGCGGTGCATTTTATTGCACGACTACCACTGCATATGATATAAGTTACTGATGTATACATGGGAGCTGCCGCCCGCTCTATAACCGCGAACATCTATGGCTTGTCTGTGATTTTAAAGGGCGAGCTTTTGCTTATTTTCCATTCCTGGAATCTGTGTAACATTTACCCTTCTCACTGTCACTTCAGACAGGCAATTCTTCAAGCTACGTTGGAGACGATGGTTCTTCTACAAATTTTGAATTATATAGGTTACACAAATCATCATTATAGAAGTTAATATAAAAGAATAATCAACAAAACTTGGATAATGTGAAGTAACCCATGCGACGGAGTTAGTTCCACCGGTGCCTTGAATTAAGAACGACATAAATAATTGATGTACACCCGTCAACGCAGGCCGACGCGAGGCGTGGCTGCGACCGCCAATGGTTCGCAGGCGACGCACGCGTGCGCGCTGCGTGTCGCGCGTCGCCGTGCCTACTCTCCCTAACACGCGGCGTCATCGGCTGCACAGTAATCATAATTATACATGATCGATTAACTATTGACGCATTTATGATATCGATTATTGTTAAAATCGATATTAATCGAATTATAAACTAAAAATCGATATCAATTAAATCGTTTATATTTTTTTTATCAACCAAGGTTTCACACTGCTGGCCAGTTAAATTTCGAAGAGTGAACAGGGCGCTTAACCACACATGCTCACATATATATACACGTGTGTGTGTGTGTGTGTACGAGTGTGTGTGCGTAAAATCTAAAGACCTCAAATTAAGAATTAAACAACGTTCTTTAGTGGTTTACGAGAGTCATACGTACTTGCTAAAAGTTCAAGCGGAACAATATAACAGACGCGAAGGCTTTTTAGAGCTTATTACATAACCGTAGCAGTTTACTGCGGTAATTAAGCCTAAACCTCGCACCGCGTAGGAGCGCACAAAGCTCTTGCAACTTGTGCAAAATTTCTCTTCCTCGAATAGATCAATTTTACGAGCGCTTTTGTGTGGCCCGCCATCTTTGTTTGTTGCCTTTCATGTGCCGACTGCATTCAATCTTTTCTTTTGCAATTTTTTATTGTTTTATTTACACATCTTTAATTGCTACATTTTTTTATAACATTTTATTATTATCTTATAGATTCTTATATAATTAAACTGTATGTTTAACGTATCAACAAATTAGGATTTTATTCAATCGAACCGCCATCTTTGATTCCAATACATCAGTCCATCTTGTAGTCGGAGCCATATTTCAAAATTCGAATTTTATCGCGAGCAGCTATAAAAATACATATTTAAAAAGTATATAGAAAAGTTTTTTTTTTTACAGAAATTATATTAATTGAGAGCATGTAAACAAAAGTACAACATATGTATATTGAACATACATTTATTATTTTTTTAACGGTTACAATACTGAAATGTTTCGGTGAATAATTGAAGTCAAAAACTAATTCTTTTAATACCCGAAAAAAGCTTGTAAACCGAATAGTTTGTCTACTCCTTCCTGATATCCCAGCTCAAATGAATTTAAGATTTGGCGACCCCCCAAGTCATCTTGAAGTTCCAGTTAATTTACTGTGTAAAGATTCAGACCATGTTAACCGCTGACGTACTCTTTTTAATGTCTGGCATGCAAAATACATCTCTTTTTGGACACTAGCAAAAAGATAATAAGGAAAACAATAAGTCAATGTATAATTAAAAAAAGAACTAGACAAATTAAAATAACACACTTTAGTAACAAAACAGCTGATAATAAAAATGTAATTTAATTGAAATATAGATAACATAACAAATAAAGATTAATAATAAATATATTTTTGAACAATTGATAATGAACTTAAATTTCTCACTCGAGAAAAGGCAAAGTAAGAAAATTATAGGAACGAATAAAACGCGTCAAGAAGGACGTAAGAAGAGTGTGGTAATATAAACAGAAAGTAAAAATTGTAATAAAAAATAAAGCCACTGTCCACCCATAAAAGGGGTTAAGCGAGATGCTCCAAAAACGAAGCCAAAATAAAGACATGCAATACATTTATAAAATATTAAAACTCTTATATTCAACCTTTTTAATGCAACCATCAAAATTTGTTTCCAAATTTGAAATACATTTTTACAGTCCATTTGTTTTTTTTTTTTAATAAATAATATAACACTATTCTTGGTACATTAACAGATAACGTAATATGCTTTGTCGGCGCCTTTTCTATTGTCTATTGTCGGGTCATAAAGAATAACAATTGGCAAATGAATATAATTTGCCTAAAGCATAATGGTTGTTTTTTTTTTTTCTTTTAATACACCGGCAAAAGCGTTTAGTTCTCGGATTGTAGTTTTACCAATTTTTATCATGGTAAAAGAGACTACAAATCAACCACGAATTGAATATCTAACATTTTATTCGTATTTAGATTTTAGAAAATACTTTTCCTTTCCTCGAAGAACCATGACCACGGATATTCTTGAAATTTCTTTACGAAATGAAATTAGGAACAAGTTGATCAGTGTATGAAGGAAAAAGACCGACACAGACCAGCCGATGTTGAACAGATGGTCGCTTGGTTCAAGTGTTGCGACCACGGACTTACAAACGCAGCATAGGACTTCCGTTTATTTTAAATTTTTCAACTTGTGGTCCAAATATTGCATCTTTGTTTTTATCTATGTCATTAAAGCCAGCTATCGATCTTGAATAATAATTTAGTTTTTTCTCTGTTGAAGTTAATGCTGTTAGCCTTAAGGCTTTTACAGCTTCGTCGGTACTGACTTCACGGAGCGGAAGGGTCCGTGAAATAGAACTAAAAACTAAAGCTGGTGGGGCGCCTACCAGTTGCACGGTGACGCTTGCACGTTGTTAAAGTTCTTCGTGGTAGAGCTTTGACGGGGTGTTTTGCTGATGTGTGATTGTGGCTTGGGACGGCAGCGTGGACCACAGGCGAGCCGAGGAGGGATCTGGATCCAACCACGGTCCGCCCACGCTGTTCGCGGTTAGGTGGCTGGCGGCCGCTCTCTAAAAACGGGTGATGTGGCGTGGTGGGTAATGTTTGGTTTTATTGTGTTAAACACGGCGACCTGTGTGAAGTGTTGCAGTTGCAGTGGTTGCTGTTAATAATTTCGTTAAAAATTCCTCACACATGCTATAAGACGAAACATTTCACTACCGCGTTATAATCGACTAGTAACGCCATCTAGTGTACTGTGACAAAAACTAAAACTACTGTTGACACTTGTTTTTAATAAATTCATACTAATAAAAACTTTTAACAGATAGTAAAATAAATTTAATAAATAAAAAAGTAAACAAATTTATTTAAATAAATTGTTTATACAATTGAAAAAGTGTTGACATAATCAATATTATTCCAAGAAACAAATTGAAATAATAATCTTCGTTAATATTATCCATCTTCTGTTTTAAATATATAAATATGCACTCGATTTAATTAATCAATGATAATTAATTAGAATGATAATCCGTTGCTAAGTCTTATCATGCTATGAGTCTGTGTTAAAGAATAATTAACTCAATGATGACTGGAAATTTCTCAAGTGGTGTAAAATTTATCTATTTTTATTATATCGATGATTCATAGATAATAAGTAAGACAGATACAGACTCTGTGTTTGGCACTAATCGGTGTAACATAACTCCTGAAGATGCCCCGTGGAGGGGTGAAACACGTGTTGAGTAATTTGGCGGTGGCGGTTGTGTGATTCGCATTGTTTGCCGCATACGCATTTATCAGCGGGCTGTCGGGCGGTGCATTTTATTGCACGACTACCATTGCATGTGCGGAAGTGGCTAAATATTGTTCCTTTTCTTACTTAAAATAAGTTTAAGTTTTGTTATCAATGTTACTTTATTTTGAGATGAGTCAAGCCAAGGAGAATGGATTCTCAGACTACCCCCGTTTCTCTATTATCATAGTGTTTATCAATAAATAAGTACGATCAATACACGAACCCATACAAAGTACTACGGCGCCAGTGGCTTCATAGTATAGACCGCGTCATGAATATTTCAAATCCTCATAGAGTCGTCAGCGGGACGTGAGGCGTAGTCGTATAATAAGGCTCCTGCATTGGAATACAATGTGGTACGGCCCAGTTCAACTGCAGTACAGTCAGCAAAATTCGTCTCATTTGTGACGTCACAGCAGTATTACGCAAGCCTAAATGATAGACATTCGTAACTTCAACACGATTATTTATTTACAAATTATTGATTCAAATTATTCACGCTAGATGTCGCTGTTAGTATTTAAAGATATATCTACATCACGATGTCGTATTTCAACACATTATATAAGGTCATAGAAAAGTTATGATGAAATTAATTCCGGTATGGTCTAGTCGCTAGGATACCTGGATCTCACCCAAGGAGGCTTGGATTCGATTCCCGATACCGGAATAAACTTTTTAAAAGCAGAGTGGCGCAGTGGAAGCGTGCTGGGCCCATGACCCAATAGATAGGAAATTAACGAGCTTCTTTTCTATAAATAAAAGCAGTTATACTGTAATCAGATGATTATAGGACATATTACCTCTCGTACGTGTTCCGCCAACTTATCTAAGAAACTTTAACGATTATGATATATAAGCAAATAGGAAAGCGACGTTGGTAAGCACCCCACTTGTTGGACCGGCGGTATAGGTAAGGATGTGGCAGCGCAGGACTGCAAGAAGATACGCAGAAGAACCACCATCACTCACGTAGCTTAAAGAGTGCCTTGTCTGAAGTGAGGACCTCAAGCCGGTAGCTGCGGTATGGGTAAGCCTTCCACTAGATGAACCTTAAACATAATTAAGACCTGTCATCGTGGCGATCTTTCTGAAAAGCCTATGCATTGCAGTGGGTGTCATTCGCTTGGAAAAGAAGAAGGAAAAAGGAAATATATATAAAGCCTTAAAAATAGCGATGTATATAATACAACTTCATTTATCCAACCAGACTAATACCTCTTGTCGTAACGTTCAAATTGGCTATGAACTGAAATTTATAACCATAATACCGTACAAGGCAGTTCGAAATCGCTCCGTTTATGTTCAATTAACACGAAACGTTATAGCCCTGCCTTTACTTCGTTGCTATAAAAATTTAAACTGACTTATAGCAATAAATAGCATCTGCTAAACGATATAGCAGTTATTGCTACCACGAGGATTTACATCTGCACGACAAAAGACCCAAGTTACAACTTACGAGGTATAAAGCCAACCAGAGAGTCTCTACTCTTTCGCGTCTCTACGCAGCCAGTGACATGGGAAGTGGGCGAAATGAGTCAGCGAAATTATCATTGCCCTGAATTACTAAGGTGCCCTTTCACTGTAGAAATTAATATGCCATTAAAATATTTTTTTTATTAGCACATTCATTACTAATGATTTAAGTTAATTGAAAAGTAGAAATATTGGTGTACTATGCAAATATATTTCGGAACACAGATAACTATAATTTTACATACGGGTAAACCAATAAACGATAAAACTAAGATAAAGTCTAAAAATAGTTGATTTTTTATAATCATCATAATATCTACCGAAGCATGTCAAATTCTGGACAAAGACCTAGATTTCCAATAGAACCACCTAGAATGTTTGCAATATCTAAATTAATTTCAAAAAGAATTAGGGACATTCATAGTTTATTTAAAAGGCACTGTGAAGAACAGGCTGTACCAAAGTTTCGTCTGCAAAAAGTCTCTTATAAAATTCAAAACGCAAATTTAAAGTAAATTGACAGAAAAGTTTATTATTAAATAAACGAATATTTAAATGAAAATAATCCTTGGCTTGTCGCTTGATTATTTTGATTTCATTTAGGCTATATCTGGTAAAGTGTATATGTATAAATCTGTATTGTTAAACTTTTCTTAAATATGTGTTGTTGTGGAAATACTTCCTCCTTTTTCTCCACAACTATAACACCTTGCGAAGCAGAGTAGAGTCAGAAATAAAATAAATTAAAGAAATAATAAGTTGACGATTAATATGAGTTATAAAAATCTGTTATACGTTCCGATGTCGAATAAATGAATTTATTCTTTATATTTGAAGTAACCTGTAATCAATGTCTTTCAACAACCTTAATAATATGTCGAGATTTTGGGTTGACATCTTACACTGTAGTTCCCAGTTCGAGATTTCCAGTCCGGAACCTTAAAGTAGGTTTTACACGCTATGTCAAAGTGGTTTTTTCAGATACTTATGTTTGTTAAGTAATAAATCTATTAGTAGTAAAATAAATGCCAATAATTACCTGCACAGATTTAATTAAAATTTCTTTCGAATTAGCATCTTTAAGGCTTATTGTATAATTATGTGCGAGGTATATTTTTCCTCGTTTCAACAGTTCAATCATATAAATATATCTCCGCTAATCTTTACCTACAATGATTGGTAAATATATTTTTAACAAGAGATATATTTCAACGCAATCAAAGAGTATAAAATTCTGATTTATGATTCAAGAAATCACACTCGTTATGGCTTTAGTGACTCGAACGTCATAGATATGTTCTTTTCTATTCTTATTTACGATTCATTGGTCAATACTCATATAGAAATTAGGCAAATGTGCTTATACATAATAAATAAAAAGCCTTATAAGCGTTTAGAATAACGGTTATATAAATACATCTATTTAAATCTAAAAAAAATGATTATAAAGGCATTATACCTGAGCCGACAGCGCAGGCGAAAAATCAGACAAGTAAAGATTGATCGTCTCAACTTAATCAAGTCAATTGACATGTCTTTTGTCGACAACGAATTCGCGTTAATGAAAGTCAACCTTAAACGCGTATTGTGGCGTCGTTTAGTACAAACAATAGACGTATTATGTACAAAAAAAAGACTAGTCAGGTGATAGCACCTCGTACTATAATACCATTGTAATAGGATATTGACCAATCATCGAGAATTTGATTTGGGTTAGAGGTCGGGCCGATTCCTCTTTACTCCACGTCGATAGCTAGAAAGCTTTCTGGTGTATTATTTGAATAACATAATGGATCCAGTGCTTCGTAACTCTTTAATCGATAAATCACACCGAACACGACACATCATTTTTAGGAAACGGTTTTAATATTTATAATATATCCATCCCGTTTTACATGACTCATACTGCTTTGTGAGAAAGAAATTTTATAAAACACATATTCAAAAAGTATTTATCGATTATTCAAGCTGTAGTATAATACAGAAGCAATTACCTCCATCTGTGAAGGTTATATAAGAATCTTCAATGATATATACATACCAAAGATCTACTTAAAGGTTTAAGCATCTTTTTTTACATTCATATACAAGCTAACCTACCGCTGATTCTCATAGCTAGTAGCGTGTTGTAATCTCATAAAATATATAGTAAATTTTAGCATGCCAAAAAAAATCTGGTCAACTTTTATACCAGCTTTTTAAGCTAGTAGTAGTTTAAAAAGACATTTATTTCATCAACGCTTCCTAAACCCACTTGCAGGTAAAATTTCATGTAATCCTATTTTAGCTGACTTTTACTTGATATTGTAAATAATCTTACTAAATTTCAAGTCTTTAAGCTTTATGTTTCTAGAAATATCGTGATGAATCAGTGCTTATATGTAAATCGTTTACATATGTATTAAAGATGATTAGCTATATATAAAAGGTTTTAAAATGGTGAATATATGGCTCATTTTCTATTCAAATAATTTACCTGTTTCAGAAATTAAAAAATGACGTCATCAAAAAGCGTTCAGTTTCAAAATTCGAATGTCGATTTTAAAAATCATTATTGTTTACCATCCCAGGAGTCTTTACTGCCAGAAGTAAAAAGCCTGTCACATTCCAATAGAAAAAAAAAATTAATTTACATATTTTAGAGTGATCACTTTATACAGGGTAATTGCTTAACAAATCAGCTATACACTAACCACATAAATGTATCAAAAATTATAGATATTCGACATATATAATGTTTTTAAGATATATTGTCTGTTTGTTCAGTTTATACCTTTTTACCGCTTTGTATATTATAAATATATATTAATTCGTATGCTAAACGATCGTGTCGTATCCACAAATCACAATATGATAATTTCTCCGGCGTTCTTCGTGTATTTTCACAACGACATATGAATTATTGATCTTCAAAATCTTCACTGGACAATACGGAATGTCAAAATATCACCGAATCTATTTGATAATCCGGTTTTATTTTATATTTTAAGGACTACATATAAATTACGAGGCAGCTGTGGGCTTTAAATAACTGTTGATTACGTATATAAAATCTTATATTTAGTTAATTTTGCATAATAATAACGTAGACAGCTGGTTAGGTTAGTTAAAGTTTAGAAATCAAGTTTAAATATTGTCGTATTAAATAATCATTTACGTACCTTTCTAACAAAACCGATTGTAATGCAGAGAAACATATTTCGATGTTTATTTTTTATTTTCCATTTAAATATATTATCTGTGCTTTTACAATGTCAATTGAAATTGCAAATGTAACAAGCAGATGTACTAGTTTGCGCAAATATTACTTCAGAATCGTAAGAATTCGTGCGAGTCATTGGACTAATTGCGTTCCCAAACTCTCCATTCACGGCACATAACACCGTTCCTCCGTTTCCGAACGCAAATTCATTCATTCGAATTTCGAAAACTTCACGTAACGCCTCGTCATTGGTGGCCTGAGTTACGCGCGTTTGACAGGCGAAGTCTGATAAACTAACAGCGATCTATTTTCGACTTTGTTAAATTGTGTTAAGGTATATATTTTATTGTGGATGCCGGAGGCGTATGTGCTGTTTGTGAATCGCGATCGTTTAGAGGGTTGATAGCGATCGGTCGATCCAACTGTTGAAATATTTTGTCACAACAATTTGTCACGGGCAAGGGAATTGCATGTCAGGGTGACGCGAGGGATGCGCCCCGTGGGGATCGCGTCTGAATTGTATCGATTGAATGCAATTAATCATTCGCATTTAACGATAATCGATTCATGTAACGGAATCCTTTCGGAGAGCAAAGGTGAGCCCATTTTGTATAACAAACATGCGATGAGTGATCGTTTGTGTGCGGAGAAGGTTTTATTATGCGTTTGGTATGACATGGCATTTAGTTATTGTAACATATACATGTGCGTTCCAATCGATTCAAAAATACCATACAGTTTTATTACACAAAATCATGTACAAATAATTTTTATCAGTTGATCTCCTAATATAGTTTATTTTCCTTTATCAACATTGTTTAATTACATGTTTTTATAATTTATTTGAATGTTAAAAAATCCACACACGGAAAGTATTACAAATAAATTCGGATGCTATTTAATATTGCGATTATTCTAGATCAATGTTTCTAAACGTGATGCCATATCCACGCCCCACAGGGGGGCAATTCGAAAATGTACTCGACACGAGTTGAACTCTTTCGCTCTAATATTAAAATATATATGTTAGGATAGCGTAACAATTTTAGAAATGATAAGGTATGGAAGGTTAATAAAGGGTTGAAAAATACTATTATAGATAGAAATCTAGCTGCAACTTCTTTCACCACATTTCCCCCAGGGTTATCACTCTCTGAAGTGACGGTAGCCAAAGCTGCAGTAATCAAGCAAGTTGAAGTTCATTCTCATGGCCCTTTCGTATAGTAACTTCATGACATGCTTGTCTTATCTGTTTAAGAGTTTAACGACCTTTCGATGCATTTATATTGCGGTACCAAACTTTGATGTACTATTTACACTTATTTTTAAGTATATCACTATTATAGGTGATATGTAACATAAGAATTTATTACGTATGTTTTATATAGATCTACCACCGTGATGCTAAAATAGAAATTCAGAAACTTGAAGTTACTCTCAAGAGAATCTGTATAAATCAAGTAATATCCACTACATTTGATTCGATTTCGTATAGAAATATCAAGTAAGAAAAGGACCAATATTTAGCCACTTCCGCACATGCAATGGTAGTCGTGCAATGAAATGCACCGCCCGCCAGCCCGCTGATAAATGCGCATGCGGCAAACAATGCGAATCACACAACCGCCACTGCCAAATTACTCAACACGTGTTTCAACCCTCCACGGGGCATCTTCAGGAGTTATGTTACACCGATTAATGCTAAACAAAGAGTCTGTGACTTTGTGTTGTGACCACTGCATGTGCGGAAGTGGCTAAATATTGGTCCTTTTCTTACTTAGGATGGACTTCCGCGAGGTAACGCCTAATTCCATTAAATATCAAGTATCAAGATTGATTAATCTTACACATACGTAGCAGATAAAACATCATTACATGTTGTAGTCCATTTTAAAATAAATAATCGCAAAATGAATATTAAAATGAAGGCACTTAATACAGTAGAACGTTGGTGTTTAACCGGTTGTATGTAGCAACATTGTATCGGCTTGCGTTTATAGCTTCTCGCATCCGCGGACCAATCACGCTGTCATATTTTACCCTACCGCACTGAGTATCGCGGTAGCATCACGTTTTATTTAACTAGACAATGACTCAACTAAGTACTTGCATTGCAGACTTTGCGAGAAACGTCTTGTTGCATGTTACATCTATTTTATCTATGAAGAGTGCTTCATTTGTAAGATTACATCCTATGATTTATATACAAGTGAAATCATATTATATACTCTTTACATGTCCTTTTGATTTTAAAACTACAAAATTTAAATTATACGGACTTCGATTAAATTAAAATTTCTTACAAGTTGTTTTATTGTTTTAATTATAAACGCCATCTTCTTTTTATCTGCTACACACCCACTGTAATGCTAAGCCTCAGATATTGCCTGTGTCTTAAAAGTTGTTTTCTTGATACAATTACAAACGCCATCTTCTTTTTATCTGCTAGACACCCACTGCAATGCTAGACCTCAAATATTGCCACGTTGACCAGTCCAGCGCTGCTTGCTTTATCGTTATACTAATTTATGAACATCTGCCAATTCTAAATTTAAAAAATAGAGAGATGTTACCACTTAAGAAAATTAGTCTTTGTTGATAATATGACAGATAAAATATGTGTTATGCCAATTATATTAATATGTTTAATGTATTCAATGTAAATTAAGCAACACCTTGTCGTAAACTAACTAGTCTGATATTCACAGATATTAATTGGTTATATTTGTAACGTTCACTTTAAAAACCTTTCAAAGCCATCTCGGAGTCGGTCAAATGGAATACGTTTTGGTCTAAATTATTCCAAAACTATTTAATTCTTTGATATTATGATTAATATATATCATAAGAAATAGGGACTTGTTTTACATAGGTTTAATAATTTTTAAGGGTTAAAATTTTTATTTTCTCCTTCATTTCTTAAAATTTATGCTTCTATTCGTCACACATTCTTTATATTTCTTATATATCTTTTATAAATCTACATTCATCTCTTACCATCATTCTCTAAAGTATCACAGCTTTTTGTTGTTTAAAATGACGATACATTATATCACAGCGTCAGTTACTATTTACTAGTTTCATTTTTTTATTTCTTATTTGTAAACAACTTATCTATTAACCTATTTTAAATTATAATTTTAAACTATTTTATTACAGTGAGTTTTCCTCTTTGATTGAGGAATCTTACCGATCCTCCTTACCTATCTGGGTTTTATCTCTATGTACTACACTCTGAATTGCAAACAAGAACCCTTTACTTCTTATTTGTAAACACCTTATCTATTTATTATATGGATTTGTTTATATATCTAGATCTGTACATAACCAAATGATATTCCCTATAACGTGATATTGCTCAGGCAATAGGCAAGCTACATAATGTGCAGAATATCCGCTAGAGCCTTAAGGTTTTAGAGCAGGTAAGCCTGCGCTATAGATTTTGAAAATGACCTGTAGAAATGGCAGGCATTTTCCGACGACGTTAACACGGTGCAGACGAACTTGTGAGTGAAAGATCTTCGCTTCGCATGTCAGTCCTTGGCTTCAACTTTAGATAGTTAAGCACCCAGTGACCATCTGCGTGATATCTACTTCAAATTTCATTTAAAATGTGATGTTTTTTATTTACTATCACCATTACAATGACACTTACAATTTTAAAACTTTTTTTTTGTGATTGAAAATAATTGGGCATACGAATGTATTTAACACAAAATCCTTCTATGATTTGTGACGTACCTTAGGTCTAGGTGGTCCATATATGTTAATTCTTTTAAAAAAATCAATTAAAACACTTGTCAAAACACGAATGCAACCATAAATATCGCTGCACATGGAAGCAATTTCGGCTGTCAAAACACAGATTAATAAGAACCGATCGATAAAATACGACGAAGGTAACGAGAGAATTAACACCCGATTCGTCACACTAGATAAATCAGCGTGCAGCCGATGGAGTGATAAATCTTTTGGAATAAATCAAATACATTCAAAACGGTCGCTGCGAAGGCCGACGACTTGAAACACTTTGGTTAATATTAAATTAAACGGATGACATCTCACGAAACGGAACTAAAATATCAAGTTGAACGTCTAAAAACATCAATAAATTTCCAAACATTAAAAAAATAATGTGAGCAAATACCGTTCTCGGGGCTGACGACCCATTTAACTCTTCCCTGTCTAACCAAATTTCAAATAACCCAGTACCGCTATGAAAGCTCGTTCTAGAAATTATCTAATATTCGTTTCAGCTCATAGGCGCCCACAAGACACAAGTCTCCCCAAAAGATATCTATGGGAGATATACCACAATCTTTTGGCGGTCGGGTTGTCGATCGCAGATTAGTATTATGGTACGCAAAGTTTGCTGCTGTCTATCATATGAGAACTAGTTCGTGTGCTGTGGCAATCCTATATATTTAATGCACAAAGTTTAAATTATATAAGACTGTGATCCTGGGAATTGAACCAGCGACATACAATCGCGATTCTCAGTCCTGTACCGCTGGGCGATATTTACATCTCTATGAGATTTAAAACAAAAGTATAATTACGGGAAAATGGTTCAACTTTTTTATCTTCCATTTTTAAATCGTATCAATTCATGTAATATAACCATAGAGTATTTACTAAAACTTTATACAAGCATATAAAAAACTAATTACCTTTGCTAAAAACTTTTTATGGTTCCCTGAAATCGAACCCGCGATCAACGGTCGTAAGTCTCTTTCCTCTACCGCTGGGCAGCCATTCCTCGAGCTAATATTCGCTAAAATGAACCTTAATCTTATAGCAATAAACAGAGAGATTTTTTAGTTATATCTCAGCTTCTATCTCCACCTGAATAATATTAACCCATCAAGCGCATAAAGAGACAGCGTATCGACAAAATACCACCACAAACTCACTTACCACATCAGACATGCAAATTTGCTCGCACTCTGTAATCAGATATTAATTATATTCCCGCAAAAACATGGAATACGTTTAATGCCGAAAAAAAAACGTCTCTGCGTCTAATTCAAGCAAGAAGCTAAGAGCGTCACAAATTAACGTCTATCAAAACGAAATCAAGACATCGACTACGGTGTATATACAGCAACAAGTTGACGCACCGTTACGCCGTGTGTTTTGTACTTTTTGCGTTGTTACTTTTTATTTTTTATACGTAATAATATTAGTACTATTTGTATTATTTTTACATATATAACGTACAATTCTGTATGCTTTTTTATATTTACATATCTTTTTGACGTCGAACGATAACAAGTGAGGCATTCGGATTATATGTAACTTTTTTAAAATTAGAATTAATATTTAATGAATATTGAAATAGATTGAAGATGATCGTTTCATTTCCAATGTGTGCTTCTATGAAACACAAACCTTTAAAGAATTAATAGTTGTCCTATCGCGAAATTTTTATTTCTTAAAATAATTGAACAGATTATTATTTTTGACATTTTATTCAGAGTCAAAGTTTGATTTCAGGCCACAGACGCTTACAACAAGGCATAAGTGTATAGATATCTACATTAGGATATACCATAATCAATACTTGTTTTTAAGCAATGATAAATCTATACAATTAATGTACAAAGTGTGAATTATACACGTGTGTAATTCTGAGTGTAATTCTCAGTGCTCTACCGTTGGGCTACTTTTCACACTATTGTTCTGTTTTTAAAAGTCTCACCTTTTTAAATCGTATCAAAATCATGCAATATAACCATAGAGTTTTTACAACATATTTATACGCGCATACCAAAAAAAAATATATTTTTTAAATTCATAATTGATTGGCACTTCCACTAGTATTAGTAGTTTTACCGTTTATACATTTAAATCGTTTATTTAACAAACTACGATAAAAAAAAAGTTTAATATTTTTGTCAAAAAAATTGAAACTAAAAAATAATTACATCAATCTTATGCCACTCAGAAAGTGGATGCTCAAATTAAACACTATATAATTATAAAATCAAATTAAACGAACGAGTTAAACCAAAAAAAAAACGAAGCAGAAACGTTAATAAATGCAAATGTATTAATGCGACGCGGGCAAAAAAACGCTGGCGTTTTTTTGCACGCACTTTCCGCAGATCGCCGAGGTCCCGACGATTACTCATTTGCCTCGCTCACTTACCTCGATGCACTCTCAGCTAGATTTGTGAGAACCTCGGAGGGGAACGCTCTGGATCACTATTCCGAAATTACTCGATAAATCTCGTGCACTACACCTATACTAGCGAAGTTAAATTTCTTGTTAAGATTTTTTTGATCTTAGAGACGTTTTATTCCACTGTACTGTTAATTTTTTTATATATTTTTAAATATTCACAAAAAATACTTTATTTTTTTAATCAAAATCTTTTTGATAAAAATTAATAACATTTTTATGTTACCAATTTATAAATCTATAAAGCATATGACATATATAATAAAATAGAATGTATTTGAGAAAAATTACTATAAAATATATAGTGTGTAACAAAACAAAACAAATATGAAAGTAAAGAAAATGATTTGAATTGATTTCTTATCTATTTTTGTATAGCTTACCCATTCACAAATTAAATATTGTATATGTTTAAAAAAAATTAGTCGATAAATTTGCGTGCGCTTACAGAATATCGGCCTTTAATTCGCGAGACAGCGTCAAAATATCACACGGAGCCCTACAACGATATTAATCTTAGAGTACGGTCGATAATAACATAGGATAAAATAAGATTAACATTATATTATATGTATCTAATTCCTGTTATATTCTGAAGTTAGGTTTCATAACGAAACCTAATTCTTCTTAGTTCTATATAGAATGTTTTGTTTCACGTTCATTAAAATTTGATTCAAAATTACAAGAGACAAAACTAATTGTAAAAATTAAGACAAAATTAAAATAGACGACAAAATTGACTAATGTTTACTATCTGTCATTGCAAATTTCAATATTAAAAACAAATTGATTTAACATATTTTACGGTGATCATTTCATACTAGGCGATTAGGAATATGATGTTGTCAAACTTTTAATTATGTAATTAAAAATTAATTCTATCAGCTCTAAAAATAAACCTTTGTTAAATTTAATTGTATCTTTATAAAATAGTACAAGACAAACATACAATAATATGTACTAGAGAATCGTTATAATAATAATTACGAGTAATTAAAAATAGCATGCTATATTTCGCATTTTTGTTAATTATTCGCTTTTACGTTAGCAAGGCTATAGCACATACTTACCTTACGAAAAACCGAACAAAAAAAAATCACTCAAGGCGTCTACACGGAAGTGAGTTATATTAAAATTTAATATTTATAACATTTAAAATTAAATATTAATTTATTATTTTACATTCTCAAATGTTAGTTTGAATAATTGTAAATGTCAAAAAAAATTTGACAGATGTTTTTTTTTTTTAAATAATAGCGCGATTTTCAATATTCAACTGTCAAAACACACATGATTGATATAAGAAATAAACATAAGCTCGTAATGTCTAAATTTTCTTATCAAAAAATTACAAATCCTTTATAGGTACGCATATATAATAAAATTCAACATGATATCTTAGACCTTAACTTTTGTTATTTTTAATCTGTCATATAAAATAAAACTTACTATCGCATTCAAGAGTTTGAAACTTAAATTTTTTGGACTCATTTACATGATTTATATTATATTGTAATAATAAATTATAGTTAAATTTCATTTAAAAAGAAAAGCTGTTGAGTTTCTAGCCGGCTCTTTTTGGCAGACTAGAATAAAGATAGTGGCAGCTTATTATGAGCAATGTTTAAAAAAATGACGATTCTAAAGTGCTTTAAGAAAGTGGTTTTGAATTTTATAATTAAACAGAGCTTGTTTTAAAAATTAGGTTATACCTTAGGTTTTAATGGGTTGTATAAAAAGCGCGCGAATTTCAACATCCAACTGTCAATTTGACGCAGAAAATGGCGCGAAAGTACGTAAATGTTTGCAATTTGAGCAGAACAATGTCATAGTTGGGCCGAGGCTTCGTATGTATTCCCATAAGGCCCGTGGAGCATTCCCACGGGGCCCGGAGACCGCGGCAATAAAGCCGGTGTCGGGAAATGACAGGGCGGCGTTTCTCACACGACTGCCACACTAATTTCAGTGATGTGTACTTTGGATCCGAGATCGGACTGATCCATTCAAGAAAACGGTATACTTGCGACAAATATTCCACCATGAATTCTTCAAGGATTCTTATATTAGTAAAATCATAGACACTACCATACATAACATATAAATTCTTAGAGTAACTTTAGAAAAAAAAAAAACTAAATTGAAAAAAATATTTTCGCTGCTATAATTTAGCGTAATTTTATACAATTAATATTACTTTTTACAACTTATTTTTTTTCTATTTAATTCATTTATGTTTCTGATAATTTCATTAATATCCTTTTCAAATTTAAACAAAAATAAATTATAATTTTTATAATTTATATCACATGTCAACAATTAGGTCCGCAAGACGGATTCCGTACTGCGTATTTTTTTATATCTTTATTTCAACATCGAAATATCTGCGCAACAAAAAAAAATCTAGTGTTACCAATATATTCTTTGTGGCTGTATGACGTTAAAACCTGTGTCCCAAAATAAAAAAAAACAATTTAAATGCAATTTATTATAACAAAACGTTCCAAAGGCGGGCAATGTAATGTCTGTCGCATAATTTGAAAAATGATTTAATTAATATGCAAATCGTACGTTGAGATGCCGTCCGAGATAAACGATCATCTGACGGTGACAACCCTTACGGTCTTCGACTTTTCGCGAACCAAATCGAGTCGCAAGTTTTCACTTACGCACGCTCGAGTAGTTCACATACATTGCTGATTTAATTACAAATTTAATGCGATATAAATAAAGTTGAAAATTGAATAATGAAAAATGAAGGACGCCTCAAAAAAATGTGGTCGCAACTGACAAATTAATTAAGCCGCATGAAAAGGGAATCGATCTGTAGCATCGAGTTATATGCTCGAATAGCCGGCGACCGGACTGTGGCGAGATGGCGCCGACGTTTCATAAGGATTTCTGATTTCGGGGTCTTTGGCCGGCGTGTTTTACTCATTTTTTTAATTCACATCAAATATGATAAGTTCAACGAAAATCGATTTCGATTCTGGCCCCCTTTCGAAACGCCGCGCTATTTTTTTTCAAATTAACATTTATCTCTGCTATAACATCATCATCATTACAGCTAGAACAACCACAGCTGGACAAAGGCCTTCTCCATATATTTCCAGTGGGGCCGTTCACTTCGGTCTGTGATCTCCATTCCAGAACCTTAAGGTTCCAGTGGCCATCTCTTCTGCTCGCTTTATGATCTGCCCACTGTCACATTAACTGACGATTCCTATAAGCTAAGTCTTTCGCCCGTTTACAATTCGCTTAAACTTTTAGAGCAACGAATACAGCCCTCTCTAAGGCTCGTGACTATGAGCGAGAGAGAGAGAGGGAGAGAGAAAAGAAGAATGTGAGATAGTCTGAAGAAAAATAGAGAAATATATGACTGAGATTGTAACAGAAAAAGGGAAAGTATTAAAATGTAAATAGACTTTCGTCCGTCTACAAATCGCTTAAACTTGTAGAGCAATCACGAATATAGCTCTCTCCAAGGTTCGTGACTATGAGCGAGAGAGAGAGAGAGAGAAGAAGAATGTGAGATAGTCTGAAGAAAAATTGAGAAATATATGACTGAGATTGTAACAGAAAAGAGGAAAGTATTAAAATATAAATAGAAGTGAAAAAATTATTGAACGAGGTCACCAATAACGGACCATAAATAAAAAAATTGTCTGTGTGCTTGGAAACGTCGCCGAAATTGAAGGCACCCGAGCCCTTAGTTTGCTACCAACTAAACCCACGTTCGGCATTCCGACCAAAACTTGACTGATCAGGTTACTTTGGTCAGACTAATTAAAGTCACATTAAAATAGTATTTTTATACGAAAATCTAATTAGTAAACTAGTGATCAAAATCAAAATACATAATCTCTCAAAAGTACTCATAGCACTGCTTTAGTTTTTAATTGTAAAAACGACAACATTCCCTATAAATTATTACATAATTACGCGCAGTAACAAATGTAATAATTAAACGAGAGAGTAAAGATTTAAACAGAGATAACGTTTTAAATTTCTCCCTGTCACGTGACAGAGGCGCCATCTTTATCATTTGAATATCCGAACGTATCTTAGATGCGCGGGAAAATAAAGAGCGGTAAACTTACACCGCCTTTTAAATATATAAATCGGAGACAGATGAAGAGGTACCGATAAAGAATTAAAATTAAATAGGAAATCGCTGTGTCCGAATTATGTCATATATCAATAATTTGCGCAATTTAATGATATCCACAATGAAAGGTAAAAATGCGCCGCCATCTTGTTTCGACCGATGTCAAATTCCCTTCGATGCGTAATGTGACATATTAATATATTTTCATTATATCTCGTATTTTAAAATAAAATTATTTAATTAATATCTATAATTGCCATTTATTAACTATAACTCAGTATTTTTTATAAAAACTAATATATTATTTTGAGTGTAAATATTAAAATTTTTGTGAACTAAAGTAATGACTTTAGTTCATCTAATGAGAATGTAGAAAAATAAATTGAAATGTCTAACTATTGACAAATTAAAAATGCTTATAAAATTACAAAAATAAAAGTAAATAATTAGATCTATTAAAGAAAAAAAACTCTGTTTTGGTTACGATTATTATACATATGTCTTGCCCAATAAGCAAAACAACGCACCTGAAATTTCTATTTTGACAATATTTATTTTAATATCTACTACAATTGAAGCAACTTTAAAAGTGTACGATATTTAATATATCACTTAAAGATAAAAATGGAATTAATCTAACGACATAAGAAAAACCACTTTCACCAATATAAGTTTGTCTTGAAAAATCGCTTTATTTTGAAGTTACTGTTAATGTTTTAAAAATATAACTTTATAGCACAGTAAAATATTTCACTTACATACATTGTACAACCAATTAGATATTTATAAAGCATTATAAAAAGATATATATAAATGCATACATTTATACTTTTTTATATTTACAATTACATACTTACACATATTATTACTTCTCAATATTCCCTTTTTTTGTTTTTAAAATCTAATACAATATATTACTTTCGATAAATGTTATATGTATATACATAAATATATATATATATAATAGTATTTTTTTTATTTTTCGAAACTGAAACAGATGCGTTCGGTATTGAGGTAAAAATTTTTTTTTTTTCATCGACATTTAACCTTTTTCGAAGGCATATTCAGCCATTAAAAGTAAATCAAAGCTGGAACAAGAAGCGATATCATAAAAACGACAAATCACCGGACGACATCGGCCCGCGACCGCGACAAGTCAGAGTCTTGTTGGGGATCGTGTTCGATCTAATTTAGAACGGCGAGCGGGCTGATGAGCGGAGCGATAGCGGCCCGGCCGGTACCACGCTGCGTGATTTACTCGCCGGCGCATTCGCCCTTCGCGATCCTATACCGTCGCGCATCTGATTAAATCCGCTGTCATCGGACATACTTTGTACCCGTGTTTAGATACCGCCGAATCTACATTCTCTCTTATAACTTTAATACTTCTTAAATACAGAAAAAGAAACACATACGCACAAACACAACTACATCTTTATTTAATGGAATCAGGCGTTACCTCGCGGAAGTCCATCCTAAGTAAGAAAAGGACCAATATTTTTTTTATGGTCCCTGCTGTTGGGGACCTCTCGTTCCCCTATCTCGTGTGGGACAGGAACTTTTTAATTCTAGTAATTTATTCATATTTTTTTTTATTATTATTATCATTCTTCTCTTTCATATATCATCTTATCTGTCGTACTGTTTCTTTCACTCTACAATTTTCCCAGTCTTTCTCTTTCATTCCATTAGCCATACATTCATCCTCAACCACTACATTCTAGGTTTCCTTACTATTTTATTTTGCAACATTATTTATTGTTCAAATATTTAACACGTATTATTCCTTTTATTTCAGGACCAATATTTAGCCACTTCCGCACAGCGGAGTCTCTCTGTGTTTGGCACTAATCGGTGTAACATAACTCCTGAAGATGCCCCGTGTAGGGGTGAAACACGTGTTGAGTGATTTGGTGGTGGCGGTTGTGTGATTCGCATTGTTTGCCGCATACGCATTTATCAGCGGGCTGGCGGGCGGTGCATTTCATTGCACGACTACCACTGCATGTGCGGAAGTGGCTAAATATTGGTCTTTTTCTCACAACTACATCTTCACAATAGTATATCAATCCATTTCTTACACAAATAAATATAGTTGGAGTGTCTGTTTGTGATATTTAAATAACCTCATTTTACTACATGAATATGAGTAGATGTACAGTTTTGTCACCAAATTTCATTTTTTGTCTGTATGTTTGTTGGTGTCGGCTAATCTTCGAAATGACTGAACCGATTTTAACTTATACTGGTAGATAGCTGATATAATTAGGTATAACTTAGACTACTTTTATTTTAAAAATATTGGCGTAATAGAAAACTAAATATTTTGTCTTACATTTCATACGGACAAAGTCGCGGGCTCAAGTAGCATGAAATATTATTGTAATAAAAAAAATATCATTATTTCATTATATATATCTTACATGAAATTATTGCTATAAATGTGGTTACTTATAAATTTAGTGATGAGTAAATATTTCATATTACCAAAGATTCGTTCTCCCATTCGTAATATTTTTAAATTTAGATATTTTTTTTATTAATCATTATTGTACGTTATGAGAGGAATTTTAAAAATTTTATATAAACTTAAACCAAACCTAGCTCTGTTATAACAGCTTTATTCGACTTGAAATATAGTTCTGAGATTTTAAGCCTGTAAAAGATTCAAACACATTTTTTAAAGTAATCATTTTTATTACTGATTTTAAAAATGAATAGTCAAAAGATGTAGTGTTATTTTTATTAACATTGTAAAGAGTGAATAATCTAACTATACAACGTTTGAATGTCCAATAAAAACATTGTGTACCAACATATCGCAATCCCGTAGTTTTCAAACTGTAAAATTAACACGCAACAAGTAAATAAACAACACGAAATAAATTAGCATTCTACAGCGAGCATGAAGGCATAAATCGCGCTGAGGAGCCCGGAGCCTATCGTATTTTCCTTTATAACATAATCTGTAGCATCTCAACGATTTATCCCAGACCCTTGGCTCGTTGGGAGCGACGCTGAGAGATGTCAACGCACTCAACTGCATCATTGATGCAGAGTTATGGAGATAAAGGAATAACGGTTAATACTACTCTCTAAACTAACAAACTTAAACATATTTAAAATCACATAAAATTGTTGAACACAAAAATCATTTAATTTCATCCTGTGATAAAGACAATAAAGTACTTTCGCGTTAAAACTGATATAAATTATAATAAACCGTACATCTATCCACGATCAATCCAATCTATTCCAATTAGCAATTAGATTTAAAAGTATACCTTCTAAATAGATCACCGTAATGTTGACTTAATTAAAAATAGTTTTATTTACTTCATTGATTCTACTTTTATTCAAAAAGGATCATTTACAATAACTACTACTCATATCTTGTCATAATAATTCGACAATATTTTTATAAATATCATTGATTCTATTTTTATTCGAATAGGATAATTTATGATGACTACTCGTGCCTTTTGATAAAAAAAATCCGAAATAATATTGTTTACTTCACTGATTCTATTTTTATTCATATAGGATCATTAATAAAGACTAATTATATCTTGTTATAAGATAAATTCCACAAGTACAAATTCAAACTAGAATCTAATTGAACTTCTTTACTACTCAAACTGTTGTAAACAGTGACTTTATAAGAATGCAAGAAGAATCCAATTTGATAGAAAGTCTTATTAGATTGAGCTTTTCTACTATGGTAATCTTCAAGTTAGAATTCATAGGAGAATATCCCGAAATAGAGAAACACACTGTACCTAAACTACACCCAGGTTCATAAACTCTCTCATTAACCCAGGCACAAAGGTGGGTTCAAAGACGCTAACTATCCACGTGGCTCAGAGACTAAGAGCAGGGCGATCAACGTTGTCCTTCGAACAAACACCCTCGGACTGTATAACAGTGTCCATCTTGCATTGGTAGCAATACCAGGTTCCATCGCAAAGTTCATCGGTGTAACGAATACGGCAACCACCGCAAAGATACTGGCACACAACCTGAGGACGCCAATATGGAGTAATGAGGAAGTGGTACCTGAAACCGTAATGTTAAAAACTGGACATTGTTAGGGCTTGAAAAACAAACAAGACAACAATAACAAATAATCATAATCAGTTCACTTGAATATAGCTTAAGATTTAAGTTAGGAGTTTAAAGTCATTAAACAATGTGACATGCAGAAACGTGATAAAAAAAATACAAAAATATTAAACGTAATTGTAAAAACAAAGGCATGGACGCTTTTGTCTGTGAAATACAGATTCAATAAATAAAAAAAAGTAAAATTACGATAATTTCAAACGTATAACCTTAGAAGAACTGACAACAAAGTAAGTAGTAATTATTTTACATTGAATTTTACAATTCTCATTGTATAGTAGTGAACCTATTTCTTTATTATTATAAAGGTAACTTAAACATCCTTCACTACTGTTATAGAATTTTTAAGATGTTTTTTATTAAACTTAACTTTACATACTAGAATTCAGTTTATGAAAACTCGTTGCATGTAACTACAGTACAAATAATTAGTTATTTAGTAATGTATTTATACATATCAGCCGTTAGATGCCGACTGCAAAGTCCAAGCCCTCCCAAAGTGCACAGTGACCAAACTGAGAATTGCGATTGTAATTCGCGGGTTCAATTCCCGGAATATAGTCTAATAATTCAAACTTTATGCATTAATTATATAGTATTACCACTGTTCACAAGTAGGTTTCCAGAGGATGAGCAGCAGCGTCGTCTGCGTACCATAATACCACACTGCAATCGCTAATACGCCAGACAAACATGGCGATTATGGTATATCCCCCATAGATATCTTTGTGGAAGTCCTATTCCTTGCAGTGGGTGTCTATGTGCTGAAACGACGATTTGGATATCTAATATATAAAATTCTCGTGTCACGGTGTTCGAACTTGAACTCCTCTGAAACGGCTTGACCGATTTTTACCAAATTTTATATGCGTATTCAGTAGATCTGAGAATCGGCTACTATCTATTTTTCATACCCCTTAGTGATAAGAGTGGTCCACCCCTAAATTTTATTTTTAATTTTTTAGACAATTTTTTTGGTTTTTATTTTATTATGATACAGCATATAAAAATACATACAACCCTAAATTTTTACCCCTCTACGATTAACCCTTATTTTTAAATTGAAAATTAAAAATATTTTGTTTGGCAAAACAACGTTTGCGGGATCAGCTAGCAGTAATATACATATATCTGTATTAATATATGTGCTTCAACGTCTTATATTTAATGTAGCATTCTTGAAATATATTTCAGATTACGAATATAAAAATAAACGTATGTTTCCTTTCCAACAGAAGTCTCTCTTAAGTAATAACACTATATCCATGTAAGAGCACCATTTCAACGATTTACTGCTAATCGGTTGGCAAATCCACCGCCGTCGCTTTGTTAGTGATATTAAGACTTGTAGCAGATTTTACATTTCGCATTAACGTTGACAACATTAATGTTCTTTCATTATAAATAATTTGCGAAGATACAGAAGTATTTTTACGACCATAATTGCATCTTATAGTATGATAAAAGATATTTGCAATATATACTACAATTATACTTAATAATATAGTACAATTGCAATAATCTTTAAGTTTTTATAGTCAATACGAAAGGTATTGTCATGGTTTATTTATGTATTTATCTATTTAACATATTATACAACTTATGTAGAACTACGAACATAACTCCAGTGGTATTCTCTACCAGTTAAACCTTTGGAATAGTGCATGGATAAATGCAGATAGATGAAACAACATAATATAAAAGAGAAAGAAAAGAAAAATTTAAAATAAGAAGGAAGTAATCACTAAGATTTAAAACACCTTAGATAAATATATTAATGTATATCACTTTCTATAATTATATATAAATATTTAAATATCTACATAAACTATTTATTTTACTGTAATAAATAATAAAATACAATTATCGTGCGGACTCCGTCGGCTTGTCGAACGACAGCTCTAAAACCTTCGCTTTGAATGCGCAACGATTCCTGATCATCCTGATATCAAGGGGGAGCGTGTTCCAGGGTAGAATAGTTTGAATTGCGAAGAAGTGAGTAAATAAGGTATTATGGGAGGACATCTAAGTAGACGATTGCTTGAGGAACATAGTGTTTTTTCGTGTATGTATTAGTATGTGCATCACACAGAATAATAATTATGTTGCGCGGTATAACTCTTCTTGTGTTTGACAGCTGTCATCCTGACAGAACGTCATAGCGAGAATAAAAGTTTAGGCGTATAATTAAAAAAAAAAACGGAATTTTGTAAATTTTCTATGAGCGCAATATTTTATCGCAAACTTAGCCAATAACATGCGCCGTGGTCCTCGAAATTAACAACTAAATGACTGATTGGAAAACGGCCGATGTCACGGCATATTAACACTGAATTGGGTTTCTGTGGCGATTTTCAGTTGCGCACTTATTTATGTGGAACGATAAGAGCGGCCATATTGAGTTTGCGAACCGCGCCATTCCGCTCCTCGGTTAGGTGATTGACAATTGTTTTTTTTTTTAATTATTATTCTCTTTAAGCGTTCACACATATACCATTCGCCATCTAAATTCATTGCTCAACTCGTTTAGTATATATAATATTTCTTACAAACATATTTACGTATTGATTTTTTATCTTCATTTATTTAAACTAATTTATTACATGTTCCACGTTCTATGTTTTGATTATCAGTTTTACATTTAATTACATAATACGTTTTAAATTATTTTTTTATGATTGAAAAATACAATAAATAATATTTTTTATTATCTTTATTATTAGATAACATTGTTAATGAACCATAACTTTAACCCAACGAAGAAACGTTTCATGTTCGTTTTTATTTTATTTTTTAATTACTATACAATGTTAAATTTGATTTTTAAGATAAAAATGGATTGTTATCTTTTGCTCTGAAGTTAAAAATTTCTTAATAAGAAATATTTAAATATTTATGTAAATCTTCATTAAAATAATTTTTAATTTGAATTCCAGTTTAACATTACATAATCCCTACTGATTTCTTCCTAAAACCTATTATTGAGTTTTTAAAATTAAAGGTTATGTATATTACATAAAGAAGGACATAAGAACTTTAGGCATGACGTCCACAGCTGGGCGTGGACCTCCCATAGATTTCCAATAGACCCGGCCTGCATTTAACGTCTAACTATCTTTACTATATTACTACATTACTATTCGACTTCCTATATTTTCTTTCGTTTATTCATACATAAATATTCCAAATGATTTATTAATATTGATTAAGAAATAAATGTAATGTATAATTCTATTTTCATTTACACTTTGATGCGTAAGACATTTGTGTAATTAAGTTTTCTATTTTCAGATGAATCAGAAGTGTAAAGTGTGTGGCGAGCCGGCGGCGGGTTTCCATTTCGGCGCCTTCACCTGCGAAGGTTGTAAGGTAATAAAAAAAAACATTATTTATTTAAACACTAAAGTGTACAACAGTTTATTGAATTATTTAAGTAATTACTCAACAAGTGCAACATACAGATCTACATTAAATACAGAAAAACAATATATATATATATGTTCTAATTCGAAATTTCAAATAACTGTTACATATACATTTTGTGTCATTGTGATTTTCTAATAAGAACAAAGCTAATAATGAAAATGTTTTTGAGCGATCTTTTTACTCTTTTTCTGTTTATTTTTTTGAATATGCATTTTGAATTATATAAATGGTAGTCTGATAATGTTTTGGGGAGTTTTATTAAAACAATTTAAATCCGAAAATCTATCGAAACTTTTGTATTGGAAGATTTTTAAGATACCTTGTAAATATACTATGGACGCTCTCAATTTTTTACAATTTATTATAATTATTATAAACGTAACAGTTAGCGAATAAAAGATAAAAAATATTGTTGTTATAATAACGGCTAAGGAATAGGAAACGGGAAATTTGAACGGTTTAGCCGATTCCGGGGCTTTCCACCAAGCGTATCAAGGTTGTGTGTTTTACACTAAAGGCTCGTGTATATAAACATAAAAAATTATTCCTTTTATCGCATTTCTGTAATTTTTTCTTCTTTTTTATTTATTAAATCTATATACATACAGGCATTAGCGTGCGTGCCTTTGTTTTTACTTTAACAGTTAATATTTTCGTATTAAAAAAAAAAAACTTTTTTTCTTTCATTGGTTTGTATTATATTAACCTATTATATGGGAATTTTACTATTTTTTTATATGTGAAATTTAATAAATATTTTTTTGGAATTTTAAATTTATTATCCGTTTCAAGTTCTCTAACATTATCTTATGAGTTATAAAAAGTAAAATTTAGTAAAAAAAAAAAACTTTTTTATCTATACTCTTAAGGCTAATCTATCATTCAATGGTTTACATTCGTAATGCAATCAATTAACAAAAGTTTGTTAGGTAGACGGCCGAATCGAATTTCCCTGATTGAACACTACGATTCGTGAAATACTTTTTTTAACTGCCATTGTAGTCGTTAATTGGGTTATTTCGACTCTATAGTACTGTGAATAGTGTGTAAATAGTACAAAATATTTGTTTTTACCTTCCACATTTCCTTAAATTATAAGCGTAGGTGTCTTCTAGCTCTTCTACCTTCTAGATTTCCGACAACTGTTAGCATTAGCGTTTTCTAGCCCTTTTACTTTCTATATTTCCGACAACTACAAGCGTAGACGTCATCTACATCTACTACCTTCTACATTTCCGACAACTATAAGCGTGTCTGTCAGCCCTTCTACATTTCTGACTTGAAAGCGTAGGCGTCTTCTAATCCTTTTATATTCTGTATTTCCGACAACAGTACGCGTAGACGTCTTCGAGACCTTTACCTTCTACGTTTCCGACAACTACAAGCGTAGGCGTCATCTAGACCTACTAACTTCTACATTTCCGACAACTATAAGCGTGCCTGTTAGCCCTTTTACATTTCTGACTTGAAAGCGTAGGCGTCTTCTAGCCCTTTTACATTCTGTATTTCCGACAACAGTAAGCGTAGACGTCTTCTAGACCTACTACCTTGTACATTTCCGACAACTATAAGCGTGCCTGTTAGCCCTTCTACATTTCTGACTTAAAAGCGTAGGCATCTTCTAGCCCTTTTACTTTCTATATTTCCGACAACAGTAAGCGTAGGCGTCTTCGGAGCCTTTACCTTCTACGTTTCTGAGATTTACTTTTAATTATTTTCCTTCTTCTTCTTCTCGAGTCTTGACCTCCTCAACAATGCTGTTCCACCTCGCTCTATTCTTCGCCGTTTTTTGCCAAGATGTCTTATTTCCGATACTCTTTAGATCTTCCTCTACACTATCTTCTCCCGGGTCTTCCTCAGAGACTTTTTTGTTGCGGAGTTATATTTGAGATGGTCTTAACAGCTCTAGTTCGTTGTGACTTGCAGAACATGACAACCGTTTTGTTTTAAATCAAATCGTTTAACTGGTTTATCCTTTACACAATACACAGTTATCTTCTCGTGTCTGATCAAACAATTGTTTTCTAGATTCAATTTATTTGTTAAATTTAAATTTTCAATCAGCAATTTAGGTGATTTTTTTGTTATCGTCGATAAGGTGTTTCTGTTTATAATTTTTAAAAGGTGTCTATTGGAAAATAAAGAATGTATTACTAGACGGTTCTAGTAAACTAGGGTCACAACACGAATACATTCGAAATTAGAGAAACATCGCGTGCAGACACAGAGATAATCAGATACATTATATTTTTAAACAGTGTCAAATAAAGTTCATCTTAATTTTAAAACACTATGCGCCCGTCACGGGAATATCGCGGTACAAGGCAAAAACAATGTAGTGTTTTTGCTGTATTGTTTGCTTAATAGAATGATTACAGTACCATTAATTGTGATTAAAGAAAGATTTTATGACGTAAATGCATCTACATCTGCATTCTATTAAGAAATAATAAAGATATTGTATCGTTAACACAATTTTACAGATGTCAAGACCAACAGAAAGTTTTACGACTATCTTATTTTAATAGAATAAGGCGTTATTTCGCGGAAGTCAATCCTAAGTAAGAAAGGAACTAATATATAGCTACTTCCGCTATGGAGCGGTAGTCGTGCAATAAATTGCACCGCCCGCCAGCCCGCTGATAAATGCGCGTGCGGTAAACAATGCAAAACATCGAGTTTGGCACTGGTCGGTCTAACATCTTCTGAGGATGCCCCGTGGAGGGGTGAAACACTTGTAGAATAGATTAACGGTGGTAGTTGTGTTTTATCAGTGGGCTGGCGGGCGATGCACTTCATTGCACGACTACTGCTGCATAGCGGAAGTAGCTATATATTAGTTCTTTTCTTAACTATCTTATTGTCAAAGTACACTGTAGACTGATGGTACCTAAAAGGTCCTGGGGGTAACGCGACGGTAGACGCGGTGTGGATAGGTCTTCCGTAAGGTAGATTGCCTTTACAGTCAAGGTGGCAAGAAGTTGCTGAATGCGAACAGTGATGTTCTAGACATGGCAATGGGCGCCTATTGCTTGATATGATGACGACGTGATGATAAGATTCATCATCAAACAATAATAAACTGTTCCAAATTTTCTGCAGTTAGTGTGAAACGAAGCTAAATATCCTTTTAACCGGTGATCGTAATTAAATGGCGTTAATTGCTTTTAATTCCGATTTTAAATCCTTGCTGCCAAATGCAAAAGATCATTGTAAATTAGTCTTTATGTGTATTGAAATAAAGAAAAAAGAAACTGTAAGAACGTGTTTGCTTGTCCTGTGTCCGGGAGATATGCGTCGTTAATTCGACCGGCACGCTATAAGTCCGGTACAAATTTTTTTCTCGATTCGAATCGAATATTTTGTTGATTTCTCGATTTATCGATTCACTGTTACCTATATTATTCATATACAATTTAGTTTTTTTAACAAACACGTATGTACTTAAACATTACTCAAGACATTTATTTCTGTATAACCTGACTTAGATAAGAAACAGTACATAAGAGATACGATTACGTAATTTTAACAAATTTGACATTCTGGATGTATGATATCATCGCTCATCATATTTCTAGAACATTCTAAAACTTTAAACAGATCGAAAATACAAGTCTTATATTACTTATACGTAAAAATCAAAACTATAAGTAGAAATATATCTCCAATGTGCAGTGAAAGCCTACAGATTAAATTTTTCACACTTTAGTAAGTATAACAATGTTGCCACGGACAAAGAAAGAAAAATTTGTAAAGAAATTTGTGGGTAGTCAAATATTTTTGGTTCAGTCAAAAACCTACAATATTTAGTACATGTGCCCATACCATGCCCGCGGTGGATATCTACTCTCCATAAATATAACAATAGAATTTGTCCAATTATTTCCGAGATATAAAATACCTGAAATGTGACATTTAATATCCCGAGAAGGTCGCCCAGCATTGTTAGTTATAATATAGAGACATAAGTAAACGATATCTTTCGCAAAGCAGTCATAAATACACTACACCAGAGTTTCCCAAATTTTTTTGTGTCGTAGACCCCTTGCCATGTTTTTCCGTGTTGGGTAGACCCCCTACTTACCTGATATTGATTTTCTGTAAATTTCTAACTATAGTGAAGTTATCCACTATCGTGGACCCCCATTTTCATTTCATGGACCCCCAAAATTTTTTTTCGCTGACGTAGACCCCTTGCAGGTTGTCATAGACTCCTAGGAGTCGATATAGACCACTTTGGGAATCACTGCACTACACTCTACACACGTATACATTCCGGTAGAGTAAAACTAAAATAACGATCCTGTAAATTTTTAACCTTCCAAAACCTTCAGTGTCGTAAACTTAATTTAGATGAAACTGTAAAAGCCTTCGAGCTAGCAGCAATTTTACCAACTATTTTGTGTAAAGCCTCACCATAGCCTTTCTATAATTACGCCCCTTATGTAACATTCATATTTATTTACATTAAAGAAAAAACGTTACACTAGTGCCCAATTTCGGGTTGTGCCCCTTAATAATAATATTGCCAGGCGTCACGTTCAGAAACACTGGTCTACATAAGAAAAGGACCAATATTTAGCCACTTCCGCAATTGCAGTGGTAGTCGTGCAACAAAGTGCACCGCCCGCCAGCCCGCTGATAAATGCGTATGAGAGTCCTTATTGACTCTGTGTTTGGCACTAATCGGTGTTACATAACTCCTGAAGATGCCCCGTGGAGGGGCGAAACACGTGTTGAGTTATTTGACAGTGACGGTTGTGTAATTCGCTTTGTTTGCCTCGTCTTAATAATAACAATAAAAAAGTTTCAAATTCAAATACAAGTCCCAATTACGTATCATAATAATTACTCGATAGCAATTCAATTAAAGCTAAATCCGTTAAGATAGAAAAAAAACATTATCGATAGAAATCTGTGATTTGAAATTGATTAACCCAATCGCTATGTAAACACCGAATAAGGTCGGTCCAAATGAATCGTATTGTTTCAAATTCGCTCCGCATTGCGCTAGGGCAATTTGCATCAAGTGAAACAGAACAACGGGCACAATGGCTTGCGCAAGAGGGAGGAGAACTGTCGCAGGATGTTGCCGAGGCACTCCGACCTCTTGTAATATCCGATATCAATTGACATGAATTAAAATGTAATAAAGATTCCATTTTTAAAACCTTCATATATCTCATTGTTATAATGGAACTACTATTTCAAAATGTTGCATCATTTTTGGCTATCTACAGTAGCATAAATATGATCAGTTCTATCAAACTTATTTAGGTACAACTAAATAAATTGCATTTTTTCCATCAATGTAAACACATCTTTATGTTGTTTTAACTAGTCAATGGAATTATGGTTGCATTTTCTAGTATCACGCATATATATTTACTGTCCAGAAAATACAGTACAGTCATGATCTAAGAATAGTTAGTCATTAATAAATTAGGATGACGTGATATATATATATATACAAAATTAATAATTTACGACGTTATAGTTCACGGGAAATAGTTGGATGCTCAGAACAAGAACGGTCGTCGTGACGATTTTTGGGAAAAGCCTATACCTTGCAATGGGCGATCATAAACTGAAACAAATGACAATTGTTTTAAACAAAGTATTGTGGTCATAGTGCCTACTAATACACGGATATAAATGATAAAAATTAGACTAAATAAATTCGACCTGATTGAAGTAACACTTGAAGTTGAAGTAAACCTTTGTTCTATATTTGCAAATGTTTCTAAATCACAGTTACAACGCACTCAATTGACATAGATCACAAATTTATAGCCTTGTACATTTGAATCGATTTTTTCACGATTGCAAATAAACAAGCGGATTGGTTTAATAGGACTATCTGTTTGTATAGGTCAATATATTTCGTATGTAGCTTATTCAGACAGCGTGCGCGCACGTATCCTTGACTTTGTGCCAATTGCGATCGCATCAGTCTGTCGTGAGCCTTTTAAATGGTGTCATTAGTCACGGCTTGGCACGCTCCCGACTATTTGTGACTCGCTAACTATCCAACTTGAGACCTCAATACGATTGCTAATTTCTTGATTACCCTCGTAGTATAAACACGTCACTCGTACTTGTTGATTCAATTAAATATTAACTAAAATAATATGACTTTTAATTTTATTTAATGTGAAAATATTTCATATACAATATATCGAAGAATAGTTAGTTATAAGAGTGAAAAATCGTCACTGGCATATATAAATTCATATAGATTTCAAACTTAAACTGAAAGAAAGAGTGTAAGGCAAAGTATTTGCCTTGTGGTACACCTTTTAATAAACTAGCTTAACAAAATTTTCTTTTAAGATAAAAATAACTCCTCATAAATATTTGTAAACCGAAGGCTTTTAGGGACAAAAGGTTCTTGAATGGTGACCACGAGACGGTAGAGACGTTGATTGTCCCCCACTAGGTCAAGGCAGCAGGAAGTCGCTGGATGTGAACAACGGCAGGCATTACAGTGAGCGTATATCACCTGATATGGTGATGATACGATGATAAAATTGTCGTGCACTTTGTTGCACGACTGCCACTGCATGTGCGGAAGTGGCTAAATATTGGTCCTTTTCTTACATATGTAATTGTTATCATTTATGCCATACGTTCACAGTTGGACATAGAACTTAGTTATTCGTTTCCAATAGAAACTGTAGAAAGTTGCCTGCATCCAATATATTCTAACGAACTTAACCATGAAATAATTCTTCTATCTATATTGTGGTAGACTAAACTGAATACTGGCAGTTTGAAAATTTAAATTAAGAACTATCGAAATTATCACAACGATAAACATCGGTTACAACAATAGGGCAACGCGAAAGATCGGTCATGGCTTTTGAATCTGTAACGAAGCGTTGGAAAACGAGAGCGTTACTCGATTCGAAGTCCGTAAAATCACCGGCTGCGAAACATCGAAAGGTTTCCAAATAATAAAAAAAAAAACATAAACAATACTCAATTTGATTGATGTTGTTAAAAGTTAGCTAACACACTTGTACTCAGTACACTAGCTTCATCCGCGACTTTAAGTTTGGACCTCTCGTAATTATAAATTGAAAGATGTCAGCAGAAGGAAGTCCAATTTTTTATTAACTTCCATTGCATTCTTAAGTTCTTTTTATACTTTGCGTATGTGATCCAAAATGCACATATATATGTATATAAATATACCAGGATTCGTTGACATAATTAAGGCTGCATGGAGATTTTTAGAGATGACCTGTCCCTTGCAGTGGAGATCCATCGTCTGAAAAGAAGATATAACATAATATAGAGTGAGATAGAGTGGCCATCGTAAGATGAAAAGAAACATGCTTCACATTAAATTATCTGACAAGGACAACAATATTAATATCGAGAAAAAAACTACTACAATTGATGTGAGGAAATGAGTGAGACTACTCACGTGACATTGAACAGAACACGTCTGCAAGAACAACACCAGTCGGGCAAACAGAGTGGATGCCAAAGAACAGTCAAGAAGAAGAGGATGACCAAATAAAAGGTGGAACGAAACCTTTAGCCAGAAGAGGACCCTTATGACTGCGAGAGGCATGGAATCGTGATGAATGGAGGAGTTCAGGGAAGGCCTATGCCAAAGAGACTACTATTACTTAGGAGTAAAAATGAAAGCCATTTTTATTTTTCTTTATTTGTGCAAGTTCATTGATTAGAGGTATAAAAGTTTTATTATATCCAAACATTCCATTTTAAGCAGTGTTTCCAACGTGGAGCCCACGCCCCACAGTGGACTATTTCGATTGTTAAATGGGGCAGTTTGAAATTTGACTCAATACGAATTTAACCCTTTCGCTTCACAATGGAACAGAACACATGTCTGGCTAAAATATTCACTTGGCACGAGGGATTCTCAGAGCACCTTTACAGGTTTAAACTCAAAGGGAGTACTTCGAATATCTGTGACCCAGCAGTGGACCAGACTGTGGTGCAAGCAAGTTACTTGCTGTCCCGTATATGGAGAGCTTAGAGTGGCTTGCAAAGTGAAAATGGGGTGCGGCAACATCGCTTCCCTTTTGAAAGAGCAGATCCGCCACATTTTCTTGCGGTTTTGTTACAGGGTGGTGGGTGACGTAATTAGAGATAACAAAACCTTATAACAGGTAGTATGGCAAGGGATGGAAGGCGATGCGTGCATGTAATGTAGAATATATGCTAAACGATAGAGAATATGAAGGATGAAAGAGTGAATAAAGAGAGAAATTGTGAAGGATGAGAGATGGAATAAAGAGAGAAATTTTGCAAGATGAAAGAGGGAATAAAAAAAGAAATTGTGAAGAATGAGAGAGGGAATAAAGAGAGAAATTGTAAAGGATGAAAGAGGGAATAAAGAGAGAAATTGTGAAGGATGAGAAAGGGAATAAAGAGAGAAATTGTGTAGGATGAGAGAGGGAAGGTGAAAGTTGGAGGGTGTATATCCCTGTACCGAAAACAAGATGCGATAAAATAGTATTTTTAAAATAAAAAACATACACTATAAATAGGGGACTAAGATTAGGCATGGAGGTAAATAGTTTGAAAACACTGATTTAAAGTAATCACTATGAATCATGTTTTATTAATTTATTTGCGATAAATGCTCCTTGTCAAGTTATATACTCCTAGCAGAACAAACTCGGAAACACTTTTTCTTACTATATCATTACAGTTTTTTTTATTCTGAAATCATTTATTTTTAATTGACAGCAATTGATCTATAAATTATACACACCATTATATCTTTTACATATAATCATCCTGTATATGACATTGACAAATCATAGTGGAATTTTTTTTTTAAATTACTTTTATATTTCATTGTCGTATAAAAAGCAATAATCAGTTGGATATCTTGGGAACCTGAACTACAAACGGTGTAATAGTGAGCGGTCATTGAGGAAGCGACAAAAACGTGTGAAGGTGTATCAATTGCCCTGCTCCAATTACGGTGCCCCAGCGATCCCCACCACACGCTTCAGCATATACGTTCACACATCATTAGTATCAAATGCAAGATGCTATATGGAATTAGAAAAGCCTTTTTTGTGCAATCGAACATAGAAAGCATATTTCTCGACCTTATTTTGTCTAGAAAAAACAAATTTCACTTTTCAGTTCGAAGATAAATTGTTAAACAAGTACTAGAAACCATTTAGGTTACTAAAACAAAACGTTAGGTTAGGATTATTAAAAATTGAGTGGAATGATTTAATAAAAAAGTAAATATACATTATAAATACAAACACGATGCATTTAAAAAATTAAACACGTTAATTTTGAATTAAACTGAAAATCTTTTGTTGTATTATATTGTTATGATAATTTTAAACAACCAGAATATGTTCTGGTTGTTTAAAATTGACAGACGTCCTCTGTTTTAGCTATGAATAATCATTTCGAAATTAATAAAAAGGCAATTCAAAACCGTAGTGTTTATTTTAATGCAATCAATTATATTTTCGTATACGTAACTAAAAGTGGAACATTGCAAGGTATATAGATAAAAGATGGACGTTGGAGATGGATATATGATGAGAGAAGTCAAAGGTAAAACGGTCGAAATTTCGCAACAGCCCGAGGTGATGTCATGTCACCACCGAAACATCAGCGGTGACCATCGACTCTGTTCGCACGGTCGCTCGACACGAATTATATTCCTATTGGGAGCATACCCAAATTGCTACACGGCACGCGAACTTAAAACAACTCCACGGATATTTTTTGAGAACGTGAAATAAGGATGCACTATTTCATATCGATAATCGATGTCTTAAATCGATTTAAAATTTCAAGTTAAAAAAAAAAAAAACATTTTCTATCACAAATATATAGCTGGTGGACGACAGCAAGTATTTTTGTCTTACCTTACACTACTTAACTAAGTACTGTCCAAGTAACAAATTTTGCAGGTACTAAGAAACAGTACATAGAGGGCGCTTAGCCTGATGCTTCTATTAATGTAGCGAATCTCGAAGGTTCTAGAAGTTTTGGCTCAAGTTTCCTACATACAAAAGTTTCAATAGATTTTGTGGCTCAAGCTCTTGGATCGTAAAAGCGGAGCCTTCATGGAGTAACTAAGTCTAAGGTTCCCCCTTTGATACAACCTTCGGTAGAGTTGTCACTCGTTGATGAACAGATGTCTCTACCGCTCAATATTCGTTCATATTAAATCATTGATTTTGTTACTTGTATACGTAAAAAATACCAGAAAAATCCAAATGGAACTAGTATCAAATAATCTATAATGGTATATATGACAAGATGCGTAGACAAACAAAAGTAACCGATATAGCCCAACGGATTAGCTAGGTGAAGTCACTTATACTCGGAATGCTGCTGTTCCTAAAAGAGTTCATGAACCCCAAGAGCAGCACAGGACATCCAATCACAACACAAGGAGCTGGATATAGGCCGCTTCCCACCAGTCGTGTTGGAAATTTATGAAGAAGGCCTGTGTTTAGCTGTGAGAGTTCTAAGGCTTAAATTATGATGATGAAACAACAGCTGCAAGAGTTTTAGCATCCCAATTGGAGAATAGCACACGACAAATTTAATCGATGATACGTATCGATGTATTGTAAACCATCTCGATTAAGTATGTTGTTCAGTATCTACCCTGTTCTTCTCAGAAGATCAACATTCTTAACTCAATCCGTGACTGAATAAACTGGTATTTTCACGTTAAAATCGGTAAAAAAAAGGTTTTAGGTAGGGCTTTTAAGGTAAACGGTTTTTTAAACGGTTTTATTTGATACCCATATTGTGGTGGTTGTGGAAAAACATGTACCTAGTCCGCCATATTGGAACGGCGTTAATCTTGAATTTTAAATTTTGACATAATCATCGTGTTTTACTAGTGTAGCCCTTTCATTTGATACCCATATTGAGGGGGTTAAGGAAAAATACGTAATTCGCATTTAGTATCGGCGGCCATCTTAGATTTATAATGATATTGATTTTATTACATTGTATTGTCATCTAAATTAAATGTGTGTACCAAATTTCAGATCAATCTGACAACGGGAAGGTGCTTAAATTTCGATTTCTAATTTTGATCCAAATAAATTCCGTACGGGTCGAACCAAATGAAACCGTTTAAATAAAAATATCGATATTAATATCGATATATTCACAACACTAGCGCAAAACGTTTCGTAACACTGGCCAGCAATAAATCATCTCTACTAATTTGTTTTTAAAAGTTTAAGGAGGATCGTTTGCGTATTGTTCGAGTGGACAAAGACAGTGGCGCCGTGCCGCCATTGTGCGGCACGTAAAGAGCCGCCGACGCCATCCGCAATTTGTCAACCGCGGTAGCGGGAGAAAATAAAAGTGTTGCCATTAGCGAGACGCAAATTAATTGGATTGTTGCCATATAATTAATCGGAACTATTTAAAGCTCCGAACGCCGATTAAATACGTAATTAGATATTTTACTGCAAGGCTTCGTAGTGGATTGAATTAATTTAAACCATATAATAGTCTATAAGGGACATACAAGAGATGTCCTTCGGAATAGCGGTGATGTTGTTTTGCTATTAAAAATATTAACACCATCCCGTATAAATTTATATATACCTTTTTTTTGCTTTCGGGGGGGAAATCTTTCGAACGTCCAAGATGCCTCGCCTCTGGGGGGTGGACAGGGGTATGTGGGGTACCTTTCGAACTGATTGAGTCATCTCCATTTCTTTATAGAACTACTAGGCGCAGGCAAAAGTTTCATCCATACGTTGTTGACATACCAAAAAGTCGAATTAAACGTTTTGACGGCTCATTTTTGGTGAAAGTCCCCAAGATTTGGAACGACCTGCCTGGGTCTATTTTCCTGATGGGTTTAACTCTGGAGCCTTTAAGAGTAGAGTGAACAGGTTTCTTTTGGATGGGCGTGTACTACCTTCGTCTTCATCTACACTTTCCATCAGGTGAAATAGAAGTCAGACATCTATTGCATTACAACTAACTGTAAGAAAAAGCGTTTTAAAAATTCAGATATTACAAATTATAATAAATTTATGTTTACTTTCTATCCATGCAGATTTTATAATGCTAAAATTTATTAGCCTGTCATATTCCACTAGAGAAAATAAATTAACGTGTGATATTTGAAAATGATCACATTATACAGAGTGATTGTTAATTTGTGTAAAAACTTTTAAGCTTTTGCTGACTAATGATCTAATAATCACCCTGTATTTGTACCAAAAGTATTATCATGTTTTTTAAAAATATAAACTATGGACTATACCCTTCTTGTTACCTTTAACGATTACAGAAGACATATTGAATGACAGCCTAGAAGTTCTTAGTGGAGGGTATGCCAGTTTATTTCATAAGGCGTCTATCTAAGTGATCTAAAAACTTTTCGGTCTACTAATCCAGTGAAAATAACTTATGTAACGCCTACACTAAAACTAGCTAGAGAGCCTTCGAGTTAGGTTACTTGATGAGGTCTAGTATAAAAGCCTTAAGCACTCATATAGTAAATGCCAACTGACAGAATTTGTCAATGACAGATAAAAAAAATTCTGCGTTTTAAATTTCGAATTAAATGATTTATTGTTAAAAAGTGATTTGTCAATAAATATTCTTATCTGTTTTAATGCCTAAATTAAAAGTTCATTAAGAAAATTAAAATTTTTGACACATTATGTATTTATATAAATTATAGTTCTTTTATCATCATGATCTATAATTAATATCTTTAAATGAAAGAATGTAGATATATAAATATATTATGATATACTGTTCTTAATTAATATTTCTCATATACATATATAATACTATTTTAAAAATCACTGTAAATTCTTATAATGCAAATAAATTTGAATGTCCCATTGTCTATAGTAATATACAAAATTTATTAGACTTTTTATTTGTGTCTACATACATTTATGTATACATTTTGTATGTTAATTAAAGAAATATCATAACGCACATAGGTGTAGCATAGCGGAAGTGTGGACTGAGACATGCGATCGTGAGTCGCAGATTCGATTCCCGTGATAACAAACCCACCGGCTAAGCGTGGCGATTATGTTATATTCCTCCATAAATATTTATGGGAGAGAACCATGCTTTATTGTGGGTGTCTATGGGTTGAAACGAAGACGATACAGAAGAACATTTGATCTTCGGGTAATTTCAGACCAAATATCACAGAGAGATTTTAACGCTGCAAATAAATAGTTATAAATAGTAATAAATGTGTCTATATTGTCGTATATGTTCATAAACAATATTTATAAGAACTTTGACTTGTGTATAGAACATATTAAATGCTCATTTAATATGTTAATTAATTATATAATGTATGAAGAAGAGATACATAATTTTTAAAAATCGATTTTAATAAAATTAAAATTGGTATGCTCTTGTCTTATATTTTTTGTATCGTTAATCGTCTTTATTAACAACGTATACATTTGAAATATATAATATAAAATCCGGTAATAAATCATCTTGTTGTCGTTCCAGAAACTTCGAAACATCTTTTGTTTCAATATCGCCATATGCCTATAGATTAGTCTACTAATCTTACGTTGATTTCTGATTGATTCTGTTGATTCGTCATTCCTCGTCGCTCTTAAAGCTGAATTTAAATAAATTCTCCTCTTCATATCAAAGCAATGTACCGCTCAAGGTACTAGAAGTACCGACTATTCTACGTTCAAGCTAGGGTGAGTGGATAGGAGAGGCAGATAGAGAAGGTGTGTGTGTGTACACAACACACACCTTCACAGGTATAGATCTCTCTTCGTGTAAACCTCATCGATGTAAGTGTCGATCTGCCAGAGTAAAGTTTTTAGAACGTAGACTATGTATTTGGCACTAATCGGTGTAACACAACTCCTGAAGATGACCCGTGGAGGGGTGAAACACGTGTTGAGTGATTTAACGGTGGTAGATGAGTAATTTGCATTGTTTGCCGCATGCGCATTTATCAGCGGGCGGTGCACTTTGTTACACGACTACCACTGCATGTGCGGAAGTGGCTAAATATTTGTCCTTTGCTTACTAAAGTTTTTAGCTCGGGAATCTTCTGTTTCCGCGAGCTGAATTTCGATGTAGCTGCACACATCCAAAATGGCTAGCAGCGTAATTTCAAACATATAACATACTCAAGATCTCATTGGTCAAAGTGACTGATATATCTTAGTCAATTGGCAAATTGAAGTGACAATTGGCAGGCCAGATAGCGCGTAGAAGAGATGTCTGCCTTAAGGTTCTGATGTGAATGTGGACAAGGTGAATGAAAGACAGATGACTTAGTTAATGATGTTACATGACGATGAATGCAAGCCGCTTCCAACCGTTCCTGATGTGATCTATGGGGTAATCCTATGTCCAGTGCTGGGATTCCTACAGCTGGAATATTGTAGATGATTACATAAAAAAAGAAGGAAACATAATATTCTTTTTCATATTTTTAGAATATTCAATCATATAATCGATAACACAAAATCGATTTTATTCTTTCCTATTAAGTTTTTTGTAATAGTTGAAAAGGCTAAGCACCTTCGACACGTACAGATAATAAATCAGATCAATATAATTCGGTTCATTTACCGATAAGGCCGTCATATTGAAACAATATCACCGGTTTGCAATATTCGCGGGGTGAATCGATTCGTCTCGATTGTGACGGGCAATCGATTCCGGCGCCCGCCCGCGCGTTTTCTTTCCCGCCATTATTGATGTCACGCGAATATCACATCTCTGTCATTGTTTATTACATGAAAATATAGTCGATTGTCGCTTGAAATTAAACGATTCCGTTTTTGATTTTTAATTGTCTTTGTTTTATGGCTGTTTTGAAATTGTCAAACGCAACTCTTAGCACATCGCACGGCTTATTGGAGCATGGCGGTTGTTTTCATTCAGGTCACGTTTCTTGTTTCGGAACGCAAGTTACACCCTATAATCATATGCTATTACGTTTGTCAATACTTCTTCGTATCAGCTAGATTTTCTCTGGTAACTAGAGTTGCTGAAGTTTCTTCTGTCGCTTCGCCCAGCGGTTTCTGAAGCGGTAGCAACATATCTAAACAATAGCAAACGACCAGGTAGCGCTTTGGACTTTTATCGTGAATTTGATTGAATGGCTTTTCAAGCCGAGGACTCTTCCAAAAAAACAAGTGTTCAGTCACTTGAGTGAGCCAAAACGATCCAAAAATTACTAATATGTTAGTATAGTTTACTTGTTAAAAAAAAACATTGTGTTCCATTTCAAATATGGAACCGGATGTCGATACGTCATCAGGAGCGTCTTCGCAGTTTCGAATCGAGTTACACAAATAATCGATTGTATTCGAATGTCAGCTGCAATCAAAACATCGAGCTTACGGGTCGGCGCACGGGTCATAGTACGGGTCACCGCACGGGCGCAAACGAGACCCGTAGACAAATATAATCGTGCCGCTACTTTTTTATTAGAAACATGACCAACATAGTATGATACAAATCTGCGATGGTAAAACTAAGTTTGTCTGGTGGCCAGAGATCGGGTCAGGGTGTCTGAAGCGTTTTTTTAAATATTCTCACGCTTGTACGTTTCATCCGCTATTGTGTTAGTATTGAACCATCCGAAAGCATACCTCTGGCAATCTCTCACTTAGTGAATTATAAAAGAAACAGTCAGAAAGTATTTTTTTAAGCGGTTCAATCTTTTCATGAGCAACATAGAACGTTCACCAATGTGGAAAGAAGACATCAAGTTCATAGAAAAACGACGAAAGCAAGCCGATTTTTAACGGTGCTATTGACTGAGTTATGGATTTGACCTTTGCCCAGCTGTGGACAGTTTTTAACTTTAATACAAATATTAAAAAACTACATTTTTTAATTGTGATTTTTAACTTGTGTCTTTTTATAAGACACCTTATCTGATCTTACAATAAAACAATAAAGTGTTGCTTCTGAAATCAAGCGACATATAAAGTTTATAACGTTCCCTTTTTATTATTTTTTAGTTTTATTAGAAATCTATAGAGGTGATGATACTGATTTATTACTGACCCTGCGGCTGAAATTATGATGATCGTTGCCCACAAGAGTTACTCATTTTATAAAGCCTCGAGGCATGTGCAACAAGCCTTTATTTCTAGTGTATTCATCATTTTCTTACCATCATCTCTATATATATTTATCAATGTTACATTCTGCGAATCGAATGTAAAAGTGATTTTAATTGTTTATATATATAAGACAACTTTTTTGATATTACAGTGGATCAATAAAGCGTTGCTTCTGAAAAAAAAAGGTTTTAGTACGTAATTAGATTATGTTGGCATATTTTACATTTTATTAAAAAAATATAGATTAGTGTCAAGTGTAAATAAAAGAAACGACATGTAATGTTTATTGTAAAGTTCCTTTTTAATATTCTAGAGCTTTATAAACCTTTAACAGGAAAATTAAATGATAAATCAATCCAATGACATACACGGTTTAACACGGTTTAGACAACTACACTGAAAAATAAGTGATAAATACGGCTGATAGTGAAATGGAGGAAGTAACTGAGAATTATTATTATTTTTAGTACAGTCTCATTTTAAAAATAGGTATAATGGTGTTTATTATGTACAGTTGTAATTTTCCTAAATAATTATTTTTTTATTTTATTTTACCCCAAACTAAAGCCACCACTTATAGAAAAATTTGTATATTTTATTCAAAGAATAAAAAATAATTATCAAAAGAACCAAATGATACGTGTTGTAACAGCTCCTAATAGATACCTTACTGTTTGTGTTTCGTGCGACAGAGATAACGTTCGAAGCCGAAATTAGCCAATTGTCTCTTTCCAAAAGTCGATGTGCAATATTTATCACTGGATATTATATGACAGTCCTATCAAAAAACCACAGTAAATAAATGTAGTTTCTTTATACAGATGCATATAATACAAAAAGTATTTTAATAAAGTTATTAAACTGGTCAAAAATATATTTTTTTATTGTCTCGTCATGTAAATACATCTTTATAAGCGGCAAGTACTTAGCTGTCCAAGTTGATACTTAATATTTACGGCCCCCTAAGTAAAGTACATTGGTGTTACTTAGTAAACAGGTCCCAGGTCATTAGAGCCCATCTCGCAAGTCTGCGGTAGGTAAGTCTTAAAGGAAACACTATAAAATGCGTGCTATAAATTTTTATATCTTAGTTTATGAGCTCTTAATGGTGCTAGCAAATTTGCTTTGGGCCTATGTTTATAGACCGTACATTGTTGATACCTATTAGGGTATATGTTCCAAGAATCTATGATATTTAATATTTGAAATTTTATTCTGTGAACGAAAAATAAAGTTAATTTGATTTTAAATAACCTTTATTTATTCTTCTGAATCAATTTCATCCTATTCAAAGTAATCCCCGTTCGATAAAACACACTTTTGTCAATACTTGTTTCCAGTCAATCAGAAGGAATAGGCTTTTTACGAATATATTACACAATATCTGTTATAATCTGTGAACAAAAAGTATGGTTAATTGTCATTTAAAACTCTCGGACATTCGGAAGGAGAGAATTTTTTTATAAGTTGATAGTAATGTTTATAACATTTGCCAAGCGTCTATTTGTCAGGTTTAATTATCTCCAAATGTTTCGACAAATGCTTTAATATCATCCAACGCGTCAAATATTCATTGATACCAAAATCGCGCGTTTTTTAAAAAAAATAATAGCTTAAAAAACTCGACTCATATCGTTCACCATATGCGCCTGATTTGGCTCCGTTTATCTTCTGGCTATTCAGTAAACTCAGAAAGCCAATGCCGGAATTGTATTGACACTATTGAGGAGATAAATACCGAATCGAAGATCTTGAAGACTATATCGGAAGGGGATGAAATCGATTTGAAGTATAAATCAATAATTTACATTTTATTAAACAAATTCATCTTACCTACCATAGATGAAACAAATTTAATGATATCTTGCAAAATTATAGATTTTAAATCAAAAAATAAAGTCTTGATTCTAAAATATGACAGAATGATGTCTGACGGGACAGTGGGTTAAATGTAAAAAAAACTATATTTGTTTACATCACGAACATTGTAAAAACAATGCCAAAGTGTTTAATAAACATTAAAATTCATAAAAAAACGTGGAATGTTAATTCAGAATGTTGTATAAACTAATAAAGTGCATTATTCCAGTTGTAGCTGTATTATAAATTATAATAGTATATTCAATACGGGTCGCGAGAACACGAATCCATTCAAATGGTCAACCAATAAGTAGTTTCGCGATAGATTCTAGGAAAATCGCCAGCGACGCCGAAACGTGACATTCTTTTCGCATAAATTAAAGAAAGAAAAAAATATTCGCGCGCGAATTGATTTCAATTTTTAATCTGTGATATTTTTATCGTATAGTATTCTTTTTTTATAATTCCTACAAAGAAAATATTTTTCTTTTAAATAAATATATTTATGCACAGATAACAATAAAAAAAATCTTTACGTCAAATGCACTGCAATAAATAAGTCTTCACCAGCGATGACCAGTGTTGCTCGCACCCAGCGATTTCCCTTGATTATGTCATCTGTCTACCCAGTGGTGGGCATGCCCACGCCGCGTCTACCGACTCGTGGTCACTATACATTGTACCGAGTTAAGTGTAAAAGCCATAAAATGGTAAATAATTAGTTAATTTACCATAATTTAATTTTTAATGTAGAACCAATCCAAATTTATATGATTTCAAAAATATTAAATAACTTAATAATAACATAGTACAGTACCCGGCATTAAATATTGCACATTGATCTTTGGATAGAGACAATCGACTAATTTCGGCTTCGTAGAGCGTTATCTCTGTCCTACACAATGTTTGTATTTCGTGCGACAGAGATAACGCTCTACGGAACCGAAATCAGGCGATTGTCTCTTTCCAAAAGTCGATGTGCAATATTTATCATAGGTTACTATATATAAAACCATTTACAAAGTTTGGATTATAAAATATAATTAAATATTGTTTACTGTCTGTTTGAACTTTGTACTGCAAGAAGTTGTTATTACATTTCAATAGAATAAAAATAACTTAACATATTTTTAATCTAATCACTTAATATGAGGTTGTAATATATGTAAAACCTTCAAAGCTTATTCTCCTAACAATCACTATATAAAAAAGCACCAATCGTTTATGAAACTTAAAATATATATTTATATTTGTTACTATTTGTTTATGTATAAACATTATAGAAATGTATGTACGATAATATCAGCTCTTATTAGTTCGCCAATGACGCTCGATGTAAATATCAGGGGTGATCACTTGCGGGTCGCAAATCACATGCGGCTATTTGAACAGTTATTTGTGGCAAGCGATATATGTTAAACAAGTTCAGTTTTTTGTGTTATTTTTCGTAACCACCACCAACTGGTAAACGCGACGTAGTTAGGTTAGGTTAGGTTACCCCTACCATAAACGGGGCCTTCGGAGTCGCGGGAGTTTGGGGAGGGGGCCCTAAACTCCTACTAGCTTCGGCAACTCTGAGACGGACGATGGTTCGACGTGGACTCGAACCATAGTGATAGCACCACGAGGGTTTCGGGGGTAGCATATACACGTATACCCCGGGATGGGCTATCGAAAATAGCACGGCGCAAGGGAAGACCGCGTGGCGATCCCTGACCGGGAGATACTGCGGTCCCCCGTTTAGCGCAGAGGTCGACCACCGAGGGGGGTTTTAGTGGGTAGGAATCCCACATACCCCTGTCCTCTCCCCAGAGGCAGGGCATCTTAACAACGGAAGATTTCCCCCACCGAAAAAAAAAGGTTGGGTTAGGTTAGGTTAGGTCGCAGTTTTCGCAGCAAGTTGCGTGTATCAACTGACATGTTGATGATTATATATTTGCGCATTAATAATATAGGATTGCCACTGCTCACATGTAAATTTTAAAAGGATAGCAACATCGTCTTCTGCATACCATACACTGTGATCGCTCACCAGTCTGCCAGGCGTGGCGATTATGGTATATCCTTTATAGATACCTTTGGAAAAGCCTATGCATTGCAGTAGGCTTATATGTACTGAAATTCCATATTTGAAAATGTCCTGTGTACTTTCGCTTATAAGATATTTTTTTTAAAATACTACATACATATATAATTGCGATTCTTAAAAAAAAAAGAATTTTTTTTTGGAAAATAACTCTTACTGTCAGAGCTTGGTCACCTCTGGTATATATAATGCGTTCGTAATAAAAACGCAACTACATCTTGCTATTAAATACAATGGTGCGTTCAAAAACCTTGCAATAGCGTCTTAGCACTTAGCTTTTGATAATAAATCAACCCGCTATCTGGATTGCTATAAAATGTTATGGGTGGTAAGGAACACTTTTTTTTAATCTGCTATTTATTTATTATTACTATTATTCTACATTAAAATTTCATTATAAATCTTTGTAACATCATAACTTAGTTTTCGTTGTTTACTTTGCATATATATTATATTTATTGTATAGTAGTAACCCCTATAGACTGGAGTTCGTAGGTCGCAGATTCTATTTCTGGAATACAGTCATATATTATTATTATTTTTTAATGGCCCCCGCTATTGGGGGCCTCTTGTACCCCTAACTTTTTGAGATCAGGGACTTTATAATATTTTTTTTCAGTCTTTTCTTTATTTATCACTCACTTTCACGCGTCACAATATCTTTCATTCTTTACTTTTGTCCTTCACAATATCTTTCGTTTTGCTCTTTTATACCTTCTTTCCTCGCCTTTATTCCATCATCTTCTTTCTCTGAGGTGGGTAGGTACATTTTTTTTTCCTAAATACTCATGATAAACAAGTCGTATATTATTCACACTTCATGCATTAATTATATAGGATTGCAACATCACGAACAAGTTTCAATAGGAAGGGCAGCAATGTCATCTGCGTACTATAATTCCACAGCTATCGTAGCGATTAAGGTATATTCCTATAGATATATACATTACTCTGAAGGAGGCCTATATGTTGCATATGTAGTCGATAGTAAAAAAGGTTTCTTCTAGACAAACAAGTAGCATCTCAGACCTCGTCAACACTTACAATTTTACAAAGAGATCACGCTGAAAATACAAATTGAAATATTCTCAGAATTTCTGACCTCTAACTATAAATATTTTTGAAAGCACATATGTAACACATTGATTACTTATACTTACATTGTAACATTGACTACATTAAGTAGGAGATACATTACGTCATCAAACAGGGGAATACCACACTAGAGCGTTCTATATTTAAAAGAAATAGGTTAAAAAGAGCGTATATTGTAAAGAAACCTCTACATATATATATATATATATATATATGATTGTAGAGACAATTTTTTTCGCCTTAATTTACTAGCGGTTTTTATTGGTTGAATATTGTTCTCATATTTCTAAGAATCTATATAAACATGGGCTAAGTTTGATCAATCACACTTGTACTTTAAACTACGTGTTGTCAGTACCTCCAAGATTTACCGGCCCTAAGAAGAATCAGATCTATCAGTAAGTATATCGTAAAGTTCTGTGAAACTAAATATAGGTAGAAGTTTCTTTACAAGTTACAACAGCAGAGTGGCGCAGTGGAAGCGTGCTGGGCCCATAACCCTGAGGTCCGTGGATCGAAACCATGCTCTGCTAGCAAAGTGTTTACATATAAATTATTTTGTTAAATTTTGAGAATTAAATACCTGGCCCTAAAATGTAACTTTATTTAACATAAAAATTTTGAACTTTTAAACTTACATGGCTTTAGATATATAAGTGTATTTCCAACAGTAATAAAATAACATTTGATTATTACCAGACCTTATTTAAGTGTTAACCATTGATTACAATTGAAATTCACTACATTTCAAATGTCTTACACGTTTGATTATGACACCTTACCAACTTTTTGCCGCATACGCATTTATCAGCGGGTTGGCGGGCGGTGCACTTTATTGCGCGACTACCACCGCATGTGCGGAAGTGGCTAAATATTGGTCCTTTTTTTACTTAGGATGGACTTCCGCGAGGGAACGCCTGATTCCATTAAATATCTAAGATCTCGGCAACCTCTCTTACTCGAACCTTCCAAACTCAGGCTCTCTAGGAATCCCTTGAACAAAATATAAAACAATGCACGCAAGTCGTAAACCAATAACTAAGTCTGTGTTACCAAAATAATGTGATTATTATAACAAATCTGTGATACATTGAGAATGCTGGAGATGGATAAAAGAAAAAATCTGATAGGAATGCAAAGAAGAAGAGTACCAGATATTGTGTAGAGCGTAAGAAGAAAATAAAATAAAAATCAAAACTGAAAAAAAAAAGCATTTACATTTTTAAACAAAGTTCCTATCCCTTATCTAGGAGTAAATAATAGGTCCCCCAAAAGCCTTAAATTACGTCTAAACTAAGAGTCCTTAGCGCCCTGGCTCCTGAAGCTCAACCTCTAAACGTCAGTAAAGCTAAAATGGCTTTTCGTAACAACAACAATTTTGACCCCTAAGTTACTTATGTTATGTTATGTTGAAATTAAAACATTGTGAATAGGTTTTATCAAGAAAATATCTCCAATTTTCTCTACTCTTTTCAAGAGCAGAGTGGCGCAGTGGAAGCGTGCTGGGCCCATAACCCAGAGGTCCGTGGATCGAAACCATGCTCTGCTAATGAAGTATATCCTATAATTACTTTTTTGTAATTTGAGATTAAAACAATGACAATTTGTTAAATGTTTTAACATAAATAAAGACTACAGCATTAGTTTAGATATACCAGATCAATATGGGTTTTAAAAATAACCAGCTGTGTCCGCGACTTTGTCTGCATGGAATTTAACACGAAATTATTAGGCTTTTTTACTTTTTAAAATAGCCTTTATACATACATTAGTTACCTGCCAGTATAATTCCCGTAAAAATCGATCCAGCTATTTCAGAGATTAGTGAAAACAAACAGACAGACTATTTCAATACTCGTTCGGCATTTCTGTCCATAGACTGTCTACTTCAAAGCTTAGGTCTCCCCCATGCACAAAATTAATGTGTCCACGGAATCGAATTCCCGACCTGCGACAATAAGTCTCTGTTCTCCAACACTGGACTACCACAGCTCATTTTTATTAAACCTAATAGTTTCTTTCTTCTGTTTTTTTAACTGTGAGATATTTATCATCCGAGATTGGTAGACACAACTTTAAAAACAAAAATAAAAATATAAAATGGAATGTGTAACGAGAGAGGAATGAAAGGTCACAGAGCGAAACAGAATGAAAGGAGAAATGTGTAAGAAAACTGAAAGAAAGATCTTAAGGAGTATACATGAAGAGAAAGAAAATAAAGATCTGAATAATTAAATAAATTTGTCCGTAAAGTCCCTGTCCCACAAAAGATAGGGGGCACGAGAGGCCCCCAATAGCGGGGACCATTAAAAAAAAACATATGTAGTTCCTCGTAAGTTAAATGAAAATTATTTGAATAATCTTGTATTCATATGTATGAATAAATGAATGCCTACATTTTAACGATGGGTCGCCTGCCGCTGCCACGTATCCGTGTATAGTAATGAGAATGTACATAAATCCAACGACAGAGGTCGCGAGTGGGCAGAGTTATGACTCTAGCGCCACCTATGACCCGCCGACCGAACTATATGTCAATGCGACAACACTGCCGTGTAGGTAAACACACGCGCGGAGCCTTGTCAAGATGCACTGACTATATTTATAGCGATTACATTCAAATATAACTATACTCACTAAGCTAATTGAATAAATATATTTTTGTTCTTTCATATAGAGTGAAGGTTGTATTCCTTGTTGTAGTCAATTTGTGTATTAAAAGTAAGCATGTATTTCTTTGTTGTCATAATTAGAACGTTTACTTCTAAACATAGGCCTCCTCCATTAATTTCCCGATAAGACCTGTAGGTAGCTGGATGCTTAACTTGCATCCAGTGTTATCAAAAAAATATTTAAGATTAAATCTATTATTTATTTTTACATACGTATTTTAAATGTAATACTTATTTTAATCAAATCATCATTTGTGATAGACTACAGTTTTAATTAAAAAAATATTAAGTTTTCTAATACTCTGTGAAAGGATAAGAAAAATTGACAATTCTGTCATTGTATATATGAAAAAAAGATTTTTTGAATTGTACAGAAAAACATAATGAAAAACTACATAATGTATGATATAAAATCTGAAACGGAATTTGATTTATAAAAAAAATTTTGAGAGATTAATACCTCGTTCGAAAGGTTTTAAAGTGATGACCACGACGAAGTAGACGCGGCCTAGGTAGACCTCCCCCCCAGGTAGACTGACGATATAGTTCAGGTCACGAAGTCGCTGGCTGCCGGCAGCGCAGGACCCTTGTAGTGGGCGTCCATAGGCCGAAAAAATGTAGCAAATACTTTGAAAGTTAAAAAAATCGCGTTATAATCAATATAAGAAATATAATAAGTAATCTTAATTTCTCAAACGACTCCGGGGTTTTATACTAAGCGTACAGTCGCGTTCACACTAGAAGTCTATGGAGACAGTTATTAAACGGCAGTTACATCTTCGGTTTTATTGAATAAAGTTTTACTGTATTAATAATTTATTTTGAATTAATAAAAAGCATTCGCCCTTTTCGGGGTGATGCGCGTATGACTTTAAATCCATGTTTACGTACAAGCAGACGCTACGGTTTTTATTGATGTTTCGCTTATGTTTCTTTCTCATATCTCCTTATAGGTATCGTGAGGTGAGAAGCATATGTGCTGAGATTGTACACTGTGCCTTATATGTGTTCAATCCGTTCGTGTATTACTAATAGAAAACTAGTGTCAAGTGTCATTTCTTTACCAATAAGGGTGACAGAATGTAATAAATATAAAATGCTTAATTACAGTGATATTTCTGCGATCCCATCGTCGATAACATTGGCTTTAAGGTAACGCATACGGATTTCAACTTGTTATGATAACTTGGATCTTTACTTATATAACTGTAAGAAGACATGTTTTGCTTGTTTCAAATTTGGAATGTTATTAATTCGACTCAATATGTGTCATTTTAATTTATGTTGTCCGTGTGTTTTGCACTTATCGGTGTAACATAACTCCTGAAGACGCCTCGTGGAGGGGTGAAACACGTGTTGAGTGATTTGGCGGTGGCGGTTGTGTGATTCGCATTGTTTGCCGCATACGCATTTATCGGCGGGTTGGCGGGCGGTGCGCTTTGTTGCGCGACTACCGCTGCATGTACGGAAGTGGCTAAATATTGGTCCTTTTTTTACTTAAAATTCTTTAACTATATTGTAAGACTTGTATGCTTCATAAGGCTCAAGGTCATAGGACAATGGGGGGGAGAATCGAATCAGTAATGAGAAGATCCGCAGAAGAATCAAGACCACCGACGTAGCTCGAAGACTTGCTCGTCTGAAGGCAGTAGGCGGGGAAATATCGCACGTGTGATCTTTGGGGGAGGAAGCCCAGCAGTGGGTGTCCATCGACTGAGATAATTATATTTTCTTACATGACATAGGCTTTTGGGTTCCCACACCTCAGCCTTTTAGCACATCTACTGCTATATAGACCTCCTTACATTTACAATAGGATTAGTTTGAAACCTTCATCTTGCATCTTCCGAGGACCTTAAAAAGGTAGTCATGCTGGTCCATGATCTTCAGAACATAACGTTAAGGCATCAGCGTTAATTAGTTCCACGCGCTATGTGGCCTTCGCAGTGGTACATTTTCACTTTACCAATCCGCTGATCAAATTCGAAATATACATTTATAATTTATTTGTCTAAAATATTATAATATCTAATACCGTTCTATTCTAACGACTGTTTATAATATAATTTAATTAAAGTTTGTCAAATTTTATGTGTGATTTAAGTCAAAATATTTATTCATTATAATATATTTACAACAATATGATATTATTTATCTATCGTGTATTAATTCTGATCGTATTTTAAAATTAATTTACAAGCATAAATATATTTATATGATAATTTTAAGATAAACAAAAGGTCGATATATGCAGAAATATAAAGACTAGATGTATTATTAAATTTTAATTAACTATTACAAATTAATACTATTGGAATATTTGTGTGTAAAGACTGCAGTATACTTTGAAGTTATAAACTTAAAGTTTAAATTCTAAGTCGTTCGAATAACACATGAACTTAGAAATAATTATCACAAAATCAATTGTATTGTCTATTATAATTGAATTGCTATGATAATGGCTTTTAAAATGCTGAGGTTCGTTGAATTATTTTGATGTTCTCAGAGATCTGTTGAAACCTTTAATTATAATGTTACGCAGATTTTATAAATAGACATAGTTCTATTATTAGGCTAAACATTTATAAATTATTTAATAAAGCCTTTAAGACATTATTAACTTAGTTTTCCAGTCAGATAATACTAATAAGGGCTTTTGATATTGTATCAAAAATGTGGAGATTCGTAGACTTACAAAAATGGCCGTTAGCCCAACGGTTGGACAAGATTAGTGGGTAAGCCAAACCACTTATAGCCGCTAAGGAATTAGGGTTCTAAATAGGAGATTATGGACCAACAAGCGCGGCGTAGTACATACGCCCGTGAGGTAGACAGCAAGGTAGACAGACGTTCTTGTTAACGCCCTGGAAGGTACATGATACAAACTGTTTCTGACCGTATTTATAAATATTTTAAAAATAGAATAAAATTGTATAGAGGTACAAGAGGTGATCTTATCGTTCAAGGCGATCTTTATCAGTCAAAGTTTAGATACATAGACACTGATAAAGTATTAAGTATACATATATATATATATATCTATATATATATATATATATATAATATGGTGTAATTATTTTTATATATATATATATATATATACATTGTAATGGTTTTTGGTGTATGTAAAATAATTAAAAAAATCCCTAAATAATTTACTTATGTACTGATTTACTTATTAACTCTTGAAATAAACCTTTAATATATAAGTCAACAAAAAACAAGATGTCGGAAGTCGACGGAGTCAGACAATTTCCGACAGTTATTGGAAATCTGTGTAAAATATTTTTAATCATCATTGTTTTAGATGTATAAGCGTCTAAAGGGTGTTTAATCAACATCATCATCATCTAGAAATAAATACATAATTAAATATTATCATGACTGCAGTTATTGCAGCAAAAAAATATATATTTATTTTGCGGACACTTACCTCTCCTTTGTTTAGCTGTGAACGTACGTTGATATGATGACGATGATGACTAGGAATAATTCGAAATTCAAAATTTTTTTCTTATAATATTAAGTTATTGTAGAACATTTTCAAAACATTTTTTTACAGTTTACAGTGAACTAAGTATTTTAGGTGTAGATATATCTTAATAAAAATCTGAACTTAGTAAAATATTGTCTATATTCCGTGTACTGAAGTTTTTGACATGTTTAGTTGACCCAAGAGTCCAACCACCATACTGTATCTAATATTCAATCTCTACCATCGTTGGCGAGCGTCTAAAATTCACCGCACGCCCGACGCGCGCTTAAAGATGGCATTGTTTCAGTTCAAATTCCTCATCTATGACGTGATCATTGCAGGCGTATGTCATTTACCATTCACCCCATGATCGGCGACCATTTTGGCAATCCGAGTACGTGATATACTATCACATCACGTCAGAGGAAACATTAGCTAATACGCTGTGAAACCGTTATTGTTGATACTTCGACATCAATGGTTTTATTAACATACGAATGTTTCGAGTGACAGTGGAAAACCACCGCATATAGTTTTTCCTTCATCCACGAGGAAAATAACAGCCTTTAATATTCTATATCTGGTGCATATTAAATAGAACATTTATAATATTTATACAAAAATAAACAATATTAATATAAATTCATGTGTGTCTGTATGTCCTTTATAGGATCATAAACTATTCATTTGAACACATAATAATCTTTAGCAAAGCTATTACGCATAGGTCCACGAAAGTTTCTAAATTAGAACAACCAATTTTAGACAGATGGCGCCACTGTCATTCCAATGAATTTCATATATTGCCGTGACAGTTCATGTTGATTTAAATTGAAACTAAAACAGAGAACCAATAATGGCGTTTCGAATTGTGGATGATATAAGAACTTATGTAAATTGTGAAATTCATGTCTCACAAAATAAAAACAAAAAAATAAAATAAACTAAATTTTTTGTTAATTCAACGAGGGTAGTCGCGGACTACATTTTTTTTATTTATAAATATTGTCCGCCTAGAATAATTTACATGGAACCCTTTTGTACACTATGATTAGAATGAAAGCCTTCAATTTAAAGCTGTGAAGGTTCCCAACGTGCCTTTTTCTGAGCCCAATTAACTTAGACAATTTTTTTCTATTTCCTACACTTTTATATTTATAATATATAATTTCATTGTAATATTTTTTGGTTCACCATTTTATTTATTTAAATAACACGCCATTTTTAGTATGCAATTGACATTCAATGTTTGACAGCTAGAGACAGTTGTTTTAATATACTCTGTGATTTGCATTAAAAAATAATAATTATTTCTTACTTATTTACTTGTAATTTTTACTTTTTTCGCTACTCAATACATTTCCTTGTTTAAATCGGTCGAGCCGTATTATAGTTTTGCGCCCAAATAAATTTTAGACAAGTGTTTCCCACCATGGGGACCACATCCCACACGATTAGATACGATTAAATACGAATGGAAAAAGTTGAGTTCTATAACGAAAAATATATGTATATACTATATAGATGTATTTTGCGTACATATAATATTTATATATGTTGTAACTTACACATTAGGTTCGGGATTTATTTTGTTAAATTTACATTAAATAGTAAACATTTACATAAAATAATTCAAGGTATGACAGCGGACTTTACGGTTAAAGTTCGTTTCGAGAAAAACAACAATGGCATTACATAATGAAGCGAAATCCCAAGGTCGAGACAAATCGAAACCGTACATAAAGGCGGCTAGCAGACCGGAACCGCGCCTGTGGCCTATTTCCACCGGAAATGACGTCGCCGTGCCGCGAGCACGACAATTTTAAGGCAACGTTTTCACTTTCGACGCAACACGCTGGAGCGGTAACCGGCTACCGTGTACAACGAGCTTAATCTGTCATTTCCCTTTTTCTTAATTCAGCAAAATCTAAATATACATTAAGTTTTTGTTTGAAACGAAATTAAAGATTTTGTTTGAAACGATTCTCTACATTGTACAATGCAACAATTTCAATAAACTTATTAATGTTATAGTAATTTAAAAAGTTAAAGTCTTATTGGACGCTTACATTCAGCATTTGCTAAAATAATAATGATGTTCATAAATTGTCTTATAAGGTCAAAATTATATTTTAAGGTCTTTATTACAATTGATAAATTTTTAAAACATCGTTTCTCTTTCTTTCCAGTCGTTCTTCGGGCGATCTTACAACAACCTGAACTCAATCACCGAATGCAAGAACAACGGTGAATGCGTCATCAATAAGAAGAACCGAACAGCCTGCAAGGCCTGTCGGCTCCGAAAATGCCTCATGGTCGGCATGTCCAAATCAGGCTCTAGGTACGGCAGACGATCCAACTGGTTCAAGATCCACTGCCTATTGCAAGAACAACAACAAGCAGCACAGTCGAGGTCTCCACCAAGAGTACCACCATCACCGCACCATCTAGCCCCACCGTTCCCGCCGCACCTTTTCCCAGGCCTCGCCAGACCGAGATCAAAGGAAGAACTCGCTCTACTAGGCCTGGATGAATACAAAATTCCATGCTCCGGATCACCCGATTCACATCGAAGCGGTTCTTCCCCGAAATTAGATGAAAAGTCGCGTATAACGCAAAATCGGCAAGCGGACCGACCTTTGACGCCTCCTAGAGACGCTTTTGTACCTTTACCGTTAGCCAATATCACCTTGCCCCACTTCCCTCACTCTCCTTTCTTACCCCCACCACCTTTTAGTCCGTTCGCCGCTAATCATCCCCTGCTGTTCCCTCCTGGGTTTCATCCGATATACTCGAGACACTTATTAGATCATGCAGCCTTGAGGCAGGCGGCGGAGAACAACAATGACGTGAGGATCGACGATCACAACGCCGAATCATCGAAGCGATTCTTTTTGGATGAGATACTTAAGCAACAGCGTTCAACTCAGCCAACTCCTCAAGAAGACGTGATGTCAGAAGCTGAATTTGTTCCTACACCGCCTGCGGAGAGACGAACTTCGGAATCGCCGCTGCAGGAGAACCCTATGGATCTCTCGGTTAAAGATGGCAGGTCTAGCTCTGCAAGACGAAGGTCAGATGACAGTGAAATAATAACACCTGATAACGACGACGGGGACTCCGCCAGCGTCGGGGGATCCGTGAGCGAAGAAGAACACATGGCCTACACTCAAATAAAGAGAATAAAACTGCACCCCTTAGACCTAACGACCAAAGTGTGACTCGTCCTCGCTAGATATCAAAACACTGTATTATATTATTAAGGCCAGTAAATCGGATTGTGATTTTAAACATAAGTAAATGCGATTTTTTTTTTTTTTGGGCGAATATTTGTTATCATATAATTAAAGAGTCTATCCCAAATACATAAGTTAAATTAGCTTTTAAAGTGTTTTTAGGTAAATGTATCGGTTGAAGGTTATGTACAAAAATTATGTAAATATTAACTTATTTTATAAGCTAAGAAATAGATTTGTTAGTTGGTTCAAAATGGATTTAGCCAGGTGAAGCGAACAGGAAATGAATATATGTATATTTTTTTTATATGACTTCGTATATAATTTATTTTAGTTGAATTTTATACGCGTGGTAGATGCGTTTATGAATCGGGTGCATTGTGTGAAGGCTTTAAATTCTTAATAAATGAAGCCGAAGCCCGCACCTCGTGTACTATCTCAATATGCAATATACTCGTACATTCCTACGGATTTGCTCAACCTTAGTCCTGTCTCTCTTATAGTGGAAATTAGTCTTGGAACATACTCAGCATATGAATAATTTACCTGGCATATATTTGTATATAGTTTAATATAAGTAGCGTGTTGTTTTTTTTTTTTTTTAATTGATGTACACAAGATGTCTGTAACGAAAAACATTCCACGGAGACGTACAAAATAAATTTATAATGCACTCGATTTGATTTGTTTTATTTTAATTTTACCTCCATTTTTATATATTTATTAATATTTATCTAACATGTATAATTTATTTTTGCGTGTTCTAGAAGAATCCAAGCTCTACTAGTTCTAGCTTCCCTATTTTTATTCATTTATTCATATTATTTATCTTATTTGGATAAATAACTTCTTAATGTCACCGAGAGACCCTGACACCTTCAGTCTCGGTTATTTTAAATCTATGAAGATGTTTGCCCAGCAGTGGGCATTCCATAGTTGAAATGATGATGATTATACACGTAGGATGCTCACCCATAAGATGAACAGACTATTTTCCGAAGGCAGTTGGAAGACCCTGAATGTAAGCGGCTTCTTTCTGGTCTTATTTGAAAACTTGTATATTTATGTAAAATCCACGAACACCTTAAAAAGGTAACATTCAAGATAAGATCAGAGCTTTAGCTAAGTCCTACCAAAAACAACTTAGCTTAGCTTAAATATTTAATGGAATCAGGCGTTATTTTGCGGAAGTACATCAGTAAGAAAAGGCCCAATATTTAGCCACTTCCGCACATGCAGTCGTAGTCGTGCAACAAAGTGCACCGCCCGCCAGCCCGCTGATAAATGCGCATGCGGCAAACAATACGAATTACACAACTACCACCGTTAAATCACTCAACACGTGTTTCACCCCTCCACGGGGCATCTTCAGGAGTTATGTTACACCGATTAGTGCCAAACACAGAGTCATTGTCTAAAACATACAACTAAAAAATAAGCCAAACATTTTGATTTTTTTACTCCTATATAGGCGAAACATTGACCTCTGTCTCGTCTGATGTTAAGCGGTGACGAGGTCCACGATGTTACATGTATTGCTAGAAGATGCCTAATCACTCTTGTATTGAGGACTCCTTAGTTATAATTGTCTGGAAACATTAAGCCAGTAGCCTGTTTGCACTATAAAAGTATTAGCAAAACGCTCAGTGCGGGTGGAAGGAATTTCAACCGTGTACGGATGTCGTGAATATAGAATCTCTTGTTGTCCGATGGAAGAAAGGAGATAGAGGAATTATTTGGTGAAATTCTGCTACACGTTCTCCTAAATGCAGTCTGTAGAATACTAATAGACTGGAAATTTTTAATGCTCTTTGTCTTGGTTCGTCCCTGCATGGAATCCAAACCTTCGAGCTGGTACTACCTACACAGGTTTCAATCTATTTACACCTTCTCTTGATTGCACCCAAGTCATATTAAGATATAAATTTCATAAGCAAAGTGTATACTATATCTAATATAATTATGAGTACGGTCTGTCAATTTAAGAGTGTGTGAGTTAGAGAAATTATACTGAATAAAATTACTGTCCAAATCGAAGTCCCTTTAAATATTAGTTACTATAAACAGATCTAGACAAAATGTATTTAACATTCTTTACAAACATAAAACAACGATAATAAAATAGATCTTTTAGCTATCACCAGATGAAAGTGATCATCACTTTGTGGTACGATATCGTGGTTAATTGAATAAATAGACATTTTTATTTATTTATATTTTATATACATCTAGACAAGAAAAACGTAAGAATACAAAATGGTAGAAATTAACATCAAATAGAACCCAACTTTAATTATCATTAAAGTTGGATTCGCATTTAACTTAAAACAAAGCTATAAGATTTCCTATCGTATTCTGATCTGAAAAGAGAGATCGCAAAATGTGTGCACGACGTTGATTCCACGCTAGACTATACTCAAGATTCGCCCAATCAACCAATAGCAGATCAAACATTAACCCCTTATTCTGTCTCGCTCGCACAGTACATACCGAAGACCTATGCGCGTTCACTCACCCACTAGTTGTACTACGCAAAATGTATGTATGTACAGATATAACGGCAAAATAAAAAAGCCGAAAGTCCTTCTTTCCGCTCTTTCAGTGGCTTACGAGCAATCGAAATCCACCAAGCCCCAAACCGAGCCCCTCGCTTGCCGAGGAACTCAAAGCCCTCGCGTTCTACCTCGTCAAAGTAGACCTCGACGAGGTCTATATCCTCGCCGCAAAACTCCGCAAAGCCTCCGCCGGTCTTTCGAAACGCTTTCTTTGTATCGCGGAGCACTCGGCCAAATTAACGCTACTGAACCGGGCATGTGCGTCGCGAAGTGCGCACATTCTATGGTGGAAAGCTGATGAATTTTCTCATTTGTGTTACATATTTGAAGATTTTACTGGTATATTAATTAAAAATAGAAGTTAGGATAATTTTTAGTAATTTCTTTGGCTGTAATAAATCTTAAAACACGGATCTACACATAAGCCCACATTACAAGGTGGATGCCGTCTAACTCCGGCGCTGGTACACACGGGTAGTCCAGTGGACGCCGGCTAACTCCGGCGCTAGTAACGAAAGGGTAAAAGCGGAATTTAAATAATGTCCGCTCCCCATCTCAACGTCAGGATATGCACCTCACATCGAGTCCGTCGGTCTCGATGCACAAATCACCACTCATATACATATGACTCGGCGGCCGCGCCCGCCTAACCCGCGTTCAAGCGAGGGCGGTCCGGAGAGGCCGATGTCTCTCCTGACCGCCGAGTAGTACTCGCTTCGTGCTACATACTCAACACCCCACTCACTACACTATACACCTACACGGTTATAGTTCTCCGAGTGTGGACGTCTTCGTCGTAACTGGGATACGATCCCTAGCGTAAATTTTTTAATCCGTGGACCTCTGTTTCCACGGGCTCAATTTCGGTGAAGCTGCACAAAGCCTAGAAAGAAAATGAAGCTAAAGAAAGCAAAAAACAAAGTAGCGTAGAAACAAGCCAGAGCAGCATCAAGAACCAAATCGATTAGCGACAATCCTAGCAATATTAAATACAGTGTTTCTTATACTTTCCACGAACTTTTACTCAACGACCTTTCTACTACAGTTGTAAATAAGGATATATTTTGCGGAAGTACATCAGTAAGAAAAGGCCCAATATTTAGCCACTTCCGCACATGCAGTCGTAGTCGTGCAACAAAGTGCACCGCCCGCCAGCCCGCTGATAAATGCGCATGCGGCAAACAATACGAATTACACAACTACCACCGTTAAATCACTCAACACGTGTTTCACCCCTCCACGGGGCATCTTCAGGAGTTATGTTACACCGATTAGTGCCAAACACAGAGTCATTGTCTAAAACATACAACTAAAAAATAAGCCAAACATTTTGATTTTTTTACTCCTATATAGGCGAAACATTGACCTCTGTCTCGTCTGATGTTAAGCGGTGACGAGGTCCACGATGTTACATGTATTGCTAGAAGATGCCTAATCACTCTTGTATTGAGGACTCCTTAGTTATAATTGTCTGGAAACATTAAGCCAGTAGCCTGTTTGCACTATAAAAGTATTAGCAAAACGCTCAGTGCGGGTGGAAGGAATTTCAACCGTGTACGGATGTCGTGAATATAGAATCTCTTGTTGTCCGATGGAAGAAAGGAGATAGAGGAATTATTTGGTGAAATTCTGCTACACGTTCTCCTAAATGCAGTCTGTAGAATACTAATAGACTGGAAATTTTTAATGCTCTTTGTCTTGGTTCGTCCCTGCATGGAATCCAAACCTTCGAGCTGGTACTACCTACACAGGTTTCAATCTATTTACACCTTCTCTTGATTGCACCCAAGTCATATTAAGATATAAATTTCATAAGCAAAGTGTATACTATATCTAATATAATTATGAGTACGGTCTGTCAATTTAAGAGTGTGTGAGTTAGAGAAATTATACTGAATAAAATTACTGTCCAAATCGAAGTCCCTTTAAATATTAGTTACTATAAACAGATCTAGACAAAATGTATTTAACATTCTTTACAAACATAAAACAACGATAATAAAATAGATCTTTTAGCTATCACCAGATGAAAGTGATCATCACTTTGTGGTACGATATCGTGGTTAATTGAATAAATAGACATTTTTATTTATTTATATTTTATATACATCTAGACAAGAAAAACGTAAGAATACAAAATGGTAGAAATTAACATCAAATAGAACCCAACTTTAATTATCATTAAAGTTGGATTCGCATTTAACTTAAAACAAAGCTATAAGATTTCCTATCGTATTCTGATCTGAAAAGAGAGATCGCAAAATGTGTGCACGACGTTGATTCCACGCTAGACTATACTCAAGATTCGCCCAATCAACCAATAGCAGATCAAACATTAACCCCTTATTCTGTCTCGCTCGCACAGTACATACCGAAGACCTATGCGCGTTCACTCACCCACTAGTTGTACTACGCAAAATGTATGTATGTACAGATATAACGGCAAAATAAAAAAGCCGAAAGTCCTTCTTTCCGCTCTTTCAGTGGCTTACGAGCAATCGAAATCCACCAAGCCCCAAACCGAGCCCCTCGCTTGCCGAGGAACTCAAAGCCCTCGCGTTCTACCTCGTCAAAGTAGACCTCGACGAGGTCTATATCCTCGCCGCAAAACTCCGCAAAGCCTCCGCCGGTCTTTCGAAACGCTTTCTTTGTATCGCGGAGCACTCGGCCAAATTAACGCTACTGAACCGGGCATGTGCGTCGCGAAGTGCGCACATTCTATGGTGGAAAGCTGATGAATTTTCTCATTTGTGTTACATATTTGAAGATTTTACTGGTATATTAATTAAAAATAGAAGTTAGGATAATTTTTAGTAATTTCTTTGGCTGTAATAAATCTTAAAACACGGATCTACACATAAGCCCACATTACAAGGTGGATGCCGTCTAACTCCGGCGCTGGTACACACGGGTAGTCCAGTGGACGCCGGCTAACTCCGGCGCTAGTAACGAAAGGGTAAAAGCGGAATTTAAATAATGTCCGCTCCCCATCTCAACGTCAGGATATGCACCTCACATCGAGTCCGTCGGTCTCGATGCACAAATCACCACTCATATACATATGACTCGGCGGCCGCGCCCGCCTAACCCGCGTTCAAGCGAGGGCGGTCCGGAGAGGCCGATGTCTCTCCTGACCGCCGAGTAGTACTCGCTTCGTGCTACATACTCAACACCCCACTCACTACACTATACACCTACACGGTTATAGTTCTCCGAGTGTGGACGTCTTCGTCGTAACTGGGATACGATCCCTAGCGTAAATTTTTTAATCCGTGGACCTCTGTTTCCACGGGCTCAATTTCGGTGAAGCTGCACAAAGCCTAGAAAGAAAATGAAGCTAAAGAAAGCAAAAAACAAAGTAGCGTAGAAACAAGCCAGAGCAGCATCAAGAACCAAATCGATTAGCGACAATCCTAGCAATATTAAATACAGTGTTTCTTATACTTTCCACGAACTTTTACTCAACGACCTTTCTACTACAGTTGTAAATAAGGATATATTTTGCGGAAGTACATCAGTAAGAAAAGGCCCAATATTTAGCCACTTCCGCACATGCAGTCGTAGTCGTGCAACAAAGTGCACCGCCCGCCAGCCCGCTGATAAATGCGCATGCGGCAAACAATACGAATTACACAACTACCACCGTTAAATCACTCAACACGTGTTTCACCCCTCCACGGGGCATCTTCAGGAGTTATGTTACACCGATTAGTGCCAAACACAGAGTCATTGTCTAAAACATACAACTAAAAAATAAGCCAAACATTTTGATTTTTTTACTCCTATATAGGCGAAACATTGACCTCTGTCTCGTCTGATGTTAAGCGGTGACGAGGTCCACGATGTTACATGTATTGCTAGAAGATGCCTAATCACTCTTGTATTGAGGACTCCTTAGTTATAATTGTCTGGAAACATTAAGCCAGTAGCCTGTTTGCACTATAAAAGTATTAGCAAAACGCTCAGTGCGGGTGGAAGGAATTTCAACCGTGTACGGATGTCGTGAATATAGAATCTCTTGTTGTCCGATGGAAGAAAGGAGATAGAGGAATTATTTGGTGAAATTCTGCTACACGTTCTCCTAAATGCAGTCTGTAGAATACTAATAGACTGGAAATTTTTAATGCTCTTTGTCTTGGTTCGTCCCTGCATGGAATCCAAACCTTCGAGCTGGTACTACCTACACAGGTTTCAATCTATTTACACCTTCTCTTGATTGCACCCAAGTCATATTAAGATATAAATTTCATAAGCAAAGTGTATACTATATCTAATATAATTATGAGTACGGTCTGTCAATTTAAGAGTGTGTGAGTTAGAGAAATTATACTGAATAAAATTACTGTCCAAATCGAAGTCCCTTTAAATATTAGTTACTATAAACAGATCTAGACAAAATGTATTTAACATTCTTTACAAACATAAAACAACGATAATAAAATAGATCTTTTAGCTATCACCAGATGAAAGTGATCATCACTTTGTGGTACGATATCGTGGTTAATTGAATAAATAGACATTTTTATTTATTTATATTTTATATACATCTAGACAAGAAAAACGTAAGAATACAAAATGGTAGAAATTAACATCAAATAGAACCCAACTTTAATTATCATTAAAGTTGGATTCGCATTTAACTTAAAACAAAGCTATAAGATTTCCTATCGTATTCTGATCTGAAAAGAGAGATCGCAAAATGTGTGCACGACGTTGATTCCACGCTAGACTATACTCAAGATTCGCCCAATCAACCAATAGCAGATCAAACATTAACCCCTTATTCTGTCTCGCTCGCACAGTACATACCGAAGACCTATGCGCGTTCACTCACCCACTAGTTGTACTACGCAAAATGTATGTATGTACAGATATAACGGCAAAATAAAAAAGCCGAAAGTCCTTCTTTCCGCTCTTTCAGTGGCTTACGAGCAATCGAAATCCACCAAGCCCCAAACCGAGCCCCTCGCTTGCCGAGGAACTCAAAGCCCTCGCGTTCTACCTCGTCAAAGTAGACCTCGACGAGGTCTATATCCTCGCCGCAAAACTCCGCAAAGCCTCCGCCGGTCTTTCGAAACGCTTTCTTTGTATCGCGGAGCACTCGGCCAAATTAACGCTACTGAACCGGGCATGTGCGTCGCGAAGTGCGCACATTCTATGGTGGAAAGCTGATGAATTTTCTCATTTGTGTTACATATTTGAAGATTTTACTGGTATATTAATTAAAAATAGAAGTTAGGATAATTTTTAGTAATTTCTTTGGCTGTAATAAATCTTAAAACACGGATCTACACATAAGCCCACATTACAAGGTGGATGCCGTCTAACTCCGGCGCTGGTACACACGGGTAGTCCAGTGGACGCCGGCTAACTCCGGCGCTAGTAACGAAAGGGTAAAAGCGGAATTTAAATAATGTCCGCTCCCCATCTCAACGTCAGGATATGCACCTCACATCGAGTCCGTCGGTCTCGATGCACAAATCACCACTCATATACATATGACTCGGCGGCCGCGCCCGCCTAACCCGCGTTCAAGCGAGGGCGGTCCGGAGAGGCCGATGTCTCTCCTGACCGCCGAGTAGTACTCGCTTCGTGCTACATACTCAACACCCCACTCACTACACTATACACCTACACGGTTATAGTTCTCCGAGTGTGGACGTCTTCGTCGTAACTGGGATACGATCCCTAGCGTAAATTTTTTAATCCGTGGACCTCTGTTTCCACGGGCTCAATTTCGGTGAAGCTGCACAAAGCCTAGAAAGAAAATGAAGCTAAAGAAAGCAAAAAACAAAGTAGCGTAGAAACAAGCCAGAGCAGCATCAAGAACCAAATCGATTAGCGACAATCCTAGCAATATTAAATACAGTGTTTCTTATACTTTCCACGAACTTTTACTCAACGACCTTTCTACTACAGTTGTAAATAAGGAATCGTCTTTACATATCAGCACTCTGGGAATTGAAACAGAATTGACATTACATTATATCTCATCAGCAAGTGTTTTGAATACAGCCAAAAGGATGTTAACCACAGCAGACTGCTTATTGCAGATATGTGCTAGCTAAGGATGAGATAACATGTATGTCTTAAACTACTGTGTGGCGAGTAAGCTGTGTGAAAGATGATGTTCCTCCAACATCCTGTTCGAGAAAAACAACTCAAAAACTCGAAGGTAATCGGATTATGATAGAGTCAGTTCTAACGAAGACTCCAGGAGAATCGCTGCTTATAAAAATTTGAAGCTATTCTCAAAATATACTCAAGACGATCACAGACGGATAAATACAGTCCCAAAATCGACTCTTAATACATTTATAGAATATATTCGTGAGTATTATAAATATATAATCATATATAACCATGTAGCATATTGAAATCATTTCCATAAGCTATAACACGAGTAACAACTTACTAAGGTCACATCACCATCATGTTTTAACCAAAGAAAGACTGCTAGATAAGACTTCCTCCGTAAATTTCTCAATAAGACTTGTTAGAAGCGGTTCTATTGGAAAATACATGTATGAGTCAAGGGTTTTCCAATAGGAATAAATGTTCCGTCATCATTTAAAACACTACACACAAATATATATATATATATAGTATGTGTGTGTGTAACTATCGGTGAATAATAAAGCCACGTATTATCAGAGGGCAAACGTTAAAAGGTTTCATTGCTTTCCTTGTTCTTATTTACGTATGAATTGATAAAATTACTATACAAAATTAAAGGGACTACACATGGTACGCAGCTCAAAGAACTATTCGTCTAAAGTGGCAGTTGGCTGGGCATATAGCTCGTGCAATCGATGACTGATGTCGTTAAATCGTAAGTACGTATAATAAAAATTACTTAACTAAAATAGCAGAAGTTCAACGATAGTGGATAAAGACTTGCGATCGAAGGTAGCGGGTTCAATTCCCGAGATATCTAATATATAAAATTCTCGTGTCACGGTGTTCGAACTTGAACTCCTCCTAAACGGCTTGACCGACTTTTACCAAATTTTATATGCGTATTCAGTAGGTCTGAGAATCGGCTACTATCTATTTTCCGTACCCCTAAGTGTTAAGGGACCACCCTTAATTATTTTTTTTATTTTTTAGACAATTTTTTTGGTTTTTATTTTATTATGATACAGCATACAAAAATACATACAACCCTAAATTTTCACCCCTCTACGATCAACCCTTATTTTTATTTCTTAAATAAAAACTAATTTTTTTTTTGCAAAACAACGTTTGCGGGATCAGCTAGTAATGTTATACAATTGACACTTTATGCATTAATTATATAGGATTGCCACTGTTCAGAAACAAGATACCAGAGTATGGGCAGAAGCGTCCTCTGCGTACCATAATACAACACTGCGATCGCCAAATCACCTGCCTAGTGTGGCGATTATAGTATATCTCCCATAGTAGACCGATGGCTTGCAGTTGACATTTTTGGGTTAAAATGACAATCACGGCGTTGAGGTTGTTTAATATTACCTTTGACATTTTAACTTACAAAATTAGAGGCTGTGTCATTATTGCGACATTAGCTACAAAAACACAAAATGAAAAGTTTTTTTCAATTTTCTCTTTCATCATTTACGGTTTTGAAATTTAAAATTTCTATAATCGTTTGTTATTTAAAACTAAATTTTATTTTATTTACTCTTTCGACATTTGCTGAAAACATAAAACTGTATTATACCTTCCTATTTAAAACAAAGTTATTATTCATTTTCTCTTCCAACGTTTTCACTTCGAAATTAGTAGTTTGTTTAATCATTTTCTATTTTAAACTGAATGTTATTTTATTTTCTTTTCCGTCTTTTCTATTAAAAAACCCAAAATGATATTATACCCTCCGATTTAAAAAAAAAATTTTTTTATTTAATTTTCTCTTCCGACGTATCCACTTTGAAAATCAAAGTTTGCATAATCGTTTTCTATTTAAAACTGGATTTTATTTAATTTTCCCTTTCGACATTTGCTATAAAAACACAAAATTGTATTATACCTTCCGATTTCAAAAAAGGTTTTATTTTATTATGTCTTCCAACGTTTCTACTTCGAAATTCAAAGTTTTCATAACTGTTTACTGTTCAAAACAGAGTTTTATTTTATTTTCTCTTTCAAACTTTCTACTTCGAAATTCACTCTTTCATCATTTCCATTTTGAAATTCAAAATTCGCATAATCGTTTGCCATTTTAAACTAAGTTTTATTTAATTTCCCCTTTCAATATTTTCTCATCGTAAATACGTATCAAAGTTTAATTCAAAATTGATATCATGTTTTGCAAATCAAAGTATTTAAGTTACCTTTAATTTTACCTTTGAACACTTGCGATCTTTACCTATATTACTGAATGTAACCAACCCTGGAAGTTGCTAATGAGTGACCTTCTCTGCCATTACCGAAGTCCTCGCGCGTCGCAACATCGACATCATTATTTATGTATCGGACCGCGCTGGGCGTTTCTTTTCACGCCCGTCTATTCATTATTCCACCTCTATGCAAATCGACCCTAATCAATTACACAACGCAATGCAGTAATGAGCTAGTATCATACACTACCCGTGTACACAATTATACGATTCACGGAGACTTATAACGTGTCGTTAGAATTGTGATAACATTTAAAATTAATGCGCCATGTTTTTATGCGATATCTGACATTTTATAATTCCTTATTTCTATTGGTCAAAGGCAACACTTCAACTATCTTTTGACGGTAGATGTATTTTATAATTTATCGCCAATAAAAATCGCTATAGGTAAGCTCTTTTAGAGCCAAGGAGCGATGCTAAAGCACTCCTTTTGATAGTGCACTTTTGGTAACTACTAAACTCATATAATATCAACATAATATCAATAATAAAAAGATAGAGAAGGCAAACATTGCCTCCATTATGATATACATAAAAGGAAGAACACCCTTCCTCAGCTTCTGCACAAGTTGAAAAAGTTATATCTAGAAACAAAACCAAGGCCTGAAAACGTTCTGTTAAAATGTTAATACGAGTAAATTATTTAAATAACACATAAAAATTTTTTAACAAAAATTTAAATAATAGAACCGAAGATAAAAACTGTAAAAATCATATATAAGGTAATAATTAATTTGTAAATCTGTAATATATATAGTAATAATAATGTGAAATATATATAGTGAATAATAAAATAGATCTAAGCTGTAATATCTAAGGATATGATAAAAGGTGATAGAAGAATAAAGTATAAATGATAAAAAATGTTAGAAGATAAAAGATATTATTAATAAAAAGTACAAACGAAAAAATTATTGTCACAACAAATCCTTGTTCCCAAATAAAGTGAGGGTGGAACTTGAGGTCCCCAATAGCAGGAAACAAAAATAAAAAAAATAAGAGTACAACCAGGCTGAAATTTACTTCCATAAGTGCACTAGAGAAAATATAGGTAGATGGAAAAAATCAAGCTGAATCATATACTTCGTCGAAACCGACAATTTTCGAGGAAAAATTACCAAGACGAAATTTAAGACGATATGTGATATGCAAAAGGAAAAACAGAAGTGCAAGGAAAAGATTTAACGTGATTTGCTCCATGTGTAAAAGAGGTCTAAACGTTGATAGCGTTTTAGAACAAGTTTGTAAATAAATTTTGTTTATTCTCCATATACTTTTTGTAATTTTCTTGTCAATAAATATGTAAGATAATATTGAAAAAATTAGGAATTTAGTTGTATTGTAACGGATTTAATTTTCGAATTCCTGCAGCCAGAACACATTCTAGATCTCTCTTTTTTTATCAACTGCTAAGACAAATATCGGTAAAAGTGCACCCTTACATAGAATGTGTGACCTCCACAATTCATATATTAGTGATATTGATATATTCTCATGCTCTCTTGTATCTTTTAGCAGACATTGTCATTCGAAATTATTGGATATACACAATACAATTTAAACCTCATTGGAATATAACCGCTTGCTGTGACTCTTAATATTACTGTCTGTTCTGCAGAATGCGCTGGATTATTGATCCCTGTTTAGCAATATATTTGTTTTGTTTTATAATTGTTTGACTTTGATTCATTAAACGTTCTCAGTGAGATAGAAGGTAACAATTGTAACTATTTTTTTATTTCTGTGTTTGTAATTTCTTACTGCCTTTTGTTACTGTTTATCTCCAATAAAATAAATAAATAACCAATAAAATAAATAAATAAATGGTGAATATTTCTTTTGTTGATATAAATTATCTATAAGAATGCACTTTAGTATAGGCGTTTTTAGTATCTATAAAATTTGTATGGCACTAAAAGGGTCAACTATTGTGTATTAATATAACGAAAAACTATAGTTGTATAAAATTACGAAAGCAATAATGATTTCTCTTGTAACTCCTTAGTATTTCAAACTAAACTTAACAGTGTAGAAATATCAAAGATAAAACAGAGAACTAAGGTGCATTAGATGTAAGGAACTGGAGAAGAAACTTGTAGACCATTCATCCACTGCTGAATATAGATCGCCTAAATAGATTTACAATAGGTTAATATACTCCTGCGTTCTCCTTTCACAAGACAACTGCCCAACATGTGGGTGGACATCATATGCTGCGCCGATTTGTGGTCTTTTTTACAATCTATATTCCACAGATATAAGCGTCCTTTGTTATTACAATTACATTTAATTTTTTAGTTTTTACATATTTCAGCGTGTATTAAGTCTAGTCTTGTATTTACCAACTCGAAGTTAGGGCTGACAAAACCGAGATTCCGGAAACCCAATCAATTTTTGTCCGTTATTAAAAACCGGTATTTATGTAAAAATACCGGTATTTTGGTATCACATTATACATTCAAACCGTAAATTATTAATATAATTTCATAAATGCTTTCTATTTTTCCCAAATTAATTATATTTTATGCTTCTTTAATTATATAATGCCATACGAGTCTATTGTATGTAAAATGTAATTTGAATTTAATATGTGCGTTTTTTTATTCGCACGTTTTTTGTATCTATCTGAACCAACTCTCTATGTAATAAAATAAATAATATCTACTCAATTCAGAACAATATTCATTGGATTTCATATATTATTTGTTAAATAGTCAATATAACAACTGATGTAAGTAAAAATATAACTAGTATTTTTTTATTAATAATACCGGTTTTAATACTGGTATACCGATATTTTAAATATAGAATATGATATACAGGTATTAAGATTTTAGTTAAGTGCTGTAAGCCCTACTCGATTTCAACTAGTTAAATTTTTTTTAAATCTTTTGTGTCTTCTTTTTTTTAAAGGCCTAAAAATGTCCAGTTTTTAAATTCACGGTTCGTGCGACCGATTTCTCGTTCCTGTCTATCCTGGACTATGTCATCAGTCTGCCTAAAGAGGAACCTATTGACTCCGTGTCTACCTGCCCCTATTACCACCGGCTCACACTCAGTTACACGCAGAACATGAAGACTGAAAGATTTCGTTATGACAAGAGAAGATGAAATAAAAACTGAATAACACAATGCCTTCTTGAGGGATCTATTCATCGGTATATCACAGACACGATGAAACAAAGACAGTATAGCCACGAAGTAATTTCAAAATATACACCAATAGATGGACACTCGTGCCCGGAGACGTAGTTAAAATGAAAATTATAGATTTCCACAAGCGCTGTGTTCGTATGGGAGTCGTAGAGTTGCGTTTTATAGGCAATATAGACGCATGCGAGCGGGCGATCCTTGACCCGAGCGACACGAGATTCCTTCACACCGATCTATATATACTAGATATGTCATGTACAATAAATCAAAAATTAAAAAATTTCCATCGATATGAACTTCATTGACAAGACCACGAATTTGAAATTGGAACTAAAATAAAAGAGATATCACAGATACCTTTCTGGAGTTGTAATCCCAAAGCACAGCGTACAACCTGCGCACACAAATTGCACATTGCCTTATGTATATGCTAGATGCAATTTACAAAGAATCTGATGTTGATTCTCATCAACAGTAATAGTCGAAGAGCGATCTTCTTCTATCGTCGTAATTAGCTCCAAGATAAAGCTAGAAAGTGAATCCAAGTCACTATCACCAGATGAGGGAGCTGTCTGTTTGAAGCCACCCTTTCTCTTCCTTTACCTAGATTGACATATGAAGTTTAAAGTATTTTATAGTTCTGCCACTCAGTGGCGTACCGAGAACTTTTGCCGCCCGGGGCGATCTCCAGTTTGCCGCCCTTTCTATTATATGTCAATCAAATAGTGGTTTTTGATTTAAAAAATATTGATATATCACTTCAAAGTAATCATACAAACTTTTCAAAAGAAATGACATTTATAAACTGACATCAGAAAATTTTAGTTAGGAAAAATTGCCGAACAAAGTTGTAAAGATTCTTTTACGATTTCAACGAATTTTAATGAATACAATAAAATAAAATTATTATCTTGTTCTTGAATTAGAATCCAATATTTACACTAAAATGCATTTATATACACCGAGGAATAATATTCGAAATCATAAAGTTAATCATAATTTATATAAATCAAATATTAAACTTATAATAATTATTTATTATTCAAGAAAGAAAATAAATTTGAAATGAAAAAGTTGCTTTTTACAACTATAAGTAAATATAAAAAATGCCGCCCCAAGGTAAGTGCCGCCCGGTGCGGACCGCACTCACCGCCCCCCCCTAGGTACGCCACTGCTGCCACTGGTCCTCAGAAAGGTTTTTCATTTTTCGCTAGCCACATGAACATTAATTGTCCACTGGGGCATCTAGGAGATGTGAACTTCCTTAAGTGATGCTACATTCCATTTAGGTACATAGTAAAGGCGAGTTAAATGTAACGCTAATTAGCGTAGTCGTCTATGACGTATTTCTAGATGATTTTATTGTTTTTCAATGATGGTTTTTAGTTTATTTTAGTAGGAAATCTACGAGAAACGCCTTTGTCCAGCCGTGGACATCCTATAGCTGAAATGATAATGAATTTGACTATACGATGACGTTTCGTTTGATTTTATTAACGTTGTTTTATCTTGTCTAGTTTCCGCAACCAAGCGGCACTATTCTCGTTTTGCTTTGTTTTTTTTTTAATCCACGTGTATTATTCTACCGCCAAAGAGGTCTTTTACATTTATTATGTCTATTATATTTTTTTCTTACCGCTAAATTATTATTTTATTTCTTTATTTTTTGTCTGTGCGATACCCAGTTATTACTTCCTTATTAATATTTTTCCTTTCTCCTATCCTTTACGTCTGGGTGAGCCTTATTCGAGACAATCCAACTACTCTAGAAATCCCGGCAGACCTTGATTGTCTTTTTTTTTTTGTTTTTATGGCCCCCGCTATTGGGAGCCTCTCGTACCCCTTAGTTTGTTTGGGACAGAGACTTTATTTACACATAATTTTTTCAGAGTTTTATCTTTATTCGATACTCACTTTCATACTTCTCAATTTCTTTTATTCTTTACTTTTATCCTTCACAATATCTTGCAATTTTTGTTCTTTCATTCCTTCTTGCTTTCATCGCCTTCCTTTCCTCATCTTTTTACTCTTAGGTGGCTAGGTACGTTATTATTTTCCAATCTTTATCTTTATTTTTTGATAACACAGATTTGTTTGGATTTGAACTTTTTAATGGACTTGTCTTATATTCTATTATTATTTGATAAGTTCGTTTACATGTGCATTTGTTTCATTTTTGGTTCCAGTTTTTCTATTTGGTTTTGTTCCTTTTAATAGCATTGCTTACCACCCTGCGAGCAAACGATAGGAATGATGGGCGAAGGTTGTCGTCGCCCATCATTGATTGATTGTCGACGGCGATCTATGAGAGATCGGTGATGAGAGATGGGTAACCCTGTAGACTGCTACCTGCTTGAACCGAAGTACGTGGACAGCCGTCTTGTCCACTTCCAGGTACCCCCTCCACCGTATTGTTAAAACCATGACTGGCTAAGATCCCTGCCACCAGGCGCAGTAGGAATCGTGACAGGCTTGTTGTAAGTCATTTTAAGAAAATAGTAATCCATACTTGTTAGCCAACTTATCCATACCACTTGACGAAATAAATCATAAAGCTAAATTACATTGATAGATTTCAAGTAAGTACAAAGATTTATTTTACTAAATTTAACGATGAATATCTCTATATTTAATGGAATCAGGTGTTACCTTGCGGAAGTCCATCCTAAGTAAGAAAAGGACCAATATTTAGCCACTTCCGCACATGCAGTGGTAGTCGTGCAACAAAGTGCACCGCCCACCAGCCCGCTGATAAATTCGTATGCGGCAAACAATGCGAATTACACAATTGCCACCGTCAAATCACTCAACACGTGTTTCACTCCTCCACGGAGCATCTTGAAGAGCCATGTTTCACCGACTAGTGTACCACTCTGTGTTTGGCTAAATATTGGTCCTTTTCTTACTTAATGATGAATATCTCTATAGTTGATGCTTCTTCTTTCTTCTTCTTTTTAGCCGATGACGCCCACTGCAAGGCTAAAGCCTTCCCCGAGTCTTACACTGCCTGCAACCAGCGACTTATCGCGACTTAAACCATTTCGTACAACTAGTGGCGGGCATACTCACGCCGCGTCTTTCTTTCAGCCCCAATGGCCTGTTGCACGTACGATATTCCCTGCCCACTGGCAATTCAGCCGAGCTGATTTCATTTCTTTTATTACATTTATTATTATTATTCCATTTATTACATTTAATGAAAATGATATATCAGAATGATGTCTATTTGTCTATTTGTTGTAATTAATGTTGTGCTGCTAGCCGGACTAGGCATTATACAGCTTCATCGAAATTGAGCCCGTGGAAACAGAGGTCCACGGACTAAAAAATCGGATGTCACATCCAGTATCTATATCTCATCGTCGTCAAGTATAACGCAAGTGGAAACCACTTGTGTAACAGTAGTAAACTTAGCTCACAAGAAGTGCCATGTTATAGGTCATTATGTGAGACTGAATACGTAATTAGAAGACTCCGGAGGTAGACGTACAGCTAGCGCGGGTCTCATCAATATACTACCAATACAATATACAAGAACAATACCTGCATTATATATATATATATATATATATATATAATGCACGTATTGTTCGTATATAATACACAATTGTATTACTAAGTATATATATATATATATATATATATATATATATATATATATATATATATATATATATATATATATACTTAGTAATACAACGTACAGCATAACGTTTTATTTTAGCAACAAAACATTATAGAGACTTTGTTAAACGGTTTTATTTAGTTCGACCCGTAAGGAATTTATTTGGATCAAAACAAGAAATTGATATTTAAGCACCTTCCCGTTGTCAGATTGATCTGAAATTTGGTACGCACATTTAATTTAGATGACAATACAATATAATAAAATCAATAACATTATAAATTTAAGATACCGCCGATGCAAAATGGCGGATTACGTATTTTTCCTTAACCCCCTCAATATGGGTATCAAATGAAAGGGCTACACTACACGATGATTATGTCAAAATTTAAAATTCAAGATGGACGCCGTTCCAATATGGCGGACTAGGTACATATTTTTCAACAACCACCACAATATGGGTATCAAAAAACCGTTTAACTTAAAAGTTTTTTAAATGTATTTTTTTATTACATCGATGAAATAACTCTTGTAAATATTGTAAGATTCTTCCTGGCGCCATTTGGTCTTGGGCGTAATAAAAACACGAAGTCCGTTTTAGAAGTGTATATAATCTATATATATATCTGGGCTATATTTGATTGGTGCTGAACGCTGTTAGCATTTCTGAATTTTATAGCTTATTCGCACTCATAGCTAGCAGATAAATCCTCAAGATAATAAATTTAAAAAATCTACGTGATATATATATATATATATATATATACTCCGTTTTCGAAAAAAAGTCGTGACTGTTTTCTCTGAAGATATTTTAGCTGAATCGATATGATGAACTTGGAGATGGAAGGTTCGAGTCGCTGGTGAATGTGGTTAAAAGTGATTCGGTTGTCGCTCGTGCGCCGAGACATTTGTGCAGGCGAGTGTGTATATTCATCAAGCTTAGACCATATTTATACAGAATCAAAACTACGAAAACAATGTCGAATAAAAATCATCAGCTAATCACAAGTCAAGGAATATTGTAGAGCGCTCTCTTTCGTCCGATGTATATAAATAATAATATTTCTGTGGAATTCTCCTTTATATATTCCCCACTGATAATGATATTATGTAGCTTCTAAAATATATATATATATATATATATATATAGCCCTACTCGAGGCAATTTACAATATCCCTGAAGATATCTTTGGGAAAGGCCTGTGTTATGCATTGGACGTAGCTGAAGCTATATACACATAAATAAACATATATTTATATGTATATATATGTGTCTCTTATAACTTATATATATATATATATATATATATATATATATATATGGGGCTCAGGCCTTTCCCAAAGATATCTATAGGGATATTCTAAATTGCCACGTTTGGCAGGCAATTTGGCGATCATAGTGTAGTATTATAATACGCAAAGGACACTGCCGCCCATCCTCTGGAAACATTATTGTGAGTAGTAGCAATCATATATAATTAATGCACAAAATGCGAATTATATAAGACCATATCCCGGAAGTCGAACCGCAACCTACGATCACCAGTGTCCTCCACCGCTGTGCTACCATTGCTCTGTTAAAACGCAAGAATGCTAAAAATAAAAAGAAGAGAAAATAAACTAGTGTTTTATATATATCCAGTATCCAATCTTAATTAAAACAATTAAGATTAGCATTTATTTTTATCTATTTAGATTAACAATTAAGTATACCAGGTATTGTACCTACAATCGCAAATCTCATCCTATATCGCCTGGCTACCACTGCTACAAACACAAATATTATTTTATATTTAATTATAAAAATGTATTATTAATGACTAGCTGATCCCGCAAACGTTGTTTCCATGTATGTTATTTCTAGGAAACATTAAATAACAAATAAAAAATAAGGGTCGATCGTAGAGGGATGAAAATTTAGGCTTGTATGTATTTAAACGGTTTTATTTAGTTCGACCCGTACGGAATTTATTTGTTTATTTATTTGGGTAAAAATTAGAAATTGAAATTTAAACACCTTCCCGTTGTCAGATTGATCTGAAATTTGGTACACACATTTAATTTAGATGACAATACAATATAATAAAATCAATAACATTATAAATCTAAGATGGCCGCCGATACAAAATGGCGGATTACATATTTTCCCTTAACTCCCTCAATATGGGTATCAAATGAAAGGGCTACACTAGTAAAACACGATGATTATGTCAAAATTTAAAATTCAAGATGGACGCCGTTCCAATATGGTGGACTAGGTACATATTTTTCCATAACCACCACAATATAGGTATCAAAAAACCGTTTAACTTAAGAGTTTTTTAAATGTATTTATTTTGTATACTGTATCAAAAATAAAAGCAAAAAATTTTGTCTGAAATATGGACCACCCTTAACAATTAGGGTGATGAAAAATAGATGTTGTCCGATTCTCCACCCTGGCCGATGTGCGCGTTAAGATTCACGAAAATCGGTCGAGCCGTTTCGGAGGAGTTCAATCACGTTCACCGTGACACGAGAATTTTATATATTAGATATCCGTAATATTTAATAGGCATTACAATACACTACATATGTCTGCATAATCCTGAATTTAGTTTAAAAAGTTAACTAAGCTAAATTAAAAAAAATACTTTTTAGTATCAAGGCGTTAAAGTGATAATAAGAGTGAGAAAATACGGCGAATAAATCACCCACCTTCGTTTTTCCGATGTAATCATCATGGCAGAGATCATGGAGGACCTCGATAATCAAAGTAAAGCCTCCGGACAATTAGGTTTTAAAATAAATATGGACCACCACCGTAGTGCCTGCTCAAGTAGCTATCGAAGGTGCTACGCTCGAAGTTGTAGAACTTAGTAAATCCAACATAGAGAAAGAGATCACTTGATCAATCAAACATTTTCTCTTCAAAAATACCGCAATGTTTAAAGAGGAGAGTCTTTGACCAATGTTGCTGGTGATGACATACAAATCTGAGACGTAGTTACTTACGACGGGCCTCTAAAGGCTCAAGATCACCCAGAGAGCAATGGTGAGGGCTATGCTCGGAGTTTCGCTGCGAGATCTAATCGAAGAATCGTTCGTCTGAAGTGACAGTGGCAGTTGCAACCACGAGCCGGTAGATGCGGCGAAGGTAGGCCACCACTTCGCAGATCAAAGATATAGTCAAGGTCGTGAGGAATCACTTGATGCGAGCAGAGTTATTATGGCCTATATGGAAGCCTATGCCTTGTAGTGGGCATCTATCAGCAAAAAAGAAGAAGGTAGAGAAAATGACCACAAAAAAGCAGCTTGTATGTTGTGGGCTCTTAAATCGGGGTCTGTTTGATTTCTTAGATCAGGGTCTGGTTTGGGTTCTTTATCATTCATTATTCTGATTTTTTTGTTTTAATTCTTCTCATATAGTATATAAGTGGTCACTGTAAACGATCTTAAGTGAACAATACTGAAAAATGTTATAGAAAAAGATTTGATTATTAAAATATAATTCTCACACGAATCTACAGCAATTAGCATGAGTTACAAATTTCAAATTACTTCTAAAGTTTTATAGCATGCTATAAAAAAGTTATAACGCGTTATTTTGGTACGAAATAGCAGTACTATTATAAGCCGTAAAAACATGCGAATCAGTTATATTGTTTCGCAGCTATTTCGCATATTTCGATACATAACTGCTAAGTACGGTGTCAGTGTGTTTATGCTTAAGACCGCGATAAGTTATTTTTTAAGGTTATACTTAGATAAAGGTAGAGATAAAATTCATTTATTCGAGTTTTGAACTTTTAAGACAACTCTCATAGATCGTCAACCTTTTCTTAATGTATTTTATTTTTGAATCTACTCTGCTTCGCAAGGTGTTGTGGAAAAGAAGCAGGATATCCCTTTTGATAAAATTTAATGCAGATTTAGACATACATTTTATCAGATATTACCTAAATGAAATCTAAACAATCAGACGACATCACTGCCAACAATTCTTATCATTCTAAATTTCGTATATTGAATAATAAGCCTTTTCCATCAATTTACTTTCAACATGTAGTAAAATAAATATTTTCAGAATTTCATGAAAAAAAATCTTATAAATGAAATGAAGAATTTTTGCAGTCGAAATTTTAGCACAGCAAATTTTTCACGGTTCTTTGTAAATATACCATGGACGTCGCCTATTTTTTTAGAATTTATTGTAGTTATTGGAAATGTATAATTTAACATAAATATATTGTTCCGCCACTGTAAAAAATATTGATTTCTTTAAACCACTTTCTCAAGGAGATTCGCCGCACTAAGCCTGATATTGCACAGACGGCTCGCTATTGCAAAACAAGATAAATAAAAAATAAAGTTGTAACATCAAATTTTCTTTCACATAAAGTTTGTTCATTCTTTTTGGGACCAAAATTACTCTTCTATTTCGTCTTTGAACTGTAACAACAACGACGGCAAAGCTCTATCTTTCCTATTCCTCTGTTTAGATCTGACGTTGATTTATGGGACACCAATGTAATCACTGACGAGAGAGTCAGTTAGAGAAGATATTCGTGTTCAGAAAAACATTACAAGTCTAAACAAGTATATTAGAATAAATAATGATGGAACTCATACGCTAAACGTCTGAGCAAGTACAATTCAGTACAGAAACACGATGTGATTCAATTAGCCGTACCAGCCGAGCCGGAGTCTACCATTTATCAAAATCACAAGTTAATTAGTACTCGACTGTACCCAGCTTCCTACTTAGAGCCCTTCAAGTGTAAGCACCTCATTAGACACGCTGGCAAGTAATTAAACATCATATTTAACATTCGTTCAGTTTTTCAAACACACGTCATAACAGAAAATACGTAACGTTTAATTTTTTTTAAATCTTATTTTCAGTGATAATTAAATTAGAAAGGATATTTCGTGCAATATTATTGAAACATGAAGACCTAAACAACCTTGGAAACCTTAAGGTTCTAGAGCAGTATTTTGATACCCTTTTTGTGTGCCCCACTTTGTAGCAGGAACTGAATGTGTGGGTAAATGCTGAATGAAGAATGATAGAAATTATGAAAAGAAAGTTGAAGGTTGTATGTCCCTGTCCTGAAAATAAGACAGGAAAAAGAGAGAAAACCCCTTTTTGTGCCATACCTTGGTTTTTCTTGAATTCTTACGCTCCTTTATGTAACATACATAATTTTTATATCAAAGCAAACGTTTTTTTTTCTCTTACTCCTTCTGCATTGTGGAAGGCAACGCACTGAAGTTACAATATCAGGTTAAATATCTTTTTCAGTATTTAAATTTTTTAATTTATCTTTCCCCTTCACAATTTCTTTCATTCATCACATTTAGAACTTCTTTCGCACATCACATTATTCCCTTCATCTACATACCTTGTTAAGTAAGAAAAGGACCAATATATAGCTACTTCCGCCAATGCAGTAGTAGTCGTGCAATAAAGTGCACCGCCCGCCAGCCTGCTGATAAATGTACATGAACAGAGTGACTCTGTATTTGGCACTAATCGGTGTAACATAACCCCTGAAGATGCCCCGTGGAGGGGGGAAACACGCGTTGCTTGATTTAACGGTTGTAGTTGTGAAATTCGCATTGTTTGCCGCATGCGCATTTATCAGCGGGCTGGCGGGCGGTACACTTTATTTCACGACTACTACTGCATTGGCGGAAGTAGCTATATATTGGTCCTTTTCTTACTTAGGATGGATTTCCGCAAAATAACGCCTGAATCCATTAGATACCTTTGTTAAATTTGGTTCATATTACAGCTTCTTTTTTATTTTATAATCTTTATTTATGCATTTTTTTTATTTAGAAATTTTACTTTTTATTTATTTATAAAACTACATCGATATTTTAATTGATATATTATCACATTCTGTGTTCTTCTAATCTTACCCGGCTTTTTTAGTTCTTTCTTTTTTCTGCGTAACGTTTTTTTGCGATTTTCCAAAAAAAGTAGTGGAAGATGTTATAAAAAGGAATAAAACAGAAGTTGGGTCAGAAATAATACAAGCGAAAATAACTGTGATAAGTATAACAAACAAATATTGTATCTGTACAAAAACTTATATAATATAAATAATAAAAAAGTTACAATGTAAAAGTAAAAAATGTAAAATTGGGGATAGTGTGGCGAAATAAAGGTGAAGCATAAATCCAATGTGAAAATATACAGCGAATATGAAAGACAATATGAGAAATGTAAGAAAGAGAAGGTTAATAAATCATAATAAGGAAAAAAAACTATTTATAGAAAGTATAAGACCCTGTCCAATTATAGAAAATCCGAACGAGAGGCACCAAAATAGGCGACTATTAAGTAAAACCTGGGAGATTATGGTATATTCCTTCATACACATCTTTGATAGGGACTATCATTTGCAATCGATATCTGTGGACTTAAATAACGAATGGTCCTCAAATTACATAATATTTTTAGTAGAATTTTCAATAATTATTAATTATTTCGAACGGTCGAGATATTTCGATCGAGTCGATCAAAATAGACCCCGTATCGTTATGTTGCCAGCTTGGAAGACAACGCTAATTAACACGTCCGCAACTATTGCCGTATGATGGGTGGCCGGCAACGGGGTTAAACACCCATATCACACCTGGCAACACAAACCATTGCCTTCACCCACCAACATTCACAGACACTACTTTGTTTGTACAATTTATAACTTGTTTATGTCATTCCGATGATGTTTGCGATGTCTTGTTAACTTTCTTTTATTATATAATTGCTAACCAAAGTAATTTCAAGTTATACAGAATGATTTCTTAAAGGTGTATAAGCTTCAAATTAATATACGGTGCAATCTATCCACAAATATTACGAGAAATAACATTTTTAAAATTCGAATCTCTACATCTAATATATAAAATTCTCGTGTCACGGTGTTCGAACTTGAACTCCTCTGAAACGGCTTGACCGATTTTTACCAAATTTTACATGCGTATTTAGTAGGTTTGAGAATCGGCTACTATCTATTTTTCATACCCCTAAGTAATAAGGGTTGTTCACCCTTAAATTTTTTTTTTTGACGAAATTTTTTGTTTTTATTTTTTTGTGATACAACATACAAAAATACATACAACCCTAAATTTTCACCCCTCTACGATCAACCCTTATTTTCAAATTAATAATTGAATATATTTTTTGTGCAAACAACCTTTGCGGGATCAGCTAGTATCAAATATAATTATTGTTCACTATGTGTCCTTGTAGATTTTTTTACTGCTAGAAATTATTGGCTGCATTCTAATAGATAAACTAAATTTATTTATTTACATTTAATGCTTTTTTTACAATGGCGGACTTAACGTCATAGGACTTCTCTACCAGTCTACCTTAAGGAAGAGGGGAAATAATCAAAGCAGATGCTTAAACTATAATGAAATAGAACATAATAATATTAATGTAATACATTTCAGAGTGATCACTTTATAAAGGATGGTTACAATTGTAAAGCTAAAAATCTTTTTGTTGATAACGGAGCTTTTTCACACATTTTCACACCAAAAATCATCCTGTATTCAACTTGACAAGTTATATATTCACTGTAGTTACGGATATTGTTGTTAATATTCAGAAAATGAATATTCCATAAAAATACATTGAGTTCTCTTTGACGACTAATCATTTCATCATCACTGATGAATCTTCTCCTTTCAATCAATGAATGCCCACTTCAAGGTATAGGCCTCCCCCATAGATCATCACGTTGGCCGGACCTGCGCTGCCCTCAATCAGCGACTTCCCGGATCTTAACTAAGTCATCGGTCGACCTAGTGGTCACATCTGACAGTTCGTGGTCACCACTCGACACCGAACCGCCCACAGATAACTAAACTTGCTTAACCAAAAGGCTTTTTCGGTTATTTGACTTTATCTACGAATTTCCCCACTCACGATTCGATCTTTAAATATAATCAAGCCCTCCCATGCCTTATTGAGTGACTGTAAGCTTTCTAAAAAGACTCAAAGAGAATGTAAGACCAGTTCAAAGAGAATTAAAAGTATTTGCAATGAATAAACGTTTCCTAATGATTAAAATTAATCATATATATTGCAATTAAATTAGTTCCTATTACAGCACATTCACAACGCAATAAAATAATTTTAATCACTTAAACAAACGTCTCAAAACGCGATGCTATCGAAGCCGGAGCCCCAGGGCTTCGCCCACACGCCGCAGCTTGCGAGACCGCGCATCATTTGTTGAGGCATTCGCTGAGATCTTCAGATACCGGCATCTCTATATACGGAATGCGAATGTATGTCTATATATACATATGTAAACGTTAAACTAACGATAATCATATAGCAAACATATACCACCTTCAAGCCGTGACTACGAATATTTTGACAATTAAAAAAAAAACAATTGATTGTTCCAACTGACTCTGTTCTGCCAGAAATTGGCCTGACGTATTCAAAGAGAAAAAAAATTAATGTAATATTTTTCAATGTTCACTGAATTTATTAATTAAATCTGAAATAAAAGTAAATATTGTTGCGTTCGATAAATACTGACCGACGCAGCTATTAAATGAAAATAAAAAAAATTTGCAGCGCGCGAATTGAACGCGCGAACTTCAAAGCGAACTGTCAACTGTCAAACGTCCGAACTGTCAAATGAACAAAATTTTCCTGACTTTCTGATACTTTGTGTTATCACAAGTCTTATAAAAATTGGTGAATTAAACACCAGAGGAAATAGAATCTCTGTTTTCGTTTCATTTTTATATTAACACATTTTGACAGTTAAAGTCACAAAAAAAATATAATAAAGTTATAAATAAAAAAATTGTATTCACAGCAATTAAATCCTTAAAGATTCCTATTAATAATTCTTCTAAAGCCACACAGGACTCTCTTAAACATCACCACGATTATACTTTAACCATGTGGAACAACGACATCTAGTTTAGGCATACGCAGACTATGTCTGCCGGGTTGAGGTCACTCCTCAGAACCTATCTGTTATGGCCAACATTTCCACTAGCGATGTACCCAACTGCCACAGACGAGCAATTCCTCAACCTATATCGATCACAATGAAGCTAAATATAAACAGTACTAAACATATAAATAAATAAAATCAATAGCTTATTTCTACTAATGATTGTGTTACTTGAAATTGTGAACATTAGATACGTTTAGATAATGGAATTAATACTCGATTTTATCTCGGACGGTCACGCCATGCTCCCAAAATGGTTACGAAGCGATAAAAACAAAAGGGCGTAGTATCATCGTGTTGTATTCTATTTGGTTCCGTTCACTAGGTACCTATTAACCTTTCAATGGATGACATTATGTAAAACAGCTGCACAAAATGATCTAAAAGACATGGATGGTATAAATATACTTGCACAAAGAAATTATTAGCAGCCTTATTCTTTTTAAAGGCCTCCCATATCGGAGGTAGACAGGGACTTTTTAATTGCATATTTTCGGACAAAAATATATCATCTCAACTGATTTTTTGTTCCAAAGGCAATGCACTACCCCTTGACCCGTGCTATTGATAAGTTAATAAAGAAGCTGAGATACGAGTCGCGGGCGCCCCGAGCTGTCTAGAAAAGTACTCATTTATGCGAAGTTCTGTCTGATCGATTACTCTATCCTAATCGTCATTTAGTATTAAGTACAGACTAATTAAAACACAGAGTGAGTAAATTTAATTAAACATGATGAAAAACAATTAAAAATTTATCCACATAGAATCATTTACACCTACCACATTTATATATATATATCAACGAAAGAGTGCCATTTAAGCCTGATTTGATAGAATCTACAATCAGTTTCAATTCTCCAATAATCACAGCCTTCAACTTAAAGAAATCGTTACAAACGTGCGCTGATCTAAAAGCAAAAATAAATCGGCCTTTTTTGTGGGGTCACTTTTATTCTTTTCAGCCGATGGACCCCTACTGTATACTTTAAAGATTACTCGCATTGTTCCATATACACCCGGTGTAAATGGAGGCTTCGTAGTAAATAGACAAGGAAACATTATTGAACACGAAAGTCAATTTGTCTTCACCATATGTTTTTACAGATGTATACATATATTCCTACAGAAATATTTTAGTGCATTTCTTTTGCCATATGCGCCTCTATAAACTAATAATTAATGAATATTTGGCTCCGATTGATTGTCGAATTATTTCAATATTTAAATTTATATAACCTATACCTATACACCGATTGCACTGTGTTAAACACTAATCGGTGTAACATAACTCCTGAAGATGCCCCGTGGAGGGGTGAAACACGTGTTGAGTAATTCGGCGGTGGCGGTTGTGTTATTCGAATTGTTTGCCGCATATGCATTTATCAGAGGGCTGGCGGGCGGTGCACTTTGTTGCACGACTACCACTGCATGTGCGGAAGTGTAAATATTGGTCCTTTTCTTACTTATAATTAATTAACCGGCATCTTAAGTATTATTAGGAGTGCTGTCATATACATGTGCCATTCTAACTTCAATATACATATTTTATACTTTTTTATAAATAATTTCAATAAATATAATCTACTAAAGAAATTCTTTCGCGTGTTTTAAATGTGTATTCAATTGCGGTACGCAAAAAATTTTAAATTTCGAAAATGGCTCGCACTATAAAGAGCTTGGTCACCCCTAACATAGGCCATTCAATGACTATCTGTGACTTTAACTATTTCGTCGATCTACCTAGTAACCTGTCCACGCCGCGTCTACCTGCTCGTGGCTGCCACTTGAGAAGCTTTCAGCCCCAACAGCCATCTGTTGAACTAGCGACGTGCACCGCCAACTGCCATTTCAAACAAACATTCTTGGAGCTAGGTCTGTGATCTTAATTCTTACGCTGATCTCATTTCTGATACGATCTAGCAGTAAAACTCTGAGCTAGCATTCTCTATTGCTATTTGGCTGACCATGAGCATTATTTTGACGTTCGTCGTAAGCACAACTAAATGAATATCAAAAGATATTTTATCCATGTACTTTTGAATCAGTATAAACTATCAGTATTGTTGGTGACAAGAAACTCAACAGTAGCTCTTTACAAATACAGTTTTATAAAGAGTGCGCGACAATAATTAGCTTCCAGAGTGAACACCAACAACATTTAATTCCACACATTAACCAAAGCTAAATAATATTAATAAAAATGTAAATAGAAAATAAGTAATAATGGTAACAACTTTTAGTAAATTGTAAATAAATAGAATTATACAACTTAAGTGAAATAAATGCAGAACAAAAGTATGTAAATAACAGAAATGAAATAAATAAAATACTATTGTATAATGAGAGAGGAATGGAAGGTCACAGAGCGAAAGAGAATGAAAGAAGAAATGTGGAATGAACACCGAATGAAAGAACATAGGATGCATAAATGAAGAGAGCGAAAATAAAAAAAAGATTATGAAAAATTAAATAAACGAAAACAAAAGTCCTTGTCCCACACCAGATAGGGGGTACGAGAGACTCCCAATAGCGGGGGCCAATAAAAAAAAATTCCACACATTAACATCAGTATATTATTCTTAAATAGAATCTAATATATAAAATTCTCGTGTCACGGTGTTCGAACTTGAACTCCTCTGAAACGGCTTGACTGATTTTTACCAAATTTAATATGCGTATTCAGTAGGTCTGAGAATCGGCTACTATCTATTTTCTATACCCCTAAGTGATAAAGGTTGTTCACACTTAAAAAAAATTTTTATTTTTTTAACGAAATTTTTTGTTTTTATTTTTTTATGATACAGCATACAAGAATACATACAACCATAAATTTTCACCCCTCTACGATCAACCCTTATTTTTTATTTGTAAATTAATATATCATTTTTTTTTTTGCAAAACAACGTTTGCGGGATCAGCTAGTACTATTATAAATATCTCTAATAGCAGATATGTAATTGTTTGTGGAATTTTTATATGTTTGTGTACATGCTACGTTTTCGCACGCATACTACAATACTGGCCTCTTCGTCAAAATTACTCAACTTTTTATAATTGTTATTGAAAAAATAATTACACAGTTAACCTTTATAGCTATATTTACTTGTTTTGCAAAAGAGTGCCATCTGTACTATTTACGGCTAAGGGCCGCAAATCTCCTTGAGAAAGCGATTTAAAGAGGTCAACATTTATACAGCGACCTCACAATATATTTATGATAATATTTCGTACGTATATGTATGTACAAGGGACCGAGATAAACTGACTTTACCAAAGTTTCGACTGCAAAAAATCTCTAACGCAAAACATTATTAGACTACCATTTACAAAATTCAAAACATATTAAAAGTAAATTGACGAAAGACTTGTTATTCAATAAACGAATATTTAAATGAAAAGAATCCTTAGCAGTAATGTCGCTAGATTATTTTGGTTTCATTTAGGCTATATCTGATAAAGTGTATATATATAAATCTATGTTAAACTATAAAAAGATGTGTTATTGTGGAGTATTCTTTCCGCTTCTTCTTCACAACTATAACATAAAAAGAGTTCACAATAAATAAGAATTGTGTTAAAAGTTCCAATTTTGAATAAATTAATTTTAACTTTTGCTAAACGAATAATGAATCCATATAATTCTATAAGATTTTTTATCGATCATAATGATCGGTAATTGTACCTAAGATTGTAAGTTTTGATGGAAAATTCTTGCTGAGGTACTTAAAACGAAATTAAGAGTAGAACACCCTCAACTCTCTTTATTATAAGACTGAGAAAAAAGCACTAATTACTGCAGTAATTCAGTATAATCACACCAATCTTACAACGTCCACTAGTGGATATAGGATTTTTCCCTAGATTTTGGATAGGATCCAGGCGTCTCTCTTTACTTTAACAAGGTCATCTGTCGTAAAAAAAGGACCAATATTAAGAGTGAGCTCAGTCCGAGACTCTGTGTTTGGGACTAATCGGTGTAACATAACTCCTGAAGATGCCCCGTGAAGGGGTGAAACACGTGTTGAGTAATTTGGCGGTGGCGCTTGTGTGATTCGCATTGTTTGCCGCATACGCATTTATCAGCGAGCTGGCGGGCGGTGCACTTTGTTGCACGACTACCACTGCATGTGCGGAAGTGGCTAAATATTGGTCCTTTTCTTACTTAGGATGGACTTCCGCAAGGTAATGCCTGATTCCATTAAATAAGGTCATCTGTCTTCTGAAACGTTGAGGTATGACCAGTTCATGTGTATCCTGTTCACTGCTAATTCAACTTGCCAATCCTCTGCGATGCATCGGTTTCTTTCTTTCATCAACGGATCATCTCAATCGTAAATCGATTTGGTAAAGAAATCCCACACATAGACATTTACAGTGCTCTCTGAGGTCCAGAGTGACCTTTGTAGGAACCAACAAATTAACTGAATAGAAATAGAAACGAAAGGACTATTACATACAATATTAATAACAGTAAAATAGTCAATTTGTAAAATAAATATTTAGTGTTGACAATAAAATCGATTTTCATGTTTTAAATCGATTTTAAAGGAAGAGTTCTAGTGCGACAGTACGTTGGGAACTATCGACGTAGTAAACAGCCAATAGTTTGCAAATGTAATGCAAACTTTTATTTGCAGATCGACTAAGACATTTTGATATCTATAGCATAAACTTTAGGGTTTAAATTCGCATATTTCGGTACAAATTAACGATAAAGTAACTTTGTAATATCGTTGTAAGACGGTCCCGTAATAGCAGATAATTGTCGTCATGCCTCGCCCCCATTCCGATAACAATTTATGGGCAAATTTCGATCACGACATTTAAGTAATTGTTGAAGGATCATCTCTCGTAGCGATGCCAGTTTGTGTTACTTCAACCATAGTCACTTTTGGGAGGCGATACGGAATGAAACCTCCCGTTGGTACTGACTCCAATGTATATTAATAATAATACAATCACAAGCGTACATTGTCCTATCAGAGGAAAAGTCTGTGTAGTGTCAATATCCTTTTTTTTATGACCCCCGCTATTGGGGGCCTCTCGTACCCCTATTTATGGTGGGACAGGGACTTTATTTGCAATTTATTTTTTCACATAGTTTTTTTATTTTATTTCTCTCCTTTCGTACTTTATTGTCTCTTTCGGTCTATTATCTATCTTTCATGCTACAGTTCTTCTATCTTTCTCTTTTGCTCTGTTCAATCTTTCATTCTTTCCTCTTTTGTTATTACATTTTTCATTTTTTTTATTGTACATTTTTATTTTACATTATTATTAGTTATCCTATAATTATTCTCTATCACAGTTTTATGTATCACTTTGGTTATTTTTTCTATTTTATCCTTTTTTTATCTATTTTCTATTTATTTATTCTATTTATTTATTGTGTTTGCGTTTTGTTGTAGTGTAGTGTCAATATCTGTGAATTACGTATATATGAGAAATGTCAGAATGACTATATGGGAGTTATGTTTGCGGTTTGGTCGACGTAATTACAGCTGGCACAAGATGTTGTCGTCTGATAGTGCTAAAAATCTTAGAACCAAAGAGGCTGTGAACAAAATCATTGATATTTCTGATAGGATACCTATCAGGAATGATTCTGACATTTAAGAAACGATAGTCGCCATATACTCATCTGATAAATGGGTATGCCCTATAGAAGATGCACGAGCATACATTCTTCCAAGGAGGTGGTGCTCTCTCTGAATATGTGTCCATATTCTTGGAAGAATGTCCTGAAATAGAGAAACACCCTGTACCTAACGCACATCCAAGGTCAAGACCAAATCAAAGGCAGGTTCAAGGTGAAGCCAAAACTGATCATCCACGAGGCTCAGGGGGTAGAGATCAAGGTGGTCGTTGTCCGACGAACAAACACCCTCGGGCTGTACAACAGTGTCCATCATGCGGTGATAGCAATATCACATCACACGAACTCGTGCGTTTATTACACGAACAAGACTAAAGATACGATCGCAAGATTCATCGATGTGAATACGGCAACCACTGCACAAATAGCTGCGTACAATCTGAGGAAATAAATTTTTGACACATTCATTATGCTACTGACGGAAAATTTGGCGGGAAAATGTCACGCGCTGTTTTTACCTTCTTTATTTGAATACAGATGAAAAAAGCGCGGTATTCGTAAACATTTTTCGTAATATACCCCTTTTGTATAATTTCGAATACTTATGTCGATATCTACGTCTATATCTGTGTCGGTGCCTGTGCCTGTGTCTGTGCCTGTGCCTGTGCCTGTGCCTTTGCCTGTGCCAGTGCCTGTGCCTGTGCCTGTGCCTCCGTCTGTGCCTGTCTGTGTATATGTAGATATCGTATTGATTTAAATAAATCAAAATATATAAATGTACAGGACGATTGATTCTATAATTGTAAAAGCTTATTCTAATTATTACTAATCCGAAATTTTAAAATTCTTTTGTTACTATATTATCATTACGTGATCTATAATTTTTAAAACAGGGTGTATCACACATTAGTTGACACTAAATGAGCTGTACATTCACCCGCTTTTAGACTTTACACTTATAACCAATCATCCTGTACTACAGAAATATCATTCGCCGAATACAAAATAAACTGTTGCCATGAACCGAGTGATTTAAATTATATCACGATATAAACAGTTAAATCGTCCTTCGCTGTCAGCGGTGCTACCAATTAGAGTTAGAATATATCGGTGCGCGATGAGAGGTTGGGAGGACGCGGAGGGCACGGAGGGAGGCCGATATTAGAGGCAGAGGGTACGAGTGTCACGAGCGCGACATTTCACTCGCGACCTGCCACGAATAATGACCACTGCGTGTTCGCTGGAAGCGACTGTTGACATATATGATTTACTTAAAATTCCATGGCATTGAACATACAGGATCACCCGTAGTTGCTTGGGAAACATGGCATAGTATGAGAACTGATGTGCAAGAGGAAATTAAGTATAAAATAAGAGTAAAAACACTAGAAGAAGGGATAAGAAAAATGTAATACTGTAAAAAATGTGCCGAAGGAAGAAGATAGATTTCCAGAATATGTGACGGACAGAAGAAGAAAAATAAATAAAACTTTACTGATGATTGAAAATCAAAGCACCTGTCTCAAAAAATGATATGGGAACTAGAGACTTCAAAAAAGGGGCGATAAAGAAGGAACAAGAGGTATTAAGACAAAAGAGGAGAACAAAGATAAGCCTGTATGTAAATAATTATAAGACCCAGACTTGGATATGTCAATGCTATTGTCTATTGTCTCATGTGAAGTTTCTGCTGTTAGCCTTGCGGCTTTTACAGCTTCATCGGAAACGAGTTCACGGAACGGAGGGGTCCGTGAACTATATACACACGTACTAGCTAGCTAACCAACCCAAACGTAGATATGGAGAGATCGACGTGACTCGCGGCGCGACGGATCAATACGCCGTGACGCGCCGGTGTCTTATGTTAATAATATTTAATAGAATAAGGCGTTACCTTGCGGAAGTCCATCCTAAGTAAGAAAAGGACCAATATTTAGCCACTTCCGCACATGCAGTGGTAGTCGTGCAATGAAATGCACCGTCCGCCAGCCCGCTGATAAATGCGTATGCGGCAAACAATGCGAATCACACAACCGCCACCACCAAATTTCTCAACACGTGTTTCACCCCTCCACGGGGCTTCTTCAGTAGTTATGTTACACCGATTAGTGCTGATCATCTGGAAACTTATTTATGTGCAGTGGCAATCCTATGTGCATGCACAAAGAGTGAATCATATAAGATTGTATCCCGGGGATCGAATCCGTGACCTATGATTGTAAATTTCAGTCCTTGATATAAAGTATTTAAAACAAATCGTTTCTTATTTATATGGTAGAAACTAACATAGTATTGAATTATACAAAAAAATATTTCCTAAAATTTAAAATATATATGTAAGTATAACGATGTTTTCAAGAAGCTTCTGATTACTTAAAATTTGATTAAAGTTTCTTGCTTATTGCTGTTTCAAATAGAAACGACAAAAATATTATTAATTTACGAATAAACACATCTAGATGTTTTGTATCTTTGTAAAAGGTACGTACTGTCGATTAGACTAAACGGAATTTTTATCGGCAACAACAACTCGACGTATTAGAACGAAATGACATCCAACGCCCGTCATTTTCGTGATATTCGTTAATCTTTCAACACATAATCGTTATGGAATTTACCAAGAATGTAGTATTCCATTTCTCGGAATATAAAAACGAGGTTTGTTGTTGTGATTCTTATTTTATATTATTCACGTTCGCGTTCCTATTTCAAATGTTGGATTTACACCAGCATTTTTCAAAATTTTATGTCTCATCTTTGCTTTTTTAAAATTCTCAACCTTCCACTATGTTACATATATAAATTATAAATTATTTATATAAAAGAGAAATAATTGACTTAACTATCAAATTGTCCCACAATGGGGCGTGGGCCGCATATTGGGAAACAATGATTTACACCATCACCGGACTTAAGGGTACAGAAAATTGAAGGCGTCTAGACCTTTTTACAGTCACCAATCTCAATAGCTTTTAAAAACCTTGGCACATATATTTATTTACTTATAGTACAAACAATAGAGGTGAAGAGTGAGGAGTGGCAGACATAAGTACTGAGACTTGCGATTGTAAGGCACGGGTTCGATTCCCGTTATACGATTTTATATAATTCACACTTTGCGCATTAAAAGTTTCTAGAGGATCGACAGCAGCGCCCTCTTCATGCTATTACACCGCAATCGCCAACCCCCTTCCCAAGCGTGGTCATTATGGTATATCCCACCATAGATACCTGTAGGGGGGGCTATATCTTAGATTGGGATCTATCTGCTAAAACAAGTACAGGTAACAGTATATATATATAAACAAAGCTCAAAAAAAAATTTGAAAAAAATACAATAAAAAGATGTTTCTCACTATTACCGGCGTCTCAAAGTATAAATTTCTTATTTAAAATGGCGTCGTCACTGTGAAAGTAAATAAATACGATATACAATAACATTATAAATATATGTTATTACATACATTACAAGCATTTATGAGAAAATTATTTATACGTTCACCCATTTAATGCTTTTATATTTATAATCAATCATCCTGTATATAGTGATCACACTGAAATATTTATTTCTTTCGTCTGAATGCGATAGACCCATAGCTTCAATGCAATGTGTGCGGAAACATATAATAAAGAAAACACATTTTCTTAATATTATATCATTTTGTTATTTATTTTGACTCATGCAATTGATGGATATGGGGGTAGAATGGTTCTCGATTGGCGACCACGTGCTGGGCGTGGGTATGCTTCCCACTAGGTGGACCCACGATTTAGATAAGGTTACAAGAAGTCGGTCATATATTAGCGATCTTTGGGGTAAACTGAAAAAAATATATATTCAGGCCCTTTATCGAGTATTTGACTTTTCAGGACACAAAGCTAGAAAGGGAAGATAAGTGACAAAGGATGGTGACCTGAAAAGATGAAAGCCTATGTTCGACAGATCACAGAGATGGTAATTGGTCGTTTCTCTACCTCCTAGACATCTAGCGTCGCTAATTTAAAAGAGGTATACCTTCATATTGTCACGATGTTAAACTTCAAATCTTTTACACATATAACCAAACACGCTGTATATATAATCATTAAAAATAAAGTGAAATTTTATTAAACAAACATTCACATAAACGATGTCTGTATAAAATCTTAAATGTCACTAAAATATATCCTATAGAGAGAATAACAATGATATCAAGTCGTTAATTAAAATTTTTTAAAATGAAATTATTCCTTTCACTGAGCTCCGGTTACAGAAATACCACGGCTCACGGCGAGCGACCGTTTTCCTGATCTATTAATAAATAATATGAAAGTTTAACAGCGATATTATCGGGCAGAGACAATAAAATCTGGCACCAGTCCATCCCCATAAATCTGGTGGGGGTCCCGCGGCGAGCTCCCATGGGACGCATCCACTTCGCCGCATAAATTAAGACACTGGCAACCGTATATGCTAATAGACAATATCGAGTGTCGTTTATATTGTCTCTGATTCGACAAACAACCACTCGTTTTAATTCTGGCCGTCGAGATAGTCGGCGGTAAATTTTAAAAAACGAACATATGTTATCTGTATATTGGCAACTGTCACTCGCCGTCGTTTAAATGTAAGATTTTCAAAATGGAATTGAGTATTAAAACTTTTTTTAATAAATATTTTATTTTTTGTTTAAGACTTGATTACAGATTAAAAATAGGGTAAATGTACGCTTTACATTTTCTATTAGTATAAATAGACAATATAAAGGGACATTTAGATTCTTTACTGTATGGTTTAGCAAACAACTTTTTTTATATTGGCCGTCGAGAAAATTGGCGGGAAATTAAAAAAATATATATATATGTTATCTGTATTTTGGCAACTGTCACTTACCGTAGTTTAAATGCAAAATAGAATAGAGTATTAAAACTTTTTTCAATAGACATATTTTACGACTTTATTACAGATTAAAAATAGTATAATACATTGTCTGCATAGTATAAATAGACAATATAGAGCGACGTTTACAATGTCTACTGTATGATACGACAAATAACTATTCGTTTTAATTTTGTCCATCGAGAAAATTGGCGGGAAATTAAAAAAACGAACACATGTTATCTGTATATTGGCAACTATGATAAGCCATAGCTATTGGGTTTACCAAAACGTGTTTTCTTTTTATTGAATGAAATATTAAACATTTTTTTCATCAACTCATCTTTATCATTGTTTACAAGAATATTTCTTAACAAATAAAAAGATCACTCAACGTAATATGGAAAGTGCTACACTGGAAATTTCTTCATAAAATAGAACAAGGACAAAACATTCGTAGACGAGCAAAAATACCGGACGTAGATCAGGGTATTATCAAGAAGATGTATCATGGTACGTCACATAAAGCATAGAACAGATGGTAACTTAAGGTTTTACGTTCTGGAGACTACGGAGCTACGTAGCATAAGACGTCAATCCACAATCTGGACAAACTTAGTTCAAAAGAGGACATACTCTACCAAAAAAAGTTTAAACTCGCCTTTAACACTACCAAATTCATTTTGGCAATCTTTTAAGTTATTTTTAGAAAATCCATTTTTCCAGCCGATGGACACCCACTGAAAAGCACTTTCATAACGATCACCATAATGACGACGGGTAGATATGTAATAATCGTCACGCTTGGCAGACGGATTGATGATCGCAGTATGATTTTATGACACGCAGAGAAATCTGCTGCAAACCTTCAGAACCTTATTTGTGAGCAGTGGTAATCCTGTATAATTAATACAGAGTGCGAAATGCATAAGATTGTATTCCTGGAATCGATCCCGCTCATGATCTCAACTCTCATTCCTCCACAGCTGGACTACCACTGTTCAAGAGAGATATAAGACAGGTGATCGTTTTACATTGGAATGGAATAGGTCTAAAATTTACAATACAAAATTGATAAAAAAAAATAATTTGAAGCTACTCCACAGCACTGCTGTTCTTTAAGGTAAAATAATTACATTAGTTTGGTGGCAATAACAATAATTTTCGGAGCCGCAAGGAGCGGGCGACCCGCGGGGCGGCCCTCGCGCTTCACAGATCAGCAGATACCGCCCGTGAATTACGCGCCGGCTGGCCGCCTGCCACTTGGACTCCTCGGCCTCCAAATGGACACAAATATAATATTTATTACAACAACAACAACACACAACTTCATATAACATAAACAGAATTAAATATCACATATATTTTTGATCAGTAAAACTTCAAAAAATGGCGGGAAATATACACCGTTATTTAATCTATGTCAACAGATATATCACCTAGAGTCGATTAAGGAATAGACAATTTTTTATTTGACACTTTCTAGAACAGACTTGGGCCAACATTCTTTATAAATTTTATATATTTAATGGAATCAGGCGTTACCTCGCGGAAGTCCATCCTAAGTAAGAAAAGGACCAATAATTAGCCACTTCCGCACATGCAGTGGTAGTCGTGCAATGAAATGCACCGCCCGCCAGCCCACTGATAAAAGACAATACACAGACAAAGAAAGATAACTCCTGAAGATGCCCCGTGGCCCTCCACGGGGCATGTGTGAAACACGTGTTGAGTAATTTGGTGATGGCGGTTGTGATTCGCGTTGTTTGCCGCATACGCATTTATCAGTGGGCTGGCGGGCGGTGCATTTCATTGCACGACTACCACTGCATGTGTGGAAGTGGCTAATTATTGGTCCTTTTCTTAATTTTATATATGTTTCTTTATATATAGTAATAGAATAAAATTATGTTTTCGTATATTTTCTGTTTATTTAGCCCCTGCTAAGTTTAATTTTGGATAATTTTTTAATGATAGTTTTAACTTGAATATTAGGCACTTAAAGAAATTAATTTGTGATCGCTATGTTTAAAGAAATCACTAGTATTTTTCTAATGCAATTAATAATTAAATAAAATTAGTGTGTATTCATTTTCAAACCAAATAAATAAAAAGAAAATGTATCACTTGAATACATATAAAAGCTACTAGATTAAAAGGTGTTCATCTTTTCATTTATTCGAAAAAAAGTGCACTTATCATTTTATTTTAGTAAATAACCTGTAAAAAATTATAGTAAAATTACTTACATTTTTATTAGTCCTGTCCGAGATTAGCATAACTTTTTTAACATATATAAAAAAACTACATTTATTTACTGTGATTTTTTGACAGGACTGTCATATGTCATTGTAAAGATTTATCATAAAATATGCCTCTTAAAAGGTTATATAACTATAAAATGACAAAAAGGAACTTTACAATAAACATTCAATATTAACAAAGAATGTTTCTTTTATTTACACATGATACTATTGTATAATTTTGTTTTAATAAAATGTAAAAATACGCCAATGTAACCTGGGTACGTAATACAATAAAATCTTTTTTTTTTCAGAAGCAACGTTTTATTGTTCTATTGTAATGTCAGAAAAGGTGTCTTATATATATATAAACAATTAAAAATCACATTAACATTCGATTCGTAGAATGTAACATATTAAACAAATATATTAATAGACATATATAGTGATGTTCATAAGAAAATAAAGAATACACTAGAAATAAAGGCTTTTTGTTCACGCCTCGAGGCTTTATAAAATAAGTAACTGTTTTGTAGGCAACTGTATATATATATGTTTAACTGTATTTTTGTTATTCTAGTCCTTGTGTATAAAATGGAGCACATTAAAAAAAATCTACTATGTAATAAGCTTTCTATAGATAGCAAAATAAATAGTTATATATAGTCAGTGGAGTCAAAATATTGTAAGATTTCTACAATAATATAAAACAAATAATTTTTGCACTTAATAAACTTAAAAACAGATAAACGTTTTTAATTACAAAGAATACGCATTAATATAACCTTTTTACATGTTTATAGTGTCGTAAAAACAGTTAAGTTTTTATCTGTGGACGCGAATAAAAAAAAACTTAATGATCTATACTAACGAGTGAAGTTGTAAATCAGAAAACGTCTGCCATAAATCATACATGGATAGCAAAGATCATCCATAATTAAAATAGTGATATAATATTAAGTTACGAAAGATCAGTTGAATATATTTTTATTATTTATTCATTCATCACTTGAAAAGAATGAACCACACCAGGGCTTTTAATCCAAGGGGACCCAGGACAAGACCCAGGAGGAGGTGACTGGCTTGTATAGAGAAAGATATCAGGAGTATCGGAAGGCAGACATCTTGGCAAACAAAGGCGAAGGATAGAGCGAGATGAAAGAAGATCGTGGAGAAGGGCAGAACAGAAGGGTTGTAGCGCTATAGAAAGTAAAAGAGGAATGCCCAGATGAGCTAGAGCTAAAATTTGTACATACTAGAATCGGATTCAACTTCCCAATAACCATCTTTAAAGCAACGAACTTTCCAAACACGCCCTGGAAAGCCCACAACAAACTCATTTTTTGTGGTCGTTTTAACTAATAGATACCCACTTAAAAACATAGGCCATTCAAAAAGATATCTAAGGAGAATATAACATAACAGCCACGCTTTTCGGGCGGGTTTGATCGCAGTGTGGTATTATTGTACGTAGAGGACGCTACTGTCTTGTCTATCCTGACCAAGTGTGAATCGAACTCACGACCTCAAATCTCAAACCTCTGCCGCTGAGCGAACTTGTGAAGCGAGAATATAATCGTTAGTGCTTTCTTAGTAACGTGATGGAAGTGATTGTGACTTACAACTCCTTCATTTTCTTGGAGAGTCAAGTACAAGCGCACAAAGCACTCACCTTAAAAAGTACTGCTGTTAGTGACTGAGGAGGATCTACCATAAATAAGTCTCTGCCCTCCGGCATGTGTTCTGGACCAATTGGTATACCCTAATGGTTTGGAACTTCAGGGACAGTGTAATAAACAAATTAGGAATAGGTCAGAGAGGGTATGTGATGTGGTCACCTTTACAATATCTTTCTCTAGATAATTACAACATAATTTAGAGAAATTACATTTGAGTGTATTGTAATGCCATACACAATTGCGTACAAAAGAATAATTTAATAAAATCTAGAGAAAGGCATAACAAGCTTCTTCATTTATTAAGATTGCATGCAACATCTCAAATGTTTTATATAACGAAACCTGTTTCGAATGAATAATTGATTTTATTATAGAAAAGTTCAACATTAAAATAACATCGGTTGTACAACGCAACCTTATGGTAATTTAAAAACAAAACGTCATAAATTTGACACTTAAAATAAGACGCCATATTGTATTTGTGGAATATGAAACTGAAATATATATAATATGTTGTGAAACTATATTTATAAATAGCAACTGTTAACGACTTTATCTTACAAATATTTTTTCATTATGATTTTTATTTACACTGTGCTCTCTCGTCCTTCGCCGTCAATTTCTGTTACTACATCTTCTTTCGTTAATCACATTCTCTTTTGTTCTCTTCTTTTCATTATTATCCCTTACACACGTCGTCTCTCTTCCTTCGTCACGTTCTTTGATATTACAATTTCAAATTCGTGTCCTTATTTCGGTTTTACGTTTTTATTTTTTTTTTCCCGACCTTATATCTTAATATTGCTCTTTATTTTTATTTATTACATCATTTATAGTATTCAAAGAATTGGTGGCGGCATTCTTTATTTATCATTAGGCAGTCAATGGTGCTACTTTCCACCCTTTCGTCCAGTTCCACCTCACACTCACCTTGCGTGCACGGTCTGATCCATCACTGGGTTACAAAATGCACGAGGCACTCTTCCTGGGTTTAGACCTATATAGGTACTTAGCGAATCTCTCGTACCCCGTGAACATTTGGACAAAAACTACATAGATTTTTTATATATATTTATATATGGTCCCCTTTATTCGGTTCCTCTTGTACATACGCTGTTCTTTCATCCTTCTCAATTTCCCTCACTAAATTCTCCTATTTTCTTCACATAATCTTTCATTCTATTACCAATCTTACATCACATCTTTTCTATCACCATTTCATCATATACGTTATGTCCATGCAACATATCATATTTGTTATTTGATCTTGTATAGATCTCTTTCTATACCTCGTTCAGTGACTATGAGATTATAGATGAAGTGAATATATACACGGTAGAAGTCTCAAAAATCAATCTAACTTTTCAAATTATTAATTATTACATAAATTATAATTTTTCTACTAAAACATATTAGATCCCTGTACATTGACTGTACAAGAACCGCGCCAATTAATAGGATCCTACCGTTACAAAGTTTCCACTAGATGCGCCGTCCAAATGGTGATATCGCGACGTAATCAAAGACCCCGAGAAGCGAGCTCATTACAACTACTCCTTATTAAGTAGTGTAATTGCCGACGCCGGAGAGGGAAGAGGAAACACAAAGTACCTCAGTATATCAGGCACTCGGTACGCCACTATAATCGTCCTCGCATCTCGCGTATCCCAACTAGTCTGAAACACCCGTATTCTAGCCATAAACAACATTTATTTGTGTAATATTTTCTATTTTATAAATTAAATAAAGAAGACAGTTCAAAATTATCTCAATTTCTTTTATTGACATCGTTTAAGTAGAACGTCCACAGCTGGACTTAAAGTTCTACCACAGATATAGTGTAGATGTTGTGACAGTGAACAGACAATATATCACACGCAAATCAGATTGCCGATGGAGTCTTAAGTTTCTGAAGTGAAGACCACGAACTAACAATCCCAGTTGAACCACTTTGTTGAGAAAGAGTTTCTACTTAGTTAAGAAAAGGACTAATATATAACTACTTCCGCTATGTAGCAGAAGTCGTGCAATAACGTGCACCGCCCGCTAGCCCGCTGATAAATGCGCGTGCGGCAAATAATGCGAATTACACAACTGCCACCGTTAAATCACTCAACTCGTGTTTCACCCCTCCACGGGGCATCCTCAGGAGTAATGTTACAACGATTAGTGACAAACACCGAGTGGCACTAATGGGTGTAACATTTATTGCACGACTACTGCTACATAGCGGAAGTAGGTATATATTAGTCCTTTTCTTACTTAAGATGAACTTCCTCAAAGTAACGCCTGAATCTATTTGTTAGTCTTTCTAATGGTCATAAAAATCTATGAAGAGGCCTATCTCCAGCAGTGCAGATGCTATGACTAAAATTATTATGAGGATCTAATCAGGCATGTAAGAGCAGCTACCAATTACATCAAGTTCATCTCAGCTACACCAGAAACCTTGGTAGATATGTCCATAAATACGTGGAAATTTTTAAGTCTTGTCTACGTGATCCTACCCCACCCTATCTGATTAAAATTGTCGTATGTAGCGGTCCATGCCGAGGCTCTCGACGAAACCTTCAAGCTTCACCACCTTAGGTTTTGGGTTAAGCTTCCACTGCACCCTGGCACCATGAACACATTGAATCTGTATATGCCACTTGGGTGTTTAAGACTAAGAGATACAGATTAAAAAAAACTGTCCATGAATTAAATCCCCTATTAAAACCGCCTCGTTGCAGGCTAAATGAGTAATCGATTATTTTAAATCGACCTCACGTTATCGATTCCGTATTCATGCGATTAATATCGATATTTACATTTGTATAATACGCTCGTTAGTTATTTTAGAACGCGTATCGTTTTATAGGCGATATTTGTTTGTGGGGAATTTATTTACATTCGTAATAATATCAACGATTATGACATATGACTTTAACCGCGCAAATTTCGAAAGCACAGATTATTAATTTTTTTTAATACAGGTGAGGCTAGAAAAAATTCACTTTCATAAATAATAAAAAAAAATACTTATCGTGCTTTGACAAACATTCATATTTGAATAAAAATGGGAGAAAAATATAATTTTAAGAATTTAATAATTGCAAATTAAAAGTATTATAAGAAATTTAATAAAAGAAAATTAAAGAAATCGTTAAAATCACTCTCAAGTTATGACGTAACTGGAGCAAATAGCGATGTATTTATATATATATATACATATAAATATAGAGATCTGAAGGTTAAATATAGAGGTCTGAATAATGAAACATGTTTCAGAATGATCACTTGATATTGGGTAATTTTTTTTAATCTCGTTCCCTCTGCTTTTTTTGGAGTTTCATTTCAATTGCTCTTTCTCTTTTCTTTCCTCACAAATTCTCTCTCTATTCTCCTCACATAATTCATAAAATCTTTTATTCTTCACATTCTAATCTTTCACACGTCGCCTTTCTTTCCTTTTTTATATTCCTAATTACATAGCTTTTTATTTTGCAACATATTTTAATTTATATTCTTTATTTTCGATTTTCGCTTATACTTTTTATTTATTTATTCAATGACACGGATACTTGACTGTACTCTTTTTAATTTTTATTGCTGGTTACGTTTCACTCTTTTAAAGTTTTTACACCATATAGCCAATCACCCTATATACATTACGGGATCGACAAAACAGTGTTACATACTCTGTCTACCACAGCACGCATTCTATATCCTGTATACAATTGTTTTCGATACATAATTACATGTTACATAACCAACCGCTCTCCTACACAAAATCGCTCCATTTCGAAATTCGAGCGCAAATTAACGAGTTATTGCTATTTATAATTAGCGCGCTATAAAGCTATTAGCATTATTATAGAGTTGTTGAGCTAATAAATCCATCTCGGCGCGAACCCGTAATTATTGGTGATGTCTTCATCGCCTGTCGACACTTTAAGTGATTGATGGCTCTTATCGATACATTTCTCGACGAAATTATGATGCGCGTCTCTAAATTACCGTTCAACAGATAAACTAAAAATCGTGGCGCGTTTCTAAATTTAAACTTTTCGATATGTGTGGGTGCAATTTAAAAATCGAATGGATCGTTACCGATTTTAGTTGCAAATATAAACACTAGATATATTTCTGTATTTAGATTATTTGTTTTTAATTGATAAGAAATAAAACTTACATCTTATGTCCATCATACTTTATTAAGATCTTTGGAAGACCTATATGCTGGCTTCCAGCAAGGCCTATTAGAAATCTATGGGCGAAGACAGCTTTAGCTCGTGTAGGGCCCGTGTGCAATGAACGCCCTAACGCCCTGACGCCCCCTAGGCCTATTCCCCCCTCTGCGGTTATAACTATTAACTTTGCCGTCATAACAAGAAAGTTTGTTTTTCATATTCATCAAGCTATTTTATAAGTAGGTATAGCTAACAGTATGGTATTAGTTACGGCCTTTCTTCTTCTGACAGCAGAATAACACTCATTGTTTTATGCCTATAGCACATCTCTGTTGCCTCATTGCACACTCTGCACTATAGGTTAAACGGCCCCTGTCTGTAGACATCCTACAACTATAATGATAATGTTGATTACAGAAGTGGTTTTATTCGAATTCAGGTTGAATCAAATTAAGTTCTTATAGAAGTGACGGAAACAAATAATCCTTAAAAATTTTTTTATTATTATTGTTAGGATCTATTTTCCGCACATTAGCATCCTTGCCTTTGTTTTTACATTGACGATAAATATTTTCTAATTTTTTTTCGCTCACGTTTTTACACGTTACAGTTTTTAAATAATAAAATAAGTCTCTTAACCTATTTTACTAACGCTCAAACAATGTCCAATATTTGTAATTATATTTCATCACTTCGTAAATAATATCATAGCTTGAATGAATGTCATGTCATATATATATATATATATATATAAATATATATATATATATTTATATATTATATATATTTATATATATATATATATATATATATATATATGGACGGCCTTTAGCGATTTTGATTTTAATGGCGATGATGAAATTCGGTCTATCTGTAAAGCATTTTATTCGTACCTTCTGTTTTATTCATGCAACTAGCTGTGCCCGCGACTATGTCCGCGTGGAATTTAACCAAAAAAATATTAGGTTGTTTATTCGTTTATGAATTTTCTAACTTTAAAAGCAACCTAAGTTATTCTTTATTATATTAGCTACCTGCCAGTATAAGTCACGTTAAAATCGGTTCAGTCATTTCAGAGATATAGCCGAAATAAACGGACATATGTACCGTATATATACATTCGTGTGCATTTAGTAAAAAGCGGTTTTTTTAATACTACAAACTTACATTTTAATCGTGTATATTTATATAAATAGTATTTGTTTGTGTTATTAATATGCAAAACAAATGTATCTCTTAATAAATCATTATGAATATTATAAATACGTTTTAAAGAAAACGAACAAAATTATACATTCCTTTCATTATGAAATACACAACACAAGACGTTTATGAATCGACACATTATCTACAACGCAATATTGACATCGTGATATCGGATTTCGTTAAATATTCCAATCGAATTGAATCCGAGACATCGATGCTCGTGTCAACCTCGTTTAAAATGCATCACTATTATAAAATATCGATATTATTGACGCGCCTAATCGCATCACCAACAGGCCGCTAAGAATGCGTTCGTAATGGCTATGATTAAACAGAATTAGTGGTATATTAACCCGGGCCACGCCAGTGAGATACACTAAAATTTTAAATTTTATTCACACGCTCGCCGCCTCTTTTCAATGGCCTATTTTTAATCGAAATCACAATCGATCATATTATCTTGTGATCAATTATTATTTATGACATTTAATCATCGTTAGGTTTGGCTGAAAAAGAAGATGTAGAGTCCTTCCTCAGATTCTGCAGGGTTGTGGCGAAAAATGCAATAAATAGAAACGAGATATAAACAGGCAAACAAATAATATAAATAAAAATATATATTACGAATAAATTAAAATGTAATTAAATTAACTGTGATATATTAAATAAATATAACTATAAAAGAATTCATAAATAAAAATCTGTGATAAACTGTATTAAAAAGAACAAACTGCAGTGATGATGGATGAATGGAATAGAATAGAAGAGAAATATAAATAGAATTGTAGAGTGAAAGAACGGAAAGATAGATAATCTGATGCATGGAAGAAGAGTATGGTAAAAAAAATTAAATGTGAAAAAATTAATATAAGAAAATTGTAATTCCTGTTTCCACACAAATAGGGGTGGAAGGAAAGATCTCCGATAGCGGGGCCACAGAAAAAAAAGCTTTGAGCGTCGGCGAAAAGTTTCTAGTTTATCGATACTCTACAGTCTGTATTTTGGAAAGTGTGCAGCATAATTACACTAAATAATAAGCGTTTTGTTTCGTCATTGTTTGCCGCATACGCATTTATCAGCGGGCTGGCGGGCGGTGCACTTTGTTGCACGATTACCACTGCACGTGCGGAAGTGGCTAAATATTGGTCCTTTTCTTACAATTCTCTTTGTCGGTACTGGTACGGTATTTTCGCAGAATAGATCACCAACGAGGCTTGAAGGTCCTGGTGGACGCACAGGCAAGCGCTGCGTGCTGACCGGTACTATAGAAAAACTATACGGAAGGCCATGTTCAGTTAAATTTAAAAACAACACATCGTATAAAAATACCTGTAAACGATAGCACTTTTTATAGTTGTTATGGAATAGGCGTTTGTCTTACATCTCACCTGATGGAAAGTGTAGATGAAGACGAAGGTGGTACACGCCCATCCAAAAGAAATCTGTTCACTCTACTCTTAAAGGCTCCAGAGTTCAACTTATCAAGAAAAATAGACCCAGGCAGGTCGTTCCAAATCTTGGCGACTCTAACCAAAAACGAGCTGTCAAACCGTTTAGTTCGACTTTAGGGTATGTCAACAACGTATGGATGAAACTTTTGCCTGTGCCTGGTAGTCCGATAAAGAAGATGGCTCAATCAGTTCGAAAAGAGCCTTCGAGCACTCTCCAAAGTGTATCCTATAAAAAGCCGATAAGCTGGCAACTCGACAACAATACTCAAGGGTATGTAGTCTACTATTTGAGAGTTCGTTGTTAATTAACCTACGGGCCCTTCGGTCAACTGATACACAATCGATTCACAAACCGAACAAATCATCGTACCGCCTCCAATTAAAGTAATCAAAAGATCAACACGACCGTCGCGTTACCATTCACCATAAACACAGATAATTAAATATTTATTCGGTTCGATTATTATCGGAATCGTACCGCTACACGGAATCGATTCGACACCGTAGAAATGGTCAAAATTGCCGTCAATAAAAAAAAAACGTACAAAGCGCCGTGAAATAAATTTGACAAACGACCGAGAAGTAAAATCTATATTTACACTGGCCACCATTAATTCATTATAATCTATAATTGTTACAAATTGGAGGCTTTTATCGGACTCAACGGATCGGTATTATATCGATTCGTGTTCCCTTAACCCACTGGCGAGCGATTCTAATCGATTCCACAATCGATGTGTCGGGGTTCGGTGATCACGCGATGTCCGAGATTAACCCCTGGGTTACGGACTTTCTAGCGAGGTGTTCTTCGCACGACCGTCGCATGCGCACACCGGTTATGTCGTATCAATTAAATTAATGCGTAATAATCGTTTAACTGTTAAAATTGCAAATGTTAATCTCGTGAATCGGGAGACGTAACAGCTAGGCTGGCCACTACTAAACCTTTTCTCGCCGTGTGAAAAAAAAAACTAAAAAATACAACTCCATTCTTATTATGAAATCATTGACTAATTTGCTTCAAAGTAAACACAGCTTAAATTAAATAAAGATGGCTGTTGAGACCGAAAGGTTCTCGAATGGCGACCACAAGCCGGTAGACGCGGCGTAGGTATGCCCCACTAGGTAGGCGCGGTGTGGTTATGCCCCCACTAGGTAGACGCGACGTTGTTATGCCCCCACTAGGTAGACCGATGACATAGTTAAGGTCGCAGAAAGTCGAAAATCTTTTGTGGTAGCCTATACCTTGCAGTGGACGTCCATCGGCTAAAAAGAAGAAGAAGGAGTAATAGTAACATAATTTGTATTAAATCACAAATGAGTCGATCCGAAGACGAACATAAATAAAATATCCCTGTGGCATGGCTTGTTGAACAGTAGACAGACCTTAGGTTCTGATACGAAGACTCCGGATCGAGAAATACAGCCTAAGACGTCAGACCAAAAGCTGTACACACGACCTAATTAAATTATTTGAAAGACGCTGAAAGCTTCAAACCAAGACTCTTATATATATGTTTAACAAAAAATAAATAAGAACGAATTATGATACATTTAAAAAATATGTGATAGAACTGTGATATAGTTTTAAGGATATAAAAAAGGGAACTAAATAAACACAATTTAAAATACATTAATTCTATAATAAATCAAAAGAAATAAAAATGATTCAAATAAACAAAATGTACCACCTGTAGTTAATCGTAGAAAGAAGGCGAAAAAATTAAATAATATAAAAAAAAATAACTGAAAAAAAGAGAAATGAATAGATGACATTAAGATAGAAGGAAGTAGAGTGTATAATTATAAAAAAATTATCAGGCCAGGGGATGTAAGAATGGCCAAATAGCGGGAGCTATAAAAAATCTATAGCTATGTTCAGCAGTGCGTTCTACGGCTAAAAGTGTTTGTTTTATCTGTTATTTATTAATATCAATAGATAAATCAGTAAGTCTTGATACGTTATACTAAGCAGGAAACAAAAATCAGTTAACAAGATAGCAAGTACCAACGTTGGTCGGTCACAGTGCGTTTATTCCACAGATCAAAATCCTTTACTCACGCGATCCTTGACACAACCTTCGACAAATGCCTTCTCACCTTTATAATAAATGAAATAACTGTAAGATGAATTGATTAAAAATTTATATTATTTACTTTACACACAATAAACTATTGGTTATATGTGTAAAAGTCTTGAAGGGGTGAATGTATAATACATTTTCTATCGCAAACGCAAAGTATTAGAAAATAAAAATTGAACGAAATAAGTAAAGATGTAAGATTATTTTGATATTAAAATTCAATAAACTTTTCTACACAGAATGATTGATTATAGATATAAATGGTGAATAGGTAACTTCTAGGTAAGCATGTACCATGTAAATCTCATCATCGCTTAACATCAGACGAGACATATGTGTAATAGCTAAAAAGAAGCTGTAGCTCATTTGTCAGCAAGCCTTTAAAGGTTTTACACCTTTTTTTAATCATCTTGTAATCCCATCACTCAGAAATTTGTACAGTACCCGACGATATTGAACATCGACCTTTGGAAAGAGACAATCGGCTAATTTTGGATTCGTAGAGCAATATCTTTCCCACACTACGTATTTGACGTTTTGTATTTCGTGCGACAGAGATAACGCTCTACGAAGCCGAAATTAGCCGATTGTCTCTTTCCAAAGGTCGATGTGTAATCTTTATAGCCGTGTATTTTGATATTAATTTAATTTTTCATTGGAATGCGAAAAGTTGATAATTTCCGACAGTACAATGTCTACAAGGATAGAAAGTAAATAATAATTAATTTTAATACACCAATACCTCGCTTTGCGTCGTTTCTTTTTGCGTTTTTTTCGATGTTGCGTCGCTACTTAATTAGTACTAATATTCACAATGCGTTGTTAGATGTTCGAGGTTGCGTTGTTTTGGTATCGAAACTTTAATTTTTTTTTAATTTTCTTAGTTTTTCCTAAAGACATCCTACAACTTACACAATTTTATAAACATATATAAATATATATAAATTATTTACTTCATAGGTACTTTTATAAATAATGTAAATGTTTTGATATTATAAGATAGTATGATGTAAGTAAATAGGTACTATCAGTGTATGTGTTGAGATCCACTATCGTGGACCCCCATTTTCATTTTATGGACCACCAAAATTTTTTTACCTGACGTAGACCCCTTGCAATTTGTCATTGACCGCTAGGTGTCGATATAGACCACTTTGGGAATCGCTGCTATACACCTATAACCTATCATCCTGTATATATAAAAAGGTAAGTTACCCTTAGTATATCGGTTCAGTTAGTTATTAATGTAAGACTCACGGAATAAAGTTTATCAGTAATCAGATTCGGCCTGGTCTATCGAGATATCAAAATCAACGGGTCAGCTAATTAGCTCCCGAGTTAGACCAATTAACGGATACCTCCTAATCCGCGATATCCGAAACCTGGGGCGGTATCCGACGTCCGGACCACCGCCGGACCTTGGGATACAGAATTGAGATGCGTACCCATAAATACGTTTTTTTTTATCTAACCGTTCATTCAACCCGTGATATGATTACGTCTTAAGTAGAATTTGGAGAACCATTCGTTGGAATATCATGCCAAACATATTTCTGAATGTTCCAACATGACATTAGTATATAAAAATTAAAACCAATAATTATATTACTTTATATATACATTGTATCAATGCTCTCACATTTCAAAATTGCTTCGTCATCGTCATGTATCCTAAAGATAGCTATGAGGATATACCATAATCATCACACTTGAATGGTGGGGTTGGCGATTGCTGTGTGGTATTCTGGTACGCAGAGGACTCTGCTGTACGTCCTCTGGAAACTTCTTTATGAGCAGTGAAAATCCTATATAATTATTGCGTAAATTGTGAATTATGTAACATTGTATTTCGAGAATCGTACTACAATCGTGTCTCGATCTACCGTTGGACTATTACTGCTCATTTTATTTATATATATCTACTATGTTTTCGTACTGTTGTATATATTATATTTAATTAAATCAGGCGTTACCTCGCGGAAGTCCATCCTAAGTAAGAAAAGGACCAATATTTAGCCACTTCAGCACATGCAGTGTTAGTCGTGCAATAAAGTGCACCGTCCGCCAGCCCGCTGATAAATGCGTATGCGGCAAACAATGCGAATAACACAACCGCCACCGCCAAACTACTCAACACGTGTTTCACCCCTCCACGGGGCATCCTCAGGAGTTATCTTACACCGATTAGTGCCAAACACAGAGTGACTCAGTCCGTCAGTCAGTATATATTATATTATATATAGATTACAACAATGTTATATAATTAATGCATAAAATTTCATTATGTAAGATTGTATTGTAAAATTTTGTTAACTTATTTTATATTAATTTATTTTTTCTATTTGAGTGCGTCCGGCTAATTACTTCTGTCAATATTAAGTCTGTAGATATATATAGTACCCGATAATCAATTTAAATATGTCGCAATTCGAATTTTGATTCTTCGTTTGTTCTTATTTGCTGCATAACCATGATGGTAATGATCCAATTCAGTCAGCATTTCGGTTTTGCAAATGACATCATTATTTCTTGCAATACAACCAAAAATAAATAAATCTGCATATAATTATAGACGTTAATTAATTAAGAAATAATTGATTATATATTAAAATATGTAATCTCACATAATCGTTGACAATCTGCATTCTGATAAAACGCAGCATACTGGCATACTCAGAATTCCGTATTACATAATTTACTAATTAATAATTAATTTATCCGTTATCTCATAATTAATATATAATTGAATTTTTATTAATTATTTTTGATTATGAATGTGTTTTTAATATAATCGATTAATTTTCAAACACGTGTTCTTTATTAATTGTTGAATAATTATAATAAAATGTATATATTTATGAACTAAAATTTTAATTTCCATTTCGATAGAGATTTTGATGGTGTTACGTGTTTATAATTAGAGAAGCATGCGTTTATAATATTTTACCCAAATTGATAAATAGGGCTATATTATTTTCATAGCTTTAAATCTATAATTAAAAGTATGTTATTAAATAAATCTTATAGCAAGACGAACACACATTGTACATATAGATCATCGAATTGATAGATAATTTAAGACAAATATAGAATGTTAAATTAATATTATAATAACGCAGAAATAAATTTAACATTATATTGTAGCGAAACAATCGCAATTGTCAAAATGCTTTTGCTTATCTGTGTATCTATCGGTCTACGCATGCGCAAAATCTTCATGCAGTTGTCAAAACCGCGTCTTACGCCGAAAAAAATTAAAAAATATAAAAATTTCGAACGGCTTCAAGTGAAGTATGTGTTGTTATTTGTAAATTTGTAGCAAATATTTAGTTCTGCGATTGAATAAGGAAGTAAAGACTATCTAATATCAATTCTGAATCAATGTTTAATGCGTAAATCTGAGTGGATATAGTTTTATGTAATAATGATTTCATTCGCATGACTAATAATTTATTACGGCGTCGGTGTATCTGAAGTTGTAGGCGGATGACCTTTATAATAAACTGTGTTTATCTTTCACCCAGGCATTTTAATTTTCGTGCCCCAGCTCGTTAGGTGTTGTCTCTAAAATTGCCTAATAAACCTATTTACACTCTCCACAATATCAATAAGCAATATGGGTAAATGATTAGTAAACAAAATAAAACAATTATTATTAACAGTATAGAAAAAAATATATAAATAAAAAATTAGTCGTAAGAAAAAATGAAAAATGTAAAAAGTAGAAATGATAATAAAAATAAATCTTATTATAGCAGGACATGCACACGCTGTATATAGATGATAGTATTGGTAGATAATTTAAGAAAAATATAAGAATGAAAATTTATATAGACACAGAAAACAAATGAACATTTACCAATAAGGAATCTAGTTAAATGATAAGGAAAGAGAAAACAATAATTACAGTATAGAAAAAAAAACAAATTAATTAGTCGTAAGAAAAAATGTGAAAAGTGAAAATGATAAATGTAATTACGTAAAAGGATTACATATGTTTTAAATAAAAATAAATCTTATTATAGCATTGAAAAGTTTTATTTTATCGAAATGTGTGTAACATAGTTTGTTGTCACATTTACATGATTGATATCATAATGAACACATGAAAAGAGCAACTGTTGAGTTTCTTCCCTGCTCTTTTCAACATACCAGCGTTCCGGCGGCAGCATGCTGCTTATAATATTAAAATAATCAAAGGTTCTAAAGTCTAAATGACTACTTGAATAAAGATATTTTAAATTATTTTTTTTAAATGCTGTTTATTATAAGAAGTATTAAAAATTATTTTAAACAAGACTTATTCAGTAAGAAAAGGACCAATATTTAGCCACTTCCGCACATAGAGCACTCTGTGTTTGGCACTAATCAGTGTAACATAACTCCTGAAGATGCCACGTGGAGGGGTGAAACACGTGTTGAGTGATTTGACGGTGGCAGTTGTGTGATTCGCATTGTTTTCGGCATACGCATTTATCAGCGGGCTGGCGGGCGGTGCACTTTGTTGCACGACTACCACTGCATATGCGGAAGTGGCTAAATATTGGTCCTTTTCTTACTTAGGACGGACTTCCGCAAGGTGACGTCTGATTCCATTAAATATTCAAGACTTATTCCACCGTTTCATTCATAGAAATGTTTTATACCCCCAAATAAGTTCTAGTGACATTTTTTAAATTTTATGACACCTATCAACCGCACAAAAACAGGTGGTGAATGTGTGAATGTTTGAAATATGATTGATGTAAAAGCTGTAAGACTTTTACACATATTTCGGATCATCCTGTATAATGTCACTTTTAAATATGTTACAATATTTTTTTGTTTCAATACAACATGTAGATAACTTTTGGCTGTACAAAGTCTGCAGAGACAGATAATAAACAATAATTAATTTGAATAAGTTTAATACGAATTTTATAAAAATACTTTTTCTTATTTACGCTGTTTATTATTTCTCAAACCATTACCTTTAGTTAAGAGTGTAACATACATTAATTGACAGCAAATAATAAATCATCCTATAACTACAGTTTTGTAGTATTCGATGTATTTAAATGAATAAACATATTTTTTTATATTGTGAATGGCAATTGACTTTTGACAGTCTTACTATTCAACTTTATTGAAATAAAATAAAAGTAAATAAATGTAATCACGATCCCAAATCGATACAAGACAATTCAAAGAAACTATTTAAATGTTTTACTAATACAGAAATAAAAATCGATATTTTATATTTCGTCTCAATTCTAATTATCAGAAATTTACAAAAAAGAATCTCTTGTATTTAGATATAGAGATAAAACAAATGACGTCTGTGACCAATAGATACCAGATTATTAAAAAAAAAAACATCGACGAATTACCGAAAGGGGTATAAACAATTATAATAAAAATTAAAAAAGATTATAACCAATTAGTTCACGGCACGCCATCTCAGTAGATGACAACGGGTGACTTCAAATATTTATCGATTAAAAAGCACCATAATCGGCCCCCGTTATGCGTAATAATCGATTAAAAAATAATCGATATTTATAAATACACATCTCTATTGCGACATTTCATAGAAAAAAAAAGAGTTTGTACCTCTCAATTACAACACGAGACTACTCGCCGGGACGTCTTCCCTAAAAACCGAGGCACCGCGATAGAGATCATGTAACAAACCGTAATGCGTGTTTTAAATGTTCACTAATGAACATGATTATTTAAAGTGACATCTTTCGATTTTCTCCTCACTACGGGCTTGAATACATTTATTTGTCTCCAAGGCGTCACCGCATACCATACTCTCCCATATCGATACAACAGAAAGATTTACTGTTGAACTATGACATATATATACAGGATGAACTCGAATATATCAAGGCATTTGTATACACTCTAACATTTCGTATAAGATATACAGTATGATTCTTTATAGATTAGATAGACATTCTCTAACTCAATAATTACGTAATGATAATAAAGCTATTAATTTCTTTTCAGACTTTATACTCAAAGAAGCATATTTCAAAGTGGTCATCTTCATATGCTTATGTATGAAGGTTCTAAAGGTATTTGCTGATAAATGAGCAGTACATTCACCCCTATAAGGCTTCTACTCTTATAAAATATCACCCTGTACCGTACTGAATCGAGATCATTAAATCGAAACACTTGTACATCGATAACTGAACGACAATAATTATTAACACGAGTTTCTTTTTTTAACGATTCATTTAGTAGATAGGCTTCGTTTTCGGCTTCATCGATAAATACTGGCACACAATAAAACAATATTAAAATGCCGTTTGTCAATATGTCCGTATTTATAATAAGATCGTTAAGGTAATTTAAGTCGATAAATGTGTTCCAAAGTAAGTTAAAGTTAACTTTGTTTATATCGATTTGTTTAAGATTAATTACGTTTAGATATACTATTATATGTACTGTAATCAAAATCTTTAGGAAGACAGGTTATTTTTTTTTAATTTGGCAGAACTGTCTGTAACATTTGCCAAGCGTCTGTTTGTCAAATGTTGAAATATGTTTTGGCTCAATGTCATTCCGCATTGATTCTTCGTGACTTTTTTTGTCGAGAAATTCGACTCATTTCGTTTCGCAACTTTCGATTTGACTCCGTACGAATTTTAACAATTAAGCAAACTCAAAGCCCAACGCGGGGACACCATCTTGGCACGACTAAGAAGATAAAAGCCAAATCGAAGAAGGTCTTGAAGGCTATACCGGAAAAAGACTATTCCAACTATTTCGAGGACTAAAAAAGCGTGAAAAATAGTGTGTTTTTATTGAATGGGGAACTCTTAGAATAGAATGAAATTGAATAAGAATAAGCGAGTTCGGCTTCTTCTTGACAATTTTACAGTGTAATTGGACATATGTACAAAAGTTTTAACATCCTGTAAAAAATTCACTCTCGAATCTGTAAAAAAAAAATTCCATTGGATTGCGACCGGTCTACAGAAGATCCGAAGACAAATAAAGGTGACCAATTTAGCCACGCTGATTGGCAAATAGAAGTAGCAATAGGTAGGCCCACAGCGCGCAGAGCTGAAAGCCGCTGAAGCCTTAAGGTTCTAGAGTAAAGATCCAGAATCGAAAAGCGCAGCACATGACGTCCATCCACACGGTTGTCAGATAAACTTGTTAAAGACCTCATAATACTAAATGTTACCTGTTTCTAAGTATTTCTATAAGAAATCTATAGGGAAGATCTATACCCAGAAGTAAACGCCCTAAGTATAAAATGGCAACGATTTATAAAGAAATTGATATTCTTACATTGCTTTGCAATACATCTTTCGTTGTTTCAGACCATAAACGCCCACTATAGGGCATAGTCTTCCCTCAAAAACATCTATGGGGGAATATACAATAATCGTCATGTTCGCAGACGGGTTGGCTATCGTAGTGTAGTATTATGGTACGTAAACTACGGTATTTTCCATCCTCTTAAAACTTTTTTATAAGCAATAAGATTGTTTTCCAAGGATCGAACTCTATACCTATGATCGCAAGTCTTGGACCTATACCACTGAGCTACCTCTACCATATTATTTACACGCCACAATTTAAAATCTAATTAAAAATATTGTAACAGGCGTATGATAATTACAAGAAATAAAAATAAACTCGTAACGTTTAAATTTCTTCTAAAAAGTTAACAAATCCTTCATAGTTCTGAGTGTACGTATATATATAAAAGTTTCATAAGATACCTTAGACCAGAGATGCCCAAAAGATTATAGAGCAGAGATCCCCAAACTTTTTTTGTGTCGTAGACCCCTTGCCATGTTTTTCCGTGTTGGGTAGACCCCCTACTTACCTAACATTGATTTCCTGTAAATTTCTAACTGTAGTGAAGTTTAGTGTTAAAAACTTAAAGTAAAAACACACGTTAATTTATACACTTATTAATTTAATTTAAATTAAAAGTATTCAAAATAAAATTTTGTATCTGTTATGTAAAATATACGTAACATTAAATAAACTTAAAATAAACTATAAATAAAATAACATAAGCAATAAATCAATATTTTTAGCGAGAAGGATGAACCCGATGCTTTAATAATAAATTATCAACATTTGGCGTCAATTTTGTAAGGGTTAATCTTAAATCTCCTCGGCTAATGATGTCCAGTCTGTGGACCCCCATTTTCATTTCATGGACCCCCAAATTTTTTTTCGCTGACGTAGAACCCTTGCAGGTTGTCATAGACCCCTAGGGGTCGATTCTACTTTGGGAATCACTGCCTTAGACATGACTTTTCTCAGTTTTAAATATGAAAGTATAAGTATATTGTTAAATAAATCTTATTACAGCTTTCAATAGTTTTTAGTTGATCGAAATGTGTGTAACTTTGTTGACTCGTTTACATGATTGATATCATAATGTAAATATGAAAGATTGGTATAATTTCTGTTTGGCTCTTCTCAACAGACAACCGTTCGAAGTGCATGTAAGTAATTTGATGAAGAAACGCAAGTTAACAGTTTTATTATTATTATTAAAAACTTGTTTATTATTTACAATTTATAAGCATCTTTGGTATTTACCTATGCATATATCCTAAGTCTGAAATCATGCTGATAAAGTACACTTAAATGCCAAAACGCAAACATAGTTGTTAATAAAAAAGTGTCTTTGTGAAATTCAATCAATCACATTGTCGAAATTAATTACGAACACGCCCTCAACCAAGTGGACAATAACTCAGTTCAACACCGCGTCTCGCAAATCACCAATCGTGTGGCCACTCGCGGCGTGAGGACATTCATAGACGTCGCCTATCCATTGATTTAATATATCATACAACTATCTCATTAACGAAACGCTCTATGACTCCAGTGACCACGCATTAACGAAATAAATCGGGACACGAGTGTGTCGCAGATTGATCGGATCTCTCGTTCTTTTCAGCAGATGGACACCTGCTGCAAGTCCTAAGTCTCCCCCAAATATCACCACAATGTCTTGCGCTACTCGCATTCAGCTATGTCTCGACCCTTGATTATGTCATAAGTACACCTTGTGATGGGTCTACCAACCCCACGTTCATCGTCCGACCATACAAATGAGTTTAATACGTATAAATGATTGAAATTGATATAAGAATTTTGAATCAATGTTTAATACGTACAAATGAGTGGTGAAAGTTTTGTGCAAAAATTATTTTATTCACATGACAAATGATTTATTACGGCGTTGGTGTATCTGAAGTTGTAGACGGATGACATTTAAAATAAACTGTGTCTATCTTTCATCCAGGCGTTTTAATTGTCGTCTCTAACATTGCCTACCGAACCTGTTAAACTAGAGGCCAATAAATTCTACTAAAAAGTCTGTACGGACAGATGGTAAACAATAGTTCATTTTTATATTCATTAATCTGAATTTTTAGAATGCTTTTTATAAATATTTTGTTATTATATTATTCATTATTTATGAAAACATTGATTTATGTACAGTACCAAACGTTACGTGAAAAAGAATTATACATTTACCCCTTTTACATCTATAAGCAAACGACCATATGTTTGGTCTAAATAAAATGATGAGTCATCGTTGTCATTCGCTTTAGCCGTAGCTCTTGACCAATTAGATCACGGTAAATAAGAAAGAAGCGTTCACATTTTGAAGCACTGTTTTTCTACGCGGTTAGCCTAAAATATATTTATGAAAAAAAAATATTTAACCCGTTATTGTAACGCAAAGCCTCATAAATCAAGAGGAACGATAGTCCCCTAAACACAAGTGACCATAATATAATTTATACCCTAAACTCGAGTGACTATAACATAATATAATTTATAATAATAAAAACAGTTCAATTTGTCTTAAAATTATCCATGAAAATCATAGACACCCTCATTATGAAAAGGCAACATGCCGCAGGGCTATACCAGTAAATTACTCAAAAGACGAATGCCTCCAAAATGCTCACATATATAATTCGGTATAAATGTGACGGAACGCCAGCAAATCCACGCGTCATATATATATATCGTCATATATATATATATATATATATATATATATATATATATATATATATATATATATGACAGGGAAATGTCTGCATAGGCCTATTTAAGAACAGAACTGTATTAGACATGTTGGAATAATATATAAAAATAGCCGTAACATTTTTTTCATAAAAGCGTCTTTTTAAAAGATGACGATATTTATTTAAAATATATTATTGCAATTCGTATTTCAAATTTCGCCGTGATCAGAGGAAACATGAATCCACTTTTACATACAGGCTATATTCAAGCATGTGGTAGCGCAGTGGTAGGGACAAAGACTTGAGATCGTAAGTCGCGAGTTCGATGTACATTAAAATATGATTGCCACCACTCGCAAACAATTTTCAAGATGGGCAGCAGCATCCTCTGTATACCATAATAACAAACAGCGATGCGATTTCGCGATGAAAGGAAGATGGAATAATAGAATAAAGAAAAAAAGATAAGGTGAACTGTGGAAGACGAGGACGAAAATAAAAAAATCATGTGAAAAAATTGTTAAGAATTAAAAAACCGTGTTCCCAAAAATAGGGGTAGAAGGAGAGGTCCCAATAACGGAGGCCTCATATTAAAAAAAAACCATCCTGCCAAGCGTGGCGATTATGATATATCTGCCCATAGATATATTCGCAAAAGGGCTTTGCCTATCAGTGGGCGTCTATGGGCTGAAACGTCGAATAAAAATAATTATCAAAAGAAACAAATAATATTTGTTTTAACAGCTCCTAGTATATACCTGACTTTGTATTTCGTGCGACAGAGATAGCGCTCTACGAAGCCGAAATCAGCCGATTGTCTCTTTCTGATTGTGCAATATTTATCTAATATTTACATTATATTAATGTCTTGACTTATCAAAGATTCTTATCAATACCTATTCGAAGGAATAAATATTTAATATATGTTACAAATATAACTTTCGGATATCCAAAAATAGTTGAAGAAGATCCGTAGCCCAACACTAGTCTGTTACATAGATGCAAGTTCATTACACAAACGCTTATTAGACACGCGACCGACACGCTAATATACATATTAAATACGTCACAATATATATTCGTGCCATAAACCAATGGGAGGTCCACTAATCGCCTGTCAAATACATACGTTGAGTTCAAGCCGGCGTATTTTATGGACGACACTAAAGTATCCAAAACCGTATAACCTATACGATTGTTGGATACACACGAAATTTATTGTATTGATTAACGAAGACGTCATTAATGATCCCACAGCTGGGATGCAATACTAGATGAAAACGAGAAACTCGGACCAAACTCAAAATTACACGCAAACAATGTTTCACTTAGCAAAATTATTACATGACGGAGTCTACATTTTTCATGACTAAAAATGAAACCTTGTAACATAATTATCAGTAATGTTAAAGTTTATTATATTTTAAATATCATAATTTTTAAATAGATTCCGTTTTTGGGAGCCTTTCATACTTCCCATGTCTTGGATATTTTTTTATGCAAAATAATTTCTATAGTCAGTCATCTGTTTAACAATTTATTTATTCTTAATTATTATTTATTTTCTAAAATTCTTGCACTTAAAATTTCATGTATCAGGTATTTTATCACTTCTGTTTATTGTTTTCATTATTTCTGTTTGTTTTTATTTATTTATTGTTTTCCTTTCACCTTTTTGCAGGACTCCAAAAAGGCTTACCTGCCGCCCACGCCATTTCTACGCCTCGTGGTCATCACTCGAGTACCAGGTTCAGGTTTTGCAGTATTTTTGGACGATATATTTCGGAGATATAGATAATTCTACCAAAACGTTTCTCCTATGACGTCATAGTATATTTAATTCATCAAAAGTTTTGAAAAATCGTTTTCCTATTCGTTGTTCGAAAGTCGCGACGTAATCCGTTTGGAAGCGCGTAAGGCGCCATTTAGGGTGACCATAAATAACGTTCGAACGAACCAAAGTCACAGTAGATCGCATTCAAAATGTCCCATTTTACATTTACTTTACAACCAAAATCACTGGTTACATTATTCCACGTTGAATAAATCCGAACATTACTGTGTCGATTTTATTTAAAAATATATTGAAATCAAAATTCAATGTGAATTTTCTATGTGCCATCGATTTTATGGCTAATCTATGCTTATATGTTATATATAATCTGTGCTTATATGATGTGTAGCTTCGTTGGTAGCAACTCGAGTTATAACAATGGGAAGCCGAGCTCGCGTTCAATTTTTGAATTGCATATATGAAATATTTCAGTAACCCTCATTGAATTAAAAAGTATGGTTAAAACATACATACAGATAATAAAAAAAATTATACTTTTAAATTTATTTCATACAATTCAAAGACACTAAACTCACTTGTATTGTAATATAAAACAGGGGAGAAGCAACCCTTTTTTTTGTTGATGAAACAATATAATTTAAAAAAATCATAGCATGTCGCATAAAATAAAACCTATAGGAATAAATAATTAAAAAAGTATAGATTTTATACAATAATTTTAATAAAAAAATATTACTTTATTTTAAAAACGAGAAAAGAAAAAATAAGAAAAACTAAAAAAATTACTTGAAATTTTGTGTGATAAATTATGGGATTTGTTTTTTGATACAACCTGATTAATATCAGCCGTAATTGAAGAGGAGGCTTCTCATAAGAAGGTTTCTAATAGTGTATCACTCCGCATGGTCGGTGGTAATATTTGTGGTGATCAATTCCCTGCATCTTTATCTTTCAATGAGATCTCAATCCAAGTCACTCTTTATCGACTAATCTGCCAAGGATTTCAAATCCATTTCCTTAACGAATACGAAATAACGAATGCTAAAATATTCTACAATATCTATTATTAAAACTAAATACCAAATTTACACATTAAATAGAGTAAGAAAAGGACCAATATTTAACCACTTCCGCATATGCAGTGGTAGTCGTGCAATAAAGTGCACCGCCCGCCAGCCCGCTGATATATGCATATGCGGCAAACAATGCGAATCACACAAACCGTCAAACCACTCAACACGCGTTTCACCCCTCCACGGGGCATCTTCAGCAGTTATGTTACACCGATTAGTGTCAAACACAGAGAGAGAGACTCTGTGTTTCGACATTTTTTTAATTTTAGTTTTAAGTTTTGACATTACAACCACAATTTGACTATGAGAATTGCCACTAGTTAGTAGTAGCCAAGTTGTAAGGACTGAGACTCGAAATTGTAGGTTGAAGGTTCGATTCCCGGGATACAACCTTATGTCGCTTCGACCATGACACCACACTGTGATCACCAACCCGTCTGTCAAGCGTGACAATTATGCTATATCTCTCCATAGATATCTTTGGGAAAGGTCGATGATTTGCAGTACAACAGACATTGCGGATTCATAGTTTAATTTTTTTTATGGCCCCCGCTATTGGGGGCCTCTCGTACCCCTTACTTTTTGGATTAAGGACTTTATTGTTTAATAAATTTTTTTCAGTATTTTCTTTATGTATCACTCTCTTTCACGCCTCGCAATATCTTTAATTCTTTACTTTTATCCTTCACAATATCTTTCGTTTTGCTCTTTTATACCTTCTTTCTTTCCTTGTCTTTATTCCATCATCTTCTTACTCTAAGATGGCTAGGTACGTTTTATTTATTTTTAATCTTTAATTTTATCTTACATTTAATTTATCTTTATTTACACATTTATTTTACTTTCTTAATTCTTTATTACACATTTCTTTTTCTATTTCTTATTATTAGTTAACAAATTTATTTTGTGCAGAGTTTATTAAGTACCTTATTCTATACAATTTTATTTCTTTCAACCGTATCACTCGCCCCCCCACGAGTCATAGTTTAATATTTAGGAAATAGTTTAAAAGACTTATTTAACACTGACATGCTGAAATAAAAAAAAATCATTAAATGTATTTGTAAAAACGAAAACACGGACGCTAATATCTGTGGAATTAAGATTCTGAATTAAAAAAATCTCTTGACAAACAATTGACATTAATTCTGATAAAATCGATTTCGCGGTGCTGAATTAGAATTGAATAAACTTCAATAAAATCGTAGCCTTTACTAGGCACATTTAACATACTGTAATGTACATATACACCGCAATGTTATTTTCAACTTTCAATTGTTATAAAATGTGAGTTATATAAAAATCAATAAAAGGCCGTGGGAACAGAGTATAGGTCCGTAGTGCATGGATGGTAATATATCAGCGTGCTGACCTCTAGAACGCTTGCGCCCACGCGTGGTCAAATCAATTTTTACCTACTATAATAATATACTAAACGTTGACAACGAAAACGAATTAGGATATATTTAGAATTTATATAACTTTTAAATGTCCTGTCTCTTATAGGCTAGTTCTAAGTCATCTTTTAAAATACGCGAAAAAGTGCTATCTTCATCACCATAACCTTTGGAAACATCTTCGAATTCTTTTCCTTATAGCTATGATTACCTTTTTCCAAGTCTTTGTGTATCACAAGCGTATGAAGTATTTTAAAAATTATATATGGCGTCATACCTACTTTATGTAATACAATCACAGTAATATGATTCTCTTTATCACTTTTCCACATTTTAATTTCACTAAATATTTAACAATATATTGGCGCGAAAATAAAAAAAAAACACAATGACAGATTCCAAATTCAAAAGTAACATTTTGTTTATTTTTAATTATAACAGTATTTATGGCCAGACTAATTACATTTATTTTTAAATTATTTTATGGCTTACAATGAAACAAAAACTAAATATTTATTCTTACAAACGAGATTTATGTATCTCGGAACATTGCCTTCGTATAGAAAAGAATCTAGAAATAAATTCGATAGTTATTATTTTAATGTTAATTTTACCTTTCTTCCTATTATAAATATCTAATATTTCATAATTAAATATACCTGAAAATAATTTTTTTTTCTATACTTTTAATATTAACCATGGTCTATTTTTAGATTTAAGATACACATTATTTTGTACCGTATTTTCTTTTTGTAGAAATTAAAATAAAATTCATTGATTAAGTAATTTTTCAATTTATTTAACATTACAAAAGATTTATTAGTTTACATTTGTTGTCGCTGTAGTTTTGTACTTCTGGATAAATTGTCTCCTTTCGAAACTAGTGCCTGGTCACTCCAAGATCGACCTGTGTCCAGCTAGACGACCTAAAAGCTGGTGACTTCCAAACAGCAAAAAATCATGAGACATCTGGAACCGGGGCTTCTGAAGCAGGTTAGGAACTTCGTACCCAAAAACGAGGTTTAGGCCCTTACACTCACTGGCCTAGGACGTCATCGACATGTTAGTCGATTGACATAGGCCAAACATCATCACGACGACTGTTCTTTTGCTGCCCGAATCCAGCGACTCATGACCTGAACAATATCGTCGGTTCAACTGTTGGGGGACCGATGCTACATCTTCCAGCTGGTGATCACTACTCAAGAACCTTTTCTCCCAAGAGCCTGAAGGTTCGGTACCTATAAAAGAAATCAATGAGATTGTTTAAAATCACGGAGAATTCCCTCCTCATGGGTCAATATTACGATCTTTAGATCCCGGACAACGTGCGACACATCCTTGACTCCTAATAATCTGTTCCGTTGATTTACAATCACCATAACGCTTTCTGAACTGTACGAACTGCCAGTTTATCTGTGACCGTGGTGGTGAGGCATTTTAAGCTTTATGTTTATGTTTATAAGGTATAAATACAAGTGCTGTTGTAGTTCAAAAAGAAGCGGCGTCTGAACGCCACCCAGGGTGAACATCAGTTCAATAAATGCATACGATTTACAATGTTCTTAAAGCGAAGTTGAAAAGTTAAGTTTGTCAGCCAAGGCTAATGAAGCCTGGTACGATACGACGCTCGGAGACAAAAAGGCACTTTTTTTGATTCATTCGTATAAACATGTTTGTTTTTATATAGTTAATCGCCGTCATAAATATATACACAGTTACGAATAGAAGACGAGAGTTGAGAATCTTTTGATAGATATTCACTTGTAAATAAAGTAACGTTTCGTCAACCAAAAGAATATGAAAAAATACATTTAAAAAACTTTTAAGTTAAACGGTTTATTGATACCGATATTGTTGAGGTTGTGGAAAAATATGTACCTAGTCCGCCATATTGGAACGGCGTCCATCTTGAATTTTAAATTTTGACATAATCATGGTGTTTTACTAGTGTAGCCCTTTCATTTGATACCCATATTGAGGGGGTTAAGGAAAAATATGTAATCCGGCATTTTGTATCGGCGGCCATTTTAGATTTATAATGTTACTAGCTGATCCCGCAAACGTTGTTTTGCAAAAAAAAATTGATATTTTAATTTACAAATAAAAAATAATGGTTGATCGTAGAGGGGTGAAAATTTATGGTTGTATGTATTCTTGTATGCTGTATCATAAAAAAATAAAAACAAAAAATTTTGTTAAAAAAATTAAATAAAATTTTTAAGTGTGAACAAGTTTTATCACGTAGGGGTATAGAAAATAGATAGTAGCCGATTCTCAGACCTACTGAATACGCATATTAAATTTGGTAAAAATCAGTCAAGCCGTTTCAGAGGAGTTCAAGTTCGAACACTGTGACACGAGAATTTTATATATTAGATTGATTTTATTATATTGTATTGTCATCTAAATTAAATGTGTGTACCAAATTTCGGATTAATCTGACAACGGGAAGGTGCTTAAATTTCAATTTCTAATTTTGACCCAAATAAATTCCGTGCGGGTCGAACTAAATAAAACCGTTTAAATATAAAGTCGATATGTACAAGATGATTGGAACACGGCTACAAGGCAAATGGTTCCCTAAAGATTGCAACGGTGACCGATCTTGCGCAGTCCGCAACTTTCGACATTTATGTCTTTGGTCCACTTAGTGGTGGGATTTTGGTCGCCACACGAGAAAATTTCGACCACAATGGCCATTGGTAGCACTAGCGATGTACCCTACCAACTGCCACTTTAGATCAGCAATTATCAGAGTTACAGCGGTGTGGTTGGTTCTTTTACAGATCTCCTCATTTCTGAATTGATATCGCAGCGAAACTCCAAACATATATATATATATATATATGAGTAACCACTCTAAAATATGTTATTTTTTTGTAGGAAGGCAACAGGCAAATTAATTCCGGCTGTAAGGTCTGCAGGGACAAATAATAAACAATAATTAATTTTAATATATAGTAATTTATAATATTATTAATTTAAAATAATTATAATTCATAACGCATATTATAAAATTTATAATATGAATTATACATTATTTATTATAAGTATATATATGTTATATACACATGTATGTAAGTTTTGTACATGTTAACTACCTATTATTTATACTTCTACTTTTTCCATACTATAGTTGCCTGTAAGAGATTTGCTTGTGTGATAAGAGCGCCCATTGTACTTTTTTGTTTATTATTATAAAACTATTTACATGTATTCTAGTAAAACAATTACGTATTTGTTTATTTATAAAAACGATCGATTTTTAGATAGGATGTATCACATATATACCTTTAAAGCATTTATGAATATAATCAATCATCTTGTATACTAAACGTGGACTTTATCAGATGGACTAACGTAAGAGTAAACATTAAAATCCAACTCGATATCTCGTATTTAAACTGGAAATAATAAAATCGATTATTCATCCAGCCAACGAGCTGTCCGTTGGGCTAGTGTGTTAATTGTAATAAATGAATCTATTTACCTCACTTTACACGTCTTTACGCGATTAAACCTCGCACACTGTCACATTTATCAAATTTTCTAACTAAACGCACTTATATAATTAATATTTATTTACTTTGGCTGGTTGAAATTGCAGTTAGAATGCCATATAGCGCGTAGAACATATCGCTAAATACTTGAAATCTAAAGTAGAGAACACAAACTACTAAACGCAGCCTAAGATATCTTCCCACAGGAAGGACAACCGATCCATTTGATAATCTATAGGAAAGCTTTTGTTCAACAGTGAAAAATATATTATATAGCCTATTTTTCTTATTTGACATGAACAATATACACACTTTTGCCATAAAAATTGTTAAAAAGAAAAATTTCTTTTTTTATTGTACGTAACATTTATTACTTTCATTATGTAATATTAATACATTAATATGAAACCTAATAAACATATATAAAGCTTAAAGTACGCAATACAGTATATTAAACGTTGCAATTTTTTGTTTGTTAATTTTTTTTTTTTGTTTTTTTCTTCAAAATCTTGGAACCACATCTATTGTTCGTACTGTCCCTCCGGAATACGGTGATATTTAACTTCAAAAAAGTCCATTGAGTCCTACTCTAAAGACTTTTTTGTCACCAAAATAGACTCGATGTATATGCAATTTTATAACTTACTGACCTGACAGACAATCCTGTTTTGTATATACATAATTACACCGCATCTAGGACATCGCTAAACAGATGCAGGCTGTCTCCATTCGATCTTATTGAAGGTCTAAGTACATCAGTGGACTTCCTGCGGCTAAAGAGATAATTAAAAATTTAAAAAAAAAATTGTTGCAATATTTTTTCATTAACAACATTATTACATATTTAATGGAATCAGGCGTTACTTCACGGAAGTCCATCCTAAGTAAGAAAAGGACCAATATTTAACCACTTCCGCACATGCAGTGATAGTCGTGCAACAGAGTGCGGAAGTGGTTAAATATTGGTCCTTTTCTTACTTAACATTATTACAAAATTGGTCATGTAAAAACATGAATTTAAAATGCAACAAAAACACGACTGTCCACACGATTAATTTATTGACAGTAAAAATGCAATCATCACTATTAATTGTATTATTATTACATAACAACCTTCTACAAAGCCTTCGGAAACATGAAAAACACTTTCTAACCAAGCGTTTTAAAATAACATGTGAAGCTAGTTACATACAGCAGCGCCTCTGTCGTCATAGGGGATAAACAATATTCCGATTAAGTGAGAACAATACACGTTACTCATTGCACCCCAAATTGTTGTAATAATTAATTAAAAGAATTATCAGAAGCATTAGAACGATATGTATTTTTTTTTCTGGGTTAATAAGACTGTATATTACTGTACATTTGCTAAGCTTCCGTTTGTAAAAAGGTTTAATTACGTCCGAGTTACACGAAGTTTTTGTCAAACGTTTTATTTGTTGTTAAAATCGCAAAATTTTTGGGAAAAAAGCGACCAAATATTGACTGATATCGTTCCGCAACCACCGTACTCCTGATTTGGCTCCGTGTGACTTTTGGCTACTCAGTAAACTTAAAAGGACAAAGCGGGGACGCCATTTCGACACGATAGAGGAGATAAAAGATAAAAGGTCTTAAAGGCTATACCAGAAAAAGACTATTTCGACTGTTTCGAGTAATAGAAAAAGCCATGGCAAAAGAGATGAAATTAATTTGGAAGTATAAATCAAGCATTTATATTTTATAAACAAATCAAACTTAATTTTTGAAGTATTACATCTTACACTACAGTAAACTTCTCTCGTTTAGTATATGTCTTTAGACGTGGGTACTTCGAAATATTTCCCCCGGATCCCGGTTCTAAATGTTATCCTTGCACAAACTATTAAGTAACCGTAAAACTCTCAATTTATGCTTTTCCAGTTAAAACTCACTCATTCACCGTTGCTTACCCTGGAAACCTTCCGTAAGGTGACCATATTCAATATAGTCTACGGACAAAATATTTTTTTTATTTTTTTTTTTTTTTTATTACAGTACCTGGCGACAAATATTGCACATCGTCCTTTGGAAAGAGACAATCGGCACATGTCGCACGAAATACGACTGACAAAACGTCACACAGATAGCGCAGGACAGAGATAGTGCTCTACGAAGCCGAAATTAGCCGATACTGGTACTGTACTAACAAAGACTTACATTATCATTATTTGAACGAGATAGTCATTCTTTGATTTAAATAATTACGAATCTTTTAATTGATACTGTGCAAAAATAATTATTCTATTGAGTGACATTATGTCAATGCTTTATAATATATTTAGATGAACTGATATTAAAAGCATAATTTGAAAATTATAAATGATATAGAACATAATTATCTCTCTTTTAGTTTAATATATATTATTAACGGTAGTAGGTTTTTGATTTGAAGTTATGTTGCAGAAGGACTCTTCATCCGTATCTTATTCGATGTCCAAGTCTTCGGTTATGTTGTATAACATACCCCATGCTCAGTCTTATGCCATTATCCTTGGCGAGGAAGTAAAGTGTGATCTGCCGCACGAAGAAGGATATTTCTATCACCAAGCCCGTAATATGTACCGGCCCGAACCAAGGTACCCGGGAAGCCTTCCAGCTTCGATACTTTACCCTGCCACCTTATAACCGCGGAATCTGCAAATGCCATTTGGACAGCAGTAAAAGCCCTTTAAAAAGTATCTCCAAATGGCAGTGCTCATTCAAGTTTACCTCACTGACATGTCGCATAAACACGATCATTTATGAGTCAATTAGATGCTTAAGTAAACAGTGCGAACCGGCTTACTATTTTGCATTTAAAAATATTAAACAGACCGTACTATGCGTGTAGAAATACGGCACGAGCTGAGATTCTGCAAGGAGTCCCTGGACTTCGGAAGCGTAAAAGAATTTTAAGTCTAACAATCTCTGCACTCTTTCTGCTGGATCCTGCGGAATCTGCAAAGATCGCCCAGAGTAAGGTAAGACAAATATAGACTTCTGTCTTTTAACACTCAGGAATAAAGGGAGGAAGAAGAGGAGGAAAGAAGGAAAATATTGAACAATGAATTTGGACTTAAACATAAAGTATAATATAAATAATTGGGACTGTCCCAATAATTTCTAACCGCTTGGTAACACTAGTCAGCTTCCTTTAGTGACTTACCATGTGTTATCGGATATGTATCAATATGTTAGTTATTTACAGGCCATTAAGGCTCCGTGGGACGATAGAGAGATCGTAAATCAACGGAGGCTTATCGCATCCGCCGGTTGTATCCAATAGATGGCGTTTACAATGTGCTCTTCTTTGAGATCGGAATTAATATTCGTATCGTAAAATATTAATAACATATCGTTGTTGTATAACTAATGCCGACATCATTATATATATATTACGGATCGCAAATGGCATGGCCCTGGCAGATCTAAATCTCGATTTAAAATAAGAACGAAACGACTTTACGGACTATTCCAGTAAGAGTAAGAAAAGTTCTGTATTAGACTCTTGTGTTTGTCACTAATCGGTGTAACATAACTCCTGAAGATGCCCCGTGGAGGAGTGAAACAAGTGTTGAGTGGTTTGGCGGTGGCAGTTGTGTTAGTCGCATTGTTTGCCGCATACATAAGCGCATATATAAGCGGGCTGGCGGGCCGTGCACTTTGTTGCACGACTACCGCTGCATGTGTGGAAGTGGCTAAATGTTGGTCCTTTTCTTACTTGGGATGGACTTCCGCAAAGTAACGCCTGATTCCATTAAATATCTAGTAAGTGTGATATACTTAATGTAAACATCGCAAGCAAAAACTTATTATGCGTACCTTGAACTCTATTTAATCGAGTTTAAAAATCATGATAATACTATGATCTAAAAGTAATGTGTATTTGTTTATAAAATGTAAATTCTCTATTTATTCTTCCAAATAAATTTCATCCCTTTCAAAATAATCCCCGTCTGATAAAACTTACTTTTGCTAACGCTTTTTCCAATCCTACAGTCGAAATAGTTTTTTTTTTCGGTTGAAAACACGTGTTTGACAAACAGACGCTTGGCAATTGTTATAGACAGTTCTACCAACCTAGAAAAAAATTACCTGTCATCCTAATGCCCGGGAATTTTAAATGACAATTTCACCTTACTTTTTGATCACAGTTATAATAATAAGGCACGCTTTAACAATAAAATTCCAGCAAATTTTTTTAAAGCTTCAATTGCTAGATTTAAATATTGTTATAAACATTGTGAGCTATAAGTAAATTGTAAATGACTTCATTAAAGATAGCACACCATTTCGCCTACTTTATTTAAAAAAAATGTTTAGCGCCCCTGAGTTTCTTTCACCTGTGCTTCTCTGATCTGAGGCGTTTATAACCTGAACGGGTGGTAGACTCATACTGTCATCAATAAGAGATGTATACCATCTTATGTTGAAAGAAGATAGAAAAAACATAAATAAATTAATATGTTCTTAAGGCTTAACGCTTTTTAAAATAGCAATAATATTAGGTACTGAAATTATTCTGACGATCTTAATAAATTATTGTTGTAAAAAAAATCCCTGCTCACATATAGTAGAGGTGTACAACAGGCCTTAAAAACGGAGCCATTAAAAAAAACGATTGGGCTGATGTCGTTTTCTCGCACGCACTTGAATCTGAATGCTAAAAGCGTAATGTAGCACCTCAATCAAGGTAACTTCTCCGAGGCCCTAGGTGCATGTAGCTTTCCGAGGCGAGTCTCCCCCGAAATCCCACTAGCTTCGTATCCTTAAAAGAGGTCATGTCGTAGGCACCCTCTGCGCCCTCCCGCGCTGCACACAACATGCATAACACCAGTTTTCTCTTACGCAAGCGTTGTATGCCGCACCTACAACTTCAACTCTCTGCAAACGCTCCGAAACCGTTTCACCTGGAAGAATCTGTGAAGGTCTACAGCGACCTCAAACTACCAACGGTCGAGGAGTTCTTTAAGACCTACTCAAAGACTTACTTTGAGCCGGCCTCTTCACACTCCAACCCTCTTATAGCGAGCGCCTCCCACTACTCCCCCCGTACATCAGTGAATGCCAAGAGACATCCCAAAGACGTACTTCTCACACCCATCATAAGGTTCCCACAGAACACTCACAACACCACACCCGCTGCCTGGATAAAGCCTCCTGCAACGTGCGAACGTCTTCATGCAACTGATACGCGTCCAGCTTTATTTTTAAGTTTTTAAGTTCACGGACTCTTCCGATCCGTGAACTCAGATGAAGCTATAAAATCCTTCGGGCTAACAGCACCCACATCAACAGAATATAAGTAAGCCCTGCCGTCTGAAATCTGCTAATGCCATTTGGGCAGCAACGAGAATCCAGTACAAAAAAAATACCATAAGATATCCTCTTTACCATAAATTTTTGAAAAAAAGATTCACATACATTAATACCGTTTAAATTTTTTACACCTATTATAACCTATCAACCTATATAAAAAATAAACCGCAGATATTAACATGCTAAGATGATTTTATATTATTTGAATATAATTCGTCCTGATTCCAACAAAAGCTGTCAAATTTTACGACATAGATAATTAAAGACGTTTTAAAAACCTATCCGAATGTACACACGTTGCGGACGCGTGATGTCACCCGGTCGTAAAAATAATTAGAGCTTGTATGCTATATTACGCGCGATTTATAGCAGCTGTTAATGCTAACTGTTTATCGCGGTCAACTACTCGCTTTTCTGTAAAAACAAAATATTGTATCTAATTTTTATATGTCAAATTATTTTATGTTAAAGCTAGATTATTTAATGAAAAAACAAATCAAGTTGAATTCCACAATATGTAAAATAATTTTATATGTTAGTTTCAACTTTAATAAATATTTTTTAATAAATCAAATTCATGTAACAAATTTAAGTCATAAGTTACATTTAATTAAGCAAAATTAGCTATTTTTAATAGATTGTCGTCAAAAACTATTCCGGTAGCATGTCATTCGACCAACTGTCAGATGACTAACTGTCAATCGACGAATAAAACATTTTGATTTATGTATTTATATTCCATATATTTTCAATTCTATTGAAATACAAATCGGCTATGAACGGTATCTTGCGCTTTTGTAGGTTATGTTCTTTACAACAATTTTATTATACCGAACGTGTCAATTTTAAAACTGTCTATTGTGGAATGGCGAATTCTTGACGTCTACCACTTTTACAATATTCGCCGGACGGATTTAATTATAGTAATAATAAAAATAGTAAATAATAGCATATAATATTTATTTTATACAACACGGACTCCTATCTTCTTTTTTGTTCTTCTTTTCGGCAGACGGAAGCCTGCTCGGGTCCTGTGACTTCCCACGATCTTTACCATATCGTCGGTCCATTTAGTAGGGTGTCTATCCACTATATTACCACTACCTTATTTATTGTTTCTAGAATTATTGTTTTAATGGCCAGGCTGAACAATATATTAACAGCAAACCTATATATCCACCTCTACAAAGCTTTTACACCTGTATATTTTAAATTTAATTAGCATTCGATAGAAATATTTCCATGAACATTTCCAAACAGCTTTACTGTTTCAAAACTGTTTATATGTAGATCTACGCAACACGTAATATCTTTTTGCTTGGCGCGGGATGTCGTTTTAAAAAGAAAAACATTTATATTTTATTTACTTACGAGGATTAACAAGAAACTGCTTTATAATATATAATGTTTAGCACAATGTCTGTTTTGAAAAGACTAGCAAAGTTTCATTACTTGTCGCTGAAGTTTTGTGCTATTGCTTCATCACCTTTTCAGATGTAAGATGTCAATGGCTGGTCATTGACCTCTCCTGAGGATTTCCAATAGAACCGGACAACTTATCACCGTATATACATATGTATATATTGTATTTTAACAGTATAATTAATGTATTACAATAGTATGTAGTTATATTAGGATATATGTCTTACATACACTTAGTCAGTATTTTAATGTGTATGTTCATCGGATTTCCAATTCCTTCTAACACTATGACAGCCCGATGTAGTAGTTCGTGTAACAAAGTCCATGTGTCTGTGAAAAATGTACTTTATCCTTTGACAGTAATAAAGGAAACAAAATATTATTAAAGCAAATAAATATGGGACATAAATTTGATGTACACGTTTAAAAAAGTACACTCTTTTGAAATATTATTATAACAAAATTCAATATAACTTTCTTTATATCATGATAAACAGAATATAATACACGTGTTCCAAGTTTCTTATGTTAATATACACAAAAAAAATAGATTAAGCGTCCATTGCCAACATTCCTAGACAATAATTAAAAAATATAGATCTAGATAAATATCGATTTAATTGCTAAAAACTTAATTTTAAATTCGACTATACCATAATTATTTTAAAATAATAATATATTTTTTTAAATTTAAACATTTATTTTATAAATTTAAATATTTTATAGATTAAAATTCTACGAGTACAAAAATAAATACCGAGTATATTCAGATTCTATTAGAGAACAGCTCCGTATATAACAATCAATCTATCACAATTTATAATTTTAAGATAACGTCGAGAATGTTCCAGTCGGCGCAGCAAGATGGCGGCTGTTGCAGGTGGCGCTGGCGTGGCAGCGGTGAGCAGGCCGCGACTATTTGTTACATTAGTGAAACCATTAAGCGCACGCATTTGTTGCAAGAACACCAACCAAGAGACAGTGAAGCGACGTGCGATATGAAATATCGATATTTTTGATTTCTCTCTAATGTAATATTCAGATTTTATTACCGCCTCCAACAATAACTACGGCTGTTAAGAAAAATAACCCGTGAGCATTGTGCGGAATAAATATTGTTTTATTAAGTGATATTTCTTTAACTATATTAACTATACTAAACACAATTATAGTACATTAAGTCAATTCGTGTAGTTCTATACAAACTGTCACATACGCAAAATGACATTTAAAGAATTTTTTTTTATCTGTGCAACAAGACAGTATAACATCACAGGTTCAACAATATTATGATTTTGGCCATTAAAAGCCCTAAAATTTTTATCTAAAATATGTTTTTGGTATGAAATAATGAAGGTGGCTCCCGAAAGTTGTTAATACAATAATTAACAAAAGGAAATATCTTGAAATTCACTATATGTCCGCAATTATGTACTTAATGTCACGCCAATTTGCTTCTTTGTTTATTGCAATACACAAGTTTTATCCATTTGAATCCAACTTTAAATTAAATAAAGATATATCAAAATTTGTGATTTATGCTAATAATATTAAAGAATGTAATATTATTTATTATTTTAAGTCTGCGACTAAAGTGTCCTACCAGTGGTAAAATACGGCACAGAAATGGGGTTTTGCTCTTGTAATTGGTATGCTCATTGTCACTTAAAAGGCTATGCCAGAAATGAGGAGATTCGTACACGAACGAAAGTAACCGTCAAAACCCAACGGATTGGCAAGTTGTATTGGCATTGGCCAAGCGAGCAAAACAGATGATTGCTGGGTATTTAAGACCAATATCCGGAAAGTATAGCTTTTGTCATCCGCCCAAAAGGGAGACAAATGACTTTATTGAGGTCATTGGAAGACGCTGGATGTAGACCGCTTTCAATCAGTCCTATTGAAAATCTATGGGGGAATCCCATATCCGGCAGTGAACATCCGACAGCAGAAATGATGATGATATATGTTTTAAAACACAAATACAGAATTAAAATTTTAGAATATTTTATACCGTTATCTGAACCCAAACAAAATCGTTCATCTGTCTAAAATATTTCTCATGTCCGTTATATTGTCATCTAATTACGAGAAGTTTAAATTAACCGTTGATGAATGTCCAAGAGAACATTAATATTTAAAAAAAAGTCCAAACGGCAATATCACGCGCTTACATAAAAATCATACGACATAAATAATAAAAACCCTATAAATAATGAAGGAGACATTAAAAAAAAATGCGTTCGTAAATCTTAACGGCCCCATCCCTACGACTCCGCGAAGACACTGACCAATAACATCCTCCATCGAACGCGTATATTTAACACCACTTAATAATTAACAACTCTTAACAACATAAAATCACATCTATCGCTATACGAATAAGGTTTATGTACACCGCATTGAATATCTTTGTCAAATATTAAGGTATTTCGACATATAGACAAGCGATTATAAACCTTAAAATTATAGCCTTAGTGTCAGTAGTGTGTGAATAATAAAGTTTGTGTTTGTCAGAAGAATACGGCCCGCTGTGAGTTTTACGCTATTTGATTTAAACGAACGAACGAGTCTCCGCATTAATTCAGTCGCAATTTGTCATTCGAAGCGAGAAAGTGTTATATTGTTGGCGGTTAACGGATAATAATGGTTGACGCCATCGCCATATTTTGCGACGCGCACCGCGACGTCCTAGAGCGAAATGGATTTTATTGATTTGTTAATGAAGCGGAGATGGTCAGAAATAACATCTCCTTTTTCTTTATAGAATAAACATTTTTGTATATTATCCTTGAATAAAGCAAAAAAAAAATCACAGATAAATATTAGTATGTGTAGTTTTTTTTTTAAATATTTAGGCACAACTTTAAGGGGTTAGATAAATAGGTTATATATCCAGTTATACTTATTCAAGTAGTAAATTTCGATAAAATAAAATCATCTTTATTTAACCAATATAACGCTATTTTTTATAAAATTGAATAAAAATATATCAATATATATTTTTATAAAAGAGTTACCGTGTATTGCTCCCTGTCAAATAACAGTCTGCTGTAAATTTTATGAATAAGTTGTAATAGTTACGAATGTCAAAAATTGCATAGATACAAAATTCATTCCATAACAACAAAATGGTGTCCGTCAAAAATGGCGCGAAACTTTTACAAATAAAAAGTAACAAATTTTATTTATATATATTTAAATTAAGATTTCAAACATTAAATTGTATTTGTATTATATAAACATTTTTTATTTTTTAGTTTAATCTTTTTGTTTATAATCGAGTTATAAAATCAGGAGATGGCTTTTTGCAGAATAAAACGCAAACAAGGCAAGAAGTTATATCTATTTTCTAGACTTTTCTTTGCCAAATAAGCTGTGTGCCAAACGATGTAAACATCCTACGTCCCTTCCAAGAAACTCAAGAAAATGGGGTACATCAGGTCATTGGGTCAGTTCTGGGTTAGGCTCCGGGGGAACCGCTGCTCATCAGAGTATTAGGTCACTTTCACAGAGTCCCCTAATCGACTCTTAGATAAGTTTATACAACAATAAACACCAATATACATATATCATCAAGAATATATATTCTTGAATATATTTTTTAAAAAAGAAGTCTAGGATTTATGAAACAGCTATCGGATATGTTATTATTTATCTCACAATATTATTGCATTCTCGTGTTAAACTACAACAGCGTTTGTTGAACAGTTTCGCGATATCTGGGGTTCCGTGGAGATCGCTAAGGGGTTCCGTCAGTCACGTGCTTTTTTATTCAAGGAATTGACACAGAAATTTAACACCAATACTAAATTGTACTTATTAATCTGAATCAAGTGCAAATGCGACTGTCATTTATTATTGTAACGCCGCCGTCGGGATTATAGTCGGTATTCAAAATCAGCCGCCTCGGGGCATATTACTCACCTAACAAAGTGATTTGATGGCGAAGTCAACATAAGAATTTAAATCACATAACTTAAACCTAATATTAAATATATTTGTAATAACATGGAACAATATTACACCAGAATTAATATTCAAAAGTACTTTAAATGTAAATTCAAGTATGCAGTAACATTTTTGTTAGTGTTGATGCCAGAGATAGTGTCGAGTCAGTAGGAACAAAAGGAAGTCTATATAATACTGTCATCAAAAAGTGAGATGAGTTTGATTATATGTAAATTCTTTATTTATTGTTCGAAATTAATTTTGCATTTTCCTAACGCACTTTTGCCAACGTTTTTTCTAGTCCTTAGAACAGTCTGAATTGTCTATTTCCGGTATAGCCTTCAAGATCTTCTATTCGGTTTTTATCTTCTCAGTCGTGTCAAAACGACTTCCCCGCATTGTACTTTTCAATTCGTTTTTTTTTTTAAATCAAGCCATAAAGTGGTGGTGGAACGACATGAGTCCAGTTTTTTTTTAGCAAAAAAGTTGCGAAGAATCAATGCAGTATGACATCGATCAATCGATACTAAACGCATATAAGACACAACACGTCCTTAAAAATAGTTCGGCTGAGCGATGATTTTTCGCGAGCTGCAATTGAATACGCATTTAACAAACGATATTTTTTTTAACATAAATTATATTTATTGTAATTATATGACAAAAGTACAAAACATGTGTATTGTAGTTAAATATATGCATACGTATATGACATCACACCTAATAATACTTAAGATGCCGGTTAGTTAATTATGATCGGTGTTTGGATTTCGCTAATGTTATGGTGGAATAATAATAATTATTATTCACACCAGTAATTTGTTTCGATTTCCCAGCAGCTGATATAGGTTATATAAATTTAAATATTGAAATAATTCGATAATCAATCGGAGCCAAAAATAATCGTTCAGAGTCCTAACAACGTAAAAAAAATTCCTGTCTTCCTAATGCCCGGGAGTTTTGAATAGCAATCTCATCTTACTTTTTGATCACAGCAGTACATCACCATACGTTATGGTTCAGATACAGCTGTTGAATTTCAGGCCGGATCTTCTCAGCAGATCAGCCTTTCGGTTGTACCATACTGACACTGACCACACTGACCATTTAATATTCGACAATTCAAAACTGCGTGCAAATGTCTACCTGAATAAATATAATATATTTTGAGTTCATTAAAATTAGTTTAATAATACAAGTGTTAGTAACTATTTGAAACATATGAATCCACTATTTTCATGTCTATTGTTAAAGCTGTTCAGTACACTCAGAATTTTTTTTGTGATTTTTATGCGTTTTTTCTTTTGCAATTCTATCCACCGCAAGAAACAGATTTCGATATTTACAGTATGAATGGTTATAGGTGTACAAGGTTTAGCGGGTGTATGTATAGCTCATTTGGCAGCAAAAAGCCTTAATACTTTTACACATACTACCAGTTACCTTGCATAACGTCATACATAATATTAATATATTATTTTTGTATTGGAATTGGACAGGCTTTTTCTGACAATACAAAGTCGGCAGAGATAAAAACAATTAGTTTTAATATTTTGTAATATGAATTCTGGAACCCCTTTTTGTTATTATATAATAATTATTTTATTTATTTTTTCTGAAACCATTTTAACTTTGAAAAGGGTGTACTATATATTAATGGATACCAAATGAGCTGTAAATTCACGCATTTAGAGCTTTAATTCCTATAACCATCATCCTGTATATACTTGCTATTAAGTCCCACATAATCCCTTACGTGTACATTTCGTAACATCCGCTCTTAGTTGACTTTTACTTGACAAAAGGAATATTAGTAGTAAAATATCTATTATCTTAAATTTATGGTTCCAGAGAAATTGTGATGATTAGTACATAGATGGAAATAGTGTTTATTTATTAATTAATTATTATTAGTGGGACCGGAAAGTATTGTCGTTTCTGTCGACATGTTTTAGAAAAACCGATTGATTTTTACCGCTCCGGCATTGAAAATTTGTACACAAGACTAGCGAAGGTGAATATATTGTTGATTAGAAATAATTTAGAACAGAATTTAACTTGAGAAAGCGACATTACTTGCAGATTCCTCTAAGTTATAGTTTTCGCACAGTGTTTAAGTTTAAGTGTCGACGAGATTGAAGTCGGACAATACGTAACTAAATATCAATTAAATAAACACGTAAAAGTCGCAGCGAGTGGGAGAGGCAAAACAAGTCGACGGCCGGTGCCCACTCAACAGCGGCCAGTCACGGCCTTTGGGAAATGTCGAGCACTACGGCGTGTTGAAACAGTGAGACGAGTGGAATCTGTCGAATCAGCACTCCAGATGTTTCCCACAGCGCCTCGAGAGCCTTTCGTGGATTTTTAATGAACACTTCAACGTTTAACAATGGCCGCCGTCGCTGGACACCCGCTTTCACGCCTCGCGGCTCAAGGCTTAGTCATTTCACTAATCTCACTTCATTCCATCCGCTCTGCACACTCACTGGCCTCTCCAGCCGAACGGAACTGAGTCACATTTTTTAACTCGAAAGGAGTTAACGGAATTCTCCACTAAGACGTTTCTATTACACAGAATGATTGATTTTAGATGTAACAGTTTTAAAGAGTGAATTTACAGCTCATTTGGTATACATTAATATATAGTACACCCTGGAACCATCATCTGGAACCATAAATTTAAGATAAAAGAAATTTTAGTACTAATATTCCTTTTGTCAATTAATAGTCAACTAAGAGCGAATATTACGAAATATCACGTGTAATGGATTATGTGGGACTTAATAGCAAGTATATACAGGATGATGGTTATAGGAATTAAAGCTCTAAATGAGTGAATTTACAGCTCATTTGGTATGCATTAATATATAGTACACCCTATTCAAAGTTCAAAAGGTTTCAGAAGTAATAAATAAAATAATTATATTATAATAACAAAAGGGATCCCAAAATTCGTATTACAAAATATTTAAATTAATTGTTTTTATCTCTGCCGACTTTGTATTGTCAGAAAAAGACTGTCCAATTCCAAAACTATAAATAAATGTTATATATTTCATAATGTCGTTATGCAGGGTAACTGGTTGTATGTGTAAAAGTATTAAGGCTTTTTGCTGCCAAATGAGCTATACATACACCCGCTAAACATTATACACCTGTAACCATTCATACTGTAAACATCGAAACCTGTTTCTCGCGGCGAATAGAATCACATAAGAGAAAACGCATAAAAATCACAAAAAAAATTCTGAGTGTGTTGGACAACTCGAATAATAGAGATGAAAATAGTGGATTCATATTTTTAAAATAGTTACTAACACTTCTACTATTAAAGTAATTTTAATGAACTCAAAATATATTATATTTATTCAGGAGTCATTTGCACGCAGTTTTGAATCTTCGACTATTAAATAGTCAGTGAGGTCAGTGTCAGTATGGTACAACCGAAAGGCTGATCTGCTGAGAAGATCGGGCCTGAAGTTCAACAGCTGTATCTGAACCATAACGTATGGTGATGTACTGCTGTGATCAAAAAGTAAGATGAAATTGTCATTTAAACTCCTTCTAGAGACGGGTAATTTTTTTCCTAGGTTGTTAGGACTATTAACGATTATTTATGCTCTAATTGACTGTCAAATTATTTAAATATTTAAATTTATATAACCTATATCGTATGCTGGGAAATCGAAAGAAATTACCGGTGTGAATAATTATTATTATTATTCAATAAATTAGCGAAATCAAAACATCGATTATAACTAATCGGCATCTTAAGTATTATTAGGAGAGATGTCATATACGTATGCATATATCTAACTTCAATACACAAATTCTTTACTTAGTATAGTCATATAATTCCAATAAATATGATTTAAAAAAATTCGTTTGTGTGTTTTAAATGTGAATTCAATTGCAGCTCGCGAAATTTTTTTAAATTTCGAACAAATGGCTGGATCTGTCAAAAAGCTTGACCACCCCTGGTAAATAATATTTTCCAATAGTCTAACGCCCAAACCATTTTGAAGGATGTTTTGTTTCTCAAACACGTCAAGACGCGTTTGGTCGATGTCATACTGACTCCGTTCTTCGCGACTTTTTTGCCAAAAAAACTGGACTCATATTCCGCAACCACCGTATTCGTCTCATTTGTCTCCGTGTGACTTCTGGCTATTCAGCAAACCTAAAAAGCCTTCGCAGGGACGCCGTTTTGACACCATTAAGGACATAAAAACCGAATCGGAGAAGGTCTAGAAGGCTGTACCTTCTTTTATTAAGTAAAGACGTAATAATAATAATATTCTTCATAAAATCTACATATAGGGTGATTCGTTATAAGTATAAAAGTTTTAAAGGCGTAGATATGTAACTCATATTTGTGATCAATCAGTATAAAGTTGTCGTTTTAGCCAATAAACACTCAATGCAAAGGTTTTGGCCTCCCCCTACTTATGGAGGATATATCATAATCTGCACGCCTGTCAGACGGGTTGACGATTGCAGTGTGATATATAATACACAGAGGATGCTGCTGACCATCTGGAACTTTGTCAGTGGCAATCCTATATAATTAATATTTAATGGAATCAGGCGTTACTTCGCGGAAGTCCATCCTAAGTAAGAAAAGGACCAATATTTATCCACTTCCCCACATGCAGTGGTAGTCGTGCAACAAAATGCACCGCCCGCCAGCCCGCTGACAAATGCGTATGCGGCAAACAATGCGAATCACACAACCGCCGCCGCCAAATTACTCAACACGTGTTTCACTTCTCTACGGGGCATCTTCAGGAGTTATGTTACACCGATTAGTGCTAAACACAGAGTGATATCAGAGTCACTCTGCATGTGCGGAAGTGGCTAAATATTGGTCAGTTTCTTACTATATAATTAATGAACAAAGTGTAAATTATATAACATTGTATGCTGGGAATAGAACTCGCAACCTACAATCGCAAGTCTGTCCTCTACCGTTCGGCCATCACTGTATAAAGTGATCTCTCTGAAACATGTCAAATTATCTATTTTCTCTATTAGATTGCGGCAGGCCTATCATTTCTGGAAGTATACTTTACAAGTACTGATAATAATTCGAATTTTAAAAGCGCTTTTTATATTATCATTATGCTATTTATTATTTCTGAAACTATTGATTTTTGAATTGCATAGCTTGCGTTAGTTGACAGGAAATGAGCTTAATATTTACTTTTTAAAAGCCTGTACACTTATAACCATTCAGCCTGAATATATGGTACAAAATAGCATTTGAGTAGTTTTTTGTGTTTAGGACATAATTAATTTGTTAATATTATATCTTTATGTATATATTTTTATTATAATGAGTAACAGTTATTAAAAAATCATTTTAACAATACACACACCGACACAATTGGAGGAACGCTAAAAATTTTTTTTACATGTTTTTTTTTCGACTTTTTTATATAAAGTAATTACCTCTGCTTAAATTTATATAAAATAATAATTAATTAAGTTGCAAGATATTTATTTTTCATGAATTTTTCCTTTCCAGTTATAATTGGTTTAATTTTAAAATGAACACAAAAAAAATGAAATCGATGTTGATATGCCCCCGCGAGCCCTTATTAGTGCTTATATAGAATTGCCCATATTCAAAATAAGGTTGTCGATTAGTTCTTAAGGCAAATTGTACTATTTTTCCACATATGCGAGTTTTAAATCAGCAACATTCCTGGCAGCTGGATTTCGCTGTCGAACTCTTCTTACCAGAATGTCCCAGGCGTTTTCTATGGGATTCGAGTCAGGCGACCGTGCTGGCCAGTATAAAAACCGGTAAAAAAATAAGTATTATAATTTAAAAATGGAACCATGAAAACCGTTGGCAAGATACACTCTATTGTGATTGGTCGCGTGGGCGGGCGATCGTGGATTCACTAATCTAAACAAATAGATGCGGCATTTTGATTATCGCGGATCGTAACAAATGATTTCAGATAGCGCTTCGTTATTTTAAAGTGCGCGCATAATGTCGCCTTGAATGTGTCAAGAGTAGATTTTACGTAACACTTACGTTTCTAAGCGATATTCCGTGACTCCAATGTCACTAATGGCGTCCGTGTGGGGCTTCAACTGCTAATTTAAATATATTCGGCGATATACAAGACTATGCGCCTCGTTTGATTTATATGCGGGCGTAATGTATAATATATATAATATAATAAATGCTATGTAACATGAATGTATTATTTACATTTCATTAATTTGGTTATTAATGAAAATTATATTATTACAGCTACAAACGAAGGTTATAGTAAAGATTAATTATAATTTTTAGTTAAAATTCCTTGAATCTCCATCTATGTATACACGTATATAATTTTTAAGTTAGAGATACATAGATTAAAAAACAAAAGTTTTTATTTAAACACAATGGTACAGCGACACTAGTCGAGGTTTCCGAGGGAGCACTCGAGTTAAGTTATGTTGGCTAAGTTCAAGCTGAGCCTGCCACATTCAGACCTTCAAGCCTACGGAATGCCAAACTTTTAAATAGTTTATGGTTTGTACTATTTTAAACTCTAGAAATATGACATCTTTTCTGAGGTTTAGTATTGGTAACAAATTTTTTAACGTACAATATTTGGCTGATATTAAACTTTGGGAAATATAATTCTATTTATTAAAAAATATATTTTTTTTACAATATTAATAATAATATTATTAAAAACTAAAAATAGCGAATGACAGATAAAAAGTATTCCCATTTTCATTCTAATTCAATTACTTATTTTACACATATTCGCATTTTACGACTTTAATTGACTCAATTCTTTAGAAACTCTACCAATTTTTGTATACCACAAAGACGCCCAGTTTTCCTCATTTTAAGTGATTTATTTCAAATAACATGCAAAAAACTTATTACTTCCATTCCCTGGTCAAAATGATCCGCTCAAAAATTTAATTAAAATAACAATACCTTATAAATATACGACTCTAATTATTACTATAAATACAGAAGGATAGTATAAATAAAGATAAACTTGTACCTTACTCTAGGCCGGTGTTTCCCAATGTGAGACATACGTCCCACAAGGGGGAAATTCATCTATTAAGGGAGAAATTTTCATATAAAATTTATATACGTATATTGGGGCGCAAAATTTTATGGTGGAGCAAAGCACAAAAAAAGGTTGGTAAACACAGCTCTTTGCAACTTTCCACGTGGTAAATGATAATGTGTATATAATTATAAGTATAAATGAATATTTGGGCGTTTCAGCCCATATACGCCCACTGCAAGGCATTAGGCCTCCCTCAAAGCAATCTAAAGAGAGATATACCATAATCGTCACGCTTGGCAGGCGGGTTGACAATCTTAGTGTGATAGTATGGTACGCAGAGGACACTGCTGCTCATCCTCTAGAAATCTGTGTGAGCAGTGACATTGCAGTGGATTGTATCATGGTAATCTAAGCCATGACCTACGATCGCAGCGTCCAGTCCGCTACCGCTGTATTACTACTGTTATTTTGAATTAATATTTACCCTGAATAAATTTATATACCATTATTTAAAAAAAAAGAATGGCTAAAGATCATTTAGCATTTAAGGCCATAGCTTGGATTTATTTATAGTAACTAATTCACTGCAAATGATCTCTATGTGAGTAATAAGATGTATAAATGCATATATAATAAATAACTGATTAAATAGTTTAATTAATGTAAATGCCACATCAATATAATAGTAGCTCCGTGTTCTAATGTCACTTAGAACTGTCAAACAAAGATGGACGTCTCTGTTTCATAGGCGCGTTTCGTTTCACGTGTTGATATTATTGCGTCTCAATTTATTCCGTATTAGCGAGTCGCGAGTGTTTGCGTTTCCCACAGTCGCACTCCGCCGGGCAGATAACTTTATTATAGGTGCCTATTAAAGAGAAATTATTGTGACCAACACATCGCGGCGTCCGCACTATATCGCTGAGGTTACACAATTCATAAATTCACACCTGTTTTCCATTAAGACGGAGATAGCGGACATTTTAGCATAATTTAAAGGCATGTTCTTAATGGAGCCTCGTTCCTCTCCTTCTTCAGATGACAGAGATGTGTTGGCAACTGTATCACGATAAAACTCAAATGTATTTAGCCGCCATCTTGTTTATCTGCACCTGACATTGACTAATGAGCGATGGCGTCAACGTTTTTAAAGTTTTTTTCTTTCTTATTTTCGCGGAAATAATACCGCCTTTATTTATACCAGCCAGCGACAATGGAGGTAGGATAACAAATTGCATGCAGATTAATCTGGAAAGCCGATTTGTACTTTATTATCTATAAGAAGCTTCGATACTGTCTATACAAATAATTCTATTGCCTAATAAGTATTATCATGCAAAACTGAAAGAGAGAAAATATATAAGAAAGCAAACATTACTCATTGTTAAGTAAAGTCCAATGTGTGAAAGTAAGACCTAAATACATAGTTCATAACTTGTGCAATGGTTTAGGACAGGATATTTAGTTCACGGACCCTTCCGCACCGTGAACTCAGTACCGATGAAGCTGTAAAAGCCTTAAGACTAACAGCATTAACATCTTCAGAAACAATACAATTTAGGACTGAAGCTATTTACGGGACCAAAACCTAATAGCCTTATATTTTATGTGAACCCAAAACAACATCTGAAATAGACAAACAGAGTGGACTACGGCCATCTTTGAATGGCAAATGACCTGATTCTATATCTTCTACCAAATAGTGTGGAAGCATCACTAGCTTTATTATATACGGAGATAAGCCATGATCGCCACTTTTAAAATCGGCGTTGTAAAAGCATAGCAATTTTTTTTAAATAATAGGTTGTCAAATATCTCCCTTCCGATTTTTGCTCTTTATTCAATGCTTTATAAAAAGTGTTACAGTGATCGGATTTAGTTCATCAATATGCGCCGTTTTGTTCGATAATCTGTTTCCATCTAGACGGCAACTTCATAATACCTCCCTCGTAGAAGCCCCTCTCCTTATTTGCGAAGAACTAGAAGAACGGACAGCCACTTTTCACAAACCTCTTTTGAATTCAACTTTACACCACCAAGGGCGTTCGCCATGGACAGGAACAGGTGGTAATCACTTGGCGCTATGTCCGGGCTATATGGTGGATGTGATAAAACCTCCCATCCGAGCTCCCGTAGCTTCTGACGAGTCATCAACGAAGTGTGTGGTCTGGCGTTGTCCTGGTGGAACACTACACGCTTCCTGTTGGCCAATTCTGGACGCTTCTGGTCGATCGCCTGCTTCAAGCGGTCCAGTTGTTCGCAGTATTATTAATTTATTCAGAATGAATATTCATTCAAAATAGCATTAATAGCCAAGTGGTAGCGGAGATAATCTTATATTCGCACTTCATGCATTAATTATATAGGATTACTAAAGCGCATTAACAAGATTCCAGAGGATGCACAGCAGCGCCCTCTACGTACAACAACACACTGCGAACGCCAACCTGTCTGCCAAGCGTGGCGATTATAGTATATCGCCCATAGACATCTTATATTGGAGGCATATATCTTGCAATAAGCGTCTATAGGTTAAAACTACAACTGCAAATAAAAAGAATTTATATATTTAAAAATAAATCTAATAATCATTTACTTAAACGCGACATAAAATGAATAATACCATAACGAACGCATTATAAAAATAGCTTACACTATCAATCTTGTATAAATGTGACTTTTTTTAAACAAGGAATCTGCGAGCCAAATCGTTCCATACTTTGACAGTAATAGGAACGTCTAACGCACGAAAATAAAAAATGATACGCTCCTGTTTCACTTCTTTTCACACTGTTTCACTTTACAGGTCACTTGAAACAAATAAATATTTATTTAGAGTCAAAACATTGATATGATATACATTTAAAAATGTAATGTCCAGTTATTAACCTCTTTGAAGCTTTTACACATATTTCCTATCAGCCTGTATAGCATTGAGACTATAGCAGATGTAGCAGTTAAATAATAGGTTAGAAAAGTAATAATAATCGGATAATTGTCCAAAAAGTTTATATATAATAGCAAATGTTAGTTTAATAATAACGTTATATTAAAGTGTTAAATAAACTGCTAAATGCTATAATAAAATGAGCATATTTAAAAAGTTAAATACATGCAAAACAACATGGCCGACAATTAAACAGTTCCCGCGCAAAATAAGCGACGTTAACAAATGAAAATTGCTAGAACAGCCACCGACTACTTCTTAATTGAAATACATTAAGATAGGGTAACGCGCTTTATCTTCATTTAAACGGGGAGCAATACGCATTAAACTCGATAAGTGTCTTAATATATTTAGATACCGCGAAACATTTGCCGGGACATTTACACCCACTTACAGATTATTATTAACAAAGGTCAAAAAAAAAGGGAATAGTTTGTTATTTTCCTATAGAAACTTGTCTGCTTACAAACATTTCATGGAACCGTCTTTTCTTTACTTACCTTTACCTTTCTTAAGTGATCCAAGTGGAACCCCTAAGTTTCACGTTAGACTCGACTGAGGTCTATATTTACATAACTTAAAAATTTAGGTTCACAAATTGAAAGCGGGTATCCATGAAAATTTATTTGCATTAGACTATATAAATCTAAAATGTTGGCATGAATTGACCTGTCAATGTAGGCAGATAATATTTTAAGAAACTTAGCGACTGTTAGTTGTAGAGTATCCGGCGATAAATATTGCACATCGACCTTTGGAAAGAGACAATCGACTAATTTCGAATTCGTAGTGCGTTATCTCTGTCGCACGAAATACAACGACTGACAAAACTATTCATTTATTAATTTATTTATTTTCTATCGACCTGTATCCGTTTTGTACATTTTCATTACTTTCTCTACTATCCTCTTGCAGCAACTTGCAGAACGCTTGCCTGTCGTTGTTATCTGCCGTGAGGCGATGGTGCCCTCCTCACAGATAGCTTACAACTTATACTGTTAAAATAAACAACGTTTTTTACTTGAGTAAAGAAATATTTTTCTAATTTTAAACAATTAAATTGCACTCTTCTATAAAGTTTCCACCGCTTCCTTCTTATTATATTTCTATGCTCCCTTTAATAATATTATCACAAAATGTTAACAATGTAATAATACTTCTTTTACAAGTTTAAATTTATTATATGATATTTAAGAGATTACGCTGAAGTACATTGTAAAACCGTTGCCACAGTTACCAACAAAAATGTTACTGATTTTATTAATCCAAAAGATAGGTATAAATAGGTTACCTTTTCACTAAGTAAGAAAAGGACCAATATTTAGCCACTTCCGCACATGCAGTGGTAGTCGTGCAATAAAGTGCACCGCCCGCCAGCCCGCTGATAAATGTTATTGTAACATAAGTCCTGAAGATGCATCATGGGGTGAAACACGTGTTGAGTAATTTGGCGGTGACGGTTGAATGATTCGCATTGTTTGCCGCATACGCATTAATCAGCGGGCTGGCGGGCGGTGCACTTTGTTGCACGACTACCACTGCAAGTGCGGAAGTGGCTAAATATTGGTCCTTTTCTTAATTTATTATATGATAATTAAGAGATTACGCTGAAGTACATTGTAAAACCGTTGCCACAGTTACCAAGAAAAATGTTACTGATTTTATTAATCTAAGAGATAGGTATAAATAGGTTACTTTTTCACTGTTCCAACATTATGTACATCGCAATTATATATAATAATAAGTGATTTATATTTATATGGCTAGAGAATAGATGTAACAATTGTTTTTACATTTATTAATATTCTTATGTACACAGATATGATAATTATATACGAATATCGTTATTTCAGCCCAAATCAGCCTCCTGCAAGATCTTCTCCAGAAATATCTATGGATATATATACCATAATCGCCATGATTGGCAGGCGAATTGGCGATAGCAATTCGGTATTATGTAAACTTGTTTGTGAGCAGTGGCAATCCTTTATAGCAGGGGAAGCCAAACAGGCGGCTCTTTGAACAAATATTTTTGACTCCGATTGATTGTCGAATTAAAAAAAAAAGTATTACCATTAAGTTAGCGAAATCCAAGCACCGATCATAATTAACTAACCGTCTTAAATATTATTAGGAGTGTTGTCATATACGTGTGCAATTATATGTAACTTTTATACACATATTTTGTACTTTTGTCATATAATTTCAATAAATATTTTTTGTGGAAAAAAATTTCGTTTGCATATTTTAAATGCGTATACAAGAGCTTGGCCACCCTTGTTAAAGATCAACACTTCATGTGTCATCAAGGTTTTGTCTCCATTAATTGTAGATGCCACCACCAGCAAAGCAATAACTCTAGAATTACTTAAGAATGTTATTCTCTGGTGTTATGACACGATACAATATCTATAGTCCAAAATAAAAATAACATAATCATGGCCAAATTGGGTCACTTAATTCTGGATTAATCTAATAATACACAAAATATATTACTAAATTTATTTTTTACTTTTGTCATATAATTTCAATAAATATTTTTTTGGAAAAAATATATTAAATTGCGGCTCGCGAATAATTTCAAATTTCGAACAATGGCTCGAACTGTCAAGGAGCTTGGTCATCCTTGCTATAAAATTAACGGAAATGTGTGAATTACATAAGAATGCATTCCAGGATTCAAACCCGCGACCTGCGATCACAAGTCCCAATCCTCTACCGCTGGGCTACCACGGTTCACAAGAGGGATTTAGTAATAGAGTGTAAGAGCAGCGAGAAGCAACGAGAAGAACAGTGATTCCCAAAGTGGTCTGTATCGACCCCTAGGGGTCTATGACAACCTGCAAGGGGTCTACGTCAGCGAAAAAAAATTTGGGGGTCCATGAAATGAAAATGGGGGCCCACGATAGTGATCAAAACATTTACATTATTTGTAAAAGTACCTACGAAGTAAAATATTTATTATATATGTTTATAAAATTGTGTAAGTTGTAGGATGTTGGTATTCGCTTTGTGGTCGCAATACATTTTGAACTTGTAAAAACCTGAGAGTCGCAGTCTCAGAGCTTCGCTACCTTGCACTGACTTGTTCAATTCGTCACTCTATAAATACGAATGTGGGACAAATACATTTATTCGTTTCCTGAATCTTGAAAAGGAACGTGCTAAGAAAATATTTTTAAAAAAATGTTAAAAATTAACATGTGTTTTTACTTTAAGTTTTTAACACTAAACTTCACTACAGTTAGTAATTTACAGGAAATCAATATCAGGTAAGTAGGGGGTCTACCCAACACGGAAAAACATGGCAAGGGGTCTACGACACAAAAAAGTTTGGGGAACTCTGGTGTAGAATATATTATTTGCCAAATGAGCTTTACATTCGCCCTTTTTGAACCTCTTACAACTATAGTCAATCATTCTGTATAATTTTTCCGTACCGCTAATAAAAATGCGAACGTGTGTGTTTTATTATAATAAACTTCGCACAACTGTCATACAATAAAAAAATATTAAACCAAGTCTACAAAACTAATGCAGCATTTTATTTCCACGCACGGTTCGAAAGAGACGAACGATCCAATCACTAAATAGACTCGGTTGGATTACGCAACAAAACTCTTTGACCCGCCATCTTGTGGGCACGCACTCTCCCACAAAACGTTACACTAATTATTATTTACAACCTACAATTAATTACAATTGTAATAACATCCCATTTCACGCGTGTCCCAATATTTTTGTTAAACAACACGGCGTTTGGGAAAAAAACGTATCGACGTGCCGTTATTCATCATAGATAATGAGTTTGTCTAAATTAATTAGGTTCTAGTATCTGACAATAATTTAAAGGAATATATTTAATGAAATGCAATTAAACGGAATTAATTGTGCTTCGAAAATGTTGCGGTCATCATTCGCTTGTTCGCGTCTGAAGTGTGTAGGGTGACCAGGCGTGTACAAACTTTTATTATGTCCCAAAATTTCAAGAGTCGAACTTATATCACCGAACAACATATGTCAGTAGAATATATAGGTATATATCGACGTTACCGAGCTGTAAAACAAGTAGAAAAAATATTTATTGTGAATTTTCTTCAGTGGTTCTGGTGAGCCGATAGAGGCGTAGCTGTTAGGATCTTCTTTAGTTAGATAAAGGTCGAAGAAAGTCGTTGGATACAAGCATTGGAATACCATCATCGTGGTGATCTTTTTGGGAAGCCTATGCTTTGTAGTGGGGGTCTATCAGCTGATATGATGATGAAACACATATTTGGTAGTAACCTGATAGTTACTGACACTATCATACTTGACGCAGTCTTCCGGTTCCGGTATTGCTTGTTACAATTGGAAGATTATTTTAATCGCCTTAATAATATTAGGGCTATCGGCAAATTTGAAGCCGTGTGAAATAATTAAGAAAATAATAATACCAATATTAAAAGGTAATAAAAGATTGTAGGAAAGAAAAAAGCACGCCTGTAGGAACTACAACGCGTCATCATCAGAGACGCATCGAACAGGAGAATCCCACGCAAAAGCGCTCTATATCAGAGTTCCCCAAAACTTTTGTGTGTCGTAGACCCCTTGCCATGTTTTGTTTGGTAGACCCAACCCTACTTACCTGATATTGATTTCCTGTAAATTTCTAACTGTAGTGAAGTTTAGTGTTATAAACTTAAAGTAAAAACACATGTTGACACACATAAATAAACGTATTTGTCCCACATTCGTATTTATATAGTGACGAATCGAACAAGACAGTGCAAGGTAGCAAAGCTCTGAGACTGCGACTCTCAGGTTTTTACAAGTTCAAATGTATTGCGACCACAAAGCGAATACCAACATCCTACAACTTACACAATTTTATAAACATATATAATAAATGTTTTACTTCATAGGTACTTTTATAAATAATGTAAATGTTTTGATATTATAAGATAGTATGATGTAAGTAAATAGATACCATCAGTGTATGTGTTGAGATCCACTATCGTGGACCCCCATTATCATTTCATGGACTCCCAAATTTTTTTTCGCTGACGTAGACCCCTTGCAGGTTGTCATAGACCCCTAGAGGTCGATATAGACCATTTTGGGAATCACTGCTCTATATTAACGTCGTGCAAAATAGAGCACCCTACAATACTTCTCGTCTTGTGTTTGGCTAATTGTTTTGTGTTATTTCATTGGTCGAATAATATTTTCATAGTTTTAATAATTGGTATAAATATGGACTAAGTTTGATCACTATACTCATTTCTGCTTTGGACTCCGTTTTGTTATTACCTCCAAGACCTACCAACCCTAGGCAGAATGCCACACGCTCAATCAATATTAAATGAATTATGGACATGATTTTATACTTTCATTGCGATTATATTATATTTAAAAAGATCTAAATAATTAACAAAAAGTGTTTATGATATGCATTTTATTCTTGAAAGTATTTGCAGTCTCCAATAAAGTTATTTAAATATCTTTATTTTACAATCGAAATATTAGTAATTTATACCCTCACTTATAACTACGAGAATAATTATTCTTTGGTTGAACGCATCTTCCAATTTCTTCAATGTGTCTCTTTCTCTGTCTTGGATTCATTCAATACTTCCCCGTGACTTCGATTAGATATTCAACCCTCCATCTATTTGCTATTCCTACCTTTCTTTTTCCTGCTAATCCCTTCCATTTTATTATCTATATGATCCATCATTTATATGTAATATTGTAAGTTTAGTTTGCAACACTTGAAAAATAAAATAAAATTTAAACTAAAAAAAGGTGTAAGGTAGAATCACACTTTGATTACGACTCTTGAACACCAGGTGGCATTTGACATATACCGAATAGACAGATCCAAATGTCAATTAACATTTCCGTTTCTCTGTATCCGATGCGTCATAAATTATTTATAATCTGCTTTCGATCAGTTTAATGAAATTGCCACAGCGTGATGTTCCTGTATCGATAATCGAAGACGTGGAAACTTGTTTTCTTTCGCATTTGATTTTGCACACCTGACACTGTTCACATGTGTTAATATTTATACCAGCGTCAGTATTTTTTTTCTTTATTCGCTATGTTTTCCTGTTAGCTTCCTCTATCTCACGGATAAACTGATAAAGATGATGGAAGAACGCAGAAGGGCCTTCAATTTGGGTGATAGACCAGATATTCCACCATGAATGTTATTTATCAGTTCTAAATTTAAATTTATATTACGACTTTTATATTTCTTCCTTCAACATAGGATGCTCTATATATTGTATTGACTACAACCTGAATCTATCATCAGTTCGGAAAATAAATGCTTCAAACATGAGAATAACAGACGAAAGAAATTCGGTGAAAATGTGTATAATTTTAAAGAAATAAATCATATTACAGATTTATAGATATTCTAATTTCAAAATAAATAAATTAATCAATAAACAATTAAACGATATTAAAATTTGTCATATGAACTGTTTAGCGCGAGAAATTTTAAAAGTTATTTGTTTTTTATTTTAAACTTTCCCAAAACTTCTGCGCAATTTTGTAATTTTTTTGCGTAACCCTGTACAACTTATGAAACTTTTAAAAAGGCGAATGAAATCAGTTAAATCAGTCTGAAGAATTTATGGCATGTAGCACGTAGGGAAAGAGGTATTAATTTTTACAGATGTAATATATATATATATATATATATATATATATATATATATATATAATATATGTACATACATTATTTGTTTTCGTGCGCCAAAACCAAGGTATTTTGACTACATTTTTTCAATATAATACACGTCATGTTTTTACATAATCATTATATTTATCAGTGAATTGATGTGCTATTTAATATTGAAACAAAAATCATGCAATTCTTAAATTACATTACAATGGGTGTGGCGAAAAATTCAAATTACGCGCTAAGACAAATGTCGAGCGAAAAAAAAAGACGTGTCCAAATTTATCTTGCATTTTGGCCAACCTAATTTACCAATCCACCCACGCACGCTGAAATATGACAAGCGATTTTGACACTTAGAGAATGATATCGCGATGCAAATACGTGTGATATTTCTGTGCGCGTGTGATCAGAGTTTTGCGGTTTGAGGTCCCGCCTACACGCATGAAACCTTCACTAATGACGCTCTTAATATTTCTCCATCGTCTCTTTAACCTTGTGATCTCTAATGGCATAGACTTTATACAAAAACTATACACGAAGGTGCTGAAATGTTAGCAGTGCTCAGTGGCGGACATAATCCTTGTCCAGATGCCAACGGGGCACGGAGGATTCTCCGAGTACCTTCACAGGCTTAAGAAAGTCCCTCCTGAACCTAAATCAGGAGTGGACCAGACCGTGGTGCATCTAATAACCGGCAGTCACGTATTTTTGGCGCGGAAGACGCGGATTACCAGTTTCAGATGCAATAAAGGATAAAAGAGGGAGGAGAGGGGGGGTTGTTTGAGCCCTCCCCCCCTCCCCTAGAGAACGAGAGAGAGAGAGAGTCCAGGTAGGATACCTGTAGGAAGGAAGGATTTACAATAAGAGCCAACAAATAAAGGATATAATAATTTAAATAAAACAAAAAAAGAAAGAAAAGTGTCAATAAACTGCAATACTTTTAAAAGTCGATTAAAAAGAAAAGTCGATTAATATTAAAAGGCAAATAACGTTTAAAAAACAAAAGTAAAATAAAATGCTAGTTTAAGAAAAATTATTAGAGAGACCGGAAAGTAATGTCGCTTTGCTATGTTAAATTCACACGACTAGATTTTATACAACTTTTAATTTCTAATCAACAATATATTCACCTTCGTTATATATATAACAACCTATTGCCATTTAGTACAGATATTTTCAATGCCGGAGCAGTAACAAATCAATCGACTTTTCTGTAAAATATATCGACAGAAACGATATTAATTTCCTGGTACCCTAATATTATTTGTATAAATAGTCCGTGCTTTACCATGGCAGGGGAGCACGAGAGGTAGCCTAAAACGAAGACCAATCCCAATTAAAAAAAAGTTAGCAGTGAAAATTTATATAGACATAACAGAATATTGAACACCGCCTGGGCCACTGTGGCTGGTGGAATTTCGATAAATCTGTTCTTATATGATCTATATAATAATAATAAATCTTTATTTCATTCATTAAAAAAAAAAACAGTTTGCACTGCGTGTCATCATGAACGTACTCTCTTTAATCTATTACTAATTTATTAATTACACTGTCCAAAGCTCCCAACCGTTAGGTTTTACCAATGGGTACAGGACACCGGCGCGAAGGTATGGATCTATTTATGGTAGATCTTTCCACCACTGTCTCTGACAACAGTACTCTTTAAGGTGATTGCCTTATGCGCGTACGCAATACCTAACTGTCCAAACAGGTGATGGAATTGTAGGTACACGTCAGGGCAGCTGGCTCCTACATTATCCGGACATGGTACATGAGTTGTAGGCGCACTCACTTCCCCATCACGGGATCTAGTCTAAAGCAGTGGCGTACCAAGAACTTTTGCCGCCCGGGGCGATCTACAGTTTGCCGCCCTTTCTATTATAAGTCAATCAAATAGTGGTTTTTATAAATTAATACACATAAATAAATTATTAAGTTATTAATCAATATTAATTAATACACAGAGTAAATTTTTTTAGACATATTTGTATGCACTCGTAAACATATTTATATAATATCTACTCTTCTAGCTTTCATACTAGAAAAATCGTGTATAATGCTCTCAAAATTTATATTATTTGTAATTTCTTGTTCTATTAACAATATTGCAAGATTTTGTAGTCTTAATTGACTCATTGTAGAACGAAGATAATTTTTAATCAAGTTCAATTTTGAGAAGCTTCTTTCGCAACTAGCGACACTGATTGAAATTGTTAAAAAATTACAATGTTGGGAACAGAATTTTCATTTATTATTCAAGAAAGAAAATAAATATGAAATGAATAAGTTGCATTTTACAACTATAAGTAAATATAAAAAATGCCGCCCCTAGGTACGCCACTGGTCTAAAGTATACCCGGATGGGGTGTGTATTATCCTCTTGCTGATCAGGCAAGTAACCTTGCTTCGGTAACTCGCGTGTTGCCATCCAACGAGCTACCGCGTGATGCCGAACGCCAGGACACACACCAAACCAGGCATACTAACATATCCCACATCTATAGATAACCACTTAGCCACTACAAATCTGACAGACAATAAAAAATAATAAGTAAATAAACACAATTTAAAATGTATAAATATATAAAGAAAAAGAAATAAAAATGAACCAAATAAACAAAATGTAACTACCTGTAGTTATTCGTTGAGAGAAGGCGACGTAAGTGAGGCGAGATTTAAAAGGAATATTAAGAATGAAACGAAATGCAAGAAATTGTGACGAACAGAAGAGCAATGAAAGACATTAAGATGGAAGGAAGAAGAAGGAGAAGTTTGGAAATAGGAAAATTTGGAGAATAAATTATTATTGTAACTGTTACCCTTGTGTAGCCAGGATAGTGGAATCACAAGAGGCCTCCGATAGCGTGGGCCGTTGGTGTCGGATTCGTTATTCCTCATCAGATTCCTACCGTTCACGCATAGGCACTAGTTCCAGAGTACACTAGTCCAATCGGACCCGTAGTTCCGCTTGCTTCAGTCGAAGCCGAGTATATCTTGAGCCAGAGATCACATCATGGATTCCTCCACCGTCGACCAGTTCAAGATTAATAATAGGCTCTTCGCAATATCTTACAGTCTTTAGTTATTTTGGCCACATCGCTCAATGTTATGGATGTTTCTAATTTCTAATTATTTTAAAATTACAATTATTAAAACACCACACAATCGCATGTTGTGTTTATTAATAATTTGACATTTCTTTTTTTTTTTCTTTTTGTATTGGCAATTTTTAAATTAATAATTATAAAAGTTTTTATATGTCAATCCGCAACACACAAAGATAATTAGATAAGGTCGACAAACCACTGGTTGTAAGGAAAGTAGACGATAGAAGACGAAGTCGACGATCACCTAACCACTGGTTTGGTCAAGTGAAATCAATTTGAATCTTATGTAAATACATAATTGGAAGTGTTGTACAAAAACATGCAAAAATTCGTGTCACATACTATTTTTATGACGCCTTCAAATTTACGGCTGCAAATATGGCCACCTTACACCTTTTGCGTGGATAATTTCTTAAGTAAACATTACAACTTATTGCTTTGTGATGCTCCAACTAAATGCCTATTAAGAAATCGTATTCGAAAAGAAAAGAAGGCACAAGGCTATGCTGCTATAATAATCAAAACAAGGAAAATTGTCTATTAATCAAAAAATCAAAACGTAAACTAGATAGGTTTTTAATATTTTTATTTAAAAAAACAGTTAAAAACCGAAAGTTAATCAAATTTTTCCTTATTTGAATTTTACCAATAAAACAGTTGCAAAAAAATAACGCATAAAATGTGATTTAAATTTTGATTACAATGAAACTTGTTTCTTTAATATTAAAACGGTTATTGTATATCATTAAAATGGCGTAGAGAACAAAGAGACTCGTTTCGTAAAATAGTAAAACAATCTTGTAAACGGAAGCCACAATTCATAAATAATGATTTATCTTCATTAGTAGTTTCTCGCGCGCTCTCTAGAAACAACACGTAACTTCCAGAAGCCGTTACAAATTTGAACAGGCCATGATTTCAGTAAACAGAAAGTAGTTTTCTGTGGGCGTGCAAAAGCCAACTGGACGTGTATTACTTCCTCAATTAGCTTCACTCCTAATAGTGGAATATAATTACGAGCCAGGGGGTTATATTGCGTTCGCAAATACATCTTCGTACTCCGACGCGAGTAACATTTCTAAGAAGGCTTTAGGTGGTCGCAAATATGACCATTGTTTGAACAGTAATTTGGACTGGTCGAGTCTTTCAACCGCGCAATATTATCTGTGCGCAACAATCGTGCGAATATCGACTTTATTTTGACAGCTAGACGTCAAACTTTCCCGCCATCAGCAGTGTTGCAGACTTGAAAGTACTCTTAAATTTAATTGCAGAATCCTTTCGCGGGCGCTCGCAGTGTGTGCATGCGAAATGTGTTAATTTGAAAATGTTTGAAATACGACGTTTTAACGCGATACGCGAATTCTCTTCTGCGCGCGTTCACAGCGTCTGCTTTTATAATTTGGCGCGAAAGGTATGCCGTTGAATAAATACTATTAAAGATTTTCCGGTCCCGCTTTTAATAGAGCTGAATGTTAGTTACAAACTAGCGTTTACCCGCGATTCACACGAATAATTTCACTTTAAATTGAACAAAAATAATTGCTTTCTTTTTTTTTAACCGTAAAGTTTAAGACAAAAGAAACATTTATCGACCAAGAATTCTAAGTTTAATTAATGCCATAATAATAATAAAAAATACTAATAAGTTTAATTTGTTTTACGGTAGTACAAAATCGAAAATCAAAATTTTCATTTTAAATACTAAACCTATGACATAAATTGTAAATAATGATAATTTACATGAGAGAGCAATGTTTGTAATTGACAGATTTACTTTTTTTATAAAATTTTAAGACAGCTTTCCAAAAATTATAAAACACATCTATACGAATAAATAAAATTGCGAGTGCCTGTTTGTAATACTAAAATAAACGCTTTTTACTACATGTATATTAATATACGTTACATATACCAAGATCACGTTTTTTTTTAATTTTTGCCTGTTTTTTGTCTGTTAATTTGGGCAAATTTTTAAAATACCCGGACTGATTTAACCAGGTATTATACTAGAAGGTAGCTGAAGGAATAAATAAGAAGTAACACAGAAGCCACTTTTTTATAAAGATTCTTAAACGCAATAAAAGTAAATAATTTGTAGGAGTTATATTACGTCATCGTGAGCGGAATTTCCATAGAAACATAATTCTTTACATAAATCGGGCAAAAGATAACAATACTTATTGACTTGTGAATGGTCGATGATTTTTAAGGTTGGTATTGGTTTAACTTTAAAAAGGTGGTAATCTAGAAGTAGATCGTGAAGCAAGAGTCGACATTTTAATTTCTTTCACGTTTATATGATACTGATATCAATATAAAGCATATTTATTTTTAAATTCATGTCAGCCGATTTACTGCCGCTGTAAGTAACAGGCCCCTAAAATTTGCAGACGAACGCTCTTGCGCTGTTCGTAAAATTGAATTCTTTTATTTATCCTCAAGTACGTAAACAATTTATGTTATTAATACTAAATGGAGAATAATGTAAAAGAATTATCAACATAATATTGAAATTAAATGCGAAGCAACCCATGCGTCGGACATAGTGTCACCGGTGACTTGAATTAAGAACAACATAAATAATTGGTCTACACTCGTCAACGCAGAGCGACGCGAGGCGTGGCTGCGACCGCCAATGGTTCGCAGGCGACGCACGCGTGCGCGCTGCGTGCCGCGCGTCGCCGTGTCTACTCTCCCTAACACGCGACGTCATCGGCTGCACAGTCATAATTATACATGATCGATTAACTGTCAACTCATTTATTAAATCGATTATTGTTAAAATAGATATTAATCGAATTATAAACTATCGATATGTGTCAAAAGATTTCTTTTTCGATTTGGATAAAAAGAATGATATTCATCGAGGACGCTTAGCCAATTATTAAGGAAGCGATGGTAGAATGGAGAGACTTACCTCGGTTAGTTTTACACCATACCGGTTTAAGAAACCGCTAAGCTCATAAAACTAACGCTCCAGGAGTGATCAGGAAGTGGTTGCACGCACCGTAATGTTAAAAACAGGACATTATTAGGGCGTCGTGAAAAACAAACAAGACATCAATGAATTAAGAACGTAAGTTTTAAATTAAAAAAAAAAAAACTTTAAAGAAAGTTGGTAAACACTGTTACATGTAGAACTGCTAGCACAAAAAAATCGGAAATATTAAACGTAATTGTAAAGACAAAGGTACGGAACATGCCAGTGGAAATAATCTTAAAAGACCCCTTGAGGGGAAATAAGGATAAAGATAAAAGTATAAAGTGTCATATATTAGAGGAATCTGAAAGTAATGTCGTTTCTGTCGACATATTTTACAGAAAAACCGATTGATTGTCACCGCTCCGACCTTGATTTTCTATACTAGATGACAAAAAGTTGTTAATAACGAAAGTGAATATTTTGTTGATTAGAAATAATAACTTGTTAAAAATGTAGTCGTGTGAATTTAACCTAAGAAAGCGATAATACTTCCCAGTCCCCCTAATATTACATCTAACTGTTAAATTACATTTCAGATGGTCTAAAAAAGATAAATATTAAGGATATTTTAATCTGCTATAAAATGCTTTTTAACGCGCTATTTATAGCATATTAAACGCTAAAAAGATTTGACTAACTGCTATCAGCGCTCGACTGCCTGTAATCCGTTAAAACTGTTTCTTAAAGACAAACGTCATGTTTACTTTTCGAATTGCAGTGAATTTCAAATTTTAAAAACTTGTATGGTAAGAGAAATTATGTTAGGAGTATAAAATAGCAATTTTAACAGTGTTTAGAATATAAAAAATAAAAAAAATAAGATTGGTCGCTAAAATGTTCGGTCGTGAGTCACTGGAGCTGTTTTCTATATAAACAGGATGTTCAATAAAACCATGCTCGAACCCAATTTAGGATTTAATGTTTCTGGAATGGAGGCCCGGTAATTAAAGAGTAGAACATCTACAATGATGAGCAGTGGTATCCCAGCGGAAAGACCGAAACTCCCGACGTTGGTCACGGGTTCAATTACCTGGATACAGTGTCATATAATTCACACTTTGTGCATTAATTATATAGGATTGCCACTGCTTACAAACAAGTTAACATGATATTAAGTGTTTATACATCTTATTTATTTTTCATTTTATTCTGTTAATGGCAGATCCCAGATTTAGGTGACAAAAAAATCACTTGTATATTTAAATTCTGATTAAAATTTATACAAATATATATGTATTATTTATATATAATATATCGGTATTATAATATATATATAAAACATATACATACATTATAATACCTACTGTAATAATGTATATATATATATATATATATAAATGATTCCACATTGTCATCATTTTAATTATAAGATGGCAAAAATTCAAATTTAGCTAATTGTCAATTTATATTACATTTAGTGCTGTGTATCATGATAATCCAAAAGGTCCTATCAAAAATTTATGGATAGAACTATGTCCAACAGTGAACATCATTTGAGATTTATTCAATATTTAATAAAATCCTGAATTTTTTTTGTGTAAAATAAAATAATTCAAACATCTCTATTAAAAAGGCATTTAAGTAAAGGTGCGTACACAATAAAACACAGTAACCTAGTCTTTATTTTATTAATAAACTTCGCAATTTAATTTCACTTATCACTTAAAGTACATCACTGACGGAACTACTTCACCAACACCCGACAGACCGCGAATGGCTCTATAGACAAAACAAGAACATACAGACAGAAATGTCATAAATTATTGCACAAAAAAAATTATTCACTTTTATTTATAATCTGTAAAAGAATTGACAGCGCTACTGACAACTGACAGCAATAAACTTGACATAGTAGATACAAGCTTTTTGCCAGTTTAAATTTAATAGACGTATTGCTAGGTTTTCTTTAAACGAAGGTTTAAGCTCAAAGTTATATATTTATGATGTTTAGTACAATTGGAGGTAATAACATTCTAAGACGCGTTTAACTCATTCAAGTTGATCATTGACCATCAAAACTTTTTACAAAAAGTAAACAATTTGTTATAAAACCTAAATCGTCTATTTAAACGATATGATTTTTTTTTTAAAATGGCAACAATCCAGGCTTAATTTTATAACGAAAGACAATCTTGGATATTTCCTAAAACCAATTCTAAACATCACATTTTAAAGAACTTATACATATATTAATTTATCTGATTAATTTAACAAATTTATATGATTTTTTTTTAAATAGCATAACTTCGGGCTTTATTTTTTAACTAACGATTATAAATATTTTCAAGGAACCTATTCATGACAACACATTGTAATGAACTTTCACATAAAACATGATAAACAGATTTTGATTAGTATTTTTTTTAAAATGGTAATGCAACTACTTCTACCATAAATAACCATGGATATTTTATTGAGATGAAATATAAGGTGTCATTTGAAATTACTTACAAATAAACAGTGACAATTTATTTTTGATTAATTTAAAAGTAGTTAGTTGTACTAAGTTTACAAAAAAAAAGTGAAAGTAATAATGTCTATAAAGCCAAAGATGTTGATCAGGTCTATCAGGTGAAATCCATGCCTCATTTGGGCTTGGTCTCCTGGTCGGTGACGTATCTGATGTAGATGATGTCCTCGGGCTTCTGGTCCTCCGCCTGCGTCTCGTCCAGCTGGGAGCAGGCGATGGCAAGGGCAGAGCCATCATGGGAGAAACATAGAGATGACACCGCCGTGTTGTATCTATATTTTAAATATTATACATAAATTAGATTTTTAAAAAATATGACACTAAGAGTAGAGTTCTGTATATAAATAAAAGACATTTCCAGACTGACAGAATGTTCCAGGCGAAATGCTTAAAATTCTAAAATTTACTTGACAAATTATACACCTGCAAGAATTATAAAAGAATCAAGTGACTATTACAACATCCTTTATATATTCAAAATTAAAGTGATTAGATAAATAAGGTTGGTTTCAAGGCTTAGAAACTTGCAATTTCGTAGGAATACGCCTTTCGCCTATAGATCAGATCAGAACGACTTTTACTAAATTCAACCCAGGGGTGTAGAGTGGGTGTGGTTATTAAAAATAATTCATATTTTAATAGGTATAAAGTTCTTTAGGCAATTTGTTTTGGCATGTAATCATTGCAATAGGAGATTTTTGAAATTACTAACAATGTAGTGGGAGTCATGCAAAGTGGTTAAATTATAATCCTGAAAGGGATCTTTTTCTCAGAAATAGAGCCTTATTGTAATATTGTAGAGCAGGGGTGAGCAACCATTTTAATCAATGGGCCTTTTTAATCAGCAAAACCTTACTACAAAAAATAGTTTTATATATACATAAATTTTAATGTAAAATAAAAACAAACAAAAATAGACCAAAAAAAAACTAAATCACTAGAAATTTTTAATCAGATAGTAGCTACTTGTCACTCGGTTATGATTGGTGGTCAATTGTGATTAATCAAAATTTAAATAAGACATCATTTTTTAACAAAAGCGAAAATTTCTCAGGGCTCAAATAAATTTTATTAAAAATTTCTTTATTTAATGAGAACAATACTAATATTATATTAATAATTATAATAATTTTTAAATCGGTAGTATTCTGCAAAATTCTTAAAATTCTGGAACTAATAATTATAACAATATATTGATAGGAGAAAATCGATATAATAAATTCAATTTTTGAAAAGCATGGTGGGCTGCATTAATATCTTAACAGGCCGCGGGTTGGTCATCACTGACCTAGAGGTATATATATTTAAGAATACTAAATGTTTAGTTATAGTTCACGGACCTTTCCGCTCCGTGAACTCATATCTTACAAAGCTGTAAAAGCCTTAGGGCTAACAGCACTAGAAATATTTAGTACATAGAACAATAAGAAAGAGTGTTACCGGTGGAATTGACAAAGACGTTTCTTATTAAATCCATCCCATATGTTCACATAGCCATCAGAACCACCCGTCGCGAATGTGTTGTATACAGAATGGAAGCTTATTGCATTCACCGGGTAAATCTTTTCTAGACCTGCAATTAAAATTGGTACACAAATATTAACATTATTTACACTGCATTTTATGTACGGGATACTTCTAGACACTTCTGGTAACACAAAAAAAAATATAAAATGAGACAAAACTAAAAAACACTAAAAGTTCCATTAATAAATGGTCATATCATTTTTAACCTCTTTACAAAATATATTATATACTGTATGAGGTCAATGGTAGCCCAGTGGTAGAGGACTGAGACTTGCAGGTTCAATTCTCAGGAAACAATTTCAAACAATTCACCACGTGTATCTATATGGGATTGCGACTGCTCATAAACAAGTTTCAAGAGGATGCAGTAGTGTCGTCTGCATACCATAATACTGCATTGCGATTGCCAACTAACCTGCCAAGTGTGATGATTATGGTATATCCCCTCAAAGATATCTTTGGGGGAAGCCGCATACTCCACACTCATATCCGATTGTCTCTTTCCAAAGGTTGAATTGCAAAATTTATCGCTAGGTATTGTATCAAAAATTTAATGTTCAACTTACTTTTATAAATGCAATTTCTCCAGGCTTAAATAACCAGGGTGCAAAAAGGACTTAGTCAGAATGTTATTTACATAACTTGAAATATCTGGTAAAATGAATGTCATAATAGAAAACAGATATTCATGTTTAGTAACAATTTGCTGATTTTTCTTTAAAAAAAAAAGACAAATTTTTAGTTGAAAAAAGAACAAATAGCTCCCATTTTTCTACTTTCAAAGACAGATAATAAACGATAATTAACTTTCATATGTAGTAACCTGAATTTTGGATATGGTTTGTTTTACTATATTATCATGTTCTATTTTATTAGTGACTCTGTTTTTGGCACTAATCGGTGTAACATAACTCTTGAAGATGCCCCGTGGAGGGGTAAAACACGTGTTGAGTGATTTGGCGGTGGCGGTTGTGTGATTTGCGTTGTTTTCAGCACACGCATTGATCAGCGGGCTGGCGGGCAGTGCACTTTGTTGCACGACTACCGCTGCAGGTGCGGAAATGGTTAAATATTGGTCCTTTTCTTAGTTAGTATGGACTTCCGCGAGGTAACGCCTGATTCCATTAAATATTCTATTTTATTATTAAAACCATTCATTTTTGGACGCAATGTACCATACATTAATTGACAGGAAGTAAGTTGCTTATTTACCCCGGTGTAGCTTTTACACCTATAAACAATCACCTGTACAATAATTGCTTAATAATACATTTCTATATAACATAATTAAAAACTTACCACCATCCTTAATCCTGTGACATTTGAAGGCATACTTCTTTTTCTGGACTTCAGGATTACTGTCCAGATACTCCACAGCAACTCTTCCTTCAATCGAGCTAAGGACATAGCCCTGCTTGTTGGGGAACACTCGTATACACCTTGTCTGGTACTTCAGAGATGATTCCCGTCTTTGATTTACATGACCCATGTTACGAACATCCCATACAAATATCTTACGACCTGATGTGCCTACCACAAACTTCTCACCAACTATACTCATTGTGTAAACCTGAAAATATTCATTTTATTATTAATCAGGATAATAAAATTATAAAATTATCCACACCAGTTGTACCAAGGACATAGTGCTAAACTTCATTGGATTACCATTAAATATAATGAATATTCAAAATCCATTTTAAATATATAGAAAAAAAGTTTATTATTCAACAAACAAATATTTAATCAAAAGATACAGGAGCCTCTTCTGCATAATACCAGACTGCAATTGCCAACCCACCAAGTATTGCAATTAAGGTATATTCTTCCATAAATATTTTTAGAGGATACCTGTCTTGCAACGGGCATCTATTGACTGTACCAATATTGAGATGACTTTATATATACCATTTTAATTATTATTCTATAATAAACTAATTTACCCTTTCATTTCCCTGGTTGTACGTGCCAACACAGTTGGGTACCCGACTATCCCACATCTTAACAGTGCCGTCCCAGCTGCCAGTTAACACAGCATTCACCTCGTTAGCATATTCCACACAACGAATGGCACCTTTATGTTCACCAAGTACTGTTTCCGAGCTCGCATTAAGGTCGTACATCTTGAGGGTCTGATCCAGACCTCCACTATAAGAGTGTACAGCATCCTGAAACGAAAATTCAGTGTATTACTTAAAGGTTTACATAGTAATAAGTAAATAATATAATAGTTTACCCTAAAGCAAACGTCGAGAACAGGCAACTCGTGATTATATTTGTGTCTCTCAATATTCGAAGTCACGTCGTATAGCCTCACGGAACAGTCCCACGACGACACGAGCAGAAACTGACTGGATTTTGGCGCAAATTTGACACTCGAGATCGCGTCCTCTGGTAAGCTCTTCAGTTTAAACTCGGTGCGGGACTCCGCAACCCGTGTTACAGTCATTGTGGAAGCAATTTTGTTAAAAATTATATAAACAGTTTGAAAATAATAAAAGTCTGTTATGTTTTACGTTATTTTAAAGTGCAATAAATTGACAATAAACAGCATGCATAGCGGAGCCGTCACGAATTTTTGACAATTTTGACATAGTACAGATAATGTAACATTTTATGAGACCAAGGCAAATATTTATTTTGTTTTTTGGAAACGTATAAAATGAAATCGATTGTAACTAATTCCGTACTGTTTTAACAATAAAATAAAAACAGTCACTTTATATTATTTGGTATGAAAATTAATCAAAAAATTATAATTTATGAACCATAAAGATTTTCTGTGATGTAAAAGTTAAAGCGAACGCATCTTTGCAATTGACATGTTTGTGATGAGGTGTGAAACGAGAAATCACCGTCTCGCTGAAATGGATACACGCAAATCGTTCGCTGCTTAAATAATTGTAATGTTACAAATATCGCGCTACATTATCACGTGAAATAAACCTACAAAGAACATAGGAGCGCCTCAATAACAATCTAAATGCCTGCATTAGCTACGCGCAGCTGAGTCGCACTCCGATACATACGAATGGAGTGAATTATAATATAAACTAACAATGCAAACCAACCTGAAAACTAAAGAAATGTTTATAGTTCGAGCTTTGGAAAAGATATTAGCGGATAAGGACATCAAGAGATCCTACCACAATCAGTTAAAAAAGTCCTGTGAGGTGGCTCTAGGTAAGATTTCCATTTTGACATTTAAACAACAGAAAACTTATCACGCGAATAGTTTATATACCTATTTACATATAGAGCGCACTAATTAAGTTAAAGTTCAGGTTTACGACAGTCAAGTTTTGCTTTAGTAGCGATAGTATTATGACCTTGAATGATGGAAGGATTTTCAAACCTTATCAAAGCAGCCTCTATCGTAATTGCGTTGTCATATAAATTATGATCACTATAAAACAGTTTAAGGTAGGAATATAAGTACATTTTAAGCTGCTTTAAGAAAATGACCCAGTTTTTATTAGGAAATATGTGAAAGCAAGGACATTAAAATCAATAAATGTTTAACATTATTAATATAGTTAATTAACTAATAACTCATTAAAAAGTAGTTAGACTAAGTTTTTATCAGCTTACACAAGACATGCATTAGTATACGTATTGTAGATAACATTATAATTAGAATTTGGCATTAAAACACACTTTCCTATGACATGACTGTATTTTAAACCCTATATATTTTGGAATAAAAGTCACTCAACTTTCAGTTGATCTCCATTTGTATCTCATTAAGTCCAACCTAAGGATTAATGTAATTTCTGTAACTTTCACAGTACACTGTAATGTAATTTACAAGTTAAATATAACATTGATGGAGCTATTTTATCAGTATTGATAAAAATAATGTACCTTAAGTAATAAAATAATTGATATTTTATATTGTTGATGTTATATTGCAGTGTTTTTATGCGATAAAGTTTATTTTCTTATATATACAATTGTTGTTGATGTTGAATGTTACTATTTTACTAAGCAGTATATATATATATATGGGTAGGTCCTCATAATGTTCATGAATATATAGGCAGTGCAAGATCAGACATTATAGCAATCTTTGCAGACCTTTTCCTAACAATGGGTGTCGTCTATCAGCTAACTGGTATTCATAATTGTTGGTGTTTCGGCCCATAGATGCCCACTGCAAGGCATATGCCTCCTTCAAAGATATCTACAAGGGGATATACTGTAATCACCAAACTTGGCAGGGGAGTTGGCAATTGCAGTTTGGCAAAGTGGTACACCCATCCTCTGGAAACTTGTTTGTGATGGTAATCATATATAAATGATGCACAAAATCTAAATCAGATAAAACCGACTGAATCCAAGGAATTGAACCTGTGACTTATGATGACAAATTTCAGCCCTTAATGCTGAGCTATTTTTATTATTATATCTGTATTTATATATGTGTTTGATAATTTTTCTATAGAGTACAAAGCTAGGGCTTGAAATGATAGATTATTATAACATAAACTTATATCATACATACTTATGTTATGAATTGTGCTGTGAGTGTTTTCAATAAATTGATAATGGTACCTGATAAGTCATGATTTCAACCTCCGAAGCATCCTTGAAATGAAATGTTAAATATATCTCAAGTGACAGCCACTCCAGCAATCCATTGTGCAGAATTCTAACCATCCTAAAATCATGGCAGCCTACTAGAGAAATAACTTGAGTTTTTACTTTTAAACTAATATACTTTACTGGAACCATGTTAGTTACTGTAAGACAAAACAAGGCACCTTCGGTTAGTATATTAGATGTCAATATAGTAGATATAGTGTTTACCTTGTGATGGTGGGGCAAGTTTTGTGTTACTTGAGGAGGTAGGAGTAAGAGATAATAATAGAGAAATGTCTTTATAACCTGATGAAGGGTTTAGGATAGCCAAGATCAAACATAAGTTCACACCTAGGATGAACTTATAATGCAGCATTGGTAGGAGGCATTTCCAACTTGTTTAGGTAAGAGAGGGAAGTCTGATCATTGAATACTAATGCATTGCAAGTAGGCCTTTCTAAACCAGCTATGCTGGTTGTCAGACCTGAACACATTACCCTGTCTAGGGAATTTTTGAAATGCTATCTTCGATGACGGAAACTCATGTGAACCTTTTTACGAAGTTTACATTATCTATTGCATCATTTTTTATTAAACTGTATGAGCCATATTAAGTCATTGTCGCATTGAAAAGAGGAATTCCACAAAAATATAATTCTTTATGTAGAACCACAAAAGAGAGAGCTATACTTTTAGACTTTTAATTGGCTGTCAGTCCTTATTGGTTAAAAATTGTTGGGCCAAATGTAAATATACACACTTATATTTCGGACTTTGTATTGTTATAACCTGTGAGATCTAGCTGCCATAGGAAGACATACAAAACATTCAATCGTTATTCTTTCAATTGAAACAGTCTGTGACATATATGGTCTGTTGGTCCAAGTCTAGTTTGCATATCCATATCAGTAAATTCATGACATAATATATTTTAGACATGTCTTCTAACAAGATGGCATCTGTCAAAAGATATTACCTTTAATTTGCTTTGTTACCTATTTTTTTTATTTTAACATGTTGATTGCCAGTTGTAATTACAATTAAATCTTCGAGAGTCGCTTGTTTGATTGGAACTTATACATGATCCTCACTCATCACCTTACACTCTACTGAAACTGTTTAAATAATTGTTAATTTACTTTTAAATGTGTTCAGAAATCAATCATAAGTAGTAATGTATGGTTTTGTCACCCCCATGAGAACTAGCTGCAATCCTAATATAGGTGATGAAGCCCCGATTATAGCTTACCAATGCCCCGGTGTCGTGATATGCAAATAACATACTATATTAATTTTTCTTTACATCAATGTCTTATATATACATACACAGATATATAATACTAACATTATATCAAAAAAAAACTTATTGCATCATATTATATAGAGGTTACCTCAGTGTTTCACGAAGTTATAAGGAAAATTATCTTTTAAGACATACAAATCACATTGACAAATCCGTTTTAAGAAAAATGTGTGTAGAATAATGAAATTTGTTTTGTTCTGGAAATACCTTATAGATGTGAGAGTGTGCATGAATAATGTTTTATGTAAATCTTGTTAAAACATGTACAATTGTTTTGATAAGGAAATTGTAAGTATCCTTATGTTTTAAGATTTCATTTACAGTCTATCAATATTGATTACTGATACACCTAACTCTTTTTTACAAGATTTTGAAATACTTGGTTCGCCAAAAACTATATTTTTTTTTTTTCAAAAAATTTATAGTGCATGTATCCCTAAAATTTTTTACTTTTGATTTTGACAGTGTCTTACACAAACTTATCTATACAGCAACAAAATACAATTGGGGGAATACCCTAACCCTGTACCAAAATCACACCCAAGCCGATCAATAGATTCTCATTAGCCATGGCTATGGTAAAGAGACAAGTTCAAGGATGCTCACCATCCTCTAGACTCCGGGGTTAAAGAGCGAGGCGATCATCACTGTCGAACAACAGACACACTCAGGCTGTATGACTGTCCATCATACGGTGGTAGCAATATAACGTCACAATAACTCGTACGTGTATTACACGGAGGAGACTCAATATGCGATCCCAAGGTTCATGGATGTGGCGAATACAGCAACCGCCGCACAGATACTGGCGCAAAACTTTATGGCAATATGGAGTAGGGACGAGGAAATGGTCGCACGAAATGTAGTTTTTAAAAAATGGACATTGTTAGGGCGTCCTTATAATATACTAAGAGTTATTTTTTTACGTGACCACAAAATAAGAAATACGAATGTAAATGTAAAAATAAAGGCACGGATGTTAATGTATTTGTAATAGATCCTAATAATAAAAAAAAAACCGTAACCCTCTCATTATAGATACGTAAAAAAATCGTCCGTCAGTTTATTTCCATTAGATATATTAGTGCCTTAATCAAGATTTTAATAAAAAAAAAAAAATAGATATATAGCCGTTAATAATGAACGAAATTCTTTATTTAAATCTAATCTGACAGTTTTGCATGACATAACTGATTTACCATGGCAACATTTTTGTATTGTATAGATGTATGTGGTTGAAAATTTATTTTTATTTCCAATTTTAACTTGTATTTTTTTACCTTTTATTTATGAACTGATTGATTATGTTATGATATGATTTTCGCTGTACACTAATCTCAATTTTTCAATATTATTTTATAAACTCTCATAATATCGATTTTTGGAAAATAATTCCTGTTTTTTTTTTAATTTTTAGAAATTTTTCAATCGCGGAACGTATACCCAAATTTAAGTTGTCGCATATAATTTTTTTTAACACTTTTTTCTAACTACCACGTAAAAAAGGGATGGGTGTACTTCACTTTTAGCTGAAATAATGGAAATTTTTTATGGTGCAATTGTATAAACAGTGTAAAAAGTGTCGCTTGTGGTTTTTTACTTTAATATAACCTTGATGACTACTGTTCTATTTTTATACTTTAACAATGAATCAATAAATAACAAGTTTTTTTTTGTTTTGAACCATCACTTCATTCTGTGAAAATAGATAACGATTGTCATTGAATATTGGCATTTTGTCTATATATATATATATATATACATACACACACATTTATATACTTTTAAAGTACAATTCAATATCACAATAGTATTTCAAATGTTACAATGGTAGATCTTCTTCCTATTATTATCGGTTAGGGATTTGAATCCATGGCCCTTGTTCACCCGTTCCTGTCTTTGCTATAGACCCCAGTAGAGGATTGGTGGTCAACTGTCCAACTATTGTCCAAAGTAAACTTTAAAATACTATACAGGGCCCTTTTATTATCCACCCATATGTATACTTATCTGTCAACTTTCTATAACCAAAATAGTTAAATTGTGCGAGTAAGCAATAACATTAACAGTTACCTTAAGTAGCATGATGTTGATTCTTTTTCAACGGCCTTTCATTTTAGGTGAAGAAATGGTTAGCCTTTTATTTATATAAATTGACTATAGATATATTTGTAACTAAACATAATAATATAAGTAGTGACATGAATTTATTCTATGTACACTATACTATTGCTCTCATCATTTCAGTTTTAAGATATCCACTGTTGGACATAGATCTTCCCACATACTTCAATAGATTTCTTCTAGACAAATGAAACAATACCAGAGAGGAGGAGACCAATTAGATGTTTCCCTTCTAAATTTTTAATTCATTAGTTGTTAGTGATTTTGGTCAATCCTTCCTGCCTAAGTGACAAAGAATTTTAGTATTCAACATAGGCAGATGGTAGCAAACCTGGTTTTGATTTTGAGATCTCGCAAAATAGACCTGTTGGTGTAGTCCACTTCTGACATCTTCTGCCTTCTTCAAGATCCACGTTTTTGACCCGTAAATAATTTACATGCATGATGATTAAATTTAAACTGTGAACTACATGTTCAAACAAAATGTGATTATACGACATTTATATACAACTTGTTTTCATTATTTTCAGAGGAAATTAAAACAGAACTTAAAAATGGAGGGCAGCCAGAGTCTTCGGAGAGTCCAACTTCAGGAACACTACCGCTACCTAAAAATGACGCCTCGAACATTATTACAGCTGAGAAATACTTTTTGCCATTTGAGCTGGCATGCCAGAGCAAGGCATCACGAATTGTGGTCACAGCCCTGGATTGTCTACAGAAACTAATTGCTTACGGGCATTTAACAGGAAATATTCCGGATTCGACAACACCCAGAAAATTGTTAATTGATAGAATTGTAGAGACAATATGTAGTTGCTTTAATGGTCCGCAGACTGATGAAGGTGTACAGCTACAGATAATAAAAGCACTTTTAACAGTTATAACAAGTCAACATGTTGAAGTCCATGAAGGTACAGTTCTTCTAGCAGTTAGAACATGCTATAACATATACTTAGCTAGTAAGAATCTAATAAATCAAACTACAGCTAGGGCCACACTAACTCAAATGCTTAACGTTATATTCACAAAAATGGAAAACCAAGCATTAGAATCAGAGGCCAGTGCCAATGAAACACATGCAAAAATTCCCAATGGCAATGTTGTGAGTAATGAGACAATTACTAATAATGTAAACGAACAAAAAGATAGTCCTGCTCCAGAAGAACCTGTAGATGAAGTACTGGAAGCTAAATTGATAGCAAAACAAATAGTTGATTCTGTGATTGACAACGCCATAACAATAGCATCAAAGAAATCAGAGGATGAGACCAGTCAAAATGTACCAGATAATAATGAAAACCCATCAGATTCTCAAGAGAGTGTCAGCATATCCCACGAGGGTAATGATGAAATACACGACGAGCCTTCCATCAATAGAATACCTTCACAAGAGAGCGTAGATGTAGCGTCAGAAAATGACAACTCCGTCACGGCTAAATTCACACATGTACTGCAGAAAGACGCATTCCTTGTTTTTAGAGCGCTGTGCAAGCTCTCTATGAAGCCCCTGCCTGAAGGTACGCCCGATCCTAAGTCTCACGAGCTTAGATCTAAAATTTTATCTCTACATTTACTACTGTCTATCCTTCAAAACGCAGGACCTGTGTTTCGTAACAACGAAATGTTCATAACCGCAATCAAACAATATCTATGCGTTGCTTTGTCTAAAAACGGCGTTAGCTCTGTCCCCGAGGTCTTCGAACTTTCGTTGGCAATTTTCTTGGCCCTTCTTCAAAATTTCAAAGTTCACCTTAAGAAGCAAATTGAAGTGTTCTTTAAGGAGATTTTTATGAACATATTAGAAACATCGAGTTCATCATTTGAACACAAGTGGATGGTAATACAAGCTTTAACGAGAATTTGTGGCGATGCCCAAAGCGTTGTAGATATTTATGTAAACTACGATTGTGATCTATCAGCTGCAAATCTATTTCAAAGATTAGTCAACGACGTGTCTAAAATTGCCCAAGGTAGACAGGCGTTAGAATTAGGAGCTACACCAAATCAAGAGAAATCCATGCGTATCAGGGGTTTAGAGTGTTTAGTTTCAATATTAAAGTGCATGGTGGAATGGAGTAAGGAGTTGTACATCAATCCTAACATGCAAACAACTTTGGGTGAAAGGACAGCAAAAGAAGATTCCGATCATCAAAGTATCAAATCCCATGGAGGATCCAGTTTAAGTTTGATCTCAACAAGTTCTAGCAACATTGGAAACAGAGAAACTTTAGATTCTCCAGAACAATTCGAAGTCCTGAAACAACAGAAAGAAGTTTGGGAAACAGGAATCGATCTGTTTAATAGGAAGCCCAAAAAAGGTGTTGCCTTTTTACAAGAACAGGGATTATTGGGTACATCTACAAAAGAAATAGCGGAATGGTTGTTAACAGACGAGAGAATTGATAAAATATTTATAGGAGAATACTTAGGCGAGAACGACGATCATTCCAAAGAAGTTATGTACGCGTATGTGGATTCTACTGATTTCTCTAACATGGATATTGTAGCGGCTTTAAGACATTTCCTCGAAGGATTCAGGTTGCCCGGTGAAGCGCAAAAGATAGACAGACTTATGGAAAAATTCGCCGCACGGTACTGCGAATGCAATCCAACCAATACGCTATTCATGAGCGCGGACACCGTCTACGTATTAGCATTTTCCATAATAATGCTAACAACCGATTTGCATTCGCCGCAAGTAAAGAATAAAATGACAAAAGAACAATACATCAAACTGAACAGCGGAATAAGCGACAACAACGATCTGCCGCGGGAATATTTGTCGCAGATTTACGACGAAATCGCCGGACATGAGATCAAAATGAAAAACACGTCCAAACCTGGCAAGCACATGATAGCTAATGAGAAGAAACGTAAACTCATATGGAATATGGAGATGGAACAGATATCGACGGCCGCTAAAAATCTGATGGAATCCGTTTCTCACGTGCAAACACCATTTACGACCGCGAAACATGTGGAGCACGTGCGTCCCATGTTCAAGATGGCGTGGACACCATTCCTCGCCGCATTCGCCGTGGGTCTTCAGGATTGTGACGACACAGAGATTGCTTCCCTATGTTTGGATGGAATCAGATGCGCGATCCGCATCGCATGCATTTTCCACATGAGCTTAGAACGAGACGCTTACGTACAAGCCCTCGCGCGGTTCACTCTTCTCACGGCCAATTCCCCCATCACCGAAATGAAAGCAAAGAACATTGACACCATTAAAACTTTGATCACAGTAGCACACACAGACGGAAATTATCTGGGAAGCAGTTGGTTGGACGTCGTCAAGTGTATTTCCCAACTAGAGCTAGCTCAGCTCATAGGAACAGGAGTCCGTCCTCAATTCTTATCGGGATCTGGTATCAAACCACAGCCGGATTCATTAAAGTTCAGTCTGATGGCTTTAGACCCTAGTGTTAAGGAGCACATTGGAGAGACCAGCTCGCAGAGTGTCGTAGTCGCCGTTGACAGAATTTTCACAGGTTCTACGAGACTCGACGGTGATGCGATTGTTGATTTCGTGAAAGCTCTCTGTCAAGTGTCCATAGATGAGCTGAGTCATCCGACTAATCCTCGAATGTTCTCACTTCAGAAGATAGTTGAGATATCCTACTACAACATGGGCAGAATCAGGCTTCAGTGGTCGCGCATTTGGCAAGTGCTTGGTGATCATTTCAACAAAGTGGGCTGCAGCAGCAATGAAGACATCGCCTTTTTCGCCGTTGACTCCCTGAGGCAATTATCGATGAAGTTTATTGAAAAAGGAGAGTTTGCTAATTTCAAGTTCCAGAAGGACTTCTTGAGGCCTTTCGAACATATAATGAAGAAGAACAGTTCTCCGACCATAAGAGACATGGTAGTCAGATGTATCGCACAGATGGTGAACTCTCAAGCCCCGAATATAAAGTCTGGTTGGAAGAATATATTCTCAGTATTCCATTTAGCGGCGAGTGACCAAGACGAGGCCATCGTCGACTTAGCATTCCAAACGACCGGGAAAATTATATCAGAGTTATATGAAAAGCAATTCCCGGCCATGATAGATTCATTTCAAGATGCCGTCAAATGTCTGTCAGAGTTTGCTTGTAACGCGAAGTTTCCTGACACTTCCATGGAAGCTATAAGACTGGTAAGATCCTGTGCGACGGCTGTGGGAGCATCGCCGCAGCTATTCGTCGAGCACGCGGGACTTGAAGGTGAACAAGGGGCCCCGGAAGAAGACAGAGTTTGGCTCAGAGGGTGGTTCCCATTATTATTCTCGTTGTCGTGCGTCGTAAGCCGTTGTAAGCTGGACGTTCGTACCAGAGGGCTCACGGTCCTGTTTGAGATTATAAAGACACACGGCGATTCATTCCGTCCGCATTGGTGGAGAGACCTGTTCAATATTTTGTTCAGGATCTTTGACAATATGAAATTGCCAGAGCACCAGTTGGAGAAGAACGAGTGGATGACCACAACGTGCAACCACGCTCTGTACGCTATTGTAGATGTCTTCACGCAGTACTTCGACATCTTGGGCTCTCTTCTGCTCGAACAGCTGTACGCCCAGCTGCATTGGTGCGTTCAGCAGGACAATGAACAGTTGGCGCGCTCCGGCACCAACTGCTTGGAAAATCTAGTCATATCGAACGGGATGAAATTCAGCGAAGATACCTGGAGCAAAACCTGTCAGATAATGCTGGATATATTTAACAGTACCTTACCAACTACATTGCTGACATGGAAACCAGATGAAAACGACGATAGCGAAGCACCTCACGTCCGTCACGGGATATTGAAGAAGCCGCAAATGGGTGATGAAGCGAAATCGTCCAACCGGGTCTTCAACAGCCTGCTGATCAAATGTGTGGTGCAACTCGAGCTGATTCAAACGATCGACAACATTGTGTTTTATCCTGCGACATCGAGAAAAGAGGACGCGGAGACTCTGGCGCTCGCTGCTGCTGAGTTGACTGGCGGTACTCCTGGAACAGAGCAGGAGTGCCAGCGCGAAGAACAGGGCATGTATAGACTCCTCAGCTCGCCGCATCTACTTCGCCTCGTTGAATGCTTAATGTGCAGCCATCGGTTCGCAAAGATCTTCAACACGAATAACGCCCAGCGCAACGTGCTGTGGAAGGCTAACTTCAAAGGGTCCGTGAAACCCAACATGCTGAAGCAAGAGACTCAGTCCCTCGCCTGCGTCATGCGGATCCTGTTCAAGATGTACAGCGACGAGGCGAGAAGGAATCACTGGCCGGCCGTACAGACCAGCTTGATCAACATCTGTTGCGAAGCGCTGGAGTATTTCGTTGGGTTGACCAACGAAGCCCACAGAGACGCCTGGACATCCATCCTGCTCCTGATCCTCACACGGATACTGAAGATGCCAGATGAAAGGGTATGTACAGTTAAATTTCTCATTAATGACATTGACTCGCACTGGTTTATCTATTAGTGATAAAAGCATTACCGGGGTGATTTCCGAAACTTTTTTTGTTTTAAAAATTATAATTAACGGACTGATAATCTAGTAAGAAAAATCGTTTTCAAAATTCAGATTACTTTATATTAAAATTAATTATTGTTTACTATCTGTCCGTACAGACTATACAGCTAAAGGTTTTTGGCCTGTCGCGTTTCCATAGATAAATAATAGTATAACACATTTATCAAAGTGACCACTTTATATCGGTGGATTAGAAATAGCTGTAAAAGTTTGAAGCTTTTTGCGGACAAATAATATATATATACTCGGAGATTCGCTGCGAGATCCAACCAGAAATTACTAGATTCGCAAAAGATCTGAGATCAATGCTGTAGCTTGAAATATTACTTGTCTGAAGTAACAACAGGGTACATGAATCGTGCAACCGTTGAAAATTCTCGCGCAGCGCGGGTAAGCCCCCACGGCTGGTGATATTTCGGGGGGGAGGAGGCCTATACCTTGCAGGCGTTTATTTTCAAAGACGAAGAGCTATACATTCAGCCCTTTAAAACTTTTACATCTGTTAAAAATATTACTTTGTCTATGACATCATGTTTAAAGAAACAATGGTTGTCTTGTATGAACATCAAAAATTGTAATTTGTATGCAATTCGTCATCTATGCGCATCGGAAGTTACCTGTATTGCATAACAATACCACGATATACTTTTTAGGTTTCTTTAATACCTTCGTTTATATTAAGAAAATTTTTAAAATTATTTTGGCATACATAATTACCATTTATCAAATTTATTATAGATTTTTAATTTTTATTATCTGTAAACACGAATACGACGAACACAAAAGAATCTACAGTTTTGTCCTAATGTTATTAAAAAAAAACTTACTTGACTAGAATAATTATGGTTGTAATGAATCAAAATGACTTTTAGTAACATAGATAACATAAGTGAGTAAAATTAATTATTACTTAGTCAATGGCAAAAATGGCGTCTAGACACGTTATGTTTAGACGCCAGTGTCAACTTATAGTATATATATGTCTATTGTTCTAAATTTAAATACAAATACACAATAGTAAATACAGATTGTCAATCTTATAATGAAAGTAGCTTAATCGTCTGTTTATTTTTTTCAACCTATTCCATTTTATTTAGGTGTTAATATTTTTAACATATATATTTAAATCTGTTTTTGTGCGGAAATTTTATGCACTATTTTTTATTTTATGTATGAAAATTTAAATCAAATTAAAACATAAAAACTTTTTCTTAAACAAATATTTATAAATATTATTTATATTAAATAGCATAATAAAGCGACAAAACAAACGCATAAAACGGTGACTGAGGAACAGTGGACAAGTAGCGGTCTGTTTTAAATGCTATACTATTGTACACCAGAGGTAAACAACCTTTTTAGTCAATGGGCCAATTTATTTTTTTAATTGTTTGGCGAGCTTCACATAACGTAACACTTTAATTTACAAATCTTTAATATATAAACATCAAAATTAAAATATAAATATAAATATCGTCCAAATTAAAAATTCTCAAAAAATACGAAGTAATCCAGGGTCCATCTTATATGAACATTTGTCCCCAGTTTGCGGCACACGTATCCAGCTACTACCCACTGCTGTGTGAGATAACTTGCTTCGACCTGAAGCCGGAGCTGCGCACGGTCCTGCGCCGGGTCTTCATCCGCATCGGGCCCGTGTTCAACATCGTCAAAATGCAATAATAAGCTTATATTAATTTACAAACAGAATGGCCTTATAGTTTCGTAGGTTAAAGTATGACTTTGATGTTAATTGTTAAAATAAAAAAAAGCATTCGTGAGACCGGGTATTCCCCGAGTGCCGGGGTTGCAAGTGCTCAGGTCGACAAAAACAAATTGTTGATTCATTAAATTTTAATGTAACATTGACAGCAGTCCGTACTTCAGTAGTATTAAAAGTGATCTAATATACATAGTGCGTGGTAGTGTTATTATTTTAATTTATATAAATTATTTGATCTAACAAAGTTTTAAAATTAAATTGTATAAATCAGACATTGTATCTATATATAAATTATAGTTTATTCTGTATATTTGAAAGTTTTAACGTTCGGGGAGCTGAATTCACTCACCGTTGACCGCTTCGAGTTTCGTTTCCTTGCTAGACTGATTATACTGTGATTTCTCACGGCTTTCCTCTTTACCATATTTTACCTATTGAGTGATTTCAGAGCTCGCACGCAAACTATATTATCCCTTATATAATAAACGAAAAGTAATAAATGGAGTGTATTATTTAAACAATCTTGAGCCCCTCAATGGACTTCTCCAAGGAATCCAAGTCCCAAATGACCAGTTGCCCGTCCAAGCCAGAGGTGCTGAACTTTTTAGCATTCGCTTTAGTTCCTTTATATAGGCTAATGCATGTGATGGCGTTTTGATGGATGGAATCCAGGTAAGTGTCACTGGTTTCAATACGAGCTTGACGGTCCAAGGACTGGAACTTCTTCATGGCCGACAACCCTCCTGATTCCCTCCTTTGAGTATTATCCAGCTTGGCTACAAAGCGTATCTCATCACCGTCGTGACAATACAATAAAGGAATGCAACTATGACCCGCCACCAAAAGGGAGTTGTTGGAGACCCAATTGCATCCCAGAAATGGCAAATATTCAGTCTTAAGTTTGATCACCGCCTTCCCTTGAGTCGCGTCTGCAATGTTGATGGAGCTGTCATGGCCGACCCAAGCAACTTTGTTACCGTCGGCAGAGAATGAGACGCTGTGCACCCACCCACCACCAGACGGCGAGTTCGGGAACTCTGCCAATAACTGTCCTAGCGGTAACTTAGAGCCCCAAACATTTGGACCAGGTTGGTCTTCGATATCTTTAATATATGCAGAGAACACTCTGACTTTGAAGTCAGCAGACCCGGCAACTAGAAGTATGTTATTTGGATGCCAGTCCAAAGTGGTGACAGTGGAACGGATGGGCTTCTTGATATGTTTGGACACCCACCAGTTGTTTTCCTTCTCAAAGTAGCAGATGGAGATTAACCTGGCACCAGAGCCAACAGCGAACTTGTTTTCCATGGGTGACCACTTGACGCAGGTGGCCGCTCTGTTGATACGCAGGAGGACGAGGGTGGTGGTCCACTTGCCGTCGTCGCCCTGCGTCCACACGTACGCGTTTCGGTCGACGGAGCAGGTGACAATCCGGTTAGTGTTGGGCGCCCAGTCGATGCCCATCACGCGAAGGTCGTGTTCCACCAGGTTATTGGTTTGCTTCCAATCATTCCCCTCTTTCTGGTAGATGTGGACTTCATTGTTGTTTGGTGAGAACGCGATTTCTAAAATTTATTAAACATATTTTATAACAATGTTTTAGGTAGCAAACACAGTTCCCTACTAATACAGGTAAAACTGTTCCTATGGGGATAAAAACTAAATTGAAGTTCTTGAAGGCTTTACACCAATACTTTTTGTGTTCGAGTTTTAAATTTTTTTTTGTCAAAAATGGCAACATTTTACAATTTCTCCATGCCATTAATATTCGGGGATTCTCTTTCTGACTAAAAATCAACGCAATTTACGCTATATAAAATCTTAATTCACTTTATGTCGTGTTTTTTTTGACAGGTCGCAGAGTGAGGTATTGGTGTACTGAAAAAGACTGCTCCGACTGTTTTTAGGACCAGAAAAGCTTTTATAGAATGAGGATTAATTTGTAGAGGGGTTAAAATTGATTTGAAAGAATAAAAATAAAAATTACATTTTATAAACAAATTCACCATATCTTTTGATCACAGTATTACATTAATTATTCAGTTATTTATTGTAGTCTTGGTTTTATATTTAATTGAACATGAGAGCGGATAAGTTTAATTTTTTTTCATAAAGTAACAATTGTAAATAATGAATAAATTATACTCTTTGTTGAAGGCGGTCATAATATCTACTTTTTACATATAGAAGTATACCTAAAAAAGTGCATTTACAAATTCTGAAGTTACGAGAGGCTTAGGCACTGATGGAGCTTCACCTAAAACCTCAAGATTGCTTGAGGGATCCTTAGGATGGCTCGGCTTGAGCCTCTACATACCACAATTGTTACACTGCCAAGCTCTTGTTTTTTTTTCTCTTTTTTTGTAAACATAACAATTCTCCTTTCTTATTCTCGGGACAGGAATATACACTCTCCTACTTTCACCTTCCCCCTCTCATTCTTCACGATTTCTCTTTGTTCCCTCTTCCATCCTTCATATTTATATCATTTAGCATACAGCGTTCACCTACATCGCTCGCCACACTTCTTGTTACATGATTTTGTTATGCCTAATTATCTAATAGATTCAGGCATTACTTTGCGGAAGTCTATCCTAAATCCTAAGTAAGAAAGGGACTAATATAAAGCTAATTCCGCTATGCTTGGCACTGGTCAGTGTAACATTACTCCTGAGGATGCCCAGTGGAGGGGTGAAACATGTGTAGAGTAGATTAACAGTGGTAGTTGTGTTTCGCATTGTTTACCGCATGCACATTTATCAGCGGGCTGGCAGGCGGTGCACTTCTTTGCACGACTACTGTTGCATAGGGAACGTAACTATATATTAGTCCCTCTCTTACTTATGCCTAATTATGTCACCCACCACCCTGCAACAAAACCGCAAGAAAGTGTGGCGGATCTTCTTCTCTTCCAAAAGGGAAGTGATGTCACCACAAGCAATGCTCCTATCCATTTCCACTTTGCAAGCCGTCTAAATATGGGACAGCAAGTAATTGTGTACAGCAAAGTCTGGTTCACCACTGGATCACACAGATGCGCTAGTGACTATGAGCTTAAAAGTCCTTATATTGCTTCAATACTAAAAATGTGCAGTCAGGTGTATATCTTATAGATTTCTTTGTAGTTTCTAATGTACCATTCTCCAAATGGGCAATATTAAGCAGGCAGGCATCTTTGCAATCAATAACAAGAATTTGGACATACTTTGACAACATACATATAAGAACAATGTATAGCATAAAGTTATGACCAGGGTAAAGAAGAATAATTATGTCAATACCTTCTCACATTACAATTGTTATAATATAAAATGTATGCTTTAACAGACTAAGTAGTGGATAGCCCAAGTAATTGATTATGATAGGGTTTATATATTTAAAAGACATCAACCCTGTAGAAACAAACTTCTGTTTCCAGAAATTACAAGGTACTCTGATGAAAGACCATGACTATGTCATAATCCAGCCAAGCGGACAATTAGCTCATTGTAAGTCTTCACAGTTAGTTAGTCAGTTGTTCACTACTAGACATAAGCCTTCCCCATAAATTTCAAATAGGACCAGGATTCGGCCATAACAAGGTCGTCTGTCTACATTAAGAGTGGAAGTCCGACGCTGTACTTTCCCGAAGGTGGTCTCTCCAAATCCTTCAAGTTTACATGTCAGTATCTTATTTACACAGATTTAAACGAGACTTTAATAGTATATTAACAAGAAAACTTACGAGTCCTATCCTTATTCCAAGCGTGGCATGTTATCGGGGCGCATGAGTCACCAAAAGTTAGCGTCTGAGACATCCTGAAGCCCTGAAAATGACAAATTCGTTAATAAATATTAATGAGCCACTAATATTTCTTAAAGTAAAATAATTTTCATACCAATGTTATATGGAAACAGCAAAAATATAATAAAGTTTGTGGTATCCGTTAAGCTCGAGTAAGCAAGATCAATCCGCGGACTCTGGTCAGTCGACGCGAATTCCTGTAAATTTATAATAAATCCGGTTTATTGTTATTCATATTTTCAAATTGTGTTTCTGATATTTTGTATTATAAAACAATATTCCAATTGGAAATATCACCCACCGCAATAAATAATGTAGTGACAATTGGTCGACTTGATATTTGACAGTTCAATGTTTCGTTCAGAGTGTAAAGTAAATTATCGATTAAATCATCTTATCGCGCATTTAATCGAAATAAATATAAAGAAAAATACCTTTGTTTTAGTTTATAAGTGCTAATAATTTTAAAAAGTAGCTAACTCATTTAAAAATGGCTCTCCTTGTCCTTATCAGATTTAGTTTTAGTACATCCACAAATTATTATAATTTTGTTAAATTGAACCGCCGTTATCTAAACTTCGTTTAACGGTTAAAGGCTAATGTATAGCTTATTTGTCAGCAAAAAGCTTTAATTTATTTTACCAATTTCTTCTTATTTATAATTTTCCTCTATAAAGTGTTCACTCTAAAATATATTACTATTAACGCATCGATGCTAAATATTATCGATAACAGAACTTGAAACTATAGACGTCACTCAACGTTGTTTACGTCAATTTTCTGTGTTTGAAGTAAATAGTTAAATAAAACACGTAAAACGTTTTCTTGAATGAAAAACGATAAGTAACACAATATAACATTATATTTGCGTCGTAATTACATTACTGATATACAAGATGTCTGGAAGAGGTATCGAAATTAATGCATATTCTCGCACTCCTTTTACAAGTTTAGTTTTCGTTCATGATGGAAATTTAAATTCTTAATATATATGTTCCTATTAAATAATTTTCAGGTAAATATCAGAATAACCGACGACATAATCATCATACATTATCTTCGGTGGCTAAAGAAACAGTGGTTTCCCTGGCGTCTGATAGCCCGGTATTGGCAATGTTTAAGGCTGCGGCGCTAAAGCTTAATGAGCGCCAAGACCTACACGAACGTCTCGTGAAATTGTCCAGGGATATCACCATTGAAAGCAAGAGAATCATTTTCTTGCTCCATTCAGCCATTACGTGAGTATAAACTGAAAAACTAAATGAAGTCCTCGTGTTTTAATTCCTGAACAGAGTTTAAAGTAACTTAAAAAATTGGTACATATTTTAAGTCAGATTAAATAGCAAGGATTGATTAATTTTACTTTATTAAAAAAAATTACTTGTATAGTTTTTCTCATCTATTTGGGCGTCTTAATATGTTTATAACATAGTGCTAATGAATGGATGTAATCATCATCATTTTAGCCGTGGAATGTCCGTTGCTGGATATAGGGCTCTGTCAGAGATTTACAATAGAATCTGTTGGAAATGGCCTTAATAAATAAATAGTCAATTTATATACGGTATGTTTAAATATGACATAAGTAATATAGATATGAGGAACTTTTTCTTGTGTTAAACAAATGAATAAAAATCATCAATGAAACTAATAAAAAAACCAACCACAATATAAAGAATTTTTAAGTAATAATAAAGGTTAATAAGTTTCTCTTATTACTGGCATAAAAACATTTATTTTTACATAAATTTCTTGTGGGTTTTTCTAAAGGATACCATTAATCTGCCAACTGCCTATGGACATATCTGTCGGAACTCCCCAGGTGTGAACGGGTCAGGTCTGCCCGAAGTAAAGTAGGCTACAATATACCGAATCACCTTAAAATACAGTTCAAAATGCTTGCACTGGATCATAAACAATAATATTTCATTTATCATTTAAAAAAATTCATTCCTGTCACTGACAGGCACCAAGTTACAGCACACAAAGTCTAGTTTTAACGGCATCGGTCTATTTTGGCATTCTTCTAATGTTTGAAAGTGATCACTACAAAGTTACATCAATGCTGAAGCAATTTACTGCCACATTTAGTGAATAGGTTAAAAAACTTTGCATCCGCAAGTGTCAATTAATTTCAAGTATATGTCAAATGTAGATGCCCACTGTAAGGCATAGGCGACGCCAAAGACAGTCACAATGTTTGGTCTAGCACCGTTTCATCCAACCACTTCTTACAATAATAACCATACCATTGGTTTAATTAGTGAGGGTCCTACCAATACCTGTTTCTCCTGGCTCTTGGTGTATTTCAAATAAATAAATAAAATTTCGTTTATAGTAAAGAAACATGTGAAAAAGCTGTCACAGAGGCCAATGAAAGGCTCCAAAAACTAACAAAAGGCCCAATTAAGACAATTGGATTAGAGTTAGAGAAAGTACCAGCTTATCTACATTCACGAGCTGTTACTGCTGGTTTCCAGGAGTTTATTGAAGCGAGGACTTTGTGCTCGTTGATAGAGAGCCAGAGCATCATAACATGGTCTGCGGTGCAAGAAGAGCTTACATATGCAGTTCAGGTTGAGAATGATGCGGAGAGGATAGTTGTGACTATGCTTACGCAGAATGACTACATGCTTGGCATAGCTGACTTGACAGGAGAACTTATGAGGAGGGCCATTAATAGTATTTCAAGCGGTGATAGTGAAGAGTGTTTCAATTGTTGTCAGAATGTCAGGGAGCTATACACTGGTTACCTCGGTGAGTAAAAACAGGAAGTTTCTTGTTGGTGGGTATAAATACTGACATCATAAGAGAGATGTCTCCTTGTCTAGTCTTCTTTATCAAAGCGGCAATGCACTCATTTTGCATTGGGCTTAGACCTGTAACAGTCTTGTCCTCTTCCAGGTTTACCTTCTGCACAGAGGACTGTGTACAACACCTAAATAGTTTGTTCATTTGTTTGCTGAGATGATTCTATAGTTTATATTCACAAAATTTCATAGTCTAAGTCATCAAAAATTGCTTACTCCGCAAAAGAAATGTATATTTTTTATGTACAAGTTGTTATAGGTGTAAAAGATTTAAACAGTTGATTCTGAATTAGATTCAGAAATAATGAATAATGTAAAGATAATATAGTAAGAAAAAGCATTTTTAATTATCAAATATGTTCCTGAAGAATATATACAGCCAGAAATTATTGGTTCGTTCAAATAGAATTTCTATACAAGATGATCATTTCAAAGCTTTTTACCTATAAATAATCATGTATAATCTAGTTATATTTTGTGGAACCATTAGGAGTGACGGGCTGCAGTCGTGACCTGATGAAGAAGCTAAACACGACACGTCGCAACGTGGAGAAGGTGGAGGCGGCGGTATATGCGCTTCGGGTACGTGGGGGCGAAGCACCTCCCGCGTTGCTCGCCGCAGCGCCGCCGTCCTGGGACTCCGCCCCGACGCACTCTGATGATGAAGGCTTTTACTAATCACTGGGATTAGACCATACTACATAGTCCAGTTGCTTAAAAATTCTTATTCAATATAGGATACATACCTTGTTAAGGTCAAGTTGAGTCTAACATCTGTTCGAAGGTCTCAGACTTGAGATAAACAGATGAAGGGACTCTGCGAGGCCATGTATCTTTTGTTAAATAATATAAAGTTACATAATTTTAAACATAGCAATGGCATGAAGGTAAACACATCATTCCCAAAGTGTATCTTCTAAGGAGTCACAGCGTAGCAACCCATATTGCAAAAAAATTTTTCTGATAATGTTTTTACAAATAATTGTATATTGTCCGTCTTCCACATTGCTGTGTTTGAAAGAACACCTTTAGCTGGTCACTGTGAACGTTGCTTTCTATTAAGGTACTGTTTGAACGATAACAATTAGTTACATTAGTTATACATGTGGAAATAAGTTTTACATTGTCTTCTTTCTATATGAAAAGTTGTAGAAAACTTAGTGACTTTGAGTTTAGTCGTAGAATGCTATGATCATATCAGATAGACTCCTAATCCATAAACCTCCCTCGAAGATTGCCATGATGAGAGGCCCTGCACTGGCCGCATCCAACTTCTCGTGACCTGGACTATGTCTTCGGTCAACCTAGTGGGGTTTCCCCTTCCAACCAGCGTCAGTTACATGACTGATGTGCTCCAACCATTGCCACTTCAGATGAACTTTGATCTAGGTAGGTGGCCTTGGTTCTGCGGTACTTATTTATGTCTTGATTGATTTCATGACTGCATTATTGAGAATAACTTAAAAATGTGATTTGATCTTGAGTTACATAGATTAATAAGTACTTTATATATTATTGTGTTCTTTTGCGGTTGTGTGTGGTTTTGTAGATATAAGTTCAATAAAAATAAAAATAAATTATTTGTGGTCTCATTGTCAATAAGTTGGGACGAGGTTGACTATATATCAAAACATTCCGTGATTAACAGAATATGCAACGTATGTGAAATAATTCCTTTGCGTGACGTTTTATATTTCCTGGTTCCTAGTGGTCGAGGTGGATCCCCAGGAGTTTAAGGGTCTACATCGGTGTGAGAAGAACAATGGGGTTTACAATTCGTGGGTGTGGTGGTGAAAATTTAGAGGCTTTTGATAGTAAAAAACTAAAATGTTGCCTTAACTTCACCAATTAATGTAGGAGATAAAATTTTAAAAAGTTTAGCGACTGTTACTTTAAAAGTTTCAAATTCAACCCAACTATAATATTGATTGATTGATTCAGCTAAAATGTCTTCGGAGAAAAGGTTCACGCCTTTCTCCGAAAACCGAGCACAGTATTCGGCATTAAATATATATTGCTATTAGCGCACATCGACCTTTGGAAAGAAACAGCTAATTTCAGCTTCGTAGAGCGTTATCTCTGTCACACGACTCACAAAACGTCACAAAGGTAGTGTGAGACAGAGATAATGCTCTACGAAGCCGAATCCGTTATTTTAAAAAACGAGATGATAAAAAAATCAATTTTGGAATATACACTGTATTCATATGCCTACAGTAAAAAGTGGATATTTTAATACAACAAACAGACACTGTAATTTTATTTATTCGTATTTATATTTTCAAAATTCATTTAATAACTGTAATAATGTCAATATTATGAATATCATCTAATTTAAGTTCCAAAGTGTTGCCCACGCTCCAACGCTTTTACATCAAAGTTAGCGGCGCATCGAAAAGGGGAATCCCACAGAAATGTAACTCTATATATACATCGGCCGATAGTGAGCGCACAACAATACTTCTCGACTTGTGATTGGCTGATGATTTTTAATGGTTGACCATGGTTTAAAAATCATAAAAATTTTAAGTTTGATGATGGCTTCTTCGGATTTCGTGTTGTTATTACCTCCAAGACCTAGGCCCTAGGAAGAATCCCACAAGAGTGTCTCAATCAATCTTGGCTATCATCACCCTCGACATCGTGCTCCGGTGATTAATCTCCTCCGATTGATAAACGTGTAAAACGCAAACTACACCCTAAACTGCCCTCTCCTTCATGTCTCCCATCTCCATCCAAAGGTTGTTGATAAGACCGCCTTTTGTACTTCTATATAAATGTTTAATTTTTTTAGTTATTATCTATGGTGTACAGAAAAAGTGTAAAAAAAATATATAAAATAAACACGACGAAGGAAGATCGGATACGTCTTCAGGCAGTGACTCAACTCTGCACGGTAATTGCGTATAAATACATTAAATGATTAATACAGTTAAGAAAGGGACTAATATATAGCTACTTCCGCTATGCAGCAGTAGTCGTGCAATGAACTGCACCGCCCGCCAGCACGCTGATAAATGCGAGTGCGGCAAACAATGCGAAACACAACTACCACTGTTAATCTACTCTACACGTGTTTCACCCCTCCACGGGGCATCCTCAGGATATGTTACACCGACCAGTGCCAACCATCGAGAGTGCTCCGTCGATGGCGATATTAGGCGGATCCGAAATTCGCGAGCACCGTCCGTCACCGCTCTGCCATTTATATGCTACCTCCCCCCCACTACCGCTGTCACGTGAGTGATTTTTTATTATTAATTTGTTATAGCTAGGCTTACCATACGCCCCGGTTTGAGATTCCTGTCCCGACCGGTCTGCATTAGCGTCCCGGTCAAACTTGAACAGCACCTAACAGAGACTAACTTAACGGCGACAGATGTAGGTGAGGAGTTGGCAAAGTTAAAAACCATTCTTCAAAACAGGATGGAAAACAAATTTCTTCCACAAGCAGCTAAACAACTCTTGCTAAATAAATTGAAAGAGTCCATAAATGTCGAAAACTTCATGAGTGACGTTCACGCTTTTTATGAGCGCTGCATATTGTATTTAACATTGTGGGAAAAGAGCTTCGACGGAGCTGAAGATTTTGTGTGGATCTGTTTGAAAAATGAGCTCAACTGGAGTGAAATCGAAAAAGCAGGTCTCTTTTTCTTCTTAATAAAAATTTTCTTTTTAATAAAAAATATAATTTGAAATATGAAAAACACAAATTAAGCGAAAAGCAAAATGAAAATGAGCCTCTTTCTCTTCGGCGTCCCGGTTTGGCTCTTCGTAATTATGGTAAGCCTAGTTATAGCTATATAATAGTCCCTTTCTTAGCTAGGATGGACTTCCGCAAGGTAACGCCTGAATCTATTAGATTAATAAAGTAATTATTCTATAATATTTATTTTCAATATAACACATTGTTAAGTCAAGTTTTAACAGTTCGAAGTGTCTAAGCGACTTATAGATAATAAATATCCATTGTAAAATTAATAACACTTAAGATATTGCATTAGTAATATTACTTGAAAACGTTTTAATTGCATTTTAGCCTTAGCTGTTATGATATGTGAGGTCTTAGAAAGTTGTCGGGTAGGGGCCTTAAACATAGTTTTGACGTGAATTGATACATAAAACCTTTTTGTTGGTACATCAAGACAAAGTTGTAGCTGTCATATATATATATATATATATATATATACAGTAATACCCCGCTTTACGCGAGGGATACGTTCCAAAAAAAATCGCGTTAACTGAAATTCGCGTATAATGAGGTTTATGGTTAAACATAGTCAAAAATTATTATAAAAAAATACAAATCATTTTAATCAATCACTTTAATTCTAGGAACACTTTATGCAATACATACTCTAATTTTTTACGGAAAAATACATATATTGTCTTTTGGGTAACGTTTTGTTTACGTTCTTGTAAAATACGTTCATAACACCCAACACTGTTTTTAATTGTTTAACAGATGGTCAAGACACCATAGAGAAGTTGATGACTACATTATATTTATATGCACTCTTTCGCGTAATTCGAGGCATTTGAGCGCGGAATTTGCAATTCGCGTTATAGTGAAACCGCGTCTAACGGGGTCGCGTAAAGCGGGGTATTATTGTATATATATATATACCTATTGCTGACCCTCAAGTCCCAACAGACGCTACAGCAACTTTTTAAGCAGAGACAACATAGTCTGTTGGCAGACGACATACTTCGAATAAAACCTAAAGTGCAACATAACACTATGTAGCGACTTTCTCGTCCACTTAACCCTTTCGTTACCAGCGCCGGAGTGAGCCGGCATCCATTTGCCGTTCCTTATATTGCATTGTTATTGAATTTATTCCTCTAAGGCATGGATGCACAGACCGCGGCCCGCCGACAGCAAAAATAATACTCTCGTACATTCGAAAAATATTGAATTCTATTCCAGAATAAAATAAAAAAAAAATTATTACCTATACTTCTAGCAGCCGGCCCGCCATCAGTTTATAATTTGCCCGAGTGGCCCCTAGTCTTAATAAGTCTGTGCAACCATGCTCTAAGGGTGCAATCATATTATTGAACGCGCCTTTACTCGAAAACAATTTTTCGAAAGTACAGTATATATTTGGAAACTAAAATTAAAAACATGAAAAAGCATTACCGCAATAATAATCTACTAAGTTTGACCGAAAGAAATTTTACTTTTCAATTTAAAAATCAGTAGGAATAAATCGAAGTAGGAGCGTTGTTAGCAGTGCAAATCTAAATATGAACGTAAAAATTATAATGTCGGGGTGTAGATACCTTTTTTCAAGATTTATCGCATCCAAATAAATTACTAATAATTATCTTAACTTCAATTTTTAATTAATATACCAGTATAATCTTTTAACACTTGAATGAGAAAATTCAAATGTCATCCTACCTCCATGCCCGGTTAAGTAGCGTCACTTCGGCGGAGCGTACTGCGGTAAAGAAAGGGTTAACATTTAACGTTCCCAAACGTGAAACTAAACGTCCCTGATGTGTCTCCAAACGTTTTGCACTTTTTGACTCTGTGTTAACATTAAATTAATCAAATTACATCTGGTGGCATCTCAAAACGTTTGGTTTAACCAACAATGCAAGTGGACTCTGTGTTTGGCACTAATCGGTGTAACATAACTCCTAAAGATGCCCCGTGGAGGGGTGAAACACGTGTTGAGTGATTTGACGGTAGCAGTTGCGTAATTCGCATTGTTTGCCGCATACGCATTTATCAGCGGGCTGGCGGGCGGTGCACTTTGTTGCACGACTACCACTGCATGTGCGGAAGTGGCTAAATATTGGTCTTTTTCTTACTTAGGATGGACTTCCGCAAAGTAACGCTTGTATCTATTAGATATAGAAAGGATAACTTTGTCTAGTTTCATAGGAGAGATTGACAATGTTACCATTATAAATAATAAAACCTTTCTCTATGCTTTATCTAATTAGTAACTTGCTTTATTGACTTATATGTTTTTACAATAAACTTTCTATTGCCTCAGAATTATCATGTAATAAATTTTAAAATTTTGACAAGTGTAAGCGGTCTGAGAAGAATAAAAAAGAACATATTCATAAATGCTTATTAATAAACCTAAATTATATATTTTGAGATGTCTGCGAAAAGTCTTGACTCTGTGAGATATCGCTCGGTGGGGTCCAGTCGTCGGAGTCGTCGGTCTGATATGGATCCACGTCAGAGTCTGTTCCACTCCAAGTCTCCACTGGTAAAGGTTTCCGGGCCCTCTTTCCAGTCACTATTAACTCTTCTGTCGGTGTATCTTCGTCGGATTTCCTCTTCACTCTTCTCTTTTTCTTACCTGCCATAGAAAAAGAAGTACAGACTAACTAAATAACGCCTAAATATATTTGTCAGCGTGAAGTAAGACCGCTTAATTGTAAAAAAAACTTAACACGTTATTGAGGGTAGATATATATTTGTATAGGTATACATTACTCTGCGATAAATATTGTACATCGACCTTTGGAAAAAGACAATCGGCAAATATTAGCTTCGTAGAGCGTTGTCTCTGTCGCACGAAATACAAACAGTCCGGTATCTATTAGGAGCTGTTAAAACAAGTAACATTTGCTTCTTTTGATGATTATTTTTATTCTTTGTATAAAATACACCATTTTTTCTAAAAGTGGTGGCTTTAGGTTGAGGTAAAATAAAATAAAAAAACATGTCCAATGTTTACGTATTTAATTATTTAGGAAAATTACAACTGTACATAATAAACACCATTATACCTATTGTTAAAATGACACATTGTAATAAAAATAAAAATATACAAATAATAATAAATACTTTTTTACAGCTCCTAATAGATACCCGGCTGTTTGTATTCCTAGCGACAGAGATTTCAGACAACTTTCCAAAGGTCGATATGCAATATTTTTCACCGGGTACTGTACTTCAAAATAAATAGGGATAAAGTGAAGTTTATATCTAACGTCCATATCGTGTCTCTAGTTGTCTGAGAAGATACGAGTACAATTGAAATTCTACCTGGAAAAAACTATTCAACTTGGTAAGTACAACATCTAGAAAAAGATCACTCGCTATCCAACTAGGATGTCCAAAATACCCCAATGTCTAAAGAAGGTCTTTGATCAGTGTATGTTGCCGATGGAAGAAGACTCAGGGTCACCCAGAGAGCATTGGAGAGAGCTAGATAGCTGTAGAGGCAGTGAGCATGGCATTTCGCTCGTGCAACCGAAGGCACTTAGTTCCGAAAAATAACGACGACAAAGATAAGGACGCGGGAAATCGTTTAATGCCGGCAGCGCAAGAAGAAACACGATGATATGATCTGTGGGGAAGACCTGTACAGTCGTCTATCGACTAAAAAGAAAAAAACCCAAGGTCTTCCTTGAGAGCTTCAGCTCATTAGACAGTATATAGATTTTTCACCAGATGGTGAGGTTACCGTTGTGTTAGATTACTTGGATGGACTCTTCACGAAGTGACCTTGCACAAGTGACCCTGAAAAATGCCTTCGAAGAATGCTGTGTATTCAAGTTTACCGAACTTTAACTTGATCAGTTGCTATTGACTCGTCACAACCAACTTAGTCGATTTAGACCACTGCATCCCAATGTGGGACCCACGCACCACAGGCGGAGGGGGGGGGGTTGGTAATTTGATATTTTTTGCTCTGTTTTTGGGACCTATCTTTCTCCCCCTGTCATGGTTCATAGGGACGTTTAAAATAAATTAATATTTCACTCACTTCTTTATCTGTCTCAATGTCACACGTTCTCTCCTATTTTATCTATTACAAACTCTTCCATTCCTGTTCGTACTTTATCTCCTTTAATACATCACCTCGATTCCATCACGATACCTCAGAAATACTACATGAAAATTTTTATTTATTTTGATTTTTATTTTTGTTTTATTATTTCACTTTTAGCTTTTGTTTGTCTATGCCAATTTCCTAAACTTATTTCACAATTTCATCACTATTTATAGTGTTGTTTCGTGAGATGTTTGAGCTGTTAGCCCTAAGGCTTGTACGGCATCATTGATCAAGAGTTCACGGAACGGGATGGTCCATGAACTGTATTAGAAAACTAAAACATCGTGGTTCAGAGCTTACATGTGAAGCCAAAGGAGGTGAATCTATTTCTTGCTATTCAATAACAAGATCATAATAGGGCTATTTCAAAATGGATTCCACATAAGTTTAATCATTTTGCATTTATATAAAGAATAAGTATGTTACATAGGAGGTTGGAATTTTAATATGGATGGGATACAAAAGTTTTGAGGGTAGAAATGAAACCGCCATTATCTGTAGATCATATATATATATATTACATAGATATTTAAATAACTTATTTTAAACTTTAATTAATTAAATTCGTAATCATAGTCCACGCTGTCGCCGTCAGAGTCTTCCGCCTCAAAATGATCGTCATAGAAATTAACCGCGTGTGCGTTTATGTAAAATATCTTACCGTTTCTTTGTACAATGTGCGTTTTCCTCTTCTTAAGTCCTGCAACAAATGTTACTATTAATCAAAAATTTTTCTATTACCAATTTTAGTGATACTAATTAAAATTTATACTAAATACTAGGAAATATTATTTTATTGTTATTTTTGACTCTACTGTACTTAGTAAGATGTTATAGTTGAGAGAAAGAAGAAGGAAGAAACTCCACAACAACGATTTGCTTGGTGTAGCTTTTGAAAGCAGAATGTATACGTAATTATTTTTTTAATAACTAAGAAAACCAATGGTATATAAAATACAAAAAAAAAATTAACTACCCCTAATTTACTGAACCTAATTTGTAGATCGCAAAACCTGCAAATCTATACTAATACTCTGTACAGAAATATCTTAGTTATTTGTTCACATTTTGATTGGTGTTTTTGAGAGTTGAATGTTTAGTCCATTTTTAAATTTATCAACCCTTAATACATGATTATTAATCTTTGCGCAAATTATTGGAACACCCTGGATACAGGTCGCTTCCAACCAGTTTTGTAAACGAAGAGATTTATATCCAGTAGTGGAAATCCTATCCATAATTGATAAATTAATATGAAAAAAAAAATGGTTAAAAATCTCTTTACCCTATATATTTGATATTAGATTTAGGTTAATTTGAATATTTAAATAAAAAAAACAAAAATCATTGTAACACTTACTGACTTTATACAGCTATCAATAATTGCTTTTCTATTTAATTTTCTTCTAAATCTAAATTGTATCAATTTTGTGCACTTTAATCGACTGGCTATTTTCGCGGAATATAGATTTAAATGCATCGATCCTAAATCGATTCGTGCGCATTATTAATTCGACAAATATTTTTATCACATATAACGAATGGATTCTATACGAAATATTAAAATAAAAATTTGCTTTTTTATTTATTTAAGATTAAAGATTTTCACTCGTGTACTAACTCATCGTGATATCTCTCGAACCATAAGGCTTAGAGATGTGATATTTGGTACAAATATTCCTTTTAGCAAGTAGAAGTCAGTTAAGAAACGATTTTACAAAATTCCACCCGTGGGAATGTTGAGGGGTCGTTAATTAAAAAAAAAATTACAACTAGAGTACTTTTATTATTTACACGCGCAAAATATTAAGGAGGACCGGAAAGTAATGTCGCTTTCTCAAGTTAAATTTACCGACTATTTTTAACAATTTTTTATTTCTGATCAACAATATATTCACCTTCGTCATCAACTTTTTGCCATCTAGTATACACCAATACCTCGCTTTGCGTCGTTTCGTTTTGCGTTTTTTTCGAAGTTGCGTCGCTGCTTAATTAGCACTAATTTCCACTGTGAGTGAGATTTTTGAGGTTGCGTTGTTTTGGGTTCGAGTATAACTTTTTTTTTTCTAAAAGATGGCAACACTTTTGTTTCTAATTGCCCATGCCAACAATACTCGAGGATTCCCTTTCTAACTAAAAATAACGCAATTGATTACAGTTTTACTTTCACTTTGTTTTGCTAATTTTAGAGTTCAGTTTCAATTACGTAGTGTGTTGTAATGTAGTGTGTTGTGCTTTTTTAAAAAGAGAATAATAAATTTACGTGTTGTTTCTGGTTACAAAAAAGGAAAACATTTATCCAATTTATTTATTGGCAGAGTTATATTATTTTGTTTCTTAAACGATTAGATTGTTCAATTTTATTTTTAAAAAGTAATATTTTCGTGAACCTATCTTCGATCTTTACATGGTTTCCTATAGAAAATCTTAATTCACTTTGCGGCGTTTCAATTTGCGTCGTGTTTTTTTTGGAACGTAACCACAAAGCAAAGTGAGGTATCGGTGTTTATCAATGCCAGAACGGTATAAATCAAACGGTTTTTCTATATATCGACAGAAACGACATTACTTTCCGGTGTTCCTAATATAATTCGAGCAACGCAAAACGGAGACGGAACAGTTAGTAATGTATGCAAGGCATACGCCTTCCCCCAAATACAGTGACCTGTCTTGCGTTCTCCGCATCAAGCGACCTGCTGCAACCTTAACTATATCTTTGGGTCTACCTAATGGGGGACCTGAAACACGTCTACCGGCTTCTGGTCGCTATAGAACCTTCCGACAGCTATAGGTTGCACCAGATATGCCCCACTCTTGGCAACGTTAGTCAAATTTCTAGATACTTCGGTAACATTGGTTCTTCTACGGATCTCGTCATTTTTGATCTGATCTCGCACCAAAGCTTAAACCTCCTCGTTGGTCTCTGATTGACCTTGAGTCTTCGTATGAAGCTCATCATAAACGAACACGTCTCAGACCCCTATCGTCACCGACAACACACAATAGCTAAAGATCGAGAGATACTTCAAAGTTTTCAAAAAGCATCACTATATAGGTGATTGGTAAAAGCTTCACATATACATTCCTTCCTTTAAAACTTACACCTATAATCAATCATCCTGTACAGTATATATGTAAATGTTTGATATTTGGTACGTACCAGCCGGTGGAGGGGGGTGCATGCCGTAGGGGTGGGAGTGATCGCGCCAGTGTCGTGGGTCGCGACGTGCGCACGCGTAGCCCCACGGGCACGGCGCCTGCGCACCAGTGCCCCAATCCGGATCGCTTGGATGACTGAACTGCGCTTTATGCTGTGGGTTTTTCCTGGAAAAACACGCCTTATTTCAATTACTCAATAGATAAATAACAAAAAAATGCAACACTCTTGTGGAATTCTTCCTAGTAATAACGAAGTCCTAATAACGAAGTTCTAAAGATGTTAATGCTACTGAGTTTACTGAGTTCACGGAGCGGAAGGGTCCGTGTGGGACAGAGATAATGCTCTACGGAACCGAAATTAGCCGATTGTCTCTTTCCAAAGGTCGATGGGCGATATATATCGCCGGGTACTGTAAGTACATTATTATCCAAGTTAAAAAGTAACACATAAGTTATTTTTTGCTAGAACGAAGTCAAATAAGTTATTTAATTTAAGATTCTATTACTAGTCCTCCACATTTTAGTAAAGGCAGTCCATTTGTAACAGCATTATAGCTGTCATAGATCAGTTTTAGTTAAGATTTTAAGGGTCATCGTTCGTTCTTTGCTCGCACTTCTTCTTTGCTCGCTCACACTTCGCGCAGAATATTATATTTATTGTGACGCTGTGAGATTTTATTTTCCAAGACCCTTTTCTCATCTCCGAACTTTACAAAAATCTTACTGCATAAATACATAAAAAAAACATATTTGTAAGTAAACGTTGTCCTGTGATAATGTAATTTTAAACACAGAATATTTTTTTTCGTATACATTTTGCGAGAATAAATTCAAATAATAATATATCATACGAAGTACGACCACAATGGCTGATAAAGCATGACCCCAGCTCGCGTATCGTATTAAATTTCCGTTGTAACGGTTTCGAACAAACAAACATGATAACCAGACGGTTTAAAATAAAATTTGTTGTATATGTACTCTTTGCGTTAGCTATATGAGGGCGCGAGATCATACATAAACACGTGTTCACAACTGTTCTCTAATAAATTACGTTCATACGTACGAAATAATATTTATATTATTTTGAAGATTTTCACTTTAAAAATACAAGAGTCATTTAGGACAAACGCTTTACTCTTTTTTTAATACTGTAAAGCTATAATTAACAGGAAAAAGTTAATTTTAAAATACACGTAAGCGCATGCGTGATATGGAGTTATAAATTCTACCTTGATTTTCAATGAGAACTGCAAATGGCCTGAACGGAAAGTGCAGCAGGAGTTGTTCGCCACACATGGCATGGAATGTGTTAAAAAACTGAACCGGTGTGATTCGTGGCCTCATGTTCAGGTCACACCATATGACTTCCACCAAGGTGGGAGGACGATCTTTGTAATGCATCACGATGCAGGGCGGATCCAGCTGATGTTATTGAAAATCTCTGGGAGAGGCTTATGTCCAACAGTGGGCGTCGCACGGCTGAAGTGGCTTAAAACTACCTAATGTAGTCTATTACCCCTATTTATTTGGGAACACGGTTTTTTTTTAAATACCAGTTTTATTTCCTTACTTTCATTAGTCATATTATCTACATCTCTCTTTCTTTCATTCTACAATTCCTTCTATCTTTTCCTTCTATTCGTGAAGTCTATATTGACAATACTCACCTATAGCAGTTGGTTCCGTACATGCATCTCTCTCGTTTTTTTGGCTGTCCTTTGGATGATGACGCGTCGTCGGATACACCTGAACTGGACGCGGTCTGTGATGATCAATTTAAAATATGTCAATCAAATGGGATGATAAAAAAAACTTATATGCTACTGGCTTTAACTATTGAGGTTGAAGTTAGGCGTGGTGAAGCGACGACAGTCAAGATTGTGGGAAGTCGTAGATACGGGCAGTGTAAGGCCGGTGATGGTGATCTTTTGGAGGAGGCTTATGCCTTGCAATGTGCATCTATCGGCTGAGATGATGGAATATTACATAAAATTTAAATTTCATCTTTAATGGAATCAGGCGTTACCTTACGGAAGTCCATCCTAAGTAAGAAAAGGACAAATATTTAGCCACTTCCGCACAATAAAACAGAGTCAATCTGTGTTTGGCACTAATCGGTGTAACATAACTCCTGAAGATGCCCCGTGGAGGGGTGAAACACGTGTTGAGTGATTTAACGGTGGCAGTTGTGTGATTCGCATTGTTTGCCGCATACGCATTTATCAGTGGGCTGGCGAGCGGTGCACTTTGTTGCACGACTACCACTGTATGTGCGGAAGTGGCTAAATATTGGTCCTTTTTTTACTTATTTTTCTATTGCATTAAAATGTGTATATAAAATCTTTCTTTTCAGCAAATGGAAGCCAACTGCAAGGTATATGCCTCCCGCAAAGATCGACACGATGACCTGTCCTGGGCTACTTGCATCCAGCGATTTTCCACGTACCTAAATACGTCCGTCTACCTAGTGTGGGCCCACGCCGCGTCTACTGATTCGTGGTCACCCCTCTAGAACCTTTTGGCAACGACTATAGAAAATCTTTACTTTTTTTATCTTTAATTTCTAATATTTATTTCAAATTGGCCCATTGATTTAAAAGGTTGCTCACCCCTGCCATAAATCATAGTAGATATGTAGACCACAGAAATAATAATTTAAAAAAATTCTATGACATAAATAAACAATTTTAACTGATTTATACAATTTTAGGGTCATCAAAGACAGTAGAGTAAAATGAAACGTATCCATACACACACAAATACACTTTTACGTCACACGTACAATACACGTTTCTACACACAATTGATTAGATCTCTAAGAGCTGCAGCTGCAAGCCAATGAAGCTGGCAACACATTGGTTGAAGACTTCGTTTTAAAGTACCAAGTGATTGAACGAGAAATTTCCAAATATATTTGGGTAAAAAACATTTAAAAAAAACTTGAATGATAGTAACACTAGATTTAGAATGACTGGTCAGATATATTGGAATTTATACTATCAGTACTCGGAAGAGGTGAAGCATTTGTTGATAAAAGCACAATGACGTCATAACACTTTTTGATTTAATTTTTCTTGTTCTTCCTGTCTTCTGAACTTTATCAAAACCATCAACTCACACGTGGATTTGTTTCCTTAAATATGCTATTAGTTGTTTCATATATACACTTGTAAATGGACTTTTGATAATTATTAATAATAGTGAGTGGTTACAAATATGCTTTCGTATTTACACATCATACACATATTTCCAATCATAGTGTGTAGACTAGGGCTTCTTAAACTGTGGGTCGCGACCCCAAATGGGGTAGCAAAGCAAAATTCTGGGGTCAGGAGATTTTAATATCAAATATTTATTTATACCATTTTACTACTACTTGAATATATACGAGCGAATTAAGACGGTCAGAATCCACTTTTATTTTTTGAAACTATAAAAAATTCCTTTTTATAATATTTTGTGCGATTTTTAATTTTAGATTTTTGTATGTTACAAAACGAATTCTAAAATTATATATTTTCATGTGTATGTAGTATATTGCTACCTTATAAGTAAATCATCAAAAAATAATAATTTATTTCGTTTTATATTTGTATGGGGTCGTCAAGAAACTCGCAATCATAAATGGGGTCGTGAATAACAAAAGTTTAAGAAGCCCTGGTGTAGAGATATCACTCTGAAATATGTTACATTAATTTATTTTTTTCTATCGCAATGCGACAAGACATTAACTTCTGGCAGTATAAAGTCTACAGCGACAGATGATAAACAATATTTAATTTTAAAATATAATAATTCGAATTTTAATTTTTTTTTTACTATATTAACATTATCCTATATATTTTATTTTCTCTTATATGCGTGTGTGTATATTATGTAAATCATATATACAATTATATCTTAAAAAAAGTAAGAAGAGTTCGTTAAAAATATTTATGTATATTTTTCGACCGCAAGCACCGGGAGGGTTGACCTTCGTTTTCAAATAAACAAGTCAACGTGACTCATCTTGCGTCAAACCAGTTTTGTTTTGCGAAATATTACACAAGCGCCTATCCTCAAATAACAATGTACTTGCAAAGTTAGTCACAACTTGGATCTTCTTCTTTTCGGCAGATGGACGCCCAACTGAATGGTATAAGCCTCCCTCGTATATCGCCACATGACCGTGGTCTTGAGAACCTATCCCCCAACGGCTATCTCATTGTCACTCACGAATTTTCTGCTGATCTCGTCATTTAAACTTTGATCCCCAATATAAAAATCAACAAATAAAAATCATATTTCTATTTTTTTTAAATTGTGCTCTTCTATCATTCTTTTGATGTAAATTAATCTTTTTTTTTTTTACTTGACTGCTACCATGTGCTGCATGTCTAACACCTTTGAAGTAGCGAAACACGAGGGCTTCCTAAAGAACCGCAGCTCGTGTCACTACATATTAGTTTCACATGAGATGCCGCGGTTTAAGATCACATAGACCGGACGCTCCTTGGCAGGCCTCGACTTGGTATATCATCGATAATACTCTTTTATCATTTCCCTCGAGAGCTTAACTTCAACTTCCTCAAGGTCCTCAGCCCCACTCCCTACAACGCTATATACCAGCACCATTAACCCATGGAATTTTGATAGGCACGCCACCAGCAATAGAAACTTTACATCTAATATATAAAATTCTCGTGTCACGGTGTTCGAACTTGAACTCCTCTGAAACGGCTTGACCGATTTTTACCAAATTTTATATGCGTATTTAGTAGGTCTGAGAATCGGCTACTATCTATTTTTCATACCCCTAAGTGATAAGGGTTGTTCACCCATAAATTTTTTTTTTGTCGAAATTTTTTGTTTTTATTTTTTTTATGATACACCATACAAAAATACATACAACCCTAAATTTTCACCCCTCTACGATCAACCCTTATTTTTAAATTGAAAATTAAAAATATTTTTTTTGCAAAACGTTTGCGGGATCAGCTAGTAGTTTATATTACACAAAATTAAATATGTTTACCTATCGTAGGTATATATAACCAAGCCATAATTATGCTAGTTCATATCTAATTGTCCTCCATCAGGTAGACCAGCTGACGCTGGTTATGGGCAGCGATCAGTCATCGTGGTGGTATTTGTGGGAGACGTATGCCCTGCAGTGGGCATCTTTCGACTGATATGACCTTAAAATAACCTTGAATGTGTTCGAAGTATAAAAAAGAAGAAATAGACTTGTAACTCACCGCATCACTTTCGTTAGACTGTGGTTTATCTTCTTCCTCCTTCTTATCGGTTTTCACTTTCTTTATGTCTGAGGGACTGGCAGGCTCCTGTTTTATGAGACTCCTTTTCGCAGCACCCTGACTTGTCTCCTCATCGCGGTGTAGCTCCTGGGACAACTGTTCATTATCTTGACCTGTAAGAAAATGATATCATTACACCAACAATACATTTTTAAAAGCCTTATAAAATAGTAAGGAAAACTAGAATGTAGTCGGTGAGGATGAATGTATGGCTAATGGAATGAAAGAGAAAGACTGGGAAAATTGCAGAATGAAAGAAACAGTACGACAGATAAGATGATAGAGAGTGAAGATATGAAAGAGAAGAATGATAATAATAAAAAAATGAATAAATTACTAGAATTGAAAAGTCACTGTCCCACACGAGATAGGGAAACGAGAGGTCCCCAACAACGAAGACCATTGAAAAAAAAACGCTATATATACTTAGAAATACAAAAAATTCTGCTACACATCATGGGGACACCAATATTCAGATGCTGAACATGAAGCAACGTCTCAAATCATTTACTTTCAAATTTTAAAATACTTTGTACGTAGACGACGTTGTGGAGTGACCTATTGTCCAGGATATAATATTGGACACAATGTTCTGGGTCTCCCAGTGAATCCACTGACGGAAGAACCTCGTGGAAATACCTTGAATCTGTCCCTCGGAACAAGAGGTAGCGGGCAACTGTGTATTGAAAACAGTGTGAAAATAGCCGTACAATAAGTTCCATAATACCTGACCTTCGTCAATTGGATTTTTATCTCCTCAATCTTGTTAAAACGACATCCCAGCATTGGCTTTTGAGTTTGCTGAATAGCCTGAAGTCGCACGGAGCCAAATCAGGCGAATACGGTGGCAGCGGAAGGATACCAGTCGAGTTTTTGGCAAAACAAAGTCGCGAAGAACGAATGCTGTATGACATTGACCAATGGAGACACATCCTTGAAATTAATTTGGGCTGAATCAAATGATAATCCAACACTATCAGCGATGTCTCTAATTGCCAATCGACGATTTTCAAGCACCAAATCTTTGATTTTGGACGTGGTCCTTGTCGATTTTAATCACAATTTCACCTTACTTTTTCATCATAATATAATTCTATAGACATAAAATCCAACACCGTTGTATGAAGGGTATTCCAACAATATCAATCACTCAAATCAAGGTTCTACCCTGTTGAGGAACTTTAAAGGCGGCCCATAAGTCTTCTATTTGAAGACCAAGTGCTTGCAAGGAAACCCTCGGAACAATGACAATCAATTCAAACCCAACAAGGACATCAGCATCAACATTTGATAATATGGTTATAGCAGACAATATAGCTGACAGGAATCCAAATATAATTAAGAAAAATTATGGTCACTGTCGTTGGACAGTGATTCCGGTTGGCTCAAAACAAGGCATGATAGAAAAACAATAATATTAAGAAAGAAAATTAGAAGCGAAATTAAATTGTATTACATAAGGTAAAGAGTTGCTTTTGCCTCGTCACGTTCTAAAATAAAGAACTATGACGTCATTTGATTTCGAAATTCAAAGCTTACAAACTCAAGTAAATTTTGGATCATTCCTACGCGTGCATGCGTTCGAAAATAAACTCTAGAGAATTAATACGCATTATAATCTCTCACAAATAGGCATGACTAAAGGAAATCGGTATCAGCGTCATGATTCAGTATTGCTATGAGACGCAAATAAAATACCAGAGAGGAAATATAATCTTTAGGTGCACCATAAATAAAATAATAAAATCGGGACAATTTTTTTTACAAGAAACCCACTGATCAACAAAACATTACACTAGGCCTGTTTCGTAGAACGAGTAACATTTGAAATACATTGGCTGGCAAGCATCGTTGGACACTATTGAAAATCCAGAAAAATAAAGGACGGGAAAAGTAAATAGTTATATCATAGTAAATTGAAGCATTTTCATGAAATTTTTAGTAAATTGGATCAGTTTATGTCATAGACAAGCAGAGCGTTCGTTGATAATAAGCTATAGTTTATTCCTAAAATTTAATTGTAGTCCAGAATTTCGAAACATCTTCAAATCATTTTGGGACAGTGTAATTACCCTAGTTAGTGTCCATTTAAAACTGGTAAGTTATCGGAACTATATAGGAGCGCATCAAAAGTTCAGATAAGAGGTCGGGGATTGCGGGAATTTCCCACATATTGTGACGACGTTAACTAACAACGAAAATAAGCCTTTTTGTAAATAAGATCCTCCCAGTAAATACCAATGTCTTTAGTTGCTCAATATAGAATATTTTATTGCTAAAAAAATACTTTTGATAACCTGGTGCTGTTAAAAGAAGCTGACGATACTGTAGACAGATAAATCGACTCTATGTGAACCATAACAAATTTGCCGTCTCTTTTCTCAGAATATTGGAGTACTTTTGTCACATTGAGAGAAATAATTGGGACTATTTGGTAGATCTAGTGGTGATGGAAGAGACCAGGCTTGTTGGAGTAAATCCGACGACATTGCATGATGACAAATACCTGGATACCATGATCCATGATGCTTTACACTTAGGTGTAGATGAAAATGGCGAAGAATGATCCAAAAAAAACTGACTTTCTTAAGCTAATAGTGATTTAGTCACATTGTTTTCCATTTTGAACCATCCGTGATCATCTATGACATAGATCGACTACTAAAACAGCTGAATTAGAAACAGAATTACAAATTTGTTCTTATCTGAGAGAAGCACACAATAATCTCAGACTGGTTTAATAGTAATCATCATCACAAATGATTCTAGTTTCAATGAAATTGGACATTTTTCTCAGGACGTAATGGTCACTGAAAATGATCTTATGAAGATCATCACCGCGATGAACGGTGCAAACTATGGCTATTTGGAACGAAAAGTTCCAAAGTATCGACTACGAGTCACGACCAGAAGTAGAAACGACGTGGATAGACCGAAGACATAGTTAAGGTAGTAAGAAAACTTACTTATTGGCCGTAAGCTGGCTAGCTTAAATTGCGGCAAATAGAGAGAGAGAGAGAGAGAGAGAGAGAGATAGGGAAAGAATAATAAACTTACGTAATATTGAAGGGGACGTAGAACCTTCTTTGTCTGTTGCTTTTATTTCTGATTTAACTGATTCATTTTCTATTGATATTTCTTCTTTTTTATCTGTTACATTAACTTCACTGGATACGTTCGCCGTTTGTGTTTGTTCTCTGAATTTGTTTGTTATGATCGATGCAGCTATGTCTTTACTAATAAGTTCTTTCAGAGGCAGGTAATTACATGAATGTTCGTTCCGGTATTTATCATGTACAAATCCAACACGGTCACCTACTACATTAGAGAATATACTATTTTGTTTTATAATCTGTGCATCGGCCATGTCTCTATTTATGTGAAAGCATGGATTTATGTTTGGCTACAAAAAAAAACAATTTAATTAATTATCTGTAGTTAAGAGAAAATATTTTTTAAATTTCGAAGCGATATAACGACAACGGTATGCATTATACTATAAGTATGCTTAAGAAATATTGAGAAATCTCAAGTGGCAGTAATAGGAGTTAGTACATAAAAGAACCTAAGACCACAGATAATATATCAATATACAGTAATATACTTTTAATGGACCTGTTTATAGAATTTATGACAAAATATTTAATGGTGTTTAAAAATAATTCCATGTGCCTATCATGTTTGTATTCCTTAAAAATGTTTTTACCTAAATTGATTAAAAGATAAGATATAGTTCTTTATATAAATCTAATTTAATGTTTTATTTTTCTGGTCTGAATCCACTCTGTATTCTTATTGTAATTGGTAGAAATCCGTATTCTTTAAGAGACCAGAGCGCGAAGGCGCTTAATATAAATTCTTTGTGTATGTAATTCCGCGGCTTCCCACAGGAACTTCAATTGGAGCAGATCCATCCAACGATAGCTGATTGGAAGAATGTAAAGCTCTTAGATATCTTAGGCGGTACCTCCAAAAAGTGACCTTTGTGCAAGAATCTCCGAGCGTTCTGACTTAAGAGGTCTCCTAAGGAACCGAACTTCGACTTGATCGGTTGGTATTGCCTGACTGACATAAAAGTTAAAGCCATTACTAATTAATTAGTGGAAAAAACTTAGTAATGTTTCTATGAATAACAATTGAAGTTATTATTCAAATTTCTCTATATACATAACATAAACTAACATACTATTATTACTGTACCCGGCGATAAATATTGCACATCGACATTTGGAAAGAGACAATAGGCTAATTTTGTCTTTGTAGAGTTTTATCTCTGTCGCACGACTACAAAACTGACAAAACGTCACAAAGGTAGTGTGGAATAGAGATAGTGCTCTACGAATTTATCACCGGGTGCTGTACGATCTGTAAGATACTTTGAAGTATAGTTTCTAATGTCTATACCATATTAAAGGAATTTATATAAAAAAAGATTATATAAACTTGATATCTGTTACTAATCATGTATTATAGATAACTTTTAATCGCGTTATATTAACTAATTTAAACAGCGGGCTTTGTTCAGATTTATTTTAGCTTACTTAAATGCTAGACTATTTGTCGCTACGAACAGATATTAAAACGCAATAAGACCAACTCATTGACCTCATATAAGATAAGATATCATTTTTTTTAATAAATAACATAGTAAAAAGTATCTTTATTTTTGTTTTAAAAAATGGAACGCTTCATAGGTCTATTTACGTACATTAAGATTTAAAAAAAATTAAATGCAATTGTCAATGTTATAACAGGCCTAAAATAATAGCATTCGTTAAAAAAAAAACTATAACACTGTTTTTTAGAATCTAACTGAATGAGGAATACTAGGGTTTCTATTTTTTTTTTGGCGCTTTATTGGCAGTTAAAGATTCCACTAGTTTAAGGAAGCTATGAGCTGATAGAGATTCACCCCCATCTCATTTTAGGTAAGTATTCTAGGGTTCTCCTTACCATTTCAACTTAAGATCGCTAGAATGGTCTAAAGCTCGTCTAGGCCAGTTCCTAATACCTGGCTTAAAATACCATCACAGAACCTACTAGTATTAATTACAAAAAAAGTGGAAGAACCCTTCTCTGCTTCAACGCTTCTATAATGATTGAATCTATTATTACTTTATACATATACAAATATATATATATATACATATACAAATATATATATATATATATATATATATATATATATATATATAAACACACACATATATATATCTTCGATAAAAAAAAACTTTTTTTTTATGATACACGTTCCTAAAATATTTACGTGATTAATATGGGACAGAATAAATAAAATGAGCGAAGTAGCATGGTCACCCTAGTCGCAACCGCTGTTGAACAAGTCTGAACGTGTCTGCGGCATTAAGTACTGACGTTTTCTATTTGCTCTTTCCATTGTTCGAAGTTCGAATAATAAACAGCTGTTCTGTATTCAGGGGATTCACAGCGTACTAACCATTGTGCCCAGCATACAGGCTGGTCGATTTTTTTTTTTAAATTGTCTGCATTTTTAAATGTAACTAAAAGTGATATTTTTATGTTTTGAAACATGCTGTATTATTAAAAACTGCAAATATATGCAGGCAAACCACAACAAATATTTAGAAGGAAAAGAATTTAATTAAACATTTTCTTATGCACATATGTAAGGGAAAAATATATTAATTACGATTTATATGTCATGTAAAATCAATATGAAATGAAACTTTACTGTGGAATTAATCTATTATTCAAACCTATCTATGATTTACAGTGGAAATGTTTCTTTTACTAGATTTTTCTTCTGAGACAACTATTAAAAATGATATAATGTCTGCTGTGTGTAAAAAGTACTATTTTAATATAACCGGACAAAAGGTTATCATGTGTGACCTGCTACGCAGCTCAATCTATACTGAGTGTGTTCAAATATCGATGAGCTATATATATCATGAGGTAATGATAAATAGAACAAACAACCTGATAGTGCTATCTATGATAAATATTGGACGTTAACAGATAAAGATATAAAGGGTGTATACATGTACATAAAGGTACATGCACATATAACGTGATTTACACATATGAAATCCTATGATATTTTATGCTTACTTAATATGCAGTTAATAATAGGTAATTCTTAAACAAACTTAAGAATACCTAACTAAAGAACATACTTTATAACTGCAACAAGGAAATTACTTAAACAATATGCACAAACCTATATACCAAACAAATTCCCGTGTTAAAAAAAGGTACATATGACATGAAAACATATAAATTGTCATTTAGATTGATGATGACAAAGATATATTTACATCTCAAAAATATTTTAAAATATTGATTTAATTCAAACATTTGTACATACAGACAGAATTCACATATAATATTCACATAAAAATAAATATATATATCTAATGTCTATGTTATCTGCATATGTATAGACAAATATCTTATCACTGGAAGTGGGTAATATTCAATTTACATTTCAGTGTGATTTGGTCATAAGTTGGGAACGGATCCATATTTTTTTTTAATAAAAAATTCTTTCAATATGACCCACAGTAGACCGACCATCATATCAAATCAAGGCTGTATGTATTGATATGGTTTTAAGATGCCATGATGAAAATATTGAGGAAATTGTACTAAAACTCTATAGAAGTGTTTCCCGGCGTGGGGCCCACGCCTTACAGGGTGGCAATTCGAAAATGGAGTTGACAAGAGTTTAACCCTTTTGCTTTGATATAAAAATTATGTATGTTACATTGGGTGGGGGGGGAAGAATTTTAGAAATGCTAATGTGGGATATGGCACAAAAAACGGTTGGGAAATACTGGTATAGAATCTATAATAAAAAAACCATGTGAATCAATTTCTCAGAAAATGTGGTCTTAGGTAATTTTTGGAATTATATTTTAAATTTAAGACGTAAAATTATATTTAAAAAAATCTAAATAATATGATATATATAAAAAATATAATGTAAATAATTTTTATAATAATTATTTATAATAACTGCAATCTAGCAAAGTTTGCGAAAATAAATAAATTTAAAATAAAGAATAGTGCTGACCACTAGACATTTAAAAAAATCTATAATAACGAAAATCAATTCAAAAACATTAATTCATAAATAAATAATTAAAATTTAGGAGATTCCATTTTGTTCAAATTTATTACAATCATATAAATTATTTACATTCATATCACTAACTATAAACTCAATATTTTTTATTTGAAGGTAAATATTGATTTTTTTTACATATATGCAAAGCCAAGCTATGTGGAATTACAATTAATGTGTAGTCCACAGAAATACCAAACATATATCTAAAACAAAAGAGACTAAATAAAGAATAGAACAACCAACTTCTTCACTTACAGCCTTTATTGTTACTGTATCACCCTTGACTTCTAGTTCTGCATGATTCCTTGATATATGCTTGTCTTCACACTGGAAAATAAGGTAGTTTACACTGAACGTACAGACAACTAAACTACATTATCAGTATTACACTGTACTTATACCGCTGATTATAAAGGTCCTTGTACATAGGCAGTTGTCAGTACACATACAAGATTACATTTTCATATAACTAATGTATTTGTATCTGTAATATGTTTTATTTAAATATTAAGTTATCTATAGTTATTTAAAACTATTATATTGAAAGTAACTATGATTTATTGAGTAACAATTGTACAATCTACAATTACTAGTCACTTTTCATTTTTTTTTTCTTGTAGTTCAGTACTTTTATTGTTAAAAAAAAATGTAATTCCCGTCCCAAAAGCCCCAATTTATTTTAAATTACTTGCTAAAGGAACATTGGTTCCAGGAGTTATTATTTTTTTTTAAATAATTATTGTATTTTATATAGATAATACTTACATCGATAAGTTGACCACGACCTATCACTTGTTTTCCTTCTTGCAATGGAATTTCCTGATGACTGTCGTCGTCAATTCTCACTAGTTTTGACATTTTAAATGCAAGTTTAAGCCGTTTAACAAATTCATATGTTATTATACATTCGTGTCCAAATCCAAGCTAAAATTGGGAACACTAATAAATTTATTTGTTGGGTACGCAACAAACAGGTTTTTTTTTTTTATTCAAACAAGGCGTACGTAAATGAACACATCAAAAAGGTACGTAAGCATTTAACTCCTTCACTCTAAGTAAATTTTGCCTAAGCACGAAAGAGCAAGATATTTAATTACCTAAAGTTGACGTTTGAAACTTGATTATTTATAACGAAACGGTAAAAAATTCACGAGATGACATTCAAAACTAAAATTTATCGATTTTAGTTTCCTTCTTAACTTAAAACAAGATTAAAAACACAACTAATACAAATTGTGCTCATCTGGTTTTGCAGTTTATATAAATGATCTGCATTCACAGTTCGTGTCAAAAGAGGCTTTATTTTGTTTGTTTTTTAAATTAAATATCACTTTTAATGACGAATAGTTCATCTTTCCTGCTTTCTTCTAAGTTTTAAATCAGTCGAAGGTTAATTTCCATATTTATATATTTTTAATTTCCATATATATATTTATATATACATATGTTTTAAAAAATAAATAAAAGAAATATTAAAAAAAATCCGTTAAACAAAGTTGATGTAACAAAAAAATGTTATGAAGTTTTATAAAAATGTTTTTACTAGGACATTTGTACAAAAATTTATCGTTCTGTAACTGAATTTTTGTAATTCTCTTAAATATATTGCGTATTCCATAATTACAGTTGCAAAAATTAGATACAGTTACAGTAACGTGATTTCCCGACGTTTATGTAGTTGTCACTTTTAAATGACACTGACAAGCAGTCACTCATTTTGTATTGATATAGGGACTATCATGATATAAAAATTAATTAAGTATTACTTTGAAAAATGATGAAGACGACAGGTTTAGGTTCTCACAGACCTCTTTCAGGGCAGCTATATAAGTACACCAACGTTGTTAAGGGCTGGCAGCAACGATGGTTTGCTGTCGATCCAGAAACTGGTGTTCTTTCCTATTATCTCTTCGATGGTCCTGGTGATACTATTCAACCAGGGCAACCTGCAAGAGGGGAGGTTAGTAATCCGTTTAATATTTGAAACATAATCGTTCTTTTCATTTTCTAAGTTCTACAATGGTTTTTGGTGATGACATTTAGTTAAGAATTTTGCCTTTGTTTATGAAATATTTATGATATAAAAGGGTAGAATGTGGAATAATAATGGGATTTTGTTGATCGGTCGATTGAACATCGGTTCCAGGCACATTTAGCGGCAGCCGTTATATGTCCAAGCGATGAAGACTCCCGGACCTTCACCATTAACTGCGCTTCGGGTGATATGTTGAAACTTAGGGCGACAGATGCGAGAGCGCGTCAGGAGTGGGTGAATGGACTTAGAGCTATAGCAGAAATTCACACTAAGGTAATACAGTTATACATATTGTGTTGTTTACTAATCTCAACCATTACAGAAGCCTTAATTAAAAAGGTGCAACATTTATTCTGTATATCATTCAATTGCAAATTGTGAGTGAAAATATCTCATATGAGAATTCTTATTTAATGTTATACCAAGTGTTATAACCATTTTGCTAATTGACTTCATATTACATTTACATATATATAACAAGTATCTGCTGGGATTTCTCAGAGAGTTGGGCTGGTTTGATATGGACAAACCACAATGCAAGGCTGTCGATACTAGATAAGACTATTTGTAAACAGTGACCAAATTATACATATAATGTATACAAACTGTGCTACTGTTAAGAAGTAAATTCAAAATCGGTTTAAGTTATTAACAATTTGGCTAAGAATTAATCTGTTTATTAGAGTGCCTGCTGACGAGACTGGAAAGACACTAACCAACTATCCATTATGACAATCTCTCACAATATACACTGGCTAAAAAAACAAACATTAGGGGATTTTATTCTAACTATTTATTATAGACCAGAGGTGACCAAACTGCAGCTCATGAACCACATGTGTCTTTATAAACAATTATTTTTGGCTTTGATTGATTTTTTAATTATTTCAATATTTAAATCTATTTTACCTATATCACCTCCTGGGAAATTGAAATAAATAACTGGTGTAAATAATTATAATTATAATTCATCCATAAAATTTGCTAAATCCAAACACCGATCAAAATTAATTAACTAGCATCTTAAGTATTATTAGGTATGCCGTCATGTATGTGTGCCATGTTTTGTACTTTTGTCATATAATTTCAATATAATTGTAGATTCCACCACCTGCAAAGTAATAACTCTGGAATTACTTCAGAATGTTATTCTCTGGTGTTATGTATGTGTGTATAGGATGATACAATGTATGGACATTGTATCATCCCATAAGTCAAAAATAAAAATAACATAATCATGGCCAGATAGGGTCACTTAATTCTGGATTAATGCAATAATACACAAAATTCCAGGACGTCCTCTCAATTTTCTCCAACCATAGATAGAAGTATTGCTAGAGTTTTTTTCTACCACTTCTCCCATACAACAGAATTCTGAATGCGTAAGTCAGAGTACCTTGTGCCTGATCACTGTAAGTGGCACCCATTCAAGTGATCACAGAGTTAAGTGGTCTATAAATTCCGTAAAAATGTCTATGCATAAGTCTGAACCCTGATTCGATAGAGTGCATTATCCTAATCACTTAAATGGAGATTTAAGCTAGTAATGGCTACAGAGATTTGTAAAAATATTAGGGGGACCAGAAAGTAATGTCGTGTCTGTCAACATATTTTGCAGAAAAACTGATTGATTTTTACCGCTATAGCATTGATTATGGCAAAAGGTTGTTGATAATGAAGTTGAATATATTGTTCATTAGGAATAAAATCTTGTTAAAAATGTAGTTGTGTGAATTTAACTTAAGAAAGCGACATTACTTTCTAGTCATAGTTATTAGTTATAACTATTGTCTAATACATACACATAAAAGTAATTCTATAAATAATAATTGGTTTGTGTTATGGATATAATTTATTATCTATGGTAATTTTTTATGGCCTCACATTTTTGGAGTGCCAATGTTCCTGCTATCTTATAGCTATAACAGGGAGGGACATTTTGAGCAATGATTTTTATCATTTAATTTTTATTGGCATTCTCCCCTCGCATCCTTCACAATTTCTACCAATGTACCCTCTTTCAAACATTACATTTTCTTTAATTCTGTTTTGTTTCATTATCAATTCTTAAACACTTCTCGTTCTTTACCACTATCTTTTGTGTTACAATTTTCTTATTTTACTTAAGTTTTTGGCTTTACATTTACTTTAATTATTTATCTGTGGTATTATCTAAAGTGAAGATCATGGGAGTTTGTCAGATGCAGGCAATGCAAGACTAGTCATTGTGGTGATACATGGGGGAGGAATATGCAGTTGGTGTTTATGATGACACAATGATAATTATCTATGGTTTATACACCTACTGTTTAATATTGCTTCAGGCAATGGGAGCCAATCCACCACTGCAGCCGCGTGAACAGCTTGCGGTTCATGATGCAATGGCGTCTGCAAGGCAACAGCTGCAAGCTACAGAACTTAGGTAATGAGTGTCTGCTTACATTTCCGTTTTGTCCATAGGTTCCCATCCTTTTATAGACTTCCTTCTTTAAAAGCACAAAAGGCGGAGTGTATTTAATATTTTTTGATGAGTTTAATGGAATCAGGCGTCATTTTGCAGAAGTCCATCCTAAGTAAGAAAAGGACCAATATTTAGCCACTTCCGCACATGAGTGATTTAACGGTGGCAGTTGTATAATTCGCATAGTTTGCCGCATGCGCATTTATCAGCGGGCTGGCGGGCGGTGCACTATGTTACACTACTACCGCTGCATGTGCGGAAATGGCTAAATATTGGTCCTTTTCTTACTGAGTAATATATTGTAACAGAGACTTATTTCATGATAACTTTTTCATCGTGTATTTTATTAACACACTTCTCCCATCCTTCACAATTTCTATTTCTCTGTCTTCTTTCGTCTTTCACATTATCTTACATTCTCTATTCGTTTTATCACATCACCTCTCTTCTGTCGCCATGATGTTTAAAATCACTTTTTAGTATTTACAATTTTTGTTTCCTATAACCAGTTTTTATATTTATAACATTCATTTTATTGTGCTGTACCCAACCTTTTGTTTTAAGTTTTATATTTATTTATAATATGTCGCCAACTTCTCTAACTCCAATTAGCAATTCCACCTATCTCTTGCGAATATGGGACAGGCAGTTAATATTATTTTGAAGGTGACAAAATAAAAAATTTGATTAAAAAAAAAACAAAATCATGGTACATTTTGGACTTGCATCTAATTCTTAGGTATGATAATGAGAAATTCCGAATATAGATTGATTATTTTATCCTTATACAAAAAATTTAAGATAATGTTCAAAAAGAACTAAAAGCGAAAAGTGTTTAATGATATTCATGACAATTGGCTCATTTTAAATAAGTGGCAACACTTTTTGCGATTTATACTCTGTAACATTGTTCTTGATCACTGGTTTTCTTAGATTAGTCTATAGAAATTTAATTTTTTTTTAATTTTTGTAAAAAGGTAATTAAGTAGTATTTAATATTTATTAATAATGTATTTTTTTTAATTTCAGTGACGCCGCATTAGCAAGATGTATTGAATCATCCGATTCTCCTTTCCCCCATACAGATCCTGATCTATTATTGTTAAAGGTAAATTATTTATTATTACATTAATATAAACAGATTTTCCCATAAATCAACGTCAAGTCAATTTTAAAATGATTGACTTTCAACCACCCTGTGATGTTCTTTCTGTTATTACAAATCTTTTTATAGGCATTTCGTCTAATATTCATTTTGCGGTGTGGAAAGGCGCATTTACATATGACAAGCTACTTACTAGGGGGACAGTAATTCGCCCTCTTACTTGACTTACCTAGTCTGATTTCTCATATGCAAGCTACTGGTATAAAAAGTAGGTAGCAACAATCCTATTACAGTCGCATGCTAGTGCTAATGTACTATTACATTTCGTAATGCATTTTATGGGATTTTTCCTGGATGTAGTTGGTCATGGAGATAGTGACACCACGAATGTGTATTGATCAAACTTAGTCTATATTTATACTAATCCTTAAAGCTATGAAAATATTTAGCCAATAGGATATCAGAAAATTATCAGCCAATCATAAGGCGGGAAATATTGTAGAGCGCTGTCTCTTTCGCACACCATAAATATGAAAAGAACCTCTGGCATTGGATGTCAGTGTTCGTTGCGCCGCTGAAGATGATGTGTTGTAGCTCCTACAATTAAAAAAAAACAATTGAAGGATTCTAATTAATATAAAATAATAATTAAATAGAAGTATAATAACTTTACATTCATTTGACAGGCCACGTCAGCTGCAAGTATGCAGTGTCTGTTGCAATGCTTAGGCATCCTGCACCGGCAGCAGCAATACGCCACCCTAAGTGTCTCCAGCAAGAATTCTGATAATTAGACTCTGAACTTGACTCTAGAGCTTCACGTGTCTGATCAGGTGACCCAGTTGGTTAGTGGATTACTAAGTGAAGGTCAATGGTGGTAGCTAGGTACCCTGAAGTTTAAGACTATTATAGGCACTTAAATCATGTGGTACATTTAATCATGTTATATATCAAAACAGTTTACTTAGGTCAGTTTGTTCATAACAACTTGGTCATCTTCGGTTCATGAATTTGAATACAAACTTGTGTTGTCTCGGGGTGACTTTATTATTATGTCAGTCAATAGACATCCATTGAAAGGCATAGGCCTCGCCTAAAGGTCAGATTATCTAGTGGGGGGCCTACCCGTGACGAATTCATCAGCATGTGCACATCTCAATAACTTATTAAGAACTTTATCACTCTACCTACCATAGGTACACCATATATTAATACATTTTAGTTAAATAGAGTTTTGTAATAAATAATTTGCATATATAAGCATAAATATGTGGTGTACTTTTTTCATTGATATAAAATTAAAATACTTAAACATAAAAGACAATCTCTTAAACTGACAAAAGGCAGCAAAATGAGTTTGAGACGTAACTCCTCAACATTCCATGGTTTAACCGTGAAGATGTTGGGGCTTGGGGCTGAAGACCAGCATAGCAGGGAGGAAGCCTTCGTGCAATACATTCACCTTCACCCACCAGACTTATCTCTCTACCAAATTTTAAATAATCCTACCAATTCTGCTTTAGAACGCAACATAATAAATGAGCTCATGTTTAGCTTTTGGTAGGTCCAAATCCTTCAGCATCATCATATCAGCTGATAGACTCCTACTGTGAGGCATAAGGATACCTCTAAAGATCACCAAGATTACTGGTCTTGTGCTGCCAGCGACCATCGACTTTTAGCGACCACATACCCACGGCCCTCATGGTTGCCACTCGAAAACCTTTCGGGGACCAACAGCTTATCGGTTGCACAAGTGATGTGCTCCGCCAACTGCCACTTTGGATAAGCAATTCAATTATTCGAGCTATGTCCGTGATCTTAGTTCTATGTGGTCGTAACCCTATTAAAATTTAGGTAAAAATATCCCGTTGAATTTATTTTTTATTTAGGTTTTTAATTATTATGAATTAATAATCTACACAATTGTGATGTATTAGAAATGTATATTAATTGTAATTTTTATGTTTTATTTAATCAACAAATAAACATCTGTTTCGCTGTATTTTATTTCATACCTTTTTATATTTTTAGTGATGTGTAAAATTTGTACCAATATTAGTGAACATTCAAGCATTCGAAAGTCAAACTTAATTCATAAGATTTTTTTCATTAAAGATATATTTTTTGACCTGGCTTAGCTGGCAAAGTTCTAAAACTGCTTAAGATAGCGAAGCTCTTAGGTTTGGTTACTAGGGAGCCCTAGCTCAGGCAGCTTTATACTATTACCACCAGATTGAGAAGCAGCTTTATACTATTACCACCAGACTGACACTCCCATTCAGCATTTCAATTCAAGACCTTTTCGAATCTTCGACGTGATCGGTTCTTATTATCTGGTTAACATTACTTCCATTACAGAAAGTGTAGCGCTGGGAAAAGTGGCCGAAGAAACACCGGTAATGTTTCGTTCTAGAATGATCTGAGGTTGGTGGTAGCGACCACAGAAGATATATATAATTTTAAGTGCCTAATGAAAGAAGATAAATATATATATAGTTCTTGTACATCAACACGCAGGAATAGAAATTATATGACAGGAGGTCATTAAGTGATTTTGGGTTGGGAATCCGATGTACATACATCTAAGATACTTTTATGCATACATCAGAAAAATATGATAAATATAGTTTCGATATTCTTTCGAAATAAGATTATTTATGTTATTTGAAGTATATTGTATAAGAGCCGCTTTTGCAGTTTCATTTGAACGTAAGATGGAGTATTCTTTGGATCTACAGCTCTATAACTTTTCAATGGACATCAAATACGTATCTCTTACTCTGTAAAAATTTAGTAATAATCTTGTCGGAGAAATAACTCGACAGACGAGTGACAGAAAAACCGTGGTGATCCAAGTGACGTTTATTTTTTAAAAAAAAAATATATAGGTAGCGTTCGAAAAATAAAACAAAAATGAATAGCAGATTGTGATTTTATTGTTTATTAATATAATTAAGGAAATGAATTTCGACATATTTTATAAAAATTGCAAATATAGCTTATCAAGTAAATAATAGATTTATTTTCATACTTAAACACAGTACTACGAGAATAAAGAATCTAAAATGTCCACATAATGCATAGTTGCGATACCATATCTAATCAGAAAGATAATGTTTGTCCATTATCTTATTTATCTTGCAACAAAGCGTTCAAGTCTAGAACGTCATTGTCCATAATGGATGTCAGGTTACAGTATGTTGAAAACAAATATAAAGATAAATTTGAAAACTGACGATACACGTATAAGATAAGACTTATTATGCGGCGGAATTAATTTTGGATGATTATTGATAAACAAATACCTAATACAAGGTTTAAATTCTAAATAGATATATTTCTTTGATTATCGTAGTCCGGTTTCCATGTAAGATGGCGTCATTTGCGTCTATTGACATTATTTTTTATTATAAACTGTCTTTCATTTAAAGATATTTACGCTATTCTCACGATGGATATTCTAAAATATAGTATAACATGTAATAAAAAAAATACTCAAAAATTTAGGCTCTTACAATTTCCGAAAAAGGAATGATAGAGACCTGGCTATACAAATAACAAAATGGCGATTTTTATTTCATATAATGCATCCTTTGTATAATAGCCTTGGACCTAAAAATATTATGTTTTTGCAACAGTTTGGTGGTAGCACTTTCACCACGATGGCATTAGGCGCCTCGAAGAATCTTACACATTTATAAAAATGTTTCGGATTCTAGTGGATTGAGATGTCGCCAAGATTGCTGTGACGAGGTCGAAATATATCCGATAGGAGACCTGAGGATGGTCAGTGATACACGGTTAGCATTATTAATCGAAGGTTTCTTGAGAGAACCTAACCAAGGTACCTGCCGGTAGCTTTTATTGCATTATAAAGATGCAAATATTTCTAAATAGTCTAAGAAAAGAATTCTTAACATGTACTCGCAATAGGCGTGGAAGTATATTTAGGATTGGAAGCAAAACTCTGTTGAGATTATTTACAAATTGTGACTGTTTACTGTCTCTTTTTAGCTGATAGACGCCCACTGCTAGGTACAGACCTTCCCCGAAGATATCTAAGGAGGGGATATACAATAATCGCCAGGTTTTGCAGGCGGGTTGACGAAAGCAGTCTGGTATTATGGTACGCAGAAGACCCTACTGAAGACAAGTTAGTAAACAGTGGCAATCGCGTATAATTAAATCACAGTGTGAATTACTAAAATTGTATCCCAGGAATCGGTCGCAAATCTTAGTCTCCCATCACCGGGCTACCGCTGCTCTGATCACCGAGGGTAGAAAAAGCAAGGGAAATAAGATATCTCATATTGAAAAAGCACTCGAGGAAATTTGAGTCTTCTGTACTAGAACCGATAAATATATGTTATTGTCCAATTGCTATACCCGACCGATACCAAGCTTCAAGAATAGAGGGAGCAATCGTCTTGTTAAGAAATGACGGACTCCGAGTAACTACCTTGTCCTTACTCAGGTAGAGATGGACATGATTCTGGTCCAGATGTTCACGGGGCGCAGGGGAGTCTCCGTGTACATAGGTTTAAATTCAAGGAGAGTCCTTCGTGTACCATACCGTGGTACATACAGTTACCGGCTGTTCCGTAATTGGCGAGAAAAGAACGAATTGTCAATTTCGTTTGCATGTAAGGATAGAAGAAAGTAATATCTCGCTAGTTAGCCAAAGAGGAAGACGCCAGATCTACATAATGTACTGTAGGAAGATAACCAGAACAATGATAAAAAGGAAAAAGAAGGGGATTAATCAAAAAAAGACGAAAGATAAATGTTGTCAACAAACTGTGGAAAACTGAAATAAAAATAGAAACGTATAAGGGTATTAAATACAAATATTAGAAAAAAAAATAAATTGTTACACTATTCTGGAGGGAAGGGGAAGAAAGAGAGGCGATGTAAGTAAGGTAATAAGGTATGGAAAAGAATGAAAGAGACAGCAGAGGAATGAATGAAAGATCTTTAAAGGAGGAGCATAGAAATTACAAATAAAAATTGTGAAAAAATTATTGATAATTATGTCCCTGCTTACTCATAGCAGGGGAGCATGTAAGGCCCAAAAAAACGGGAATTATACAGTACAGTAGTACAATAATACAGAATTATAACAAATGCACCGCGCGAGTGGATCAGACATGCGGTGTACTTTACACAATTGTCTTTAATTTCATTTAGGTTGTAGAACTAACCCCTACTGCTAACATACTTATACTTTATGTTAACATAACGAAGCCCAAAACTTTAGACACATCTATATGTTTATATTACTGTTTAAAAAAATATCTGTTGTTACTTTTAAGTCGTAATTAGTTTTAAATATCTATAATATGTATCGACAACCGCAATAAGCTTATATATTGTTTAGTCATTAACGTCATTATCCCAATGCATTCGTAATGATATAGAAGATTCTTTCCTGGTGTAACCAAATCCGCACCACTCTCAACAAGACTCCTTACAAGTCGCAGAGAGCCGAAATAGATGGATGAATATTTTAAAAGAAAAGATGACTACGTGTTTGATGTCACGAATGCTGTGACATTGGGCGAAGAACGCTGATGACGAAACAATATATGAGTTTATTGCGATTGTCGATATATCATAGATATTTACTTAAAACTAATTACGATACAGTCATATTATCACGTATTTAATTTATGATTAAGAGCAAAAACTAATATTTTTAAACAGTAATATAAACATGTAAAGGTCTAGGCAGAATAAGGTTTTAGGCTTCGTTATATTCACAAAAAAAATTTACATAAGCAGTAGAGAGTGGTTCTTCTACGCTCTATTTTGTCCTCTACCGTCGACTTTAGCTTGAATAATAATTATTTGGAGCTAATCCGAAAAACGTTTAAAGAAGGTTATATATATTTTTAAGACACTAATATCAAACAGCCGTAAAATTTTAGAAAAATAAATTTATAAATTTGACAGATTCTGTTTGTTCGGTTACATTTATATATGATTTAATATATTTTAAATAGTTGTATTGTAAATATGTCGTGCGATCAAGAATTCAGAACGCTTCGTTTCGATCCGCGGTATCCGTTCCAAAATCAAACAAAGTAAGACAAACAATTATATATTTTTTTGAAAAATCTATACACAGATAATTAATTTAATGGTACATGATTGATATTATAATTTGTACCAATTGGAACGAAAGATTAGATAATAGATTAGAATTGTCAGAGACATTATTATTTCAGCCGTGGACTTCCATAACTGGATTTAGGTCTATCCCATTGATTTCAAATAAGTCCGGTTGGTAGCAGCCCGCATCTACACAGGACATTTTATGCTACTCTTGCCGGTCCATGGCATCGTCTCCGGAACCTGAGGCCTAGGCAAGCCATCTGTTTTACACACTGTTGTCTGCTCATTGCCACTTGAACTTGCCAAGTTATATACTATGCTTAGCTATGTACATTCGTTCCTCCACGGATGGCTCTCAACTCGAAGAAAAAATCCCTGGCATAGACTTCTCCATAGCACAAACTGTGGGTTTGTCTTTACTATCTTATCATCGTTGTTTCAGTCCATAAAAGCCTACTGCATGGCATAAGCCTGCAAAGATAGGGTATAGCATAATCGCCACGCTTGGCAGGCGGGTTGGCGATCGCAGTGTTATTATTGTACGCAGAAGACGTTGCTACCTGTCTTCTGGAAACTTCTCTTCTGGTTTGTGAGCAGTGACAATCCTATATAACTAATGCGCATTGTAAAATATATGAGATTGTATCCCGGGCATCTGTCCTAAACCGCTGTTTATTATTTATAATAAAAAAAATAACTCCGTTATATTTGGTCAATGTTTATTTAACGCCTTCTCTAAAATAGTTAGCAATGTTTTGTAAAACAGGAATGTCTGCTATTTTTTTCAGCCGTTTTTACGTTTACCTGTTTTTAAATTATAATTAATATCAGCACAGGTTTGTTTTTTTTTATAATTATATTACCAGTAATTTGGTTCTTTGCACTGCTGCCAACATTCACTTAAAATACTGTATTAGCTATAAATATTGTAAATAAGTTAAATTATATAAACTTACCATACACTCGTTACATTAAAAGCTCACGGCGTTTAACTTTATAGCGAAGGTTTTCGTCCAATTGACGAGATTGGGTTAGTTCTTTGAGCCTTCATTTCTACAAATTCAGTTCCGATGGTACAAAAGCCTCCAGGCTAGCAGTGTTAACATTAACGGATACAATATATATCGAACCGATAATATATTATTTAATATAGAATCATACTAAAATAGGATATTAGGCAAATTTGTAATTTATAGTTGATTCAATAGAGATTCTCATTATTTATTTACAGCTTTATTGTTTATATAAATGTAACAAAATAATATAGGTCATAACTAAAATAATAGTAACAATTTATGTAAAGGTACAAGAGCCGGTCTTATCGCTCGAAGCGATCTCTACCAGACACCCTTTGGATGGTGATGAGAAATATGGAGGAGGGCAGTTTAGGGTGTACACGATAAAAAAATTAAAACTTCAAATACTTAATACTACACTTCAAGAGTATAGTATACTTGCATATATATACGCATAAACATACATTACTATACACAGATTTGTATATACATACATACTTATATAAATATGTATATTGTACATGGAAAAGGTATTATATAAACACGAATAAATAACAAATGCTACACAATATGCTATATTTTATTCGCTTTAATACAATTTGTAACAGCTTATACTTAATTCTTCTTCAGTTGCTATTATTAACAGATGTTATTTCAGAGCTTGCTATGACAACTACTGCGACTTCTACAAGTGCACCAGGCTGCTGGGTGATGTGGACGACTGTAAAATCTTCAAGCGATACTTCGAAACGATCTGCCCCAACTTTTGGATCAGCCAGTGGGACGACCAACGCGAGAAGGGGGCGTTTCCGGGACCCATCTGAATGACAGACGCTCACATGTTTTTGTATTTTTCTATTTGAAATATACATATATTTTGTTACTTGTTGTTTAATATAACTGAGAAATGGTAGCCCTATGATAAAAAATTGTACTGCACTGCATAGCAAACTGCAATGCATAGTATTTAATGGAATCAGGCGTTACTTCGCGGAAGTCCATTCTAAGTACGAAAACCAATATTTAGCCACTTCCGCACATGCAGTGGTAGTCGTGCAATGAAATGCACTGCCCGCCAGCCCGCTGATAAATGGGTATGCGGCAAACAATGCGAATCACACAAGCGCCACCGCCAAATTACTCAACACGTGTTTCATCCCTCCACGGGGCATCTTCAGGAGTTATGTTACACTGATTAGTGCCAAACACAGAGCACTGCTGCAATGCATAGGCCTATAGAAGATATTTGTCGGGGGATATACATTAATCGCTACGCTTGGCAGGCGGTTTGGCAATCAGTGTGGTATTACAATACGCAGAGGAAGTTGCTGCCCTTTCTCTAGAAACAAGTCTGTGCACAGAGTGTAAATTATGACTATATCCCGGCAATCGAACCAGCAATTTACCATCTCAAGTCCTTCCACGGCTGGGCTGGCTTGCGGAGTGTGGGTGGCTAGAATAGACCTCGTCGTCGTATATTCGACAAGTACTGCGCGAAGGCTATAAGTTTTTCGGCAGGAGAAAGAGCCCACGCCCATGCTACGAAAATTTCGGCTGTTCCGAGTGAGCCACCGAAAATACGCAACGGGAGCGATGGACTTACTTCGGATAGAGAAGCTTAGCCCAGGCTGATGTGGTCGGAGGTGGTGGAGAGGAACTTTCACGAGAGTGGAAGAGGCCGATCAAGCGGCGTTGGTGGATATTCAGACTTCAGCCAATCACAATTCGAAAAGTACTGTGCATTTTCGCGGGATTCCCCTTTTCGATGCGCCGCTGATGACGTAATGTAGCTCCTATAATAACAAAGCGACATTCCTTTCAGAGTTTTACCTTACACCTATTGGTCCCATGCATTCTGTCGCTTTATGAAGTGTTCATCTAAGCGACCCAGAGTGTCTAGACAATAACTGTAATTCTGTTGAATAATGTAAACGAGCTGACACTTGATTTTTTATCTGCGTTTGACCACCTACTCCTAGTGGAAAGCGACGATTTGGTCGAAGATGACGTACACAGACTCAATAGGTACTTATTCACTCTCGGAACACTGCAAGCGCAAACCACTCAGCATCTTCAGCAACCCCTGCACCTGCAATACTTTATACAGGTCGTTGCGTTCTACATAACAAAACATCACCTACCACACTACAACACTCGTTTTTAGTGAGCGGCCGCCCGCTCCCTAACCGCGAACAGCGTGGGGGAAACGTGGTTGAATCCGGATCCCTCTTCGGCTCGCCGGTGGTCCACGCTGCCGTCCTAACCCGCAAGCTCACTCCATCAAAGCTCTATCGCGAAGAGCCTTAACAACGTGCAAGCGTCCCCGTGCAACTGGTAGGCGCCTCCCCAGCTTTTAGTTTAAATCTAGTTCACGGACCCTTGCGCTCCGTGAACTCAGTACCGATGAAATTGTAAAAGTCTTAGGGCAAACAGCATTAACATCTTCAGAAACAATAGACTTATTTACTCTGATCCTGAAGAGACCTGGGTTATAATTCTCGGCAAATATGGAAGCCGACAGATCGTTCTTTACTCGGGCTGTGCAGATCAGAGACGTTGAGCTGAAACGCGTGATACAATTCCAAGGACACTTCAGTGTAATGGTGATAGTAGTCAGACTTCCTACTTATTTTATACAGATAAAATGACGGGATAAGGATCATCATCATCTATAAGTAGAACAGCACGATGTTATACATAATCAAGACTTTGAAGCATGTAGGAATCTCACAAGGGAACCTTTTGAACTTGGTCTGAGCGCAAAAGTCCAAATAAGTTGTTTTCCAACTTAATGTATTTATAAAAAAAAAAACTCCATAATAATTAACACATTTAATCTATCACACTGATGTACCTAAGCGGAAATTAAATTAAACATTGCGTCCAGTAATCTAGATCCTGCCGGGGAAGGTGCCCTCGGCTCTCTGGTTGTCCCATTTGTCGACCCACTCATTGGGGCAGAGCGAGGTGTAGGCGCGCTTGAAGTAGTTGCACGGCTCGTACTTCTCGCCGCGGACCTTCTGGCAGCGGAAGTAGTCCAAGTAACTCTGGTAGCAGTGCCTGTACACAAGATTTTATTATAGTTTTCCCTAAACTAGCCTGGCTCATTTATTGATAGTTACACAACAGCCAAACATTACAAGGGGATTCCCCACGTGCGACCTAACCAATGAAATTTGACAGTAAGTCTATAACAAGCGTGGCCCGGAGACTCCCTTTAAGCGTCTAGTGTTTTTAATATTCTAACCAACAAGATACATATTCCATGGTAAGGAGAAAAACTGTATTATACTATACAGATAATTTATTGCAAAATTTACGAATTTAAAAACTAATAAAATTACTCTAACTATATAATTTTCTGCATATTTATAATTTATTTTATTAATTGTATGGTTTAAGACTTCCAGTATTTTATATTGTACTGCCTGTATATTAATTTTAATAAAATAATTCTCGAATAAAATGTATGCTACATATTTTTGGTGTTTTAAAACTATCTTGGTAATAGCTGGTAATTATAAAGCAGAAAAGGGAAAGCTTATTCGAAGGTTGGCAACACCATTATCAACAGATTATGCTAATAAAAATCGTTCTCGCATGCGATCTTATTGCCAGAACAAGTCTCTCGATTCCCGAAAATGAGGTCTGTCCTCCGTTTTAGCTGTAGGTCATTAAATATCAGACATTTACACGCACTTTTAAATCATCAATTATTTTAACATAAATAGCACACCACTCGATCTGCTGAGAGCCGGCCAGAAACTCAACATTGGCCCTTTTTAATTTAAATTAACAATGCTTGATATATATATCTAACCGTTGAAATTAGATAACAAACCAAGTCCCACTCATTTCGATCAACTAAAAACTCTTGTATGCTATAAGATTTATTTAATAATACGCTTATAATTTTAGATTTAAACTAAGTGACATCTAAAATATATTGTTAGACTTTATTATATACGTATAATGAGACCCACAAACATTAGTCTATATAAATGTAAACAAAAATTAATTTTCCAAATGATTAGTCACATTATATAATCTTATTTAAGACTGCAAATGGTTATAAATAAAAACCTATAAAATATTACAACAAAAATTTATAATTTTATATAATTAAAATTGTAATACATTTTTGAAATTGACAACATTAATTGAACAGATTAAAAAAAAATCTTAATGACTTAATTTTTGGCTTTAGTATATTATTATATCTGTGGTATCTATGCTCTGTATTAAATAGAATAACCATCATGTCATGCCCATGTTAAATTTTATGAAGTGGAATATGAAGCGACAAACCAAACATGTGTATCTTAAAACAGGGATACCATAGTAAAATAAAACATCTGGCTTGTTTTTTTATAAAAGTAAACCCAATAAATATTTCTTCTCTTTTAACAGATAAAAATTAATTTTATGGTTACTAATTTAAAAAGTTTCATGGATAAAATATTAGTTTGATTAGAATTAAATAAAACATAAATTACAAATCTGTGAAAGTGTTTGCATTTAGTTTGTTTTACCACACATTAAATTATTTATGTTCAGGTAAAGTAAAATGAAATTGTCATAAAATCCCATTTCTCTGTTTTGCTTTCAAAAATTAAGTTAGACCACTAAAACATACATATCCTGCAATTTGTAACATTCTGTGAGATGATACGGCTGTGACAACACATCAGTTTGTGGAACATATATTGATAGCATGCGGAGAACAGATCCAAGCTCCCGACTGCTGGTGAATAAAATCTTTGTACACCTTACCTTGTCTGGTTCTGATTAGGGAACCTTGGGTCGAAAGGAACGGTTTTGATGTCCGCGGGCGATTTGATCATGTCTGGCATTTTACTGTAACGAAAGAACATTGAAATTCATTTCTATTGCTCTTTATTATTCAGCTGTTTCACAGTGTCAAACTTAATTTATAGATATTATGATTAACACAAAATACAAAACAAAATTGCTATTGGCCGAATATAAATGAGTTGTATTTGAAATTAAAAAACAGTAATAGCTTCAATCATTTGACAAGTGGCCTTGTCTTGCGTTCTTCCTCACAAGATGTCTCTCTGTACTTTTTCACCTCTTGCATGTAAAGTGACCATGCATCTTTTGGAGTATTGTCTACAGTTTGTTCATCAATTGCTTTTGCCTTTTTCACTAAACCAGTTTTAAGGACCCTGCCTCCACGTCTCTTTCCAATGAATGGCAGTGCAGGTTTTTTAATTAGTTTCTGCTCTGATAGTTCACTTTTCTTTGTCTCTTCCTGCATTTTCTTAAACATCTCTAAAAAGCTGCCATCATTTTTAATTGGAATAGGCATTGGTTTGGATTTTGATGTTGAAGCAGAATGTTGTATAACTTGATCAGGTGGATGGAGTAATTCAGCAAAATTGGGGCCTTCCACTTCAGGTGGGTCTCCATACTCAATGTCATCTACAGTGGTAGACTCTATTGCACCTGGAGGAGGCTTAACTTCTTTTACTGGAGACTTGGCTCTTTCTCTTTCCTCCTGTCTAGTTCTGTGCATCTTCCAAAAACGTTTCCTATCTTCAACAGTGAACTGGCCACGACGCTCATCATCGCTTGGAGATCCGCTGCGAATGCGTGAAGCAGAACTACGGGATCTGGAGCGTGATTTTGAAGACTGTAACCTCCTTCCTTTTCCTCTTGACGAGGATCTTTTACGAGATTTAGACCTACTTCTGCTTTTCGAGCGTTGCTTCGTCCTGCTCTTAGATCGCGACTTACGTTTTGTCGATATTTTAGATCTTTTTCTGTTTTTAGACTTGGATCTAGAACGTCTGGAAGATCCTGATGAATGGCTAGAGTCAGATCTTGATCTGGAATGGTTAGACTTTGAGCTTGGTGAATATTTACGCTTTGACAACTTAGGTGTCAAAGAGCCTGAACGAGAATTCGAGCTGGAAGATGACCTACCCCTGGCATAACATTTTGGGGGTGTAACAGATCTGTCTCTTGGTTTTCGCAATGGCGTTTCTGATCTTTTATCTTTAGATTTGTATTTTCTTGGAGGAGTAAGTGACCTCTCAGATCTTTTATTTGATTTAGGTGAGATTGGAGACCTTTCAGTTTTTTTATGGGATCTAGGTGGAGTTAGTGATAACTCTTTTCGGTGTTTAGATGAAGACTGCTTTCTCTGCCTTTTTTCCTTACTAGAATAAGATTTTTCTTTGCCCCTTGCTTTTGCTCGTTCAACACTAGGTGAATGGCTGCTGGAGTTCCTCTTGCTGCCAGGAGTACTGGAACGATGACGAGAACGTGATTTATTTATTTTTAATGGAGGAGTTAAGGAATGATCACTTCTTCTACCAGACTTTTTCTTATATAACTTTTCGGAATCTGTTGATTCGGAAGACGAGGTTCTCTTAGAATTTCTCTTAGGTGGAGACCGAGAGTATGACCTAGATCTAGAACTAGAGCGATCGCTAGAATACTTTGTATGCTTAGACTTAGATATGCTCCGAGATCGACGTCGTCTGCTGCTCTCCTCGTAACTACTATCTCTTTTCCTGGAGTATGATCTGTCTTTCCTCTCATAAGGAGATGGACTTCTAGAACTGCATCTGTAAGACTTTTGGCGACGTTCTTCCCCTGCGTCCTCTTGCGGAGAGCGGGTGCGCTCGGGAGCTCCGGCGTAGTCATAGGTGTTTTGCAGAGGAGTATACACGTTTCCCGAGTCTTGGTATTTATAGTAGTCATCTGATCGAGGATAGTAACCAGAATCGTAATTATAACCGTAACCAGAGGTGCCGTAGTGTTGGTAGTCGTAGTGCGGCTGGCCGTAGGAGCTGTAGCTGACACCGGTCCAGGGGTCCGTGGTGGGCATGGGCGTGGCGAGCGGCGGAGCGCGCTGCGTGGCGTACTCCGCCTCGGCACCGGGTGGCCCGCCGTCCCATGCACCGGAAGCGCCGTAGGAGGACATATCTTTACCAGCGTCTTCGCATAACCTGCGGCAGTTTGTAGGTAGGCACACACCTACAAACAGAACAACTTTTCGGTGTAGACAACAACTCTATGCTCCCTTGCTTGAGAAACGCCATCGCACAACGTTATCGTTGAATCGTAGTTAATTTATTTTGTGACGAGAAACAACAAATTACGTAATCCGCACCCAAAAATGCGCTACTTGACATCGTTTAAGCAAGCGTTGCCTATTAGTCTAATATAATACTTAAAACGATAATACCTCTCTACGTATGCTCACCTTTATTGTAGTTAAATTATATTTTTCTCAACAAATTTCAATAGAAAATGGCAGCGAACACATTCGCTTCGCACTTTTCATAGACAATAAGAATTGCTGCATTAAAGCAAAGATACAAACTAATGTTGCCATATAACTGGCACGAATGAAACTATGTAAGGCAAAAAAGTTTTGTTATGTATTACCCTTTCAATGATATACCTATAAATGTTTATTATTATCATATGTATATATTATATTTGTGTATATTTATGCATATAGGTATAGGTGTTATTAATAAATATTATTATATGAGTAAACAATTATCTCCCAAATTATCAAACCAAAGCTATAATAAAATCTATGTATATATGATCTTTGAATTTACTTTTTAATAAGTACTTATTATAAACAAAATGATAACACAAATATTTCTTGATAGCGTGCACTCGAATCATTATCCAACGACAAATGCTGCTTGACATAAAGTCTACTCTCCCGGCTCGCGGGTTTTTGTTTTTACTGGCTATTGTGTTAATTTTTTATTTTTGCAATAATATTTCGGTCATAATTCAAGTATATCTGAACGTTCTGTTTAAATTGCTTCATGAGTAAATCAAAAGTTTCAGCAGAATGGAAAAAACGTGTGAAATCAGAATATATGAGGCTTCGTCAAATGAAGGTAAAACTTCGCAAATGATTTTTTTGTTTTCATCGAATACATTAAATTCTTTCTCTGTTAAAAAGAGTAATAAATCTTGTGTTTTTATTATTTTAGAGATTCAAACGCGCAGACGAGGTAAAAGTGGCATGGGCTCGAAACCTGCGCATAATGTCGGACGCAATAGAGGCCCGCGAAACAGAAAGCGTTGAGCGAGGAAGGAAACCGTTCTGGCCCCCTCCGGCAGCTACTCCTAGCCATGAAAGTCTGATGAAGCGAGCCGAAGTGACCTATACAGATGGTGAGTAAAATGTTGAACAAAAGCATTGAATGTTAAGTGACTACATAAAATGAATACAGGACCGATTGTGGTCATAAAGCATTCAATTAAAAAGAAATCTTGGTTATATTCTAAGAATTCACTTTTGTTCACGTTATAATTTCATGTGTCATTCACATCACCTTTTAAATTACTATGTAACTACATTGTAATTACAGTACATGTATTTTCTATTTCTGTATGCCTTTTCAAAACATTTATTTTGTGGCTTGAAATAAAATTAAAATTTTGGAAAACACGTCAAACTGTCAAGATGCTTGGCCACCTCTGCTATAGGCTACCTGGTGCCTAGTAATGAGACGGTAATTTTTATTTTGTACATTACTTCCCACCTTCATAATATGTTATAATCTAATTAACCTATAAAGCAATCAAGAAATGCCTAACCCTTGGACACCTTGGAGATGAGATGCTATATGTCTTAATTATAGCTTCAGTTATTTCACTATGCAATCTACATTGGGTAACATTGTAGATTTAAAAATTATTGAAGCTGTAAATGCCAAACTGAGCTCTAAACCTCCGCCAACAGAATATGTTGCCTTTATCTTATCATAATGGGCATTAATTCATATAAAAAGCTAGAAAACAGACAATGCATTATTTTTTTTCAAGTTCTAATATAAATTTTATTTTTTTCAGCATCCGGAGTAGTCACAACACAACAAGTTCCAATTCGTATAATAAACTCGGTCAACCCTATTCCAACAATGTACACATGGGCCCCTACACAGAAAAATTTCATGGTGGAAGATGAAACGGTGTTACACAACATTCCCTACATGGGAGACGAGGTCTTGGACCAGGATGGGACATTTATTGAGGAACTGATCAAGAATTATGATGGAAAAGTTCATGGTATGTTCTAAAATGGGCTTTAGCCAATTTGGTAGGATAATATATAATTGTGTTAGGGGGAGAGGGAGAGGTGCCTGGTTGGAGAGGGTGAACGCTGTGAACACTACCTGGTTTTCAATATGATGATGCTAGCACAGAGAATCGAAGGAATGATAAAATTTTTGAAATGAAACTTTTCAGTAACTTGGTTTAATGAGTATATACATCCTTATACGTGGTTATTGTTTATTGGTGAAAAGCTTTAAAGCAGAGTTTCCCAAACTTTTTTGTGTCGTAGACCCCTTGCCATGTTTTTCCATGTTGGGTAGACCCCCTACTTACCTGATATTGATTTCCTGTAAATTTCTAATTGTAGTGTTAAAAACTTAAAGTAAAAACACATGTTAATTAATATACTTATTAATTGAATTTAAATTAAAACTACTTAAAATAAAATTTTGTATCTGTTATGTAAAATATAAGTAACATTAAATAAACATAAAATAAACTATAAATAAAATAACATAAGCAATAAGTCAATCTTTTTAGTGAGAAGGATGAACTCGATGCTTTAATAATAAATTATCAACATTTGGCATCAATTTTGTAAGGGTTAATCTTAAATCTTCTCGGCTAATGATGTCCAGTCTGTGGACCCCCATTTTCATTTCATGGGCCCCCAAATTTTTTTTCGCTGATGTAGACCCCTTGAAGGTTGTCATAGACTCCTAGGGGTCGATACAAACCACTTTGGGAATCACTGCTTTAAAGGGATAAATTTGCAACTTGTTTGCTGTTAATTATTGCATCATCATTGTTTCTGCCCATAGACAACCACTGCAAGGCATAGCCATCCCTCAAAGATATCTATGGTGTGATACCATAATCTCTGTGTGAATTATATATAAGGCTGTGTAAGGAATCAAACCCGCAACCTATGATCTCAAGTTCAGTGCCCACTGATGGGCTACCACTGCTGGAATTATTGTATAGTACATGTTATTAAAAATCAACAGTAACAGAAATAATAAATAATGTAATGATAAAATAGTAGAAAAAGCATTTTTATAATTCAGATTACTTATGTATTTAAAATGAATTTTTGTTTGTTATCTGTCTCTGCGGACTATGTATTGCCAGAAGTTTTTTGCCTTATGCATTCAAATAGAAAATATTGATTAATATAATATATCTCAGAATTATCACTTTATATAGAGTGATTTCAAAAATTTTTAAAGATTTAAAGCTTTTTCTTATATTTTCACATACACCTTTAATGCTTTTATCCATAACCTATCAGCCTGTATATCAGAGTTCCTCAAACTTTTTTGTGTCGTAGACCCCTTGCCATGTTTTTCCATGTTGGGTAGACTGTACTTACCTGATATTGATTTCCTGTAAATTTCTAACTGTAGTGAAGTTAAGTGTTAAAAACTTAAAGTAATAAAAAATAACACATGTTATTTAATAACTCTACAATTTACACAATTTTATTAACATACACAATAATTTTTTTACTTTATAGGTACTTCTATAAATAATGTAAATGTTTTGATATTATAAGATAGTATGATGTAAGTAAATAGGTACTATCAGTGTATGTGTTGAGATCCACAATCATGGACCCCCATTTTGATTTCATGGACCCCCAAATTTTTTTCGCTGACGTAGACCCCTTGCAGGTTGTCATAGACTCCTAGGGGTCGATATAGACCACTTTGGGAATCACTGCTGTATATAATCATCAATAATGTTTTAATTAACGTAATGATCAAATAATAAAATTGTTTACTTAATAATTGTTCTTTCAGGTGATAAGGAAGGTGGGTTTATAGATGACCAGCTTTTTGTGGACCTGGTTCATGCATTGATGACATATCAGACCAAGGATGAGGTGGCGGAAGAGAGAAAAGAGAGGGAGTTGCGGAATTCAAAAGAAGACAAAGATGTGAGTGTAAATGTACATATGTATTAAGTTTCCAAAGTACATGTTTATTATTTTACTTGTAATCTGTAGCTTTTTAAACAATGAAGTTTAATTCCAAGATATTTACTCTCAGCATTTAACAATATATGAAATGATGTCTATTAATATATCTTTTTATTTTGAAAACAATATAGAAAAGTATTTTTCAACCTTTTATGAGACATGCCTATGTAACGAATATATTTTTCTTATATTAAAGGGAAAGGGTTAAAATCGTTTTGAGTCCGCTTTTGAATTGCTATCTTTAATTAAATTGTCCCTATGCGAGGCTGGACCCTATATTGGAAAATATAGATAGTAAATATATATAGATAGTAAAAAAAATTGATGAAAAGAAATTAAGAAAAGAAAAGCAACAAATCAAAAGAGCCACTGTAATGAAAAAAATATGAAGACACAAAAATTTCACCAACTTATTAATATATGTATAAATAGTAGTTACATACATGGTAACACAAGTTTTAACTCTAATTTGAATTAATTGTTTTTTATGTTGTGTATGTAGAAGTGTGCTGATGCCTGTAACAAAGTCTATAGTTGTCAATAACATTAGATTATGTCCTTTTAAATAAATAAAATTTTTGAACAAATCTATTAGTTCATTTTTGAGTATAAAGTAAAAGAAGTAAAAGGAGTTAGAGAAGACATGTGTACATTTTAAAGTATTCATTAAAAATCATAAATGAATCTAGCCAATTATTATTTTAAGTGTAAATAAAATTAATTTGTCCAACATTTCTTTTTCTTCCAGAAAGATACTAGCAAGGATGCAGAGGATAAAGACAAAGAAAAAGAAGAGGGCAAAGAAGGGGAGAAAAAGGGAGTGGATAAACAATTTCCAATCTTTATCATATTCCAAGCTATCAGCTCTCAATTCCCCGACAAGGGTACTGCCCAGGAACTTAGAGAGAAGTAGGTGTTTTTCTAATTACTTTTGTTAATTTCCCTGCGAAAGAACATCTAATATATGTGCCAAGTGTAAATTGTTTTTTTTGGCTTGTGATATGCCAGTTTTTGTTGCAAATTATTTTTTAGTCGTTGTGCACTGGTTATCGTCATTATTTCAAGCTGGCCCTAGGAAGAATCCCCATCATTTGTTGAAAGAAGAATATATATATGGCCAGTGTTATATTTTATCCTTGTTCAGGTATGTTGAGCTGACGTCGCTGCGCGACCCGGATGCGCTGCCCCCGGAGTGTACGCCCAACATCGACGGCCCCCTGGCAGAGTCGGTTCCTCGCGAGCAGACCATGCACTCGTTCCACACTCTGTTCTGTCGGCGCTGCTTCAAGTACGACTGCTTCCTCCACCGTGAGTACATAGCATCTGCCATACAGTCCGCCATGCGACATGACATACGTCTAAAATATCTAACAATATTAATACTTTTAACAAAAGAGAGTAGTAAACCTATAGATCATATGTCTATTCCAGTGGTCAGCAAACTTGCATTCCAAATATATAGGGATGTATAAATAATACAGATTGAAGTTTATTTGTCAGCAAATTTTTTTAATATATCATACATATTAACAGCCCATAGGCCCCTAAATTCTTGCTGTACAAAGTCTAAAAATAACATGATAAGAAATAAAATAAAAAAGGCATTTAATAGTGTAGTTATTTATATTTTCAAATGGCTCTTTCTTGCTGTAATAATAGCAATGTAGTTATTGATTATTTCTAAAGGCATTAATATTTGGAGAGGGTGGATCATGCATCAATTGATAGTAAATGACCAACATATTCAATCCTTTAAAGTTTTCACATCGATTTACAATCATCCTGTATAGCCTACTGAGAGTTAATTATTAGGTAATAACCCGGTATGTTTAGTATATTTTTTCATTACACTTATTTCAGATGTAATACTTGCTCATTAGACATGGGCCTTGGTCATAGATTTCTCTACTAGCGTTTGCTATAGAAACATTTTTATGGACATAGTATTAAAATCATACAAAAATACAGTTTTGCTAAATATGTTTCCCGAAGATGTTATTTATTAAAATATCAATTATCATTGTCGGGTTGGTTAAGCTTATTTCTGGAAGTAATCAGTAAAAAATATCATCTTAATTGTATGGGCACACTTTGTGGTCATGTATTGTATTGAAAGATGTGATGCAGTTTCTATGAAATTTAACTCTCCCGGTATTATTATAAATAAACAACAAGTAGTATAAATAATCTAAAGCAATTATTATTAATTTGTCCACAAAAAAATTAAGAATTGAAAGTTGACTATTGATTTTTTTTACTCAAAAAAATCGCTTTCAAAAATGCTCTCTTGTGGCTCTAAAATCAAATCAAATCACTCTTTATACAAATAGGCTGATACATACATCATAAAATGTTAGTGTTGCCAGTGCTTTAGTAAGCTACCACTACTAGCTCGAAGGGCATATCTGTTAAGAAAAGACAGTGAGAAACTCAACAGTTGCTCTTTACAAATACACCTATCCCCCGATTTACACGATTTATATGTTCGTGAGAAAAACGTAAAACGTAAAAATTAATAAAAACTTTCAAGTCAAAACTGTGTATATCGAAAAGCTTGCAGAAAATGCATTATTTTGAATAAAAATTTGTATATTTTCTTATTCTAATGTTTATTAAATATAAAGTTATGCAAATTATTAATAAATTAATAATGTGTGGCCTGTCAATAATTTTTAAAATAATTTATTGTTCCGTTGATTAAAAATGTTGCTCACCCCTGCCCTAGAGTAATATGCCATAGGACAACACGAATATAATATTACATGAAACAGTTTGTGGGTCACTGGACTATTTATTATTAGAAATAATTATTTATATTTATATATTGAATTACTTTTATGTATATATTTATTACTGGTAATAAGTTATAGATTCATAAATGGTTTACACAATGGACAAATTATTTATATGATTACCTATCTGTACAAGTCAATGTATGTATATTTCGGAATTTCAGAAATAGGAAAAACATTAATTTAAATTTTATACATTTTTGTAATTGATTGATACAATATATAATTGTAATATTATATTATTCTGACAAAAGCAAATCCAAAAATCATAGAAAATTGGTTGAACCATTCTAGGACTTTTATGGTTTTATATATGTTATAGATTATGTGAATAATGATATTGATGTGTTGATGTTATACATGGGGCTTACGAGTGTGTTATTCTGTTTGGCTGACAGGAAGTCAGGCCTCAGGTAAGCCCTGTCACCTCCAACTGTATTAAACCATCAGCCTTCGTTGATTTTTGCTATTTATGCAGCCGCTGAAACCCGATTGGTTGACCCCATATATTAAAAAAAAAAAACAATTCTTTTCTCCATGCATTGCCATTGATGCGAATGAGAAATGGTTGAGATGCACCCACAAAATATTCGGTGTTGCCATTTACTTTGCTGAGTTTATTTCTTTGTGCATTTCCTGATTTTATTGTCTATCCATTACATCGTTTATTGTTATAATTAATTTATTATTAGATCATTGTATGTAGTTATGTTTATAGATTTCAACATTATATGTCTAAGATTTATGGTGATATTTAAAAAAAATATGTAAACTAATTCGCTAAGAGGAATGTTCCATTCATTACTGGTAACTAATGAAGAGAACATTTGTATGAATGTGGAACATGCATGTAGTAAATATGTAAAAAAAACATTTTATGTGGTATTTTAACGGTAAATTATTAATGTTGCCATGATTTTACTTTATATATATGTTTGACAAAAGTCACCTTACAAAATGTAATTTTTTTATGAAAAATTATAACAAGACACTGATAAGCAGATGACAGATATGCGTCACTACTTTTTGCGTGTTCCGCTAAATCTCTGTCTCCCCTTACGAGTGTTGCCAGTGCGTCGTTATATATAACTACCGACGTTTAAAAATATTCATCTACCCTCAGGAATTATATTTTTGCAATGCTATATAATCTACCTATAGATGCCCCCCCCCCTCCCGCTGTAAGGCATCAGCCACACCCAAAGATCATTTCAACAGCCTACCTACCTCATGCTGTCTGTTCATCTAGCTTGGGCTACCCACGCCGTATCTACTGGCTCGTGTTTGCCACTATAGAATCTGCCTCTAACGGTGATGATGAGCTCCACCTACTGCCATTTCAGACGAGTAATACTTTTTGCTATATTGGGATGAATTTCATCACGTACTCAGTTAATTAAAAAGTTTCCATATAGCATATTGCACAAACTATTTATATATAAATAACGGATTCCAAATTTAATTTTTTTTTTATTTGTAAGTTTCGATATATGCCGGAATGAAAGTGTCTGAGTGTGTGTGAGTGTTCGTATGTACAGTAATGGTTAAAATAGGTTTACAAGCGTGCCACCCCGGGCCGAACTTGACGAAGCGGAAGGGACCTGATCTGAAGCCGTTCTCTGAACCGTGCGGGCCCAACTGCTACATGCTCTTGGTGAGTTTCACGTTTTTTTGTTATTTTACACTTGAAAACATATAAATTGTTCCACAATACTAAACCAAAAAAGTATAATGGGCAGTATTATCACACGAGGCAATTTATAGTCAACTGTGGTATGGAAATAGAAGAAATATAGATATACACCAATACCTCACTTTGCGTCGTGGTTACGTTCCAAAAAAACACGACGCAAATTGAAATGACGCAAAGTGAATTAAGATTTTCTAAAGCAAACCATGTAAAGATCGAAGATAGGTTCCAGGGTTACGAAAATACTAGTTTTTAAAAAGAAAATTGAACAAAGTAAACATTTATAAAACAAGCATTATTTAACTGTGCGAATAAATAAATTGGGAAAATATATACCTTTTTTGTAACCAAAAACAACATGTAAAAATTTATATAAATTTATTATTCTCTTTTTAAAAAAGCACAACACACTACATTACAAAACAGTACGTAATTGAAACTGAACTCTAAAATTAGCAAAACAAAGTGAAAATAAAACAGTATTCAAATTGCGTTGTTTTTAGTTAGAAAGAGAATCCCCGAGTTTTGATAGCATAGCGCGATTAGAAACAAAAGTGTTGCCATCTTTTGGAAAAAAAAGAAAATTTCAAAAAAAAAATAAAGATTCGAATCCAAAACAACGCAACCTCGAAAATCTAATGACGCACAGTGAAAATTTGTATTAATTAAACAGCGACGCAACTTCGAAAAAAACGCAAAACGAAACGACGCAAAGCGAGGTATTGGTGTATACAATCGTATATATATATTTATATAGAGTATAATACATAATACTATTCAGATATGAAAAAAAATCTTTACCAGATTTTGTGTTATGCCTTTTGTACGCAGGAACGAGAAATGTATATGTATGTATCCCAAAATAATCCCGCAAGACATAGGTGACCATTGGCCCGTAGATGCGGCGTGGTAAAATTTCCTGATGATTTAGTCAAGATTAGCAGTCGAAGAAAAGATAATTTTGTTGTGCTTGTGGCTAAATGTGAATAACTGTTCAAAATCATCAACATTTCAGCTGTTATACGTCCACTGATGGACTAGGTCTTACCAATAGATTTACAGTAGCTCTATCGTCGACGATCACCTTGGTGGTCATCAGACCAGGTAGACTTCCTGCGCTGCGTTTACCGCTTTGTGATTGCCGCTCCAGATCCTGAGGGCCCCATCTGTTTCCGATAAGAAATAATCTGTGTAGAAGCCATATCGACATCTTCAGCGGCGCATCGAACAGACGAATCTCGCACCAGATTTCTCTGTATATACGTCGAGAGAAAGAGACAACACTACAATATTTCTCGGCTTGTCGGCTGATGATTTTTATTGGTTGAATATTGTTTTCATAGTTTTAACCCTTAATAGCTTGATTTACGAAAGTGATTTTTTATTAATACATCTCTGTTTGCTTGAGGGTCTAGATGAAGGGAAAAATAGATTTTTTTTTAATTTCGTTGGAGAGAATATTATACAACAGTGAAATTCGTACAGCCAACCTATATTAAAAAAAGTAATAGTAATGTGAACATTCGGTTTAAAAGATTGGTATCAAAAATGAAACTCTGGGTTACTAAGGGTTAAGAATTGTTATAAATATATGCTAAGTTTGATCAATATACATTTTATTACACTTTACATTCACACGATCAGGTAAGCTTCGTTTCACCACTGTCGGAGTGTCGTATGAAGGTTCTGAAACACTATGAGAAGCCTTCCACACCGTGAAGTTTTTTCCCACGAAGCTGTGAAAGCCTTATGGCTAACAGCATTAATTTCTTTTGAAACAATACAATCAATGTACACACTTTTACTTTAGATTTCGTGTTGTCATGTCAACACATACCGGTCGTAGAAAGAATCCTATATATATGTTTTAAATAGGAAGTCTCTCTAAGATGTAAACCGATCGACAGGAGGGCATGAGGGAGAAGTTGGCCCGGGAGAAGGCAGCCGGCGAGGAGGACAAAGGCAAGACGCACGCCATGGACTCACCCAACGACGCCTCCTCGGAGGACAGTAACGATAGCAACCGCTTCCAAAAAGGTACGTAATGCATATTAAAATTTACAACTTTTTATAAGTGTTAAACGACTCTTTTTAATTTTTAAAGTGCGGGTCGTATACGCCCCACGCGGCCTTAATGGAAAATCTTCAAAAATCGCCGCGGCACTAAACTTGTTAATTATGAACTCCCAAAAACTTTTGAATTTTTCCTTAACCTTCTAACTGCCAAGCTGTTTTGGCCTTGACTTCCCCAGGTGCCAAATGGAAATATCAAGTGTAGACTTTCCTTATGTGAAAATTTGGGATCTTTACATTCTATGAATGAATATAACATATTATGTATATCATTATGTACTGAGACCGCCGGCAACCTTCATGGCACTTAAAGGCAACAGAGCACTCGGTGTGCCATGAGGTCGCCGGCGGGTCACGTTTTTGTAACACAGAAAACACGATAGGTTTTCAAAGCCAGCTTTGAAATATGAATAAGTTGTGAATTCAATACAAAGAAAGGTTTCTATATACATATTCTAATGTAAATTTTATATAAAAAGTGAGGCCGCCCGCGGTCTCATTGGCACCCGTGGTAACCGATTCTAAAACATGCTGAAAATCGTATACCATCCCGTGATCCAGTTGCTAGGTGCCTAATGAAGCTAATAATTACCGGAGGGTCGGAAAAAAATTATATTCCTTAGATGTACAGATGAAAAATTGTGAGGTAGCCGGCGGCCCTCACGGCACCTATTGTTGGGTATCGTGAGGTAGCCGGCGGTCCTCATGTCACTTAAAAGGTTAAGTAACCGTAGTAAGTAACCGTAAGTAAAAATAAATACTTTAGAACATCATTGAGATTTTTGCTGATAAATCTATGATTACTATTACGTTCAACAAAGAATTTTAAGATACATATAATCAAATTTTAATATAGTTTTATGTCTAATTTTTAGTGATGTAAGGAAGCTCTGTATCATTACAGGCAGCAACAGCAACTCGAGCAACAGCAATTGGAGCGCCGCCGGAGGGAAACCGGGCGAGACCTTTGCGGAGCCCGCCTACAACGCGCTCGGTAACACGCGCACCCGTATAACACACGCAACGAACTACACACGCAACGAATAACACACGCACACTCGTATAACACACACGAATAACACACGCAATACGAATAACACATGCAACGAATAACACACGCAATACGAATTACACACGCACACGTATAACACACGCACATTAACAATATACGCACACTAATACGTTCTTAGTAGTAGTAAGTGGACGCATGCGACAAGCATATTCACATGTAGGTGCATATATGAACATATGCGAAGACATTTGTACATAAATGTACAAATAAACCCACACATACTCGTTTTTAGACACACATACAGAAAAACATAGATGAAGCGAAATAAATGATATCAAAGAATATGGTGAAGAAAGAGAGAAAGCGTGCAAAAAAATATATATATATGTACGTGTGACGCCAGGTCTGTCGGTGGGCGACACGGACTCGGAGTGGACGGGCTCGGACCAGTCGCTGTTTAGGGCGCTTCATAAGGTCTTTCCATCCAACTACTGCGCCATCGCCCAGGTCATGCTCTCCAAGACGTGCCAACAGGTAAAGATATTGCAGATATCTTTTTATTTTTACTAATTATAATAAAATATTCAAAAACCTTTGATTCAAATTAACATTCACTTTGAATTACTTAAAGATGTGAAGATGGGAAGTCGTGGTGATCATCGTGGTGATTGGGGGAAAGAGTCCATCGGCTAAAAAGAAGGAGAAAAGATCCTAGTCTAATCTTTATTCTTTATACAATATACAGGGTGATTGATTATAGCTGAAGAAGCTTTAAACGTTTGGATGTATAGCTTATTTGTAAGTAAAAAGGTTTTAAACTTCGTTCCAATTCATCGTTGTATTGATCACTCTAAAATATGTTACATCAATGTTTACCGAAGAGTCGGGTTTTACTGAAACTTGAAATCAAAGCGACCTTCATAATGAAATCCATAAACTAAAATTATTTTTAACGTTTTAAACTAGTCATGATTTATGAAGAGACAACCACCAAGAGATAAACGCTTGACGCACATGTGATGTTTGAGAACAGACGGTCTGACGTTTTTATATCTTCAGTCCTTGAAGAACAATCCTTATTGAGAACTCAAGTTATGTTTTATTATAAGTAGTAAATTCAACTAGTTATCTTTAACTTAATACAGTAAACCATGTGTCCTAGTTATTCATTTATAATTTTTTTTTAATTTTGGATCATTTGTTCTAATGACTTGTATGTCAGATGATGATTGCTAGTAGGGTAAATGTGATAAAAATATAAATCAAATTGAGCTATACCCCCTATACCTTACACATCATCTTATATAGCATAACATCTTTAAGCTAGGAAGGTCCGAAAGGCTTCCTATGGAGTACATAGATAAAACACACACGTGTGTGGTCACACTTTAGAACTGGATAGGCCACACGCTCCGAAGGGACCCTGATCATATACCGAAGCAAGCCCTAGAATGGAATCCTCAAGGAAAGCGAAGACGGCCGCCCAAAGCAAACCTGGTGGACGATCACTGCAGAAGTGAAGGCAGTTGGAATGACGTGGAGCGAAGTAAAGCACGAAGCTCAAGACCGTTATCTTGGGGACATAGGAGTAAATGAATGTGTTAGCTTTCAAGAATTTGTTTTCCAGGTGTACACCTACTGGATTAACACGGGACAAGAGGAATGCCGTGTGGAGGCCGAGCTCACGCCGCCCAGGAAGAAGAAGAAGAAGCACCGCTTGTGGTCCGTGCACTGCCGCAAGATACAGCTAAAGAAGGACTCCGCGAGTCACCACGTGTAAGTTAGGCTTCCCGTCCTAGAAACTGTCGTAATATTTATATATGACTCACATGCACTCACACAACATATACCCACATGCACTTGCATATATACGTAGATGTATATATGCAAGTGCATGTGAGTATATATTTATATGTATCTTGTAGTTGTTACTGTTGCACATCCTTTATGTGCTATAGAGTTTATTGAGTAACTTTCTTCTATAAAGGATTATGATACTTTTGCACATCCTCACATGATGCTATAAATTGCTCCCCAACGGGCTCCACGTTGGGAAACAATGATCTAAGTGGGTATTTTTTATCAACAATACATTGTAAAAATTATTAAAGGCAAAATGTCCTATTCCCAAAAATACGATAGGGTGTAGAAGAAGTCTAAACAACGCGAACCATTATAAAATATAAAAAGAAAATAATATAAGATAGAATAATTATAAAAAGAAAAAAAATGTTTTATTTTTGTTTCAGGTATAACTACACGCCGTGTGACCATCCTAACCAGCCATGCGACAGTATGTGCCCGTGCTTGCAGTCGCAGAACTTCTGCGAGAAGTTCTGTCAGTGCAGCAGCGACTGTGAGTTCAACCAACAGCCTGCGGGACGTTTTATTACCCACACCTGTTATTTATTAACGCTTACCTTTAATTTATACTGTTAAGAGTCATTGTAGGGCTCCAAATAAAATGCCAGTTATGCTTAAGTGTGTTTAGTCACAGGCGTATACTGATTATTCGCATAACCTTTCGTAACTTCACAAACACTAGAATCTATTTCGACAAACTGCAGAATCTAATTCCACAAACACTAGAATCTTATTAAACAAATAGTAGAATCTAAAACCACAAACACTAGAATCTAATTCAACAAACAGCAGAATATAATACCACAAGCACTAGAACCTAATTCAACAAACTCTAGAATTTATTTCAACAAACACTAGAATTTATTTCTACAAACCAGTGGCGTAGCTAGGGGGTGGCAAGAGGGGCGGTTGCCCTAGGGCACCACGGGCAAGGGGGGCACCCAAATTGAAAATATTTTTTTTGATGAACAAAAAAATGTTAAAAGAAAAATGAAAACCACGATTTTAGCTAACTAGCGATGTCAGAGTTCAGATCTCCAGTGGGGCCTTTTTTGCCAAAAATGACATATTCAACCGATTAGTGGGGCCCTAAGAACATTTACAAATTTAATATATGCCGAAACTGGTTCGGTTTGTTAGTCAGAGATTTTTATTAGATATATAATATTTTTTGGGAGTTGGTATCTTTTGTGGCCCCAAAATTAAAAATCAAGAATTTAATGAAATAGGCCAAGAATTTATTAAAATAGGAAACTGGCGGCATATTTTTATTGAAAACGAAACGGTTTGCAGCTATTTCAATAGACCTAAATCATTTGTTTTAACGCAAACAGTCTTGATGACTTTCCATAAACATTCGATATTTTGTGTATGAATTATTAAATCGTTAGGGTCAACAAAGTGTAGATTGTGGTGACTGTTTCGCGACGTAAACGTTTGAACTTAATTGGTTGTATCACCTCTAATAATAAGTCACTATTTGGATACCGAAATAACATGTACTTTAACAAAATATACACAATCTACAGTACGATGTCTATGTGTTACTTTCAGAGCACTATTCTCAGTGTATATGCAAATTGCCCAAATTATCCATATTTTCTCGTTTTGTATAATTCGTTTATGTTCATTTATTTTTTGCATGTAGGGGTTGGTCCACCTCCACAATCGTATCAAACAGCCCAAATTTATTGAAATAAGTATTAAAAAAACCATAATCGAATTTATTAAAAAATATATAGATTATACCAAGGCTTCTAAAACTGAATTTCGGACTCTCTTGCGTGTCTCCTGAAAATTTTAGGGGGTCGCGAGATTTCGATAATAAGAATTTCTTTTATTGAATAGGGTCGCGAAAAACTTATAAACCGAAAGGGTATCGCGAGTTAAATAATTTGAGAAGCCATGAATTATACCATAAATCGCAGACCTGCTTACATCTGTTTCATCCGAAATATACTTCATTTTCATGCCTAAACAATTTATATATAAAATGCGCATAGTGGCTGAAATCGCCATATGTTAATTTTCGAAATTGTGTTATAAAATAGAGAAGTCTTTTTCTACATGTTTTCTGTGAACACCTCATTCGTCCGTCAATAGCGTGGCGAATCTTCCCTTTTCAATATGCGTGGGTCAGCCGCATTCACAATATTTTACAGAAACATTTACTAGTCGGAGTTGGTCATCAGGTTCAAATGCATCCTGTTCGGTTTATGTTATTTTTAAAATTTCGGCTAATTTCTTTTTACAAGGTAATTTTTTCGTTTTATTTTTGGGACCCTCTCCCCAAAGCTACCAACGCCCGTTTTTTTAATCCTTTAAGTTAACTAAATATGTGTTTGGTAAAAGTTTTTCCTTCAAGATAGCACCTTATATTTTTTTGTAAATTTTGACCTTCAAGATAGCACCATATGGCGTTTTAAGAAAAAAAGGTTCATTTGAAGAGAACACATATAAAGTTTTAAAAAAACACCCTAAGAGAACACCATATGGTCTTATGTGCGTGAAAAGATAAGGCCATTGGTTTCTGAAATCTAAAATTTTTTAAACTCAGTAAAAAAATGGGGGGGGGGGGGCACCTGACCACAATTTTGCCAGGGGCCCCAAATATTCTAGCTACGCCACTGCTACAAACACTAGAATCTAATTACACAAACACTAGTATCTAATTTCTTAAACTCTAAAATATAATTACATAAACACTAAAATCTTGGACAGATGTTCTAATATGTGTTAAAGTAAAGCATTAAGTGTTGCAGTTATAGTGTTATTTTTAATTTATTAGCTATTTTACTAAAATTTTTCCAGTTTTTTCTGCGTGATAATGTACAATTGGCATAGCTTCACGAAAATTAAAAAGAAGAATGGCCGTTTTGCAAAAAATTTTTATATATTTTTCTGACATAGACATTATCGAAGTCTATAAATTAATGAATGATTTTAGAGATTGGCAAATGTTATAGCAGATGTGAAAAGGACGAAAGGATTGGCTGATTAAAAAAAAGTTTTTGAAATGGAAAAACAGTTTAACCATCACTCAAATTTATATGTAAATTGTATATTTTTTATTACATATTTTTTTCTCTGTACAATTTTATTATAAAAGAAATAACTTAATGTTTTTAATAATGGAAATATTCGAAAATAATCTGTAGTGTTTATAAAAGTTTGAATTTTTCTTATGTATATCTTATGGATGCGTTCTGCATGTTTTTGTGTGTGTATATATAAGTGACGCGTCGGTGTGTGTGTGCAGGCCAGAACCGGTTCCCGGGGTGCCGGTGCAAGGCGCAGTGCAACACGAAGCAGTGCCCGTGCTATCTGGGCGTGCGTGAGTGCGACCCCGACCTGTGCGTCGCGTGCGGGGCTGATGCGCCCGCAGCGCCCGCGACCGCGAGGCACCAGGCCTACTGCCGCAACGTCTCCGTGCAGAGGTATTGCCCCGCTGTTACACGATACCACCCCGCTGCTACACAACACTACCCTGCTGTTACACACCTCCGCCCCGCAAAGTCTGCTACACACCTTCTACACAGGTCTGCTCCCCTGCTTCACTCGCCACTGGTATCACCATCATATGACCAACGAATCGCATACTTCCATCCTCAAAACCTGGCTCTGCCATTTCTACCACCACACCCTTATCATTATTACATATTATCACTACTACCACACATCAATGCTTGTACCACTGAAACCATCACCACCACTACAAGCTCCACCATCACCAATGATACAACTATTATAGGAGCTATGATAGGAGGATACTTTTATGCTTCTTTACACACATCAATATACAAGCATATAACTGGTTGAATATACAGTACCTAAATATCGCACATCGACTTTGGAAAGAGACAATCGGCTAATTTCGGCTTCGTAGAGCATTATCTCTGTCCCACACTACCTATGTGACGTTTTGTCAGTCGTGCGACAGAGATAACGCTCTACGACTGTCTCTTGCCAAAGGTCGATGTGCAATATTTATCGCCGGGCATTGTGCATGTATTTGTAAGTTAGTGAATGACACATGAACTGGAATAGTTTAGCAGCTAAACTTCTATAGTTTATGTAATTTTGGGATATTGTTCACTTTTTCTGTTCAATTTTGTACGAAACTATTCGAATTACAATAAATACTAAGGGTGTATTTACATGGATTGATTTTTGAGTGGTGATAATGTTGTGATTTGCGTGCCAGGGGCCTCCACAAGCACCTGCTACTGGCGCCGTCGGACGTGGCGGGCTGGGGCATATTCCTGAAGGAGGCAGCTCACAAGAACGAGTTCATCTCGGAGTATTGCGGGGAGATCATCTCTCAGGACGAGGCCGATCGGCGCGGGAAGGTGTACGACAAGTACATGTGTTCATTCCTGTTCAATCTTAACAACGGTGAGTTGCAACAGAACACACCCAGTTAAACACACACATACATTTTTATCTTCAAAATAATAATAGAAACTGCCGGAAACAGTTGCTCTTTTCAAATGTAAGTTAACAATTTTGAATGCATACATTATGATATAAACCCTATAAAGGGGTGACCGAATCAAATTCTACACATTTCGATCAAATAAAAACTCTTGAATACACCTATCCCCCGATTTACACGGTAGATTCGTTCCTGAGAAAAACGTGTAAATCGAAAATTAAAAATTTTCAAGTCAAAACCGTGTAAATCGTAAAGCTTGCAGGAAATGCATAATTTTGTTATTATTATTTATGTTTAGTTATGATTTTTTTAAATATTTTTAGGTGTACACAGAAATAAAAAGAAAATGTATTGACGTTAAAATTTTTAATATATTACGGATACACTGTTTTTTTATTTGATTACAGTACATTAAACGGAAGAACAAAAAATAAAACCAAAGGTGTTTTATTATCCTTAGTCACTGTCAGAAATTACTCTTATTTATTTATTTTTCGGAATCGAAGGTTCGAATTCACTTTCATCACTCGAAGTTATTTGTGCCGATTCAATGTTTGTAGCAGAAACATTTACATTATGAGAGATGCTAATAAAATCGGTTATTAAAATAAAAAAAAAAACTTATTCGGAAAACCGTGTAAAAGTGAAAACGTGTAAAACAAGTACCTTGTAAATCGGGGGATAGGTGTACTATAAGATTTATTTAATAATATACTTTTAGTTTTAGATTTAAAACAGAGAAACAGAAGATCTAAGATATCTTGTGAAACTTTATTATTTATGCATACACTTAGATCTGTAAAGGATTTGTTAAAATAAAGCGAAGAAATCTTTTTGTTAGAATATATAAAAAAAACAGTGCGGGCTATTTTTTAACTTAAAAGCTGAAGTCTGTAGTGACAGTGGGCTGAAGACAACGCTCGTACAACATAGATGTTGGAACCATTTCCTTCCTTAAAGGATTCCATGAGAAATATTCTTAAAGAAATGTATTATGGTTGTTTCTCAAAACATATTTAACAGTATATTGTTTATACTTCCAAATTTATATAGTTAAAAAAATAGTGCCACAGATGATAAATACAAGAAATTTAAAATAAACACAAAACACTTAAATTTCGTCCTAAAAAGAGAACAAATCCTTTATAGATCTGAGTGTATGCACATATAAAGTTCAACGAGATATCTTAGACTATCTTTCTTCCTAGTTTTAAATCTAAATTTACGGATCTATAACTGAATTGACAAGACGCACATGAGATCTTTGAGGACAGACGGCCTGACGTTTGTCGACCTCCCACGTCCAGGGTGGCAGGACGTGGGAGGTTGACTTTTTTAAGGATTATTTAATAAACCCAAGGCGTATTGGACTATGTTGACCCTAGATACTCTTCTCTGAAAAAATTAAATTATCTATTCACAACACGAGGTGATGAAATCATGTATTTTCTCAGATTTCGTGGTGGACGCAACGCGAAAGGGCAACAAGATCCGTTTCGCGAACCACTCCATCAACCCCAATTGCTACGCGAAAGTGATGATGGTGAACGGCGATCACCGCATCGGGATCTTCGCCAAGCGAGCCATACAGCCCGGCGAGGAGTTGTTCTTCGATTACAGGTAAACCATCTCTATATTGACCTCGTTGAGTCTACCATCTCTTCGGATGAGATGTGTCATACTTGAGAAGAACAAGAGAAGGCACTCTGTGGTATTATCTTGCGGTTAATCATGTAAAATTACATATATAGCGTGAAGGTAAACACGTATTTTCTAAAGTGCAATATTGTACAAAGTTTTTTTTTAAATATTCTTTCTCTTACCTTGTTTTCGATGATTCTATACATACATCCTTCTACTTTCACCTTCCCTCTCTCATCCATCACAATTTTTCTCTTTATTCTTCTTCATATTTTCTATTATTCAGCATACAGCATTCACCCGCATTACTTTCATTCATCGCCTCCCATCCATTGCCACACTTCCTGTTCATGATTTTGTTATGCCTAATTGCGTCACCCTCCATCCTGCAACAAAACCGCAATAAAGTATAGCGGCTCTCCACTTCCAAAAGGGAAGCGATGTTCCTACCCATTTCCACTTTTGATTTCATTCTATGAAGTTATTCAAGGAGTGACAAACCAAAACATGTTATTTCCTTGATGTCTAACTTTTCACACACCAATATGGACTTATGAAGTTGAGAGAGTAAGTGTGTTGCTTCAGCCTATGGCTCCGTCATATCAAAAAGTTCATCCTAATATAAACACCTGAATTGTATGAACACTTGAAAATTAACACAGTGCGATAGAAAATTAAAACCGATATCAGAACACTCGGCCAATACCGGCTTAAATGTATACCTTCAACTAAGTGCCAAATTAACGCTATACTGGTAGCATTATACAGACGGAAAAAAAAATATTAAAAAATGGCCAAAAAGCGGCAAATACTTTGTCGTCACAATTAAAAAAATAAAAGTTCAAAAGAAGTACTGTAAATGCTATTTAATTATACTATTAAATTTTAAATTGTCGGTTGATATGACAATATGATTTATTCTAGTTTGGAACATCATGTCAAATTTCAACTTACAATAACAATAAGCATAATTTGAACCACACCAGCCTAACGGACGACGTAATTTTACCGTATACGAACGGTAGTCAAACGACATATTGTTATGGCCTATGTCCAACAGTGGACATCTTGAGACTGAAGTCGTTTTTGTATTTCGTACAGATTTGTACAGTGTAATTTTATTTTTTCAGATATGGCCCCACAGAGCAATTGAAGTTTGTTGGCATCGAGAGAGAAATGGAATTCTTATGAGATCAAACCAAACAGTGACCCGTCTCACTCTAACACGCGCTGTCGAGTGACCCGTCTCACTCCAACACGAGCTCGTGAAGTGACTTGTCTAATATTGCACGGTCGAATTAGGTCCATGGGTTGGGGCTAGCATGCTATTGTATTATAAGAAATACTCAAGGACTGTAATGGTTACTGAGAGATTTTGTTACGAAAACTTTGTTTTTCAAGAAAGTTTCTTATTTTATCTGTACTAGTACAGATGTCGATTCTTTTATCGACATTTTCTATCTAATTTTAAACAATGGCGTATCTAATTTGTTGATTGTATCACAAATTTTTATTTTAGGTCATCAAAGTATGCTGTTGTCCCTTTATTTAGTATTTCTTTGGTTAGTTCAGTGAGTGTGATATGGTAGTCTTTTGGATAACAAAGTTGTTGAAACAAAATCCTAAATAAGTGTAATAAAAGTTAAAAAATGTCTCATTGCATAATAAGATAATTAAAAACATTTTAATTTGACCCAGCCCGTAGACCTAGACTTGTCTGTGCCTATATAAACATGTGCTTGTGAGGTGCCGTCTCACTCTGATACATGATTGTGAAGTGAATTTGTGATATAAGTGCTCTTATTATATTCGTTAGTTTTAGGAAGTGTAATCATAGAATGTAAGTATATTTGATGTAAACATTTTGAAATTAACTAATGCAAGTCGTTATCTCAAAAATCGTATGTTCACAGGAGCTTAGGTAAATATATTTAGTGTTTCTGTTAAAGTATATAAATAAAAAAGCTAGAAAGTTGATGAAATTTCAAATATCGTCATTTTAAATAAGAAAAGGACCAATATTTACCCACTTCCGCACATGCAGTTGTAGTCGTGCAACAAAGTGCACCGCCCGTCAGCCCGCTGATAAATGTGCATGCGGCAAACACTCCAAATTACACAACTATCACCGCTAAATCACTCAACACGTGTTTCATCCCTCCATGGGGCATCTTCAGGAGTTATGTTACACCGATTAGTGCCAAACACAGTCAATGGTCATTTTAGCCAAAGCTTTACATGATGACGAATACAGCATCTTCCAGCTACCTTAACTATGTCATCAGGTTACCAAGTGGAAGGCCCACCCACACCAAGTCTACTGGCTCATGGTCACCGTTCAAGAATCTGGGCCCCAACAGTCATCAGTTGTATGAATGATGTCATTCCAAATCCATTTCATATGAGCAATTCTTCGAACTACGTCAGTGACCTTAGTTCTTCAATAGATCTCCTCAATTATAATTTAATAACTGGTTATACAAATATAATAAATATTTGTGCATATTACAAAAAAGGCACACAATATTCATGAAACTGAAAGATGTGGTCGCTTACATTGGGCCTTACAATAAGTATCAGGGTAACCCAGAATTATGTAAAATTATGCTCTGAATTTTGCTGTAAGATTGAATCAAAAGTGCCAGGATGCTAGTAGCACCGGGCCAGTCATAATAATGATCTTTAGCCAAGGTCTATGGCTTGCAGTAGGTGTCTGTTTGCTAATATGATGATGAACCAAACAGTGTGTTTGATGTTGTTTCCACCTTTAAAGAAACCATTACTCAGACAATTATTTTATTCTATGTAAATATAGTACTTCACTGCATGGTGAGAAATACTGTATTTACCATACAGATATATGTAAATATTTCTATTTTTTTCTTTTAAACATAAGAAGTACATGTTATCTCTTGCTTAGCTCGTGCATTTATGCAATACGTCGTCTGCTATAATTATAACTATATGTCTACGTTCAGAGTATGTTTTATTACATTTCTCTCTTGTTATCGTATCTGATAAATAACAGCGCGAGGTAATCGACTGCCAGCGCCATCTTTCGGCTTAGTCTGAAGTTAGTTTTTAATGACATCTTCGTCATCTACGTCGCGACGTATTAAACCCCCTGTAAACTGACTTTCTAGTTAACATTGTATTATTTGGATGATTTGTAACAATGGAATTTGTAATTTAAAATCTTTAATAAATTTTTAATCTTGCTAACTTTTTTTATTTACATCACATTACAATATGAACATTTTAAGCATAGATATGAAATTAGTCTGTCAGTGTTATCTAGATTTATATTCTTTAGTGGTAAGGAATCATTGCAAAGGAGTAGTTACAATAAATAAATGGTAAGTGCCTTTATACAGATTATAAAATCTTTTTAAATTGGCATCTGTCAAAATTTTTCTTTTTTTGAAGTAGGGTCAATCAGCATTAAGTGATATTACCAGTAAACTATGAAGAATTGTGTTATTATTAAACATGATTACAAGATATGTTGCCACAGTAACGGAAAAATTAATTAAGCATGATAAAAGTCCCTTTTTTAATTAACTACAACTAAAGCACATGGCTATGAATTTTTTTTCTTAATTTACTTACGTTTATAAAGAAATGCATAATAGTCATGTGTTTTGGACATTCTTTGATTTTTGAGAGACATCAATATTACTATTACTTTAATATTTAGGAGAAGTCTGTAATAGACAATGTCTACCTTGAAAGTCTTAATCAAATCACTGCAAACTCAATGTTCTATAAAAATTCCATAAACACATAACGACCACAAAAGTCTGTGACACCTGTGTAACGGCACATTTTGTATGTTCCAAAATCATCATAACTTTGTTTTTATATTTAAATTTTTTTTTGTCAAACTCAGAAACTATAGAATAAGGTGCATTTTAGGTATTAAAACTTTTTTCCTTAAAGATATGATTTGTACTAACTTTTAGAAGTTGTACAACTTTTTTATTCAAAAATAAATTTCAAAGATGCTAGTACTTTTTTAATTATGATATTGTATGAAACATTGTTCTATGTGAAGATGAATCAAGTTTTCCACAGGCGGCACAACCTGCATGCTCAATACATTAATACACAAAATAGGGTACAATATATCCAAGTAGGTGATATCTAAAGATAGTGTGTAGAAAACACGTGTTATTTGATAGTCCATCCAAAACAGACTGAACACAAAACACGAAAAAACTTGTGTGTGGTGAATGTGTTTAAAATTTTCAATTATTCCTTATATTTGTTCAAAATATACACTGTATAACATTGTTATTGAACATATAATTATTATATGTGTAATGTAATACTATTAGCACATATTTTGCTAAAATATCAAATTGAAATTTAATATGAAATTTCTGAATTAAATACAGAATTATTGGTAACAGGTAAAAAAGTAAACTGAGAATGTAAAGGTTATTTGCTGTCAATTAATGTATGGCACATACTGTTCAAAAATCAATGATTTTAGAGATAATGATAATTTTCAAAATTTAGATTACTATGTAAAAAAAAATATTATTATTTACAATCTGTCCCTGCAACTGCTGGTGATATCTATCACTGCTAGAAGTTATTGGTCTCTCACATTACAAAGGAAATAATTCATACTTCAGAATGATCACTATACAGGGTGTTTGGAAATAGATCTAACGCTTTTTGCTGACTTATAAAATATATCTTAAAAGCTGTTACACCAATCACTCTGTATAACATGTTTTACTAATTTTGCACCATTGGCCAAGAAAGGTTATCAAACCCAGAATTATATGAGATTTTTAAAAGAAATCCAATGTAAATAGTAACAATTTATTTATTGCATATCTCTCACACTTATGTAGAAACCCGAGTCCACATTACACTAAGCCTGTACAATACAAACTGTTGTATCACAATAATAGTTATAATTAATTGTTTAACATGAAAAATACATTTCGAAAATAAAACACTTCCAAATACTATTGTGATATATTATATATATGGTAACGTTTTGGCCCTGCTTATGACATATATCACTTTATTTACATTGAAATTTTTATGCAAAACCATTTAAATCACAACATTTCATCCTTATTATCCTGCATTCATTAACATAAATGATAACACCTATTAGACCAAAATTCGTTAGGAGCATGCAACAAAAACCCAAATTACATGGTGACCTTTAAATGAATGTCATAGACAAATTTGAGCTAATGGGTTGTGGTTAAATGAAGAAAATTATAATAATCTCATGTTATTTCAATATGGTCTAAGATAGATGTAGCAATACTTTTAAATACATGGATTGACCTCAAAATGTTACATTTTGGGAAAATCACTCCATTTTAAATTAATTGTGTGAAATTTAAAAAACATCTGGAGGGGTGAACATGGGAGATGAGTAGAAATCGTTTAAAAATTATATTGGCATAAATTAAAAAAAAAAACATATTTTTGTTATATGGAACACCTGTATATGGCCAGCTTTATGGCAAGCAATTAAAATATTATTGTGAACATTGTATTTGAAGAGCCCAGGGTTTTCAAATTGACTTATACAGAATCCAAACTATTTATGGATGATTCTTTAAGAATTTGTTTTGTAGTTATGTGGATAGCCCCTATAGTTCTAGGGTATACAAATATATAAAAATGCAATAAGTGCTGTTTCTGCATTAGTAATTATATAAATATAAAAAATATGTACACTGCATATAATCTACACTTGTATATGTAACAAAACATGGGCAAATAACTCCTATCTAAACAAGTCCATGGTAATTGCTGCGTATATCCAAGGTTAATCACATGAGCCATCTGACCAGCCGTCACGCCACCGTTCATGCACTTTGCTACAGTCAAACACCGGCTTTCCAAGTTTAATGTTCACTGTGTTATGCCTTTCACAAAGCCACTTTGCTAGTTCATTTCTTGACTTTGTCTTTGGTGGATTCGCCTTTATGCTGAAATTAATAAAACCAAGTTACATCTAATTGAAGTATGACAGAAAACTATAATTATCTTTTCTGAGAACAAAATTAAATGTCTTAAAAGTAGCTGCTAAAATGCAATGGCTTAGGGATTAGGCAGCTAATCCCTGAATAGTTCATCATTTTCATGTCAGCCAATAGATGCTGACTTTAAGGCAGACAGGCAGACTTACATAAAATTAAATGATAGATGAAACAAAAACAATACTAACTCTTCTAAGAAGTCAATGGCACATGGCTCACACGGGTAGAACTGGCCAAAAATTTTGAAGAACTTCTCCATGTCATTAGCCTGAGATTTTGTGGGTTTCTCTGGATAATATGACGCCATTGAATGCAGGAAGCCCCAGGTGGAAGTCCCCAAGTCATCTTTATCAAGTGGACAGTCATTCCTTTTAGGTTTTGGCTGAAAGAGACATTAAAAAAATTATTATTTGGAGGCTGGTGCAACCATATATAACCTTTAGTATAACTTTAGATGTCATAGAAACCATCTAGGACCACCTGTACCAAACCCTAGCCAAGAGGAAGTTAGTGTTATGGCAAAAAATGGAATGGCACAATGGACATACTCTAGTCCACAATAACATGAAGATTAGGATTGTAAAGTTAATTTGTCCTTTTAATCTCAATATTCACTACAGCGAAATTTTTTCTAACAGATAAAGATAGTTTATAATACGTACTACAAATCATCGCGGAAGCTACTAAGGAATATTCTAGTAAATACCTTATTACATAATGATGAGTTAAATATTTTATTCTGTTTATTTTTAAGGCGTTAATTCTTTTTATTTTAATTTAAGCGATAGAATTAATCAATTATATTTAAAGCCTTAAGATTTTTTTATTATTATAAAATATAGCGACTATACTTCGTCATAACCTTACCGGTTCTTTTTCAACTGTAGTACTTGTTGCATCCTTTTTCGGTTTCTGCTTCTTCGCCCACGTCTTGAAGTCACTGCACGCCCTGCAAGGCTTATCTTCTTCTTCATGAGATGGCATATTTATTTTCTACACTCATTTGTCGCCGTGCAAGAAATATTTAAATGGTGCAATATCAGAAACGTAGATATTATAACATTTTTATAGCAGTGCTAACTGATTAACTTTCAACATGGAATTTTTAATTTAGAATAAGTAAAATAAGAAAATGATGAGTAGAGGTTTTAAATAAATTTTAAATTTTCGTCCCGGTCCGTAACCAGCGAGTTGTCATTTGTCAACTGTCAAAATAAATTCCGTTCACGTGATCTTGATCTAGGGTGCTGCATCGAGAAAATTATTTTATTATATTTTTTTTTATATATAATACTTTTTTTCAAATGGCCCCCGCTAATGGGAGCCTCTCGCACTCCCTACCATATTTATGAGACAGGCCATTACAATCTAAATATAATGTAAACATCCTTAATTAAAAAAAATATATTTATTTACATTCACAATTGAACAATTTTTGCTTATTTACACAGGTTCCCGTTTATTTTCCTTTATTTATTCCACATTAGTGTTCATTTTCCTATTCCTTTAATTCTTACCCGACCTGTACTATTTTGACCTTTACTCCTATTACTTAGTTCCTCAATTATTGCTCTGCAACATTTGAGGAATGCAGGCCTGTCTTCGTCACTATTCATCAGTGAGGCGATGCTGTCCTCGATTACCTTCATTCCCGTAAGGATTTCGGAATTGCATCGGTGTCCTTGGTATGGGGGACAGTTACACAGCCACCCCCGGCTTACAGAAGCACGAGAGACCCTCTTTGAGCTTTATATATAATACTTATATAATTTTGTGTTAAATTCAAGTTCCATTTTAGTTAAAATTTTTAAATTAATATTTTAATATATATGTATTGCATATATATTACAATAAGTTTAAACTTTTTCTATTATCTCTGAATCTACGTAATATAAGAATAAACTTTAAAAGTGTATGAAGCTAGATTTTATTTAAACTTATTTATGCAAAACTGATGATTATTAGTTCAAAGTACAATAAAAATGTTTTTTTTTTTAATGAAATGCTATTGGTTTCTAACAATTATTTGTAGTTTCGTATATTATTACTCTTTCCGTAGTTAACCTTTATTACTATCATCATTTAAACGGGAAAGTTTGACAACGTCACATATCGTTCCGAAATAAAACAACATTTATAATCAATCATTTAATACTTATAATAACATCATCGCCGTTTTCATATATTGACTAGTTTACGTAAATATATTTGTTTTTATTTTTATCAGTAACGATAGCTGGGTCCACAGATAATCAATTCGATAAATTCATTCAACTAGACGGGGTGTTACATTCCGCCACGATTTCTGTAACAAAGAATTATATATGTGTATAAGTATTTCTATTTTTAGTCGTTTAGACAAGACTGCTATTAGGTTTTTTTTTTAAATATACAGGTTGATTGGTAAGGGGTGTAAAAGCATTTAAGGGATGTTCAAAACAATAGCTGTGGTAAGGTTAGAGGTGGTAATAAATTTACTATATACATGTTTTCAAGCGTGTACAATAAAAAATATTAAATTAAATTGTTTTATGGATTAAAGAGGTCAAGTAGTAGTTGATGATGTGGGATTTCTCTATAAGAATTAGAAATGAGGAGAACATCAGCAACTTCAAGTGACGGTGGGCTCACCACAACAGAAATTCACAAATAAATAAACTATTGTATGGTAGTATATACAACTAAAAATATATGTAAGCATATGTTATTTAAAATTCATATTATTGGTACTTATACAGGGTGGTTGGTAATAGCTGTAAAAGCTTTAATGGGGCATGTATAGCTCATTTGTTAGCAACAAAATTGGCAAGTTAGGGGCAGTAGATATGTCTACACGGTGCAGAGCAGACAACCGATCCAACTGTAGGTTTAGAACGAAAGACCCCCTATCAATGGGACCATTAAAAAACCGGTCCTTATGGAAATCTTTGGAGGTCCATATCCAGTGGATATCCTATGACTGAAAAGATGAGGAAGCGTTTATGTTATGGCGTTATGTACATTCCCTGTAATGCAAAAATTTGGAGGTGTGGACTAACTGTCAAGTATATTGTAGAGGGCGTGCGTGGTCTGCGAAGGCGGGAGCTGCAGGAAGCTGGTGCCGGCGTCGCAGGCGCGCGCCAGCAGGGGATCGATGGGCAGAGCGCCCAGTAGCGGCACCCCTAGTTCCGCGCACATGGCCGCCGCGCCTCCTGTCGTCGCCGGGAACAACTCGCTGCGGCTCTATTGCATAACATTTAAAAACAACTTGTAGGATGCTTGGTGTTCAAAAAAATCAGATGTAGGATTCTGCTGTTTAAGCTGCACAGATACTGGCACACAGTCTGAGAATAGCAATATGGAGTAGGGATGAAAGTGTGGTCGCACGAAACGTAGTTTTAAAAACTGGACATTGTTGGGCCGTCGTTAAAACAGATTAAAATACTTGTTAAACATTGTAAATATTAAATGTTAATGTAAAAACAAAGGCACGGACGCTAATTTCTTTGAAACATTGATCCTAATAATAAATAGAAAAGTGGACCAACTTGAACTATAGTCTACAATGTTTCTATAAGACGGTTTGTATTCAACTGGTTCTACCCTAGTCGAAAATTCTCAATTAAGATCTAGTACTAGTAAATCTTGGTATATGTGAATCGGGGTACCTTGCAGTTGGGGCAGACGAAGATGGCCATGTTCTCCACGACGCCGATCACGCGCACGCCCAGCTTGGAGCAGAACTGCAGCTCCTTGCGCACATCCAGCAGCGCCACCTCCTGGGGTGTGGTCACAACCACCGCACCGGACAGCCCCGCGCCGCATAAGTACTGCACCGCTGACAGGTGCTCATCTGAAGTACCTGCACACGCCATTGCAAGCTTTAAAATATTTATTTTCATAAAACTTATGCCGAGTTACTTTATGACAAATTATATTTTTATATACATCAATACCTCGCTTTGCGTCGTTTCGTTTTGCGTTTTTTTGAAGTTGCGTCGCTGCTTAATTAGTACTAATTTTCACTGTGCGTCGTAAATTTTCGAGGTTGCGTTGTTTTGGGCTCGAGTCTTACGCAATATGAATACAGTTTTATTTTCACTTTGTTTCGCTGTTTCAATTACGTAGTGTGTTGTAATGAAGTGTGTTGTGCTTTTTTCAAAAGAAAATAAATTTTTATTTAAATTTATACATTAATTAAATTTAAATAAATTTTTACGTGTTGTTTCTGGTTACAAAAAAAGGTAAATATTATTTCAATTTATTTATTGGCAGAGTTATATTATTATTGTTTTTTAAATGTTTACTTTGTTTAATTTTCTTTTTAAAAAGTAGTTTTTTCGTGATCCTGGAACCTATCTTCGATCTTTACATGGTTTGCTATAGAAAATCTGAATTCAGTTTGCGGCGTTTCAATTTGCGTCGTGTTTTTTTGAAACGTAACCACGACGCAAAGTGAGGTATTGGTGTATTGGTCCAATTAGACGTCTCGTTTCCCAGCTAGTTCTCAAATTCTTTCGCTTTATCATTTCTTATTTCGTCATTTTGTTTGTTTTTGTCATGAGGAAATCCGCAGAAAAACCGGAATCACCGACGTAGCTTGAATTGCTTGTGTGAAATGGCAGCAGGTAGAGAATGCCGTCAGGTCGTCTGCCCTTGTTATTGGACGTCCTTTGCAGCCTTTTCTGGTCTCCACTCCCCCAATGGCCGGTTGTTATTTATTAAATACACTATGAAAACAATTTCAAAAGAGTTCGAATTATTAAAAACCTAATTAGGTTGACCTCTTCCGGCATTTCTTCCATTTAACATCTTAGAAGAACCCAAAACAAATTCAGCACAATCCGGAAGTAATATGTAATATGTAACTGTTGTATGTTAGTAATATGTAACTGCCCGGAGCCAGGGGTTCCCGAGTCCTAGAGCTGGAGGTTCAGGCTTAGCGCTTCATGCCTCGGGAAGGGGAGGGTGGTCAAGCAGCGAGCATCGGTCATAAATAATCACCTGGCGGCGTGTCGATGAGCAGGTAGTCCAGCTCTCCCCACTCCACCTCGCTCAGGAACTGTTTGATCATACCTGTCATCAAAAGAAGCATATTAAATCTGAGATAAATGTAGTGTAAAAACAGAACAAAATTTAAACCTGTGGTATTCTGTTGTTGTCTGAGGCGACGAAAGTGAGGTGATGAATGGATTAGGAATAAATAAAAAGAATGAAAGAATTCGTGAACAATAAAAAAATGAATCAATGAAATGACATTGAGAAGGAGAAAAGATGAGAACGCAAATAATTAATTTAATTGTTTTAATTTTTAGTAATTTAATTCTGTGAAAAAAAAAACATTTGATATTAATAGTTCCTGTGCAAACAAGACAACAGAGACCACAAAAAATACAGGAGCATATTAAATCTGAGATATATGTAGTAAAAACATAACAAAATGTAAACCTGTAGTATTCTGTTGAAGGCGACGAAAATGAGGTGATGAATGGATTAGGAATAAATAAAAAGAATGAAAAAATTCGAAGAATAATAAATGAATGAATGAAATGACATTAAGAAGGAAAAAAGATGAGAACGCAGACAATTAATACTGTGCAAAAAAAACATTTGATATTAATAGTTCCTGTGCAACCAAGACAACAGAGACATAAAAAATACAGGAGCATATTGGTTAAGTGTCTTTTGCAACAGTATCTGGATTAGGGGTCGGCAAACTTGACCTCTAATAGATTGAGGAAAAAGTTCCGTCGCTTTCGAAAACTTTTGGAATCGTTTGACTTTTATTTATTTTGTCTTTTAGGTGATGATTTTTTAAATAAGAGGTGTTGTACAATCAGTAAATCTCTCACCGTTCTTCTTAGGGCCTCGCCATATGACCGCATCATCGGGACTTCCGAGCAGGAACCCGATCGACATAAGCGAAAGATTGTCCTCTACATACTGCAAACAATCGACATTAGCTATATGAATGAAATTATTTCGGGAATTCCCCGAGACAAAACTGGATTTTGGACTTGGCTTTCAGACTGAAGGTCGACAGCAGTAAACCTCTCACCAATTCGATGACAACCCAACGCTTGAAGCAAGGATTTGGATCAGTCCCATCCACCCAATGACAGCGGGGCAGACTTTGTTTTTGGTCTTAGATACTCGTAGATAAGAAGTGCTTTTCGCCTGTGCTTTGTTTTAATGTCAGTGTTGGGATAGCAGCTACAACATGTTTATAAAGAATTCTCTTAAGTTATGGAACTCCTTAACCATCCGACAGTTCAGCCGTCCTCTTTGAGAAGCATCCTTCAAGCGTGGTTTGTATTTTTTAGATGTCAACAAGTTATGCTATTTTGAAATTCGAACATGTGAGTTTAATGTACATATATGACATAATACTCGTAGTAGTAACGTAATATACATGTAGACATAGTATATATTTATGTATATACACTATCCGATATAATCTAAATAAATTCAAAATAAATCAAGCGATATTACCTGCCAAGGATTATTGTCATATAAGTATTAGTTTATTGTATAATTTACATCAAATATGAATTTTTTTTTGTTAATGGTAGTCTAATAATGTTTTGCGGAATTTTATTAAAATATCTGATACAGTTTATTACAGAATTAGTGATTTTTGCGGTCGAAACTTTGGTAGTCAGTTTTTCTCGGTGCCTTATAAATACACTATGGACGCCCTCTATTTTTTTTAATTTATTACAATTATTGTAACCGTACAAGATCATATATATATTGTTAGGAGACTGTAAGAATATTGACCTTCAAGGAGATTGGTGACCCTAAGTCGTGAATACCTGGGATTGATCTCTTGTTATTTGTAAGATTTAGAATAATTCTTCCTTGGTCTTTCTCTTACTTATTCTTTCTGTGTATATACGGACCTCTAAAAGTACCAAATGACGGTCAGATTTGAAGATGTGTTCCCTTAGTTTTCACGTGTGGTTTAGCTGGAAATTTTCTTTACAAAATAAAATTATAAAATGTTATAACTCACCACTGGGGACCATCCGGAGCCAGAGTGATGTACTTGTTCACCGCGCACGCCCATCATTCGAGGTTGACTGGGCCCGCATATGTCTGCATCCAGGATCCCAATCTGATCATCATGGTAAAGGTTAAGCTAACATATCTTGTTGGTAGACAACGCGTTACAACTACGCTTGGCGACAAACACTTCATGATAAAAAAGATAAAATTCGTTTATTCAACATTAGAACTTTTGACAGAACTGATGATCGTCAACATATTATTTACTCAATCTATTTTATTTTCGACTCTACTCTGCTTCGCAATGTGTTACAGTTGTTGAGAAGAAGCAAGAAGATACTCCACAACAACACATCTTTTAACAAAGTTTAACACAGATTTACACAAATACACTATCAGATATAGCCTAAATGAAATCAAAATAATTTTAACCCTTTCCACTCCAATGTCGAGTGTCACTCGACACTGATTTTATTCCACAAGCTCCACTGTCGAGTGATACTCGACATGGTGTAATACTTCTTTTTGCGGAAAATTTTAAAACAGGAAAGATTTTCGTTACTACAATGTTTGAATCACGAATGAATGAAACATATTCTAGAATCGCATGATACTATAATTCAATTAATTTTTATCGATGCTACATAACAGCCTTGGAGTGGAAAGGGTTAATATTAGTTTGATATTGTTCCAGCGAGATAGCCATTTAGTTTTGTCAATATTCCAAAAAAGAATTTCACATAAAACAGCCATATGGTTTACTACTATTGTTTCTGAAATAGTTGCTGTTAACCCAAGGGCTTTTAAAGCTTCGTCGGAAGTGTGTTCATGGAGCGAAAGGGTTCGTGAACTTTTTAAAAAATGATCTGGGCATTCTCATCGGAAACAGTTCTACCCTTGTAGAGGTACGAAGTGTGAGTGTTGTATGCGGCTTGGGACGGCGGCGTCGACCACTCGGTAACGACTGAACTGAGGAGTGGGTGATTCGGATCCTATCTCGGATCGCCCACGCTGTTCGCGGTTAGAAAGTGGGATACCGCCCCCGTAACCGGATCGTGCGCATACACATCACAAGTGTAGAATTTTTTCTGTGTTGAACTCGGTGTAGTTTGCGATGTGTTGCAGTCGGTGTAGTGCATGGTTGCACAGACTTATTAAGACTAGGGGCCACTCGGGAAAATCATGAACTGATGGCGGGCCGGCCGCCAGATGAATAGGTAATAATTTTTTTTGGTTTTATTCTGGAATAGAATTCAATATTTTTCGAATGTACGAGAGTATTATTTTTGCTGTCGGCGGGCTACCAGTATTCGACCGGCGGGCCGTGGTCTGTGCATCCATGGTGTAGAGGGAGCAGCGCTAACTTGTGTTTGCAGCGTGTGGTTTACATTCAATAATATTATATTTATATATTTCTTTCACTTTAAACTAATACTTTATACCAGTGTTTCCCAACGTGGAGCCCACGCCCAACAGTGGGACAATTAGAAAGTGGACTTCACACGAGTTTTTTTATTGCCCTCGTTATTGGAGACCTATTATACATTCCCGTCTTGGGTAAAATACAATATGTTCCCAGAATAATTTTTTCTGTTTATTAAATGTTGATCCTCCTCTTTTATTCTTCACATTCTCTTCCATTCCTTTCCATAATTTATTTTCATTTCTTACGTCACCTTCCTCCCACACGAGATTAACCATTTGGCATAAATATAAAATTATGTATGTTACATAGAGAGTCATAAGAATTTTAGAACGACTAAGGTCAGGCAGTGCACAATGGTTGGAATATATATATATATATATATAAACATAGTCAATAATGTTGACCAACACTGTATCCTATCGGTCAAGTGTGTATTTTCATTTATTTCGTGTTTTTGAGACACAAATAACTCGTAATTGTAAACTATTTAGTTCAAAGGATACATAATATAATTACATAATGTAAATATTTTCTTAATATTCTTTATTGTACATGCTACAAAATATATACATAGTTGCACACGAGGGAATCTCTTACAGACAACCATAGTATTGAAACAGTAGAAATATAAATAACGGGTAATTAACGTGTACATATAGACAAAACATACATATATAAACAAACAGATGATATATACTTATAATAAAAACGGTATAATACATAGTTATAAATAAAATAATAAATAAAAACGTTAAACTGACTTAGATTGCACTTGCTTTAGGAAGAATAAAGAAAGAAAAATCAATTGGTCTAGTAAATATTTCGTAACCATTTTCTTAATAAATACATTTAAAAAAACTTATAAGTTAAACGGTTTTTTGATACCCATATTGTGGTGGTTGTGGAAAAATATGTACCTAGTCCGCCATATTGGAACGGCGTCCATCTTGAATTTTAAATTTTGACATAATCATCGTGTTTTACTAGTGTAGCCCTTTCATTTGATACCCAAATTGAGGGGGTTAAGGAAAAATACGTAATACGCCATTTTGTATCGGCGGCCATCTTAGATTTATAATGTTACTAGCTGACCCGGCCACGCGTTGCTGTGAAAATTTAAAAAGTGGAAATAATTGAATTATACGGTATTTCGTTCACTACAAAATAAATTTAATTAATTTTATAGCGTCAACAACACGTGGTAATTATGCTGTTAAAATGTAGCTTATATGACACGTTCGTAGATTTACCATAGCAGCGCCATCTATTGATTACTTACTCAACCCAGTCGAAAGGTATCGACATCTGTTAGAATCATTTGGAGTTAACAGATAATTGTGACTGTCAAATAATAACAGACAATAATTAGCAATAAATTAAAATTGCGACTATAATTTGAGATTTAAACTATCCTATCTCTCAAGTTAGATCGAACTGCACATGGTGTGCGAATTTTATTATAATCGGTTAAGTGGTTTAGAAGTCCATTGAGTATAAACATTGTGACACGAGATTTATATATATTAAGATTGATTTTATAATATTGTATTGTCATCTAAATTAAATGTGTGTACCAAATTTCAGATCAATCTGACAACGCAAAGGTGCTTAAATTTCAATTTCTAATTTTGACCCAATTAAATAAACAAATTCCGTGCGGGTCGAACTAAATAAAACCGTTTAAAAATAGTGACTTACCACGTCTTATATTCAGCAGTAAATTATTCCACAATCGAATGTCGTGTGTGGTAAAAGAATTGACCTTAAAAGTTGAAGAATGTACCGGCATTTTTAATTTCAGATTCTCCGATGATCTCAAAGACCTGATGTATATCATGAAGAAATTATCGTATTACAAGTATAAAACATTATTAATTCGCGACCCGGAAGTCTGACTCACGTAAATCCCAATGGAGTTATCACGTACAAAGGTGGATATAGCCGGTGCCTGCCGGTGCCAGAGCCGGCGTGCCACTACGTTCAGTGTCTCCCAATCGATACGCGCGTCTTGCGGAAAAACAATTTTCCTACGCAATGGACTTCGGAAATTCGCAGGAAAGGCGGTCGAGGTACAACAGGGTAAGGTTTCGAAACTTCATACTGTACACACACACTGTACATTAGCACACTTTGTGAATACAGTAATATCCCGCTTTACGCGAGGGATACGTTCCAAAAAAAAATCGCGTTAGCTGAAATTCGCGTATAACGAGGTTTATGATTAAACATAGTCAAAAATTATTACAAAAAAAAATACAAATCATTTTAATCAATATCAATCACTTTAATTCTAGGAACACTTTATGCAATACATACTCTAATTTTTAACGGAAAAATACATCTATTGTCTTTTGGGTAACGTTTTGTTTACGTTCTTGTAAAATACGTTCATAACACCCAACACTGTTTTTAATTGTTTGGCAGATGGTCAAGACACCATAGAGAAGTTGATGACTACATTATATTTATACGCACTTTTTCGCGTTATTTGAGCGCAAAATTTGCAATTCGCGTTATAGTGAAACCGCGTATAACGGGGTCGCGTAAAGCGGGGTATTACTGTATATTTAAAAAATAACATCCGTTTTATTTGTCCTTATATCTGAGATATTACATCCAGACAGATAAAACTTGACATCAACAAGTTGTACTACCTAATGTTGAATAAAGAACTTTTTTTTTTAAAACAGTGACGTCACTTGTGATTTTAGATTCATTGCGTAGTAATAGATATAAAAACAAACATGGCATTGTTTTAAACATCGATATACTATGGATTTTGAATAAGCTATTCTACATCCACTTTATTTCTTCAGCTGATAGACACCCGCTGCAAGGTGTAACCCTCCCCCCAAAGATCGCCACGATGACCGGCCCTGCGCTGTCTGCATTCACCAACTTCGTGAGACCTAAGCTTTGTCGTCGGTTCTCCTGGTGGGGCCCATACCCACGCCGCGTATACCGGCTCGAGGCTTTGACAACTTTTCCGGGAATTCCCCTCAATAGCCATATGTTACCTCCATGTAACATTAGCGCGAGTGACATAATTGCTTTACGGTTCTACAGTAAATCTCTCTCTCTCTCCTGAGCAATATTAATACCATCTGATCATGGGGTCTGCTTTCCTTATCTTCTTTCTCCATCTCGCGCGACTGGACACGTCGTTCGCGGAAACTTTTCAGGCGGTCATATCTTTTGTTATGGTATCGGCACATCTTCTTTTCGGTCATCCTCTTCTTCTGGACCCAGAAATGTTTTGATCCATAGCAACATTCCCGATGTATTTAATGGAATCAGGCGTTACCTTGCGAAAATCCTAAGTAAGAAAAGGACCAATATTTAACCACTTTCGCACATGCAGTGGTAGTCGTGCAACAAAGTGCACCGCCCACCAGCCCACTGATAAATGCGTATGCGGCAAACAATGCGAATCACACAACTGCCACCGCCAAATCACTCAACACGTGTTTCACCCCTCCACGGGGCATCTTCAGGAGTTATGTTACACCGATTAGTGCCAAATACAGAGTCAAATTCCCGATGTATTCAGATGATCTCTTTACGTGTACGTACCATCTAAGCCGACTCTCTTGTAGCTTATCGGCGATGTCACGTACCACGAGGCTACCGTGAACATATTTTATTGAACCTCATTACTCTGCGCATCCACGGAAGCATCTTCATTTCGGGGACTTGAACTGAACGGATATGGCTTTGTGTCCAAAGCCCATGTTTCACTCCCATAAGTCAGACCAGGTCTTATTACGCTCTTATATATCAACCATCAATGATGAGAGGATATTCAAGTTGGATTAGGTTCGTTGCACACCATGTATTGGGTTTTCGCAACACTCAGCTGAAGGCCATCTGCCTTTCCATCCAACTCTTTTCGTTATGTTCATTACGGTTACACAGTGAATAAATAACGTAATGTCCCAGACTATATATTCTTCTAAATTTTACCAGATTAAAAAAAAAGAATTATAACGACTCTATTGTTTTTCTGTTCCATTAAATACTTCACTTAATCTCATTACAATGATAAGTGTTGTATAAATAAAACACCATGTTCACGCCCCATGGCCGACATAATAGACACACAGTTATCAAGGTTGAACTTTTTAAATCATTAATTACATAATGATAAAACATTCGTTAGGCAACCGTGTTAAAAAGACATGGTTACAAATAATTATTTGGTGTGCTATAGAACATTCCCAAAAAAACGACATCTTTATATGTACACAGGATGGTACATTACATACAGTATTTCCGAACCTTTTTTCATGCCATGCATCACCTAAGCCTTTCTAAAATTCTTATGCCCTCCTATATCTAATATATAAAATTCTCGTGTCACGGTGTTCGAACTTGAACTCCTCTGAAACGGCTTGACTGATTTTTACCAAATTTTGTATACATATTTAGTAGGTCTGAGAATCGGCTACTATCTATTTTTCATACCCATAAGTGATAAGGGTTGTTCACCCTTAAAAAAAATTTTTTATTTTTTTGACGAAATTTTTTTTTTTTATGATACAGCATACAAAAATACATACAAACCTAAATTTTCACCTCTCTACGATCAACCCTTATCTTACATTTGTTAATTAAAAACTTTAATTTTTTTGGCAAATCAACGTTTGCGGGATCAGCTAGTAACATATATAATTAAAGCCAAAGGGTTAGACTTCGAATTGCCCCCTTTACAATCAAATTGACCCCACACTGGCTTAGCCAATTTGTGAGCAAAAAGCTTTAACGCTGTAATCTCAATTTTCAAACATCATATAAGTGTTTACTCTGTAAAAAAAATAAGATGTGACCGCCCATGATAGTGGTAGGACGAGGCTCTAACTATAGGACCAAATAAAAAAATGTAATGACTCTGAAATAATACATTAATATTTTTATTATATTAAAATGTGACTGGCTAATATCATCTGGCAGTACAAAGTTTACACAGACAGATAGTAAACAATAATTAATTTTTAAATGCAGAAAATTGAATGTTGAAATTTCTTTTTCATACTATATTATCATTGTTATGTATTATTTTTAAAACCATTGATTTTTTTAATACACCATCCACCCCTTTAAAACTTTTACACATATAACCAATCACCCTGTATTTAATACATTTCTGACTCCGGGGAAGAATCGATCTAGTGAAAACTTATAGCTGTGGCGGATTCTTCCAGACCTGACTTGTGACGTTCTTGTAGGTAATAACAACAAGAAGCCCAAAGGAGAAGTGTGTCTATTCATCAAGCTTAGTCCATATTTATACCAATTTAAAACTATGAAAACAATGTTCGACCAATAAAATTAGTCAACCAATCACAAGTCGAGAAGTATTGTATAGCTCTCTCTTTCGCCCAATGTATATAAAGAATTATATTTCTGTGGGATTCCCCTTTTGTTGCCCTGCTGAAGATGACGTAATGTATCTCCTACAGGTGTTCAACTAATAACAACACATTTAATAAAATAGTGTAGTTAGCAACAATCAACTATATCTACTATGACAATGTATATTTATAAAAAATAATTAAAATATAATTATTATACATAAGAATTGTTTGACACTTACATTACTATCAGGATACTTTGCAGCTAGTCCATGTCCAAGCAGGGAGGTCACTGTGCTTTTACCGACTCCTCCCTTACCTGACAGCACCAGTATCTTGTGTTTGACATTTGATAGACGGTCTCTTATCAACTCTATCGCTGGATCAGGACCAGCCACTACACCTGTATCAACAATAAATGTTTTAATAATAACAATTATTACAGTATAACTTTTCTTGCAAATCTTGATGTCAATAAACTATGGGCACAGTAAAGGCAAATAAAGCCAACACCGAGACAACATTGCAGCAGTTTGTTTATTTATATATATATATATATATATGTGTGTGTGTGTGTGTGTGTGTGTGTGTATATATATAGCAGCTATGTACAAGTGGACATTTACAAAATAATTATTTTAGAGCATATTTAATTGGATATAGAAAATGTTTAGAAACTTCTGAATATTCTAGTTTAGACTCACAAAGTTCCAAAATTAACTCTTAATAAATTTAACACTGTACATATTTAATATAGTTGTTAAAAAAGAAGTCTCCCTATTTATGAAACTTAACTACATTGTACACAAGATCATCACATTAGTCAACAGACTTTGAGCATATGTGTTGGATAACAATGAACTGTTAAGATTAAATTCCCCATTGGGAATAGTTTTGCATTTAATTGGTGCTCTTCAGCTGCATTGGTTGTGTAAGCAGCTGCACAGTGAGTTGGTTTGGCTGATTTTCCAGTCTCACTTTATACCTGCCTAATTCTTTTAATATATTCAATCAATTTCCTTCATTTGTTAGCGTTCATTAAACTAATTTGATTGTAAAAATAAGTTACAGTTGTTCACCTTCAAATTGAAGTATGAAGTACATACCAATTGACTTAAATGTTACACAACTATGATGACCTTTATAAATTTCAAATGGAAGTGAAATATAATTTAAACCTAAGGGCAACCAAGTTATAATGCATACTAAATTAACATGTATTAAAATAACTTTATTTTTATTTAACATGGACACTAATCAAATTGGTAATATATTATTACTGTGTACTCAATTAAACAATTCTACCAATGCTAAAGTACAGTAACATAAAGACATAGGTAGGTGCAGCGGTCAATGGACATATTTATTATGTTGCATTAATGTTTTGTGTTGTTGTATAGTAGTGATATATTCAGATGATATATGCGGAGTTGCCCACACTACTATTTTGATGAAATTATTGCTGTTAGCCCTGGGGCATTTACAGTTTCATTGTAACAGAGTTCACAGATTGAAAAGGTCCATGAACTATTTAAAAATAAGCTGTCATATTTCAACTTTGATTGCATGGGGGAAAGGAAATTGCGAAGGAATCTTACCTGCAAGAGCTTGTACGTAGTGTAATGAATAAGAGTGCACAGTTTGGAGGGCAGTGATAATTTACATGGAATCATAAATGTAAATACGAAACAACTTTTAATATAATTAATGATATTCTCCTAACTGTATCTGAAATGATAAACAAGTCACCAAAGTAGTTTGAAGAATTGCTTGTCTGCAGTGTCCTGGTGGGGCACATTGCTCATTTAACCATCAGTCATTTGCGTTGAATTATCTAATGGTTAAACCTATTAAAAATATTATATATATATATATATATATATATATATATATATATTAGAACAACTTGTATAGTGAGGAGACCACTTGAGCCACTACATTATTTATATAGATTGGAATGCTTGCAAGTTCCTAGATTGCATTATGCAGATGTGTTTCTTTTCAAAGAATAAGCATGCACAAACGGACCATAGCTTCAGTTGTTAGTAAATATGCATGTGGTATTATCAATTAGAATTTCCCAAAAGGGATAAATGACTGCTTCATATTATTGGATTATATTAAATAGCTTGCAACACATGCTATAAGACAAATGAAATTATCCACTCTTATAACAGGTTAGCAATTCATTCTGAACATGCCAAAAAATAAAATGATACTGAATTCACTAAAACCTAAAACCATGAGGCAAAATAATACTGAAAAGATTACTGCTTTTTATAATCCAATGGTATAAGTCTTTCCATAGTATCGTTTGGCTTACATATAACGTGGACAATGTTGATAATTCAAATAAACGATCACCGAGAGCTTACAAAAACAAGTATTGTAAAAACTTGTTTTTCTTCTCGATGAATATAAATCTGTGTACATCAAAGCTTGTTATGTAAGATCTATGCTTAAGAACTATTTAAACAATGCAACGATTGCGAAATATTACTCAAACTTGTTTACAAAGCTCAAAGTCTATCTCACCCGAGGCGCAAATGTTTTGGTTTGGACAACCGGCACACGCAGACGCCTTGCCGGCGTCCTCGCTCTGCGTTCCAGGGCAATCTGCGAGATAATAAATAGAAAAACAATTTTGATATTGTAGATTACAGTTATATTATCAATTTATAAATTACGCTTACGGTTAGGCGCATTTTCAGGGACGTTGCTCATTGTTATAAAATTTTAATTTATGGAGAAGGATTCGTACAATTAACAGTAGAATAGTGGACGTAAATTTATAAATGTTATCTTTTTACAGCCTCCCCATACACAACAAAACAATACCATGTCGTGAGTTGAAATGACAAACTACGAATAAGATCGACAAACGAACTGCCAATGTCACTCTGAGTTGACAGTATCTTAGTTTCTTCTAAAGCAGACAATTTCTGTTATGTTCATTAGTATTATTTAAAATAATTAATTATTTAAAAGAAAACTTTTATGCTTTTTGACAAAATGAATGGCTATAATTTTGTTAAAATTTGGTGTTTCACTATCTCATTACTTTTAATCTGTACTGATTCACAAGCGGTAAATCATACTTTTATTTAAACATAATTTACGTTGGCAGCACTGACCGTTTTGACTTTTGTTATTTTAATTTTGAATTCTTTTAGCATGAATTAATTTTATACAATTTTATTTTATATTTTTTATTGACATTATAAGATTTTTCAAATTTGTCACAATGGCTAAAGAGGTTTCCATGTGTACGGTACGAGAAAGTAATTCAAAATTAATTTAATACATTTCAAATGTGCTAATAACGAAAATATTATTTAACAGCAACTTCAACAATGGAGTCCAGTGAAACCAGTTGGAAGCACTCCGAGCGTTCCGCCTCAAGTGGGTTATTGCTTCCACACACCAAAGAAGCACCCATGGAGACCTATTATGGGCTACGAAGAAATCGAAGTCACTCCTATGTTAGTTGCCAGATTTAAAAAATTAGATCCTCATGAAAATATTTTATTGTAAATTTATACCGCTGATAATTTGCACAGGCCTTCACAACCGATAACCAACACTATGGTTGATCCTTGCTACACATCTGAGGGTATGGCAGCGGAACCTCTTCGGTTCCCCAACCTGGTGACCGGTTTCGATCGGAGCCCGGAGCATGCAGCCCGCGCAGCACTTTACACCCGCTACACGCAGCACGAGTGGAACCAGAACAGCATTCGCAACTATAACGAGTCGGATGCTAAGCGAAATTTCTCTGAGAGAGTCCGCAATGACATTATGAGGATGCTGCGGTAAGGGTTTCAAGTAATAACACGACAAAAATTACCATCAACATGTATTGAGATAAACTAATCATCAGTTACATGGTCAGTAGCTAAATCATCATTAAGTTAAATAAGTGAGCATAAATACCAGCACCAGAACATAGTGGTGTAAGTTGAATTATAATTATTAATAAGTTATTGTTATTAGCCAGACTTTAATAGATTGAAGATTTAGACAAGATTTTATAGTTGATTACCTTGAATAAGTGAGAAATTCCTACAAAGATACAAAACTCTTACTGGTTTTTTGGCCATTGACAAATGCTGTTTCCTTTTTGACAGTTACATCTTCGCGATGGTCATTATTACATTTTAAAGGCAAGGCATACACTACCGGACATAGGGTTCCATCATAATTTAAAAAAAATCTGGATGGAAGCGTTTGCGATTAATTATCACACGTTTAAAATAAAAAAAAATAAAAATATTGTTTTTTTTTTAATCATTTTTTAAAATGAAATTATGGCAGCTTACTTTTGGACCTAACGAACGAACATTTGTTTTCGAATTAACTCTTGTTCAATGCATCTCTATTTAAACACTCCACAGATATATAATCTTTTTAGGTTTCGATAGATAAACAGTTTGTTTATGCAGAGAGACAGACGAGATAGGCGCCCAAGGTCAACGGGACTCCGGTAGGAAAATCGGTGAACGCATCACAGACACCACTTTCTGGCGTAATGAGGTAAATTTTACTCTGTACCGCTCTTTTTTAAATTAAAAAAAAAAATTCTTTATAAAATGGATTACATGTCGTTGTCAAGTTCAGTCTACGCTCTGTTCGGATAAAAGTTTAAGATCTGAGAAGAACAAGTGAGACTGAGCGAGATAGTGTATTTTTAAACGGTTTTATTTAGTTCGACCCGTACGGAATTTATTTGGATCAAAATTAGAAATTGAAATTTAAGCATCTTTCCGTTGTCAGATTGATCTGAAATTTGGTACACACATTTAATTTAAATGACAATACAATATAATAAAATCAATAACGTTATAAATCTAAGATGGCTACCGATACAAAATGGCGGATTACGTATTTTTCCTTAACCCCCTTAATATGGGTATCAAATGAAAGTGCTACACTAGTAAAACACGATGATTATGTCAAAATTTAAAATTCAAGATGGACGCCGTTCCAATATGGCGGACTAGGTATTATTAATACATATTTTTCCACAACCACCACAATATGGGTATCAAAAAACCATTTAACTTAAAAGTTTTTTAAATGTATTTATTAAACATAATTCGTTTATATATTTGTCGAAACTTTGTAGTTTCGGTCGGCGTCGATAGATGGCGCTAGTAGTTTCTCGCATAAACGTATAAAAGGGACACCGCGCGGTAGAATCGACAGTAACAAACAGGGAATCGACAACGACGTGACGTATTTGTCAAACATTAAAATAGCCCGAAGACGGACAGGTTATTACCGATGTACGATATATTTATGAAGTCATTTACAGTGTAGTAATCCTTACCTGCAACCGAAGGCCGAAGTTCTGGAGTGGTGACCATGGCTGATAGATGCGGCGGGGGTAGGCTCCCCATTAGGTCAGCAGTGAGAAAAAAAGTAGAAGATGAATCATGAGCTTATATTCAATGACATTTTTTTAATCTATCAAAGGTAGCTTTCTGAATAATATTTGGAATTATATAGCTTACCTTGCCTTGTTGGAGGATGGTGGAGGACGTGGTATAACGTCTTCTGACGTCCAGGTTTTCGGGTACAGATGAGGAGCTCCGATAAATGCTGTGATGATTTCTGCCAACGGAAACACATGCTTAGTTTCCACTTGTGGTATTCTTCCTAGGACATGTAAGTCTTGGAGAAGACTTCAAACAAGAAGTGTATATTGATCAAACTTAGCGCATATTCATACAGGTTCTTAAAACTATGAAAACAATATTTAACCAAAAAATTATACAAGACGGTTAGCCAATCACAACGCGAGAAATAGAACGCAATATACAGAACGCTCTGGTGTGGAATTCCCCTTTTCGATGTGCCGCTGACGATGATGTAATGTTCCTCGCGAAACTTCTAAACACTTAACACGTTCACTGCGGCTTGAGGTCGATTCAGCCTCATGGTAAACTTTGCACTGGTGCGGCGCGTAAAACTCGTGTTTTCTCTCTAGTGCGGCGGCTGTTTACACTCAACCGTATGATGTATGACAAAGACAAATATAGCTTTCTTTATGTCTGCGAAGCATTGACTCAATATTGTAAAAAAATATTGATGAACATGAGGCAGAAAAGGCCTCAACCGCACTACTAGGAAGTTCAGCTTGAGGCTGATTCGACCTCAGCCGCACCAGCTGAAAGTTCTTCAAAATTGGGCCCGCAGTGAACGTGTTAACAAGGAGTACCTTGATTAGGTTGCGATAGAGATGGAGCGCCTGGTGGCCACGTGTGAGAAGCTAAACGACACACGGAGGCAGCTCGAGCGCGCCGTGGCCGGCATCGAAGGACCGCTGCACATTGTACAGGAGTGCCTCTACCATCGAGAGAAGAGACAAGGTATATACCTCTCCTTTTGTAATAAATAAACCAACTTAACATTTATTTGTTTACTTGAAAGTGTAAAACTATAGTAGATTGTTTCATGGAGTTGAAAGTAAAACTAGATTGCAGAGAAAAGTTTGAATTTTATTTGACAAAACCCTGTATTTATATCACACCTTAAAACTATGTTAATGGTTCCTAAAACTAACTTTATTTATACAGCCAATCATAATCACTATTTTACAACCAATCACGCGTGTCATTTGTGTGAGAGCGACGGAAGATGTGAGCGACAGAGAGTGGTATATATAAATACGAAAGCTTCAAGCTCTTAGCTTTGTAACGCGCATTTGACCAGCAACCATTGCACCTGTGACACTCTGCACGGGACATCGCGTAATTTACAACAGAATCAAATGCTACTCACCACATCACAACACCCGTTTTTAGGGAGCGGCCGCCCGCTTCCTAACTGTGAACAGCATGGGCGAACCGAGGTTGGATCCAGATCCCTCCTTGGCTCATATGTGATCCACACTGCCGTGCCAAGCCGCATATATAGCATTAATACTACACAGCTCTACTCGGGTAAAGCGGTAAGCGTGAGAACGACTTCGTGCAACTGGAACTTGTTTGTTTTTGTAGCTCTTGCTTTGTTTTAAAGTTCACGGACCCTTCCGCTCTGTAAGCTCCGATGAAGCTGTAAACGCTCCCGGAGTAACAGAATCCACATCAATCGAGAATAAGTTAGTTGTAGCGCGCAGTCTTCTGTAGAGCCGGGTATTGTCGGTACAAAATTGAATATTGTGGCGTTTTTACACTGTTTCGTGCCTATTTCTTTATTTGTCATCATTATTTCTTATGTATATTATAGTCGAGTGCCTAAATTAAAGAATTTTCTTATGGAAGAGCTCAATTTGAAGATCATAGTTCATTCGCATTAACAATTAACGCATCCAACATCATGCGTTTCGAATTACACATCGATGAATCGTATAGTTAAAATTAATTACTTGTCGAAGTTATCTTTTACGGGTACTTGCAGGCTTGGAACAAGTGCATGATACAGTAGAACAGTCGCTGCTGAAGGAGGTGGCCATTCTACGTGACTGCCAGGACAAGTTCCGAAACATGCTGGAAAAGGTAACACTAGGTATATCCAGGACCTGATTTAGGCATGGACAGCGTGGACCCGTGCCCATGTTGCCTAGACCCTGGGGAATCTCTGGATGGGGCGGCGAAAAGCTTTTGCCACATTGACGACAATTTCGAAAATCCAGTTCTGGGTATATCTCCAACCTTTGAATGTCATAAGTTTATTGAATGAACGAGTTAAAAGGCTGTGTGGTGACTTTCAATACTTCTTCTTCCTTTTGAAATATTTTTTACCAGGTGCTATGTGATAGGTAATTTTAGTTAAGAGATTATCTTCATTTTTTATCTGTACACGCTTAAATGAACAGATAAGAAATATTTGCATTCCAGACGATAACTGCGTATATGTTCGATTGAATTTTATTATCGATCAAATCTAATCTCTCTTTGAAGATAGTAGTGTATTGAGTGGAATGCATCAGGAAGCTGTCATGTCATAGAATGTGATAGATTTAATTTTGCGTTCTTGGTGACTTTCGGGAAGTGAGTGAGTATTACAATTCCATCATCTGCTTGGAGAGTCAGGTAGTGCGTACGCGCACGGGGCACTCACCTTAAATGAGCGCTGCTGTCGAAGACGTTGGAGGCCTACCGTAAATAGGTCCCTGCTCTAGGGTAGCTATTTAATAGAATCAGGCGTTACCTTGCGGAAGTCCAACTTAAGTAAGAAAAGGACCAATATTTAGACACTTCCACACATGCAGTGGTAGTCGTGCAACAAAGTGCACCGCCCGCCAGCCCACTGATAAATGGGTATGCGGCAAACAATGCGAATTACACAACTGCCACAGTCAAATCACTCAATATGTGTTTCACTCCTCCACGAGGCATCTTCAGGAGTTATGTTACACCGATAAATGCGCATTTATCAGCAGGCTGACGGGCGGTGCACTTTGTTGCACGACTACCACTGCATGTGCGGAAGTGGCTAAATATTGGTCCTTTTCTTACCTAGGGTAGGTGTATTGTCCCCATCGGTATAGTCCAGTTGGGATCTTTGGGGTCAGATTAATCTATGAATTAGCAATCGGTCACAGACAGTTCAACGTACTTTATGACGCTTGAAAAAAAAACACTTAGTACATATTTGAGCATTAGTAATAGTAGTGGAAGGTAAAGGAGATGTTTTCACTTTGCAGTACACTCTACAGTTAAGACATGACTAGTTGTTTACATTGATAATGTTACATATAAGATTTATAATAACTGAGAAGAAAAATATATACACTATTTAGCTGAAAGGAAGAGTGTATCACTAATATTTTTTAAGTTACATATATATATGATGTATGTGATATTATACGCTGTCATAGCTTTGTTTATGGTATATAATAGGGGGGCAACCTGCCGATTACGAGCAACATGTTCCCTTTTAATTTTTACGTTAAAAATGTTATTAATCCGTATTTGGTGTTAAATGTCTTAAATTACTACCAACTGATATAAAAGGTTAACACCTTGACATATAAATAAAATGTGTATCGACGCATTCTAAGGATACCATTTAATAAGACTTGCTTGGCGCGCCAGTGAACACTCGGTAACAAGCACAGAATGTTATAAATAACAAATACACATACTCTGTGATTTTATTTATGCTTTACAATAAATATATATTCTGTATAATCTGTATAATCAACGAGGTTGGTCACTCATGGTAAATGAGTTTGTAAATACGTGATGCAGGTGAGACAGCAGTCGAAGAACTGCCGCGCGACCCAGCACGAGCTGGAGAGCGACATGCGCAACAAGGAGTACGCGCTCGGCATTGACAACATGTGCCACCAGCTCAACAACTTCTCCAAGGTGACATTAAATTCATTGGTCCTCTGCAAATCAGGTCTATATATCCTTTCTATTAAAAATAAACCAAAACGTTTGACTTACAAACGCTGGAATAAGTAATTTGAATTCTAGGTAAGGTAGACAATGCCCATTTAAGTATCATTCTTCCCAAGTATTCCAAGTAAGGCATATTTACAGTGGTATAGGAGTATAGAACCTTAGGAGGAGAGAGGTTCTTTGTCCTAAATGAAATATAATACTTTTCCTGGCGAAACGCAATTACGGAATGATTGTATTTGTCAAAGTTACATGGTTATTCATATTTCTGAGAGAATATTGTCAGAAATTTCTCGCAGTCGCGCGGCGTATGAGCTACAGTCCTGATGCAACTTGCCCGTCTCACAGTCTATTGTCTGTTAACAATGTAATCATTTTAATGTCGGTCGGGACAAGCGAGTTTACAAGCGGCCTTAAAATATGAAGGTTCAGTGTTATAACGGTTTGAAGGTAGATTTGGGCGCCAATATTGAATGCAGCTTTTGATAGTTTCTTAAAAAAGAAATCTGCCGTCAATAAAAAGAAATAGAATCAGAAACTATAGAGGAAGGAGCAGATTGTGTGAATAAATATTGTAAGGTAGAGAAAATAGTGTCGCTGACACAGGTGTCTTCATTAGTAAAAGCCACGCTTAAAAACGACATTTTGGACACGAATGGGCACGACTGGGCACAAATGAGCATGGATCATTTTCCTTTTGAATTTCTATTTAGGCACAGATATAAAAAAAAATCTAAGGTTTCAAGGAAGATGGTTAGAGTAAATTTGCTTGTGTGGTTCCAGGGGCTACAATTCTACGCGGGTATCGAGCGCTATGATCCCACAGTGTGTGACGCCCAAAAGTGGGCAGCGGCCAGCGCGGCCACGCTGCAACGCTCGCAGTCTGAACGCGCCAAGGCCGTGCAAATGTTGTCGGGTAAGTATGATATCCAAGAGTACACTATATCATCTCTCTTTAAGATTTGATCTTAATGAAAGTACATGTCTAGTCACTTTCTTCAACATTTATTACTACTTCATTTCGAATAGGTTATCTTATTTCATATTTAAAATATTATCATTAACATTTTTTCTATCCTCCTCCATCTTTTTGAAGGTAGAATTGTTTTTGGATCCGTCTATCACTGCTGGCCAAATGGCATTTGCAGATTCCGAAGGTTTGCGAATCTTGAGGGCTCCCTGGGGAGCCTCGGCTTAGGCTATATTGCTACTATTTCACCGGATTGACCTTTGGACTTCTTAGATTGCTTCGTTGAACGCTCCATGGTGTGACTAAGTTCAAGGGTCCCCACGAGAATACGTAATACAAACATGGCGGGTATTTTGTTGCTCGCATCCAACGATTTCACGCAACAATGATGTAGTTGAGTAGGGATTTTACTTATCACTAATGTAAATTAATATTGACGTGAATGCTTGTTAACAGACACGGAAAACCTGATAAACGTGTCGGCGACTGAGATCTGGGACCAGTGGAGCAACACCAACAGCGCGTTCACGCGTCGCGTCGCGGAGACAATTGAAATCAAGAACAAGTTGCAGCTTCACCTCCATAAGGTTGTAGAAGTGGTCGTAGTACTGTAACTTCTTCGGTAGCTTCTTGTTAATGTTGACCGCACCTCCGCTAGCACTTATAATGAGCGCGGAGACTCTTTACAGCGCGATGCAAACTTTTGTTGCGTCTACTGTGGCGCCATCTGTCATTTATCCGTTTCATTGCCGCCGCCGCCGCGATGCGATCGACGGTCACGTGGGTAAGAGCTCGTTGCTAGGCAACGCGTGTTTGAGTGGCGCGCGTTTTACACGCCACAAGGTCAATCTTACCACATAACCCTTCGCACAATGATTGTGATATTCGGAGATTCAACATCGAAAGTAACGCTGCCAATCTTCATCTCATTTATAGGATGTCCACAGCTGGACATGGTCCTCCCTCATATGTTTCTAATAAAACCAACTGTGATATTGAGGAACGAGGCAAAGGAAGTGAGGCGATGAAAGAATAGCAATTAATATGAGAAAGAAAGAAAGAAATAATTGTAGAATGAAAGAAGAGGAAAGATGGATCATGTGAAGAATGAGGGAAGAGCATAAAAATTAAGATATAATGTGAGAAAATTATTAAAGAATAAAAAGGTCCCTGTCCCAAAAAAGATAGGGATATAAGAGACCCACAATAGCGAGAGTCATAATAAATAAATAAAACCACTTGCAGTCAGGCAATACCGGTTTTTACATGGTCTTCTGTCAATCTTGTGCTAATGTCTTACGCTGCGCTTGCCGGTCCTGCGGTGATACTTGTTCTACGCGACCGTTGCTTGCCAATTGCCTTTAACATTCTGCGTTTGGCACTAATCGGTGTAACATAACTTCTGAAGATGCCCCGTGGAGGGGTGAAACACGTATTGAGTGATTTGACGGTGGCAGTTGTGTGATTCGCATCGTTTGCCGCATACTCATTTATCAGCGGGCTGGCGGGCGGTGCACTTTGTTGCACGACTACTACTGCATGTGCGGAAGTGGTTAAATATTGGTCCTTGTCTTACAAAGAATTATCTTACAGAGAATCGAATCCCTTTTACCTGCACTAAGGGTTTTGCTACTACTTGTGAACAGCCAAGATACGGAAGAACTTACCGGCGTCATTGTTTCTAGTAAAATATAACTTTGTGCGCTATTTTTGGGGGACCTTTCGTTCAACCATATCTTGTTTTAATTTTTTCACTTATTTGTGTTCTTCCATGTATCACATTTTCTTTCGCTCGCCTATTATGAGTCTTCAAGGCAGGAGAAACAAGCGTGTACCATCGTCATCGCTTAGAATCAGATGAGAATAAGGTTTGACCTTTGCAATTCAACGATAAAAATCATGATATTCTTCTTGTCTAGCTTATCTATTTAATGAGGAATGTAAATTATTAAATATGTTTTGTTGCACTATACTGATTCTAATGTTTCTTATCCAGGTGCAACAAGAGATATTCGACGTGGAGAAGACTTTGGAGCTGCTGAACAAAGCAATAGAGGACAAGCTGCAGCCCATGAAGGTGGCCCACAGCCGGCTCCAGGCGCGCACCAACCGCCCACACCTGGAGAAGTGCCGCGACCACGCACAGACTAGGTAACAACTAAGAAAATTCGTTTATACAAAATTGTAACTTTTAATAGAACTTTTATTGGTCGTTAAGTTTCATTTTTTAATCTGTTTGTTGTTTTTGCTTAAAATTGCGAAAATTTACTAAGTTTATAAACGTTTCTGTTATTTTTAATCTGTTGCTTCGATTAATATACAATACAATAACGAACAAATTGGATACAGTCAAACCTCGATGTGAAATAATTCGCCAGGACTTGAATAATTCACAAGTTGGTCAATTGGGCAGATTGCGCATCGATAAAAAACTCCACAGAGAGCTCAAAATTGGCAGTTCGTTTTTATTTTTACAAGTTTTAATATAGAAATTTCCAGAACTTTCTGGAATGAATGGAAGGGAAGATTTAAGAACAATATCGAACTTCAATAGGAAAAATGCTTAGCGAAATATAAATGATTCGAAGGTTCTCGAACTCCCGAGGGATATGAACATCGGGCCTGAGCCGACACTCGGTGAACAAGTAATGTGATCCGGAAAGAACAAGTGATAAAAGGGCATTAGGGTAGTCTAGGTGTATGTAAGTGGCTAGCGCTGGGAAACTCCTCGAGAATTGATGGTTTGGTATGTAACTAACGTGGAGCAGGTCTTGATGTGTGACCTGCGCTTTACACCAACACGCAAAACAATATAACCACGTGACAATAATATTTACAACGCAGGTTGGTGAAAGAAGTGTGCGACCTGCAAGACACGATGGAGACGCTCCGGTCCAAGATCGCGACGGCTGAGGGCACGCACCAGACACTGCTGGGCGTGCGCGCCTCGCTGGAGGCCGACCTGCGCAACAAGAGCACCACGCTGTTCATCGACCGCGACCAGTGCATGGGCCTGCGCCGCGGGTACCCCGTCACCGCCGCCATCAAGGCCTAAGTCATCTGCACCTGCAACCTATACCTTCAATACACGAGTTTTTATCTCAATTTTTGTTTCATTTATTCACTCTTTTTACATATATAATGGTAGATTTAAAACCTTGTAAGCACTATCTTCCAGTATTATTTTTAATAAAAAAATTAGACAACACATTTTTTTTTGTAAAATAATAAAATTAATACGTGAAAAGAACTTTCACAAATATGAAATACTTAAATTTAATTTGATCAAGTGGCCAAGTATGCAAAAGAAACGTGCAGTTATGTGCGAAGGCAAAGGCTGACGTCATATCTTCTGCGTACCATTATACCACACCACGATCGCCAGCCCGTCTGCCAAGCGTGGCGATTATAGTATATCTCTCCATTTTTCTTTGGGGGAGGCCTGTTTTGCAGTGCGGGCTGAAACGACGATATTTATTACGAAAACTCAAGGTCGTCCAGAGATCAATGGCGAGTGCTAAGCTAAGGATACCCTGCAAGGTGCATCGACCACATAGTTGCGGGAAAACGATCTTGGAGAGCCTTATTTGATAGATATTAGAGCCTTATTGTTTTTTCCTATAATGGCATTTTTCAACTTAGTGACAACGGATTCCAAACGCCCTTTGATTTCAATAGAACCCACGAAAAACACTTGGCCAAGATGGCCAAGCTCCTTGACAGTTCGAGCCATTGTTCGAAATTTGAAATTTTTCGGGAGCCGCAATTTAACACGCATTTAAAACACGAACAGACTAATATTTTTTTTACAAAAATCATATTGAAATTAGATAACACACGTATATGAAAGCACTCCTAATAATACTTAAGACGCCGATTTAGTAATTATGATCGGTGTTTGGATTTCGCTAATATTAATAATAATTATTCACTCCAGTAATTTGTTTTGATTTCCCAGGAGGTAACAATCAATCGTAATCAAAAATAATAGTTGAGAACCGCTGTTTGGCCGCAGTTTAGTTACACTATCAATAACTCAAATACAGCTTTTTGAATATTATTTTTTTAATTATCTTCGTCCCGTAAAAATGTAATAAGTATTCATAATATTTTAACATGAAAAAACCTCATTCAAAGTATATCAGTCCAGCGGTGCTAAAAATTGATTTTATATGAGTAATTTTGTTTCAATTTAAAAATCTGAAATATGCGCATTTGCTGTTAAGCAGAATTAAGTCGGAGAAGTCATACAAATATAAATAATTCTATAATTAAAATATAAATTAATATATAATCCATTTAATTCATAACAAAAACACTTATAATTGCACTACAATCACAATTGTTCTTAATTCACATTCATGTCTCGAGCTAAATGTATATATTAAACAGGACACTTCTATGGTAACCACCGTCACTTCATTGGAAACTGAACTTTGTGATCACAAGCAGAATGTTCATCTCGCAAAGGTCGGCACAGGCAGCTTCATCCCTTCTTTGGCTTCGAAGAAAGTGTAAGAGAGCACTATTTCTTCAACAAACTCCATCTTCGGGTCCTCCGTGAACTCGGGGTCTATGTAGAAAAACACTGGCATGTCCACCTGGAGCAAAACGTGAACTATTTATTTATCTAAAACATTATTAAGCCTATGAGATGTTCACAAGGTAGTTTGTCTAAGTAGAGGGTAGGTGTAGGCTGGCTCTATACAGACCTATGGGGGAGGTCTATGTCCAGCTGTGGACAGATCATAGTAAACATCCTATAACTGAAACGATAATAGACAAGTAAGCAGTTACAATGAAGAACAGATAAATAATATCTAATTTAAATGCTTCCACTCTTTCTAATAAAATGTTTGCGAAGAAGAGGATTTTGAAAGAGAGAATAGACATAAATTGTGGTGATCCTTGAGGTGGAAATTTGTTTTTTGCTTAAATATTATATTATAAACAACCACAAACATAACAAAAAGTACCAAAACGAACTACCAAATAGACTTTGTACCTGCTCATGAGGGTTTAGCATTTGTTCCTCAAAACAGAAGCACTGTATTTTGTTGAAATACTGGCCGGCCTCAAATGGGATAACATTGTAAGTACTAATGCCAACTACAGGCTTGTCTGTGGGGTTTCGAGCCGTATAGAACGCCAGGGCCGTCTCCCCGGGCAGCACCTGCAAATACACAATTGTGGACATATTAAATCACCCATAATGAGCTTGAAGAATGAACTTGTTCATACATTCAGACAATGAGTCAATTCAATTGTGAGGTATGTTATTTCTAAAAGCTGGCATTACTCAAATTTCACAGGACTTCTTTACACATTAGATAGTACAACACAATATATACACACATTTAACTATTCAAATTGTTGTTATTTACTTGGAGCATGCTGTGGGTAGGCCACCACTAATGACATACACTGGTTATGTGTATAAAAGCTTATTTGGGTGAAGCTTTTTTGACACAAATTGATCAGCAAAAATAGAGATGAACCGGTAATATGCTCCAAAGCAAAGGTGAAAATTGGATTTGAAAAGGTTGATTGTCTGGTACCCCATGGTTAGCCATAGATATTAATGTATTATTATCAATGATTTCAGAAATAATAATATAGTAAAAAAAAGCATTTTCATAATTCAGATAACTACATATTAAAATTTTGTACTGCTAGAAGGTAATGCCTGATGCAAATTATTATTAATAGAAAACATAATTTAATATGATAACATATTTCAAAAGGGATCACTTTATGTAGGTTAATTGGAAATTATTGAGAGGTTTAAAGCTGTTTTGCTGACATATGAGCTTTACAATCACCCCTACAAAGCTTTTATGTTTAGAACCAATCATTTATTATATCAATTATTAGAGGAACCCGAAAGTAATGTCGCTTTCTTAAGATAAATTTGCATGACTACATTTTTAACTAGTTTTCATTTCTAATCAACAATATATTCACATTGGTTATCCACAACTTTTTGCTGTATTTATTACAAATTTTCAATGCTGGAGCGGTAACAAAACAATCAGTTTTTCTGTAAAATATGTTGACTGAAAGGACATTACTTTCCAATTCCCCTATATTCAATCTTAATGGGACATAATTAGGTTTTAAAAAAGAAATTTAACGCTAAGGTAGTACTTCACAACATGGGGATGGCATGGGCCCACACCCCAAAGGGAGTCAATTTGAATATGAATTTCACAGGATTTTAACCCTTTCGCTTTAAAATCTTAAAAAAATATGTGTGTAAAAGGTGGGTCATGGCAAAAAAGAGAGTGTCAAAATTCAGTAACAATAGCAATAATTTATTTAGATTGAGATCCGGTATACTACAACTATTTATCATCATCATTATTTCAGCAATAGGAAGTCCACTACTTAAATTACAAGCACTTAGGCCTTCCCGATGATTCATTTTGTTATAAAGTAACAATGAAAATAATATTGAACATGTAATAAAACATAAGGATACATATAGAAGGATTATTTACCGTAATATCTCCTTGTTGTGGTTTAAAGTTCCACTGCATAGATGATGCTACATCTGCATTGAAGCGGACCTTGATTGGCCGTTCCCGTACTGCCTTCATGTTACTGACATTATCAGTCGCTTCCACTTGTCCCGTTGTTCCTCCATAGCTGTAAGCCTATTGATTTTGAATAACAAAATATAAGGTGAAACTCATATTGATAATTAAATTAAATACCTTTTATTATTACATAAAGAAATATATAATTATAACTGAAGAAGAGTTAAGATAACTAAAAAAAAGTGAGGGCTGTCTTAATGTTGGGGGCAATTTCTATACACTACAGACAACCATAGCATGGAGATAGAAGGAAAAGTACTGCATAGTTAATTTGTACAATGTATGTGTTGGTTTAAATTATCATAATTATATGAAACATACTCAAAAAGATAAATATATGTATATATATATATATACATATATATACTAATATGAGAACTGGTCACCTGGTATTAGTATATATTGTGGTAAAAACATATTAGTAAATACCGTGGTAAAAACTTAAACTTCCCAACATAGTTTGTGGGTTTGATTCCTATTTTGAATTATATGAGATTGTGCGTACTATCTCATACAATTCACATTTTGTGTATTGATTATATTATACAGGGCACTTGTGTAGCAAAGAAAAGGCGAGATAAATACCGGTAAAGAATAATATACTTGTTTAAAAATTTAATGCTATTAAATAACATAAAATTTAGATGTAATTAAAGTATTTTTTTTTTTAATTACTTGCATTGTCATGGCAAAAAATGAACCAAAACTTAGGCAAACCTAATTCCTAATTCAAACATTGATGGCAAACTTAATTCTTAATTGAAACATTTTAAGAAAATTCTTATTTGAGTTAGAGGCAGGAAACTAAATCTACAATTTTTCAGGAGGGATTTTTAGAAAACTGAAAGCGGTTTTGAGAGGTCTGGTCTGATTGCCTTGAAAAGTCAGAGAGACTGTAAAATAACTTCTTATTGTATACAAACCAGTCTACGGGTTTGACTGATAATTAGTTAAATTTCTAAAGTAATTAAAAAATACACCTTGTACTTTTATGTCATGAAAGCTTTGAATTGCCTGATCATCTCATTTTATAATTTTGTTTATATTTAATTCACACTTTAAGGAATTATAATATAATAAAAGATCATTTACATAATAATATAGTATAATTTGCATCTGTTTTGTTAGCATCGATTATGTGACTTAAAATTCCTTACTTGGCAAAATATCCGATATAGCGGCACCGCGGCGTAACTCAAGCCCACAGTCATAACACCCAGAGCAATCATATAATTAAGGGTTGATCGTATTTTTTTCCGTTCATTGCTAATTCCGCGACCAATACAAACATTGGGTATTGTTTTAGTACAACTTAATAAAGTAAGCGGTTTCGTAACTCTGTTTTGTAACAGACTAAAATTAAATTTATTTATACAAAGTAATCGATTCATCTTTGTTTTAAATATTTATTAATATTAGAGATTAGATATATTTTTCTCATAACCAAATCATATCTGAATCAATTTAATTGATTCAAATGTCAATGTCAAATGACGCTTGATCTGACATTTAACCACAGACACGATAAACATAATCGTCTTTCGATTTTAGCAATTAGGTAATCGTAAAAAAAACCGTAATTCCTCAGAAGTATTTTTTGGAAGATATTAAATTTTCATTATAACAAAACTAAATAATAAAGCGTAAGATTTTGAAAACAAAGGCACAATGCAGAAGCTCTATTTATACACTTGGCAACGTATTAAATAGTCCTGTTATAAATTGCAATGTCAGCGGATTTTAAAAATTATAAATATTTATTTCGATAACAAATTCAGTTTCGTTTAATTCTAAGTCTGCATTTAAGCCAAATGTTTTGGGTTGTAGTAGTAGCCTTCACTCTTCCGTCAAGATTTTCGCGAACTTTCGTTACACCTAATAGTACGTTATAAAATAGTAATTATAAATAGATTGCGCGTTAGCACAAATCTAACTATTTACATGAGTTATCAAGCTTATTTTCAAGATCAAACCAAATAAAGAAAGTAGTGTAACTGTATCCTGGTCATGAATAATGAATTGAAAAATTTCGTAGGCGAATTATTTGCTGTTAGCAGACTGCCTCGAATACGCGCATTTAGAATACAACTAGCTGCGAGAAAATTACAATTTCCTTTATCGAAATAAAGCTAAAGACGGAACCATCACCTAGATCTACTGAAATTGCTGTGTTCACAACTGCTTCCTTTGCTTTTATTCCAAAGAGAATATGAGACAAATGTTCTTTTACTAGTAAGGATTTTGAATTTATCTAGCTCCGATATAAAATACCGTGGAGGCGAAATTGTATGTGTTAGTTTTGATGTAACAGAGGCCACTAAGGAGAAATGATTTAATATTTATGGCTAGTCAATGAAGTCCAATATCATTTGGACTATTATATTGGTTAATCTAAATCACACTACATAAACTGTTAATTTCTACATGAAAGTATTATACGAGGAAAATTCAGGTAGTTAAGAGAAAAAAATGTTTTATAGACTACTCTCTTTATTTTCTTTTATGTAAAACTCTTCACTATATACAAAGTTACATGCTTCTGAACCAGTCTCCATAGTACATCCTCCAGTCTGCAACAGGTACTTCTTCAATGGTCATCTCGAATGCAGTGAGCATTCGGAAACCTTCCTTTATCATTCTCGAAGGCATAATTCATGGCTATGAGATGAATCAGCCAAAAGTTTTACAAGTTTTAAATTACTTCCTTCGCTGTGATTCTAAAGTTGCGATCTGAATGTCGAAATAGATAGTAGATCATGAAGAATTTCTCAGATTTAATCTTCAGGCTTCAGTCTTTGTTAAATCAAATGTTTTACTTGCAGCAGGTTATTCTACAACATCATTAGCAGCTCAAAATCGAAAAAAAAAACTACACGAAAATATTCAGTAAAGAGCAGAAAAACTTGGAGTCATTTAATATACAGGTTGATCGGTTTTAGGTCTAAAAGTTTTTCAGGGGTTAATGTTAATTTCTCAGGAAAAGCTTTTACAACCATTTCTTATCTTTAATTTCATGCGACCGATTTTGAAAATATTACATTAATTTATTTTCGTAACATAACAATACAGTGAAAAAAGCATTTTGAAAATTCGGATTATTTAATATTAAAATTAGCTGATTGGAAATAGATGTAGAAGTTTTAAAGATTTCTGCAAGAGCTGTTATACATTAACACCTTTAAAAACTTTACGCATATAACAAACTACTCTATATTTCGGCAATAAATCACACGTTTTATCTTATATATAATTCGACCCAAAAGGTATTTAAGCCAAATAATAGCCATTTACTGAATTTGAAATATTTGTGTAAAAAATATAAATTTGATTAAATAAACATATACATAAAAAATGCAGCCAAACTCCTAGTCTCATATTTAGTGATATAACAAATGAATAAAAAATGTTTCTGAATATTTCAGAGTCAAATCCGCAAGGGAATAGTTTCTCCTTTTTTTTCTTACCCCCTATTAAACAAAGTTAATAAAGAAGAATGAAATATTGAAACGTTATTTAAATTTAAATAACATCACCGTAACGTACTGCCACGCGACCACGTCCGTTACATTCCAGCGCCAAGAACACAATGGTTACTCATTAAAAACGTAATTAAACAAACACTTTAAATGCGTTGAACTAGTGTATCAATGAAAAATAATAATTATGTAAATGTACATTGGTGTTATTAAATTTGCCTTGCATCATGTCTGCCAATGGACGCCATTTATGCCATTATAATATAGGCCTGCCCCATTGCGCTACTCGCTACCAGCTACTTTTTCGACCCTGACTACGTCATCAGTCCAGCTAGTGGGAGCTTGCCCACGCCGCGACTACGGACCCGTAGTCGTAATAGTAGTGTACGAAAAATTTTCATCCTACCCTCAATTAAGGCAGGTATGTCAGTAAGTATAAACTTGATATTTAAAATTTAATTAATATCACAATAATAAACAAACAACGGCACGGGGTATCATCGCGTGTACTCCAGCGGCGTGAGTTTGTGTTTCGTCTTGACGTGGGCGTCCGTGTGAGTTTTTTGATAGGCCTTGTAGGTGCACTCCAGGAAGGGACACCTGAACATGGGCTCCTTGCCGCACTCGTAGGTCACGTGCCTGCGGTAAGTGCTCTTGTGCCTGTATTTCCTCTTGCACTTTTCGCATTCGAAGCTGGCCTCGTACTGGGACCAGAAGTTTTTTGTCTTCATTGGCGCGGGCAAAATGTTTTGCATCATCGTTTTAAAGAAATCCACTTCACCTGCAACAATGAAAACAAACTAAAAACCTTCATCGTACATCACCACAACGCGGTCGTTGTCTACCCACCTACGATTTTACTGCGTCTTACAATTACTTATCTCTATATCGCATTGAAGGTATTGAATTGTAAGAAAAACTAACGTATTATTAAACCAAGAACATTTATTCACATGCATAGTCCAATAATAATAAAAAAATCAAACCAAACACTCTTCGTTTTGAAAAAAAAAATACATCAAACAATTGTTAACATTTGTGCCTTATTTCACAACTCGGCGCCGCCCTTAACATAAATATTTTAAAAATCGAATATAATTACTGGCGATGCTCCCTATAATACATATAAATTATAATTTACGTAAATTTGACGATTTAAATGTCACAGTATTATGCATTAAAATTTTGTTAGATATTTCAATGAAATTCCAAACGAATGTAAAAACCACACAAAGACAAAATTAAGAAAAATCCTTCACCTAATTCCCTGTCATTCTTTATCTTCAAATGAATACTATATCTGCCAATTTATACACAAAAAATAAGGTGAAATTGTCAATTAAAACCGACCATTTCTTGCAAAAAAAAAATCAAAGATCTAGAGCTCGAATATCGTTTATCTACGAATAGAGACTTCGCTAATAGTACTGAATATCATTTGGCTCATCCCAAGGATGTGTCGTGTCTCAAATTCTCGATTGGTCGATGTCATACTAATTTTATTCTTCGAAACTTTTAATTAAAAACTCACTACTACCATATTCGCATGATTTGGTTCCGTGCGACTACACGCTTTTCAACAAATTCAAAAGACCAACGCTGGGACGCCATTTTGACACGATTGAGATAAAAACCCAATCGAAGGTCTTTTAAAGGACTGAAAAAGTCGTTGGAAAAAGTGTTTCATCAGACGGGGATGAAATTAATTTAGTATTACAAAATTTACATTTTACAAACAATTTCACCTTATTTTTTGATCACAGAATTATTATATATATCAATTTTGTAACAATCTCATCACTGCTATATTTCTAGATGCAGGCTCAGTGATTTCTTCTATGGCGATGCTACTGTACCCTTAGGAGTTGATCACAGAAGATTAAACAAATATAGCTGACCATTGTGAACAAGTCATTTAAAAATTGTATATAGAATAAAGTAAGATAATTCGAAATCTAAGCTCTCCCCGGAAATGGCACCTATTTAAACTGTTCCATTTTGAGCGTATAATTTATCCAACAAATTGATCTTATTTAACCTGTGTTTTTAAGTAAGACTACAGATAAAAAAATGGCCATTATAAAATTCAATGTTTACCATGGCTTTGACGTTCACATAGTCAAACGTGATGTCACAACGTGTGTATATAAAAACTTTTTGGTTGTACATCTTAGCACCTAGATTAAAAAGTTATTATGTCGATTTGTATAATTAGCTAGTACAAAATATAGTTAATATTCTTTGAGTAAAATTAGTACACAAACATAGCCCACTATATATAATATCACTAAAAAATTCAGGATTTTATTATTTATATGGCAAAATAGATTTTTTTTAATTTTTAGGAACAGTAAATTTAATTTACCATTTAATATGACGGCAGCTTTCGCCGCCATTTTTATTAAATAGTGCTTCCATATATATATATCTTTGGATTATTATTAAAATGTTAATAACACGTTTAAAAACTTGACACTACATGTTAAAAACTTAACTGTTCTTTTGGTGTTAGTTTTGGTGGGTCTTAAAACTTAAAATTAATCTTAAGTTATATATTATTAAAAAAAAAATTTCGATGGCTTCCCGTGCGCAAAAATGACATTTTTCTTTTTTTAAAGTAGTTATTTTCCTCTAAAAAAAGGGAAAACAAATTTTTAGTTGGTCACATCAACGGGTGCCCACCATTACTTAATCTACAGTAAATATCTTTACAAACAATAATAATTTAGGTACTTAGTTATTATGTTTTCAAGGCACTTATCTCTTACACAGCTAGAATCGACTGGAAGATTCTTTGGTTATTTTATTGCTTTGACATCTATTTGAACTTTCTAGGTAGCTTAAATAACAGTAACAAATGCAAAAAAAAATATATAGTTCAACAGAAATACTGAACATTATAATACAAATCTCGACTTGATAAAATTTTAATAATTATCGATATCTCTTTGGTAACAACCGCACATTTCTTATTATTAGTCGAAACGTAAACAACAAAATATAACAAACACTTTATAATATAAATATTGAAAAACAAAATCGTCTTACGTATACTCAACATCTCAAACATTTTTTTTTATATACTTTGAACACTAACCCCGTAAAAAAGGATCTAGGATACATATTTAAACAACCTCTTACGTATTGCGTACCCGCGTGAGTGTGAATTACTCCCCAGCTGCCGTCGCATTAAAAAAAAAACCTGAATATAAAAGCAGGGAATTCCCCGCGGTCACGCCTTTACTATAAATATATAAAACTAATATTGCCAGGACCGCGACTACCCACGTATTTTCACTTAAGGTAACTATTATATCTGCTTTAAAAAGGAAGACTGAAATTTGGTAGTGTCCGTATATTCTCCACCTCCCACCAAAACCTCGTCGTCTTGAGTTAAGTAGAAGAAACTTCGCTTTCCTTTGCTTCTGCCAAAGGACTGTAACAGAGAATTAGACACAGGTTTAGGATACGACAGGAAGACAAGTATGTTCGCATTACTCAGGGAAACGGTTATCGCTGCGCCCGAGCGAGCAACGATGCCCACATGTACATTACACGTTACACGGCATGCTAGAAGCGACAAGTGCGTGAGGTTAGCGCCTATGTGCTGTGCGGCTCGGTTAGTTGCGGGTAGGTCGTGTGTTAGGTTCCGGCTCGCCGGGGTCGTTAGTTGAGTGTACTGACATTGGCGACAGACACCTGCGGCGCGCGGTCATTCGGACACGAAGTCCACCTTCTCCGGCAGGTCTTTGTGCAGGTGGCGCTCGTGTAGCAGCAGGTTGTGCTTCTGGTAGGCGCGGTAGACGCAGTAGGGGCACTTGAAGCTGGGCTGCTTCCTGCATTCGTACTTCATGTGCCGCTGCAGGGAGCCCTTGTGCTTGTACTTGTTCCCGCAGTCGGCGCACTCGTGCAGCGTCCACCGCGCCTTGCCGCCGCCCAGCCCCGCCGGCCCGTAACCCAATATATAAGGCGTGTACAACTGTGCAACTGAAATCGAAACGCAAATCAAAATGAATCCACGCCGCCCGCCCAAGCCAAGCCACCGGAGTGCCAAGCGAAGGATGATGCACCATGTCTCCCATTAATTTGCTCAACTTATTTAATCTAACCGTACTTATATCTCACTCGCGGCATGCGACCGCCGCAGTCTCCAAATGGAAGCAAGTTCGTGCGCGCCCGAAACCTTTGCCCTCATTTAGAGCGCGAGTTAGACCGCGTGCATGCACTATGCTAGCTCAGGGGTAACGACTATATACAGTGCCCGGTGTTCCAATCGGTGCGGTTAGGTGTACATCGGGATTTACTCTAGGGGTTAGTTCTACTTCTACCCTTACAACTCCAATAGGCAATAAAACAATACATTTTTTTATTGAAACAAATAGTTATCAAGAATAGCAACTTTATTAAAAATACAAAAAAGGTTATAAAAATACAATCAAATGCATTAAAATCACTTTAACTTGATATTGAGTTTCCGCCGCGTCTATCTCCAGTATGCTAGGAAGTATTTCTTATTGTAAATAAAGTTTTGTTCTATTTCGCTCGGGGATTCCCCAACCCGCCGGTGACGGTTTCCGCACAAAAAATCGTATTGTCCTTTGAGAATATCATTATCACAGCTACGTAATACTCGACTACGTGTCAAAGGTAAAATTATTGTCAGGATAATCTACAAGTTTGGCAATGTTTCGAATCTGCGTGTACAATTTGTAGAAATCACAACCCAGGTGTTCGGCCACGCGAGCTGCACCAGCTGCGCGCTCGCGAGGAGTATTTTAAATCCTAATGACTAAGTTTCGAAGGCACTTATTAGTACGCAATTGACTCGTGTGCTTGTACTGTGAACTTTACATTGATTGTATGATGGTAACTCCAACGGATAGTTTAAATTCTTGCGGCGAATACGGGGAACTACCCGACCGTTTGATATCGCGGATACTATTAAAAAAACAGGTCGATCTAAACTCCACGGTTGAAACAATCGAGTAACTCCACGTGCACGGCCGCAACCTAACTTACAACTCCTAAATGGTAATGTATACAATACTTAACGTTAACTATGCGGAAGATTCAATTTGAACTCCAAACGTAACAATTCGTGGCCGACCGTATAAAGTCCAACAAACACGAGGTAAGGCACTCATTTCACCGCGAATCATTCACTTATCTAAATCTAAACATCAAAATTGGACCCATGGTCGACGGAACAAACATCGACTTTCGTCTGCACAAGGAACATCGGCGCGAAACGAACCGCGCCCGACAGAGTTCAGACCTCATAATTATAGTAAATGCATTACACGTAAAGAGATCTAAAAATAATAGAATAATAATTAACTTATTTGAGTATTACAAAAATAATGGAACATGCATTATGGCAAAGTACTAGAGCTTGCTAACTAAGCGAAAATAGCTTCATTTCATTACAACTAGGGCTCGCTGAACCGCGCGATTAGTAACTGATACTGGTAACAATTATCCAACTAGCTCATCCTCCGAGTGCACACAGTCGGACGGTGCGCACCGCTCACACCGACCGGGAATGATCATTTACACATTAAATGCTGTCAACTGCTGTAACGCAACAGCCAACGAAGACGAAGCGCGGGCCCGGGCGGGAGCCGGCTTCCCCGACGCGGACTGGATAAATGCAAATTGCCGAATACTTCGAGTTGCTGCGAGCTGACGCGGCAGCCAGCGCGGGTAGCGTGCGTGCCACGGCGTCGTATCACAAGAGGTTTGCGTCGCGTGTATCACAAGTGAGAGCGCGGGGGGGACGGGGGGCTACATGCACGCGTCCACGTTGTCCTGCTTTATGTAGGGCTCGGGCTTCACGTGCAGCTCGCGGTGCATGCGCTCCATGTGGCGCGCGATGTGCATCTTCTGCTTGGCGCGGTACACGCAGTAGGGGCACTGGAACTGCGGCTCCTTGCCGCACTCCCACTTCTGGTGATTGCGCAGCGACGACTTCAGCTTGTAGCCGCGCCCGCAGTCCGGGCACGCGAAGGAGGGGTCGCGCTGGTCGCGTGGGTCGCGGGCGCCGCGCGGGCCCCCGCCCATCGGCACCGCCAGCCGCGCCGACCACTGCTCCCACGACAGGCCGCCGATGCGCGAGAACGACACGTCCTCCGACCCTGAAACCCGCTACACGTCATGCCGCGCTCACAGACGCCCGCGCCACACACACGCCCAAGCCGACAGCCTACCTACATACATACATACATACACGATACATACACATACATACATACACGTACATATACTACATACTACTGTGAGTGTGACCGCCGAGTGCTGTGACATAAGCGAGAGGACAGTGAAAAGAAACAAAACAGGAGGGGCTCATAACGTTTATTCGGGTGTAAGCGGGGCGAGGTGCGGCCGCAGCAGACTACACTCATGCTCTGTGCCGGTCCCACCCGTGGGCGTCCGTGTCCACCTGAAAGTATTAATCACATTAGTTCGAATGGGGATGGGGGGGCGAGCGAGCGAGCGGGCTCGGGGGCCATGCATGCATGCCGGTTAAACAACAGGCCGGAGCAACGCGCGTCCGCACTTACCTGCGTCGTCCATTGACAACATGGAGGGGGAACGAGATGGAAGGAGCAGAAGACGGATGATTAAAATAAAAAACGCCAACGAAAACACAAAAATAATGTATAGTATATTTTTTATTTAACTCTCTACCAAGTAAAACCCCAATATATTCATATAAAAATCACACTAAACGATTAACTAGATTCCAATAACATTAACAAACAATGTAAACTCTGTAACATCCAAACTGCAGGCCCGGCTCGCATCAGTACCTCGCTCCGCTCTAAACTAATACTGACTTTGGTCAAATAGCTCTGTTATCCTAGTTCAACAACAAAATTTCAACAGTAATACGCTACGCTATATAAATCTTTTCAATGTTATTGCAGTTAAATATCAGCTAATATCGGCCTGAACACAACCGCCGCGCGGCGCAACGAAACGATAAACCGAATAAACGTAATAAATAATATTCATCTAGAGGTAACAAATTAGGCACATGATCCATGAGCTCCGTTTACCTGGGGGCGTGGCCCCCGCCGCAATTATCCTAATAAATAATAGAAAATTAATAATTAATAAAACTTTGGGTTCGCTAACGCATTACGGGAAGACGGGCGACCGCTAAAGCGGTCAGCAACAACGCGAGTACAAACAAACAACTACCTCTTAATATCATTGCACTAAAATTTGGAATTATCCCTTACGAGGAATGTCAGGACGTAAAAACTAGAAAATAAACATTCGAGTTGGTTCTGTCGACGCTCAGTCTTGACCTACGCTAATAAACTCTTCCAACGAAAACGACTCGGGGAATGTGTCCGCCACGTAACAAATATATTGCTTCTACTTTGGTCTGGTTTGGTCTGGTTCGGTCCGGTTTGGTCCGGTATAGTCCGGTCTAGTCCGGTGTGGTCTGGCTCGGTCCGGCGGCGCGGCGCTACACGGGCGTCTTTTTGTTGCGCCGCACCTTGGTGCTGGCGTAAAGGTACCACTCGTTGTTGTGGTGCTTGCGGATGTGCACGCCGAGGTTGCCGCGCTGCTTGGCGCGGTACGAGCAGTAGGGGCACTGGTGCGCCGGCGCCTTGCCGCCGCACTCCACGTTCTCGTGCCGGCGCAGCGTGGACTTCCAGCGGTAGCGCTTGCCGCAGTGCCGGCACTCGAACTGCCGCGAGCCGTCGTCGGGCCCGCCGCGCGGCTTGCCGGGGGCGCGCGCGCGCTCCCCGTCCGCCTCGTCCATCTCGTAGAAGGCGTCGGTGTCGTGCGGCAGCAGGATGTCGTCCGTGTCGTCGTACTCGGCGTCCGACTCGCGCTCCTCGGGCTTGGGTCTCAGCGGGTGCATGTTGTTGTTCTGCAGGAAGGCGCGCGGCAGCAGCAGCGGCTTCATGCCGTCGGGCATGGAGGCGAGCGCTTCCAGCTCCCCCGCGTCGCCAACGTACGGGCTCTCTTTGCCAACGGCCATCATATCGGGCAGCCGCTGCGCCGCCAGCAGCGACAACAGAGCCGACGGGAGCTCCTTGTGCAGCTCTGCAATGGAACACATTAATGGTATTGCAAATCATAACTGAAGCGCCACTACGTACTCACTCTTGTTAATACTACCAAAGGCTAAAATAAAATTAAGGAACCAAAGAAATGCGTTATAATAAAAAAATAATTAAAAATAATCTCGGTTAGAAATCATAAAAGGCGGAAGCTTCTAAGTCATGCAGACATGCACAGTTCAAACCGGCCTTCTCTAACTTTAATCTTCCCATAAAGAGGTGCGGGCGGCGGACGCGGAGGGGCGGGGGCGGAGGCGGGGGGTGGAACGGGAGCGCGAGTAGGCGGGCGGCGGGCGAAATGAAAGGCGCACCAACGCGTAAAGTAGTTTAATGGTCAAAAAATATCAATCGCTCTTATCGTCACTAAGTATACAGGGCTCGTATAAAACGTTACGTGCTATAATACCATCTATAAGGAAGATCGAGTCGCGTGTGTAAGGCACTGCGTGTGTACGTGTGTACGTGAGGGGGGCGCGCGTCGCTCACTTGACGGCGGGGGAGGGCGGGGCGGCGTGCGCCGGGTGTTTCTTCTCAATGTGCTTCTTGAGTTCGTTGCGGCGGTGCTTGCTGTAGGCACAGTGCGGGCAGCGGTACTGCGGCTCGCGACCGCACTCGAGCGTCACGTGGCGCACGAGGTTCTTTCGCGCGTTGTAGCAGCGCTGGCAGTTGGGGCAGCGGTAGCCCTTGTCCGTCTTGTACTGCGCGCACGGCAGCTGGCTGCCCGAGCGCGGGAAGCCGCCGTAGCGCGGCTCCTGCTTTACGTCCGGCGGAGACTTGCTCTTGTTCTCCTTGGCGTCGTCGTGGGCGGGCGGCGGAGGGGGCGGCGGCAGCGGGGGCGGGGCTTGTGCGTCATGAGCGCTGTTCGCCGAGGTGACATTCTTGAGTATCGCTAGCGTGGTGGTGGTCGTATTGCCCGAGGTCTCCTCGCTCACTTTTTTGCTACGCGTCATTATACTGTGACGCGGCGCGGCCTTACGACCTGCAATCAAAAACGATACAGTCGATTTTGTTTTCCTCCCGGCCGGCCCCGAGTGACCCGTGTGAAAGCGTTAAATAAAAACAATGAACTCAAGTAAAGATATATTTGTAATGAAAGAAAACAAATAAAGTATAAAAAACTTAATGAGTAACGAATGAACTTCAAGTGCTAAACATGCAAAATCAACTAAGCACAGTGATTCATCCACCGCAGACGCAGGCGCAGCGGCGGGAAACGGTTCGCTCGTAGCCGAACGTTCTACGATTGAACTGCGTTTCGCGGCGCTGTTTCTTTTAATTTCCAACAATCCATATGCGCAACCGATAACTGACACCGGCCTTGATTAGTAAACAGTAAAAAATATAAAGAAATAAAGTAAATAAAGAAAAGAAAGTAAACTATATATAAATAAAAAATGCAAGCAAAAGTAATATCAAGCGGGGTGGTGGCGGTGCTTCCTGCGCTGGTGCGCGACCAGGCTCTTTTTCTGCGAGTACTTGTTGGCGCAGCTGTCGCAGGCGAACCGGCGCTCGCCCGCGCACTCGTACTTCTCGTGTCGCAACTTATTCCTCTTGTGCTTGTAGCGCTTCTTCTTGCAGATGGAGCACTCGTACTTCTTACTACTCTCCTTGCGCACCTCGTCCGGTGGCTTTGCGGCCTCCCGCTTCTTACTCTTTCTACCGTTTCGAACACGTCCGGCGACCGTGGCTCTGTTCGTGACCACTATCCCGCTCTTAAACTTCTCTTTGACTCTAAAACATTTCTTAACATCCAGCTCTTCCAACAAAAACTCTTTCTCTCTCTTCAAATAGCCGCGCGTCAGCGGGAAGGGAGTTTTCATGTTACCGAGTTCGGTTTTTACTTTAATGAGCGATGAGTCTGCAAGGGTAAATAATGACAAGCGATAGAGAAATTAATACAAAGCAAGGAATGTAGTGCGTCGCACAAGGTCGCGACGTGCAAGATGCGTGTGCTAGACTTGTTACGTGCATAAAGAGACCAAGAGATGTTTAGATAGTTTTAGAAGAAGGGATGCATAGAGGCGATTGCAAAAGGGGGCACAAGCGCGACAGCGACGCTGCCAACAAGCGAACGCGGGTAGTCACACATCCGCCCGATCAGCTCCGCGTGGGTCACTTTCGTTCTCCGCGGATGAAAACAAAGCTTCAGAGTTTACTTCCCTCGCGTTAACATTCAACGACTGTCCTGACGATTGATACTCATTCAATTTTTTATAACGATAAGATAAATGAAATGCGCATGTTTAGAGGTAATGTGATTAAACGAATGGTCACATGCTGTTCGAAACTGGTCTGCCTACGCGCTCTGCTGCCCGACCGGCATGCACCGACTAGTGTCGCTAACGGCAGCGAACATGAATTGCTAAGGAAATATTAAACAAAAAAAACATCTGCAGTGAAATCACATGTGAATGCAAAATAAGACATAATAAAATAATAAATAAATAAGCCACATAACCAAAGACTACGACAATAAATGAAAATGATGTCGGTTTACCTGTCGCTGCGCACGTGCCGCGGAGGCGGGGGCGCGTGGGGGCGAGCGGGGCGCGGGGGCGTCTCACTCGTCTTCTGCGGACAGAGCGTTCGGAAAGCACACGCGGCGCGCGGCCGACACAAGGCGGTCGGCGACAAACTAACTCGTGTAACGGAGTCCGACCGGGGCACGTGCCGGCGTTCGACCGGGGTGCGTACCGCAGTTTGTTTGACCGGGGCGCACAATGCGCAAACGTTCAACCGCCTACTAAAAAGTATAAAATATACGATACATGTATACAGAGATGCAATAGACAGCACAAATGTTACTCACCCGCGCGTGCGTCCCACGTCCGGCGTGTTAGGTGGGAAGTTGAACAAACAATTAGCCACAGTGGTGGTGGTAAGGGGGGGTTGGTTGGTTAGTGTGTTAGTCGGCGCACCAAGCGTCACACTCAGCGCAATAAATCAAACTGTGTCGACTTACCTCGCGCCGGTACCTCGCCTTTACAAGGCTACACAAAACAAAACCTCTCTACCGTTACCGTTTACCTGTCCACTCTGAAATGCTCATCGATATATATATTGTGAGAACAACAAGATATAAATTTGCAATAATATCAGTTAGTGTATAATATTAATATTAGATACTAATTAGATAGGTTTGTAGTTCACATGTGAAAACACTAGCACTCTCGTATCCGCAGTAGTGAGATATGTTCGATACATAACAGTATAGATAAATAATTGTAAGCCATGACTGTAGCGTCGTTTGGAATTATGGGAAGACATTGCGCATTTCATCCGTTCCTTGTGCGCCGGGCCGGGCAGCTCCGCGGGGAGTTGTCCGCCCCGGCAACGTGCTCCCGGGCAACATGTTGCGTGGCGAGGCCGCGAGGGCGTCGGCGAGGGCGTGGCTACGCAATATGTTCAGTACGCGACACTTACCTTGCGACTCCCGGATGCTGTCGTTCGAGTTCATCAGTTCGTCTTGAGATCGTTCCATGTGCCATTGGAAATCTGCAACCAAACGGATCTCGGTCACGCTTTATACTTCGCATATATATCAGTCATTCATTATTCACATATTTCTAAAGTTTAAGACACTTCTTCATTTAATTTCTTAAACTTTAGAGAACTTTTTCTTAACTATTTATATGAGCTTGAATGCAAATTTGTTAAACCCAGATACATCACTTTTACATAGTTAGAAATTTTATTTAAAAAAAATTAGTATATTAAATCAGTATTTACATTAATTAATTTATATATTAATGAATTACTCGAGTCAAACAACCTGTGGCTCTTTTATACGACTACCCGCGTCCAACGACTACTAGCAATGGACTATTAGCGCCATCTATCGACACAGTTTGAACTTATGTTCTTAAAAACATATTTGAGGCTGGCATGTGGGTAAATTTAGTACAAGAAAACTATTTTTAAAAAGAGATTACAATAGATTAAAGCACACGTTGTGTCTCTGTCTCTAGCTGTTTTGAAATGTTGGAAAATCTAATCTATCAGGTTCAATAAGAAAAAAATTTACATGGCCTTAAACTTATGTAACCCTTTGTACCTATATGTATATTGTACCTAGTCTAGCCAAATGTTTGTTACAAAGAAAATATCCGATAATTTCAAAAAAATATATTTTAAAGTTTTATATGTGATTATGTAGAGTGAAAAAATTATATGTTAACGTAATAAACTAGTTATTCAAATTGTCCACCCTTAGCTTTAGCGCAAATTTTAAAACGGTCGTGCCATGCGTCGATGGATTTACGAACGGTTTCCATTGGAAACTTGGTCACTACTGCCTCCAAAGACTACTTCAGCGACTCAATATTTAGGTGACGCTTAAAGCAGACCATGTCCTCTAGCACTGACCACAATTTATAGTCCAAAGGGTTATGAAGTCCGGAATATTTTGTTCAAGCCAAATTTGGGTAGTGCGCGCGCGCCTTATGACCCGGGGCTGAACCCTGTTGGAATGTCCACACGTCGTTTTTGAATAAGGTGTTGTTGAGAGGGCGAACGAACTACTGCTTCTAACACGGTTCCTTGATATACTTTGTCTGAAGTTTGCACTCTTTTTTCGCAAAAATGGAGTTTTGTAACTCCTTGGTAGGAGACACCCCTCCATACTTCGACATATGCTGGATGATGACCTTGCTGAACTTTGGCCACTACCTCGAAAGCTTCTTTAGTGTGTGCATACACTTATTCATTTTTTTTGTTGTAATGCTCCTCAATTGAGAATTTTTTTCATTGGTAATATAATTTTTCTGTGTTTTTCGTCCGCATATCGAAGTAACAGCTGTTTTGATCTTTCGACTCTTTTGTTTTAGTGCCTGATTTAAGGTATGTCCCGTGTATCTAGACCTAAGTTATGTTAAAATCCTGAAAGTGTCTACGGTGGGATTGTCATTTCTCTGGAAAGGATTTTCTGTTTCCTTATGGGATTTCGAAGAATTCTGGTCTAGACTGCACTAACGGCGTGGTTTGTTCGAATAGACCGCGGTCGGCCGGATCTCTCACGGTCATCAACAGACATGGTTTCAGTTGGATGGTACGATACACAAACATTCGGCTACTAATCCCTAGCTTATTCAATGCATCAAAAATGTCGGCTGGCTCCTTACCTACTTTGTACCGTGCAATTACTGCAATCCTATTCTCTTTAGTGCCCCATTCCATTTTCAAAACAAATAATTTACAAACAAAAAATATACAATAACAGCGGGAAAGAAGTCTCTTTTTTTATTGCAGAAGCTAAAGTTCGAAATTCAAATTAATATTTTTTAAATGCCAGTAACAGAATTTATGGCTAGGCTAGATATTTTTGGCCTTTAAGTATATTGTGCTAAAAACAGAAAATTAGTAATAACTCTATTAACTGGTTTGCATTTAGTTACTCCATGAAAATTTACCTAAGCGATCTAATAGCTTGGTTGCTTCATTGAAATGTAGAAGGCACCAAAGCTTACTGAAGGGGATACATGGGCAAGTAATTAAGCTTGAGAGATTTTTACATGGTAGCCGCTTGCCACCTTTAACTATTATAGAAGCTGTGAATGCCAACAGCCAACTAATATCAAAGACGAAAATTTAATAGTATCCCTGATGGAAGCAAGGAGATGGTACAATTAGTTAATGTTGTTACATTAAAACGTTTACGTTCAACGCACACTCTTCAAATGTTTTCTAGAACACTGATGAGCTGGCAACTTTTGACCGATGCTTCAAGCTTTGAAGCTCAGCGCTCACCGAAGCATCATTACCAATCAGCCTCTTGGCTCATCTCTGTATGGAGTCCAAAGCTTGTGTTTCGCTAGTTAATTTATTCAAATTATTTTCTACTATGGATTATATGTAGTCATCACTTATGATTTTGATTTCATTTAGGCTATATCTAATAAAGTGTATCTGTGTAATATTGTGTTGTGGAGTTACCTCCTGCTTGTTCTCAACAACTACAACACCTTGTGTACAGTCAAAAATAAAACAGAATAAAAAAAAGTTGATGATCATTCTATTAAAAGTTCCAATGTTTAATAAATTAATTTGATCTTATTTTTTAATTATGACAGAAATTCCTGAACAGGCCAATTTGATAGAAACGTCAAAAAAGTTAAGTTTAGCTACAATAGTACCTTTTTATATAAAAATACTTGTGATCTATATAAATAATAGTCTTACCTAAAAATATTACAAACATATTCTAAATCAAACCACCTATATTACCTTTACCATGCAAAAAATTACGAAATCAATTACAAAAAAAATCTTTTCGTTCATAAAATAATATTAAGGTTCAAGGATGTTCTCACTCAAACCCATACCGTATACAGTGGCCGGCCATATGAACAGTAGGGACGATCTGAATCTCTCGACAATCTAAACACTTTGCACTCAGATTATATTCACATTTCCTTCTAACAACTCAATAATGACATGTATATTTTATAATAAAAAATGTTGGATAACTTTTTAGTTAAATAAAATATATAATCTTTACATAGAATTATTGAAAGACATCTTTTTCATGGCAGCAATGTCTGCATTTCGAATTGTCGAAATTAAACTTCATGTCAGCCCTGCTGGCATTTAGAGTGCAAAGGGTTAAGAAGGATCAGTATCCAGGCCTCAGATTGCAAAGTGGTAACTGCCCTCCGAAGCCACACACTCGCATTCACTACACTACACATAAACTCGCATAGGACTGCTACCCTCGTGTGACCTTTGTGCCAACTGGAATACGTCTGACCAGTTTAAATTTGTAATAGTTCACATATCCTTTTGTTCCATGAACTCGGTTTAGATAATTGACTTCAATTCACAGACAGACAATATATACTTATAATACTGTAAGTGTTGTTCATACTATACAGGTAAAAATATATTTCAAAAGTATGCAAATAATAAAGCTGAGGATAAGGATAATAAAGAAAAAAAATGTACCATGTCAAAGTTCAATAATAATGATCACATTTCTTCCATTATAACATTGTGAACCAAACTAATGTTTAGTTTGAATAATACATTAATATTTATAAGTATATATATTAATAATACTTATAAGATAATTAAGCATTAGCAGGTTAGAGATCGGAAAAGGTCAAGGTGAAATATCAATGCTGTTCTTTGAAAGAAAATCTTGTTTATTTGCATAAGCATGGGAGTAAATTTACAAATAATATGTGTATTAAATTAACAACACTTGTAGGCAGAGGAGCGTGCTTTACAACAAACTCCTATGTTATGTCTTTGAATATAACATTTTGATACTAAACCTTGGGAATGAATTGCTATATTCTATTAAAGATTTTAAAGAAACTAATCACAAAACCCTCACAGCTTTAAGATGAGGGAGGCCATTTTAAAGATGTATGTTATTCATTTGAGCTGTGTTAGCCTAGCTTTTAGAACTGATATTTGATTGGTGGTTGTGAGTTTTGTGCATTAATTATATGGGATTGTAATAAAACCAATTTCCAGAAGATGGACAGCAGCATACAATGTACCATAATACCACAATGCAATCCCCAGCCCATGAGCTGAACATGGCTATTATGGTATTTCCATATCTTTGGGGAAGGCTTATGCCTTGCAGTGGGCCCCTATGGGCTGACTAGACCACACACAATTTGATTCTGGATTCCATCAAATTGGGTTCTTCTTGCATTCTCCTCATGACATATACCAGTGCATAATATGGCAAAAAATAGTTCTGTAATCAAAGTCCTTAGAGAAAACTTTAATTATACTTCTGTCTGTCTCAATTTGTAAATATGTACCTAGCTAAGCATTAAGGAAGAAGATCTGATAAAGAGAAATTACCTTCATAATGAACTGACACAAAAGTATTATCAGCAGATGGGTCAAATATATCTTGTGCAATATATATTTTAGTTTAACTAAACAATTTATCTGTTTTGTTACTAAATCTATTGTTTATATTGTTATGTAATTCTTAAAATAAAAAAAGTTTTTTTTTGAATGAAAACATTACATTCCTTATTCTCATTATTGTTTTTCAACATATTTTTTTTTATCAACAGCAAATTCAGATCTGCGTGAATTAAATTTAGCTGTAATTGCAATTTGTGATAGAAACAATTGTGTAAAAAGATCTATTCTTTTATGAGCACAAGTGTTAATCAATTCCTGCGGTGCGGACTGCAAGACAGACAAGACAGACAATCTGTTCTGAAATATCTTGTTAGCGTCTGGTCAATGACGACCCGGTTTCGAATGATATATGTCCACTACCCGCTTCACGTGGCTCGCATTGGATTTTATAGGTGACATTATAATATTATAAGAATTTTTCTAAAATTAAATCAACCTAAAAAAATGCAATTTTGATATATGTACCATATAAATATTCATATGCATGACATAAAAACACTCCTTTTATTTATTAAACAGATTAGTGTATGTTGTCTGAAGTTTGTAAATTTATAGCAAATAATATTTGATTTATGTAATTACTTGTGTGTTACACAATGTTTTTCTTTTAACAATTTACTAAATAACACATCTGTGATAAAATTGTTGATTTGAAAGTAATAAGGGGACCGGAAAGTAATGCCGTTTCTGTCGACATATTTTACTGAAAAACAGATAGATTTATACCGCTCCAGCATAGAAAATTTGTATACTAGATGGCAAAAGGTTGTTGATAATAAAGGTGAATATATTGTTGAATATAAATAAAAAATTGTTAAAAATTTAGTTGTGTGGATTTAAGTTGGGAAAGCGGCATTACTTTCCGATCCCTCTAATGCAAATTCTAATATCTTTATTCAAGTAGGTATGCATATATATGCTCCTTTGAATATTTGATTATATAAACATTAGAACAGTAAGCTATCAGCTTGGAACAATCTGTTGACTTCTACTGACTCCTTTTTTGTGTTCCTGGTTGGCCAAAGAGCCTTTTGGAAATTATTTCAAATTAAATATTAATAAGTACAATATGTACATGATGCTAATGTATTTGAAAAAAAAAAAGTTTCATATTAAGTATAAAATAGTTACACATAAGAGAAGATAATTTTATATTATTCCAATATCAATTGTGGTTCATACAAAACCAACATTTTCTGTTTCTGTAGTTGGTTAAGTTCCCTTAATTAATCTGATTACCCTTCCCTTTTTCAGTAAGAAACACTCAAACGTGTTTTTATTTTAATGTTTACACACTGTTTACAGTACATTTATATGAATATGTAGTATATCTGAGTATGGTTTATGTACCAAGGATTCTAAAGTAGATATGCTTTTATATTCATGTAATTAAGAATATATCTGCTTTAATGAGGTGTTAGTTGCTCTATTATAACAAACATTTTTTTTTATTATTGCTATATATTAATTATTTGGTGAATTTATATTATTATTAAATGTAATAAATGATTGAAAGGTACTTTTATATTATAATCACGTACTTTTTTGTACACATTTTTAAGTGTCTTCTCAATTGAATTACTTGTGATAGGTATGTTCAATTGTTAATGTTACTACTTTAAGTATTAAAAAGAATTCTGCTTAGTATTTATTGACCACAATAAATTTTCATTTTCCTGTTAATACATGGTTGGACTATGGCTATTGACTACCATTAAATAAAAGTTTGTTTCATGAGTTCAAGTGTAATAGCTAAAATCTTACAAATAATAAATTTTCAAAATTAACAAATGCTTCGTAATGATAAATCAAAGTGCTATAAATTCATGTTTTGTCAATCATATATGAAGTTTGTCACCCATGTCAAAAAGTAATAAGATTAATTTTGATTTTATTTTTAAATCTAAATTATTGTTATATAGGTGTTATAGCCTTGGCCAAAAGTATTAGACATTCCTGTAAAACACGGTACAGTCCTAAAACTTTTTGTTAAAAATTAATTCTTCGGTAACAATAAACTATTATTTTAAACAATTGATAAAGCTCTTTAGAGATCCATAAAACGTTTGGCATGTGTAAAAGCTATGTTTTTGGAAAATCGATGTAATATATATAGACATGTATGTAAATTGTAGGTTGCTTAATAATTTGGCTATATTTAAGTGTGCAGTTAATTAACTGTGCAGTGCTAACAATGTGTTTATTCAGGGACTTCAAAATACATTATCTAACAATAATGTACAAGTGCATATGACTAGTAAAGAAGATGAACTCACTGCGGACGACGTCGTTGTGCTGGGGGGTCTGATCGTGCTGGTCGTGCTCTTCGTCAAGCGTGAGGTCCTCGACAGTGTCACGAGAGGGCGGCACCTCCTCAACTGGCGGCGGTTCGCTGACAGGCTCCGCGTCTATAGAACGGCGCGCCATCTTGCGCCGGCGGCTGGGCGACAGTGAGCCGGCGCGCCGCTCTGCGCTGTCGTCTCGGGCCTGCAATACCCAATACCGCTTGTTACTTGTTTGCATTTACAATTATTTCTTAATTGCTATTTATCTAAACTCGCTGCAGACAACTCAAAATAATTATCATAAACAATATAATTATATGAAAATAACTTAAATATTAAAGTTAAAACAACTTTACACAAATCTTATTTTCATGATTCATTCATTCTAAAACAAATTTAACAACAACACATTGTTATGATTTAAGAAACAGACACAGATTACAATTAAATAATGTCAGAACAAACTATAGTAATAAAACTATATTATTTGAAGTATAGTTGTACAATAGCCTCTTTAATGGTTTTAGGAAGTGTAAAGATATTGTAATATGTAAAGTCAAACTTAAAAAAAACATGTTGCCTGATTTTAAAAATAAGTAATTCAATGTTTTAGCCCATAGCCCACTGCATAGGCCTCCTCTTTGAACAGTATACCGTAATCACCAGGCATGCCTGGCGGATTGGCAACTGCAATGTGGTGTTATGATACATAGACGATGCTGTTGGACAGTCTGTAAACTTGGTTTGGGAGTGGTGCAAGTCCAATATAATTAATGCAAAAAGTGTGATTTATAGATAAGACTGTCCCAGGAATCGAACCCTGAACCTATAATCACAAATCAGTTCTCTACCACTGGGCTATCATTGACTTTTCTTACTGTCTAGTTATGCGGAGGCATGTTTTTTGATATAGAAGAAATTATATCTATAACCTTAATCTAAGCTTAAGATTTAGATATGATAATGAGATAATGTCTGTCGGGAAACATTTGGAATATGTATTGGAAGAACATAGATTAATTTAGATCAGCTTGGCAAAACTTGGCTTAATCCAAGACACTAGGTCTAACTACCTACCCACCTATCTTCCACTAACCCAAACAATTTGTTTACATGATGCAATATTTAAGAATACTGGGTATTATTAATAATTATAAAAATATACATTTAGAAAATTGTCAAGGGTCACTAAGCACCAAACTTAACAACAATGTTTCAGATAACTTTGGATTTCATAAAAACATAGAATGTATTATTGAATGAGAAGAGACTTTGGAAAAACTGTGAGCAAAAGATAAAAAGACACTTTTCTTATCTCATACAAACCACAGAATAAATGAAACCAGACATTAGCCAAGAAATATTTGATCACAGCATATCAAAGATATTATGCAGTGTATGAAATAAAAAAGTATTTATGAAACTATTGTTTATTGTTATAACTGTAAATAAATATGCTGAAAATGTACTCTGAAACATATTTTCTTACTTTTTTATTTGGCTGTCAAAGGCCAGAAACTTTTGGTATGAGGTTATTGGTCAAGTTTTTTATGGAATCTAGTAAATATGCCAATAATAATTAATAAATTGAAGATAAGTTTGGCAATAAATAAAGTGATCCCCTACTGGGGTAGGTTAATAATACATAACAGTAAGTCATACATTCAATTTTAAACTGTGACAAGTCAATAACTAATCACAGTACAAATTCATACTTTCTTTTTTATACTGTGACAGGTCCATATCTTTATTATTATATTTATATATTTATCATAGTGCAAAGTCTGACAACTTGTTATGGAGCCTAATGTCATATAACTGGAGAAACAATTTGTTTATTGCAAAACGTTTCTTGAAATATAGCTGTCAATTAAGTGCCTACATAATGACATTTAACACTTATTTATTGTAGGTTAAAATCTATAAATAGATTTTAGCATAAAACATCTATATTGATGGCATATGTGATACATGAATTTTAATAACTTTAAAAAGCTTCAATTAAATAGTGATGATAGAAAATAACTTCATAATATTTTCGAATTAAGCCATTATAAGTAAGAATTCAAACAATTTAATCATTTTTCTTTATAAAGAAACTAGATTAATAAATATTTAACACATTCTATGCCATGTGGGGCATATACAACCCTCGCTGCGCTTTTTGTTCAAGCTATTTGCAGTTCTCATTGAAAAACAAAGGATTCATAAACAAATGAATCATAAGGTCAAATATAGATAACTTCATTCATTTCAAAATTTATAACTATTTCCCGCTAATTATAGCTTTGTAGCATTGAAAGTGTAATGCATACATGTTAAACAATTCTTTTTAACTTTTAAAGTGTAGGCCATATACTCCCCACGTTGCCTGGATATAAAATCTTCAAAAATTTCCATGGCACAGAACGTGTTATGTGAACACTGATAGACCAATTCTTGGAATTTAGAATGATGTTAGATAGTCTATAACAACAAAGCTAAAACAATCATTTTAGATTTAATAATCATTGTCAATTAAGTATAAAAATAGTGGGCATTATGATAATTTGAATAGAAATTAATCAATGAATCAACATCTTTGATGACATTTAGAATTCAATAATTCTTAATCTTTACTTTCGATAACATAATATGTTCAATAGTTTACACATAAATCCCATGTCAATGTAAAAAAAAAACTGCAATTTTTTACTGCATATATCTTTATAACTTCTCTACAACTTTCACAAATCAATATCTGTGCCAAATGCGCTGAGAATTTACTGGCTAAATTTGTATAGACAGGGAAATGTTGTTTCCCATTTGTTTGTTTTGGTTTGATAACAATGATAAAGTAATGAAGTATATTAGTGAAAACAATTGATTTAAAGATGTGTTTCTTATATTGCAGATTCTACATAAAGCAGTGTTTATATTTATAAACTTGATCTATCTTTTTATAATGTTAATAATTGTCATTCTTTGTTGGCAACACAGAACAAAGTTGCTACTGTTTTAAATTTCATGGCATTGCTCAATTGAGGTCACTAATAGTGTAATAGAAACTATTGAATACTAAGTCTTTTATATTTAAAGACTATTTGAAAATCATATGTCGTATTGGAATATAAATATTTGGCTACTTTCTTTTATTTATGTATTTAATATCAAGTAACTAATATTTAATTTCAAATTTTTCTTTGATTTTAATAAATTTATATGTTGTTTACAACTAACAAAAACTTTTTTATTAGGCATAAGGTCCCTACCCTGACAGCTTCCATTCATTTTCATTCATTCAGTTCAACTGTTGGACTAGGACTTAACCAAAAGCATAAGTATTATACTCTTATTGAGTCCACATCCAAATTGCAACCATGTGAGGTATGAACCTCACTTTCGGAAACACTGCATTAGAAACTCTCTGCGAGATTCATGGCCTTCGCAAAAGATTGCAACAAGGGCTTCCGCTGCCTTTACTAATTAAAATTACCATAAAGTATAATAGAAAGTAATAATGAAGAAAATCAAAAACCTACCTACTATACTATGTAACACTTATTTGTGTAAGAAAGTGTATAAGTATATTTATTAGTGTTTTATTTTTTGTATTTATAAAGAATGCAGATGAATTATGATTATAATGATTTTTCTTTGCTTCTACTCACTGAGAGTAAAAACATACTTTATTTAGAATACTATCTATATAGTTACTCCATTCTTTCGTTCACTATAATTATCAATCCTTGTATAGACCTTTGTTCCAACCACTGTTCAATTAGAGAACTTAGTAAAGTTTGTTTCTTTTATTTTCATCTTTGATTTAGAATATTAATTTATTGCAATATATATGTTATTCCATCATTCATTACAGACAACAATAAACAAACAAATTGTGTTATGTTTATTATAGTTTAAAGTCTATATATAGATTTTATTACGAACATCTGGACCAGTAGCACATGTGAGACAAGAATTATACAATGTCATGCTAACATATGACTTAATTTCATGTAACATTCAAACGCCTTTAGAAATCATAATATACCTTCAATACATTCCAGACTAAATATATAATAATTTTAACATTTCAAATGACTAAATCATTGTTCTCTAAACACAATGTATTTTGATATACATTTAAGCCAACACTTGTGGCATGCATAAATTCCACATGAGAAAATGTATATATTTTGCTAAATTTTTGGATGACAGCCAATAATGGGTATTATGCTCGCATAAATGTAGTGAAAGGTCAATTATCATTAATAACATGAAAGAACATTAAATATATATTGCTTTAAAGTTTCAAATACAGAGAATGAAAACTGATTTTTTTTTCCAATGACATGTTTAGTCGTAAAATATATTGTCTATTTGTTATTCTAATCTTTGATGACTAACAATTATATAACTCAGTATCAATAGTGCAAGAAAATAAAGTCCACTAAGTCAACAGATTTATTTATGAATTCCAATGTATATAAGAAATGAAGTTAATGTATTACAAGTAAAAACTTTAGAGTGTTTCATAATGTCAAAAAATTTCATTATAATTATTTTGAATTAGAAATTATACTAATATGCATTTTTAATATGAATCTGCGACAGTGAATTATATATCAACATTAATTTAACATTATTCATGTATTTAAACAATGTAATAAGAGTATGTTGGGTATTTAAGAATAGTGTTTATAGGTAAATAAATTTTTAGAAACAATTTAGTATTAATCTCACCTGAGGTGGGGGCGAAGGCGCGCGGGGCGGGTGTGCAGGGGCAGGTTGAGCCGGGCGCGACGGTGGCCTCGAAGGCTTGTTATCAGAGAGCCCCTTTATCTGCAGGGACTCTGCAGCTTTCAATAACGCAGCCAACTGGTCCTGTGATATGTTTACTTCACCACGGTACATATAATCCATCATGGCCCTCAATTCTGCATATTTAACATCCTTAAGAATAATAATTGGATGCTTGTCATACTGTTGTGATAGTACACTCTGTAACAAAACATTGCTGTGTTCATATATGCCGTGTTTACTTTTTACAACAATACCAGTTTATAAATAATCAAATCAATTATGCATTTTGGAATATATGAATTTTTAATGTTTAATTGCAAACGGTAATTTCGGCAAATGCACTTGGTTTAATTAAAAGTACATCAACATTCCATTCGTTCGCCTACTTAGTTAATCGTAATTAATTTGGAGGTAGATGTAGTAATTGATCGTTTGGAAAAGTAGTTGAGGCAACTTTCTGTTGCCAACTCATCTAGCCATAGATCTAAAACTAATTGCGAACACACGAAAGCTAAAGCGCAACAACTGGAATGTTTACTGGAGCAAAACTGCGCCTCGCGAGTAACTTGAATACGAGAGCAATTGACCTACATACGCTAAACCACTTAACAATACCAACCTCGAAATAGGGACTGCACGCCGACAGGACCACTTTGTGTGCTTTGAGCGTCTGCCCCTCCGCAGCTAGCGTGCAGTCTACGTGCATGCCTTTCTCCAGCAATGTGTCGAACACGGAGACCAGAGTAGACTGATGGTTGTTCCACCGCAAACAAAACTGCTGATCGTCATCCATGATTTCGCCTGGCCACTCGCCGCGCCCTCGGCCCTACGACACCAAAGCACCGATCAACACACACTCTAAACACCACGCAGTAATTAGGCCAAAGCGAAAACTAGACTCGAGCACACAAACAAACCATTGAACACCTTAATCTGTTTCTATAAAGTAAATTATCTCACCGATTCACTTCATGCGATGAGATCACGCCTCAACTTAACTAAATTAACTTTATGGACCACATACGACTTGTCGTAAGCGACGCGGCACAAAGAAAATGGCCGCTTTTCCAGCGCGACAAAAAATAAAATGGCGACGAAAATTCTAAGTTTTACTATTTCCTGAGTAGTTTTCTTAGCGTTTGTATTTAAATCGTGTTCATCGTTACCACGCAACAGTGAGAAACTTCAAAAAAGTAAAAGTCAATAATGAAACTTGTACAAAACTTTACTTTTGAAAGTTCACGAGTGGAAATTTTCAAGATGAAAAGTCGTAGCAGTAAGTAAGCACTTATCACATTTACGTTGTCACATCGCAACATCTAAATCACTTACCTTTACTATATCATCAACTATTTTCTAAGAATTAAACAGTAAAACTCGTTTCACATGAGATTGCAAGTCTGGTTTAATACTTTAGCACATTTGCACACCCGCCAGCTTTCTCGATAGAATGAAAATAGTAAACTACGCTATGTTGCAAGTTTAGTGAAGCGAAAGGCACCTCTACACAAACCAAACGAAGTACAAGTTGGAAGCGAGCAACAGAGTGACCCAAAATAAGCTCTCAAAATGTTGCCTACTTAAAAAAAAAATAAAAGCTTAAAAACACGTAAACTATCTCTAAAATAATTATATTTCACTCCACTAGCGACCAAACTATTGTTTAAAATATTTACTATCATATAATATGAGAATGGTATAATTTAGTAGCAAATATTTAATTTAATATTCAGCGTACATCACAACAAACAGTTTATCCTTGACCTACTTTTATGACAGAAGACTCGTGATGTTTTAGATTCTCATATTAATTATTGTTTTCGTTTGAATTAATTTGTTTTTAATAAATTCAGGGGAAATGTTTGAATGGTTTTACGATGAACAAATAAAAGTACGTCATAGAAGTTATTGCGCATTCTTATAATTTAAATATTTCAAAACGCCATCTGTTATTAACTTATAGTACTACGTATAAAAGTATTTCTATTTCTAACGAAGCTTTTTAACTCTCGCTTCGGGTAAATATGATCTGTTTATGTTTTTCGCTATGCTTAGAATATTAAGTCATATAAATCAATAATTGTGTAATAAACATACTACAATATGTAATAAAACCTTGCAGTTTATGTTAAATTTTAAGTATATAAAGGTTACTAATGTCTACTGCATATGTTTATCATGCCTTAAAGTCGGTAATATATAATTTATTACACATTAGTATGATTTTCTGACACGATAATAATTTGATAGTGTCTTCAGCTCATAATAATAATAACTAACGTTCAAAACTTCAAGATTTTACTGTAATTGTATGCGTAAATATTAAGTAACGACTCGGACGTTTCGAGAAACACCTTGTCCTTCAAAGTTAAAAACAAACTTTATTTTCATTGTGAATAATGGGTCTTTTGTTTTGTTCACCAACCATTTCCTTTGTAATGAATTTTTCATAAATTTCTTGCTGTTACATTAATATTGTATGACAACGTAGGAAAAAATCTTAATATTGACTCTGTAGCCAATTTATAACAAAAATTTAATCAAAGGCAAAGATAACTGACAAAACTTAATAAAAATTGATCCATTTTACAAAAAAAAAAAATAGTTTCAAATTAAGAATAATTATAGTGTTCTGTTGAAAGTCGATCATTGGCTTTACATTATTTATTAACATCTACTTTTTATAAGATGCTACACACATGGAACCTGCCACTGCCATTAATCGATGTACTTTTTCTTATCATTGTTCAACATATAAGTTTTATCACTGCTTTAAATTTCTGTCAGTGTTGTAAATGTTTCGGAACGAATTCGGCTAGGGTATAGTGCTTCATTTCTTTCTACCTACTACACATTTTTACGAATATTTTAATTTCGTTTACATTTTATAGAAAAACTTCGTAAAAATTAAATAATTAAAATAATACTAGAGAAGTACTTTTGTGTACGATACAAGTAACAAAAAGTTGACAATAAAAATAAATGAAAAAAGAAAGGTCAAAAAGTACCGTAATTGTTATTTTTATAAATTGAGTGATAGTTAATTTGTGTATGACTGAATATTATCTTCTCTAAGTTTACTGACATGTCAAATTTGTCTTTGTTATAACTATAATGAATAAAGCGGTAATAGGCTTTGACTAAACGGTGTGGAGAGATGGGAGAGGGGCTCCGGTCCCCGACCGTGCGTCTGCCACTTCGTTATAAAAATCAATAGCATTAGTGAGTCCGTACAAACGAATTATACGAGTGCGCCTGTGTGCGTCTCCGCGCGGGTGTGTGTCGAGCAAAAAAAGCGCGAGTGAAATTCTTGTAATAAAAATCAATCGGAGCGGAGAGAAGGCCGGGAGGGGAGCCGACCGGACGGCGCCAGGCCCTCCCTCTGCCTCCTCAGAGGTATCGCCGCTTCTAATATCTAACTACCCTCTCGACGACATCTCTACTATTTTAAATTTGGCCAAAGTTACGAAGCGATGCGATAGTGTACGGATTTTCGCTTATCGAAACGCCGAATAACAATAATGGCGGAGGAGGTACGCCCGGCCGGTTCCCGTCGGAGAGGCGTTTGTTTTTATTTCTCCGAGGCGGGAAAAAAACGAGCGCTCTCCCGCCCTGCACCTCGTGCGCCCCGCGGCGTCGCAGACCTCGGTCGGATTCACTTTCGTCGACATCCCGCCTCTCGAAGGTCACGGAGGAGCGGCCGCGTGCGGGTGCTTACGACGGCGTCCGCTGACCGACTACGACGAGGTGAGTGACGGTAGCTTCGCGTCCTTCGCGTCGTCTTCGCGTGGAGCGCAGTCGCCCGGGCCACGTGTGCCGACGAGAGGGTTAACTTCGCTAACCCGCGCCGATACGCGCCAAACTCAGGTTAAACGATAAACTTTACGACAGGCGGCAGTAATCTCGCGGAACTTTCTGCGCGGGAAGATAAACAGAATTAAAAAACGCTCAGCCCCCCTCGCTGCGCCAGACAGAGATGGAATGTACTTCGCACTCGTCCCGTGCACCGATCGAGAAAAAATTCAATAAAGCCCGCTTCCTTTTGTCTAATTGCCTATGTAAACCTACTTATATTTGGAACGTTCGTTGCCGGCGACATTTCGAGGAAAAAATGGAGCATTGCGCCGTCGTTCCGCCGCTCGGCGTATATTGTTCACGTAAAACTCTTTCAATTCACTTCTTATTATTAATTTCCGCTGTACAAGTGGCCGGTTGCACTTGTGCCGACTGCCATTGAAGTTGGGTGCATGCGTGTCGCGAAGTGATTACATTTATATACAAGTGTTTTCGTTTGTTTCATGGCAGGAAATGTCCGGCGACGGACTGTTCCGAGTGAAATGCGAACCGCCATCGGACGGAGAAGACAGCGACTCACAATTCGCACCGAACTATCTGCCGACTCAGGTATTGCGATAGTTACGTTATTATACAACCGAATATTAAAACATGGCAACACAGTGGATGACGCTTTTTTAAAACTACTTTTGACGGACGTGTGACATTTAATAGTTTTAAAATTTTATATGCAATGGTTAATTTTTATTTTCAGCCAATGAAGTTTTAAATGAAAATTCTTTTATTTAAGTAAAATTAGTTTATTAATAAATATTAATTTGTAAGTACTATATACATTTTTTAAATCAAATTAAAAATATTATTCATTAAAATGATATCGTAATTATTTAATAGTAAATGATAATGCGGATTGACAAGTTGAAGTTTACATTGGGCTGGCTATATAACATGCAGAACAAATAGCCAGTGTAATGATACTACCACAATGTGGGCAAAGGACCATTTTAAGGTCGTCCTATGTCCAGCAGTGGGCGTCATGTTTTATGTTTGAATCACGGTGTGCATATTTAAGTTATGTATGAACACAGATTGTACTTAGCATAGTTAAAAGGTATAACTTGGCGTATATTGAGTAAATCTTTTTTTTTACTTTATAGAATGTATCGCAAGTGATTTTCCGAGTCAAATAGTTTTTCATAGTAAAAGGAAACACCTCAATGTATCTGTTTTTTGGCCATTTTCTTTGGATTCCTTTTTATATTACTTTCATCACTGTTAACTTGCATCATCAAGTGCCGGCAAAGAGCTAAACCGGAACCTTCCAAGTGCCGGCTTAAGGAGGATCTAACTTTGGTTTCAATCGTACAAACCTATAATTAATCTATACAAATAAATAAAATTGGAGTGTCTGTTCGTGATATTAAAATGTCCGCTTCTTACTACTTGCGTATGAATATATGCAGTACATATACCAAAAGTTTTTTTTTTTTAATTTTTGTCTGTCTGTTCAGGTTAATCTTTAAAATGTTTGGACCGATTTTGTCGGGATTTCTATTGGCACGTAGCTGATTTAATAAGAAATAACTATGGCTACTTTTACATAACGATGAAAAAAAACTAAATATACTAATATATTTTTTTAATTTCACTCGGATGAAATCGCGAGCACAGCTTGTGATAAGTAACAATATAATATTTGTATAAAAATACGTAGCGCCAGTTTGAGGGCTAGGTTTGATAAGCGATGTTAGCCTTTCTGGCTTTTATAGCTTCGGACTCGAGTATTTGAAATCCGCGAGTTAAAAGGCTAATTTAGTAATGAAATCTTTTATAGTGATCTCATCCATTTGGAATATAACGCTGAGTTATATAAGACAGATACCTAGGTGACGTATGATTTATACAGGGTGATAGATTATAAGTGTAAAAGCTTTTAAACCTAAAACAATATCTGACAATGCACAGACTATAAAGGCATATAATAAATAAAAAATAATTTTAGTATGTAGTAATTTGAATTTAGAAAACGTTCTTTCATACTATATTGTTATTGCGTCATTTATTATTTCTAAAATAGTAGATAAAACATAAGTATATATAAAACGTCGTGAATGTATGTATCAAGTGAAAAGGAGTAATTAGGCGTAACAAATTACATTTCTTGGTGTACATTATGATTCGAGTAAATAAAAACTCTTTTACTTCGGCAAAGGTCTTTAAGGCGTGGTGTAAAAAAAATATTAATTGTTAGAAATTAACTATAATATCGCTTTAATTGTTTTATACGTATAACATACCATAATCATCCTGTATATATATACGTGTTAAATTAAACACTGCTCAATATTTGAATCTAAAAAGGCGATAGATTGAATTTCAAACCCGCGTTATGGGCAATGCATACAGACGTATATGTAGATATAGATGTCTCTTTCATTCTCCATTGCGATGAATGAGACGGAAATTTTCGTTGGATGTTTGCCAAGAGTCCCTATTCTTGTATTTAATTTCTAAAATATGTTATTTTAACTTTAAAATTTGTAAAACTTTTGATTTTTATGATGCTACGTATTTTTATGTATTTCTTTTTAATAGGTTTTAGTTAATACTCAGAAATTGTGTGTGCTGACATTTACGTAATAAATATATTGGGATCGGGAAGTGGGTAATAAAAATCAAATTGACCTTTTTTAAAGTTTAATATTTAATTTTTTAACCTATAAATCGGATAACTCTTAAACGGTAATAAAATACGGTAAACCTTGTTTATATATTAGATATGGTGCGAAGTTTTTTCGACTTTTTTTAATGATTCAGAACTGTTTTATTGCCAACCAACATGAGCATTGTAGTACTTACTGATATGCTAATATTTCTATTCTTTTTTCAAAAATGCTTTTATGAAAAAGTTCCTTGTTCGAATGTTTTAGACAAAAAAATTCTTGCGTTGTGTCGTATATTTAGAAATATTTTTTTTTGTAATATCACTTTAAAGTGTAACGATTTAAAATGTGAAACGATCCCTTGTTTCGGCGAATAGAAAAACAATAGAATAATAGCGGGAAAACGTCGAAATGCTGTTTTTTTTTTTAATGGAATCAAAACCAACGAGACTCAATAAAAGGAATTTCCGGCAACTTACAATTAAATATTTTAAAAATAATATTGTAATGTTAGTTTATAATCATAAATTTTGTTTATTTTTAAAATGTATTGTACGGATATTTATCAATTTATTGGAGTATAATTAATATAAAACACGACTGTTTTTGTTCGAAAATATCGTACTTAGTAAATTTGAAAAAAAAATCAGGTCTGATATTAACAATTCGCTTCAGTTGGGTTCACCTGGTCTCCTGGCTGTCAAAGTGGAGACGATAGATCATTCTGATGAAGATGCAGCCTCGCACATCTTACGTCACCTGCAGGTATTCATGTTTTCCTCTATTCCTAATTTCTGAAATTAAAGAATCTGAAATTAAAGAAAAAGAGAATACAGGAGTTAGGAAAAAATAATTAATGTTACATATTTTAGAGCCATCTCTTTATTGTGATATAAATAAATAATTTCTTTGTGACTGATATAGCTATATGGCGATATAATTAGGTGTATAAGCTTAGTAAGCTGTTTGAACAGGTCGGGAGCGAATTGGAGCTGACGCCGCCAGCACCTGCTGCACCAGCTGCAACGCCTGTGCACGCTCGCCGTCCACTACCGCCTCGCGCTTCGCCTGACAGCTTCGAAACCCTCGAGCCAGCCCGCTCCACCGCTGTAAGTACCATTGCACCACAAAAGATGGAAGAAAGAGGGAAGATCCCGGCGTCAGCAACACAACTCACACTGACCCCAATAAACAATGTACCCGAGTCGCATGGAGGCGTCATAAAACATTCAAGTGACGCATAAAAAGATGTAGCGCAGAACGTAGAAAGAATGAAACATGTTTTAGCTTGCCTATCGGAGATCCCTTTAGTTTGATGAAGCTGTAATAGCCTCAACATGCAACATGTCATCTGATAGACACGAATTGCAAGACATATTCCTCCTCCAAAAATCACCACGAGGACTGATCTTAAACTGCCCGTACTTTGACTTGTTGAGACCGTGAATTTTTCGGGCCACCTAATGAGGAGCTTATCTGACCTCTATTTCTACTAGAACACATACTAATTTATGTATTTGTATGTGTATACTAGCTGATCCCGCAAACGTTGTTTTGCAAAAAAATATTTTTAATTTTCAATTTAAAAATAAGGGTTGATCGTAGAGTTGTATGTATTTTTGTATGTTGTATCATAAAAAAAAATTTCGTCAAAAAAATAAAAAAAAAATTTTAAGGGTGAACAACCCTTATCACTTAGGGGTATGAAAAATAGATAGTAGCCGATTCTCAGACCTACTAAATACGCATATAAAATTTGGTAAAAATCGGTCAAGCCGTTTCAGAGGAGTTGAAGTTCGAACACCGTGACACGAGAATTTTATATATTAGATATGAGTATGTATACATGCAAGTGTATAATACTCTAAAATGTGTAGTATATTTTAATGTTTTTGTATGTATGTACACCCTAAACTGCCTTCATGTCTCTCATCTTCATCCAAAGTTTGTCTGGTAGATATCGCTTCGAGGGTTAACATTGCCTCTTGTATCTGTATATATATTGTTTCTTTTTTTAGCTATAAACTATGTTATTTTGGTACATTTTCTTTTTGATTTTTTATATAGAGTTCTGATGTACAATAAAGTGTAAATAAAGATAATAATAAAGTGTTCACTGTTTATGATACGAAATGGAAAATACTTTGGAGATTTAACATAGATGTATGATGTCTAGACCACGTGTGAATCCAGTCTTGAACTTGTGCAGGGCGGAGCCCTACTGGACCGGCATTTGGGGCTGCTGAACTCGTCTGATGTGGAGTCGGACTTTGTCCCCCTACTGCCCATCAAGGACGAACCTCTCTCGGAAGGGGGTAAGTTATTACATATTTAAGTTTTTTTATATATATATCTAGCTGATCCCGCAAACGTTGTTTTGCCATGTATGTTATTTCTAGGAAACATTAAAAAACAAATAAAAAATAAGGGTTAATATTTTTGTATGCTGTATCATTAAAAAAAACAAAAGCTTTTTGTCTACAAAAAAAATTAGGGGTGGACCACCCTTAACATTTTAGGAGATAAAAAATAGATATCCGATTCTCTGCCCTGGCCGATGTGCGCGCTAAGATTCACGAAAATCGGTCGAATCGTTTCGGAGGAGTTCAATCACGCACACCGTGACACGAGAATTTTATAAATTAGATTTAATTTCATAACATAAATTAGATTAATTTTTTATTGTTTTAAATCGAAAATTAAAAATATCTTCGGTTCTGTATAAAGGTATCTAGGGTGGATATACCATAATCGCCACGGTCAGCAGGCGGGATGGCAATCGCAGTGTGGTATTATGATACTTAATGGAATCAGGCATTACCTCGCGGAAGTCCATACTTAATAAGAAAAGGTCCAATGTTTAGCCACTTGACGTGACATAACACGTGTTTCACCCCTCCACGGGGCATCTTCAAGAGTTATGTTATACCGATTAGTGCCAAACATAGCACTCTGTTTCTGTCTGTGTTGAGTGGTTTAACGGTGGTAGTTGTGTGATTCGCATTGTTTGCCGCATACGCATTTATCAGCGGGCTGGCGGGCGGCGCACTTTACTGCACGACTACCACTGCATGTGCGGAAGTGGCTAAATATTGGTCCTTTTGTTACTTAACTTGGATCGCACTCGTCTTAGAGAGAATAATAAACAGACGAATAAAAAAAGTGAATAAAAGGATCAATAATAAAAGTTCTATTAAACGTACATTTCATTTAATTTGCTTTTATTTATTTATTAGAGTATCATCATCAATATATTCCGAAACACTTTTTTTTTGTTTTTTATGTCACCCGCCATTGGAGACCTCTCGTTCCATCACCTGTTTTGTTGTGAACAGGGATTCACTTTCTTTATTAAATCATTCACTTCCTATTTATTATTTTCATACTATTCTTTCATTCTTCACAATCTCTATCATTCTGTTCTTTCATTCAAGAATTCAGTCTATATTTCTCTTCCGCTCTGATATCCTTTCGTACATCCTCAATTACTACATTTTAGTTTATTTATACCATATATATATATATATATATATATATATATATATATATATGTATATTTATATATCACAGCTTTTTTAGTTTATTTTACATCTTATATATATATATCGCAGTTTTATTATTTCTCTTACTTACAATATTAGTATTTACATTTTTGTATTGCACTGTTTATCTTAGCATTTGTTTTTATTTATTTCTGTTTTGGCTACTTTTCTACAGAAGTCGAAGAAGGTTTTTTCCGAAACACTTTGAGGTACTGATGTATAAATTTTTTTTGGTCCTCGCTATTGGGGACAAGGACTATTTAACATTATTTAATTTTTAACAACCTTTTTTATTTTCTTTCTCTTCATTTATGCATCTTATGATCTTCCATTCGGTATTCATTCTACATTTCTTCTTTTATTCTCTTTCCCTCTATGACCTTCCATTCCTCTCTCCTTACACATTAGCATTTTATTTATTTTATTTCTGTTTATTTACATTCTTTTTATTTTACATTTATTTCACATTAGCTTTATAATATTATTTATTTACAATTTACTTACAGTTATTAATATTATTATTTATTTTTTTATTTACAATTTTACACATGTATAAATTTGGACGGTAATTATAGAGCAACAACAGCTAAGCGACGACGCGAGTGAGTGCGGCGTGGGGGAAGCGGCGGAGCCCCGCGGCAGTCCCAAGAGCTGGTCCCCGCGCGACATGGAGCGCGCGCTGCAGGCCCTGCGCGACCGTCGCATGAGTCTCACCAAGGTATGTACTACAGACAGTCCGAAAGACAATCTTATTGTAAGAGTAAAAAGAATGTGGGTACTTCTAAAATATTTTTTTAAATATATTATTAATAATTAGAGGCTGGTTGAAAACCTCTTCCAACTGGTCCTATTGGAAATTTCTGGTGTGTGGCCTATGTCCATCGGTAAACGTTTTGGATGGAACAATGATGATGATGAAAGTAGATGATAAAGAAATACATTTAAAAAACTTTTGAATTAAACAGTTTTTTGATACCCATATTGTGGTGATTGTCGAAAAATATGTACCTAGTCCGCCATATTGGAACGGCGTCCATCTTGAATTTTAAGTTTTGACATAATCATCGTGTTTTACTAGTATAGCACTTTTATTTTAAGAAAAAATATGTAATCCGCCATTTTGTATCGGCGGCGATCTTAGATTTATAATGTCATTGATTTTATTATATTGTATTGTCATCTAAATTAAATGTGTGTACCAAATTTCAGATCAATCTGACAACGGGAAGGTGTTTAAATTTCAATTTCTAATTTTGACCCAAATAAATTACGTACGGGTTGAACTAAATAAAACCGTTTAAATATACAATCACATATTAAACCATGAATAGTTTGTCGTGTTTTTATAAACATTAAAGGTTATATCTTTTAAATAAAATGTTAAAAGAGTTACAACGGCCAGTAACTCATTGTGTTATTGGATTTTTAGGAATCACAACGACATATATACACAGGATGATTACTTATTGATGTAAAATCTCTAACGGGTGATTGTATAGCTCCATTACTGTCAGTTTACGCATTACACAGTCTACCCTAAAATGAATGGTTTCAGAAATAATAAATAACGAAATAATTGTAAAAGTTCATATCTAACATTTAGATTATACTGCAAGAAGTTTGCCTTTCGCATACTTATAGACAAAAATAATTTAATGTAACATATTTCAGGGAAATCACATTATGATTGGAAATAGATTCATAAGGTTTTTGTTGATAAATGACTTGTACATTCACCAATATAAAGTCCTCCTATGTACAATCATTCTGTATATGTTTATATCATTTCAAACAGTAGTTATATTCAATCATTAATGATTGTACTCCCAAGTGATGTCCAAGTGACGTTGTTCAGGCATCAGCGACTTATGGCATCCCGTCAACGACCCTGTGGCAGAGAGCACACCGCTTGGGAATTGATACTCCAAAAAAGGACGGTGGGGCGAAGACCTGGAGCGACGAGGACCTGCGAGCTGCCTTGCACGCCTTGCGCGCCGGCACCCTCTCAGCCAATAAAGCCAGCAAAGCTTACGGTCAGTACTTTTCACCTGGAACTTTCGCAGTATAATATGTTTTAACGTATGTGTGTCTTTCTATCCCCATGCGTACAAAAATCACCATGGTTAACAGGCGAAAAACAATTGTTGCACATTTTGACATGTTGCACACCGTTTTAACTTTAATTATTATTCTACGAAGTTATTTTAAATACTAGCTTTTCATCGTTCTCCAAAGCGCGTGGGAAAAGCAATGCCCTACTGACTATATTCTATTGATGCCGGACGCTGGTAGCGTTTTTGACTTTTACAGCTTCTTCTTCCGATACGAAATCCGTGAGCTGATAAATTACCTAATAAGTGTTAAACACCATGATCAAGGCCGTCAATTGACAGCTAAACGATAAGTAATTGACCTATCACAGTTCATAAATTGATTGTATGGCTTCGTACTGTGATACATAATGGACTTATCACAATTCACAAAATGAATGCCCCGCTAGCCATCTATATAATTACAGTATATATAAATACAGTTTGACATTTGCCGCCATCTTGAAATATTTCTAGAAGTAGCGTACATACTCTCCAAATTCACATAATTCCAGTAGCAGAAACGAAATAAATATAAAGTACAAATAAAACAAGATGAATTAAAGTAGTAAATAAACATTTAATGGAAACAGGCGTTACCTCGCGGAAGTCCATCCTATGTAAGAAAAGGATTAATATTTAGCCACTTCCGTAGTAGTGCAACAAAGTGCACCGCCCGCCAGCCCGCTGATAAATGCGTATGCGGCAAACAATGCGAATCACACAACCGCCACCGCCAAATTACTCAACACGTGTTTCACCCCTCCACGGGGCATCTTCAGGAGTTATGTTACACTGATTAGTGCCAAGAGTAAATAAACGACTTAACTGGACTATGAACAATTATATGCGGTATAATATATGGTTTATTACGTTTGGCTACGTGGTTCCGGCACGGACTAGTAGATGGCGCTACAGGAAGCAATTAAATTCCTGACTCGCGGTATTAAGTTGGCGCGGGTAGCTATGAATGCTGAGCTTGTTGATACGAAGATCCGCCACGGTATAAGCTCATCTCGCCCACTCAAATCTAAGAGATTTGAGTGGGCGAGATGAGCGCGCGAATGACAACCAAGTTAGTTTTTTAAAACTTGCCGCCGTCGTGTCCGCGACGTAGTGCCACGCCCACAAGCGACTCAAACCGATTTTCCTCCAACTTGCACATCGCTTCAGATAAAATGTCTTTGATAAAGATTCACGTCTTTCTACTAAAACTCAGTATATATCAATTAGTCAATATAATACGTCAGGTGAAGCATTTGACGTAGATTTTTTTTAAATTTATTATACCCGTGAAGAAAAAAAGCCATTAAAACATAGCCAGTTTAAATTCCGAATTGCACGAACCGTTTCGCTCCGTGAGCTAAATTCAGATTACGCTGTAAAAGTCCTTGGGCTAACAGAAAAAATAGTTTCTCATCAGGGACATTCTGCTACCAGGTGGATCACGGTCTGGTCCACGCCCGGTTCACAGAATCACGAGGAGTCCTCCCTGAGCTTAAACCTATGAAGGTACTGTGAAACTGTTAGAGCTCCCGGGCTAACAGCATCAACATCGATCGAGAATAAGTAGTCAGTGCGGAATGTGTATATATTTGAAAAGGTTTGATTGGTAGCGTGTACCATTGGCAGGCATTCCCAGCAGCACGCTGTACAAGATCGCGCGACGCGAGGGCATCCGTCTGGCGGCGCCCTTCAACGCCGCGCCCACGGCTTGGCGCCGCGGCGACCTGCAGCGCGCGCTCGCAGCCATCCGCTGCGGCGCAGCCTCCGTGCAGCGTGCAGCCGCGCAGTTCGGCATCCCCACCGGTGACACCCCCCCACCAGCGCACGTTGCAACTACCCACTATCACATACCTTGCGTCCCACTCATCGCCTGATCTAATAACAGATGCTTCACTAACCAATCCTCCAATACATCACCAACCAGCACACACGTTTCAACAAATAAACGCTTCATTATATATACCTTCCTTCTTCAATTCACCAATGCACAATCTACCAACACAGGCTTTACCCACCCTCCATTCTTTAGCGTTGAGAGTGAAAGAGAATATGATGTAAGCAAGAGCGAAAGAGAAGGATGTAAAGGTATATTGGGTAAACGACAGGGTGGACCAGTTGGTCAAGGACGAGGCCCTGAAGTGTAAAAAGAGACTAGTATACGAGAGATACCCAATTTCCTTTATCAAGCAACAGCACAGGCAAGAGGTATACGGAAGGTCGACGGCATCCACAAGGAGGAATTTCTTCCCAAACGCCGTATTAGTCTATAAAAACAAGGTTTACCAAAGCATGGTCTAATATACGCTCCACCAATATACACTTCACAAACAAGAATAAATGTTTAATAGATTTAAATCTATCACGATAGGACAATATGATTAATTTGCTTGTGCAAGTGAATAACTTTAATGTTTACTTTTTTTACTCACTTTACTTTGACTTCCAATTTCAATGTTGCCTACATTATAATATAACATTGGAGTAAATTCGTTAGTGTTGCTTGTAAAAAAAAATAATATTCCATATTCTGTATATTTCGAGACGTATACTTCAATACAGCTAGAAATAGTCTACTGGAACCAGCTAAATTTTGATAGGGGTTTATGATAAAAGTTTTCAAACCTCTGTTGTTGGGTACAGGACATGTAATTGCCTATGTATAAATAACGGTCACGTTTATAAAGGTGCTTACACACTATACCTTTTAGGGCAGGGATGACCAACAAAACACGTTGCCAAATTTTAACTTCCAACAAATTGAAACTTATATATTTCCTTTTAATAATGTTCATTAAAAATAAAGTTTTTGTAAATTAATAATAATTGTTACATTATGTGCGGACATTCAAAAAAAATTATTTAAATTGGCTCGATTATTAAAAAGGTTGGTTACCCCTGATTTAGGGTATTGTGATATCTCTAGAACATCTAAATATACAACCGTGCAAACTTTTGTTTTTAAAGTGTGTTCAAGACTTTAAACTGCACTATCTAATTAAAAAATGCACGTATTCTTGGAAAAATCGGTTTAAAAAAACTGTTTTGGTTACCATGCTGATTGTTTCGAAAGGAACCTTGTACGGACGCTGCAAGAGGGAAGGGATCGAGTTGTCGCGGTCCAACCCCACGCCGTGGTCGGAAGACGCTATGGGAGAGGCACTAGAGGCGGTCAGGTTTGTAAAACATTTTTGAATTTGTATAAAAAATGTTTATTATTTATTTACTAGGTTTGTTTTGCGTATTTTTTGAAAATTGTTTATTAAAGCCATTCGATAATAAACCAGTCTCTTAGACGAGACCGAATCGTATAGCACAGGAGACGCCAATTACTGATCATACTAGATAGAAGGGTTGCTGGAGTTCGTAGTGCTATTTCTTCTAGCGCTGATCCTTTCTGAAGTGTAGTAGTGATATTAGTCAGACAATTTCAACTGACCAAGTTCAGGTCCAGTTCTTCCGGTCGCCTTTGTGTCGGAATGCTAAGTGAATATCATCGAGTGACAGCCGAAGTAGTAGCATGTAGCGACCCGCGCCGAGGCTCCGGGCACCCTCTCGTTAACTTAAGAGGCCTTATGCCAGGCTCCTTCTGCCATCTGCCGCCCGGAAGTGGCAGAATCAGAAAAAATATGTAATTAAAAATTATTAATATACATATAAACTTGAAATTTGTCTGCTATATATATAAATATTGTAGTGTAAATAGTATATATTAGATTCGACATAGTTTTAATATATTAACATGTTGGAGGTTAGGTTTAATCAAACATGTCTTACTCGTTCAAAGATATTTATTTGAACGCCAAAATCGATCGATGCAAAATATTTGTACATGTGAGATTTAATTTATTTCACATATTTTACGTTTCATTACATAATATTAAAAAATAATATTGGTGTTTCCTTTATGAGAAGCAATCGAAAAGAAAAAGAAAACATATCATTACTTTAAAAGAATTTTGAACTGTTTCCGATTTGTCCATTCCGTGTTCCCAGGGTGGGGCAGATGTCCATCAACCAGGCTGCGATTCATTTCAACCTACCCTACTCCTCACTGTACGGCAGGTTTAAGCGCTGCAAGTATCAAATGCAGGTGCGTACCATTACACATAGCAGTTCTGACATAGTTTTATTATTATTTTGTTTATTATTCTACAGCATATTAACGCATATTGTACAACAAGACATTTAAAATGCTTTGAAACATTTAAATATATTTTTAAAATTTAATTCGTTCTTTTTGACATCTGTCATTATTGTCAATGACTTATGTGACTTACTCTATGATGTAAAGGTTATAATCCTACCGCAGATTTTAGTTGTTTATGACAGGTTAAAAAAGATTATTACATAAAAAAGGAATTTAAAAAAAAAAAATTAAATGTATTTGAAGGTCGCCAACAAACCGTCACTAAGCAAATGATTAATTTATATGTACAAACAGTAACAAGTTGCTTCAAGAATGTCGGTTGGCAGCCGCTCCAATCATCGCTCCAGCAGCATTAATTCTCTCTATATATGGCGTTCGGGTACACTTTCAATAATTTTTGGCCTTTGAAATTACAGTCAGTTTTAAAAGTGTGCTGTTTATTTATTTTTTCTTGTATTGACTAGCCTGCAACTATACATATTTATTGAAGTGGGCGATATATATTTACATAAGCGCATTAGCCTATTACAGGCTAGTTCCACATCCATAAAATACAGACAAGAAGCAATAACAGAACAATTTAATTCATAACATAAAAGTTAAAGTTAAATGGGATTTATTACTTTTTTCACTATATTTCTTCTTTCCAGGGCTTGCAGCCAAACCAACACGCGGAAGCGCAAAAACCACTGGAGATGGAACACCAGAGTCAATTGCACCAGGAGTCTCTACCTTACTATGGCTCGCTGCCAGTACAAGCGCCCGAAGACCGCATGGACTTGATACCTTACAGCCAGCTGTTGGGCGAAGTCCACGACGCAATGCACGGCCACGCCCTGCAAGAGTACTGCGGTCAGGGTTTCCACTACCCGCAGGGTTGTTACAGCGGTCTAGCCACCAGTTGAGGGCGCTGCGGTTCATACATAAACTCGCCGTGACAACGCCGCCTTCTGCCGTCCCTTTAGTGCGACCATTCGTCCGCGTGGTCTTTTAAGAGCTGTTTGCGAAAGGATCTAACATATTTAACTAGGTCGTCGTACGTTTCTAGTGTTTTGAGCGCCTCTGTCAAAGCAACAATATTTGGCGCCATTTCATCCAAGAAATTACTGCAAATTTAAAAAAATATGGCATAAATCAAAATTACACACTAATCTACGTAACGAAAGATTTTTTTTATTATCTGTTCCGCTCAGAAAGCAGTCGCAAGGCTTTCTCGTCCATTTAATATATTTAAAATTAAAGAAATAAATAAAAAACGTTTCGCGTAAGTCAACAGATTATCAATAAAGTTTGATATATTAGATCATTTTTGTGAATTTACATTCGGCTAATATAAATGATGCGTATTTTGTTATTCCCGACGGAGTTAAATTTAACAAGGAATAAATCGTCGTTGTCAAACAAATATTTTTGGATATGTTGTCATTTCGAGTATTCATCATCGTTTGAACCGTAAGATGTCTATCGTTGGATATAGGTCCCATAGATTTTTAATAGACCATACCAAAGTCTTCTGTCACCTTATGGGTCAACCTTTTACTCTGGTCTGTGGTACCGTAAGACCTAGGGCCATTTAATCTGCGCGATTTGTTACCTGCCTACTGCCATACTAGTTTAGTAATAATAGTGTTTTCAATATATAAATAGATTAAGATACTTTACATGGTTACTTTATATGGTTGACAATGGTCGTTAAAAATATATATTCTTTTACCAGACACATTTTAAATATGACGGGGGAATTTTTTAATTGTAACTCATTATATTTCTTGCATATAGATATTGGTTTGACAACAACGTTAAATTATGCTAATAATTAGAATGTAACATATGCTGTAACCTATGACAGAATATGGTGTAACGCAATGACCTATATTTAAATATAAGGACAAGCTTGTTACGGAACACGCATTGGGAACACAGTCCCGCGCAGCCAATTTAGGTTGCGTTCGTGCTATAAAGTTCATTAAATGTAAATAATTGCATTTATATATTATACCGATTTAAGTTGTAAATACTATCAACTATATTTATTTCCATTTTAAATTATTAACAGACGCCATCTTGTTTACCCGCGTTTTTTAACATGTGATGGAAGTGTGTAAAAACATTTACGTAAAATTAACATTTGTCAAAATAGATGGAGCGATTTCAATAAAATTTTAAAATAGATATGCCATCCAGATTTCCTAATTTCTAAATATTTTCTAGAAAATCTAAGTTGTTATGGTAAGGGATTGCTATTCTTATTCTGTGTCGATTTGTTTCAAAATTTATACACAGATTAAAAATGTAAGCCATGCACTATTATTTTATTCTCATTAGAAATTGACATCTAAAATGAAATGAAATAACATCATGGTTAAGTCTCAGTTCACATTATTAATCTGTATTTTTTGTATTATGATTATTATTCTCAATTAAATTTAAATAAACAGCCTTTAAGCGAAAAAAATAATAAAATAGCATTATATTAATTCTCATTGTTTCTGATCGAACAAGTCGCTCCATCTATCCTGATCATTGGACACCAACATTCTTTCTTACTTTTTCGACGCCATCTTGTTTACGCGCCCTTTTAAACGTCAGTTAATTACGTATATATATGTGCTTATAACATTATACACTTATTTATTTTGTAACAGTTTAAATATATTAGATAATAAATCTTGGTTAAATTATTAGGTTGTAATGAGCGAGCAGCTTGGGAGGTTAGTGAAAACATTGTTTTTTATATTATTGACCCATTTCCATCATAACGAAACGTAACAGACCTTGCAATTAGGTTTTAAAAAAGTAGATTTTAACTAAAAAATCATTGCATATATGTCGTTAATTACATTATCATTGTATTTTGTATGATATTTTCGTAAATGTCAATTTTCACAGGCAATATTTTTCTTTTCACTTGATCTTAACAGATCGCCATAACGCATTATATTTATTTGTAATCTGAGTGATGTTTTGATCAACAACGATGGTTACTGTAAATTTGTTATTTGTGCAAAAATTTTAAATGGGTGAATGCATTGAATGTTTTACACTTATTTCCTTTCAATCAGGGATGGTTAGTATAGTGTTACGTTGATTTATTTTAAACCTAAAGCAAATCAAACTGTATACACTTATGATGTAAATCGGTTAAAAATAATTTATTTTGTACAATAATTACCGGATAGAGTTAATACTAGTAAATTCACAGCTAATATCAGTAGTTAGTGGTTGTTAATTGGTTGCATTTTTTTGTTCATGTTTACACTGGGACTGCATGTTTTGGACTGAGTTTTATTTGCCGGGTCTATTGCGTTGTAGGGAGAGATGGTGTCCAAGGTGCCCGGCTTGACCGTCCGCATAGTACGTTCTGGAAGCTTCCATCCATTTGCGGTTTTTGGTACTTTCAACGAATTCATCCTACTAAACAAAATTATAAATGATCCAATGCTCTTTAGGAAGCCCGTTACAGAAATGAGCTGATGTTAGTTCTATTGGTCCAAATCCTTCATCAGACTAAAGAGAGATTTTGTTGTTAGTCCTCTTTTCACTATTTTGTAATCTCGTTAACTCTGTTGTCATACTTGTTCGCTTTCGTTGTGTGGGCTTTGGATATTTTACTGTGATCAAGAAGTAAGGTAAAATTGTCATTTAAAACTTCCGGGCATTAGGAAGGCAGGTAATTTTTTTCTATAGGCGACATGTGTTTTTGTCAAACACGTCAAGTCTTAATTGGCCCATATCATAGTGGCATTTTTGGCAAAAAAACACGCGATTTATGCCAAAAAAACGTTTTTTGCCAAAAATTTGACTCATATGGTTTACTGTATGCGTATGATTTGGTTTCGTACGACTACTGGATATTCAGCAAACTCAAAAGGCCAATACGGGGACACCGTTTTGTCACGTTTGAGGAGATAAAAACAGAATCGAAGGAGGTCGTGAAGGCTTTACCAGAAAAAGATTATTCGGACTGTTTTGAGGAATGTAAAAAGATTTGCCAAAAGAAATGAAATTTATTCGGCAGAATAAAAAATTCATAAACAAATTTACCTTACATTTGTTTCCCAAGGAACAGTGAGTTCCTTTAGTTACAATTATTCACTCGATACAATGTTCTGGAGAAAAGAAGTATATCTGTCTTAAAAGACAGTTCTACAACATCCTCAGCATTACTATACTGTTTCTTATGTGTTCATAATCATAATATGAAAACAATGACTGATACTAACAATGAATTAGACGAGGAATCTTAAAATTACATTTAAAATTAAGGGTTATTTGTAAAAGATTAAAATGTAGCCGCATATAAACGCGTCGTAACATTTCTTTACAATTGTTGACGCCCACAGTATTGTGTCCCTTTTGCTTGCATACGAAAGTATTGAAATAGCGCTATATTAACTCTCTCCGGGTTATTTTAACTCTATAGATTGCTAGGTTAGAATTTAAAGTTAGTTTACTCGCAATTAGTGATTAAATAGTCGAGTGCAGTCGTAGAATCATTCCGTGCCATAACTAGTTCGTAATTCTGCATAAAAACATAACATTTTTGACAATAATTCATATATTTTTCTTCGTACAAACATCAAAGGAAAAGTTTCAAGGCAACTTTTATGACTAATAAATGCTTTTTTGAAATTGGCAACTACAGTTTCACTGGGCTTGAGGTGTAAGAGCCATGAAGTCGTTTAGTCAAGAGATCTTTATAGTAACTAAGTTTGAGCCCTCCTCCGGAGTCTTGCTTTAGTTGTTGGATTATTTATTATACTGGATTTGGGTTTTAAATGCCGTTGGTATTTACGACTTCATCTAGTTTAGGATTGCAGAGCGCTGAAGGCGCTTAGCGTAGATCTTTACAGGAACTAAGTTTGAGGTCCTTTAGAGTCTGGGCTGTACTGGAAACGGTTCTTTTTTTCGGCTTTAACCAATGTCCGTTGAACTTTACGGTCTCTCCAGGTTTAAGTTGGTTGAGCAATGAAGACGCTTAGCTTAGATTTATTTTCATGAAAATAGCTTGAGGTGTTTTTTTGGGATTCTCTTTTCAAATTTTTATTTACAAATGGCGGAGCCTGGGCATGTTGAGTTGTTAAATTATTTATGTTATTTCCAGATCATTTTCGATCAATGTTGAAACAGTTAACCGTTTTGAATATAATTGGTTCTGATACTTTTTAACGGTGTCAACCTTATTAATTGACTCCGCGATTCATGTCAATTGAACGGAGGGACAATGAATGGCAGGCGCCTGAATAACGAACGAAATACGTAATCATGTGATTGAAGTCTCAATTTGTCCTTAGCTGTTTAAAATTAGTGTTAAGTACGTTCGCAGCGGTACCTGGTGATTGTTTTGTGAAACTTTATTTCACCTTCCGTATCGGTATCTGTAATAACGATATACTCTGAAATATGTGGGCTTAGGTAAAATTTACAACAGTCGTCATTATTTATTATGTATAGTTTAAGTGCATTATAAAGGGTTTTAAAATCGTGATCGAGGGGTGGCGCCTAATTTCATAGTTCAGATAAAAGATGGCGCTGTAACATTTTAGGCATCTGTGATTTTATAATTATTTCAGTTTTATTTTCGCTGTTCTTCTTTTAAATTTAATGTAATTTACAACAATATTATCTTGTATTAATATATATTTATTTAATTTATATATCGTGATATGATAAACATTCAACTATATCATACGTAAGGATTTGATATTGTATCAAGTTGCCGTTTCATTTTGTTATTATTAATTTTAAGTTTCTTCAAAATATATGTAAATATAGAATTGTTAATTTAACGCCATTATGTTTTGTGTTGTTTTATATTGTTACGTTAAGAACGTCATTCGTTGGTACTGTAAGCGGACAATGTTCAAAATAGCAATAATTTTGTAACCGATATTCGATAAGTCAAATATAAAGTTCATTATATACACTATAGACTTGTACGTCTGTTGTTTTATTTTGTTTTACGACCAAATTGAAACTCAATAATGTGCAAATAGGAATTCTCAAATTCTTTGGACATGTCACTCGTAATGAGGATTCATCGGATAGTTTATTCAGCCTCTCGCTCTCTCCTATTATAGTTATTGGATAGGGCATTACAATCTAAATATTACATGTAAAATTCATAATTAAAATACTTATTTACTTTCACAATTAAACAATTTTTGCAAATTTAATCCTTATCGGTCGCAAGTCACCTCTGACGTGACAACGGCAGTTCTCTATAGCGGTCGTATGGCACGTGTGAAATTAAATTTATTAATTTTAATAGTATCTTCAACACCAGATAACGAGGGGAGATTAGATGGGAAACTACATATCTTGCAACCTGATGGTGCAGGAAAACATTACGACTACTTAGCACGTTCTAATCGTAAGCCTGGAGGAAGGGAAACAACACTATACTGCTGTAAAACGTGAAAAAGAAAACCATTCTCACATGTCGGAGATTGTTTCAAAAATATTACACATTAAATACATATAATTAAATGTATTACTTTTTCAGAAAATAAATGTTTTTTTAAGAAAATTGTTAAATTGAAATGAATAATAAAAAAAACATCTTTTTTACATATTTATTAAAAATAACTACAACCTGGTGAGAATTAAGCTTACGAAACACGGCGTCCGATAAGATTTAGATAAGTTAAATAGTTTGCATAGTTACATTTCGTTTAATTATTCCACATTAGTGTTTTTTTCTTATTCATTTAATTTTTTATTCGATCTGTGCAAATTTCACCTTTATTTCTATTAATTACTTCCTCAATTATCGCTCTGCAATATTTGAGGAACGAAAGCCTGTCTCCGTCATTGTTTATCAGTGAGGCGACAGTGTTCTCGCTAATATTTTTTTCTAGCAAGAACTAGGAATCGTATCGGAATACTCCGAATATGGAACAGTTGGCCCAATGGAACGTTTGGTGTTGTGCAAGGAAACGTGGAAAGCAAGAGACTTCATTAAAATAGTAAGTTAAGACTACGTAAATAAATACTCTCCACCAAACACCTACATAACGAGGGAAATGGAGGCATCAGTACCGAATGGGCACACAACCACTCTGACAGGAATGCATGACTGGAAGGTCATGATTTCAAAAGACATCCACTTTAGGATACAATACCCAGAGGATTACAGTAAGACTTTAGAAAAAGACCTGTGTTCAACGTCTTTCTAGTTTTCTTACTCTTACCTTTATAATTTAACAATAATAATATACGACAGATTCTTAATAATTAAACGATTCTTCTCATGGAAAAATCTTGTTCAAGATGAAAGGTACTCTAGAAGCAACGAGGTTTTACAAATCAACTGAAATGAAACACTATCGTATAATGTGAACTTTTTGTTTGTTTGTTGTTGGGCACAGTAAGCTTTTTAGCTTTAACAGCTTCCTCGGACTCACGGCAGTAGTTTAGGAGTAGAGGCTTTGGGGAATAAATTAATTCTCTATAATAAATTATTTGATACACTGTGGTTTGAATTAAAACTGCATAGCTGTTACAGAAAGTTTGTATATACAAAATTCATTGCCTATTTACCCACAGGCATAGTGTCGTAAGTATGACTTGATTTTTCTCAAATCATGCCATCAGTCAGGTTCTGCAGGTTGCGGTCGGAACACATTTAGCCACCCGGCACCTGATACGTACCGTTGTATCAAAGTAAGTACAAATGTAGTGACTTGTTACTGGGCATCCACTCTTAGGTAAATAGACGTGTGGAGGTCCGGTTGTTAAAAATAAACATCGTATGTATGGTAGAGACCTCTACGCCGTCAAATCATTAACCTTATTGTATAAGCCATAATGAGGGGATAAAAAATTAAAATGCGTTGTGTGTACATAAAAAAGTCGCTTTATTCATTATCTACAGTTAAGATATAAAATAAATTACACGATGCTTCACGTCTCGGCAGCGGAGCCTGTCTACCTGCGCGTCCCACTCGCAGTGCAGCGGGACGCAAGTGTGGTACAGTTATTGCGCGCCGTACTCCGCAAGCGACTAATATAATTACAGATAATTAAATTAAAAAGGCATTTACATATTTGCAAAGTCTCCACGCTGCCGCCGGATTAAAACAAACGCGTATGAATTGTCATACAAAGATACCATACATAGTTTCAATTACTTGTCAACAGTCAGCCGTATACAAAATTTAGCGCAGCGCCATCTATCAACAACTTATAACATTAATTAACTTACCCGCTAGATGGCTCTGTACATATCGTTCCAAATTTAAATGGAACCGTTACGAGCGGTGATTTAGTATTACTAGTGAAAATGGCTACTTGAAAGTAATGTGGTTATTACAAAGATGAAAGAAGCGTCTACGTCTCCACATACATTAGTAATTTATTTTATTGTCTACTATAAATTTTATAAAATGGCAGTGTATTTTTATACGGTACGGTCTATCGGCGCCATCTTCAAAGGAACGTAGCGAAGGTAGACGTAAAAACTACTAATGTTATTAAAAATGCTATACAAGAGGAAATACATTCGATTGAAGTTGACGCCAACAGATTTAAAAATAAAACATCTTACTGATGCATGCGTTAATATTTGTTACAAAAGTTTTGGCAAGATGTCCCCGCTCGTGTCTCGCGTCGAGCTCGAGGCGGTGAGTGGTCATAGTCAATAGTACAAAGCTGTATCTTACGACTAAGTGAAATTACGCTAAGTGTTTATTTATCCGTACTGCTAATCCTACAGATATATTTCACATAGACATTCATTTCTAGCAGTCTGTCAATATATGTACAATGCTTCTCACGTGACGTAAAAGAAAACTTTTGCGTTAACGACATTGGCGACAGAGCGAAGAGTTGAGATTTCCCCGTCTGTATGCTTTCGAGTTTCGTTTCTTCGCAATGCCGCCGATGACGCGCACGGCAAATGGTTCCGGATTCTGTAGAGGAGGGCGTTCGCGCATCGATCGCACGCGGGTAAGATCAAGTCTGAGTGCTAAGTTCTAACTTACAACTAGTTACGTATATCGATCGCGTCGCGGCGCGTTTTGCAGGGACTAGACCACGCGCGACACTCCACTTCACTTGCTGCACTTCGGATGGGCTATCACAAACGTACGAACGTTGAGGTCAGTCTGTCACGCACGATGGCACTTGTGGGCGGGTGCCTGCGGAGGCCCACCGCCGTCGGATAACTCGGGTGCGCCGGTGCGCCAAGAGACCCGTATTATTAAAATCAACACTGATTTGATACCACGAAGCGGTAGTCATTGTTCAGAACTATAGGGCTACACTAATTACTTGGTGTAAGGGTGAGGGCAGCGCTGTCACTAGACGGGGCCGTAGTCGGAGAGCGGCTGTCCGGAGCGCTGCGAGGGCGCGTGGGGCGCATGGGGCGCGTGTGGGGGCGCGGGCGCCGGTGGTGGTGCGGGGGGCGCGTGGGGGACGTGCGGGGCGAGCGGCGGCGGCGGCGGCTGAGGCGCGGGAGCGGCCGCGGGGGGCTCGCGTCACACGGGCCCCTTGGGCAGCGCGCGGTGCGGGGCGCGCCCGCCGCGCCACACGCGTCTCCAGGAGTCCAGTGTCTTGCCCGACCAGATCCACACGCCCGACGTGATGCCCACGGCCAGCGCCATGAAGTACTTGAGCATAAGCGCCGAGTACAGCGGGCGCCCGCCGCAGGCAGGCCCGCAAGCCACGCGCCGCAGCCAGCCGGCGCGCCCGCCCGCCTCGTACGCCAGGCAGCCGATCACTACGCCGGCCGGTACCGCGTACAGCACGCTGAACACGCCGATGCGGATCATCAGCTTCTCCAGCTTGTCGGCCTTGGAACCCGCGCCGATGCCGCCCTGCCGCTTGATCACGGACCGAATGCGGAACAGCGACACGAAGCCAGCGAGCAGGAACGTGGCGCCCAGCGCGAAATACACGATGAGCGGCGCCAGCACGTACTTCTTGAGGTTCTCGGGTGACGAGTTGCCCACGTAGCAGATGCCGGCCACCGGATCGCCGTCAACCGCGCCCGCCAGCAGCACGGCCACCGTCTTGGCCGCCGGCACTAGCCACGCGGCTAGGTGGTAGTACTGCGCGTGGCCAGCGATCGCCTCGTTGCCCCACTTGAGCCCAGCAGCCAGAAACCACGCGAACGACAGCACCACCCACCAGATGGACGACGCCATGCCAAAGAAGTACACCAGGATAAAGACGAGCGTGCACGCGCTCGGACCGTTGGCGGATGTTTTGATCACGGCGCCGTCGCACGCGATCTCATCGTGGCCCAGAACCAAGCGCGCCAGGTAGCCAAGTGCAACCATGAAGTAGCAGGCGGAGAGGTAGACTATGGGCCGCTCGGGGTACTTGAATCGCTGCGAGTCGATCAAGAAGGTGGTGAGCGTCATGAGCGTTGAGACGGCACACAGGCCGCTCCAGAGCGCGACCCATACGGCGGCAAATTCCTTCTCCTCACGCGAAAAGAAGGGCCCGCGGCAGGGCGCGGCGCAGTCGGGCAGGCCGGCGGCGGAGGCGTTGCGTGCGCGCACGCTCACCAGCGGCGGGCGGCACGCGCATGCGCACTCGGCGGCGCCGGGCGCGGGCACCACGCCGCCGGCAGCGCCGCCGGGCGCGCAGTTTTTTGGGTCCTTGCAGGGGCGTGGCGGACGGCGCGCAGGCGGGCGCGGCGGCTCGGGCTCCTGCGCGCGCTCGTTCTCGTCCATGCACAGCTGGTCGGGCTCGCCCATCTTGGGCAGGCGCTCGCAGGCCATGCGCTCGGGCCACTGGAATCCGTACTTCTGCATGAGCGGCGCGCAGCCGGCGCGCGCGCGCTCGCACACGCTGCGGCACGCGGGCAGCGGCTTGGCGTAGTCCTCGATGCAGATGGGCGTGTACACGGAGCACAGGAAGAACTTCAGGTCTGGTGAGCACTTGATCTCCACCAGCGGCCAGTACTGGTGCACCTGCGGACAACGATCACAATTCATCGTTAATTTCGTTATGCTCATTGAAATTTACATTTCATATTTACTATCAAATCTTCATCATCTTTTTCATGTCGGCCAATAGACACCTACAACAAGCTAGAGGTCTCCTTAAAGGTCTCAACAATAACCGGCCCTGTACTGCCCGCGTGCAGCAACTTTTCGCGACCAAATCAATATCGTTCAACCACCGCGTTAGGCACCTCCTCACATCACGTTTTCCGGCTCCTGGTCGTCACTTGAAAACTTCTCAACCCCGACGGCCAACAATTAGCCTTAATTTACAAAATCTTTTTCAATATATCTTCCCCAGCTTTCGAAAATATTGAACACGCAGAAACATGCTTTTGCCATTACTATTGTAATAAAATAAACTATAATACCAAAAAAACAAGTCTAAAAATGTACTTACGAAATACCACTCTTACGTACGCGTTAAACCATTATCTAAGTCATGTAATACATTCTTAGTAATATATATTTCCTTTTATATTATCTAAACCAATAGTTAAAATGAGAGCGTTGCATTAATTTATTTATTGTATTGGAACGCGGTACAACACTAGTGTAAAAATGTATGACAAGTCGATATGGTTTTAAAGCCGCTACAAGAACAACACAGATAAACCCAATTGTAATTTCTCCGTTACAGTTCTTAATGGAAATAGTTTTACATCAATTTGATGAATATGGGCGCGCGCCCTCGAAGCGAGTGAATTGAGTTCAAGGATACGCCTTCAAATTGAATAATTAAAGATAACTTCGCGTCTGAAAACATTTAAATATTTGTATTGTAATTACTGGATTTTATCTCTAAGTGAATTAGCCTCTAATTGCATGGAACATCTAAATGTATATATATAATTTTTGATAATACAAAAATGTACAGTACCCGGCAATAAATATTTCACATCGACTTTTGGAAAGAGACATTCGGCTAATTTCGGCTTCGTAGAGCATTATCTCTGTCCCAGACTACTTATGTGACATTTTGTTAATGCAACTAACAAAACCTATCGCCGTGTACTTTATATTTAGACGGCATATTTGCACGCAACTTAAAGTTATTATTAATTTTTAATCAGGTCAGTCAAGAGAGTCTTTTCTCACCTCAAGGCCGGCTTCATCCTGGGTGTCGTGGTCTAGCGCGTTTGGGAAGGAGGTGAGGTTGTAGCCGATGCCGCGGCACATGGGGATGGTGATCTCCTCGCAGCGGGGCTGCTGCAGGGCTTCGCAGCCGCCCGCCAGCATCAGCGCCAACGCCACTCGCCACATCTTAGCTTAGGTGCGCCGCATCTGTGAACACGGAGAAGAATCTGTTTAGTAACTGCTTCAAAATCAGCTTGATTTTTGATAGGTACTATTTCTGGGAGAGCTGGGCATTTTGTGTGCAGAAGATATCGTTCTTTCTCTAAAAAAGAAAAATGTTTTTCCAGAATGATCCTGCATTTTGGGGAAACGGTTAGGTTAGAATTACATGCAGTAATAATCAAGATCGCTGGCAGCTTTACTTATTAATATACAGTCTTTTTCTTTCTACTCCTTAAAATTGACCAGATCTTTTTAATGTTGCTGCTAAAACAACCAATTATAGTGATGATATTCTGTCAATTTGTCAAGCAACAGCTTTGGAACCTTAACTTTGTACGCGCCATGATTTCTGATAAACCTAAAATAGAGGAGGAGATTATATCTACAAGTATAAATGTAAGAGAATTCAAGTGTACTTTGTATGTACAAATAATATATATTATTGTTTTTTATAATCATCTCTTATAACTATGTTTTCTTGTGAAACGTCAATTAAAATATTAATTTAAATACAAAATTATCTACCAATTATTCCAACGAAGTGACTTGAAAAATATTCTCAATACGATGTCGTTATAAAATATATAAAAAAATCAAGACTACCTACGGATTCATTTATTTTTGGTTAATTATGAAAGACAGAGGTTTAACTTAAGACGTTATGGAATTATTTACTTCGATGTATAACTACTCGTCTCGCTGGGACGAGCGCATAGCGGCGCGGGTCGTGAACAATTCGACTAAAAAGCATGCGCGGGCGCAGGTCGGTTCGTCGTACTGCGGCCGGAATTAGTTTGCTTCAAGTTAAATGCTATTTATTTTGGTTCGGGCAAGCGTAAATATAGAGTGAGGTGTTTTGCCGCGTGCCAGTTTGTGCCTAAGTATGTTAAGCCTCTGTGATGTCCATACATGTAATATACAGGTGATTAATTATATATGTAAAACTATTAAAGAGATGAATGTAACACTTTGATCAAAAACTAAGGTGAAATTGTCATTTAAAACTCTCGGGCATTAGGAAGGCGGTTATTTTTTCCTAGGTTGGTATGACTGTCATCTGTGACATCTGTCAGGCGTTTGTTTGTGAAAAGTTGGAATATCATTTGGCTCAGCTCAATATTATATATATTGGATCACTAGCTGTTAATAAATGAATGGTAGACCACAACAGTGGTTTCAGAAATAATAAATAACATAATTATATTATAAAAAGGCGGTGTCAAAATCAAAATAGCTACTTAATAAATTAGATATAGTTTGGGTTCTCTGTTTCTGCACATTTTAAAGACGGTACAGGTCTCTCGGATTCAAAAATAAAAACACCAAATTTTTAGAATGATTACTTCATACAAAGTAATTTTAAGAATCGTTTACGGAATCTGGAAATAACATAATTCTAAGTTATAGTGGCTTAAGTATGACTGTACTGTGTGCTACTTGTATATAACCTTCAGAAGATGTTACATTGATATGCCGGTGTTAATTAAAAATATGTTCAGTGCATTGGAACTTATTTATATATAACTAATATATAAAATTCTCGTGTCACGGTGTTAGAACTTGAACTCCTCTGAAACGGCTCGACCGATTTTTACCAAATTTTATATGCGTATTCAGTAGGCTGTGAGAATCGGCTACTATTATAACAACTTTTGCGGGATCAGCTAATATATATATATATATATATATATAAAAGGAGGACATATTGAACATTTAGTATTAATGTAAGTAGTGTGTATGGCTGGTCGCGTCTTCGCTGCGTAATCGCTGCGGTGCGGTCAGCTAATGCGCTTTTAACGATACACGGCGACACGTGGCGGGACCGCCGCGCTCACCTAGACATCGCCACATCGCCACATCGCCACATCGCCTTGCATGACTGCACTGGATATAATTCGTGATATATACGTACATTGGTGATTGGTCTACATCTCATACATATCAATAGTTCCAGAAATAATAACGTAATGATGATATACGTATTACTATCAGTGGAACCGAAAAGTAATGTCGCTTTTTCAAATTTAATTCACAATATTTTTAACAAGTTTTTATTTCTAATCAACAATATATTCACATTTATATACAAATATAAAAACGTAAAATTCTTCAATTATATTGTTTATATATTTGTATATACATTTTACCTATAAGCAAAATTGTATATAATAATAAAACGCTCTCGCAACTCAGAAAGATCCGCATCAAATAGCGGTAATCTCCTCCTCAATTTTCTGCACTCACGTGAAATAAAAAACACATTGTAAACAATACACCCTAGCGATAATAATAGAATTAAACAAAAAGAAAACTATTAAACTTTGAAGTTACACTTTAGGTGAACACAAAAAGAAGGTAGCAATTAAAAGCGACGAAATCTCAGGACGGGATCAAAAAGTGTAAATACAGTGCACCTAACAAGTCGCGCCGTGCGGGAGAGCAAACAATGTCCTTTGCTTCTTACGGCATACGTAAGTTTCCGTCGCCTCGCTCCAAACTTAACTTTGAGTTAAACTCTCAAAGTGGCGTTTTCAACGTACTCTTTCTCACAAAAATCTGATGATGTTCTGTACTTGCATTCTTATTGTATAACAGCAGATTAAAGAGGCAAAACTTGGAAGTACAAATGATGATTTCTACCAGACAGCCTTTTATTTAATCATCATTTCAATTGTAAGATGTCCACTGCACGTAGACCTTCTAGACTTCCAATTGGACCGGTCAAACGTTATCTGCATTCAACATCTTCCGACGAACTTGTGAAAGTCTAATTTTGTAGATGGACGTTCTGTTGCGTTTGTCGGCTCGCGGTTTTCACTTTTAAGTGAGGAGTGTCTTTGTAGAGCAGAGATGATCCTCCGTGGAGGATCTAGTGAGGTAGTATAGAGAGAACGTGGCCGGGTGGTGTCGCTAGTGCTCCTCCTTAGGCGAAGCGTGCAGGAGTTTTAATATTTCTTATGTGTTGTGACATACGAGCTTCCTGGTGCTGGTGATGGATTCAACGTTCTTCTCTTGTACACAATCAGATCGAAGAAGAAAAATTTCTTTACGGATTCTATCAATTTTGCCGGTTGGTGTCGCTACACACTATAAAACCTTAAGGTTAATTCGGCCAACTGTATAATGTGAAGTGGCCTGCCTGCTGCCACTTTGAACTGCTCGTCCGCTGATCTGTGACGGTTACTTTAGTTTGCCTATAAAACTTCAACACTATTTCATTCTCGTAAATATGTTTGGAATATATACAACCTTTTCCAAAGACGAGTCTTTAAATATTAAATGATTACTTAGTTTGGAATTGTTTTCTGAACTTAATTGCAAATTATTATCTATTTTGTCAATGGCTAGTTGATGTACGTATACAAATGGGTACATTATATCGAAGAGATTTGTGCAAGGATTATGAGTAAAATCTATATATATATTTTTAGAAACAGTAAAATGTCGTGAATATTTTTCCAATTTACAAAAAGCAGTACGTGAAATAATTTGTCATTATTTCAAGTTTCACGTCTTGGGGAATTCAACGGGACAATACATTCAACTCGTGTTATCATTTGTTTTTATATTATCATTTACTTTAATATTATAAAGCCTCAATAAAACACGGTGCAATCAAAACATTGGTTAAGCCGGTTTAAAGCCGCGACATTAATCTGGCTAGACAAGCGGAGAACTGTTTACTTGGCTGTAAAAGAATGTTTTATAATAACTTAATTACTGTGGCTGCGTGTCATTGGACGCACTCACGGGCCGAGGTCAATTAGTTTTATCCTCGGGCAGTCGAATTGAAAGAAAGCCCTGAGAGACGCGGGTCATTGTGAACACAGCTTTTTAATTTGCTATGATCTAGAGAACGTCACACTTAGTGAAATAATGTAAACTTACTGTTTGCAATTGGTATTTGTTTCTTATTTTTGTTATACACTCTTATATGTTGAACTTTGTTGCATCACCCTCTGTCATTTTTTTCGGGTTCCCACACTTAGTTCCTAACCTAAATGCCGCTATAAATATTAAATAATATTTACTTGAGTATGTGGCTATGCGCTGCAATTTGATTGGTGGATGCTTACAAAAAAAATTGAGATAAATCTTGTCAAAGCATCAGCATATATACAACACTTTGATACGTAAAAGAACCAAGACGAATAATGATTGGGGATATCAAGAGTTTTTAGCAAAAAAAGTCTCGAAGAACCAATTCAGTATGACATCGACCAATCGAGACTTGACGTGTTTGTGATGCAAAACATCCTTCAAAATGGTTTGAGGTGAGCCAAATAATATTCCAGCTTTTGACAAACAGACGCTTGGTAGATATTATAGACCAACCTAGAAAAAAATATTTGCCCTCCTAATTGCACCTTACTTTTTGATCACAGTAATATTACTTTCTTATGGTCATTTATTGTGATCATTTGATTACGAGAAGAATACAAACAAGAAGAGCTTAATTTTATAGAAACTAGGACCAAATTAAGCTGTCCTATCCTGTTACGTTAAGTTCTAAGTTAATGATAGCTGCAAGTGATAAGAAGCAACATAACTATTAACTTTCCAAGCTATATTATAAATAAAAATCTTTAATTTATGTTTAATAAAATTTTAACTTCATCGTATGAGCATACATTTTTTTATGGCCCCCGCTATTGGGAGCCTCTCGTACCCCCTATCTGGTGTGGGACAGGGACTTTTAACTTACATTTATTTTAAAAAAATTTCACATACATTTTTTTTATTTTCTTTCTCTTCTTTCATACTTCATATTATCTTTCGTTCATTTCTTTCTTTCCACAAATCCACTGTCTTTCCCTTTCGCTCTGAATCGCCTTTCATTCGTTCCTCATTACTTTTACATTTTCTTATATACTATATCACATTTTTAAGTTATGTTCTATTATTATTCTATATCACATTTTTACTTATATTGTATTATTATTCTATATCACTTTATTTATGAGCATACATTACAATAAAGGACAACGAACATAATTAAGTTTTACTTCGTTATAAATTTACATTCAAAAGTTGACAGCGAGTGTGAAGGCGGGACAATTAATTTGCGTGCATTCGGCCCTTGGCTCCTTCGTCTTTTTATCAACATACGAAAGCCATCTTTAGTCAAATTATTATATGTTATTTGTTCGAATGAGAATTAGCTTCGCGGGAGAGATCCAACTGGATTTGATAAGATCCAAAGTTGATGACACAGCTCGAGGAATTGTTTGTCTGAAATGGCAGCGGGCAGAACAAGTAGCTTGTACGTCTGAGGATTGGTGACCAGGCCACTAGATGCTGACGGAATAATAAAGGTAGCGAGAAGTCTCGTGATGAGGGTAACGCAAGACCGGTCACTCTGGCGATCTATCGGCTGAACGAATGAGTGAATGAATGAATGACAATCCATATTTATTTGGAATTGGTTTTACATTGCTTTCGAAAGGACATTTACTGTTTTTGCGGGTCCGAGGAAGAAATTTGTATATGGCGATTGTCTCCTTACAAAATAGGGAAGCCGCCTAGCTCTTAGCTCGCTTCGATGCGATATACCTCAGGAGTATGCTTGAAAAATATAAAAAAAATGTTACCAAGTGGAATTTATATAAGTAAATAGAGAATGTCTCTTTAATAGAAAATAAAAGTCCGCAACAAAGTCTGTTCGGTTCTTTTTTGTGATCACTTTCAAATTCTCAAAATGTGTTATCTCTTAAAAAATCTTTGTATCTTTTCTTTATTTGATGAAATCTTTAAATTTATGTTTCAATATTTTTTAGAGCTACCCGCATTTTTTATGGGAGTCGTTCGTCATTTCCCATTTCCAGCAGATCCCGGCACGTTCTAAATTTAAGTCGACTGCCAACCCCCTAGCCATTCAAGTCCGCGGCGTACAGCGAGCAGCGCAGCGCACGCGCCGGCGCGTGTGGCACGCGCGGGCGGGCGGCGCGCGCTGTGTCGCCCGCATGCCGCGTGTCGCGAGGTTGACGCCCGATCGTTTGGCTCCGGGCCAACTGATTAAAAGCTTATAGACTGCTGCTTGGCGCATGCCATAAGCGAAAGCGGTATCGATATGACATTAATTTTATTTTATTTTCAATGAACTACTTAAATAACATTCAATCTAGGTTTAATCAGACAAAAATTCTGTGTCTTTTAAAACTTATATATACTTTACTGTAAATTGTGCCCGTAGAATAAAATCTTACTATAGAAAATTAAACTCTTACGAATAAAATTCTTTTTACAACTTTATAGTTTTTTACGGTTATCTAAAGTTTGTTAGGTGCCAGAAATATTTCCACAACTTCTTACACGAACGCTTTCTAAAGTGGTCTTGATAGATGCCGCTACAGCAACCGTAATCGGTTGCTGTAGTGCCAAATCTAGAAGTAACCTTCTAGATTTGGCACTAGGCACCTTTGAATCGGAAGGCAGTGCACTGTAGAGTGACAGCCTAAACCGCAGGAGCCGTTTCACATCATCACTCCGTGGAGCATCTGCTTAAGCGAACAAATACTCATACGCCTGTTTCCCAATGCAGAAAAAACGGTTATTTATGGGTCTATTCAAGGTTATCAAGGGTTTCTAGAGCTTAGCTTCTAAAAATAAGTTTAGAATAAGCGACCTCTGCGCATCGCCACTCTTAATAACGCGAATTGAATGACCTAACATTATTGTACACAGTGTACAATAATTATAAACTTTTATTCTTTTACTTTATTAAATTTTAATTATATTTGCATCAAGAGAGACTGGACAAGTCGATACCTAATTTATGATAATGTATATAGAATGAGTAATCGTGGGTCACGAGTTCGATTCCCGGTTTTCAATCTTATATAAACTTTGTGCATTTATTATATAGAATTGTCTCTGCTCAGAAATAAGTTCCCAGAGAATAAATACCACACTGCGATAGCCAACCTGCCTGTCAATGCCTTAGGGGGAACGAATAAAATAAAAAATGTAATGTAGCTAATTGTTTTATCAACATTTTATTTTATAGACTAGAAAAAAATCAGTATGCAGTTCTTTGGGGATTACAAGTTGACGGACGGTATCGAGAACAGACGAGTCCATGTTCCATGAATATTCAGCGCGCGACCGCGGCGAGGAAGACGCCCCGGTCTGCTGCACGAGCCCGCTGCAACAATATTGAATCCTTCGACTCCTTTGCCGGCGGCCCGTCCATTGCGATTAATATTAAAATCGATTTGCTTAAATATTCCAGACGGAAGGCTACACGCGGCTATGGGAAATTATAGAATTTACAGACGTTTGAATATCTAGACGGTCTTAAATTATGTCTTAGCATATTCGTGTAACATAGTTAAAATAGAACATTATTTATAATTTTTTTTCTTTCTTATATTTAAAACATCTCATATATACATATAGGTTGATTAGTTTTAAAGGTAAGAGCGCAAATAAGACGACGCTTTCAGAAATGATAACACAATTATAATACTGTAAGAGATAAAGAGTTTTTAAATTCCTGTTATTATTAACCCGTTACATTTCAATTGAAAAAAATAAATTAATGTAACATTTTTCAGAGTGATTAGTCACTTTACACAGGCTGATACAAAACAAAGGTAAAAATTTTAAAGCTTATAGTCGAGAAATGGGATATACATTCATCCTTTTAACGTTTTTACTCCTCTAACTGTATGCATAAAATGTACTCATAAGTGATAAAATATACTAAAAGTATTTACAAAATAATCATTATTAAGAACAAGAGTTATAAAAAGATAAATAGTGAGATGTTTCTGTGAGTGAAAACATAACAAAATCATCAATGAGGTAATTAAAAAATATTGTTAAATTTAATTCAGTACATTTGTTTTTTGTGAAACAAGTGAAACGCGCGGCGTCTATCGCTCGCGCCGCCGCCGCGCTCAGTTCCCGCGCTAATGAGAGTCCGTACAAACGAGCGGCGCGAAATCCGAACGCGGCGTTTCGCTGCGTCCATTGCGCGCTTCGGTTTCTGGCTTTGTTTTTTTATTTAAAAAAAAAAAAAAAAACTAGTTTCATCTGTCATTGTTCAGCGAAGTTGTGACGCTCACGTGAACCAACCCGAGACCTACAAACAAACAGTATTTTCCGATTGTATTAAATACAATAGTTTTCGCTATGTTTACATTGAAAAAGAAATTAAGTGTGGTTCTTAAATTAAATAAGTATTTATTCTTAAACTACTTATAATGCAGACAGCAATAAGAAAAGAAAGTATACGGTACCCAAATCTGAAAAACAACAAATAGTTATAAGAATACCAAATTTAGGTAATTTAAAGGGATCATCAGGTCGAGGATCTGTGTTCTTGGTAGGAGGTAAACCCTTAAACGTGTATTGAGTAACCCTGCAAGTCTAGGTCTTCTTAGAGCTCTGCAAATCTGGGAAAAAATCCAGTCAACGGACGAATTCAACTTTTAAAAAAAGTTCGAGGTAGACCATCTTCAGCGGGCTATCTCTAATCCGCAACAAATATAAATGTCACTAAAACAACCAGTGACTTTTCGACATTTAAATAAAGAACATGTGTATTCTTTATTTAAATATGTTCAATTGTAAGTATACACAGTACTGGCCATAATTCTGCTGGCATCTAAATGTTTGTAAATGAAAAAAAATTATATTGAAATACACTCCAAATAATATGAAAACAACATTTTATATTTCCATTACTGTGATATTATAGAAAAAAAAACTTTTTTAAATAATTCACGAAAGGTGTACATACATCCTATTAAAACATTGAAGAGTCTCCAAAAGTGACCAACTCTGATATTCTGTTTTCTTCTTTTCTAGAAAGACAACTTGAGTTTCGTAATTAAATAAGCATATCTTCTTTTAAGTCGATACACGCTCACTTTAAGGCACAGGCCTCACCCTAAGATTCTCAGGATGACCGGTCCACTAGTTCGTGGTTGGGATGGATTGCATGAGAGATTTGCTCCAGTTCCTGCCACTTTAGACATGCAATTCTTCGACCTAAGGTCTTGAATTTGGTTCTTCTGCGGACCCACTCGTTCAGAACATAGACATAAAAAATTAAAGTCATTTACATTCAAGTATTGTAAGAGTACTCGACGTTTAACAAGGGATAGGCGCGGATGACACATGTTACACTCGACAAAACAGATGCGCGCCATCCGTGACCACATTAATGTTATAACTAATTGCATTTGACACAGGACCACAATTATCACTGGCTTAATTGTGTAAGAGTTAAAAAAACCAGTCTGAATATGTTTATAAGAGGCGTATTTAAATCGGTTCACTTATTATTTCAACTGTAAGACATTCACGGCTGGGAAAAATGATTTTTTTAAAATAATAATTAAAGGTAAACATATTTAGTAACCATTAAAAAAATTGCATTCTTATAAACTATTTAATGGAATCAGGCGTTACCTCGCGGAAGTCCATCCTAAGTAAGAAAAGCACCAATATTTAGCCACTTCCGCACATGCAGTGGTAGTCGTGCAACAAAGTGCACCGCCCGCCAGCCCGCTGATAAATGCGCAAAAAATAACGCTTTCATTTATAAAGTGACGTTCGTAACGAAGCGAGTCTCGCGTAAGTTCAGAAGTGATGTCACCCGGTATGGGAGGTCCCGTTCGAGAATTTTATTGCGTACAAATAACTCGCGCGCACCAGCGCACGAATTATGAATCATTTGATGAGCCGTGATTTATGTGCGGCGCCGAGTTGGAACCCTAAATACGTTGCTACTGCCCATTATATTATAAACATTAGTTGTTTTAATGTAGCTGGTGATATTCTGCGACAATAGAAACGTAATCCTGCTTCTAAATTCTAGATTTATTAACATTGGTTATATATGTAAGCATAAATAACTGTTAAAATATCCACTCTGGAATATTACATTAATTTATTTTTTGTATTGGAATACCATAAGCCTATATCTGGCAGTACAATGTCTGCACAGATAGTAAATAATAATTTTTTTATATATACTAATTCGAATTTTTACAACGCATTTTATTATTATATTTTCGTATATAGTGACATATTTCAAAGCGATCAATAAATACAAGGTTATTGGAAATAGGTGTAAAAGTTTCAAAGTTATTTGCTGACAAATAAGCTATATATTCACCAATTAAAAATTTTACACCTATAACTAAACATCCTGTATGCGCTACAAGAAAACCTTAGTGGTATAAAATGGCCCTGATGGCCTTTGTAGATCTTAGAGACTTTCAAAGTATCGAAGACTGCCACCTAGATGGATTTAGTCGTCAGATATCCTTCATAATCCAGTCTTTACTCAAAGGTAAGGATGTGTTTATACCAAAAAATGAGCTCCCAAAAAAAGTACACAAGTATTAAAAAAAGATGTTCTCGTTTCGTGCAAACTTAACAGCTTTTCACCTTATTTAAGTAATAATAAATAAAAACACGCGGATATCGAATTCTCCCGTGCGCCAGTTTTCAGCTCGACTTTTTTTATTATACGTGAAAAAATATTTTTACGCACGGCAGTTGTAGGGTGACCACGATACGGGACGGACATTGTGTTATCGTTAAACAATACCCAGACATTTTATATCTAAATACAGTACAGTAATATTCTATAAACAATAAATAAGTTTTCGTTAACGTAGCTCGAATAATTGCTAGTCAGAAGTGGTAATGGGTCACATCGCTCGTTCTCTAACCCTTAATAGCCTGATTTACGAAAGTGATTTTTTTTTAATATTACCGTGTTTGCTTGATGAAGGGAAAAATAGATTTTTTTTTAATTTTATTGGAAAGAATATCATACAACAATAAAATTCGTACAGCCAAACTATAAAAAAACTAATAGTAATGTGAACATTCGGTTTAAAAGATTGGTATCAAAATTGAAACTCTAGGCTATTAAGGGCTAATGGCGACCACAGTCCGGTAGACCCGGCGTGGGTATGCCCACACTAGGTGCACCAACGACATGGTCTGGTCGCGGGTAGTCGCTGATTGCAGCCAGTGAAGGCCCGGTCATCGAAGCGATCTTTATGGGGGGTTTATACCTTGCAATGGGCGTCCATCGGCTGAAAAAAAGATATAATATTTTTCTGACATTAACTAATTATTAAAATAAAGGGGACATGCGCATAATTTGATGTACATACACGCCTGTTCAGCTACGCATGCTGATCTTAAATATTTAATGGAATCAGGCGTTACCTTGCGGAAGTCCATCCTAAGTAAGAAAAGGACCAATATTTAGCCACTTCCGCACATGCAGTGGTATTCGTGCAACAAAGTGCACCGCCCGCCAGCCCGCTGATATATGCGCAAAAAAAAAAAACGCCTGATTCCATTAAATATTTAAAATGAAGGGTCAAACAAATGAAACTTATTCATATTTAGTATTCTTTACTATGTCCAATTATTGTTTGTAACCAAAATGTCATTTACGTGGGGTTTCTTTTGTCCAAATGTCATTTTCTGATACGATAAACGATGGTTTCATTTAAAATACAATGTGATTGATTGAATTTTATATTCTTTAAAGGGGTGAACTCATCTCTCAATTAACATATGATACATCTTATCCAAAAACAATAATTTTAGAAATAATAATTAACCTGTGTCTACGGTCTGTACCGCCAGAAGTCATTAGTTTATTAAATTCCATTAGAAAAAAAAATTAATGTAATATATTTTAGAGTGATAATTTAAAAAAATTATAACATAAGACCTGTCCTTTGTAGTTAGTAATTTATGGCCGCCCTAGCATTCCCGGTCGCGTGACCGCGGCGACCGCCGCCTTACGTCGTCGTTGCGTTATTTACGACGCCACCGGTAACGCCGCGAGACGACACAACGCGACATCCTCGACGCGAGACGCAAGCAGTGTTTTACTTTTAAATATATAAAATGACGTATCGATGTTCTTGATCGTTGGTTCCCAAACTTCCGAGAAATTTCGCCCCCTTTTAAATTTATAAACATGTTGATTGCTTGCACACTTTGCCAGGAGTCTATATAAATAGATCTGTCGCAAAACCGATAGTTTGAAAATTGGTGTTTTTACACCTCGTTTTTACGCTCACACAGAAAAAGAAACAAACACAATCACCCTTATAAACGTGTAAAAACCTATAACCTATCGTCCTATATAAATATAAAAATCGGTAAAAAAACTTTTAAGTTAAACGGTTTTATTTGATACCCATATTGTGGTGGTTGTGGAAAAATATGTACCTAGTCCGCCATATTAGAACGGCGTCTATCTTGAATTTTAAATTTTGACATAATAATCGTGTTTTACTAGTGTAGCCCTTTCATTTGATACCCATATTGAGGGGGTTAAGGAAAAATATGTAATCTGCGATTTCGTATCGGCGGCCATCTTAAATTTATAATGTTATTGATTTTATTATATTGTATTGTCATCTAAATTAAATGTGTGTACCAAATTTCAGATCAATCTGACAACGGGAAGGTGCTTAAATTTCAATTTCTAATTTTGACCCAAATAAATTCCGTACGGGTCGAACTAAATAAAACCGTTTAAAAATATATTATACAGTCTCTAATCTAGAAGCAAAGTGATGTATTTATTATAGCACAGTCCAAGCCAAGGTCCCTATCGTGGGGAAACTTTAATTCATCATCATCAGTTAGATCAATCTAAGTCATCGGGCTAGGGATCCTCTGCCTCATTCGCCTTGAATAGGCCGAATCAGCAAAGCAATTAGCAGGAGAGAAAGTACGGTCCAGAGTGCCCAGTTATCTTAGTTTAAAATATAACAACATGAGTAAATATACAGTGTGAAATGTATGCACAGTAATTCAGGAAGCGAGTCCTGGATGTAGAACGCGTTTCGGAGGTGAAGGGCTCCATTGTTGCGCGCAGGGCTGACTCATTGCGCTATTCGTGGACACTGCCTCCGACTCGCTGTTGCGATATGCACCGGCACGCAACGAGCTTCGCCTAATAGCTAACAGCTATAACGGCTATACTGCTAATAGCTAACCGTATTCATGTTACGAAAATAGTGACCCGTCATTGTCAATCAGCTTGCCCGCTAGACTAATAGCTGAGGCATTAATATAAAAACAAATAGTAATTCTTAAACCTGTAAAATATAAAACACAAAGATACACCTTATTCAGTAATAATAATATTGTAAGAAAGTGATTTCATTGGAATTACAAAATAATTAATTATTATTTATTATCTGTCCCTGCAAACTTTATACTGCCAGATGTTATCGACTACAATAAATTTTAAAAAAAGTTACGTATTTCAGAACATTTACGTTAATTTTTTTTTGTATATAGATTTAATATAAAATGCTCATATTGATGTACATATAATAAAGAAGTGAAGCGTATAAAAGAAATTAAAAAAGGTTTTATGCGGACTTGTTCATGCGTTTTCTTTCGAAATTTTATATTTATAATATTTGTTTGAAATCAAAGACCGTATGCTTAATTATATATTTAAAAATGCTTTTAATTTATGTTGTTTACAATCCTTTAGAAATTATTTTGTATTATAAATAATAAGAGATATGCATCAAATAAATTTTAATTTTATAGCAGTTTCTATTTCTTATCTGTGGTCACTATACAAATGTGAAAAGGAGAGACATTCAAGATGTCTGCGGGGTGGGGGTGTAAGTTGACATTTTAAATAAGAGATTCCGCGCGAGGAGCCCTGTCCTTTCGCCCCCGGGGCCCCGAGTAATCACCCACGTTGGGTCAACGTTTTCTTGTCCCGCCAATTTTACGCTTGACAGATCAAACTCGCGCCGCGCGGTACAAGTTACTAAATATGGCGGGAAAATTAAAAAAAAAATTGTTATTTTTAAGAAAAATAAATATTTTTATTTTTGACTTCGCTTATATTTACTAAAGACGGTAGATATATTATATGTATAACAACCAACAATAGAAACCCTTAGCTATGTACTTCAGTCCAGTTTAATCTACAACGTTGGTCAGTAAGGTAAATTATTTATAATTTTGCAGTGACTTGTAAAAAAAAAAAAATTGAAACGTCAAAAAGTGATGTTTTATTTATTTATGTGAGGAATTTGTTATCTGTTAAACGTGTATAACTAATAAACAAAATTCAGCGAGATAATGTCAGTTGTCCCAAAACTTTATAATGAACTCGCAAAACTTTCCTAGAACTCGATGTAGCTACGGAATACTTAAATAATATGTAATTTAATTCAAAACGTAAAAACTTTATATATAAACTAGTAAAAACATTCTACAATGTAAAGGATTTCTAATGATCGCGAACTTTGGGAATATATTGCATATTGTATTTAGAAATTTTATGAATGATTTTATTATATCGTTTCATTATTAATAAAATAACGAAAAAATAACTGGACAATCATTTACAAAACTCAAAACGCAAATAAATAGTTATTTAAGGGAAAAAGCTAATTATTCAATAACCGAATATTTGAAAGACTAGAATCCGAATGATTATTTTGATTCAGGCTATATCTAATAAAGTGTATATGTATAAATCCGTGTTAAACTTATAATTAAAATACATGTGGATTGTGGAGTTTCCTACTGCTTCTTCTTCACAACTGTTACATCCTGCGAAGGAGATTAGAGTCAAAAACCAATAGATAATAAGTTGACGATCAAAATACATATTTATTACTATAATAAAAATTTATAACATACTTATCAGCTATTTTAGTAGCTTGTCAGCGATATACGTAACTTTATTTTGATTTGTCTTTATAGGGAAACTCAATTTCTTGGTCGATTTGGACTTTTGTTTACGAACACAAGTGGTTCCCATCGTTTAAATGCAAACATAGTCCAGCAAATTGGCAAGTCGGAGTATCGGTGGAGAAGCCATGGCGCGCAGAACAGATAGCCACTGGAGACTTATGGTTCTGGACACCACGGAGTGAAAAACTCACAAGGTAGACAGACCCCTGTTCAGTGGTGAACGATTTAAGGTTGAAATGACAGTTATGAAACGAATTAATATTGCCGTATTAAAATAATATTCATAAAGAAGTTTTTAAATTAAACAGCAAAGGTGGGCTGACGGACATTTCGCGAAAACCTTTTCAAATTTAATAAATCGCAAAGCTCGCAATTGTATTTCGCTGCATTTAAATTTTTCTTTTGATAATTAGATTTTTCCTCTCGCAAAGGAATCCCGGCGCTTTTGCAATTCATCCGGGTTAAGATGACCGGGTAGGATAACCGGGTTAGATCCGGCTCCCCCGGGCTCGGACCCGGATTAAGATGTTTTACCTTTCGTCTATCTCCGGGAGGGAGATTAGTCGTAATTTGTGAGTTTTGGGACCTCTCGGGAACTTTTGGCGTATAATGAGTTTGTGTTGCGTCGGAGGCGCCGGGGCCGTGATAAGGCATTTCGCGTCCGTTTGTGGTCGCCCTATCGTCTCTAACATCCTGAGGTATCCTTCAAAACACAATTATAATTACTATATGTACATAACTTTTCCTTCAATAAGACATTTATTTCAGCCATTAGATGTAGACAGCTGTAGACTAGTAGTGATAGTCCAGCGGTAAGGACTGAGTCTTGTGATCGCGTGTTCGATTCCCGGGATACAATCTAATATATAAAATTCTCGTGTCACGGTGTTCGAACTTGAACTCCTCCGAAACGGCTTGACCGATTTTTACCAAATTTCATATGCGTATTCAGTAGGTCTGAGAATCGGCTACTATCTATTTTCCATACCCCTTAGTGATAAGGGTGGTCCAACCCTAAATTTTTTTTTTAAATTTTTAGACAAAATTTTTTGTTTTTATTTTTTTATAATACAACATACAAAAACACAACCTTAAATTTTTACCCCTCTACGATCAACGCTTATTTTTAATGTGTTAATTAAAAACTTTAGTTTTTGTTTGCAAAACAACGTTCGCGGGATCAGCTAGTTTATATATATCAATTAATGTAATGAACACATAATCTCTAATGGTTTTTATAAAAGAAAAACAATGATAATCATACCAAAAACATTATTTTCAAAATTATATCATACTACATATTAAAAAAAGTCAATTAAGTCGCGAGATGCAGCAAAATGCGAGCAGCGCAGCACTGGTCATCGTCGCCATATTGGGAGGAGGTATACCTATTCAACTTCATGTTAAATAAGTTAGTATTAATGAGCAATAGCTTTAAACGATTTTATTTTAATCCATCTAAAGGTTGTAAGAAATCACGTAGTGCTATGTGACCGTCAAAACTGCTTCTCTTAAATGTATTAAAGCAAATGTGAGTTTCATTATTAACCCTTAAATGCATAATGATGTAAAACTGCAACATACCACTTAAACGTAAAATGAGAGAGTAAATCCATAGTGTTGTATATATGCAACATAAGGTTTTTTAAAAAGTAAGTTTAAAAAATATTATATTATATACATTTTAATTTTTTTTTGCCCTGCATTTTAGTGTACTTATCTGCAAGATAAATATTTATTTTAAAAGTATAAATACAAGTCATGCATTTAAGGGTTAAATTCAAAACAAATGAAATATGAATGTCTGTTGTTTAATGTTAATAGTTTCAGTGACAAATATCTGTACAGATAAAAAAAAAAAACAATTGTGACGTAGGAGGTGGACACGGAGCCCGCTGGCTGTCGAGACGAAACTGGATTTTTTGCTAAAAAATTTCTCTTTCATTTTGTTCTCGCTGCGTTTATAGCGGCTGTAAAATTATATGCTTTCGCCTTTTAAATAGGCGACAAATAAAAGTGCAGAATGGTCTAGTTCTTTGCCTTTTGAATTCAGAATTTAAAAAAAAACATTACACAGTCGAGTTTTAAACTCTCGGTTTTCGTTTCGTGTACACCGGTACATTTCTTTTGCATTACTGATCTCTTTTGTACATCATCAATCATATCACAGTGTTTTCATGGCCTTCGGTTTTGGGAACCTTTCATTCGCCCTTATCATGGTGAAGCTGGGACTATTTATAAAATCAACCCTCTCTCATCCTTCTTAATATCTTCTATTCATTTCTCTTTCTTTTCCCTTCCCAATATCTTGCATTACTTTCGTTACCTTTCCTTTCGAACATCGTCTCACTTCCACTACATTTACTTTTTTTTTGTTTAGTATGAATATTATTTTGTTTCCTTATTATATATATAAAAGTAAGAATAATTTCTTGGTTTTTATATTAGGTCTCATGACCTACCTACAGAAGTCTGGGAAGCTCTGGCGACTTTATTGCCCACTAGCGAGGCGGTGGCCTTCTTAATTCTTTCATGCAATCGAAACTGGTAATCCGCTGTTCCTACGCCTAATACTAGACTGTCGGTGATCAGGGGCATCAACTTCTGGATCACAGGTGCACGAGGGACTCTCCTTGAGTTTTAACTATAAGACGGTACTCGGGGATTCCCCCGTTTTCTATGAGCATCTGGACAAAAACCATGTCCATTATATCAGTTAATTGTAAATTATGGGATTTCCTTACTAGATCCAATCAAACACGAAATATAATCCAAGGTGAGGTAAGAAAGAAAATAAAGTATAGAAAGGAAAAGAAGAGAATGAGGAAGGAAGATGAGTAGAAGATTATGTGAAGGACAAAAGGGAATATACGAGAGGTCCCTAATAACGGGGATCAAAAAGAAATTCAGGAATGAGGAGATCCGTAGAGGAACGAAAGTGATTGATTGACATAGCCCAGATATTGGCAGGCTGCAGTGGCAATGTCCACACAAAGTGAACAGACGACAGCATACCACCTGTAATGTCGTCTGTGCATCTGTGCACAGTTCCAAAAACAGACCATATAAGTCTGCTGATGTCTAAGATGCCACTACTGAAGATATTCTAAACAGTCGAAGACATACTGTGATGAAAAAGCAATAAAAAATTATAATGTTTTTTTACACTTTTTTCGTTAATTTATTATATATATTTTACTGGCTATATCATAGATTAAGATATTTTTACCACTTATATTTATGCCTATTGTTATTTATAACCTTTCAGTTCATGTTAGCGGAAATGGTTTTATATATATAACATATTTTGGATTTTTTTTGTATGTCTTTTAGAAATTAGTCGAAATTACTGAGCATCAAAATAATTCCATTAAACAGCACAACAAGTGCCATCATAACAAACGCAAAACCCTCCGTTACAAATGTCACCCCCTTTTATTCGTAAAAGGCCCTTTTTTTTCCCTATCGACCGCTCGCAGGTAAGCGGGAGAGAATGATTTATAGTCTAGGCTTGTTTGCCCAAATAATCGATCCCTGGCGAATTTCTCATCGCGCGATTTTAAAACGTAATCCACACGAATAAGGTTTATTTCTTCATAAACTGCAACGCGAGCTGATGGTGCTAACGAAAATACCTCATGCATTGTTGGTCCGGGGACAAATATTTGGACAATAAACGTTGATAAATTTGACTTAAAAATCGCTTGTGAAAATATGAGCACGTTTTACAAGCTATTAGAGTTCCAGGCATTCGCTTTAAAGGTCAATGACCTAATGCGTCGCGTTTAATAATTTGTAGCCATACATATATATGCCAGGAACGTATATTATACATCATTATACTGCAGTATAAATGGGTGACTACATTTCTCCATAGACGGATTCTGTTGTTTCACTCAAGCAGAAGGTTGATCGAATCAAAACTTGAGAAGCAGAGCATGCGATTCCCAAACATTTACTGGTTAATGGTACGCAACTCCCAAACTGTCAAACGCCAAATAAATTCTTAATATACAAAATAATCCTAAAACCAATATCATGATACATTAGCAACCGTCAGCTGCTTTAACCCTTTATAAGGCAGAAGGATTCAGAGTAATAAAATAACCTGCGCTTATATATTTGGCATGTTTTTATTGATATAACAAAAACAAACTTAAAAGAAACACTTATTATTTCGGAAGTTTTGGAAAAATTGGTGGTAAAAATATTCCCACTGCCCGTCAACAGAGCCACATGCAAGCGGAGTTTGAGACATTATTTTCTATAAAATTGTGCAAAACAAGGCGTGATGCAAAGAGGGACATTACACTTGCTGCATTTTATTTTGCTACGCTTATCTTTGACCTTTGTGCTACACAATTTACAGCGTCGGTAAGTCTCCAACTCTGCTGGCATATGGTCACCTACGTTTACAAACCACAGTTCTTCAGGTACAGCATTTACAGTTTTTTGATATACCTCTGGGCATGCTATGCGTGATTTCTTGCAGATATATGTAGGCAAGCTTGATCTTCTTTTTCTGCTGCTATAGCCACCAATCAACCTTCTGGCAACAGCCACCCGAAATTCTAAGTTGGTAAGCTTTTCTACTCTCGACGTTAGGGAATATAAAATGAAAGAGTTTGTCAAACTTGCGTCCACCAAGACGTAGAATATCCGCAACCACCAACGTTTACTTCTCCTTCCGACAGCATACGTCCCCTTCACTTGGTCAAAACGGTCGACACCGCCCATTCTTTTGGTGTATTCTTTCACAACCATAGGACAACTTACAGCTTCCCCGGTGCCATTTTTTTGCGTTCTTTGTACAGTTGTTACTTCCACTTTAGGATGTAATGCAGTTGTCAACAATAAAACCTCTTTAGTATCTTGCCACACAGCAAATGCTACATCTTGTTTAGTTCTCCACTTGAATTCACCTATTTTCAACTTTAGGCTTTTGTTTCTGCCGTTTCTTTTTGTGTTATTTTTTATTATGTTAGGTAAAATTGCTCTATTTCTTCTTACTGTTCCAGTGGCATAAATATTTTTTTCATACAAGTACTGCATGAGAGAAAAATCGCAAAAAAAGTTATCGAATGTAACATGAGACTTGAAATCTACTTGTGCTAATTTACTTGACAATTTCTTTACGACATTAGTCCCTAGCCAACATCTGCTCAATATCATTTTTATTCAAATAGCGCGGCATTTTCAATGAAAATCTGAGAAAAGAAGGAACTAGTTCAACAAATGTACATAACACGCCACGGGCAGCGGGAATATTTTTCCCACCGAGTAAAAAATCTTCTCACATCTAAATATGATAGTAACTTGTAAGGTATAGCAAACAACTTGTAGAATAAACATAAATACATAATAAAAAAAAGTTTCTTACCTCTTTCCAAATAAAAAATATGAAGATTCACGGAGTAACAAATTTTCTTTCAAAATTACCGCAATTTTTGACAGCTAGTGGCGCCAAGAAAAAATATGTTACACAAACGTAATATTTTTTTTTTATTATAATAAACCAGACATCCATAGTTGCCAGTGCAACAAATTAGGGCTCATTTGATAACTTACATAAAAAGATAAACAAAGTTTTTGTTGGTGGTAAATATATCGCCTCTGCCTTAAAAAGGGTTAAACGACTGGAAAGCGAGGATGTACAAAAACTTGGTGACGGTTGTTGATGGATGAGGCATCTCCTGATGAGGAGCGCCTTAAATGATACAGGAAAAGTAATAAATGTGCTCAGTTTGAGACTGATTGCAGATAAAAGCGGAAAAAAATATCAACTAGTAACGAGGAAATATGTTTTCATATTAAAAAAAGTAACCGTAACCCAAAAGGAAAGTTAAAATAAATAGACAAAAAAAAACCGCGGCCATTACACGAGCGAACGACATTCGCGCGCTTTTACCACAGACTATAGACACGTTTAAGCGGTGCATTTTTTTTCTTTTCCCCCACGCGTTCTCAAAGTGCACGTACAGGCTGAACACTAATATTGCCATTTTAGAAGGGGAGCCGGGGTCTCCTTAATCACGTGACGTCGTGGAATTCCCCGGCCCTCCCCTAGGGCTCCGAAGCGCCCGCTGCCAATGATTACCCGCGCCTCCAATTGGAGACAAAGCTTTTGAGCTAGGCATTACTAATTAGTACCTAGGCGTTACACATTATTGACAGCATCCCCATTACGGACGCACCAGCAAACGGGGTAGGCAGTCTCACACAAATTGGAAACGACACAAAGTAAACATGAGAGATTGTATTCGACGATGCGAAGTAAACATTGTTTATGGTAATTTACGAAAACTGTATATACAAGACAAAATTCATAAAATGTTCTTTGAACATGTAGTTGAGGACAACATGATGTATAGTCTAACATCTGTAGGGTCGATAAATACGTAAGACTTTAGAAGAACAGGTGAAAGATTCTAGGCGGCATATTGTATTACATATTCGATTAAAAATAAAATAGCCTGTAGATAACTCAATGAAGTCTGAAACGAAGAGAAGATCTTTGATAATTTTTCAAATCTGTCAATAGAAACTTTCTAAACATTTTCTGCAATCTATTTTAACACACATAATGTACAATGAAAGGTTTAATACCTCGATGTAATATAGTTATAGGTACACAAAATTTCTTTATATTTTGGTATTTATATTGCCTATTTACTGTGAAAATCGGTGTTTTTTGTGTTTCACTACATTTTAGAGACTTTATATAAGAGCGTATTGTAAGACCATGCAGTTGTCTTGCAGACAGTCATACATAAAGTTCATTTAAACCCATAGGTCTTCCCCAAAGATATCTGTTGAGATATACTAGAATCGCCACGCATGGCAGGCGAGTTGGCGATCTCAGTGTAATATTAAGATATGCAGAGGACACTGCTGCCCATCATTTGCAAACTTGTTCGTGAGCAGTGGCAAACCTATATAATTAATGCACAAAATGATAATGTAAAATTATATATCTCTACCGTCCTGTACCGCTGATCAATATTATTATTACAATATTAATGTTTCCAATTATAGATAAATTCCTCGAAGATAGTAGAGAAGATTATACACCAAATGATATGATATCAGCGTGGTTGAACTAGAGGAGAATCCGGGTCTTATTTCGCCCACGCTGTCGTCACTAGCCACAAATATAACAGCGACACTACTCACTTCTTCTCTGGTAGAGCGGTTTGCTATATGCGAACGTGATCATGCATATGGAGGACTCTTCAGTTCCGATGAAGCTGTAAAAGCCCCCGGGCTAACAGCATCAACTTCAACCGAAACCAAGCAGAGAGACGAGAGAGTCTAAATATTTAGGTCCTAAGATATCGTTTGAGTTTGTTCACAATGTTGTTTGCACTGATATTAACGGAAGTGTCAACGCTATACAATTCACAAATAATTACGCGGTCTGTGTTCAATCATTTATCTGTGGTCGTAGAGCTAACTTAGTCCTACCATTGAATGTTATCGAAGATCTATTCAGGCGATTGCATTAGAACTGTGGCATATACACGTGTTTCTTTATCGCGACCGAGGTATCAAATTATAGAACACGACGATTAATGTACAGCGTACAATTCGAGACATGTGATATATTGTACGTAGGATAGCGGTGGCTCGCTACAAGGCACATCGTAGATTGCGCACTGCGGTATCTTATCTCTGAGGGAATCCTTATCGTACAGCGGGCAACGCATGTCGTGCGTTCAAATCGTTCGTGTATCGATTAATTCAAATACCGCACTGATTGTCAACTGTCGCTGGCTACCGTCAGCTACCTTCAGTGACGTCTGCTATAAAATATTTGCTATTTAATTGGAGTGTTCATATCAGAAGATGCGTCCGACTTCCTTGACATAGATTAATACAATGTCATACAACAGGCTGGTAAGAAAAAGAATATCTTCTGTTTTAACATATTTCTATCTATATAGTAATGTAAATACTAGTAGTGACTCTGTTTGGCACTAATCGGTGTAACATAACTCCTGAAAATGCCCCGTGGAGGGGTGAAACACGTGTTGAGTAATTTGGCGGTGGCGGTTGTGTGATTTGCATTGTTTGCCGCATACGCATTTATCAGCGGGCTGGCGGGCGGTGCACTTTATTGCAAGACTACCACTGCATGTGCGGAAGTGGCTAAATATTGGTCCTTTTCTTACTTAGGATGGTCTTCCGCGGGGTAACGCCTGATTCCATTAAATAATTTAAATACATTTTTTTCATAACACAATGATAAAACCTGATACATATATTTAAATATTTTTATGATTGGACTTTCACAGTTGCTTAAAAGGAATTTGGCAGTTCGTTCCTAAGAACTCTTTTATGGTAGCGAAGCGAGAGTGCTACCAGGGGAGCTTGGGCTACCATATGCTACTATTTTACAGAGTCGGAATGCCGCTGAGCTCTTAGAAATGAATAAAGAATATCAATGAAGAGGGCCATGCTCCTAGTTTCGCCGCAAGGTCGAATCAAAAATGAGGAGATCTGCACAAGAACCAAGATAACCGACGTAGCTCGAAGAATTTCTCGTCTGAAATGGCAGTTGACTCTGAAAGTTTATTATTTGCGTTTTCATCTTTACTTTTCACAAATTCCTTTATATCTTCTTAATCCTTTTATCACCTCACTTTCGTTGCATTACTACCAGAATACTATGGGTGTACATTTTGTTACGTTCATTCATAATTTATTTTAATGGATAATATTTTTTATCAGACTTCATGTTTTGTAGTTATTATGGATTATATTAGCAATTAAGGGTTGCATTACTCAGTTCTATTTGATTAATAAAGTGAACACTTTTACTTCTGCGTTTACAGAGTATCTCAAAACAGCATGCACGTTAGTGCACTTCTTAATACATCTAGAGTAACGCAACTTGATGATACACTTCATTTCTAGAAGTTTATTGAAAATTTACTTTACATATTTACATAATTAGTTTATGGTAATATACAATAACAGTATATATATATATATATACACACACACACACACATATGTTTATTCGAAATAATATAAAATGACATGTCAATAAACAATGAAATAGCCTGTAGACAATACAATGAAATCGGAAATCTATGGAGTCGCAGTGTAGTAATTTTTAGCACAGACGTCCTTAAAGTAGCTAAATTTGATTAAATATTTAATTCCATGAATCTTGATAAAAATTGAGTTTAGTTATTTTCATAATTAGACTAGTTTTTATCACTTAAGTGTGCCAACGTTGAGTTAATTTTTGCTCATCGCTTAATCATGACAAATTTTTTAACAATTTTTCTGTTTAATTTTTACTAAAAGTAAGTCACTTGATTTATAATTAATTGGTTAACGCTTTTCATAATTAACTTATCCTATTTAACTTAACTTAAATTGTTTAATTTTTTTTTAACTTTATATCCTGGATCCGTGTGTTATGGTCTATGATAACAAGGCAACGATACATTCAAATTTATTGCAGATAAGTTAGTTATACTGTTTAGGATAACTTTAACTTAAGTGTTACTATTACGTCGAACTAAAGTATTCGAAACCATGAGGTAGATTTAAGTGATGACTTTTAATATACACTGCAACGAAAATAAAAAAATCAGGTTCTATTTTATTAATTGTATACACTTAACAGAGAAACTGATCATGAAAGTAACCATCTTTGCTTCTCCAAGGCACATTAAATCAGGTAAATAAATTTGGTTAATTAGACAAGTGGTAGCACGAAACGTAATTTAAAAACAGTACATTGTTAAAGCGTCGTTAAAATAGATTAAGAGGACTTTATCTGGAAATTTCTGGAATATTACATGTAAATATAAAAACAAAGGCACGGACGTTAATATCTATGGAATATGTCCTAATTATAAAAAATGGGTAATGGGTAGTTATATAGTAAAACTATCACTGTATAGGCCTTTCCTAAAGATATCAATGGATGGATATACTATAATCGCAATGTTTGGAAAGTGTACGCAACGGTCACTGTTGCTCATCTTTTAGAATCATTTGTGACCAGTGGCAACCCTATATAATAAATGCACAAAGTGTGAATAATGTATAATATTTTTAACAAAACAGTGACAAACATTGAGGTTAGGTTATATCTGATGATGAGGTCGAACCGAACGGAACCTTAACAAAACAAAGTAAAGACGGTAGCGGAGAAAATTCTAGAGAACGGACATCGAGCCGTTTATTATAGTTACACTGCCTTATTAACTTCTGGGTGCCACAGTGTAGATACATACAGCATAACAATTTAACCCTTAAATGCACAATGATGTAAAACTGCAACATACCACTTAAACGTAAAATGAGTATTACACTTAAGAGTAAATGCATAGTGTAGTATATCTGCAACATAAGTTTTTTTTAAAATAAAGTATGTATAAAAATACTATACACATTTTTTTCTATTTTTCCCTGCATTTTAATGTACTTATCTGCAAGTTAAATATTTTTTTAAAAGTTTAAATAAAAGTCATGCATTTAAGGGTTAATATTACAACAGTAGGAGGACTTTTGTCATAATTTTTAAAAAACACAATTAATAATATTTAATGGAACCAGGCGTTACTTCGCGGAAGTCCATCCTAAGTAAGAAAAGGACCAATATAAAAAAGAGCACTCTGTGTTTGGCACTAATACGGTGTAACATAGCTCCTGAAGATGCCCCGTGGAGGGGTGAAACACGTGTTGAGTGATTTGGTGGTGGCGGTTGTGTGATTCGCATTGTTTGCCGCATGCGCATTTATCAGCGGGCTGGCGGGCGGTGCATTTCATTGCACGACTACCACTGCATGTGCGGAAGTGGCTAAATATTGGTCCTTTTCTTACAATTAATAATAGTTTAGTGTTCATTCGTATTACTATCAACTTTACACAGATCACTTGTGTATGTAAAGCTCAAATTGAACTTCCAAACAACCTGATTCTAGTAAAGCCTGCAACAAATTTGAAGGTGTTCTTATTTTGTAATTACTTTTATAAACAGCATTAATACAGTAAATCAATTAATTAATTTTGAATTTGCATAATAATTTAAACATCCTTTACACTGTGCAGTGTCATTGAATAGTTATTATTTGATTTTTATGCTTCAAATTAAGTTAGTTATACATAACTAAGGTATTCCGTAGTTATGTGGAGTTCAAACACACTTAATTACAACTTTTTAAGATGACAGTAACGCTATGTACATTGTTTATTAGTTTCATTTAAATAAATAAACTATTAAATCAATCATCTTTGACATAGTATGTTATAATATATAGTATATATCATAGTAAGATAGGTTAAGTGCGTGAAGTCACTTGATACGGGCAGTGCAAGACGGGTCATGGTGTCGATTCCTGGGTAAGGCTTATGCGTTGCAGAGGGCGTCAACCAGCTGATAAGATGTTGGTAAAGAATATGATCGTTTTATTTTAAGGTTTCACGACCATTAATTCAGTCATTATCATTAACACTAAACATATCAAAACGGGTCAAATGATCCATTTTGATCTATTGCATTGAAAATGTAAAAAATGCAAAAGAGCAATGGATCAAAAATTCTTATTTGTTGCGTTTGTAATATATATATATATATATATATATATATATATATATATATATATGTATAAATAATTTTATTTAATTATATCATATTTCATATTTTCAAGCAGGACATATAAAGTAAGGTCATTTGACCCGCTATGGTTAAAATAGGTAACTAATAAATGTTGGTATGATTAGTGTTAAAGACATCGACATCTGGACATATACCTTCCCTGTAGACTTAAATAAAACCTGTTGGAATCGGTCTTCATCCAGTGTAAGTTCATTTAATAGAAAAGACAGTAGATAAATAAATTCATTCTAAAGTTATATTTTTTTATTTGGCCCCCGCTATTGGGAGCCTCTCGTACCCCCTATCTGGAGGGGGACAGGGACTTTTTGTTTCACAATCTTTTTTATTTTCTTACTCTTCATTTATACATCTTAAGACTTTTCATTCGGTTTTCTTCCACATTTCTTCTTTCATTCTCTTTCGCTCTGTGACCTTTCATTCCTCTCCCGTTACACATTAACATTTTGTAATTTTATTTCTGTTTATTTACATTGTTTTTTCGCTTAACATTAATATCACATTATATATATCACATTAACATTTCTTATTTTCTATTTACATGTGTTTTAATTTTCTTTAACTTTTATTTTTGTTAATTACTTTTATAATTAATTCTTTGCAGTATGAGAGGAAGTCGTCTTTGGTCTCTTTTTCGCTTATCATGGCTTTGATTTCCTTCCTGATTTTTTACGCCAGACCGGCACTCGAATTCGAGCCGGAAAGTTATATTATTAAAAAAATTAATACGAAGTATTATTAATTTATAATTGAACAATTCTATTCTGTGGCGCGTGTAGTTTCGCGTCGCAGCCGCTATCAGTGATGGATGGCCGGTGGTGTGTAATTACGTAGTCTGTATCGGCGCGGTATCGCAGCGATATCGCTCCTATATCGCTGCCATGATTTATCCACACAACCGATATGTGGGCAGAGTTATTGAGCGGTCAATTATTTAAGGAAATATGTATATTGATTGCACGAGACAAATAAACAGGCGAGTAGACTTTACTGTATGTAGATATAATAAAAACATAAGCAATAATAATACCTAACTGAAGTTATAGTTGGATATGATTTGACGAGTTGAACTCTTGGACGACAACTACAAGAAATAGGCCTTCGCCAAGGATCGCCGCGACGACCCGACCTGTGCTGTCCGCATGCAGCAACTTCCTGCGATTTTAACTATGTTGGCGTTCCATCTGGTGGGGGGGAGGGGGCTTACCCACGCTGCATCTACCCCGCCAACTGCCACTTAAAACGACCCATTTTTCGAGCTCATTTTTGATTTGATCTGGAAGCCGAGCATAGCCCTTTCCATTGCTCTCTTGGTAACTTTAATCGTCCTAAGTGACCACGTCATGGTTCCGTATGTCATCACCTGCAACACACGTTGATCAAAAACCTTCGTCTTCAGACCTCTTCGAAAGAACCCGGCTGTATTCTTGTCCGTCGAACAACAAACACCTTCGTGCTGTATAACAGCGTCCATCATATGGTAGTAGCAATATGACGTCACACGAACTTGTGCGTGTACACGGATAAGACTCAAGATGTGATCGCAAGGTTCATAAATGTGACGAATACGGCAAACGCAGTACGGATACTGACGCACAAGCCGAGGATGTCAATTTAGATTTCAAGGATTGTCAAGGGGTCGTTCAAAATAAACAAGACACCAATAATTTAATAACCTAAGGTTTAAGTTAGTAAATAGTGTAATAGACTTAGTAAACAATAACAAAAGCTGAGAAAAAAAATTTTTTTTCGTTAATATTCAACAAAGGCACGGACACTGTCTGTCGTATATAGATCCTAAGAAAAAATCACGATATCTCTAATGCATCCACGCGGCTGCGGTCATTACATTTCTGGTTCCAGGTCTCAATCTCATAGAGGAAGATATAGAAAGAAACATTCGTTCTTCACGAGGTTTGCTATTTGGTTGTCATATCTTATTTCAACGAATCACGCGCCATCAAGCGACATTTCGCTAATTTTGAGCCAGAGTGGTGTATTTATGTACACATGAATCCTAAAGGTGTTGTAACACTAAATAGAAACAGTTGTTGTTTTAATAAACCTAGTATATTGATATAAATCGGGCAGTTGCGCAGGTGAGTGTGTTATCAACAATTATTACTGATATCGTGATTCCGTTTAATCCCGGACCAGCTCGGCGTGCGCCGGCGCGCGTCCACGATTTGTTAGCTGATAATGGCCCGGGGAGAGGATTATCCACTTCACAACGGATCAAATTTTACTTGTAATACTGCTATGAGTATTTTTTGGGGAAGGTATTTTGGAAGGTCACATTAATAGTGGATTTGTGGAAGCATTTGGTGGAGGACTTTACTCAAACAAAAAAAATTCTTACAGAGGCCTCATGATATATTTATACGATAATATTTTGTACATCTACAATAATTATAATAAATTAAAAAATAGTGGACGTTGAAACGGTATTTACAAGACACCGAGAAACGTGTATTCATTTGAATGCCATCAAAATGCCGAAAAACAAAGCACATGTCACAAGTAAATTGACGGAAAAGACTTGTTATTCAATAAATGAATATTTAAATGACAGGAAACCTTGGCAGTGATATCGCCTGATTATTTTGATTTCATGTAGACTGTATCTAGGTGTATTTGCGTAAATCTGTTTTGTTAAACCTAATTGCTTCTTCTCCACAACTATAACACCTTGCATAGCAGAGTCTTCTTCTTATTCCTTCCCTTTTCCCTTAATTTGGGGTCGGGTCTCCTCATCTATTTGCGCCAAGCCACTCTATCCTGGGTTGTCTCTGCATCAAGTTGAGGGGTTTCCAGTTTCTTTCTGATATTAGACCATCACGTAGCTTTTGGACGCCCTCTCCCTCTTGCCAAGCAGACTAGAGTAGAGTAAAATTAAAATAGATTAAAAAAATTGATGATCAATAAGATTTCAGTTAAAAATTCCAATGTTGAATAAATTAATTTTATCTTTTAAATAAAGATTATATCACAAAGTCTGATCGTATTAATACTAGAAATGAGGTAAAGATACAAAAACTTCCTTCAACATTTGAAACGTAGAAGGTTTTATAATAAAAATGGGCCGCCAAATGGACCCGTGCATAACACTACAAGTGTATCCCATGAAGTCGTTTTCTGAAATAATTGTTCTATTTCAAATAGTAACTTTATATTGCCAAAGTTCTAGAAGGCTTATAATAATATATTAGAGAGCATAAAGCAGATTGTCGTAGATTTTTAATTAAGGATGTATGTAATAGTATCCTAGGTAAACAATAATAATCAACAGAGGAACAAAAAACACGTCCGCACCGTACAAACGACTGAAGTAGACTAACATTATGTCCCTGTGTAAACGCATCCTAACCTTGATATTATTAATGAGGTATCAGTTTGGCAAATGTAATATTATGAATTTTACAAATGAGAACTCGCTATTAACAAAGTGGCACTCTCTAATCGATTCACGACAATTAAGACCAATGTACAATAAAGATTTGTTGGTGTGTGTTAAACTAATGAATGTAACAGCAAACACGTCCGCATCGTGCAAACTATAGACGTATACTAACATTTTACTCTCATGTTAACACATCCTAAACTAGTTATTAATAACCCATAAGTTAATTTGTGTCTGTCTGTTATGTCTGTTTTATTTTCGGCGAAAGTTTAGTGGGTTTCGCTACTTGCGGTTAAAGGGCAGACAGGTTAAAAATTATGTAGTCTCGTAATCTGATGAAATCGTAGCTATAGACAGATGAGTGAGGTTCCCGTGGACGCCCTCGATCTTTGCTACTTTAATAGAGGTTTTTAGGCTAAACTAGCCTTTAAAAGCTTTGCGGTGTTGCAATCCAGTGAAATAGTATTATATATCGGCCCGAGTTGAGGCTTCCCGAGAAGCCTTCGAGTTTAGCTACCTGAGAAGAAGTTTTATGTTAAACGCTCTCTGCAGCCTGTAGCCTGAATCTGAAAATGCCAATTAGGCTGAAGTATAAGCTAGGCCCAAAGTTTTTTTTAATCAATGGTAGGTAGCGATACCATTGTAACATGATGTTTGGGAAACTATGAGACTTAGTCGTATTGGTAGGTGAGTAGGGTATTTTATAAACAGAGCTGTTACGCAAATCGCATGACGGGCTACCACACGCTCTGTTACCAGCGTTCACTACATAAGCTACTGTCCATTGTTATCGCTCTACAAGAAACAAATGACCGTATGCTGTAAATATTTATACATATTCATATCGCAGCTGAACACTGGTTACTTAATCGACGCGTTGATTATTAAATTATTTTTAGATTACGTAAAAATAGATTAAATAAAAATATTAAAATGGTTGGAACAATTTGACAATTTTTTTTATATTCTTTAAGATATGATACAAGCATTTGAGGCAAGAAAAACTGGAAAAATTAAGAAGAAAATTGTTAAAACTTTAACTCAACAAACCATGTAGCTAAAAATCTTACTATCATTTTACTTCGATTAAGACAATAAAATGGTGTGTTATATAGTCACCATTTTAGCAGAAGGATGTCCACAGCTGGACATAAACTTTCCCACAGATTTACAATAGGTTTAGTTGGAAGAGGCTTGGGATGTCGTTAATAAGTTCGTCTGTCCACTTTACGAGTGTAATTCCCACCCAGCCCAACCGTGGTCTCTACTTCACAACCTTAAGGCTCCAACGGCCATATGATCCATCCCATATTATTGTAGTACTTTCACCAAACTACTGTTTATTGAGAAATAAATGTGAAGTTATTGGAAAGCATTTTGTATCAATAGAAAAAACACTAGATAGGCTATGAGAGATCTAATCTTGGAACTTCAGTAAGAGAATTAAATAAAGATGATGACATCTGCAGAAGATCCAAGGTCATCAACGTAGTTCGGAGAATTAAAGTGATAGTGGGCGGGGTACATCGCGAGCCTAGTTAGATATTTAATGGAATCAGGCGTAAAAGTCACTCTGTGTTTGGCACTAATCGGTGCAACATAACTCCTGAAGATGCCCCGTGGAGGGGTGAGACACGTGTTGAGTAATTTGACGGTGGCAGTTGTGTAGCTCGCATTGTTTGCCGCATACGCATTTATGAGCGGGCTGGCGGGCGGTGCACTTTCTTGCACGATTACCACTGCATGTGCGGAAGTGGCTAAATATTGGTCCTTTTCTTAACCTCTAGTTAGATCAACTACATATCCAAGGTCGAGGTAAGTTACTGGAAGTGATCAGCGCAGTCATCCTGGCGATTTTTGGGCGTGGCGGTGGGCGTCTAACGGCTGTCACGATGATGATGGGGCGAAGTTTCGGATAATTATAGAAAGAAGTCTCTTCCCCAATACCTCGTAAAAAGATTGTATAAAATCACGCAATTAATAAATTTGTATCTTTATGAACTCTTCTAAACAATCTAACGCCTGTACATTTTATTTTTACGTTTTTCCTTGTATGTTTACACGGCAATAAACGAAAACTAATAAATTTAAAAGAATAACACGGACATACCCGCGTGTTGTAGCTAGTCACACGCGACGCCTTCGGCCACCCATAGATTATTGCCGGGGTTAGTCCGACGCTTCAAAATAAAGCGGGAACGCCATTTTGTTTTTCTTATAAACATAACTCACGTAATGTATTTTGTGTTTAAAATTAAATTTATTTATGTTAGATGTAAATAACTCTATTGAATAATGTGACGAGATAATGCCGGAGTTTATTGCAGCGCGCAATTTGTTGATCCGGGCTTTAAATTCAGTTAAAATTATTGATTATATTGTTGAGTCACGAAGGATTATCGATGTATTGTTTAAAACAGAATTTAAATAAGCGCCATCTGTTATAAATAAAATGGAATAATTTCAAATTCATAGTACTAAAGAACATTGAAGAAAAAAATAATTTATGTAAATTCATCGTGTAAATATTTAGTCTAGATTCAAGTTCATTTAATTTTATTTTAATTTTTTTTACATTTTTTTTCTATTGACTATATTGTTTGAAATATATGTACTGTTATTATATTTGGGTTGCATTATTACATAGAAAAATAGCTGCCCCGACAGATTATTTACTGTCAAAATTTATCGACCAGTTGCGATCGATTAAAAAAAAACAAATAATAAATAAATAAGCCGGTATTTTAGAGTGATCACTATATTTATTCATTTAATGCGTTCGTAAATTCGTTAAAAGATAATTCAAACACGATCATACTCGTATATTTGACAGAAAAGAGAAATTTCGATTTTACTTTAGCTTTCATAGAAAATTATCTGAATCGGTAAAGTTATTCTCTCCTTTTGTGCTTACATAAACATTTGAAAATCCATTTATATAGATTTGTTGCGTACATACGGACCGTTTAACAGTGTTTATCGGTGCTATTAACGAGTGAGAGGAGTGAAGAGGGTGGCGGAGGTTCGCGGAGGGCCGTTAATTTTCTTAACAACCGGAACAGAGGGCCCGGCCGCGTCGAGCAAGGGGTTGTCTTAGCACAACTCGATTCGGGAACACTGCCTTTTACATTTTAACACAAATTATTTTAACTGGAGAATTATTGTTAATTTTTTTTTTAATAAGAATGTTGCATGTTGGTTTTCAGAGCTTCTTAAAAATCTACATTGGTACAAGCTTTCACAGTCCTTTGGGGTCGAGTCGGTAGATACGTGAGTACCACACTAGGTAAACCAATGATATCAAGGTCAGGTAAAGTCGCTATATTCTGGTAGAACAGGAATTATACCTTTCAATATGCAATGATCGGATATTGTGATTTTATTTACCAATTTAATGTTTTAATAACAAACAACAACTAACTGTAACAATAACTGCATTTTATATACTGTTAAGTCTTAAATAATAATTTGAATATTATTGTAATGTTTTCTATTCTATACGTTTATATTACGCGCCTGTGGTTTGCACGGGAAAATAAATAGGAAAGTAAGGTTATATAAATGCATTTAAAATACTTTTAAGTTAAACGGTTTTTTGATACTCGTATTGTGGTGATTTTGGAAAAATATGTACCTAGTCCGCCATATTGGAACGGCGTCCATCTTGAATTTTAAATTTTGACATAATCATCGTGTTTTACTAGTGTAGCCCTTTCATTTGATACCCATATTAAGGGGGTATGTAATCCGCCATTTTGTATCGGCGACCATCTTAGATTTATAATGTTATTGATTTTATTATATTGTATTGTCATCTAAATTAAATGTGTGTACCAAATTTCAGATCAATCTGACAACGGGAAGGTGCTTAAATTTCAATTTCTAATTTTGACCCAAATAAATTCCGTACGGGTCGAACAAAATAAAACCGTTTAAAAACTAAACGGAATATGTCATCAAGGGTATCTATATCTGTATATATAGTCTGTAGTTAAATGTCGGAACTTTCTAGAATGAATAATTGTGCGAGTGATTCGTTGTTATAAAACCGATATCATATCGATTTTATTTCTATCATATGTATCTATTTTTTATCTACCTAAGTTTTTAATGTGTATATATATATGAAAAAAAGTAAAATTGGTCAGTTTAAAAGTAATTTAAATTTCAATTAACACGACAATAAACACCAGGAAAACAGCAATACGCAGCAGTTAAATGAGAGTTAATGTAAAACTACGCACGTTTCCGCATTAGCTGAGCTACCAGGCGCTCAGGAGCGCAATGTTTACGTAAGAGCGGACGCGGCGCTCGAACTGGCACGGATGCTGTGTTGGATACGTTCTTGGAATTCTCCGCGACATGTAAATACTAAGCTGATTTTCTTTATTCAGAGCGGCGGTAGCCCAGCGGTGGATGGCTGTGACTTGCGATAGTATATCGTAAGTTTGAATCACTCTGTTAATCTAATATATAAAATTCTCGTGTCACGGTGTTCGAACTTGAACTCCTCTGAAACGGCTTGACTGATTTTTACCAAATTTAATATGCGTATTCAGTAGGTCTGAGAATCGGCTACTATCTATTTTCTATACCCCTAAGTGATAAAAGTTGTTCACACTTAAAAAAAAAATTTTATTTTTTTAACGAAATTTTTTGTTTTTATTTTTTTTATGAACAAGCATACAAGAATACATACAACCATAAATTTTCACCCCTCTACGATGAACCCTTATTTTTTATTTGTAAATTAAAATATCAATTTTTTTTTGCAAAACAACGTTTGCGGGATCATTTAGTAATTATATAAAATTGCAAAAACTGACGAATAAGTTTCCATATGGGCAGTATCGTCTTCTGCGTCTACTAAACAAATATAGTATATATCCCCATAGATATCTTTGGGAGAAGTTTGTGCCTTGTAGTGGACTTATATGGGCTGAAACTACACTATATAACAACAACTATTTTTAAAACTGAGCGCTTTTATGTACCATATATACAGAAGGCAAACTGTTTTATATGTTTGTTTATAAATATTACAATATCTTTACATTTCTTCAATTCATTGTCTTCTTTCCGTGGTTTGTTCTGACAATAACTGATTTTAGTTTGTGTTCGTTTCTTAAACCACAACTATGCTATGTTAATGTCAAATGTATATAAGAATGTATCTTAAGTAGATCTTTGTAGATATATTTTAATTATGTATACATGGTGATTGCTTTTGTTGTAAAAGCTTTAAACGGGTAAATGTATGTTTCATTTGCTGCCAAATGTATGATTCCTCAAAAGAGAATTCCCATTTATGAACAAGCTATGGCGAAGAGAGCTTTATCTCGGTCGCACGACTGACAAAACGTCACATAGGTAGTGTGGGACAGAGAAAGTGTTCCATGAAGTCGAAATTAGCCGATTGTTTCTTTCTATAGGTCGATGTGCAATATTTATCGCCGGGTAATGTATATATTCACCCGTAGTACATTCAGCACTATTTCCGTCCCACGACTACCTATGTGGCGTTTCAGTCGTTGTATTTTGTGCGACAGAGATAGTGCTCTACGAAGCCGAAATTAGCCGATTGTCTCTTTCTATAGTTCGATGTGCTGTCAATTAAATGTATAGTACACACTGAAATGGTTGGAGAAATAATAAATAATTTAATGATAATCTAAAAATTGTTTTTGTAATCCCAATTATATATTACAATTAATTATTGTTAACATAGTTTATGTCGCGGAGGTAGATAAGTTCCGTCATGGTAGCAACCTTTGGGTAAGATTTCTTCCCTGCAGTGGGCAATAATGATCTGTCTTTGCAGACTTTGCGCTGCAAGAAGTTGTTAGCTTTATATAGGATGATTGGAATGTGCAATATACAGCCACCAATTTAAAGTTTTTGCATCGATCACCCTGTATTCGTAAAAATATGCATTATGCATAAGGTACACATAAAGCGACAGGTGACGTTGTTGGCCCATTAGTCGTAAATTGAGATGCCGTTGATACTCGTTCCACACAATTGCCTTCATTTAGTAATACTGGTTAATTAAAAAAAAAACCGTTCCGTTCGTTATTTTTGTTATTTTGAAACGTCAATTTACATGCCATACCTTTATTTCTGCATTCGAGTGTACGCTATTGAACTGAACTGAGAGTGAACTAAAAAAGTTCGATTTACGAGAATCATTTTTTTTTATTAGGATCTATACTCTTTAGACATTAGCGTATGTAGTTTTGTTTTTAAAATTAAGTATATATGATACTGCTTTCGATACATGACGGCAATGTGTATATATAATGAATTTTTGTCTGTATGTATGTAGAATCGTAAATTATGCATTTGATCATATGATGATTTTTATCAAAGTTGTGATGAACACACGAAGGTTTCAAAGTTGGTATGACAAATTTCGATAGATGGCGCAACAACAAAACAAAAAAACCTTTCGTGCAATCGACAACTATCGGGGCTGAAGGTTTCTCGAGGTGATAACTCAGTATGTTTGGTGGGCCGCAGTCATTGTGATCTATGTGGGAGGCATATGCCTTGTTAGAGATGCATTATAAAAATTTAAAGCGCACGCCAACTAATTGCCTTATATATAACTTTTATTACAAATGTTAATAGAGATAATAAAATTATACATTTTTAAAAATTTACGCACATTCAACATCGAGTAGAGCTTTTTCAATTGAAAATATGTAAATTGCCTCAATTTTTTTTTTATTTACGAATTAACATTCATTTTTATTAATTGCTTAAAATACTCGACAAATGCGCTTGGTGCTTTAGTTATAAATAGAAATGTAAAATTTTTTTTTTATAACCGGTCCAGGATTTTAAAGGATTAACATGCGTGAGTGAATTGGATGACGTTTCAAAAACGCAGTTTAAAAACATTTCACGTTCCACAGATAACGTTACGAGTTTGAAATGCTCGCGGAGAGTAGCCTATATAATAGAGGGCGCCATTATATTCCTCCCAAATAGCGGTTCGCTACTGCCAGCGGTGGGTACAGTTGCGTACATTACAAAAACTTGAGCAAAGTCATTACAACTGCACGAACACTGCACGCGACTGTACGTGTTATTACAGCAAACGGTATATACATCGGCAATTAACAGATGAACAATGAATACTTATTTTTAACGCCTGATTGTTCCTTAACCACTTTCTTTCCATCACTCCCGTGGTGTTATTCTGATAATTTTTAATCAAAGATTTATAAAAGCGTTGACATGTTATTTTTTATTATTAGCTGTATTTATCGCGGTACAGGAATCTAAAAGTAATATATTCAAGAAAAGTTGCATATTTGAACGGAACAGGAGTAATTAACAATCCGGTAAGCTTCCTGGGACAGCCGCCCGCACCCGCCTTTGCGTACAGCGTGGGCGATCCGAGGTAGGATCCGTAACCTATCTTAGATCGTAGGGCAGTCTTCCCTGCCAGTCACAGGTATAGTCTGCTACTTTGCTGTGATCATTGTTCAAATGGAATACGACCGGAATATATAACTTTAAGTTCGAAGACCTTTCAGTTCCGTGAACTCAATTCTAGTGAAGCTGCAACCACCCCCGCGCTAGATCCTTGATCCTCACGTCAACATTACATTTCTTTAAAATTAAAAAATCTAAACCTGTTAACATATACGTGATATATGTTTGAGATATGTTGAAATGATTTTAATTGAGACTAAATTTATGTAATGTAGTATCAAATCCTTACACCATTGTCCTAATTCTTGAGGGTCTTGATCCTCTGGAGACAAAGTAATTTTCACCTCTATTATGCTGCGCTACCTGTTCCTATCTCTAGCATTCTGGCAGCATGAGGATTAGTGTTAAATGTCGAGCGGATTTGGTCTCTACCAACTGATGGTACTACGACCTTCTAGAAGTTTCCTCTTGGCACCAGTAACCGTCACTTCTTCGTGATTTTGACCGTCCAACCGTCCCTCTTTGACTAATTATTATAAACAAGTAATTGGTATACATAAATAAATTCCATTAATATTAAGAATTTAGATCATGTTTCCAGTATTAATGAGGATTGTACAGAAATAAAACATCGGAAATATTTATAGACTTGAGTAATATTATGTTGTGAAGCTTTAAAAAAGGTGGTAAAGCTCATTTGCAGTAAAAGGATTCATCACCTATTTCTACCATATATAAAGAATTGATCACTTTAATATATGTTTCATTAGTTAATTTATAACTTCTGGCTTTATAAAGTCTGCACAGACAGATAATTAATTTTAATATCTAGTAGTATACGAACTTTTATTATTATAATTACGTTATTTTTTATCTGTGAAACCGTTTATTTTTGAAATGGGTGTATATTCACCTTGGAAGTTTTAGTACCTAATCACCAACACGTTCAATTCGTGGCGACGATAAAAAAAATTTTCAAGACTGCCAATGAAAACGTGGTGTGGAAAATAAAGCTATTTAAGCGCTTAAATAAGCCAACAATTAGCCAATTGGGTCATTAAAAAAAGTTTTTATAATAAGAGTGTGAACCTCCTCCCAACAATTACCTCCCTAGTTGCGGTAATTATGTGCCAGGAGGTCCGTAGCATCAGAGGTGTTAACAGCGTAATGTGCCCCTTGAAGCGCCAACAGTAAGAACCTAATTGTCTAAAGTCTAGACATGTTCTAGAAGCTACTTAACTGCTTATTAAGACTCATATAGGGTAGCACAAACAATATACAATTTCCTATGTTCTTTTTTTAAATTTCAAAAAACAGTTTAGAGAAGTAGAGAAATTACATTAAACTGTAATTTAAATGTATTTTTTAATTATACATATTCTTCACAGGACAGATGACATTAGGTCGTTGGAAGACGATGTTGACCAGCAGGTCATAATGTAATTTTATGGGGAGGCCTGTGTGCAAGTGGACTTCATGCAACCATGATGTTGTGTATATACTTCAATATTAACTTTGTATTTTCGTAACATAGAATATTTTAACTTAAAGAATTGTTACAATTTAAATGCACCATGCATTTAAATTTAAATATTGTACAAATTCAAACGAAAAATTAGTGAGCGCCATAAATTATATATAATGAATTTAAAATACGCATAATTTATGCAGAGTTCAAGGCGTGCGTCGCGTCCCACGTCCGCGGCGCGAATGGCTCGCGGGCCGCGTCCAAATTTATGCGCGCACAAATTTGTGAATACCCTCACGGCTGGCGAGCAAACAACGCTCAGCGTCGCGTTAATGACGATCCATAAATCCGCCATTATCCGGATAACACCGACGCTTTATTGTTACATAAGCCACTGTTGTTATTAATGCTGTATTATCTCTTGTATCGATACTGCAGCTATAATTAAAATTATATTTATGTAAAACTTTTTACGTCAACGACTTTAATTTTGATAAAACATTGTCATCACTGCCACAATACTTTTACATAATTCTTTCGCGTTCGAATTTTGAATAGTGCAGGTGGAACGGGTAATATTTTTCTACCACCCACTAAACGTGTATGCACACTTGTTAATAATGACGTACCGTTATTTTTTATACGTTCAAAAGGCTTTAGCGCACTATTTTTTTTTTAACTTTTATGTGCCGTCCATACGTGCATCTAAAATGATGATGATATATAAAAATGAAGCTCTTGGTTGTATTTATTTTAAGTAAGAAAAGGACCAATATTTAGCCACTTCCGCACATGCAGTGGTAGTGGTTGTGTGATTCGCATTGTTTGCCGCATACGCATTTATCAGCGGGCTGGCGGGCGGTGCACTTTATTGCACGACTACCACTGCATGTGCAGAAGAGGCTAAATATTGGTCCTTTTCTTACTTAGGATGGACTTCCGCGAGGTAACGCCTGATTTCATTAAGTGTTTATTTTAATTATTTACTTTCATTGCAAAAAAATTTCGTAAAAAGAAATCAGATGTAATAGGATAAACATTCTATTGTTATATGATACGAACAACTTATAATATCAATGTAATAAAATAATAAAGTTAAATTAGTTATTGTAGGAATATCCGCGAAATATTCAAGCGATGGCCACCCTAAGACGTTGGAAGGCCGTGTTTGCGCCTCGGCCATCGACCCATCCCGCCTTTATATCCGTTCAAATGAGCACTAATTATGTTTGATGCGTTTTACCTGTAATTAGGAGGTGTTAGATAATATGAAACAGTGCTTAGCGGACGATCGCTGTTTACGGCATCGCTTCCCGGACCGCGGTAGATAAACATACCCGCTTACAGGGAAACCAGTCGTTGGTTACTATGTGTGTAGGTAGTGTGGTTAAAAATTAACGGTTTACTACTACTGTATTGTAAGGTGTATATACATCACATTGATACATTGTTGGAAATGTTATTTTAGGTACATATGAAAAACAAATTAGCGGAAATACTCGAGTCGATCTTGAGTTTTATGCTCGACAATACACTAGCCGATTAAAATTTTTGATTTTTTTATTTCTTTCACAAAATAAGATTAGCAAATACAATTATTATTAGATGTGTCATTTATAAAGGAAATTAACAATGTTTTTTATATTTGATTTTAATAGAATATGTGTATATAGTATCTGTGGTCAACTTCCTTGACAGTTCGAGCCATTGTTCGAAATTTGAAATTTTTCGAGGGCTGCAATATAATACGAATTTAAAGCCATAAAGAATATTTGATTTTACAAAAATTATATGACAAAAGTACGAAATATGTGCATTAAAGTTAGATATAATTGGACATTGGTATATATGACATCATCCCTAATAATACTTAAGATGCCGGTTAGTTAATTATGATAGCTTTTGGACTTCGCTAATTTTATGGTAGGATAATAATAATAATAATTATTCACGCTAGTAATTTGTTTCGATTGATATAGGCTATATAAATTTAAATATTGGATTAATTCGACAATCAATCGGAGCCAAAATTATCGTTCAAAGAGCCGCAGTTTGCTGCCCCCGGGTTATTTATATATATGGTTACTTTTATATGATACACAGACAGACATATTTTACCACGATTTCGCATACGAAATAACTACATTAAAATATATCTGTAGGAGTATATCTATACATCTGTAAAACGTATGGTGAGGACAAATTGATTTTCGTGTTCAATGATCTTTCCTTGTCTATTTACTAAGAAAGCTCCGCTTACACCGGGTGTAGGTGGAACAATGAGAGTAATTGTTTTCAATATCTCTAACAACGTTCTTAACGATACACATTTTTAAAAGGAATTTCTTGTAGGCAGCCATTGTTCTTAAACCTTATAATAAAAATACAAAGATGACTAACACACAAGACGTAAGTAAGCTGTTCTGGTGATCGATGAATGTAAAAGTATTTAATCACCATGTCAGGTATTACACTAGATGCAGTTCCTGAACACTTCCTCTGCGTACAGTACTAGCATAGAACAATCAATGGCGTCTTATCTAATATATAAAATTCTCGTGTCACGGTGTTCGAACTTGAACTCCTCTGAAACGGCTTGACTGATTTTTACCAAATTTAATATGCGTATTCAGTAGGTCTGAGAATCGGCTACTATCTATTTTCTATACCCCTAAGTGATAAAGGTTGTTCACACTTAAATTTTTTTTTTTAATGAAATTTTTTGTTTTTATTTTTTTATGATACAGCATACAAGTATGTATACAACCATAAAATTTCACCCCTCTACGATCAACCCCTAATTATTAATTTGTAAATTAAAATATCAATTTTTTTTGCAAAATAACGTTTGCGGGATCAGCTAGTAACATATAAATCTTTATTGCATATTAGTAAAATACAGTAATAAAAAAAGGTTTTTTGATTTGTCTTACACTTTGACAGGACGCTGTGTGCACTTAGCATAAAACCTTTTATAAGGTAGTGCAGCTCGTGTTTCCTGGGAAGCCTAGACCCAGGGCCACCACATACTAGTTTCAACGAATTGGGAGGTCACAGAAATACTTTCTCCTCGCGGTATACCCATGACGTGACTTCAGGGTCTCATATATATGACCTCAGCTAGCGCTGTCACTCGTAGTTAGTACCCTTTCTAGCATTTAAGAGCGCCCTAGATTCTTAATAATTCATTCACATAATAATTTTATTTTTTCTCGTTCTTCTATCCGTCTCAATATGTCTATTATTTCTTTTTTTCCATTACATTCTCTTTTATCCCTTTTCATACCTTCTTATTTTTCATACAGACTTTATTACAACTTTTATTTTATTTTTCTGCACATTAACAATTTGTATCATCATTTTCTTACACTGTTATATTTTATCTATCACATTATTTTTAATTTTCATCACTTTTATTACAGATTATTTCTGCCTTTTTTACCAGAATAGTTAGTTTTGTTACTTTTTATACCTTTTTTATCACCTTCAGGCAGTACTCCAGGAAGGTCTGGCGGCTTCCCTCTTGGTTCACCAATGAGGCGAATGTACACAATTTAGAACATCGATTCGGATTGATTGGTCGTAGACATAAAAGCCTTAAAGGGGTGAATGAATTTTTTTTTTATTGCCCCGCTATTGGGGGCCTCTAGTACCCCTATCTTTGGTGGGACAGGGACTTTAGGGGCAATTTTATTTATTCACATAATTATTTTTTATTTTCATTCTCTACTTTCATACTTCACATAATCTTTCATTCTATTCTTTTATGGCACAATTCTGCTTTCTTTCCCTTTTGCTCTGTTTACCTTTCTTTCATCCTCTTTTAATTTTACATTTTCTTAATTTCTATTTTTATTGTATCACATTTTTATCTATTCTATATCACAGTTTTATATTATTTTATTTTTTTAACTTGTCTTGTTAGTTTTTATTTGTTGCCTATGCCTAACTTTTATTTTTTTCTATTGCATATTGTGTGATTCTTTTGCAATATGAGAGGAATTCTTCCCTGGTATCCTTTCCGCTAATCAGGGAGGCTATTGACTCCTCCCTGATTTCAACGCCAGACCGGCACTCGAAGCCGAGAATGTATAGTTCAAGTAAGAGTATTCCGTGATCACCGACAGAAGGAAGTTGCAGGGAGAATATAGGCGGTCGTAAATAAGCAGTGAGTCAGGCTGGATGAACGGTCGATGCTATTTTAGTTCACGGGTTAGTGCAGCGGCGAAGGAGTGCGTTGGATAAAGGTGCGTGCACACTACACACGTTCGCACCTGATCGGTGTATCTAATGTATATTATTATTATCTTTGCGTCGTATATAGTGTGCAATTATATATACCTCATGATAAAAGAAGTAGCCGTACAGTGTAGTACTAGAATTGTAGATTGCCCACCTAGTGGAGGGCGTGCCCAACTGTCGCGTTAAAGCTGCCGAAAAGTTGGATATTCTGGAGAAGGTTCAGCAGTAGGTAGAATACTGTCGCCTTATGTGGGATTGATCAGCGAAGTACCAGCTTGAAGCTCTGAACTTCATACAGAGATGAGCCAAGAGGCTGGTTGCGATGATTTGGAGAGCGCTACGCATCAAGCTTGGAGCTTTGACCAAAATTTGCCAGTATCAGTGTTCTATAGTAGTAGTGTAGTAGTATTGAGTGTATGTCGAAGTAACATATATGAACTCCTTTCTTCCATCGGACATGTTTTTTAAATAGAATCTTCATTTCACAGATATTAGCGTCCGTGTTCTTGTTTTTACTATTACATTTGATTTTCCATTTGTTTATATTTTTGTATGTATCAGTGTTTACTAAGTCAAATCGTAAAATATTTAAAACTAAAGAATATTACTTTTTTTAAATACACCCTTACAATGTCCAGTTTTTTAAATTACGGTTTGTGCGACCGCTTCCTCTTCCCTGCTACATAGTATTGCCACTACTTTTATAGTGCAAACAGCAAAGGTACAGTACCTGGCAATAAATATTGCACATCGACCTTTGGAAAGAGATAATCGGCTAATTTCGGCTTCGTAGAGCACTATCTCTGACCCACCTTTGTGACGTTTTGTCAGTCGTATTTAGTGAGACAGAGATAAGGCTCTACGAAGCCGAAATTAGCTGATTGTCCCTTTCAAAAGGTCGATGTGCAATATATATCGCCGGGTACTATATAACAACCCACCGGCGTCGTTATTTCCAGCTAGCTATAACTAGGTTTCTTCTAAGCAAACATATAGCATTGTAAACCTGATTATTTAATTTCAGACGAGGTAGAGATCAAATGCTTTGTCAATAAAATCAACAAAAAACTTTTAATAGAACTTAAAATCAAATATAATTATTTTATAATGACATCATTTAATTTACAGCGGGATTTCAAACCGCGACTTCCGAGAATAATCCACAACATAGTTGGGTTTCCTTTTGTGATTGGTTTTCATAAACTTTAAGTACGGTAGTTACATTTTAAATTCTTTATGTTCATCGTCATCACCGTTGTTTGTCGAACAACAGACATCATCAGGTAACAGTGTCCATCACACCGTCGCAATACATACAAGGACGAGACTCAAGATGCGATCGCAAGACTCGTCGAAACACAACCTGAGGATGCCAATATGGAGTAGGGAATTAGAAGTCGTAATAAATAAACACAATTATTTCCTTGACGAAACCTTATTTTATATTTTCATTGCTTGATAAATTAACTAAAATAGATAAATTTGGACTTTTGTTTGGAAGACTTTCACACGGCATTCATAGATTATGGCATGTGTTTCCCATGGGCCCACGTCCCACGGAAGGGCAATTCGTAAAATGTAATCGACACGAGTTTAAACCTTTTGATTTAATATAAAAATTATTCATGTCTCTTTTGGGCGTAAGAATTAAAAAAAACTTGTGGGCATAGCAAAGGTTGGGAAACGAGATATTAGAGCATACACAGCACTTATTTAATTTCCATATATATATAAAATTTTATATTATATATAGTAATTTTTATTAATAAGTTTTTTCACATTAGTTACTTAGCCGTAAGATGTCCACTAGTTGACAATGGTCTCCCACATAAATTTCCGATGACCGGTTGGATGCATTTTGCATCCTGCCTTCAATCTACCTAACAAGGTGTTCTGTCCGCTTTTAAGCGGAGGTTTATACGCTTTGGGTCTGTTCACTGCCACTTCAAGTGGCAGTTTCAGAAGTTTATAATAATATCTCGTAAAAATTTCGGTAAAGGATTTTATAGTAATATATGTATAAGGATAATAAAGCTTGAAAATGAATTGTTTTATTACAGTCATACTGCATAAAAATAGTAAAAGTGATAACAAAAAATTAAACATTTTGAATCTGTTTCTACGGCAATAATGCTTGTAGGCTGCCCATATGTGAGAACTTTATTATTAAATCAAATTTAAAAACTTAAATTGAATATTTTTTTATTTAAATATAATTAATTTATAAATAATTTAATTTCGTTAATACAGATAACACATACATATTTCATGTTTTTTTTTTAATAAACTCTACATAAAATTATGAATATTTCGTAACAAAAAGATTATGAATTAATTGTATAATACGTACATTTAATATTTGAATTTTTTCATTAAATTACATGAAAAATTATATTTAAATACAATGTTTATCTTCATTATGCAGAATAATGTTCATAACGCATTATTCGTAAATTTCTCTATGTTTTTGAAAGTTTTATAAATGATGTAGATTTTATATTAGAGTAATAAATAATTTGTTTAGGAAGTTGTTTCGGTAGTGTACCCGTCTATTTACGGAGTCAATTTTAAATAAAAACGGACGTTTAAAACAATTACAACATTATTTACAACAGACTGTAAAAGCGTCGGACCTCGGCAATTCAAATTTCAATTTGTAATTGTTGTCACACAAAAAATATGACGGACGGAGAGCAATTAAAAAGCGCACCTAAGCCTGTGTTGCTATTTTTATGAACAGTTTTTACGAAGTTGCTTTTTTTTAATTTTCGCGGTAATTCTCGCAGCTTGCTCAGCCGGGAGTGTTTCACGACCCGCGCTTTCGCATTTCCGGCAAACTGGAGAAGAAATTTACGAGTTTCTTTAAAATTGCTAACGAAATGAGTGAACTCCCGAAGCGGTTACAGCTTTACTTAAACTAACTGATTAATAGCTTTACACAATTCCACAAAATCCCCAAATCCGGTTAAAAACAATCATACAACTTGTTTTTTTTTAAATATGGCTTTATATAATTTATTGCCTTGTGCGAGAACAGATATACATCAATTCTAAAAAAGCTTAAACAAATATTCATTAGAATGTAGGACAGGATTTAACAAAGTGGATTTATTGTGTTCTACCTTCGACCATCTTAGAAAAAAAAATAACTAAAAGAGCAATGTATTATAATGTATTATTTGCAGTTTGTTTTATATTTAATTTATGTAAAATAGATTGTTATTTATGTATTTAAGTTAAGTTAAGTTTTAAATTGTAAATAAAAAGACATCAATTTGAATCACGTATTTACATTCCTCGATTATTAATTTGCATAAACGTTGTTAGCGAACTTTTTGCGAGAGTTCGCGCTAAAGGTACACGCCATAAAATAAATATTAAAAACAAACTTCTGCGTGAAACAGGTGGGGGAATGCGAACCTGGTTTGCGGCTCCCGGTCCACCGGTTCGCCGGTGTCTGGCGTTTCACAAGAGTTACTAGTGCCACCGGCAATGGATTTACAAGCAGCTATCTGATCGAGCGACAGTTATCGCAAACAAATCCCGCTATCACGCGTAAATAATCCGATAAACTCACCGCTTCAGTCAGCAGCGGGACGACCGGGGCGAAGCACTAACACACACGCACCACAACCTCACCGTCTCCTCCAACAACACCTAATTGAATCCATGTTATCATTTGAAGGTATCGATTAGAGTCACACGCGGCGGAACGGTTCTCGAGGCGTATATTTTTACATTCGACCGGGATGATATCTTGTATGTTCACGGCGATTCCTCACACGGGCCTGTTCGGCGGGGCACTTAGGCGATGCCCGGCGTTGTGTTTCAGTGTAACGAGCGATGATTTATCACTGAGATCAGCTGAGCGATTGTTTGCAACAATGCCAGCGTTTTCGTAAACACACAACTTTAACACATGCGACCGACGCAACGCGCGGACGGGGACTGACTGGATCGACTGAGGCGAGTGAATGAACGGGGAGCGCTCCTCTGTCTGCGGGGCGGAGGTGGTGCGGGGCGGAGGGACCGGTTCCCGCGAACCTGCTAAGAGATGGCGCTAGTGATTGATTTTCGAGTTATGTTATAAGAATTTGTGCGGACAAAGCAGTAGATAGGTTTTAAATGACTAACCCAAACAAAGATGCAATACCAAAGATTGCGGTGTAGCTTGTACATTATAATACTGCGTTCAACATTATCTTATATAATCACGTTCCGGAAAATTTCCTTAATAATTATTTTAGACGGAAGATTAGGTGAATTCAAATTATCCCCGTAAAACGTTCGCTCGACACTTTTATTGAATTTGCTTCGAAACGAAATCAATTTGCGAGAATCGCGTTGCAAATTTACACAGGACGCAAATTAGTGTGTACATTGCATTACTCGGATGGTTAAATCGATTTTTGTAACGAGCGCTGGAGTGTTGGACAAATGTAAAAAGTCCATTAAATTCTCGAAACGGACTCGTAATCGAGAACGGGAATCGATTCGTGAGCCCCGCGGACTGTTATCGGGGGGTCGATCGGAGAAGTCATTTTCTAACGCTCCCTTATGTACGGAAGAAAGGGACGCTCCGCGAACGCTACCAAAGTGCTTAATAATAATTTTATTTCCGGTCTTTATCGGTTTTATAATGTAATTTACCGATATTTATTGTACGGTTCGTTTACTTTGGTTTGTGATGTAAGTTAGATGAAGCTAACTCCCTCGCGGGCTAGTAGGATCGTAAACCCTTCTTGCAGAGGGATCAAAAGATTTTTAATTTGAATATGTATTTATGATAAAAAAATCATAGCAATATTATTTTGGCGTCAGTTTGATATAGATTTATTATTTTTATTTCATTGACACGATCATGTTCTTCGACACAAGTTTTAAAATGCAAAAAAAATGTAATACAGTTAATTTAAAAACGTCCTGTCTATTTTGTGGGAAAGGTTTATAATTACCTAGGTGTTCTAAAAGGCTAATTGTCATGTTATTGGCCTATCACAGATTAAAAAAAAAGAAAGATGGGTTTTGGAATAATAAAAGTAACGGATATAGCTCAGTTGAAGTAGCCGTTGTCAGGTCAGGTCGTTGCCAACAAATAGCTTCTGATGCTTTTAGGTTTTGGAGAAAAGACCACGGATCGGCTAGAGCAGCGTAAGACGTCTCATGAAGTAGACAGACGAACTTTTTGAGGTTGTATATTTGTATTGTAATCTATGGGGGATAATAGGACGTCCCACGGCTGAAATAAAAGAGATATACTTTAATTGTTCACCCAATGTGTTAATAATAAAGATTACTTATAAAATCAGTTTTTTTTTCGTACACTGTAGAACTTTTTTTTAATAATATTATTAACCAAATGTCTAAAACATTTTTTTTTGTTATGTTTGACGTTTAATTTTTGACAGCCAAATTTTTTTAATTTACTCTGTGGTTTGTATGAGAAAAAGTCAGTTTTTTTCTTTTCTGAAATTATAATTAAAAAAAATGTCGAATCTATCGAGCCGTTATTATATATAGGTTATATATTATTAATGAATAGTCTAAGAATAATTTTATTGATCAACGCGACGGTTGTTAAGTAAGGACGCATTATCTTGTACAGATATAAATGTGTATAAATATTTACTGTTCAGTCGCGTTTGGCTTGTAGAACGATTATTGTTATCTCTGTATCAGACAAACGCGACTTGACAGAAGTCCTTATTAACTCGTCAAGTACTGTTTTCACTATCTTCTATTAATCATAGGCATTGTTCACAGATTTCTAATACGATCGATTAGAAACTCTTTGCATCTAGCGTGGTCTGATGGTCTCAATTTGGCCATTTGTCTACTTTGTTGTCCAGTGCTGGGATTGCCGGTCCGTGGGCTTCAGTCCAGACCCTTAATTTCCCAGTGACCTTCTGCGCAATATGGTCTGCACAAAATAGAATAAGATTTGCATGCGGTAGTGGTAGGAACGGAATGTAAAAAAGCCAAATCTTTATAACTTACTTTAATAAGCATTGACAAGTTAATTTCAAATGTAATTAAGTAGGGTAATTAAATGGTGAGTAAAGGTGTACATCAAAGTATTGAAAAGGGACCTTATGAAACCTGTTACGCAGATCGTCAGCCCCGATATTCCTAATTGCAAAAAAAATATATCAATGATTCGATTCTCTCATTATTTTCACAGGTAACTTTGATCATCTTAGCGGGTTTGATTTACCTGGAGACACTTGAACCAAAGAAGAAACTTTAAATCTACGAATTTTGGTATCTAGTAGTATTGGATCTGTGGTAGCGATACGGATATAATAAAATAAAGAACGACTGTTAAGATTAAAATCTCAAAGACTCCGTGACTTCCATATATAGAATAATAAACTCCTTGTGCAAACAAAGCCACGAGTCGAGCTTAAGGCATTAAGTTTGATTTACTTAATGTTTTGCTTATAACACCGTTGGCTAACGGTTAAAAAGTATTTTAACTCTTTAGTAAATTATGAACAATTATCTTTTTTTATACTCTTATTTTTGACCGCTAAGGTGTATTTTTTTCGCGTTTCCCAATCATTTCTGAGATGTCGTGCTACTATTTGATACGAATTTTTTTTATATGACGGAAAAAAGCTATTTATCTATTGTCTTTTAAAATTAAAATATTCTTTATTAAAACACGCTGTAACAAGCACTTAAGAATCGTCAATCAACATAGAGTGTCGGCATTGTTGTACCAGCTGAAAGCTACCACCAGCTGAAAAGACAGTTCTGTTGAGAGACGGTCAGAAACTCAACAGTCGCTCTTTACAAATATAATTTCATAAAGAGTATCGTGTTTAAGTACAAGCTACTTGGTTGCCACAGTGTTGGAACAGTAAAACATAGTTCGATAGAACCTGACTATGTTAACATATTAACCTTTTAAATGCTTGAGTAACATATAACGTATGATTGATAATATATGTAAAAACGTTAATTTGTTCTTACACTACATATATGATTAATTGTGTTTATATTATATGTTTTGGACCGGACTTCCACGGCTGGACAAATGGCATTTGGAGATTCTGCAGGTTTAAGGGTCGGTGCTACTATTTTACTGAGTTGGGAGGGCGCCAAAAACTCAGATTATGTTTATGGACTCCCATGAGGGGACCTCGGTTCGGGCTTGTCACATGGAGCCCGAGAGCCCTTGACTTGGACATTTGATATTGTCTGGCTTGTATATAATGTTTATTATATATATTGTATAGATATCTGTTACAATAATATACAGGTTGATCGCTTATAGGTGTAAAAAACTTCATTTAGACTTATTCAAAAAATAATTGTTTCATAAATAATAATTAACGTAATGATAATACATTTAGAAAAATCGTTATCCAATACAGATAACTATATATTAAAATTTAATATTGTTTATTATCTGTATCCGCAGATATTGTACTGACAGAATTTTTTAATCTGTAGCTTTATAATAGAAAAAAAATATAACACACTTAAGAGTGATTATTTAATATCCTATATTGATTGATCGAAAATATATATAAAAGTTCTGAAGTTTTTTGGCCAACAGAAGAGCCGTGGTACACATATGTGTCCACCCACTCCGGCTCTGTTTTTATGGTAGCTCATTTCAAACAAATAGATAATAGATATCCCTTACGTATTGCGTCGTAATTGATCCCAGAGCTGCGTATATAAATCAACCGCTATCTGTTCCCGGCGCTGGTCTATTGTCCGGCCGTGTATATCTGTCATAGTGTCGACAAGTCAACCCGACCGCAAGCGCCTTATAGTTATTATTTATTGTATATCTGAATACGGCCCTGTTTTTCCCACTCAAGAACTGAGAGATGCAAACACCCTGTATATATGTTATTTATTATTTCTGAAATCAGTGATATTTTGATAAGATGTATCCGTTTTTTTTTTATATTTCCTGCTCTATTTTCTTTCTTTTTATTTAATGGTCCCCACTATTGGGGACTTCTCGTTTCACCCCAATTTTTGTGGCAACAGAGTTTAATATATCTTTATTAATTTTTACACATCTGTTTTTATTTCTATTCTCTTCTTCCATACTTCATATTATATTTCTCTTCGTTCTTTCACTCTACAGTTCTATCTCTTTCTCTTCCATTCCGTTCCATTTATCCATCGTCAAACACTGCAGCTATGTCTATTGCTATTTATAGTTTATCATATATTATTGTTTTTTGTTTCACTCTCTTCTACAGATATGTATCACAATTTTATATATCAATGTTTAGTTTTATTACGTTTTAATTTTATTCCTTAAGTAATTTCTATTTTATTTGAATTTACAATATTAATATTGCCTATCTACATTTTATTTCGATTTATTGCGTTTATTGCCACTGCCCTGCAGAATCGGAGCAAGGACTCTCTGCCTTCCTTTTCTTTCAAAATGTAGGCGACTGAGGCCTCCTCAATCCTTATTTTTATCCGGCATTCGGTTTCGAGACGGAGTCCTTCAAATGCGGGGCATTCTCCTACCAGGTGGATCACGGTCTGGTCCACACCCGGTTTACAGAAGCACGAAGGATCCTTCTTGAGCTTAAACCTTTGAAGGTACTCAAAGAATCCCCCGTGCCTTGAGAAGAGCTGGACCAAGACCGCGTCCACTTCAATGCGAGCACGATAGGCCTCGACGGCGTTTGGAGAAGAACTTCTACGTTGTCGATGCCGTCGTTTCATTCATGTACCTGCTATTCCATTCGTCAAGCGTTCCCAGCTTAAGCTGTCCTTGACGAATGAGATGGGGCATTCCTTATAATCTGGTCTTATTTTACACTTCAAGGCCGCATCCTTGGCCAGTTGATCCGCCGCTAGCTATAACTTGGGACTCTTTAAGTCAAGAGTGAATAGGATTTTTCTAAGCAAGCATGTAGCATTATAGACCTCGTCATCGTTTAACACCAGACGAGACAGAGGACCGATACTACATACATAAACAATATTTTTTTACCAGTTTTTCTAAGATCTGTGGCATTTCTTCTTAACAAGTGGTAGACACATCTTTACCTAAATTATATTTTGTTAAGATAAAAGTACAACAAGTTCTTTAATTCAGACTATATCAGGTTTTTAAGCGATCATATTCCTTTAAAATTAAAATAAAAATATTTAAAAATAACTCGATTCCACTATAAAATCTTTTATGAATCATAATCGTACACATAAAACATCTAAAGTTATTGGAGGTCGAATTATTATTGACATTAAGGTGTTTAAATATACAAACCGAAGTGTGATGACTTAGTTTGTTTTACTCACTTGATAATTTATTTCTTTTATACTTATAAACAAACCAATAAATATTTTAATGTGCCCATTATAGAACGTATAAGGAAAACAATAAAATATATTTAAATTGGATTGTTTTGCAACCGTTCGTTTGTAGCGACCTCCTCTATCATTTTACAAAAACGGGTGGTACTATGCAAGAGCTAATGAAGTCGATTGAAAAACCATACAAGAGACAAAAGTCTTAACCCTTAATAGTCTAGTTTCAATTTTGATACCAATCTTTTAAACCGAATGTTCACATTACTATTAGTTTTTTTTATAGGTTGGCTGTACGAATTTTACTGTTGTGTAATATTCTTTTCAACGAAATTAAAAAAAATCTATCTTTCCCTTCATCTAGACCCTCAAGCAAACACAGTAATATTAAAAAAAATCACTTTCGTAAATCAGGCTATTAAGGGTTGTTTAATTTTTTTAAAGCGTGACGTCACAAACTTTTCCTCCAATAAGACAATTTATTTAGCCATTAGACGTAGACAGCTGTAGACGAGTAGTGATAGTCCAGCGGTAAGGACAGTCTTGTGATCGCGTGTTCGATTCCCGGGATACAATCTAATATATAAAATTCTCGTGTCACGGTGTTCGAACTTGAACTCCTCTGAAACGGCTCGACCGACTTTTACCAAATTTTATATGCGTATTCAGTAGGTCTGAGAATCGGCTACTATCTATTTTCCGTACCCCTAAGTGTTAAGGGTGGTCCACCCCTAAATTTTATTTTTAATTTTTTAGACAAGTTTTTTGGGTATTATTTTATTATGATACAGCATACAAAAATACATACAAACCTTAATTTTCACCCCTCTACGATCAACCCTTATCTTACATTTGTTAATTAAAAACTTTAATTTTTTTTTGCAAAACGTTTGCGGGATCAGCTAGTCTTATATAATTTATACTCTGATTGCAGTAACAGGCAGTAACGTTCGAAAGTCAAAAGTGTGTCTCAGTCTAGCGGCGATTTTATGTTCCCGGAGGGATTTAGAACCCAAAAGCCGGTTCGATGACCTCTTTCCTACTCAAATTAAAGGTCTAATTAAGTAATAAAATCAAACGAACAAGCAGTAGCAAAAGCAATCAGGACATGAGTTGTGGTTAGTTAGTAGTTACATGAAATAAATATCAGTTTTGACAAGTAATAAGTACCAGGCGTTCATAAGTATGGTGGCGCCTGCAGCATCCCTCGCCGTAATGTTCAAGTTAGCAAGTTATTTTCGTCCGAAGTTACCCGCGTGGGTGTAAGCTATGCTCGTGTTATGGAACTGGTCCAGCGGCTGTCGGGCGGTGGGTGTCTAAGTACCAGGAGATAATGAACGTTAAGTAGCTGTCCACTTCGATACGGTCGATGAGTAATCTTAGTATTAGATTTCTACTGCGAACTATTTTAGAAAATGATCTGAAATTATTGTTTCGCCGTCATCTTGTTTGTTTGCCGCTTACAATTTGATGTTTAATTCAATAATGAAGGAGATTATAATTTCCGTAGAACCATATTTTAACGTTTGAAATCAGAAACATAAGTATTCCTACAATATTAGGCTGGTCTTAAAGCCGCGGAGGTTTTAAACGATCCGAGAAGAGTCCACAACAAACTCTACAATAAAAAAAAAATATTAGTATTTTTGACAAGTTTAATAAACTTTTTATTACAAGACAAGATAAAGAACGCTCACCATCCACGAGGCTCGGGGGCTATATACGAGGGCCAAACTGAAAGTTTTTAGAACTGGCAACTTAAAAGCATTATATTAAAAAAATAAGTTTAAATTTTGAAAATAGAACTCTTTACCAATAATATTGAGTATACATTTCATTCATTTGTCATTTGTTTTACGATTTGGCGGCAAATTGAAAATTGTCTGTGCACGTCAGAATGAATTTAAGCCGAGAAAATTTTCGTGCAATGATTTTTTATGACTTTCGATGTCATATAAGTCAACAAGAAAGTTATGATAGACTTCGATTGGCTTTTCACGATGAAGCCCCATCTCGTGCCACAGTTTACAACTGGTTTAATGAATTCAAACGTGGTCGAACTAATCTCACCGATGATTTGCGTGAGGGACGGCCTTCTATAGCGACGACTGAAGACAATATCAGTGTTGTGCGGCGTATGATAGAGACTGACAAAAGAGTGACCTATCAGCAGATTCGGACAAGTCTAGGCATAGGTATGAGTCAAGTGCACAAAATCCTCCATGAACATTTAGCGGTCAGGAAGCTTTGTGCCCGCTGGATACCGCATAATTTGACCGAGGCTCAAAAACTCCGCCGTGTTGATTGGTGCCGAGAAATGATCCAAAAATTGAACGGAGGTGACTCAAATGCTGTGTTCGACATACTAACGGGTGACGAAAGCTGGATTTACTGTTATGATCCGGAAACCAAAAGACAGTCTGCTCAGTGGGTGTTTCCTTCCGAAGAGTTGCCAACTAAAGTGAAGAGAGGTCGAAGTGTTGGAAAAAAGATGGTGGCCTCGTTCTTCGGAAAGACAGGTCATTACGCGACAGTTGTCTTAGAGGATCAGAAAACGGTTAATGCAGCGTGGTACACTAACAACTGTTTGCCACTTGTCTTGGAAAAAGTTCGAGAGAAACGACCTCGCAGCAGGATCCTCCTTCATCACGACAATGCCTCGTCGCACACCGCCAGGCAAACGATCGACTATTTGGCGACCTCAGACGTGGAATTACTGGGTCACCCGCCGTATAGCCCCGACCTCGCACCCTGCGATTTTTATTTATTCCCGAAAATAAAAGAAAAACTTCGAGGAAAACATTTTATGGACGCCGAAGAAGCAGTGGCTGCGTTTCAAAACGCCGTCGAAGAGACCCCTAAGGCCGAGTGGGCAAGGTGCTTTTCTCAATGGTTCCATCGAATGCAGCGATGTATTGATGTAAATGGACGCTATTTTGAAAAGTTATAATAAAACTAATAACTTGCTAGAATGCTTAGTTTTTGATTTTCTAAGAACTTTCAGTTTGACCCTCGTACCGATGTGATCATCGTTGTTCAACTTTGCTACCTTAAAAGAGGTTAGGCTTCGGCAAGTTCACTGAGCTTTGCTAACTAAAACCTGCGGAATTTGCAAATACAGCAATGGCAGTCCGATCCAAAAAAACTCAAAGTTTCCGAGAGTCTCCAATAATATTTACTGAAAGAAATGGGGAAGAATGAAAGTGAGTGAAGAATAAAGATAAAAATTTGAAAAACTTATTTGTAAACAAAGACCCTGATCCCAACAAATTAGGGGTACGAGAGGCCTTCAATAGCGGGGGCCATAAAAAAATATATAATTACTGTAAAAAAGGCAAGCCTAAACCTAGAAAGTCTGATCAAATTTAACCCTACGGAGTAGTAAATTGCAACAGACAAACAGCATTTATACATATAAATAGTTATAAACGTTCTAAATATATCAGTTATTTGCATCTATAACCATATTCAACACGATTCATCGTAAACATTCCAAAGAAGGTTTATTTTTAATTACAATAAACTTTCCTTTCAACCGTCTTTAGTATCAATTTGTCACGACATATTGTCGATTAGTAAGAAATGGGGTTTATTTATTCCACACCTGTCGACTCGTACCGGTGTTTGACTTATTGAGAGTTTCTGGTATGTAAATCGGTACGTATGGTAAAATATCCGCGAACTGGTATAACCAGAAGGGAGAAACATGTTGCTTGTAAGCATATTACCCAACTAGTCTATGCTTGTTGCAGTTAACATATCTAAATGTTACAAATTTTACTTGCAAATCAACAATTTTAAATGCGTTTTATTTTTAAACGGTTATTTAATGTTATTTACACTATTTGGAAGTATTTATTCATATTTTTTTACGTTCTAAGAACCCAAAAGTGAAAGTGACCACACGTTGCAAAAAAAATTGGAAACAATCCTTTCGGTAACAAATTTATTTACGTCTGTGTCAAAACATGTTTTATTCATTTTGTATTAAAAACACTTTTTTAATTGTTATATGTTATTATTTCCGGCTAGAGGTTTTATCGCGGAATATCTCCTAAATCATCGCGTGTCCCTTTATCATGTAGCTGTGTTGTTACCGTACAAGCACACGGGGCCTGCCAGACAACGAGACTGATTCCATTCGTCGCCGCTCGAAACTAGAGCAACGTATTCCCTATCCATGTTGCAATATTTATATTTACATATACAGGTTGATTTGTTATAGATGTAAAAGCTTTAAAGTTGTGAATTTATAACTCAATTTCTGTCAATTAACATATGGTACACCCTATCTAAAAATCTATTATTTGTATTTGTATTTACATTTACAAACTTTGTATTGCATATATGTGCATATAGATACAAAGTCGGTAAAGCAGTACTACTATTTTTTAAGCTTAACGAGTAGCGCCATCTAGTATCTAATTACAGAAAATATGATAAAACAGTTTTATGTATTTACTACATGCATTACATCTCTATTACGCAAAAATGAGACTACCACCTGTTCGTATAATAAATGCCTTAGATACGCGAAGAAAAGAGTAAAGAAATACCAAGGAATGTATATTTGTTTTAAAAGAATATAAAATTAAAATGAATTAACATTGAAATAGTCTGAAGGAATACATCGTTCTCAAGGTGTTCTATTTTCTATGAATCAATATAAAATATAGTTATGTAGTTACCATTCGAAAATGTATGTTATTTTGCATTCATTTTCAAATCCAACTATAGAAGTGTTATTGATATTATCTGGAATTTTTTTTCTACAAACGTATGCCTATGAAAGATTTGCAGAGACATATATATTTATGTATACATATATATTTAAATAGATATACCCAAAGTCTCTGACGTCACTCTTTTTTTTAATGTACTCTCACTGCTTTCCGAATTTTATTTGCAGATTCTGCGAATACCAGGTGAAGCTCGAAGGCTTTCAGGGGCGCCTCGGCTGGAGAGGTAGTATGTAGCTATTATTTTATCGGATGAAAGGCAGTCAAGTTTTTAGATCACTTCAGTTAACGCTCCATAGAGTGACTAAGCCGAACCCCCCCCCCCCATCGATAATACACGCCTAGCACACCGGCCCCAGGGCACGTGAAAGACCGAACCCTGGCTTGGTCGGTTGCTATTGTCTGGCTAATATCACTACTACTTCGTAAAGCGTCAGCACTGGAAGAAGAATTGTCAGAAGAAACTCCAGCAACTCTTCTATCTAGTATGCTCTAGTATGCTACTCGCTCGCTACTTGAAGACACATGACATGGCTTCCGAATATCGATTTCATCAACCTCAACTGTGCTGTATCATTCATCAAAATACTGTACCGTGTCCAGCAGTGAACGTGTTATAGCTGAGATGATGATGATAATGATGAAATTGGTGATCAAAATGTGTTTTAAAATAGAAGCATTATACACCTTTGTATAGTCTACGTTATTTCGTATGATTTATAATTAATTAATGGAGATTTTTTTATAAAAAAAGTTTATTAATATTTAAGACATGAAATATTAATTGTTTCTTGAAAGATACAAGTTGTATGGTACATAAAGAATGTTCTAGACAATTCTTATTTACAAGAATAAGAAGAATAAATAGCAGCATATATGGCACAGCGAAATATCCTACTTATATTTAAGATACAGCCCGCACGAGGTAGCAGCGCAGACAATAGCCTGTGGGCGGTACTGGTGTGCCAACTAACAGGACGGCATCTCAAAAAACGATACAAAAAGATCGCATAGCATTGTCGAGTGTCTTTGTTCGTTGGCAGATATTTCACCGGTGAGATTTTCATACATTACTGTCTATATACACGATGATTAGATATAAGTATATCTTTAAAAGGGAGTATTTATCTTCTATATCTATTTTCAATCACTCTGTATAAAATGATCAATGTGGAAATGCCAAGTCTACAGGAACAGATATATATGTCGTAATAAGAATTTTTAAGCACCTGAATCTTGGACAAAATGCGCGGTTGCCCGAAGGAAGATCGACGCGTATAAACAACATGAAGTTACTAGGTTCCATAGCATTCCGACACAGGGGCACGTGAAATTACTGAACCTCGGTTTGGCCGATTGCTATCGCCAGGCCAATTCCACCACTATAACTTCTGAAAGCGCTGCTGCAGTTTCGTTGTCCAACGCTAGCTGAGAAAAGAACAGAACAGAACAACAGAACTGCAGCAACGTTTCTATTTAGTATGATCGACACATGTGATATACGCAGTGGCGTACCTAGGGGGGGGCGGTGGGTGCGGTCCGCACCGGGCGGCACTTACCTTGGGGCGGCATTTTTTAAATTTACTTATAGTTGTAAAAAGCAACATATTCATTTCATATTTATTTTCTTTCTTGAATAATAAATTAAAATTCTGTTCCCAACATTGTAATTTTGTTAAGAATTTTTTTAACAATTTCAATCAGTGTCGGTAGTTGCGAAAGAAGCTTTTCAAAATTGAAGTTGATAAAAAATTATCTTCGTTCTACAATGAGTCAATTAAGACCAAAAACTCTTGCAATATTGCCAATAGAACAAGAAATTACAAATAATTTTAATTTTGAGAGCATTATACACGATTTTTCTAGTATGAAAGCTAGAAAGAAGAGTAGATATTATATAAATATATTTACGAGTGCATACACATATGTCTAAAAAAATTTACCCTGTGTATTAATTAAATAACTTAATAATTTATTTATGTGTATTAATTTATAAAAAACCACTATTTGATTGACTTATAATAGAAGGGACGGCAAACTGGAGATCGCCCCGGGCGGCAAAAGTTCTTGGTACACCACTGGATATACGACCTCTTTCCAATGAGACTGAAAGAAAAAGATTGCAAATATCTTTAATACATAAGTTAGATTATGATCTTTTGGTTCTTCCCCGTAGTTGAAGAATGTCATCATCTAGTGGTTTTTTTTAACCCATTTCTTGATAATGTATCAGTTTTAAAAAAAATAGTGGCATCAATTTTGAACGCAAAGTAATCATTTGTATGTGAATGTTTAGGTAATTTCTTAATTTTCGAACGCTTGTTCAGTTTTTTCTGTTGGCATCTTTGGGTTTTAAAAGTCAAGTGGTATGAATATTAATGTAATATTTAAAAAAATCTGCCAAGTAAAGGGTTAAGTGTTTATCGAAATTGGTTTAACATTACATGGCATGATAATAATATGAACACAGCTTTCTATTTTTATTGAGGTCTAAGAACGTCGTAAACGACAGCCGTGGGAGCTGAAAGATTCTCAAGCGGTGACCACGTGACGGTAGATTTAGGTTCACTGACGACTTAGTCAAGGTCACAGGAGATCAGCTGACATGATGGTACTAATGTAACTAAGATAACAAGGGTGAGTCAATATTTAAAGCCAATAGATTGTTATATAAGTTCAGGAATTTATGAACGTATTTCAACGGTTTAGCAAAGAGAATTGATCCCGAACAAGAGTGAAATAAGATTTGTAGGAATGCTCAGCGAAGTTACAATCGATGCTATCATACCGAGCTACTGCTAGGCGTATCGTCTGGTATGAAGGACATACCAAATCGTGCTGCATATCTGAAAGTTCTGGAATGATCTCTCGATACTGTACGCGATAGTGTAATGAAAGTATACGCGTTTATCGAGCAGAGGTGAGGAAGGTGATGAGTAAGTGTGATCAAAGAAGGTGTAATCACATGTACAAAGATTATTTACAATTTACACGACCCTAACGCAACGGCAGCGAACACATCACTGATGGCATCCGAATTCAAATCGGCGTTCGAAATTCGAACGGAGAATGATTTTACATAAAAGTAATGTGGCCATACTGGCCAGCAATATGGAGCGTGAACCATACAAATGTATAAAAAAATTCTATCTATTGATCCATTATTATTCTTTCAGGAATGAGGATATCCTGGGATATTCCTCTAAGGATATAATGGGTTGATTTATAAAAAAAGACAATAGCCCAGTTAATTAGCAAGTTCAGACAGTCGACAGACCAAATATTTTAATCTTTTGGACTGGAGACAACGTACTAGCAAGCGTAGAATATCCAAGGTGGATGGAGACGTTGTTAAGTTCGTTCGGAGATGCTGACTAAACTTCGCTTTGAGGTGTATGTCCAGTAGTAGGCGTTACAAGGCTGAAACGATGATTAATACAAATCTTTCGAATTTGATATAAAAAATCTATCTGTAGTGAGTACTTTATTACATGAAAAATATGTGTAAGAGATAGGACAGTGTCTAACCCTGTGTTTCCCAACGTGAATCTCTCTCAAAATGAATCTCTGTACCCTGTAATCTTTTTTCGGCTACTTTTTAATTTTCATCACTCTTATTTTATCACTGGCAACCCTTTTATTTTGAACGAAGAATAGTGATTCATTGTGCAATGACCTGAATGTAAAAGAAAATAATATTTCTTATCTAAGTATGTAAACAAAGTTATTACAACCAACTACCTATTTAAGGGTACATTCGCTTCGGTTGACGTTGATTTATGGGACAATCTTTTACAGAAATTTACGATTTAAAAAAATAAGTTTACAATGTAAAAACAGTACACAATGTAAGAAAAACTTACGTTTTAATGTCCAAGTTATTTACATTAAAAATAGGTCGATATAGAGAAGCACCTTTTGCAAAAGCATTTGAAGTTAAACATTGTTAACGAAATATATTTTAAATGCGTCGAAATATAAAAACATCTCACTCTAAAACAATTCCTATTCAAGTCTAAATTCCAGAACAATAAACAATGTGACAAAAACAAAAAATCACCAGCGGTGGACGATGCCGGAGGATGCAGCGGGGTACCGGGGTAGCGGGCGCTATAAATCTCCCGGCTAGCGGTAGCCGTTGGTTATCTTTTATCTTTTATAATCTTTCGTATGAACGCCTTTAACGTTCACAGATCGTGAAATATGGCCGGCGACTTTCCTTATCCTTGATGCATTTTTATGTACTTGCTCCGTTATAAATTTAATAAAAAAACATTTAAAACAATATCTTTTACTCAAAACATCATGTAAGATTTATGTATGTGACCCGGGATATCCTTGTTTTTTATATACAGGAAATGTTAATGGCATTTACACAAGAACATATTCAACTTTGTTTATATTAATGAATTGCCTTTCGATAATTAATCAGTCTCTTGGGAAATCTGATAATATATCACAGGGGACGCTGATCTTTGATCATACTAGATACAAGCGTCGTTTGAGTTCCTTCCGTCACTTCTCTCAGCGCTAACTCTTCCTGAAACGGCAGTAGTGTTTAGCCTTATGTAGGAATGCTTAGCGGGTGTTATCGACGAGTGATAACCCAAGTCGAGGTCCCCTTGTAGGGGGCAGTCATTCCATGGAACATTAGTACTTGGTGACCTCCCAATCCGGTAAAATAGAAGTACATAGCGGCATGAGCTGCGGCTGCCCGGTAGCTCACGACCTTCGTTACCTAAAGAGGTCTTGGGTTATACGGAGAATACGCAAACACCATTTGGGCAGCAATGACAATCAGTTTCAGTTCCAATTTTTACTTACTACTTGAAACTTATTTAAAATAGAAAGACTAGATAGACTAGGCTCTGTGTTTGGCACTAATCGGTGTAACATAACTCCTGAAGATGCCCCGTGGAGGGGTGAAACACGTGTTGAGTAATTTGACGGTGGCGGTTGTGTGATTCGTATTGTTTGCCGCATACGCTTTTATCAGCGGGCTGGCGGGCGGTGCACTTTATTGCAAGGCTACCACTGCATGTGCGGAAGTGGCTAAATATTGGTCCATTTCTTAAAATAGAAACTTCGATTCGGATATATACAGATTTATTAGTAAATTTGGGGGCATCTGAGATCTTACAACGCTTAGGCGAATACTCCCTGGAATGACCTGACTCTAGGGCCAATGAGAGCACAACTAGATTTGTGCTGTTACTTTACGATTGAACTAGGTTTCTAATGCAGATATCTCTTTGAAAGATATGTACTAACCTTTTTGATGTTGTGTCATCTAAATATAATTAAAACAGTATTTTTTTATTTCGGCAGGTTTCATTTTAAAACGATAGACACTGTTTATGTAAGAATTATAATGTTTCAACATAGCAAATGCCTAATTTACAATGAGAAATCAGTGTGGAAATGTAAGAGTATGTGTTTTTGATGCTATGTAAGACTTGAATATTTATAGAAGAGAGACAAAAGCAGCTGTGATCAAAAAGTAAGGAGTAATGTCCAAGAGTTTTGAATAACACTTTCAGTGTTATTCAAAACTCTTGGACATTAGGAAGACAGTTATTTTTTTCCTAGGTTGGTAGGATTGTCTATAACATTTGCCAAGCGTTCGTTTATCATTTGGCTCAGTCCAAAACATTTTGAAAGATATTTGTATCATAGCCGTCAAGTCGCGATTGGTCGATGTCATACTGTTTTGGTTCTTCGCGACTTATTATGTCAAAACTCTACTCATGTCGCCCCTACGTATTCGCCAGATTAGGCTCCGTGTGACTTCTTTCAACAACCTTAAAAAGCTAATGCGGAGATGTCGTTTTGACACGATTGAGGAGATAGAAATCGAATTGAAGAAGGTCTTGAAGGCTGTACTGAAATTGATTTGGAACATTAAATAAAGAATTTACATTTTATTAACAAATTCACCTAACTTTTTGATGACAGTAGTAAATTTTAATGTAGTAACCAAAGTGACAGAGTATGACAAAAAAGGGTTCATAAAAGATAGAGATTAAGTGACAAAGACAGTAAATGTGTTCGGGCGCCCGGATTATGCCAGGTAGACGGAAGCAAGACACAATACAAGTGAAATGAATTGTTAAATTCCTTTCAAAATATTTCAATTGTTGTATTATAATCCAATAACAACATTTTCTTGTCAAGGACAATTACAGTCTTTGGGATTCATTATTCTTTTTATCCACTTGTATTTGATTTGATTGATGTTATCCTACTAGCCGATTTAGATTTTGTGCAGGTTCATCAAATTCAAATTCAAAATATCTTTATTCAAGTAGGCATTTACATGATTTTGTATCGTCGTTTGTTGTAACATTATAAGCCGGTTCGGAACTCTTGAGAAGAGCCGGGTAGAAACTCAATAGTTGCTATTTTAAATGAAATTTAACAATTTTTCATATGTACATTATAATATCAATCATGTAAATGAGTCAACAAATCAAATTCCACACATTTCGATCAACTAAAAACTATTGAAAGCTGTAATAAGATTTGTTAATGTACTTTTAATTTTAGATTTATAACTATAAAAAGGAAGGTCTAAAATATCTCGTGGAACTTTATTATATATGCGTATACTTAGACCCATGATGGATTTGTTTACTTTTGAGATAACAGAAACAGATCTCTGTTTCTGCGATCTGAAAATTTACTCCGGACAATTGTATTTCAGTTACATCAACGAAGTTCGCAAGATGACGAACTATACACGTGTAGATGTAAAGTGTCGCAAATAGAGGAGGAATTATGTGGGTTTCCAAAGCAAGAACTGCTCGTTGGAGAGACACGAGTTGCTCCTGACTATCCTCCCTTGAACGAGGAAGAATAATCGATTAAAAATGAAAGAGATTTTACATAGAATTCATAATTCTTACATATATTGACATATGTTTATGTAATGCTGGAGTTCGATGACTTCACACACTCACCTTTACGAGCATGTTCTAGTTGTTTACCATCTCACGCTGTATCCTTGTAATTTGATTTCTATCCGGTGCTAATAAGGACGTAATTGGTATGATAAAAGTGCGAAGGTATTCTACCCGTATACGGAGGACAGTTTGGTCAACTGAAGTTGGATGTCGATATGCGCATGTTCAACTTTATGCGTAAGTGTGTACACAATTTTCATGTGTGTGTTAAAATAGGTTACTAATCCGTTGTTATAGTAGTAAAGCTTATGTGTGAGTTACTCTCACATAGGCTTTATCTGCTACTACTTTTACAACTTTAGTAGCCTACCCAATTGTCTAGTTAGTAAATATAAAAAGGCTGCCAAAAAGCTTGATATTTATGTACAGCTTTTGTATAAAACTAGTCATCTGTGAGATGGATCGGAGTACCAGCTTCAAGTTTTGGACTCCATGCAAAGATGAGTCAACAGGCTGATAGGTAACGATGTTTTGGTCAGTGATAAACTTCAAAGCTTGGAGCGTGTGTGCAGTGGAATTACACAAAATAATTCCCTTATCTTTATTCTATCGAACAACAAGACGCATGGATTCAAGACATACATATACGTTTAAAATTCCTTCCACCCGCACTAAGCGTTTTGTTAATACTTTTATACTGCGAAGAGCCAAGAAGTGGAACAACCTGCCGACGTCATTGTTTCCAGCCAATTATAACTGAGGAGTCTTCAAGACAACAGTGAATAGTATCTTCTAGACAAGCATATAGCGTCGTAGACCGTGTCATTCCTTAACATCAAGCGAGACAGATGTCAAATGCTTCGCCTATAATGGATAAAAAAAACATATAGATATGAAATGACATTAACAAATTTCTTTTCTTTCTTTAAAAAATTTTTTTACACTTTAATTTTAAATATTGGAGATGTCCCATAAATCAACGTCACGGTAAAAGTTATATATATATATATATATATATATATATATATATATATATATATTATACTGATATGTGTATATATATATGTACATATAAATACTGTGCATACAATTCATTAAGTTTTATGCATGGCAATCATTTTATTAACACGTGACACTTTTCTATCGTCCGATAGAGGTATGACGTTGATTTATGGGACGACTTGGATATGGAGAATTCGCAGCTGACTGTACACACAGCTAAGCAGAGAATCAGCCCGGCACGCGCATTACCATACGCGGCTCACGATCTCGCAACGAGCCACTGTTTAAGACAGTAATCTCGCGAGCTGCGAACACCACAGTTTCGAATTAGCGTGGATATTTTAATTTATTTTTTGTTATATATGAGCTGGTTTTTTAACAATCTTTTCGAATTATATTTCCCTTTAACCTTGTCTGGATTTTTTTTATATTCTTTTGATATATTTTTATGTTTAGTGTACTTATATACATTTTATTTAAGGTAAATATTTTTGACGACCACGAGCTGGTGGACGCTGGGTGATCCAAAGACATAGTTAAGGTTGATTATGTCTTCAGTCCACTTAGAGAGGGACTTACGTACATCTTCCAGCACGTGGTCGCCACTCGAGAACTTTTCTGTGGCCGTCAGGGTCGAAAGGTTACACGAGCGATGTTCCGCTCTACGGTCTTGGTTCTTTTGTGGATCTCCTCATTTTTGCTTCTCCTCTCGTAATAAAAATGTTACTAATTGTTATTTTTTAACAAAACCTTCTGTTTAAAAATACGGATTCCAATCCAGTGGGTTTAGTTTGGAATTTTAGATGTCACTTATGTATTATTGGCAGTTTTTTGATCGACAAATACACAGATTTATTTCCGGTGTTTATATGACGTTCACAAATACTGATTTTGTAATATAACTTATAACTTCGCTTAGAGTAAATTAAACTTTCACTCGACGAGATTCATAATCTACTCATTCTATTATAAGTTAAAATAATTACATTGTTAATGTTAGAAAAGTTTATCCTAGAAAAACTAAAATTATGGTATTCCTAACATTGTTTTCGTTGTGCATTGTTTGACTCGAATTAGGTGCGGGAGGAAGCAAATATGCTGCCATACCCGCACGGCGCTCGCCGGCTGCATTACCAATGCGGCATTTCAGGTCACGTGGAAATGCCTAAAAGTCGACTTAGAAAGGAGTATGTACCAGGTAACTGTAAAAAGATTTAATACAGTCTTTCCTATTTTGAATACTGCAATAATTTTATTATAACATACTAGCTGATCCCGCAAACGTTGTTTTGCAAAAAAAATTAGTAGTATAGTTTTTAATTAACAAATGTAAGATAAGGGTTGATCGTAGAGGGGTGAAAATTTAGGTTTGTATGTATTTTTGTATGCTGTATCATAATAAAATAAAAACCATAAAAATTGTCTAAAAAATTAAAAATAAAATTTAGGGGTGGACCACTCTTATCACTTAAGGGTATGGAAAATAGATAGTAGCCGATTCTCAGACATACTGAATACGCATGTAAAATTTGGTAAAAATCGGTCAAGCCGTTTCGGAGGAGTTCAAGTTCGAACACCGTGGCACGAGAATTTTATATATTAGATTTATCTACAGGGACTTTCTATACCTTTTTCTTTACAGCCCGTAGACGTATACTGCAAGGCATATGCCTCCCCCGTAGATATCTATGATATAAAAAATGTTATATATTTGGTAAATAAAAAAATTAAAATTAAGAAAATTTTTCATCATAACATTATCATCTGATAGACGTCAACTGTAAGGCAGAGACTTTACCTTACAGATCACCACGATGGTCGGTCTTGCGCGGCTTCAATCCACTTGCCGCAACCTGGACTATGTCCTCGATCTAGTGGGGGGGGGGGGGGTGCCCGAGCCGCGTCTACTGGCCCAAGGTCGCCACTCAAGAACCTTTCACCCCCAACAGCAGTCGGTTGAACGAGCGACCTCCTCCCGCTCCAGGACATTGCAGACTTTCATTCGTTTGCGGATCTCTTTGTTTCAATCCGATTTCTCAGTTAAGCTCAAGGCATAGCTTTTTCCATCTCTTTCTGGGTGACTTTGTGGCTTCTCATATGGCCCATTTCAATGGCCACTTTTCAGATACATCACCATTGGCAACATACACTGGTCAAAAAATGCAATATGATCACTCTGATATATGTTACATTAATTATTTTTTATGTTAATATGCGATAGGTGAATATCTTCTTACAATACAAAGTTTACAAGGATAGATATATAAACAATAATTCATTTTATATGTAATAGTCTGAATTTTAACAACGCTTTTTGTTCCTATATCTTCATAACGACATTGTTTGGCACTGGTCGGTCTAACATCTCCTGAGGATTCCCCGTGGTGGGGTGAAACACGTGAAGAGTAGATTAACGGTGGTAGTTGTGTTTCGCATTGTTTGCCGCACGCGCATTTATCAACGGGCTGGCGGGGCGGTGTACTTCATTGCACGACTACTGCTGCATAACGGAAGTAGCTATATATTAGTCCCTTTCTTACTTTAAACCTTTTACACCTATAACGAATCACCCTGTATATATTTATATGCTTAAAAGACATAAACTTGAAAGTCAGTAAGTTCGAGAAAGAATAGCTTGTTGCCACAATTCAATTCATGATATCTTTATTCGATACATGCGCCTTTGAATTGTCGATTGTTTTAAAATTATATCCAGTAAGTTACCACTGGCTCGGAACCCTGATCTGTTGGGAATATCCGGCTAGAAATTTATTCAATCTTTTATATTTACATTATAATATCAATCTTATAATTGAGTCAACGCACCTAGTTCCACACATTTCGATCAATTATAAATTCTTGAATGCTATAATGAGATTTATTAATATACTTTTAATTTTAGATTTAAAACTAAGAAACGGAAGATCTAACATATCTCGTGGAACTTACGTGGAACGTGGAACTAATATATATTCGTACACCAACACGTGAAGTGTCTGTTAATGCCTTCGAAGTGATTACTGTGGTGGGCATGTAAAGATAAAGGATTTTTATCTTTTTTAAAAATTCTAATTTGTATTGCTAGTGTTTTTTTTTTACAATATTTTTTTTTCGCTTTTACTAAGCGCAGACAGTTGGGAGAGAGTTGCCGCTATTTGATACAGATCTTTCTTCTCCCAGCTGCGAGGCACGACAGCGTTTTATAATTTTTAAAATTTTTCTTACATAATTTTCTCTTATGGGTAAATACAGCTAAAATTTATACATATTAACAATACAATTTGTAAATTTTACTCAATTATATATTAGTTGGTACATTATTTTATTTCAATTCGCTGCCTAAATGCTACAGACCGTTAAATGCCTTGAGATTTAGTACAATGTGCCGGGCCAACTCATCAAAAGATTCTGCTGTAGATTTTTTCTTGAGAAGGTACGGTAAGTTGAATGCAGGTATATTAAGGTTTTCACATAAGGTCACGTGGTTACGTCTTTTGGATTCGAATCGGGAGCAGTGTCTGAGTAAGTGATGAAAGGTCTGTACTGTGGAGTCGTCACATGGGCAAGTCTCATTATCGAAAAGGATTTTTATTGGCTGATTATAATCTGTCGAAAATCAGACGGAATGATTCGTTATTCTGTCTGATTTTCAACGTGCAGCGTATGTTCTAGTATGTGTGGTGATAATCTTCATTCGTTAGCTGTGAAGATCAGCAGCGTCGAGTGGAAACGTTGGAGTTAAAATCAACTCGCCGGGTTTCTTATTAACCGACCCGGCTATCAGAGCCGAGGTCAACACTTGTGGCTAATTATATTTTATTATCGAGATAAGTCGGGAGTTCTGTATTTGTTCTCAGAAATGCGATACGCGAGTGATAACAATTATATATAAACATAATGTTAGTTTATCTTTCACACACTACATAAGAAATGGGTTTTAATCGAAATGTATTTATACACATTTACTTGTAGCATACTACTACTACTACTACTCCGCTAGCTCAGTGACCCAAAGTGGGTCTTGGCCTCCGAAGCGAGAGACTTCCACTTTCCTCTATCTTGCGCCATCGTCTGCCATTGGTTGACATTCAATTCGCGCAAGTCTGCCTCAACGCGATCGATCCAGCGATACCTGGGTCTACCCACTGGTCTTCGACCCCTCGGTTTTTCCAGGTACGCTACCTTCACGCTCCGATCCGATGCATTCGCTACAAGTGACCAAGCCAGCGGATTCGTTGAGCTTTATATTCGCCAATGATATTTGGCTGTGCTACTAAAGTCTCAATTTCGGCATTCTTTCGGAGCCTCTTGCAGCATATGCAAGTGTAATATAATACTGTGTATATTATTTTTTATTATTCCAAATCCACTTCATCCCCAAAGTAATATCCGTTCAATAAAACGCACTTTTGCTAACGCTTTTTCAATTCTCGAAACAGTCTGAATAGTCCTTTTCCAGTATAGCCTTCAAGATGTTTGATTCGCTTTTTATCTCCGCAATCTTGTCAAAACTATGTTCCCGTATCGGATTTTTGAGTTTGCTGAAAAATTAAAAGCCGCACGGAGACAAATCAACCTTTACATTATAATGGGACTTTTCTTATACTTATCAACTTATCATGATGGGAAAGGTCGCTGGTAAAAGGAAGGTTGGTAGGAGAAAGAAGTCGTGGCTTCGTAACATTAGAGAGTGGACCGGAATCGCCAGCGCTGCTGAGCTATTACGCAGAACTAAAAATAAGGAAGAGAGCAGGAAGCTGATAGCCAACCTCCAGTAGTTGGAGAGGCACTTCAAGAAGAAGAAGAAGGGATTTTTCTTAGTTGAAGAACTGACTTTTTAAATTTAATTCATTACTATGTTTATTTAGCTTTCATACGTTGGATTTACAATTCTCTTACTATCTATACCGCAATTAGTTTACATTTATAATATATCAGCTATTTTATCACTCTTGTTTATTGTTTTCAATATTCTTTTTATTTCTTATCATTATAACGGCTGGGACCGCAAGGTTCTGAACCATCACGGATGGGCAGGCGCAGCAAAAGAGGTTCCACGCATAAGACTATTTTTTTAAAAACCTAGAATGTCACTGGATTGAAGTCACAGGTTGTTTCCAACCAATCCCAGTGGGAATTTATGTGTGAGGTCGACACCCAGCCGTGGACATCCGCTGTTGTTACAGACAAACATTTTTTTTTTAAATTTTATTTTTTTGTAATTTTTTAAATAATGTTTAAATGTTTCATGTGAATATTAAAATGACTTCACAATTTATTGCACTGACTTTGTCTGCGTGGAACAAAGCAAAAATTTTTTTTCGTTTATTTTTTTTTTCGTTATCAATTTTTCTGAAATAAAAGTAGCCTAAGTTACTATTACATAACTTACCAGCCAGTATAAGTCCTGTCAAAATTGATTCAGCTGTTTCTTAGATTAGCCGGAACAGACAGACAAACAATTTTTTTTTTAAATGTTATTTTGGTATATGCGCCGTATATATACTGGGCAGTGGTAGCTCAGTGGTAGAGGACTTATTTGCAATCGTAGATCGTGACTTCGATTATTGGGATACGATCTTATATTATTCATACTTTGTGCATTAATTACATAGGATCGCTCTCAAAGAAGTTTCCAGAGGATGGACAGAAGCGTCCTCTGCGTACCATAATACCACACTGCGATCGCCTTCCCGCCTGCCAAGAATGGCGATTATGGTATATCTCCCATAGATACCTCTAGGGGAGACCTATGCCTATTGGGTGTTTATAGGCTGCAACGAAGTCCGCGTGTATATACATATGTCTGTAGTAAAAAACGTTTATTTTAATATTACAAACAGACACATAAATTTTATTTATTTGCATATATATTGGCATAACGTGTTTCGAATTATGTGGGCTTGCACGTTGGCGTAGTTGTAATGAATATTTCGTTAAGCATAAGTGCCTTACGAGACACTTGCGGTTTAGTGGGTTAGTCCAGGGTTCGATTTATATCTCGTGCGTTCAGAAAAGATACTGTCTAACTTTTTTGTAGGCTTTCTATAGTTTAGGACGCGTTCAAAACCCTCGATGCATTTAATTGAAAAGAGACATTAAGGGGGAGTTTATTCTGATTCTGGTTTCTATGAAATTTGAGTTTTGTAGCGTTCTTATCATAATAACATACGTAATCATTATAAAATGATCCTAAGTGGGTAGCTAAATGTCAATAAATGAAGTCACCAGGTACCAGGAGAGTATAACTATGTAGGAGTTAACATCTGAATACAATAGCGATGTATAATCAGCTGGTAACTGGCCGTAGGCGGGGCAATTGGTGGTAATAAGGACACGAAAAAGCATTGCACGCTAGAATATTGTTCTAATTACATTTATTTTGCAGGAATTTTTCTTTTGCTTTCCGTGGAGTCTTCAAGTCTATATTCCCCTTGGACAGTGTTATGCTGGATTATCAGATTAAAAGATAAAGAGATTTTTCTCATTCCTTCGTAAGACCATAGGAAAGCTCCGTATTACTAGTCTTTAAAGTAATTTTGAAGTAAAATTATAATTACGATTTAAATTATATTCGACGTTCAATTATAATACAATACATTGATTACACTGTTGAACTGGACAGACCACACGCTCCGAAGACACCATGATCACATACCGAGGCAAGCCCTAGAATGGAATCCTTAAGGAAAGCGAAGACGTGGCCGCCCAAAGCAAACCTAACGGTGGACGATCAGTGCAGAAGTGAAGGCAGTTGGAATGACGTGGAGCGAAGTAAAGCGCGAAGCTCAAGACCGCTCGGGATGGCGACGTACTGTGGACGCCCTCTGCCCCATCTTGGGGACATTGGAATAAATGCGAACTTTGATCACACTAGATTTTCATTTTCCTCGATCAAGAAGGTGACAAATACGGTTGGTACCCCTATAAGTGCTGCTTAATACTCTTGGTATTTTCTCTAAAGAGGGTTGATCTTTCTTTGGACCCTCCCTATGCCAAGTAAGAAAAGGACCAATATATAGCTACTTTCGCCATGCAGCAGTAGTCGTGCAATAAAGTGCACCGCCCGCCAGCCCGCTGATAAATGCGCATGCGGCAAACAATGCGAATTACACAACTACCACCGTTAAATCACTCAATACGTGTTTCACCCAGAGAGCACTCTGTGTTTGGTACTAATCGGTGTAACATTACTCTTGAGGATGCCCCGTAGAGGGGTATTGCTGCATGGCGGAAGTGGCTTTATGTTGGTTCTTTTCTAACTTAGGATGGACTTCCGCAAAATAACGCCAAGCCTTTATCTGGTTCGCACTTGTAGAAAAATAAACTAAATGACATTTTTATTTCTTTGAGATGCAGGGGATATTTTAAGTCTCCACACAACATATTGGTGGTAGGAAGAGTTAATGGTAAAAGACCACGTAGGCGATATGGTACCCCATGGTCTAACGAAGTCAATTAATAACAGCTCTACTATATTCTGCCCTGAGGTAAGCAAAGAATAGGATGATATGAAAGGAGTTTGTCACTGATTCTGTCAAGGCGTATAAAGATGGACACGACCTTTAGTAAAAGAAATGATTCAGAAGAATATAGAAGGATTAAAAATATTTGTTTTTTGACCTCGTTTTTGGGACCTCTTGTTCCACCCCTATTTATGTGGTAACAGCGATTTTATTTTGTATATTAATTTTTTTACTTTCTTTTATTATTTTTATTTTCTTCTTCCATCCCTCACAATATCTATATTTCTGTCTCTTTCATTCCATAATTCTTTCTATTTTTCTGTTCCGCTCTTTAAACCTTTCATCCATCTTCAATCACTGCAGTTAGGTATAATTACTTTTTATAATATCACAGTTTTTATTTTAATTTTTCTCTTATACATATATCACAGTTCTTTAATTTTTGCATTGAAAATATTCAATAATTTATCGATAATTATTCTTTAGCACGTCGCGAGTTCAACTAACCCGTCTATAAAAACAAACAAGCAAGCGGTAATTTTTTAAACCTAAAAAAAAACTTGAAACGTTATCTCAAATTCAATTATTACACGATCCCACGCGCTGGGCGAGCTCGAATAATTCAATAACATTTGTTTAAATAATTTCTTTAATCAATAAACATTATTTACACTACGCGACGGATGTTTTGTTCAAAAAAACTATGTATTTTTTAATCTTAACTGTAAGCGAATTTTGTAACAAAGATGTCATTTACTTGCATTGTTATTCTCTATTCATATATTAGAGATGAATTCCAAAAAATCCTAATTTAATAGAATCTAAAATTAAATTGAACTTTATTCTAATGGTAACTTTCAACTTAGTCTCAGGGATTCCCACTATTAACTTAGATTATTTTTTTATCATTTTAACCGTTGCCTTTAACACTGTGGTTAGAGCATTACAATTTTAAAAGAATAAGATATTTGAGACACAGATAACTGAATGTAAATACAGAGTAAAGACAGCATTTTGGAAATTATGCGTATTTTCATATTAACTACACAATTTCCTTTTGTAATATATAATATAGTGTATTGTTTATATATAATATAGTATATTGTTTATATACAATACATACATGTAGGTATACGTATAACAAAAACTATAAAATTGTTCATATTTGGAATCGAAACTTGTATAATATATAATACTATTGGATGCTATATTGTTTAACATCTAAACAAATCTCTAAGTAACTTTAAAACTCTTTAAAGTTTCCATTTGGTTTATATTAAAATTAAATAGAAACGTATCGTTGTCGTCACGTGAGATGTAAAGCGCCCTCTTGTGCGACACAGCGGGAGACGGAGCGAGGCATTCGTATATCGAGATAGTAATCGATACCTGTGCCAGTGTTGGCTTTCACGAATATTTACGACAGCCGTTAGATATGATTATCTGTTATTTTTATTTTATCTGCGCTCACCGCTCGGCGTCTTTCCCGCCATTTGTCGCCACGGCGTCAATCTAGCGCCGTTCATTTTTATAGTTTTAATAAATTCGCTTTTGTTTGTGCCAGTAACACTATCTTTACTTTTATAATATTTTTTTTTCATATTTACGTAGTATAAACAATAATTGAACAGTGGCAGCCAAGCGGTAGAGGCCTGAAACTTGCGATCGTATGTTGAAGAGTTGAAATCCCGGCATACATTCTTATATAGTTCAAACTGTGCATTAATTATTTAGAATTACCACTGTTCACGACTAGGTTTCTAGAGGATGGCCAGTGACATCCTCTGCGTAGCATATCACCACACTGCGATAGCCAATCCATCTGCCTAGCATGGGGATTATAGTATATCTCTATCATTGATCATAGATATCATATAAAATGTTAGGATAATAATAATAGTACATACGAAATATTAGGTTAAATATTCATTACCATATTCCAGTAGAGTTTATTGGAATATTGAAGTTTATAAATGGGCCTTTGGCCTGGAAGTTAGGAGGTATTGAATTTCATCGGACTAACGAACCTTCAGATGAGTTCGTCTCCAACGATGACGTCGAGAGCTAATCACCAATTCTCTTTATGATGCAAATGAGGGCGATGATAATTATGTCGGTTTTAAAAATTCGCTTTCGAATACGTTCAATGGATGCCGCAGCATGCAGCCTCGCTTTGCATTTGTTGTTGCACCAGCGCGATACTGCAATAAGATGCCAACCGTGCGTGCGATGCGAAGGTTTTTCATGCAGCATCCGACATTCGGCACTTCGGAAATACCTTTCAGTTTTATTCAGGGCTTTTTCATCACTTCTTTTTAGGTCGTACCCTATTTGACGAAAATAAGTCTTTAATTTTTTTACATCCTTTCTCCACTGTTTTTTTGTTTTGAGAAAAAAAAATATTTTTTTAGAAATAAAATTATACAATATCTTTGACAATTTAATAAAATTTAATAAAAGAAAACAAAATTATTGCCTGCTACGCTTTATAAAACCGAATACAACCGAACTTTCCCGAACTTTGAAGTCTTACTCTAATGCCCGATCTGTCAAAAGTAACGGATGTTAATTACATCGGGATTAAATATTTGTACTAATCGCGCTTGCGGTGCTAAGTATCACTTTAACTGGTCATTATGAACTTGTCTTTATAATGATGAACGATTCGATTGGTTACAGAGAGTGGCAGACATCTCAAAGTTGACTCACTGCATTATTAACGCCGGATTATCTAAAAAAAGGACCAATATTTAGCCACTTCCGCACATGCAGTGGAAGTCGTGCAACAAAGTGCACTGCCCGCCAGTCTGCTGATAAATGTGCATGCGGCAAACAATGCGAATTACACAACTGGCTAAATATTGGTCCTTTTCTAACTTAGGATGGACTTCCGCAAAAAACCGATATTAATATTATTCCTAGATCTGTTTGACAATCAGCAAAGGCTTCTAATCTCATCGAACCTTTTCTATTTTACAGCCACTTTGTTTTTCATCACTCCTACCACTTCTTTGATGCCATTATCTCTTCTTTTCAGTGGTGTACCTCTTTTTTTACGATCTTTGGGATACCATCTCGTATTTTTCCTACTCATAATTATGATTGTATAATAACATAGCTGTCAAATTTCCAAGCAGTACAATACATTAATCGTTCCACAAACGAGTTTTAGTTTTTGCACGCGCAACAAATATACTTTTTGCTCAACGCCAATTCCATATCGAATACTAACTAGACAACCAGCAAAAACTCACACGTGAAATACAATAACATAAATGTCAGTTGCAGAATATCGAAGAGCATAACAATATATGAAATATCGTTGTGTTGTATAAAGCGATAGAACTGTGGTAGTCCAGTGGTAGAGGACTAAAACTTACTATAGTAGTGCTTCCCGGGATACAATCTTATATACACCAATACCTCGCTTTGTGTTCGTTTTGCGTTTTTTTCAAAGTTGCGTCGCTGCTTAATTAGTACTTATTTTCACTGTGCGTTGTTAGATTTTCAAGGTTGCGTTGTTTTGGGTTCGAGTCTTAAATTTTTTTTTTAATTTTTTTTTCTTAAAGAGGGCAACACTTTTGTTTCTAATTGCGCCATGCCATCAAAATTCGGGGATTCCCTTTCTAACTAAAAATCAACGCAATTTGAATACAGTTATATTTTCACTTTGTTTTGCTAATTTTAAGAGTTCAGTTTCAATTACGTAGTGTGTTGTGCATATTTTACAAGAGAATAATAAATTTATATAAATTTTTACGAGTCGTTTCTAGTTACAAAAAAGGTAAATATTTTTCCAATTTATTTATTGATAGAGTTCTATCATTTTTGTTTTTTAAATGTTTACTATGTTCAATTTTCTTGTGTGTTTTTCGTGACCCTGGAACCTATTTCCGATCTTTACATGGTTTGCTATAGAAAATCTTAATTCACTTTGCGGCGTTTCAATTTGCGTCGTGTTTTTTTGGAACGTAACCACGACGCAAAGTGAGGTATTGGTGTAGTTCTCAAGCTCCATGCTCTGCAATCTTATTTGTGACCAGTGGCAATCTTATGTAACTATTGCACAAATTGTAAATCAATGTCATTTCATCATTCATATTTTATTCTTCACAAATTCTTTCATTTTTTTCTAATCCTTTCATCATCACCTCACTTTCGTCGCCTTTGCACCAGAATATTGCAGTTTTACATTTTGTTCTGTTTTGCTTAATCTTTTATTTGCTTGTTTATTTTGCTTTATTCTTACATTAAAAATCTTTTACATTTTAATTTTTACTTTCCTATTTTCACAGATTAAGTATCTTCACTAGTCTTATTACACTTTTGTTTTTTACCTACTTGTTCTTTTTTATCGTCTCTTATATGACTCTCTTGCAGTACCCTAGAAATGACCCACGACTCTTCCGTTTTTCATAAGCGATGCGATGGTCTTTTCTTCGACCCCTTGCTGTAACCGAAACTGGTGTACCGTTCTTATCGCGCCAAATACGGGAGAGCCGGTGATTGTTTATTTTATCTTTTTGTATTACAGTTATAGAAACATTTAGGCCTATCGCAGGAAAGAGGCATCAATAAAGCAATTACCTGTGATTATTGTGACAATGAATTATTCATGTATCGATCACCGGGCAAGTCGCGGTGACGTGTCTGTAATAATGTCCGCTGATCGTGTATTCTTTAAACGACAACCTCCCCCACCGCGCACTCGCTTCCACACATTGACCGCCCTGTACACATGCTCTCTGCTCGCGATTTCAATACACATAGACTTGGAACGTCCGGTAAATATAACTCCTGTGTCTTTCTTTACAGAGATCATTTCGTAAATACAGGATGTTAAAATTTTAAAAGCATTAAGTAGTTGAATGCATAGCTCATTTACTGTCAATTAATGTATGTATACAGGCTGTCTAAAAATCAACGGTTTAAATAATATAATGATGACATAGTAAGAAAGAAAGTTTTTCAAAATTCGAATTATTCTATATTTAAATTTTACTATCTGTCTCAACAGAATTCGTACAGCCAGGCATTATTGGCCAGTTGCATTGAAATTGAAAAAAAAAAATGTCGAAAAATCTGTTTTTTTAACATATAAACAATATGTAATTTAGTATTCCTAAAACTATTGGTTTTGAATAGACCAACATATGTTAATTAAAAACAAAGGGGTTACACATTTATCTGTTTAAACCTTTTACACCTATAACCAATTATCCTGTAAATACTCTGTTTGACTGCCAGAGAGGTGACGTAAGGACTGTCCCACCGTTTGGGGATTTTCGCGGGAGCCTTACGCCAGAAATATAGATGCGTTTAATAATAATAAAGCAATAAATATTTATATATATACATATATATATATATATATATATATATTGCTATATTACAGTTCTGTTTCGTCAATTACAATTAAATTGAGCGTATTATCTATCTGGTATTTTATTTTTAAACAAAGGTACTCCACCACTTTGCTATAACAGTGGTCATCGCCCACGATAGGCCGAGGATAAATGATTTTGAGCCTTCTAAGGCTCGTCATCACCAGCAACACACGTTGGTGAAAGACCTTCTTCTTCAAACATTGCGGTATTTTGAATGAAAAGAGGTTTCCGAGCTTCCTGAACGCTGCCCATCTGAATTAGATTCGGCGTGTGAACTCTTTCTTGAAATTGGTTCAATGTAATACATAGATTTATTATGACTTATACATTACGCTGAATTATTGTCTCTTATGATTTAAAATCACTTAATAATTTTTGTCTTTTTGAACAGTGTACTATACCGAGCATAAATAACTTTTTACATATTATGTATATATATTCGGTTGTATTGTGCCGTTTGAAAAAAAGAAATATATTTATTTATAATAAAAGGGTAGTAGTAGATGGCGACAAAAAGGCACACAAAGAAAAATATATATGTGTTTAATTATTTAACTAAGGGTAGTGGGCAGAAGGCCTGGTCTAATTTTGCACCGCAGTTAGGTACTCCCCTGATGGTGGTGGTGGTCAGCTGCACGATCTCCCAGGACTGGTCAGGCGGCAGCAAGTCGAGAGCAGGGAGCGCCGGTAGGTTGCAGTATGTGTCGGTCCCGGTGCACGGTGATATAATTTCAACGGTGTAAAACTTGCAGTGTAAAACTTGCAGTCTAAAACTTGCAATGTAAAACTCGTAGCGTAAAACTTGCAGTATAAAACTTGTAGTATAAACCTTGCAATGTAAAACTCGCAGTGTAAAGGTAGCAGCATAAAACTCGGAGTCTGAAACTCGCACCTGTGAATAAATGTCACAGTTATGATATACATATATAAGTATATGTACAATTTGCTCCGCTGACAGTAAACCCCGAGATGGCTTGCGATGAAGGAAGGAAAGAAGCCGAAAGCAGTTGATGTGATTGTTTACTGTCAGAACGGAGTTACAAAATGTAAAGCATGTAAAACAAAAATAGAAGAGATAAATAAATAAACAATTGGAAAGTAATAATGAATACATAATGATGGAACTATGGACACAGACAAAATGTTGAGCTCTAACTTATAGATAAATGCTACTTAATAATGATGTCTTCATAATATTTGTTCAACACTTACCCCTTGGGGTGCGAGACGATGTAAAGGTTGTGGCGTGAACTAAATGATGCCCGGAGAATGAATAGGACCAAGGCGTGAATTTATAAAGTAAATTCTAATTGGCCCCGGCGCGTATGAAGACACATAGCTGGTGAACGCAACCGACACAAAGAGTGTGCGTCGGTGCGTGAGACGACACCTAGCTAGTGAACGCGACCGAGGCCAGGATCCTTCTCCTGGCAAATGTGAACTGCTGTCGCTGGTGCGCGGGCGCATAGGAATTTTTGTTATAAAAACAAAGATCCGTTAAACCAATAGCACGCTCCCACGACCCCACGCCACTTGAGATATACCGTTACCCGCTAAGGGTTGAACAATTTTTTGCTGTATTGCGATTTATGAGACGTTTCTCGTGATTATATTTTTTTTGGTTAAAATTTTAACTAAGATTTATGGGACCTTAATCTGCAACGTTACATTACCCCGCGCGTCACCGAAGGATTTTATTTCATCTAAAGGAAATAAAATCCGAACTTATTGATAACAATTTCATTTTTATCCTTTTAAACTCATTCTTTCATACTTCTCGCAAACAAACTAGCAATAGTAATCATTATAAGGATTACTAACGCGACCAAACAATTATGAAGGTTATAGATTCATTCTAATAACCCAAACGAAATATTACGCGGTTAATGGTAATGCTTCAGTTTATGTTGTGTCGCATTATGTTTATTATTTATTCAAACCTATTATTTTTAAATCCTTTATGTGCCATGTTCCAACATTTTTATCGGCCATGTCTTCTAATACATACACTAAGAGAGAATTTATTTTCATTATATTATACATTTTATAAAAAGAATCAAGAATAACGTATGTCCTTAACAAGCACGTCTTCTACGCTATCGTAATCGTCCGAAATTTCATTGCTAATAGTATAAAACATCCCCAGAAGGAAAAAAAGGACCCAGTGTAGCGATTTGTTTACGTAAGTTGTTAACAATAGCGCCATGTTTAATCTATTTTTATAAATTGGTAAAGAGAGAAAGAAGAAAAAATTAAATGCACCACAATAAGGAAGGTGTTGAACAAGTATTCTACTCAATCTACTCCGTTCTGTTACAAATTCACTAACGAACGTTATGGTTGCTAGTATAAGAATTAAAAAAATAACACAAAAAAAATATGAAAATGATGCGTATAACTGCAACTAATGTGTACGGTCCTATGAAAAAATAGCAGAAGCAAAAAAAGTTACAACATAAGAACAAAATGTATGTTAAACTAAACAAAAACTTTTTTAAGTGAAGGATGTACACTTCAGTTGCTGGCAGTAGAAAAGGCAAAAATAACGTTTTACAAAATTAATTAAATAAAAAAAACAATCACATAACTACACTACAATGCAAAATCAGACCTTTTAATACCACGTTAAGGGCGCCAGTGTGCCGTTATAAAGAGAAGAAAAATATATTTATTTAATTATAAACGGGTAGCGAATGTTGGCCTGGTCTAATTTTGCACCGCAGTTCGGTACTCCCCTGATGGTGGTGGTAGGCAGCTGCACGATCTCCCAGGACTGGTCAGGCGGCAGCAAGTCGAGAGCAGGGAGCGCCGGTAGGTTGCAGTATGTGTCGGTTCCGGTGCACGGTGATATAATTTCAACGGTGTAAAACTTGCAGTGTAAAACTTGCAGTGTAAAACTTGCAGTCTAAAACTTGCAATGTAAAACTCGTAGCGTAAAACTTGCAGTATAAAACTTGTAGTATAAACCTTGCAATGTAAAACTCGCAGTGTAAAGGTAGCAGCATAAAACTCGGAGTCTGAAACTCGCACCTGTGAATAAATGTCACAGTTATGATATACATATATAAGTATATGTACAATTTGCTCCGCTGACAGTAAACCCCGAGATGGCTTGCGATGAAGGAAGGAAAGAAGCCGAAAGCAGTTGATGTGATTGTTTACTGTCAGAACGGAGTTACAAAATGTAAAGCATGTAAAACAAAAATAGAAGAGATAAATAAATAAACAATTGGAAAGTAATAATGAATACATAATGATGGAACTATGGACACAGACAAAATGTTGAGCTCTAACTTATAGATAAATGCTACTTAATAATGATGTCTTCATAATATTTGTTCAACACTTACCCCTTGGGGTGCGAGACGATGTAAAGGTTGTGGCGTGAACTAAATGATGCCCGGAGAATGAATAGGACCAAGGCGTGAATTTATAAAGTAAATTCTAATTGGCCCCGGCGCGTATGAAGACACATAGCTGGTGAACGCAACCGACACAAAGAGTGTGCGTCGGTGCGTGAGACGACACCTAGCTAGTGAACGCGACCGAGGCCAGGATCCTTCTCCTGGCAAATGTGAACTGCTGTCGCTGGTGCGCGGGCGCATAGGAATTTTTGTTATAAAAACAAAGATCCGTTAAACCAATAGCACGCTCCCACGACCCCACGCCACTTGAGATATACCGTTACCCGCTAAGGGTTGAACAATTTTTTGCTGTATTGCGATTTATGAGACGTTTCTCGTGATTATATTTTTTTTGGTTAAAATTTTAACTAAGATTTATGGGACCTTAATCTGCAACGTTACAGTATAACATATCGAATGTTAATTCATGTTTCAGCTTACTAGTAGGATGTAAAGAGAGTAGTACAATATAAAAAAATAGCGGAAACAAACAGTAGCGGTGCAGCGGCGAGCGTCTTGCATCAACCCGCTCCGAGTCCGTGACCGGCCGCCAGCCAATATGACGGATTCAATGAATAATTCACGTGTTCTTAGCTTTCTGTAACCAAGCCTCGGTCTGTTACAACTGCGTGGGAATATCCACCCTGTTGTATAAGTTTTAAGGTTCGAATTGTGTTATAGCCAGTGTGTAGCGATGCCCGCCGCGCCGGACAAGTTATCCGTGTAGTTTGAGCAAGGCTACTCGCGGACGGAATGCGAATTTGTTGCTTCTGTCAATTGGAGACGTATTAGCATAGTGGCACGAAAGCCTTACATCGGTTTGTACATCTTCACGCTATTCCCACAGACGAGGTGAGTTGAATATTAAAAGCTTTTTTTTATTAAATAGCTCCCGCTATTGGGCGCCTCTCGTACCACTAACTAGTTTGGGACAGGGACTTTTATTTTCTTTTTAATAATTTTTCCATTTAACATTTTTATTTTCCCTCTGTTTTTTCATACATCTCAGGTTCTCACGTGTTTCCCTTTTTTCTTACATTTCATCTACCTTTCCCTAATTTTAAAATCTTGGTTAAAACTGTTTTTTTTTTTTTATATTTTATTATAAATATTTTTGTAGCATGTAGTGGATCTTTAGATACATTATCCAGTGTGAAGGTCAGGTAGGTGGTCACTGGTAATAGAGACCTTGGACCGGCATCCGTAGATCACCAGCGGATGAACACCCACAAGTAATTCAAACGACTCCAAGATCATCAGAAGACGCTGGTTGTAGACCGCTTCTGACCGGTCCTAGCAAAATACGTATATTCAAATTTGGACTTCATATAGATGATATAAACCCGCTCGGAGATGATGCCATCAGCAGTTGCGCTTTATGAGGGCTTTAATAATATTGGTGTTTCCATACCACAAAAATGACATTAAATTCGCGGATGTTTAGGGTTGGGATCCTAAATTGCCTCTTGCTTCAGTAAATCTGAGGCGGATAGTGAATCATATGGTCATAGCAAAACACACATACAACACTGTATACTATCCAAGCATAGAAGAAGAGGAACTGCCACTAATCAGTGTAGAAGAGATTTTAGATCACAGGATTCTTTAATAACTCCTGCCTGCTCCAAGAAAGATAGCTCTCTTTTTGAATTTAGAAGATTTCCCTACGAATCGAAAAACAAAAGACGCGCCATTCGTGGGTTCTGATAATTAACCACGTATTAGTGGACGTGGCTTTCTTTTTTCTTCTAATTTAATTGGTTAAACTCTTGCGTTTGCTTACAAAAGCCTGGTTGTAAGACCGTCATATCAAGTATATCGAATGCAGTATATCAGTAAATTTTCGATTATTGTATTTTCATTTAACACCGCCTTAGTAAATTAAATCAATACACCAACTCCTCCTCGCGTTGTTCCCCTCATTACTGAGGGCCATGACCCTTCCCCCCACACACAAAGTTTGTGACACATTATGTTACGTCACCTGAGCTGGTTTCCAGTGGTGTGTTACTTTGGATGCTGTAATTTCCAACGTGGTTCAGATTTCCAAGATCAATCAGTATTTCCAAGTTGTCATCAATATACATTAACACAACAATAAAAACATAATTAACTATATATACTCATATGTGCCGATGACGTCTGTATTTTAAATTTCGACACAAGAGCATCAGCGATGGAGCCGTCGGCCGTGCGTTGCAGATAAGTTGTACCAATTAAAAAACAAATGAATTCGCATTCACACTTCGACGGATGCTGTTCGCTTGTTAAAGCGAACTTGTGCGACGATGAGACGCGCGATTTGTCGCATGCACGCACGCACACGCTCACGCCACGCACGCTACGCATGCATGCACACATGCACGCATGCAATCCTCCCCTCGTCCCCCCGTTACGTCGCTCCCCTCCGCCCCGGACCGTGGGTAACGAGCGTGAAGCGGGCGCGGTGTTCCGAACCGCCGCCCGATCGCTGCGGTGAGGATCCGCTATAACTTGAACGTTTTGCGGATTTTATCCGTTTCACGTCTAACCGGCCAGCACTCTTTTGAAGAGGGAATTCGACATTTTTTTTTATTCTTAAATCCATAGTACCTCGGAACGGTTAGTGGTGGAGTATTGGCTTTTGAAATTCGAACGTTATTAGCCTTCTTTTTTTCATTCCCGATATCTACAGGAACATGTGATCTGATCGGTTATGTGGCTGGTATTTCGTAGTTTTCCATTTTAATTGGTACTATCGTTGGTGGTTTTATAGATGAAACTCCTATGTATTTTTAACCGATTGGTGAATACATACACTTATTTACATCTAACTATACTTGTAGAGGAAGATTTTGAAACATTTCACCTTAGTATTTATTAATATTTATAAATTTACATTATATATGTTTTTATGTTCCATTACTACTTTATACAAAAACAGAACTAGCTGGAATACATAGATTCTATAAAATTAGTTCTGTGAAGGTAACTGTGTAGTCTTTTATAATAAATTTTAAAAAGTCATTAAATTAAACGTAAAAGATAATTAAGTTGTGTTAAGTATTTTATGAAATAAAAAATTGTAAAAATGATCACAAAAAAACGACCGAGTTTGGTGTAGGCTTTATACAGATTAGTGCGCGTTTGTAACCCTCCTTAATTTAATTTTAGTTTTTATCAAATTGTGATTTTCTAGCATTCTTTCATTACTTCTCTTCTATAAGAGTATATTCTTCTTCGTTCCTTAATGAAGGTTTGATTTTTTTATTCATAGTATTATTATCATCACCATGTATAAAACACCTATTGCAAGAAGACCTTCCACAAAAGTCCCCGATAATGATCGGTTTTGCGTTACCTGTATCCAGTTACTTTCCAGCACTGTGAATATCTCGTAGGTCCACTAGTGGGACGTGAGTTGTCGCGTCTACCGACTCGTTGTAGCTGCTGTAGAACTTTTCTTCCCCGATGGGATTCTTCCTAGAGTCTTTAGGTAGTAACAAGATGAAGTCCGAAGTAGAAGTGCATATTCATTCAAGCATCGAATTTATACTGAAGTATATGAACAGTTTCATTTCTCTGGATTTCCCCTTTACAACGCGACAGATATTTATTTATTAATTGAACCTATATACTATGTGTACAGAAGAGGACTTGCGTTCACTGAGTCACATAGTCCAAAGGTATAGTAGTACCAAATATAGTGCAATAAACAGAATAATATAAGATGATAATTATAACGAAAAAACGTGTTAAATATATGAACAAAAAATGTAATGTTGCAAAATAAAATAGTAAGGAAACCTAGAATGTAGTGGTTGAGGATGGATGTATGGCTAATGGAATGAAAGAGAAAGATTGGGAAAATTGTAGAATGAAAGAAACAGTACGATATATAAGATGATACAGAAGAATGATAATAATAAAAAATATGAATAAATTACTAGAAATAAAAAGTCCCTGTCCCGCACGAGATAGGGGAACGAGAGGTCCCCAATAGCGGGGACCATTAAAAAAAATTCAGGGTCCAAAGGTGCCGTTATACAGTGGCTATCATCAGATGTTTCCTCATTGGTTTTCCTAATCATCCGGAACTGCTGCTACGGTTATATTTGTTCTAGTAGTTCACTTCGGACGGTCCCGCGTTCGAAGTCGACGGCAAGCACGCTCAGGAATCGATTTCAGCGCAGTTTGTTTTACAACTACTCAGGGTTGTCACATCGCTTGCTAAATCACTATTTAATCACTTTATAATAAATGTTTACAAACAGGAGATTAATAGAACCGAACTATTTTATAAGTAGGCTATCTATATAGACAGCAATAAAGGTTTTTTTTATATGGCCCCCGTAATTGGTAGCCTCTTGTACCTCCTATCTGGTGTGGGACTTTTAATTTACATTTTTTTTTAATTTTTTAATATACATTTTTTTATTTTCTTTCTCTTCTTTCATACTTTATATTATCTTTCGTTCATTTCTTTCTTTCCACAAAAGCAATAAAGGTTATTTTATTTTTAAAAAGTTGACCGTTAATTTTTTTTTAAATCTTCAATTACTTTGGGTCATAGGACTTCCACTGCTGGGCATGGGCCACCTCCATAGAATTCCAACAGAATCGGTAGAAAGCGATCTGCGTTCAATGTCTTCTGACTTCTTTAACAAAGTCTTATGTCGATAGCCTTACAGCCATATGTTCTTTGCGGTATGTGATCTGCCAATTGCCACATCAACTTTGCCAATCTACTTGGTTAAGTCAGTTGTTTCTTTTGTCTACGGATCAATGCTTTATAACATATTTATAAACATATTTTCTACAATTAAATTTTCAAAGACTAGTAGCTTAGTGGTTAGCGAATATTCGATGTGGACTCTCACTAAGAAATCTAGGTAACGGGTTCGATTTCTAACAACAAATCATTACACAATTGAATATGTTAGAAATTAAAAAAATGAAAATTACATTTTCTTAGAGATCTTTCTTTAAGAGATTGTATAGCAGAAATATAACACGCTATGTCAAATCATGTACAAGATGAACGTTTTTTATATAAAAAGCTTTATAAATGTATAGCTCAAAAGCTTTGAAACTTTTATACCTATTTACAATTACCCTGTATAATAAAATAGAACAAAAAACAACTTTATTAAAAGAAGAATGTTTGTTGTGTTTGTTTATTTTATGGGTAGTTTTATTGTATGTTAAATGTTAATTTTTCTAAACATTATAAAACGCATGTTTTGTAATACGAAATTTGAAAAAAATCTTTTTTGTCTGCTCTAAGCCTGTTAAATTAATTAAATATTAGTGTAAGATGCAGCTGGGGAGAATAGAGAGGGGCAGCATTGCCCCCCGATGGGAAAAAGTGTTAGATGCCACATATTCTTTCACTACTGCGTAATAAGTCATACAATAAAAATAAATAAACGTAATAGTTTAAGAATTGTGGTGAAGGATGTGAGATGATGCAAGGAAGATACGTAAATAAAAAAAATTAAATATATATGTATATATATATGCACCGCGCGACAAAATCTACATTAACATATATGATATAAATATTGCAATAATTGCACTTTAAATAGCTTATAAATTATCTGTTAGAGACAACCCTACCGTTGGCTAGTACTGTTAAACATTTGTAATTATAAACGTGTTGCCACACTAGGTACTATAATTAAGTTTTAAAATTAGGTTTTATTTGAGCTAAAACTATATATGACTATCGAATTGCTTGCTCAATTTGTGTAAATTAAATAAGCCACGTACCACGAACCGGCAGACACGGTGTGGGTAGTCCCCTACTAGATGTACGACCGACGACATATAGCACATATATATATATACATATATAACTATGTCGAGTGACATCCCTGGATGCGAGCAGCGCAGGACCGGTCATCGTAGCGATCTTTGTAGGGAACAATTTTTATTCAGGTAATTTATACACAAGAGGTGATTTTATCACTAAAGGCGATATTTAACAGTCAACCATTGGATCGAGATGAGAGACATGAAGGAGAGGGTAGTTTAGGGTGTACACGATAAAAAAACCTTAAAATATACTACACATTTTAGAATATAGTACACTTGTACACATATATATACACATACATAAACATACAAATATATTTAAACACGCACACACACACATATATATACATATAAGTTTTATATAAATATAAATAAATAACAAATGCTACACAATATCCGGTTTTAGACACCAAGGAAGTGCTTTTTTACCATATTTTTAAAAGCTGGCAGCGACTTAGAGCATCATTGCTTCTGGAAATTTATTTCTTGACCTGACAGCGAAAACAGTGAAAGGTTCCTTCACATATATAGCAGAATAAACAGGTATACAGACAGAATAACATGTACAACTACTTGTTAGTTTTATCATTTTCAAATGAGGACCACAGAAGCATGATGAGCAGCATAAATAATTGTTATTTTTATTCGACAAGACAATGTCAACATACTGTACACACAAAACCTACATTACACGTTATTTGTCCCGTCGTGTCCGACGAGTGTGTCTCAACACAGCAAACACTGGATGTCAGAAACACGTGCAAGTGTCGATCTTTTGTTACTGAGTAGATATTTGTTTAATCAGTTGCTGGCAAGCAGGTGTTCTAGAGCGCGTACACTCGCATTTCGGTGTTACATTCCGATAAAAGCGGTGGGTCTTTTGCAAGGCAAATACTGGAGTTAAACAGTGTTCATTACTACTTTGTCATTGCAGGTGCTGGAAATTTTCACATGATTTTATATACCATTATAAGGTATATTTTTTTTTAAGTCTGTCTGCTTCCGTAATGGAATTTCTAGATTTTAGGTAAGGGCACGCCTAGTCTAAAATTTCTTTTAAGGGAGGGAGCGCGAAGGCTTTCTAGTAGTCTCGATTCGAGTCGTTATATCGCGGACGCTCTATGGTGTGACTAAGCTCAAGAGCTCCCACCAGTGGACCTCGGCTCGGGTCATCACTGTCAGTGAGGGTCAAACTTCGAATTGGTCGGTTGCTATTGCCTGGTTAAATACATTACTACCACTTTGGAAAGCGTTAACGCTGGGAGAAGAGATAGAAGAAACTCCAGTAAAGTTTCTATCTAGTATGATCGCGGGTTGGCATTCCCTGTGATATTTTATCCGACTTCGTTTCCGACAGTAAGTTATCAAAGTGTTAGCGCTAGAAGAAGAAGTAGTGGAAGAATCTTCAAAGTTCTTATATGGTAGTTTATATCGAGATTGGTTACAGGGGTTTAGTGCTCGTAATAATGGTATAATAATAATTTATTCCCATGTCCCCAAGATGGGGCAAGGGGTGTCTGCAGTACGACGCGATCCCGTGCGTTCTTGTGCTTTGAGCTTTACTTCGCTGAACGTCATTCCAACTGCCTTCAATTCTGCAGTGATCGTCCGCCGCCGCTGCTTTGGGCGGCTACGTCTTCGCTTTCCTTGAGGATTCCATTCTAGGGCTTGTTTCGGTATATGATCAGGGTCCCTTCGGAGCGTGTAGCCTATCTAGTTCCACTTGCAGCGTTTGATCTGCTGGTCGATCGGCATCTCATCGCAGCGTGTCCAGAGATCTACGTTGGAGACTTCAATATATATATATGTTATTATAAATAAATGAATTGTTGTAAGTATTTTCTATTACTTTATATATTAATAGTGAATATTAAAGATAAATAAAGTGTATATGACAGAAATTTATCTTTAAAAAATACAAATTTATCATTTAATATCAAAAAAGTGTTAAATTTATCCCAATTTGAAAACTCTTTTAAACGCTATCAAGCTACTATTGGTTAATAATCGGTTACCATAGATTTAGGTCAGGACTTCCCGGATACGGATAAGTTTTTTTCAATTAGACTGTTTCAAAATTTTCGTCGTAAATTTTTAACTTTAAAATATTACATTTTTATATGACAAACTTATTTACGCAAAATATATCCAGTTTTATATTTCGACTTCACTGAAACCGATTTGAGAGTTCACTCAGAATTTTTGATATTTCATATTAATGAAAGTAAAATATTTTTAAAGATTATTTTTAAAATAATTTTACTTTTATTCATATTTTTTATTTGTTTTTATTAATATGATATTATTTTAAAGCTTTTTTCATCTATCTGAAATAATTTAAAATTTCGAATAGATGCAAAAATGATATATAATAGATGCATAGGCCCAAAGATATCTATGGGGGGATATACCATAATCATCACCCTTGACAGGTGAAATGGCGATTGCAGTGCAGAATTATGGTATGCAGAATACGCTAATGTCCATCCTCTGGAAACTTTTGAGCTGTGGCAATCTTGTATAATTACTGCACCGTCAAATATATAAGGTTGTATGCCGGGAATCAAACCTGCGTGCTGCGGTCGCAAGTCTCAGTCCTTTACCACTCCACACTGCTAAAATTATTTTTAGCATATTGTTACAGGAATACTATTGCGATTTAATCAAGGTTGGAGATACTTACTTACTTACTCACTCCGCTGGCTTAGTGACCCAAAGTGGGTCTTGGCTTCTGAAGCGAGAGACTTCCACTTTGCTCTATCTTGCGCCATCGTCTGCCATTGGCTGACATTCAATTCGCGCAAGTCTGCCTCAACGCAATCGATCCAGCGATACCTGGGTCTACCCACTAGTCTTCGACCCCTCGGTTTTTCCAGGTACGCTATCTTCACGCTCCGATCCGATCCCATTCGCTCCAAGTGACCAAGCCAGCGGATTCGTTGAGCTTTATATTCGCCAATGATATTTGCCGGCTAGGCCCGAAGGGCCCGTTGACCAACGAAGGATGTGGTCCTCCAGCACATTGGGGGTTGTGCGGAGGGCTAACTACCCTCCCACGTAAAACACAACTGTTACGAAACCGAAGAGAGAGAAAGGTTGGAGGTAGAGTTTGTTTTTTTTTTTTGAGCCCAAGACTTTACCTCTATACTCCTACGTACATTGACGAGGATCTCTTACGTTTATCCGCTTGTCACGGGTTACTTAATATTTCTTCCACTATTTTGTGATTTGCTCTCTATTTTAACCAAAGGTAAGTCAATGTAACAATGGGTAGACAGTTAGTAACAGATGTCTGCAGGAACCTTAACGTTCTGGAATGGAGGCTGCAAGCTGGCAAAGGCAGCTTAGAACCTCCATCCATAAAGTGGATGGACGTCCTTGTTTAGGTCCTCGGAAGACATCGGATGCAAGCCGTCTCAGGTGGAATTTTCTTTTAACACCAGGGCATCAGGAAGGGTAGGTATTGTTGTCTGGTTTAATTATCACCAACTTATACCAGCTTTTGTCGAATGTCAAATTTTATGAATCGCTTCAAGTCTTGATCGGTGCTAAAATCGCTCATTTTTTTGAAAAATAAAGAACGTCAAAAACTCTATTCACACTGTTCTGTAACCATTCTTTTTGACTGATTTGATTCAGTGCGATTTCTGCAAAAGCACCATGCGGGGACGACACAATTGAGGAGATAAATACCGAATCGAAGTATTACTTGAAGGTTGTAATGGTTGCGATGAATGGAAAAAGCATTGGCAAATGTACGTTTTAACGAACGGGGATTACTTTGAAGGTGATGAAATTAATTTCGAAGAATAAATAAAGAATTTACATTTTGTAAACAAATTCACTTTACATTTTGACCACAGTATTATATGTCCAACAGGAGTGTTGGCTATTTATTTATTCTGTATCTTCGTTTTATATCTATCGTCTTGTTATCTTTACTAACTTCTCCAAAAATTTTTGCGGCTTCCCACTCATGGAATTATTGGTTGCCGCGATACTTAACCATATCTGTTTTTTTTTTTTAAAGACATTTAATAAAATGTAAATATGAAATAATGAAGAAAAAATGTGTTTTATAACTATAAATGTCATAAATAGGGTACATATTTGTGTACTCAGTGGTACATTGATAGTGTACCCGTGGGACGATCGTATACCGCGTCGGACGTCACTAGGGCGTCATAAATAACAAGCGATGGTGTGTAGGTGGCCTTAAAGTTAAATTTATTAATGATTCGTTCTCGCAGCTCGGCTAATAATGAAATAAGTTATTTCCATGTCCACTGCTGGGTCGCGAGCTGCCTAGTATCGACTTTCACAATTTTACTGCGGCACCAAGCAGTAAAGTCAATATAAAACACGTCTAGGGTTGCGCCTCACGCAACTCCGTTGTATAATATTATTTAAATATAGTTTAGTTAAACAAGTAACTTCTATGTTTCGTCTTAAAAAATAACAAACCCTTCGTGTCAGGTCCTGGAGCAGAGATATATAAACAAGTTTCTCCAGATGTCTTAGATCTCACGTTTTTTTGTTAAATCTAAAAATAAAAAATTTGTTTCCATGCACGTAACAAATCACTACAATTGTGCAGCATTCTCCGAACAGAATTAAGAACAGAAAACGTCAAATTTATCGCATTGGTCATCAACATTAAAGATATGTTTACATGGGACCATAATATCAGTTTACATATGTCATTTGCACGGTGCGGACGCCATCTTTAATTTTTATGTCTTTTTTTATTAATTCTAATTTGTATCGCTTGTGTTTTTTTACAATATTTATTTTTCGCTTAAACTAAACGCAGACAGTTGGGAGAGGGTTGCCGCTATTTGATACGGATCTTTCTTCTCCCAGCTGCGAGGCACGACAGCGTTTTATAAATTTTTTCAATTTTTTTTTACACAATTTTCTCTTATGGCTAAATACAGCTAAAATTTATACGTATTAACAATACAATTTAGAATACTCAATTACATAATTTTTATGTCTATTGTTTATATTTACATTATTTCAGCGTGATCTGAAAATGACCTGTTGTTTCTGGAACAATTACAAAGGTTTTCTAGGGAGCACTCAAGTGTTTGATGTACGACAGCAAGTGTACTTCCAGTCGACTAAAAAGTTGCGTTTGTAACTTTCGTAAAATTGGGTTCTAAATAAAAACAGTAAACGATTCAAAATGTAAAATAAATATTTATGAAAAGAATTGACGAGAAAAATCGACAGCCCTGATAGCTGAAGCATTTTAAGACGTTTCCACACACTTAATACCCGATTTAAAAGCAATAAATAGACAAATGCATTCGGATTTAAATCATGCCGTGAATTATTTATAACCTGACTTCAAATCTATCGATATTCTAAGAACTAATCAAATATGATATATGGAATTTAATATTTGGTATAACAGGTTTCTGTATAATTAATATATATTTTTATTAAGTGACAGAAATAACACTTCGATCTGTACCGGGTGAGTCAGAGGCAAATTTTTTAAATATTGATATAGATCATACAAGGTCCAAATTCAAATTCAAAATTATTTTTTTTAATGGATAATATATAAAAATGTCAAAGTCATTGGTAGATGCTGCCAGCTACAATACAATCACACCTAGTATCATAGCAATCACCAATACCTCGCTTCGCGTCATTTCGTTTTGCGTTTTTTTTCGAAGTTGCGTCGCTGCTTAATTAGTACTAATTTTCACTGTGCGTCGTTAGATTTTCGAGGTTGCGTTGTTTTGGGTTCGAGTCTAATTTTTTTTTAATTTTCTCAAAGATGTTAACACTTTCGTTTCTAATCGCGCCATGCCATCAAAACTCGGGGATTCCCTTTCTAACTAAAAACAACGCAATTTGAATATAATTTTATTTTTATTTGTTTTGCTAATTTTAAAGTTCAGTTTCAATTACGTAGTAGGTTGTGCTTTTTTTAAAAAAGAAAATAATAAATTTATATAAATTTTTACGTGTTTTTTCTGGTTACAAAAAAGTTAAATATTTTTCCAGTTTATTTATTGGCAGAGTTATATCATTTTTGTTTTTTAAATGTTTACTTTGTTCCATTTTCTTTTTAAAAGGTAGTATTTTCGTAACCCTGGAACCTATCTTCGATCTTTACATGGTTTGCTATAGAAAATCTCAATTCACTTTGCGGCGTTTCAAATTGCGTCGTGTTTTTTGAAACGTAGCCGATGCAAAGTGATGTATTGGTGTAAATTCAAACGCCGCACCATCCTAATATCACCTCTTGGTAGGTGCAGCCAAGTATCATCTGGAAGCTTTGGACTCAGTTGACCGTAGAGCCCGTAGGTTAATTAACAACGAAAAGCTCTCAAATAGCAGACTACACGCCCTTGAGCATCGTCGTCGAGTTGCCAGCTTATCGGTTTTTTATAGGATACACTTTGGAGAGTGCTCATAGGCTCTTCGAACTGATTGAGCCATCTCCATTCCTTTATCGGACTACTAGGCGCAGGCAAAAGTTTCATCCATACGTTGTTGACATACCCAAAACTCGAACTAAACGGTTTGACAGCTCGTTTTTGGTGAGAGTCGCCAAGATTTGGAACGACCTGCCTGGGTCTATTTTTCCTGATGAGTTGAACTAAGGAGCCTTTAAAAGTAGAGTAACCTGGTCTCTTTTGGATAGGCCTGTACCACCTTCGTCTTCATCTACACTTTCCATCAGGTGGAAGACCATTACAACTATATAAAAACGACGGTCGCCCTAAAGGGGGACTCACTAAGCTTTCATTTGCCTAAGCTTTATGCCAGTGAAATTATTATCTGCAACGGATTAATGGCTTACGAAAAAATTTTCCAAACATACAAATTTAATCAAACATCATGGGAGTTAAAACTCGTCACCCGGCCGCCACGCCAGTCAGACGACAAGCAAATTGACAAATTCCGCATAAAATGCAATCGTGTTTGTTTTCCACATTTAAATTTAAATTTTGAAACTCGAATAATTTTTCGAACGCTCCAATACGGCCAGTGCAAACGGTTTGACGTTTTTTAATTTTTATATTTTTTCAAACGCTTTATTATAGAGAGACAAAAGCCCCGGCTCTATGGAGCGATGGCGCCTTTATAATCTATGCAATTAAGATATTTTATGACGTCATAACGCTTCGGCGCGTAAACAATATATTCAACAAATTAACATGGCGCCCGAGATATCCGCGGGCCACGTGTCGTTTTACTGCATTTTTATGGCTAATTATACTTAAATTTAAGATGATGTCAGTAACGGTACGGTGCAGCTTGTGTATGTGTTGCCATTGTATCGATAATAATCTTTTTAAATTATACAAACTTTTTACACGAAAAAGTAATAAGACGAGGATGGCGGTCATTTGATACAAGCTGATAACAGTGACACACACATACATTTCAATTTACATTATGAATACCACGGCAATACCTGGAAACATGAGATATATTTTCTCATACAGCTCAGTGGTAGAGATCAGAGGCTTGAATCATAGGTCGCGGGTTTGATCCCGGGGATACGATGTTATTCAATTCACACTAACAAAAAAGTTACAGGACAGCAGCCCCGTTTAGCGCCCCCACTGCGATACAACATGCCTGCCAAACGTGGCGATTATGTTATATCCCCCCATATATATCTTTAGGGGAGGCCCACCAGTGGGCGTCTATAGGCTTAAAAGACGAAGTTATTTAATAAGCTTTAAGATATATATCACAATATTTTTTCCGTGTAGATATTTACAAGCACTTTTAAATAGTCAATTATTTTAACATTATAAGCAGTAAGCTACCACCGACTCCCGTTGAGAAGAACTGGCCAGAAAATCAACAGTTGCTCCAGTAAATGAATTTTAACAATTTTTCATGTGTACTTTATAATATCAATCAAGTAAATGAGTCAACAAACCAAGTTCTACACATCGATCAACTAAGAACTCTTAAGTTTTTCTTAGGTTTTAGATTTAAAACTAAGAAACCGTAGGTCTAACATATTTTATGAAACTTTGTTATATATGCATACCAGATCCATAACAGATTTGTTAACATTTTTAAAACGAAATTTAGGTGTTACGAATTTATTTATATTTCTTGCATTTATAAATCTGTAATTATTTGTATATGATTTTAAAATATTGCGCAAAGGTAATATTTATAATTTATCTCTTAGGGAATCTATAGCTTTTAAGATATGAATAGTTCGTACTCCTTTTTGTGAAATAAATATAGAATTACTAGTGGTAGCACAGTTCCATAATAAAATACCGTAAGTGACAACTCTATGAAATTACACAAAAAACATGGCGGAACTTGGTGTCATTTTTAATATAATCTTCCTTAATGTTTTATTAAAATTTTGAAATTGGAACTTGCTGCCATTTTAAATTTTTTCCTTTCGTTAAAATGTTATTTTCTTTACACGTTAATAATCCCTCCTTCTCCTTCACTAATTGCAACCATTTTCCCTTGACCTATTCAGTTTTTAATAAATAACTTGTAACACGATTTATAAAACAGAAGAACATAGATTTTATATGGAATTTTTTCCAAAGGCAATCACTATGTCTATTGGTATTCAATATCGCAAATAGAAACGTGAGGCGAAGACCAATCCGAACAGTTAAGAGATAATTTCATTCATTAGACGAAATATATTTTGACCAGACCATAAATAAAATTGTACATGTGTAGACTTAAGCATTAAAATGTTTTATTGATTTTTATTTCAAAATGGCTGCACGAGCTGACGAAGTTACTGACTTGTAAAGTTTAAAAGAAAATATGTATGAACCTACCGTATACGAGTGCTTACTTTATAGATGTAATATCTTAGCTTGTATACTTGTAAATATAAGTACTAAAAATAACCTGAAAATTATAAATAAAATTTGTAAAAAATGTATATAGATTAACTAGACAGATGAGGAGGTTAATAATCGAAGCTTTAAAATAAATTGTAGTTAAAATAAAGAAAACTTTTTGTAATATTTTTACAGCGAAGTATAAAAAAAGAAGGTGATGTGTTGAGGAAAATCAGTGAGCTAGAGAAATATGTGATATTGTGAAGAAAAATAGAGAAATGAATGATGATTTTTATATTAACCCTTAATAGCCTGATTTACGAAAGTTATTTTTATTTTAATATTACTGTGTTTGCTTGAGGGTCTAGGAAAGGGAAAAACAGATATTTTTTTAATTTCGTTGGAAAGTACACACAACAGTAAAATACGTACAGCCAACCTATAAAACAACTAATAGTAATGTGAACATTCGGTTTAAAAGAATGGTATCAAAATTGAAACTTTAGGCTATTTATGGTTAAAGAATAAAAAAGCCTCCGTCCCTCCCAAGTCAGAGGTAAACTAGAGGTCCCAAAACAACGAATACTTTTAAATCCTTTGTCCACCTGTGGACTTCTTGACGTTAGGAGTAATATGATTAAATAAAAATATCTGGATTAAATAGAAATATAATATATATATAATAGCGAGATTTTATTGCAACTTTTACACACGTTAACAAATATATAAATATATGTAAGTGTATGTAGGCATACGCGCATATATACACATAATGTACTAAAATTTCCTATACATTTCATAGTTTATGATTACAAATTAATTGAAACTAGAATAAAATTGTGCTACATTTCGTTAGTTCTAAACGTGCCCTGATCATAAAAGAGCCCAAAATTCAGGCCTTTATTCATGATCATAATAAAACATTTAATCCAGTAGTAATTTTATCCCTGTTCATCGTTTCAGCCTATAGATGCATACCCCCAGATATCTATTGCGGCATATACTATATTCGTTACATATGGCAGGCGAGTGGGCGATCACAGTGTGGTATTACCTTACGCAGAGAACGCTGCTGCCAATCCTCTGGAAACTTCTTTGTGAGCAGTGGCAGTCCTATATACTTAATGCAAAAAGTTTGAATTATATAAGATTGTATCCTGGAAATCGAATCGACCTGCGATCGCAAGTTACAGTCCTCTGCCGCTATTTTTTTATAAAATATGTTCATGTAAAAGTTTCTCTTTGTATAAATTCTCGATTTTAAATAATTCGTTATGTATGTAATTATGTAGCCATGGATCGAAGTATAAAAAGATCGTGTATGCCAATAAAATCTTGAATACAGGTTGGTTCACACATCAAACAAATAAAATTGATCGCATCGACGTATTAAACTCGCTATTATTCCGATGCGGCAATAAAATTTTATTTTTAGTTTTTCATCGCAATTTTAGTTTATTGCTACCGGAGTTATAATATAAAAGTATCTCACGACACTATTAGATCGCTGGAAACATTTAAATGTAAGACTTTATGGGCCAATAAACAGCGGCTTCGAGTCCGCCATTTTCAATTTCGAACCGAAGCGTATAAATTCAAATTTGGCGCGTCGGCGGCAGCGGCGTTTACTTTTTTTTTCGCGACTGCGTTAAGCGTTCCGTTTCAATTGTCCCGGTGTCGCACGGAGCTCCGTTCGGATATGACAATGCATTCTTGCTTATTTATTTATATTCACGGGCAACAGATAACAAAATATTATTTGTAATAATAATAATACAATGACATAAATTAATATTTTATCATGTCATTTATATATAAATTAAAAATTAAATAATTTAAATATTATGTACAAATTTTTACTAATTTGAATTATATTTCAATGTTACCTTGCATTTAATCCTTGCAGAAATTAGATTAATAAATCAAAATTAATAAATATTTTAGTAATATTTTTATATGTAAAATGAGTTTTATTAACCAAAAATGTGAAGTTATTTAGGTCATTTTTTATTTTTTTAACAGATTAAGCCAGTTTTTCCTAACATGAGGCTTATGCCCCTGCTTCTGGGGGCAATTCGAAAATAGCCTCGACACTATTTAAAACTTTTCGCTTTAATATAAAGTAATTATATGTTACTTAAGGGGGCGTAAGAATATTAGAAAAAGGTGGGACAAAATACGGGATTAAACGATTGTGAGCTTGATTATTTTTTTATTATTTTGACTATAATGGAAAACCGCATCATTTAATATGACACGCGTGCACCGATAGTGCTTGTTATGTCATTTTAAAAAAAAGTGTAGAAAAAGAATCGAATTCGTATCATGCAATCGTAAACTGCAGTCTTATCATTTGGTTAACAAGTTACAACACTACGATAGTAAAGCTAATGAAATATTTTACTACGCTATTAATGATATAGTTAAAAATAAATGTGACAATAAAAAAAAAACTCACTTGAGTTTTTTAAGGTACCTTTTGAACTTTTTCATGGATCGGACTACCATTGCTGCCCAAATGGAATTTGCAGATTTCGCGCTTAGCCTAGACCTTTTGTGAGGTAGCGGCGCCCGAGGGCTCACGGGGTATATACTATTTCACCAAGGGAGGCCGCAAAATCTTATTTCGCTCAGGTTATCGCTCTATGGAGTGATAGGCTCAATTAGGGGCGACTCTAGCTCGTGTAGCGCCCGTGTGTAATGAAACCCTGGCGCCCCCTAGGCCTGCACCCCCCCTCGTGGATATAACTATTTACTTTAACTTTAACTATATATATATATATATGAACAATGACAAAACAAAATTATATATATATATATAATTTTGTTTTGTCATTGTTTGACTATAAATCATTAAATGTTCTAGTGAGATAGTTATAAGGTAACAATTGTAACTAATTTTATATTTCTAAGCTTTTAATTTTGTACTTTCTTACTGCCTTTTGTTACTGTTTATCTCCAATAAAGTAAATAAATAAACTTTGCCGTCGTAACAAGAAAGTTTTTTCATATTCCAACAAGTTATTTTATAAGCAGGTATAGCTTACAGTATAGTATTAGTTACGGCCTTTTTTCTTATGATGGCAGAATAACACTCATTGTTTTTTATGCCTGTAGAACATCTCTATTGCGAAACTAAGCGGCGAACCGCGATAGATTCCAAGACAATGCTCTTAGCTGTCTTAGGAAGCGCCACGGCGTCCCCTAAGACGGCGGCGCCCGTGTGCATTGCACACCCTGCACTATAGGGTAAGCCGCCCCTGCGTTCAATATATACGCAGGTCAATAATATCCGCTTAGCATTCCGACAAAAGGCGTCCAAGATGGCCGAACCTTGACTTGGTCGGTTGCTATCATCTGGTTAATGTCACAACTACTTCGGAGAGCGTTAGAGAGATCTAGTCTAGATCTAGATCTAGAAACGCTTCTATCTACAGTAATACCCCGCTTTACGCGACCCCGTTATACGCGGTTTCACTATAACGCGAATTGCAAATTTCGCGCTCAAATGCCTCGAATTACGCGAAAGAGTGTATATAAATACGTGTATAATGTAGTCATCAACTTCTCTATGGTGTCTTGACCATCTGTCAAACAATTAAAAAAAGTGTTGGGTGTTATGAACGTATTTTACAAGAACGTAAACAAAACGTTACCCAAAAGACAATAGATGTATTTTTCCGTAAAAAATAAGAGTATGTGTTGCATAAAGTGTTCCTAGAATTAAAGTGATTGATTAAAATGATTTGTTTTTTTTTGTAATAATTTTTGACTATGTTTAATCATAAACCTCGTTATACGCGAATTACAGTTAACGCGATTTTTTTGGAACGTATCCCTCGCGTAAAGCGGGATATTACGTATAATCGGGGTTAGAAGTATGGAACCTTCGTCGTTTAAACTATATAAGATGTTAAGGGACTATAGGGAAGTTCAATTTGACTCTATTTGTACCAAATTGAGCACTCATATCATTTTTCTTGTGACAAATCCTACAGTAATATAAAGAAATAAACACGTTGTTAAATGTAATGGGTTTGATTAGTGAAATCTGCAGCCTTTATAGTATGTGATAATAATATTAACCGAGTATAAATCTAATTCTTTTGAAAGGTCGAAACAGAATTGTTTGAGCAACAAACTGAAAGACGTTTTATTAATTAAGATATCAATCGCGCGCGTGACGGCCGTTGGCGCAGTCTCCCCGTCCGGAGGTCTGTAATTGGATCGGAATAAAAGACCTCGGCTGCACTAGCCGAGCATCCGACTTTGCTCGTGATTTTCTGAACAAAATCTTTGTTACAAGTCATACGTTTTGTTTGTAGTCTGAATATTTAAATGACTGTTATTTTAACACGTATAAAATGTTATAAATATATATTATTGTGATCAAAAAGAAAGGTGAAATTTTCGTTTAAAATTCCTGGGCATTAGGAAAGAAAGTAGTTTTTTTTTTCGGTCGATAGGAATGTCTATAACATTTGCGAAGCGTCCGTTTAGTCAAAAGTTGGAATATCGTTTTACTGACCCCAAACCCTTTTTGAAGAATGTTTTGTGTCCCAAACACGTCAAGTTTCGATGAATCGATGTCATACTGTATTGGCTCTTCGCGACTTTTTTTTGTGAAAAACTCGACTGATGTAATTCTACAACCACCGTATTCGCCGGATTTGGTTCCGTGCGACTTTGCGACAAAGTCCCAAAACACGGTTAAGGAGATAAAAACAGATTATAAGAAGTTCTTGAAGGCTATACTGGAAAATTGCAACTGTTCCGAGGACTGGGCCTTTTATTGAACGGTGATTATTTTGAAGGTTATGAAATTTATTCGGAAGAATAAATAAAGAATTAATGTTTTATAAACAAATTACTTTTTGATCTCAGTACTTTATTATTGTAAATAGTTGTAAAAACTTTAAAAAGTTGATCCCTGATGTATCTCCTTCTCATCTCTTCCCTTCTATCTACTTTTTTCAGTTCAGGGCACGGAACTCAACCATGTATTTAAAGATGAAAAATGGCAAAGTTTCAATCAAATTAGAATTACGAAATATTACATATATAGCTTCAAAAAGTCAGCATACTCTCTGCACTCTTGTAAAACGGACTAAAAAGGCAAAAACAGTGTATATACATAAAAAAATAACGGAATGCCTCTGTGTAAAACATCGTCATAATATAAAGCATAAAAAAGTGATAAAATTGCATATGGACCCCGAAGGTTGTAGATTGGCGACCACGAGACGGGTGACGCGTGGCTGGGCCTTTCATCAGCCGGGTGGACTGTCTGTCAAGTTCAGATATCGTGGCGAATGTTGAAGGGGGTCTGTACATTTCAATGGGCGTTTATCAGCTCACATGGTGATGATGATGAAAATACGTTATCATCTCAATAACAGCTCCAATTAAACTGTCATTACTAGTATTAAATGATTTACAATAAATAGTAATAGCAATTTACCACAGATTTAATATAATTAAGAAATACTGCTTCAAGTTATTGATAAACATACAAATCACTCATTTTATATATAGTTATAAACTGCATGTCGCAAGAAAAAAAGGTGTAGTAAACGTTTCGAGAATATCTGTCACGAAATCTTTCGTATTTAAATTCAGAAGCAACTTCTGCTAGTTGTTACGTCTGTCCCGCTCTGTCCCGGTACGCCCCGGTCCGCCCCGCTTGTCACAACCATACCATCTCCTCATTAGGCGAAGCTAGCCGCACGACACGTGGTAATATTGTCCGCCGTGCTCGAACACGCTCTGCCACTGACATCCTCAACTAATGACGTCATTTAGACATCGCAATTTTTATTCATTGGTTTATATCGTTTTCAACTTGATCGTTTCACACCAGCTCTATCAGGAATCTATAAGCGGGGTCTATGACCATTTCTGGGCAACTTAGGGCTATAGGATTGATGATGACTTGTTTATCTCAAGATAAGAACTCTGTTACTTTTACTGCTCTTCTAAGTTTTTATTCTTGTTCAAATTTCTTACCCGAATCTATTTTCATTTTCGTTTTTATGTTTTATTCCTCACGATTACGTTTTTGATCGCCCTCCTGCAGTAATTGAGGAGGTATGCTCTCTTAATGCATATCAGACAATAGTAGTCTCATGCGTGATACAGTAGTGTTTTTTCTGCGGTAAAATTTTAGTAATAATTTCTGTGCAATAGTTATAAAAACATATAATATAATCGTCATCATCATATAAGCTGATAGATGTGCACAGTAACGCATGGGCCTACCCCTAAGGCACAGAATATAGTCAATGAATTTTATAAAGCTAAATATCTTGTTTGTTTTCTACCTATTAGTCAAGGGCGTCAAAAATTATCAAAATAATGAAGATCCATGCATGAGACATTGTAATAAAAATTAAAATAATAATAATTCTAATTCCAAATTACTTCAATTTCACTACCTGCGCTCTCAAAGAGCGAATGTGTCATTTTAACAATTGGTATAATGGTGTTTATTATGTACAGTTGTAATTTTTCTAAATAATTGAAAACGTAAACATAATGTGAACATGTCTTTTTTAATTTATTTTACCCCAATTTAAAGCCACTACTTATAGAAAAATTGGTGTATTTTATACAAAGAATAAAAATAATTATCAAAAGAAGCAAATGATACTTGTTGTAACAGCTCCTAATAGATACTGACTTTGTATTTCGTGCGACAGAGATAACGCTCTACGAAGCAGAAATTAGCCGATTGTCTTTTTCTAAAGGTTGATTTGAAATATTTATAGCAGGGTACTGTATCCACATTTTATTTAAATTAATAATATGTTTTATTAACAGATTTCTACACCAGATGGCCCTAACACTGCAGCGGTCGTTAGATTAGACGGAAATGACAAATGCGGGTATTTGAGTGTTCGGAGATGAAAAAACAAAACTTGAAAGAAAAAAAAGGTTTCGGAGAACTGGCGTTGTGCACGTGAGTTGTTTGTAATGATAATATTGGTTTATCACCTTGCAGTTCCCCGGAGTCGTGGTTTCTAGGAGCTTACTCGTGTTGCCTACATAACAATCTATCTGCACATATAAATATAAACTTAAAACTTTACGCCTTGTTAGTTATTTTATTTTGCAATTAGCTGTCTGTCTGGCTTCGTATTGTCTAAACTTATCGGTCTGTTTCAGTTCTGTAGAAAATATAAAATCAAATTTAAGTATTTCAGAATGTCAACTTTTTTTTGTTATTAGGATCTTTATTCCACAGAACTTTTGTCCGTGCGTTCATGCCTTTGTTTCTATATTTACGTTTAAATTTGCGGAATTTTTTTTTGATAAGTTTTAACATGTTACATTGTTTATTGAGTCTCCTTAACTATTTACTACCTTAAATTATGAACTATTTAAAATTAAGTTGAAGTCGATTAATTATTATGATAATTTTTTTTAAATCATTGCTGTCTTGTTTGTTTTTAATGAGGCACTGACAATGTGAAGTCGATATTAATATATTCTTAGTCTGATCATAAAGAATGTTGTAATTAAAAAAATATTACTTTTGAATTTGGAATCTGTCATTTTATATGATCGTTCATTGTCTTTTCTTATTTTAGCGCCAATATATTGTCACATATTTTGAGAAATTAAAATGGAGTGGGGTGATAAAGAGAAACGAATCGTTGTGATTGCATTACATAAAGTAGAATGTTGCCGAGTACAATTTTTAAAATCTTCAAAAAAAAAAAGAAAAAAAATCATAGAAAGAGTGCGTGTTCATCGAAATTGCTACTAATATTTACTCTGGCAAATCGGATCCAAGTTAATGATGATGTTCACACGAAGATTGACTTTATCTGTGTTTAGTGTTGTGGCAGAAGTGTACAGAAGTTTTGCGAAGCGAGGACTACTCAGAGGTCGGGAGTAACGCTGGCTGACCCTGAGTCTAGCTTGCACCGAGTCCCGGTGTCGTCTGTACGAGTGTCATATGTGGAGAATCACGCCGGCGGGGAGCCCAAACAGTTGGTACCTGGCCTCAACATTTAAAGAACCTTATTGCAGCAAATCGAGTTCACTTCCAATAAACTTTATATTTTTTAATGATTATATATTAATGTATTAAACTAACACCCTGTAACACTAATAAATGTTTAATGGAATCAGACGTTACCTTGCGGAAGTCCATTCTAAGTAAGAAAAAGACCAATATTTAGCCACTTCCGCACATGCAATGGTAGTCGTGCAAAGAAGTGCACTGCCCGCCAGCCCGCTGAACACAGTGTGTGTGTTTCTCTGTGTTTGGCACTAATCGGTGTAACATAACTCCTGAAGATGCCCCGTGGAGGGGTGAAACACGTGTTGAGTGATTTAACGGTGGCAGTTGTGTAATTCGCATTGTTTGGCGCATACGCATTTATCAGCGGGCTGGCGGGCGGTGCACTTTGTTGCACGACTACCTTTGCATGTGCGGAAGTGGATAAATATTGGTCCTTTTTCTTACTAATAAATGTTAGGTACAATAAAAAATGTTGTTTTTTCTTGTAACCGTATTAATGGCAAGACTAAGTTTATATAAAAAAATTATAAGAATACGTTAAAAATAATGTCGTAATTAATTACGTGGTGACATCTTGTACGTGTTACGAGTATCGAGTGGGTGATGAAATATAAGTTTTCATGGTGCCCACTCCGCCGGTGTCGCTCGTGGCATGCGAAATCATGCAGTATTTGCGTTTCCCCTGTAGAATAAATAGTAAAGAATTTATTTCTCGATGCCATCGATTTGTATTCATCGCGCGCTGGTAATTTATTTGTCGAACCGTTGTCAATTCACTCCGGGGTTTTGCCCTGTTAATGATAATATATATTTAGGCATAATACCATCTAGGAAAAACTTCGTCAAAGAATTATAAAGCGGTATGATTTTTTTTTATGACCCCCGCTATTGGGGGCCTCTCGTACCCCTATTTATTGTGGGATAGGGACTTTTTTAGCATTTATTTATTCACATTGTCTTTTATTTTCTCTCTTCTTTCGTTCTTCACATTCTCTTTCAGTCTATTATCTCTCTTTCATGCTACAGTTCTTCTATCTTTCTCTTTTGCTCTGTTCAACTTTCATTCTTTCCTCTTTTCTTATTACAATTTCCATTTTATTTTTATTTTGCATTTTTATTTTTACATTATTATTACTTATTCTAAAATTATTTTCTATCACAGTTTTGTATATTGTTTCTATTTTATCATTTTATTATCTATTTATTTACTATGTTTACTTTTTGTTTATTTCTATTGCACTTTTTGCAATTTTTTGCAGAGGGATAAGAATGACTGCTTATGTTTTCCGCCTATCAGGGAGGGTATTGTCTCCTCCCTGATTTCAAGCGGTATGATATTAGAATAAGGAACGAAATAAACGAAAGTATTTTTTTTTCAGCCGATGAACGCTCACAGCAAGGCTTAGTGTCTTCGTTCCAGCTAATGGCCACAGTGTAGTGTGGAACAGCGTCACGCGTCGACCAATAAGTTGAGTGCCACAACCCAACCCACCATGCCACTGCCCACCTACCGAACCACCTACATACCACTGTAAATCTAGGGTTGACTTTGTTCAGGTTACGAAAAATGATGGTGACGATGCCCCGGCATATGATAAGGCACATGTAATGAAATAGATGAAAGATAACCAGGCATGTATGTCATGAGAGAAAAGTATATACAAGGCACCGCGAAAAATTGTCTGTATCGAAGTATCAACTACTATATCTCTAATTCATTTGTAATAAACGGAATTAGATTTTTTTAATAAAATTTCTGAAAACATTATTGGATTATTAATTACATAATTCAAAAGGCATATTAAAAGAATTATAAGAACATTTCACTAGATAAGTGTTGAAAATAATTTAGTATTGAAATATATAGTTTTATTTCCATCAAGGCCACAATGCAATAGGTTCACACACAGTGCTATATACGCAGTTAAATTAATTTTAAAATGTTTCCAATTGCATTCTAATGTTCCTTGTACATCTTTCTTTATGAAAAGACTTTTCTTGTTTGTTAATGTATACAACCTTGTGATTATGACAGGGTTATTTGAATAAAATAAGAAACTTTTTCCGTAGCAATAATAGTTTCAAAAGATATTTAAATTATGCTTGACAGCACAAAGTTTTCACATGTTCTGCGAAAGACTTGGAGTTAAATTTAATTTAGAAGAACTTTCATAATGCTTAAGTGTTTATTTATTTAAAAATAAGCACACGCGTAGCACATGCAATGTAATCATTTATTTTTATAATTGTATTTTAAAGTTACGAAGGGCCTTATAAGATGCCAAAGGTGTTATGCTCGGAGTTTCGCCGCGAGATGGCATTAGAAGTTAAGAGATAGTAGTTCGAAGAATTTCTCGTCTGAAATGGCAGTGTTAGACATTGAACGTTCAAGAGACTATTTTTTCCATTATAAGAAAAGGATTTGGATTGTTCTAATTCTGCCTTAGATATCTTTGGGGAAATCTAAGCCTTGCAGTGAGTGTCTAAGTCCTGAAAAAACGATGAACGACGAAATAATTTGTGATATATAACAGTACATTGATTGCTACATTATAAATGATGGAAGAGTATTATATAATAAGAGTTATACTCAGTGTTATTAAATGTAGCAATGATAAATACAAAATATCATGTCGTAATACATTTCATGGAAATTAATGTCAATATCTAAAACGGCAGGGGATTTTAGAAACGTTGACAACATTAGGCTGTACCGAGAAATTGAATTGTCAAAGTGGACAACGCTTTCACAAAATAGCGGAAGTGATCCCTCACAATTGGCAGGTAAAATGTTTACTATAGAACAATTCGAGTTAAAAGTCCATGTCCAATTCCATCATAGAGACATCCAGGGGGCGGCGGGCGTGTATCTCCCCGTCCGTCCATGAAATTGACTTTGTCACTGGCAATAAATCTTCCCGTCGAGAGCGGTTGAAAAAGCGCCACAACCGCGTCCTCCGCGCGTTCCGATTCACACAATGTTTACCCAACACACGACGACGTTACAATGTTAAGTTTTTTGTGACGTCTTTGTTAGAAATATTCATTTATTTATCTATTATCTTATCGCTGTTAGCGGAAGGATTTCTTGCATTGATTGTTTTAGCAATAACTTGTTATCTTGCACAGATGACAAATAAAATAGTTTTTCAGTAATGCTAGAAAATAATAACGAATGCAATTTTTTAGCGGCTCTTGTTTACGCAATTAGGTGACTAAATAAAGATATAAAAGCTTAGAATCTATATCTCATTTGCTGACAATAAACATATGGTATACTGAATCGTAAAAAATCAATGGTTTCAGAAATAATAAATATCTTAATGATAATATAGCAGTACAAAAGCGTCAACAAAATCAGAATTATTACATACTAAAATAGATTATTATTAACTATCTGTTACTGTACACTTTGTAATGAAATCATTGGCATATCGCATTCCAATTTACTTTTTAAACTGAAATGTATATTCACCCATCTGAAGCTTTTGAATCTATATAACCGTAAATTCTCTTTTCAAAAGTACTGCAATGTTTTATAACGTACGGATCTGGGACGTGATCACTTACAACGGATCGCAGAAGGCTCAATGTCATTTAGAGGTCAATAGAGAGGGCAATGCTCGGAGTTACGCTGCGAGATCGAATCAGAAAAAATGAGATCCGTAGAAGAACATCACCGACGTAGCTCGAAGAATTGCTTGTCTGAAGTTGCGGCCACGAGCTGGTCGATGCGCCGTGGACAGGCCTGCCACAAGGTGGACCCACGACATTGTTAAGGTTGCGGTGAGTCGCTGCATATGAGCTTCGCAGAATCGCTCATAGTGGCGAACTTTGTGGGAGGTCCAGACCAGTGCGTATCCATCGGTTGAAAAGGAGAAGTACAAGAAGGACCTTATATGTTATTTATTCATACACATAATTATTTATGATATATTTTATATAATTACTAGCTGATGCCGCAAACGTTGTTTTGCAAAAAAAAAATTAAAGTTTTTAATTAACAAATGTAAGATAAGGGTTGATCGTAGAGGGGTGAAAATTTAGGTTTGTATGTATTTTTGTATGCTGTATCATAATAAAATATAAACCAAAAAAATTGTCTAAAAAACTCAAAATAAAATTTAGGGGTGGACCACCCTTATCACTTAAGGGTATGGATAATAGATAGTAGCCGATTCTCAGACATACTGAATACGCATGTAAAATTTGGTAAAAATCGGTCAAGCCGTTTCGGAGGAGTTCAAGTTCGAACATCGTGACACGAGAATTTTATATATTAGAAATATAGCAGATATAGCTTGTTACAATATATTTTATATTGTTGCTTTATTAATTGAAATACGCTATTATATCTAATAGTGGCAAAATGTTTGTATCAATAGAAATACATGGCATCCGATAACGCATTCCAACACCTATCGCATAACAGCATCGATACTAAGAAAAGTATATCACGGGTGGCCTTGTCAACATTGGGATATATTTAACTTATCCGTCATATTTTTAAATGGAAGTTTTGTCACCTTAATTTGATAGTTATAATCTTGGAATAATACAGGATGATTGTTTATAGAAATAAAAGCTTTAAATGGTTGGATGTATAGGTCATTTGCTTTCTGCCAATTTATGGTACGATCTATCCAAAAATCTATTGATATACTTATATACAGGATGATTAGCTATAGGTTTATAACATTTAAAGAGTTGAAAATTAATGTATGATACATCCTATCATAAAGGCTTTTAATATTCAAACTATTACCATTTACACGGTATATTATTTTTTGTTTGAGAGATTTTAGTTGATCGAAATGTGTGAATCTTGGTTTATTGACTCATTTACATATTTGGTATGATTATGTCATTACATTGTAAAATAGATTACAATTTCTGGTCGGCTCTTGTTATCGGATCAACATTCCAAGCTGATGACAGCTTCCTACTTACAATTTCAAATAATTGACGTTTCCAAAGGGAAAAAATTGCAGCAGACTATAGGCGTTCCAAGTAGAGATATTTTAAATTCATTTTTTTTAAATTATCCCTCTTAAATCGTTTTTATATCTACTGAAATGTGACATGTCAACTAGATCTAATAATATAAAGTCTACAGAGACAGAAAGTAAAAAATAATTAATTCTGATTTGTACTAATTCGAATTTTAGTAACAATTTTTCCCATATATTACTTGATTGTAAATGTTATACATTCACCCTTTTAGGCTTTGTACTTGCAAAAGCTAAAAGCCTGTCTATTTCCAAAAAAAAAAAAATTGACAGAGTTATCAATATATACATGGTGGTCTAAAATAAGTATGAAAGCTTTACATATATTTTCTAACCAATTAGAATGATATACATTTACATTCAAACCTTTTACACCTGTAGTTAATCATCTTGTATGTATGAAAATAGGTTTTTTTTGTTTCGATAAATTGAAATAGTTGGAGTTTCAAAAACCATTTAAAACAGACGAAAGTGCGATGAGTTGGTAATATTCAAATTTGCGTATGCAGTGGTCGGGTAAGGCGCGCGACATATGCCGTTATGTGGATAAATTATTATGTTTTTCAGCTGAATCGAATGAATTAATATCTCGTATTCGCCGCTTTGGATTGGCGCCAGTGAAATAAGTTTTAAGTAGAGGCCGGAGGAGTGCGCGCCCTCCATAACTCCCTCCCGATGGCAATAAACGTCACGCGACGCGGCGCTATCAATTCCGTTTTGCATCCACTATCGGACATCTACATCTAAAGGCCGCCATCTTGCGTCGCCGAACGAGCGATATAACCTTTATATTTCTGTCAGCAAAAACTGCTAGAATGCCACGTCAACAGACGTTACATTTTAACGACGATAATTTTAAAAATGGAATAATGCTCAATTGTTTTTAGATTACTTTAACTGTTCTTTAGTTTTTCATTATCTTGTTTCATCATTATCATCGTTTCAGCTGTAGAACGGCCACTTCTAGTGATGCGCTTCCGTTCTATATACAAGATTATTGGTTATATATGTAAAAGCCTATTTATCCTTATTTCCAATTAATCTATATAAAGTGTTCACTGTGAAATATATTAATTAAATTATTTTTTTTTACTATAATGCGACAGACCAAAAAGTTCCGTAGCACAAAGTGCCAATAGTTAATTTTAACATTTAGTAATACGAATATTGAAAACGGCAGCAAATGAGCAATACATTCACATTTTTATAATTAAACACCCTGTATAAAATAATTCGGTTAAAAAATGGAATTTAATGATTCTAAATATAACACTGTAATAGTGTTCACCCTGTATGTTATATTTGTATATTTAATAATATTAATTTAAATCGTTTTTAGTGATCATGTACACCAAGTAAAGAATCAAATTTTGATAGAAATTCGAAACAAATTGTGCTCCCCTAGTAAATGCTCATGGGACCCACATGGGAACCGTAGGTAGTTCGACACGGATCCCTACATTATTCATTACACAGATCAGAAAAGAAAATTATAATTCAATTACATTCTGAATGTAGTTTTCACAGAAATTGTGGTTCAAAAACTTTTCCTAACTAATTCTTATCTAAGCGGCTTCATCTTGCGCGCGGGTGGTCGCTCGAACGAACCCAACTCAGCGTCGATTCGATCTCATTGTGGATTCTCAAAAGTGCGGGAATTTGACAAGCTATACTTGTACTTCGGTCCGCCATCTTTTTGTGTAGTATCATCAGGTGTTACTTTTTTAATCTATTTAACGCCCATCAGATGATTTTATGATTTTATGCAAGTGGATTGGTAACTTGAATTGGCCTGACCACTTAGAATGCAGAACTGATAGTATTTGGGACCTTAGAGTTTTGTTTATTTGAAAGTGGACAAATGACTTTGCGAAGTTCGTTGGAAGACGTTGGATCCAGGCCGCTTCCAACCGGTGTTATTGGAAATCTATGAGAGAAGTCCATGTTCAGGAGTGGACGTTCATCATTTTAGATGATATGTTTTCACCAGTTTAACATGCAGACCTGGTTAAAAAAGTTTTCATTACAGAAAATAGTTTAATCATTTTAAATTTGGTTTTTATTATTAACAACGTACTAAGTATTATTATAGTTAAGGTTGCGAAAAGTCCGGTCATCGTGGCGATTAATGGAAGAGTCCTCTGCCTTACAGTAGGCGTTCATCAGCTCAAAAGAAGAAGAAGAATTTAGCTTTCCATCAAGACAAGCCCTCGTGGTAGTGAGCGTGAATAGAGCGATGGTACATGGCGCCTGCCAAGGAGAGGGGCCACAATCGCCAATCAGCAATGCCAACCACTAGGGGCAACAGCACAAAATTTCTAGAACACTAGTGACCGTTCATAGTTTTCCAGCTTTTAATATTCTGGAGCCTTCAGAAAGTATTTTTTCTTCTACAACGATCCCCGTACCAGCTGGCCTCTCGTTCTCTCTGCCTTGTATAGAGCATGGACTCTACAAATTCGGATAAAATGAATCTTTCAGTTTTTATTTTATTTTTTTCGGCACTATCTTTTATTCATTCTTTTTACATTTCACATGATCTATCATTCTTCACTTGCAGATCGACTTCCTTGTATCGCCTTATTTTCTTCATCTTCGTTTCTAAATGACAGTTATTTATACTAATTATACACAGATAATTTTTTATTCGAGATTCTTTATATTTATTTTATTTATTTGCATATCTAATTAATAATTTATTTCCTTGACATTTACAAGTCTCATTCTTTTCTCTGGTCTGGTACATAGTCTGGTTTCCTTTTATTTTATTTGTATATCTTATTTTTAATTTATTTTCTTGACATTTACAAGTCTCATTCTTATCTCTGGTCCTTAGTCTGGTTTCCTTTTATAGCAGTCTGCATCATTTTTCTGCCGAATTCGAGGAATGATGAGTTTCCCAGGAGGCTGGGAGAGTCGAAAGACGCTTTCACACGAAACACGAAACGTTTTGTGACGTCAGTAAAGGATGTTTTAAAAACAAAACAATACAAATATAGTACACGCAGTAAATCTGTTTATAGGTTTTAATTCGCTATGTCATGATCGGAAAATTCTAAGAAACCTTCTTTGTGATTGGTTACTAAAAACTTTATAGGTGTAGATATTTGTTAGTAAAAAGTTTTAACATCTATTTTCTATCATTCTGTATAAAGTGACTGGTCTGAAATATGTTACATTAATTTATTTTTTCTATAAGAATGCTACAGGCGAATAACATCTGGTAGTACAAAGCTTGCAAGGACACATTATACAATAATTAATTTCAATATGTGTTAATCTGGATTTATAAAACAATTTTTTATTATTATGTTATTTATTTATTTTTCGATAAGTAATAATAATTTAGCTTTATTTCATTTCACACAAATGACTTAAAATTAGTAATTTTAAATAATAGTTTTGATAATTTTGTACTAAGTTTGTATGGACCTCGTCAAGGTAAAAGCCTCCTCCAAAGCCTTCCATTTTTCTCTATCTTTGGCAATTTGGAGCCACCTGTGACCTGCCGTAGCAACGATGTCATCAGCCCATCTGGCATTAGGTCTCCCTCTCGCTCTGGTACCTCGTGGTCCCGTCAATTTTATAACCCTTTAAAATCGATAGGAAGTACTATACATAAATTTACAGTAAATAAGCTATACATTCACTCGTTTAAAACTTTCATATCTAAAACCAATCACTCTGTATGAAACTTATATTTTTAAATCGAATAATTTAGAATAACTTTTTTTTAACGACTCCGTGGCAAACACGTGTTTGTGGCCCGTATGAAAAAAGGTCGAGTACCATTGGCGCTGGCAGTTTCAGTTGAACTCTCTCTATTTATAATGTTTGCCGGAAGTAAAACAATCGCTAGTTACTTTATTGACTCGCTTCCGGTCAACAATGTAACGCACAACAATATTAACATGAGAATGCTTAGTGTTCTTATTACAAAATTAATGAAAACAACTATAATTACAGGATACAGAATGATTGATTATAAGTATTAAAACAGTAAATGTGTGAATGTATGTTTCATTAATACTGAATAACGTAACGATAATACAGTAAAAAACGGGTTTTTAATGTTATGTTTACTAAATATTAAAATTAACTATTGTTCACTATCTGTCCGTGTAGACATAAAATATTAATTATACATATTTTCGAGGGAACACTGTGCACAGGATGATTGATAAGAGATGTAAAAGTTTTAACATTTTTTTGGTGAAAAATGATCTGTATCCTCTTAAAAGGTAACACATAACTATTTACCCTGTATTAGTCGTAGTCGTTGTAGTTCGTCGTAGTTTCAGTCCAAAGACGCTTATTCCAAGAAATAGGCGTCCCCCAAAGATATCTATGGGGATATACCCTAATCGCCATCGCTTGGCAGGCTGGTTGGCGATCACAGTGTATTGTATTATGGTACGCAAAGAACGCTGCTCCTAATCCTCTGGAAATCATCCTGTATATCTATACGTTATTATTATGTAGAAATGTTAAATCGATTTAGTATAGAACAGGATAAACTTTCAAAATGGCGGATGCTTAAAAGATTAATTTTGAGAGAAAACAATTAAATTTATTTTTACCTTTATTAGGTAGATTATAAATTTACAAGCAATATGTATATATAGATGGAAGAAGGTAATCTAAAAAAACCTTTAGGCTGGTTAAAGTGGCAGTGGGAAAGTTTTAAAGCGCGCAGAACATAGCCTTAAGGTTCTACACCACATTATACGACCACCCATAAGGCATAAAAACTATCTTGTTAATGTTCTACCCAAAACGTATTTGCTACCATACAATAAATTCGAATTATAGTAAATTTGTTGAAATGATGAACCAACACGTGGGTGTAGCTTTTGATAGAGAAACATGCATTAATACTTGAACATATTAAAAATAGTCCTCGGTACAGTCGCGTGTAATAAATTTGTACCGTATCCTTTGCGTACGTGTTTGTGTGGGCGACTGTACACGCGGGCCCGTGTCACACCTACGGTCATCTTACCGCCGGTTAAAAACCGAAACCAAAAAAGACCAGACATACCTCCCATGATTTATTTAACGCAATGTTTATGTTGGCCTCCGACAGGACGTGAACACTGTCTGACTTCGTTTACATTGCTCCACGAAATAACGTCTAAATGATCTTTATTTCCACTGCTTAAGACATAAATTAGACCACCAACATACAAGGATGACACTGTAATTTGCTGTCTCGACAAATTATATTTGATATCAACATGTCTGTATTACATGAGGAATAGGGTTCAAATTAAACAAAATCGTTTGTAAATGTGGAGTGGTGTGCTGGTGTCGTAGGTGGGGACAATGGCGACGCGTGGGTTCGCGGGTGCGTAAGCGCAGCCTCGCGTCTCACCTCAAACTTATTAAGTTCAGGGTTTTTAACATTATAAATTGATTAATAACTTTTTTTTTCACATTTCTTATATATAAAGGTACCAAAAAGCCTCAAAACAAGCAAATTTGTTTGTACATTTTGTTTATACATTTATTAATTGAATTTAAATTAAAACTACTTAAAATAACATTTTATATCTACTATACCAACTAAACCAATCTATTATACTAACATCCTACAACTTAAATAACTTTATAAACATATGTAATATTTTTTTTACTTCAAAGGTACTTTTATAAATAATGTAAATGTTTTGATATTATTATAATATAATATGATGTAAATAAATAGGTACTATCAGTGTATATGTTGAGATCCATTATCGTGGACCCTCATTTTCATTTCATGGACTCCCAAATTTTTTTTCGTTCACGTAGACCCCTTGCAGGTTGTCATAGACCCCTAGGGGTCGACCACTAGACTAATAGACCACTTTGGGAATCACTGGTCTTCATTCATTGCAGATATCTTTTATTATAAGCTAAACATCAGAATGTCACTTTAAGTTGTTAATTATGGTTTTATCAATACAAAGTAAGTGATATGTTCGAAGTTACTCTGATAGCCATTAAGCGTTTGTGTAGCTTCAAATCGAAATTAGCTCAAATTGAGGTCTGCGAGCTAAAAATTTTCGTATGCCAGTTACAAAGATGATGTTTGCACTTAGAGGAACTATACCTAAGTGGGTATATAGGGTTGCGACCATAGTGTGTGTTGTGCGAAGTGAGGACTACATGGCGGATGGGAGTAACGACCAGTTATATTCTATTAATGAAAACAAATAATTAAAATATATAATTAAGACGTTGACTGTACTTTGTCTACCCTATATTCGTCCGATTGTTTAAAACTGCTGAGGTATGCGAGCATTTTGCTTGGTACGCGATCCATAGGATAATCCGGTCTTAACCTTTCAGCGATACTTCAGTGTCGCTTGCTGCTTTGAGCTTCGTTGCCTCGTACATATAATTTAATAGAATCAGGCGTTACCTTGCGGAAGTCCATCCTAAGTAAGAAAAGGACCAATATTTAGTCACTTCCGCACATGCAGTGGTAGTCGTGCAACAAAGTGCACCGCCCGCCAGCCCGCTGATAAATGCGCATGCGGCAAACAATGCGAATTACACAACTGCCACTGTTGAATCACTCAACACGTGTTTCTCCCCTTCACGGTGCATCTTCAGGAGCTACGTTACACCGATTAGTGACTCTGCGTTTGGCACAAATCGATGTAACGTAGCTCCTGTGGCTGGTGGGCGGTGCACTTTGTTGCACGACTACCACTGCATGTGCGGAAGTGGCTAATTATTGGTCCTTTTCTTACTTAGGATGGATAAGATAAGATCAGGTCGTGCTTTTTTAATACTCATTTAATATTTAATAAGTGTTGCTGTATATAACATTTTTAGTGACGGTGATAAAACCTCTTTAGGGTCCAAAGTACAACCTCGAGGATATACTTCTTTGTACCTCTCTGCATAGCACGTTTCTCCAGTACCATTGGCCCAACATTGGAACACAGATTGCAGGAAGTATGCCAGAGCAGAAATAGGCAGGCTGCATTTCTCTCATGACACTCATTCGTCTTGCATTCTTGATTAAATAATATATTTTATAACTTGGCTTCTCAGTGGCAGTGATGTCGTCTGATTATTTTGTTTTAATTTAGGCTATATCTGATAAAGTGTATGTGTAAATCTTGTGCTAAAGTTTATTAAAGAACGTGTTGTTGTGGAGTTTCTTCCTGCTTCTTCTCCACAACTGTAACACCTTGCGAAGCAAAGTAGAGTAAAAAAAGTAGATAATAAGTTAATGATCAATAAGACTTTTGTTATTAGTTCTAATTTAGAAGTCAGGCGTCACATTCTCTCCGTGTCTCCTTTATCGGAATATATGACAATTACTAAGGAGTATTTATGGCAGTAGTGATTAATATAGCTGTAGTGTGTGTGTGGCAGCCCTGCCTGTGACGTTTGAATTACGAATGCAGATTCAGCGGGAGATTAATTACGTGGTATTTATAGTGATCGCGGATAGCGGATCGGCAGCGTCTCGTTGGCGGATTGTTGCGGATTGTGGGCTCTCGTTACTGCATTTTGAACGCGAAATTCTCCTACGTATACAATCATGATTATAATTAGTTGGTAAACCGCCTTGTCACGCAAATAGGTGTGAATATATGGCTTATTAGCTGGCAATTAATATATTTAGAAAAAGCGTTTCCAAAATACGAAATACCACAAATTAAAATTAACTTTTGTTTACTATCTAGAAGAATTTGTACTGTTTGATATTATTGGCTTGTAGCATTCGAATAGAGTTTCAGAATTAGAATTTTTTTTTGATTGGAAATGTATGTATAAACTGGAAAGCTTTTTGATGAAAAACATGCTATAGATTCGTCTTAATAAATTTCCAGTTACACTCGTCTTCAAACATCCTGTATAACAAGTGGGTGGCTATTCTTACAATCCATGGCAGTTATTCCCACTGTCCAAACATTTCAAATGGCCCAGGACTCGCCCCTTTACAACTCGATTGTCATCCCCCGTGACCGTACTATGGGTTCTCACTACTCAAACGCCACACTTTATTAATTTCTCATAACTATAGAGTTTATACGGTAGTGGAGTCCTGTAGATGAGCTAAAACATTTTACTGTTTTCTACTTCCATTGGTAAATCAATTATGAGAGGCACGTTCATGTATCTTTTTGTATAAACATCAATAATTATATGTAAGAGAAACAGTATTTTTGAGCAACCTACGATTAAAATTTTGTTTATGATGTTCTTTTAGAGAAGACCTTATTCCTTCTTTCTGGAACATTAAAACGTGTATTCTTCATAGCAGGTACTGTGACTTTGGAAATAAACATGCTTAATGATCACACAATTAAGTTAAAAAAACTTCGATCTAGTGAACGAAATAATTTGGAATGAATTTATAGTGAAATTGTAAGTGGAGATAGAAGCGAAAGGTATAACAGACCAATCAGGTGAAACTGTAGTATGTAGCGGCCTGAGCAAAGGCTTCCTAGGGAGTCCTCGAGCTTTGATACCTTAAAAAAGAGGTCAAGCTAGGCGCCTTTAGCACCCTGCACCCTCATACTTGGAGGGACTCCATGGAAGACGCTTCGGTGAATGTTCTTCAAAGCTATCTAGGAGCCCGGCTTCCTTCCAATCCGGTGAAATAGTAATAAGGCTCCCGCGGAACCCAAGAGCATTGTTACTTTAAAAGAGGTTTTAAGCTAGGCGCACTCTGCCCCCGCCACCTTATATCCGTGGTATCTGCAAATGCCATTTGGACAGCAGTGAGAGTTCAATAAAAAAAACTGGAGCACGTACCCATGTACGTAATTTTTTAAATATACTATAATTGGGTTCGTCGTCCTTCTATCTTATATTTAAATTAGTTGTTACTTAATGTTTAACTTACTTTTCTAAGTTAAAAAATATACGATAACTTCCAAGCTCATGGTACGGGTGCGATCATTGGTGACATTCAAAAACTAATTTCACCGCACGCACCCGCATCCTCCGCGGGGCGGGCGGCGGTACGGTTCCACGTGTTTGTTTTCGTTGTCAAAAAAACGCATTCGTCACGGCCCGGCCACGTCTGACTGACATATTTACTTGGCGACTTCGTTCAATAATTCTTTTTGTTGATTTTATTTATTTATAATCACTGTAATAGTTATTTACTGTTAAAGACTTCGACTTCCTCCAATATTAAAATAATTAAATAATACATTAAAATGTACTAAACGACAAATAATTTTAAACGCAAATTAAATTACATATAGGCAATTATTTATTAGTAAATGTGTTTGTATGTGTGGATTTTGAAGTAATACTGTGATCTAAAAGTAAAGTTAAATTATTTATATATTCTTCCAAATCAATTTCCTGCCCTTCAAAGTAATATCCTGATAAAACGCACTTTTGTGAATGCTTTTTCGAATCTTCGATACAGTCGGAATAGCCTTCTTCCGGTATAGCCTTGAAGACCTTTCTCGAATCGGTTTTTATCTCCTCAATTGCGACAAGACTGCGTCCCCGCGTTAGTTAGTTTGCTGAAAAGCCAGAAGTGGAACTGAGACAAATCAGGCGAATACGGTAGTTATGGAACGATGTTAGTCGTGTATTTGACGTTTTTTTTTTAAAAAAAAAAATCATCCGGACAGGTGAAATTTTTAATTTGACATCGATAAGTGATATTTACAAACATATGTTGAATACATTTATGATTTTTTAAAAAAAACAATGGATTTAATGAAATCCGATTTGGTAGGATAAAGTTGTAAAAGAACGAGAAAGAAAGACCGCGAAAGAACGAGAAAGACTATACTATTTATACTTTCGCATACATAGTATAAAGTATTAATATACACATATACATGTATATAAATAAATATATATACATTGTGTAACTAAAATAAAGTATTTGACGACCACAGGTTTTATTTATGGTTTGAGTAAAATAATTGATATTTGTTGTGGCAGGGATTCTAGAATCTTTATCTATGGCAATGTTTGACAGCGTCAACTAAAAACTTTTAAGCACATAAGTTTCCTATTTTGGGGGAGTTGCTACGTTTTATTGGGGCAGCCGGGGTCTACGAGGGTACGTCAGGGGAAATCATGGAGCCCCGCCGAGGTGTGGGACCGTAAGTTCGCGAAGATCAATGAGAGGGAAACGTACTGTCACTAGATATACGTACAAACTCACTTTATTAAAGAATTTGTTATTCCTTTTTTAAAAATAGAGAAATGATTATGTGACGGGTTCTTACATTAATATAACTTTATACCTTAAAGCTTGGTATGTCGCAGTCAGATATGAATTAAAAAAAATAATTCTGTTTCCTGTTATTGTCTTTTTTAATTGATTTCATAACTTTAGTATAATCTACAGTTGCGTACAAAGATATTTTTTTTTTCATTTGATTAACAACAAATGTTTGACATATAGATACAGGTGTTTAGGGTTGGGGACCAAACCTCCAACCAGCTTCAGCGACTCTGAGGTGGACGATGGGTAGATGTAGTCTCGAACCATCGTGATAACACCACGTGGGTTTCTGGGGTAGTGTGATCCATACACGCATACCCCGGGACAAGCTATCTAAAATAGTAGTGCGCGGGGAAAAACCGCGTGGCGATCCCTGACCGGGAGAAACCGCGGTTCCCCGTATAGCGCAGAGGGCAATCACTGGAGGGGTTTTAGTGTGAAGGAATCTCTCATAACCTTGTCCTCCGCCCAGAGAATGTATCTTGAACTTTCGAAAGATTCCCCTCCCCTCCAAACCAAAAAAAAAGGGAAAGGTTCTCGAGTAGCGATAAATCGCGATATAAGTCTCGTTATCGTGGCGATCTTCGTGGGAGGCCGGTGCAGTGGAAGTATATCATAATATTGAAGTATTTTATAAAATACTGGATGTTAAGTTTAACTTAAAATTATGCATATGATATTTCGATTGAATTTGTAACAAATAAAGTTGAAGGTAGTGTCCTTGTTACGTGATTTGCCGCTTGTGCCTTTAATTACTCTTTGAAGTGATCTATGCCATACGGAGCGGTTCTCTTTGATCATGTCGAACGTGAAGTTGTCATAAATTTGGGCGGGCTCGGAGGCGTAACTTCGTAGATACATTGATTGCTGCTCGCGTCTGAGGACGCGGCGTGCGATTTAGTTCCTTACTAATGGTTCACGACTCGAATCAATTTTAGTGTCGTTAATAAATTTTATTTATTCGTTTTAATTTTCTAACAGCACAAGCTAATGTTTTTTATATTATTTTAATTACTTTAAAGTATTTCTAGATGAAAATCGGTGCAGAACAATATTTTATTTGGTACATCTAAGTACTTTCTATTTGTAACTTTTACTAATAAAGGCTTTAAGTAAAAAAATTACTACTTATATATAATTCACACTTAATGCATTAAATATACGGGAATGTCACAGCACACATGTTTTCAGAGTATAGGCAGCAGCATCCTCTGCTTAAATTAAACAGGTACAGTGCACAGAAGTAAACGTGATTAAGTACATATGGGTAAATATGTATTGATAAATATACTTAGGTATACATATATATGTGTATACATATGTATATTTATATATACATAGTATTATATAATTAAACATATTTAAATAAATGAAAAAGCGAGTATAAAGTTCTTTCGATGACCTGTGGTAGGGTATTTCGCTATTAGTTTTGCGAGGATTAATCTGTATGCAAATTAAAGTATTCCACGCAGTAACGAGATGTTGCCATTCATTTGCGCGCCGATACGTCGCTGGTTGCTGGGAACCGGCGCTAACGAGCGCGACTTGCCGGCTCCCCTACCATTGTTCACCTAACGTGTTGCATCGAAGTTTTCCTTCTCTTGTAACAGGCGACGTCAAACTCCTTCTATATTAGATGTAAGCGTTACTTCATTATGCAACTTCTTCTCCCGGCGCTAACGTTTTCCGAAGTGGCAGCAGTGTTATTAGCCAGACAATAGCAACTGACCATGGATAGGTTCGGCTTCTTAGGCACCCTTGTGTCGGAATGCGGGTGTTATCGATGAGTGAACAATCCGGTCAAATAATAGTACGTAGCGGCCCGAGCCGAGGCCTTTAGAAGCCCTCGAGTGAGCCTGCCGCTTCGAACCTTAGTAATTTGCCGTAAAAAGCCTGTCCAAAAGAGAAGAATCTCTTGATTTACGTGTACACAAGGTTTGTTTATTTTCCACCTGAACAAATTTTATAGTCTAAGATTACATTTTGCACACACTTCAATGGTTTTCACAAGGGACAATTTTTACTTTAAGTTCATCTAAAGGTTTAGTTCTTTGGTTTTCTAAAAATCACATAACAAATATAGTAATTGCTATTTCCATTACATTTAAAATTGCATTAAAACCCGCTTAATAAAATCTACACTTAGTGTTTATCTCGTGGAGTGGTGGTATAGTGTTTGGCATAAATAAAGCCTATATTCAGGAGTAAATATATAGGCTTTCATAAATGATAATTAATATATCTTTAACTTACCCACATTATCAACCCCGGCGACGTAACCACGGAAACGAAAACCTGAAAAAATAAATATTTTTATTAATAATTCCACCTAATATTTTAATTTAAATCTTTCACATTGAAAAAAGTGGCATTAAGGAAATTGATACAGATTATAAAACCTAAATGAGTTCGAGTTTTCAGAGTATTCTAGAATTCCGAAATTCCGGAGGCATGTGCGTATTTACATTTGTCAATATACATTTGACATCTGGACACAAGCAAAAGGATAATCCTATAATTGAGGTCCATAAATACAATATTTATTTACTTGTTAATTTCACTTTATTATACTAGTAAAATATTTGTTTTGTTAAGGATTTTCCGTCGATTAATGTATGGATACGTATGTATAGTTTCAGACATTGCGGCCGAATGGTTCTCGAGTGGCGACCACGGGTGGGAAGACGCTGAGTGGGCAGGCTTCTCATTATGTGGACCGAAGACATGTTAAGGTTACGGGAAGCCACTGGAAGTCGGCAGCGCTGGACCGGTCATCGGTGCGATCTTTGGGGAAAGCCTTGCAGTAAGCTTCCATGGGTTGAAAAGAAAAACTGATGATTTAAGACTTTTATACTTATAACCAATTACCCAGAATGAAATTAAGTTCGTTGTTTGTTAGGTATAAACTAAATATGATAATAAATATCAAGTACACCTACATATGTTAAAAATGGAAAGCTAAGGATGATGTATTTGAGAATATGATTCATAAATATATTCACGAGTCACTCGAACTGACTTATTACGGGTCGAGCTTTTTGCTGTAACACAAAAAGCTCGCGGAGCAGCTGTCCCGCGACGGGAGACCACTTTTTTCGACCATAAATATCAATTCTCACAATCCAAAATAACGCATTTGTATTTATTTGGGCACACTCGAGTTGAGTTACGAAGGGGAAGAACATTAGCACAGCTACCTTTCGTTTTGTATGGTTTTGCGGACTTTCGAAACATTGTGAAATAAGATGTTATACTTTCTTTTGTTTACGAACAGAGAGTTGGTGTAAAAATATGTATACATAGAGTAATTTACACAAATGTAGTAAAGTAAGTAGTGATAGATATTTTAAAGAACGAAGTGAGGTGGTCGTAACGAGATGAAATAAAACTAAGTCGACAATGCTGAGGTCTTTAAAATTCATCTCTTTCTTTTCTATGCCGTATGTCTTACTATGTCGTTGTTCTACCTGGGAGGGGAGGGGGGGCGTACCCCCGCTACGTCTACCGGCTCGTGGTCGACCTCAGAGGCCATCGGTGACTTGAACAATGATGAGTAGCTTATTTGAGCCAGCTAACTTTAATTAAAACTAATGTTTATAAGTCACTTTAACTATGAGTCCAACGAAAATATAAAAAAAATTGCTTGTACCGTTCTCGGGTTTTACGAGTGATTTCCATTTATAAAGATTGCTTGATAAATATTTGATCATTGGAATAGTGAATGAACGATGACCACGAGACTACAGCTACTTACGCTAGTTCGATCACGTCTTAACCAAGGTCTACAATAGCCGAAGCAATACATACCGTCGAAGATATAACGTAACAGACCGCGCAATTAATTTACCAGAATGTGTTATTATTATTACACAAAGAAACCCTGTCTAAGTTTTTTTGTGCACTTTTCTCATATAAGGGCCGTATTTCGAAGCCTTGTAAATCTGATTCTTGTTTCTATCAAATTATATTCTTCCGGCACTGTTCTCTTGATGTAGATAAGCGGTTACTATAAATGTAAATCATTGTGGATAAAAGTATAAATAAATGAATAAAGAATTACAGTTTTGTCGTTAAATAACTGACTAATAATGTAATGATGCTGTCTCTTTCTTTCAATGTTTTGAATCGATGTAATCGAATCGTTTGATTACCCTGCACGGGCTCCGGAGAAGGCAGTCGCGTATAATCTAAAATAGAATCTGTTCTATGACAATGTTTAGATTTTATTGGACGCAATTATATGCAAATGATCAAACCCGGTCAGCATAAAGGCGGTTTTAGTGCGGCAGCGATCAGCTGCTTCCAAACAAGCTTCATCAAAGGCGGCCCGGCCGCAGAATGCGTTCACTTAATACTGTTTGCGTTCCTCTACACGGAGTCAGAGCTCGGCGAATTATTTGTAAACATTAGCTGCAGGAAACACTCGATTTAACTGCGCACGTGCGCGTCCGCCATCTTGTTGTGGGCCGAACACGAAATGGCCGCCCGTGACCGACGTTTCGGCGAAATTCTAGATTAATGGCTTAATAGTTAAAGTTGAACTGTTAAACCGGTGAAGTTTGAATGGGCAATCGTTAAGTGGAAAGTAATGGTTCCAATAATCGTTTTGTGTTCGGACGCCGGAGCGCTTCGTAAAGCGACATAAAGGGTCTATTGACGGATGGGGATCATAGAATTAGTGCTTGCTTTATTATACACTAACTAGCTGTTCCCGCAAACGTTGTTTTGCAAAAAAAAATAGGGTTTTAATTAACAAAAAAAAAATAAGGGTTGATTGTAGAGGGGTGAAAATTTAAGGTTGTATGTATTTTTGTATGCTGTATCATAATAAAATAAAAACCAAAAAAATTGTTTAAAAAATAAAAAAAAATAATTTAGGGGTAGACCACCCTTATCACTTAGAGGTATGAAAAATAGGTAGTAGCCGATTCTCAGATCTACTGAATACGCATATAAACTTTGGTAAAAGTCGGTCAAGCCGTTTAGGAGGAGTTCAAGTTCGAACACCGTGACACGAGAATTTTATATATTAGATATTTAATTCTTTTCCTACTAACATTATTATCAAATTATATTTATGCTACGTATGTGTTATATTTAGAATTTATCTAAAGTTTGCACCCTTGAAATTGAAACAAAGATAAATTATAATTTAAAATCACGGTACCTATCTAAAAGGAGGGTCTATTGCGGATTGGTCTCGAAAAAATCACCAAAAATATCTCAGAATTACATAGAACAAAACAACAAAAATTATCAAGTAACAAAGCGCCACAAACTTGCAAAATCTGATACTAAATTGCAGTTTTTAATCAAGGACTCATTAGTGTTACCATATTATAAACTTAAAGCAGGATATTGCTTCTAAATTTTATATAAAACGTAATTTTTTTTAAAGTTAAGAAGCGTTGTGAATTTATTTCACTACGGCTGACATTTCTATAATGCAAACAATCGATCTAAAGTTTGGTCCTCTCTGTCGCCCTCGGAAAGTGATTCAGGTGACAGTTCAAGCTGAGGTCCTGGAATTTTTTTGCCACACTTAAAACTTCTTCCATAGATCGTAAGGTACTATTACATGAAATTGTTTATATGTTGATTCTTGAATTCTTTAAAATTTTATTGTTTGTGACATTTTTTTTTAATTTTAGTGTTATTAGGTCTTCCGAGGTATTATAATTTAAATATAAGACAAATTTTAAATGTGAGTTGGGTGTATAATATAATATTTTGATGTATTTGTCCATAGTAAGAATAAACTTGTATTATGGGCACTGAAAAGCAGTGGTAGCGGTAGGGAGACATGCGATCGACACGAGTTCAATTCCCGAGATCCAATTTTATATAATTCACACTTTGTTTATAAATTATATAGGATTGCGTTTTCTGCGTACCATAATACCACTCTTCGATCGCCAACCCGCCTGCAAAACGTGGCGATTGTGGTATTTCCCCACATAGATATTTTTGGTCGAGGTCTATGTCTGGCTGAGTGTCAATGGGATTAAAAAAGAGATGGACACCGAATGTGATCCAGTGTAAATAAATACTCAACAAGTTACTAAGATACAAAGAAATTTAGATAAGTGTTGACGAAGCATTACCAATGAAATTCAAAAGAAGGATTTTTAAAACCGTTTGCAATTTCAAGTCAAGGTAATAAAGATTCGAACTAGTAAATACTGGCGGGAAGATTGTCCCCGTTTCACGCCGGAATGTAACTGCTAGTGGACGTATATATCACGTTATCTCCTCGATAAAGATAGGACGGCTTCCTAGTTCTCTACTCGTAACCTGTCGTTACTTGTTTGTGCGAAATTGACGCACGAGGGATGTTATCTCGGGTCGCGCGGCGCCTCCGTCTCGACGCCCGGAGACACATCGCGGGTAGGGTGACCATGCGGGTGTGAGAGCGTGGACAACTGTTTATTACGTATTTTAGTTAGCTTTATTTTTATCATTTTGTTTTATATGTCATTTATTTACTTGATTTAGAATTATGTGGAAGAGCGTTTAATGACCGTCGATAATAAAGTAAGCTAATATTATTTTTGTTTAAAATCGAATCATGGCCATTTCAAACGAAAGCTGCCATTATATCATTTTTGTAAGAGTGAAACAATAGCACATGTAGGCTTCTTGTTATTTTCAGCCGGTAGACTTCCACTGTATAATTCTTCTCAAAATATCGCCAAGACGACCGGTCTCGCGCTGCTCGCATCCAGCAAACTCCCGCAACTTTTACTACCTCATCCGTCCATCTAGTGGAGGGGGGTGGTCTACCCAAGTCGCGTCTACCGGCTTGTGGTTGCCACACAAGCACCTTTCCGTCCAAACAGCCAGCGGTCACGTGCAATATGCCCTGACCCGCCACTATGGATGAACAATTATTCAAGCTACGACGGAGATCTTGGTTCTTGTGCGGATCTTCTCATTTCCGATTTCATCTCGCGGCGAAACATCGATCATTGCTCCCTCCATTTCAGGATGGACTGTGCCTTCTCATATAGCCCGTCGTAAGGGGCCACGTATTAGGTGCAATAACTTATTTCTAATATACTTATAGTGCCATTGAATTCATTAAAAAATTGGACAATTTTTTATTTATTTTTCACAGTATATTTATCTCTCTCTTTCTCTCTCTCTCTCTCTTTATAAATACTTTTTTATATTTCATCGTGAATCATAATAAAAAATACTTTTATATGTTGATGTAAAAAAAGTAAAATATACATATATAACAAACGAAAGTTGGAGCAGTGGTACAAAAGACTGTCTACCACAAATCTAGACAGGGTGATTGGTTATGGATGCAAAAGCTTTAAGAGGGGGAATATATAGTTAATTTGTGTGCTGAAATTTTTTATTTTTTATCTGAAAATCCTATATTATAGTCTCATTCATTTTGGGAGGCCCATCCTTCAGAGAGAGCCATTTTAAAAATGCAGATAAATTTTAAAAGAATTTGAAACGCAACATGCTATAGATATTCAAAAAATATTTTGTCCGAGACTGTTTAGAGTTATGCTTACCCTAGTAGAATACTTGGCCACCTTCCAATAAAATCTTTAGGGTCGTGTATCCTGTAAAATAATTCGTAAAAAATTGCTTTATCGAGGCTTAGGTTTTATTCACAGCTGAAGGTCGTGACCTCTACGGATAATCTCCTTTTATAATAGTTCTCTGTTTATCCACTGACTGTTCTTTGTGGTTCTTTTCCGTGGTTCTCGTGGATAAGCTTTTCGAAGTTTCTTGTATATTTGCAGGCGACGTGACTAAAATATTCATTGACGTATAGACAAATACATGGAAGTTTTGTGTGCATTTTATGCGACCGAAGTTTTGTTTTTATCCTACATGTACGCATATATATACAGTTTCACAAGCTATCTTAGACCTTAGCCTTTAGCTACCTTAAATCTAAATTTGAATATATATTATTAGATAAATCTTATAACACTGCACGATATTCGCCATTCCGTCAGATTTTCGACAGATTCTAGTCAGCCAGTAAAAATCCTTTATCTTTTACATGCCCTACAAAGTAATCACTTCGAAGGCATTAACAAACACTTTATGTGTTGGTGTACGCATATATAACAAAGTTCCACTAGATATATTAGATCTTCCGTTTCTTAGTTTTAAATCTAAAATTAAAATTATATTAATAAATCTTATTATAGTATTTAATAGTTTTAAGTTTTTTTTTTTTCGTTTTAAGTTGATCGATATCTGTGTAACTTGGTTTGTTGATTCATTTACAAGATTGATATTATAATGTACACATAACAGATTGGTTAACTTTTTGGCCGGATCTTCCCAACAGATCAGGGTTCCGAGCCGCTGGTAGCTTAATGCCTCTAATGTAAAAATAATCGACAATTCAAAAGCGCGTGTAAATGTCTACTTGATTAAAGATATAATGAATTGAATTGTGGCAACAAGCTATTCTTTCTCGAGCCGACTGACTTTTAAGTTTGGGTCTTTTAAGTATCTAATTATATACAGGATGATTCGTTATAGGTGTAAAAGGTTTAAAGGGTTTAATATATACTATATATATATTACAACTATATCCAATTGTAACTATGATGGTATAGTAAAAAAAACTTTTTTAAAATTCGAATTATTGCAAATAAAATTATTTATTATTTACAATCTGTCCTTGCAAATTTTTTACGGCTATAAATTATTCCACTGTCGCATTTTAATAGAAATATATATGAATAGTATAAGGATTCATATGAATAATTGAACAAGTCTGGAATATCTAATTATAAATTCCCCTTTACTTATATTCCCGACATGACCGCAGCCATAATTACATTAATTATAAAATTAAATAGCATCGGGACCATGATTAAATATTCTTATATCGAGTATTGAGTCCTCGACTTGTGAGGTAAAATGTTAAACTATTTTCGTTATAAAGTTGACTCTGTAAACAAAGGTATACGGTTTAAAATCGAATGAACACGCGGACCATATTCGCCTGTAATTATGTGAAGGAACATGTGGAAATCTAGATTCTACATCCCAGCTAAGTGCCCACTCGTTTGATACAAATACGGGGTACGAAAGATTGTAAATTTTTAATTAATCCATGTGTGTCGTTGAGGCTCGGGGAGGTTCGGGGTGGGTCGGCGCCAATGTTTTTGTACATGGCACCTAATTATTCCCATAACAACAATAATATTAAGCTTCGAAAATTTATTTATCTATCTGCTCTTTTCACAAATCGACGATTTAAAAATGAATGTAAATGGCTACATGAATATATACATTTTAAATTATAATATTTTAAAATGTAAAATGACAGACTAAATACTGTATTTTTCTCTATCAGTTAACCCAAGATGATGCAAACATATGAATAGGCAGTTATGTATATGTTCGATCATAAGGTAGTGGGTTCAATTTCTGAAATACAATCTTATATATTTCACACTTTGTTCTTTAATTATATAGGATTGTCACTGCTCACAAACAAGTTTCTAGAGGATGGGCAGCAGCTTCCTATGCGCACCATAATACGGTTTTACGATCGCCAATCCTCTTGCCGAATTTAAAAAGGATATATAGGATAGGAGGAGCAGGAATATTTAATGATTAATAACACGCAAAAACCAAACCAAAGTGATCGAAGTCATTTGCGTTTATTGTAACAAAAGAACTCAAATGTAATGATGATAATGATTTTACAACAAAATATCGAGGCCTAATGAAAAATGTCGAATAATATTAATTTTTACTTCTGATATATATTTTTTAAATGACAAGTTAAGGCATATCAAAAATTTTAACACAAACATTTACAGAAATATAAATCTTATCCTAGCATGTAGTAATAAAAAATGTGGACATAATTATTATTTGTCATCGTTTTAGCTTACAGAAGTCCGCTGCCTTCCCCAAGACAAGATGACTTTGGGGAACATACCATAATTGCCATTGTTAGAAGCCGTTGGCGATCGCAGTGTCGTATTGTGGTACGCAAAAGATGCTACTACACGCTGCTGTTATAATCTTATATAATTAATGCACAAAGTGTGAATTATATAAGGTTGTATACCGGGAGTCAAACCCACGGTCTATAATCGCAAGTCACTCCTGCACCGCTAGGTTACCACTGCACTGTATTGTGTATATTTTATAATTAAAATACAATAACCGATTTGTCCTGAAAGTGTCACTTACACGTTACAATTATCAGACGCAAAAATGAATTCTGTATATCTAAGATTCGATTTCATCCAGTTATTTAATTTTAGATGTTCAAAAGGCTTTCATTGCTAAATTTAAAAAAAAATGTCAAGTAATTGACTTATGTTAACGCTTAACACATTGTAAATGATAGAAGCTAGCATACGTTTGGAATTATCTATTTTGAATTACATTTTTTGTACGCCATAGATAATAACTAAACTAAAAAAACCTATTTATATAGGTACAAGAGGAGGTCTTATCGCTCGAGTCGATCTCTACCAGACAACCTTTGGATGGAGATGAGAGACACGAAGGAGAGGGTAGTTTAGGGTGTACATATATACAAATACATACTATATACGTATATACAAATATACTTATTATGTATATGCCAGGTGAGTTTCTTTCGGCAGTTCTTCTCAGGTCTCAGGCATTTTATATGAACAGATGATAGATTCAACTTGACGTCAACAGGAACATATATATATATATATATATAATTTTTTTCGCTATGAAATGAATTTTCCGTTAGTTGCTGTGTTATAAATAGGAATTAAAAGAAAAACGCTATTTACAGTCTGTGAGTTTTCCCGTAAATTTTACTTTTGTATGAGCTTATTACCGCGAGGTTGCATGTTACGTTTTTAAATCCGCGCAAGGATGTGTGGCAAAGGATGTGGATCGGCCGTGGAGTGAGCCTCAGTAATTACAGGTCTGGCCTCGAGAGTCTCATTGCTCATTAATACAGCCTTAATTGAGCCCCACCTCAGCCTCCGCTAATATACTTGTGCGTCGGGGATTTTCTTTCAGGTTTAGATTTTAGAATTTCATATTCGGAGTGAAATGTTTTGGGTTGTGGTTTGTTTTGCGTAAACGTACCTTTGTTGATCAGCCATTAAGATACTCTTCGTGCTAAATTTTTATTTAATTAATATGAAAGCGTCTATTTAATTTGCAATGAATGTTTTATTGAAATGTACATTTAAAAGTGTTGAAATTTAATAATTCAAATTATTTATGTATTTCGTGTTGCATTGATTAATTTATTATACATAAAGATTTAATTACAGACAAATAAACATAACTTCATAGAAGATGTCTTATAAAAATGGTGTCTAAATATTATTGAGAAATAGCTTTAGTAGTATTTTACTAATAATATCGATTAATATACAATTACAATCATCATCGACATCATTTTAGTCGTATAAAGTCCACAGCTGGACATAGAGGCTCTCCCATACATTTCCAATAGGATCGATTGGAATTGACAGTGTCACTTAACTAAGTTCGACAGTCCACTTTGTGTCAGCCTTCTATAATACAATACGCACAATACAATACACTTTATTTTTATTTAATTAGATTTTGACGCTTATTTGTTTATGATAGACGTCAGATGTTGGAGTCGTGGTTGTTCAGAGTGGGGGCCCTAAACTACCAATTGGTTCACCCACTCTAAGGTGGAAGATGGATCGACGTGGTCTTGAACCAACGTGATAGTACTAAATATCTAATGTAGCCAAGAGTGAGGGAAGATTGTGTGGTTATTCCTGACCGGGAGATATCGCGGTCACTTCTCGAAGAGGGAAATCGAATCTCACTTAACCCTGTCTGCACCCCAGAGGCAGAGTATTTTAAACATTAGGAATATTTCCCCTAACGAAACCAAAAAAATGTGTCAGTCATATGACAGAGAGGAATATCTGTTTAAATTTGTACTTTGATTTATTTAGAAAAGTAGATGTAAAAGTAACAATTTTCTGTCTATAATACCATCTTTGTACATTAACAAAAATGTGATAATAATTTTGCGCTTAGCAACACATCTTGAGTTTAATGTGATTAATACGAATTTCCAATCATCATTATGTCAGCCGTAGAATGTTGTTGTTTGACACGCATGCATGGCTTCATCCATAGATCCTTAATGTTCGGAGGTCAGAAAGAGGTCTTGAAAATGCAAACCGCACAGTGTCACAATATAATATTTGTTGCAAATAAAGAGCATTTAAGCGAAAAATCTTAATTTTATTGATAAGAGATTAGACATTAACAGCTATAATGCTGTTACGAATGGACTGCCTTTACTAAAGGATAGATGATTATTAATAGAATCTTAAAAAACCCATTGGACTTTGTTCTGGTTAACAATAACCAATGGATTACTTTTTAACTTTGGATAACAATGTACTTATATAAATTTAAGGGTGTATTAATACCATTTAGATACAGAAATATATAGACATTACAGTGCCTCAAGAGGACCAGATGGAAGCGGCCTTAATTCAGGGTCTTAAAAAGGTCGTCTGTAAACCTTCAATACAAAATAATTTGGTACAGTCAACAGCGTAACAATATCTTAAATAAGGCTTTGATTTAATGACAATACTTTGCCGTCAATGTATTGTAATCACTAAATATTAGTGACGTCATTTCTCCAACATATATTAGTTTGTATGAGAAACGGGACGCCTCAGGGAAACCTGACCTCAGGAGTGAGGCGAGCATCACGTTCGGACGCTGGATGCGGTATAGATGTTATCTCGGAATCGATGTTCCCTGCGCGGGCGTTCCCACTCCCCTGCGACAAGGAGCGGATACACAAGAGGCGGAGGCGGGAGCGACTTAACAAGAAAAGCGGGTACACTAGAGACTGGAGGCAGAAATGAGTGATGTAGGAGATTGAGGTAGCTGATTGAAATGTTATATAGATGTAAATGAATATATATATAGTTAATGTTGCGACCAGTCACCGTGAAGATCTTTGGAAAAGACTTATACCCAGCAGTGGGCAATGATCGACTGAAAAGAAAAAGAAGAATAAATACAACTAGATATATACAATTGGACTCGGTAACCGAGTAGAAACAGAGCGGGCGGTAATTAATTATTTAAATATCGAATACTAATAAAAAGTATTATGTAAGTATAATATTAAAGCTGCTTAAATTATGTTTGAATGTAAAAAAAATTAAACTTATCGGTCACAATCTCTATGCTGGCATTAAATATGTAAAAAGTGACTGACACCTTTCTTATTTGCCTTGCTGTAAGCTAATTTAGAAAAATGTAAATGAGCAAGAACTTAAATTTTCATGTTTCTGGTTATTTAAATCGCTACTTCACCCGCCAAGTCCGTCAATGCGCACGCGCACAACACCGACCACAAAAAGCCGTCTCACATTACAACGTTCATTTCCGTCTCGTAGTTTATTTAAATAAGTTAAACAAGGTATATGATTACCGCGTTCCCAAAATAATTCCCCTTTATTGGTGTGAATGGAAAACGTTAACTTCACGTGTTGATCGCGTTTTACTAGTTTTTTGCTCGCAGTGTTAGCTTTCTCCCTCTGTAATGACTAGTGACGTGAAATACATCCTGTACATTTTTTGCTAATGCAACATTTATTGATTGGTAAATAAAGGGTGTTGTGTAAATGATGACTTTATGTATAGTACAAAAGTATTAATAGAGAATTTGCAATACAAAATTCATGCAATATCAGTCTACAACCTCGTGTTTATAGATGGATAAATGATCCTTGAAAAGTGACGCGGAACATGTCAGTTGGTCACAGAGTCTAGACTCTGTGTTTGGCGTTAATCGGTGTAACATAACTCCTGAAGATGCCCCGTGGAGGGGTGAAACACGTGTTGAGTGATTTGGCGGTGGCGGTTGTGGGATTCGCATTGTTTGCCGCATACGCATTTATCAGCGGGCTGGCGGGCGGTGCATTTTATTGCACGACTACCACTGCATGTGCGGAAGTGGCTGGGTGTTGGTCCTTTTCTTGCCTTTGTCTTCGTTGAAAAAAAGAAGAATAATGACTTTAAGATAAATACTTTTTCAAAATTAAAGAAATCAACAAATCGTTGTAATCTGATTAACAAATTGTTATACCTCCAAAAAGAAATTTCGACTGACTGAGACTAATTCATTGTAAAAAATTCCGTAATTTTTCGTTTCATTTTCTCTGAGGATTGTTCTGACTTTGAGATCGTATATCGCGGGTTAGATTTCTGGAATGTCTTGGATCTGGATGTCTTATCATGATTCAAACTTGTGCATTAGTTACAAGCAATTGTGACTGCTCACAAACAAGTTTCCCGGTGGTAGGCAGCAGTGTCCTCTGAGTACCATGACACCACACTGCGATTGTTAAGGTACTTGCCAAGTGTGGCGATTATGGTGTTCAAGACGCCTGTCGTAAGTGACCACGTTTCGGATCCTATCGTCGCCGGCTACACACATTGGTCAAAGAATACGAGAAGTGGTTTCCCAAAAGGTTATCAGGTGAAAATTATGGCAATAATTCCAGTCAATAAGTCTCGAAACTTTTTTTTGAACATAACGAGAAATATTTTTCCAAATTAATATGTCACTGTATATTCATTAATAATTTCTCATGGTGTTACAGTGTCAGTTGAGTGCAGAGGGCCAACGTTGTTCATCATATATCATCAGATAACATCTCCAAATGTCGTTCGAATTGTCGCCGTACAAAAATAAATAGTTCTAGAAACGTCCACCGGCGTCCGCGTCAGGAATGCCGCTTGTACACGGATATGGTGCGGCTAATGTTATTTCGCGGAATTCGATGACTTTCTGTTTCCAGATTCTTATCGACTAACACGTGTGGGCAAATGCGTAGGTAGCACTCCAATTTGTATATATGTCATATCGATTTTTGGTAATATAATTATACGTATGTTGGTGTTTAATTGAATTAAATATTCTTTGTAAAAAATCAGAAATATAAATAGACAGAGATGTAAAATTCAAAGTCAATTATAAGTAATAGACCCTGTCCTAAGTAACTATAAACATATACTAACTTCATACTTAAGCTATATACACAATGATCGGTTATAAATGTAAAGTCTTGAATAAAATCAAAAAGCATTGGTTTCACAAATAAAAAATAATAATGATAGAGTTAGAAAAAGTGTTCTGGAAATTCGTATCAATATAAATATAAATTAATTATGGTTTATTACATGTCTCTTTAGACTTTATACTGACAGAAGATATATTTCAGAATGATCACTATATTCAGGGTTATTGGAAAAAGGTATAAACTTTTAGAGGTGTTGGGAGCTATACATTCACCTCTTTGTGTATGTGACCGCGTTGTAAAACTATGGGATTGTTGAAATTGATTATTGTAAACTCATATTTTGTGTATATGATTACAATGTTGCCATTTCTGTGTTTATTATAATATTTATTTGTATGACTTTATAATATTAAATATCAAGAGTGAATGGGTTGGCTATTCTATCCCATTCATCTATCCTTATCACTGCAGTTTGTTCTTTTTTATTATAGTTTATCACAGACTTTTGTTTATGAATTCTCTTATAGGCATATTTAACACAGTTTTAATACATTACAGTTAATTTAATTACATTTTAATTTATTCCTAATATAATTTTTATTTCATTTCATTTTTATTTATATTATTTATTTGCCTATTTATACCTTGTTTCTATTTATTGCATTTTTGCCTCAACCCTGTAGAATCTGAGGACACTCTTTCTTCTTTTTCAGCCAAAATAAAGGCGACATTGGACTCCTCTATCCTTATTCCTATCAGGCATTCGATTTCGAAACAGTGTCCTCCAAATGCGGAGCATTCTGCTATCAGGTGGATCATGGTCTGGTCCACGCCCGGTTTACAGAAGTACGAGGGATCCTTCTTGAGTTTAAACCTATGAAGGTACTCAGAGAACCCCCTGTGCCTCTTGAAGAGCTGGAACAAGATTGAATGGGTTGCTACCAGGTAAGCATGTATCGTCGTAGGCTTCGTCGCTTAAGATCTGGGGAGACGGAGGTCAAATGCTTCGCCTATAAAGGATTAAAAAAAATAAGACCAGTTAAAAGATAACTGCATCCGGTGTTAGACCAACGACGTTAAAAAAGTCATATGTCTACTTAATACAGTCTGTTTCAATAAATAATGGACATATTTTCAATAAACCGCTCTCTTTTGAACGTTCTTTTAAATTGAAACTTTATTTGACATTTTTATCTGTTTCGTAACAAAATTAATGATACTCGACTCTAAATAAAAAAATACAAAAGTGATACAAAAATTAATTATTCGACGAACATAAAATGTAAGATGTAGTAATTATAAAAATGTTGTTGTGCAAAAATTTTGAAACAAAGTTACGGGATCGGATAAAGTTATATGAATCCCAGCGGAGGTGTGAGTTATGAGGTTGTTAAGCTGCAGTAAAATAAGTTCGGATAACTTGAGTGTCTTACACGGGGTCGCTTCTACTTTGTATTCCATTTTATAAGGTAAGCTGTTTACAAATACTGCATTGTACTATTTCGTCATTTGTTTTTCCTGATCAGAATTAATGTTTGACAGTTCAAGAGAGGATATTTTCTCAGGGTCTCATAAGCTCTGTCGAGTTCCCTTCCTTGTGCACTATGTGATGGACTCGTTGGATGAGTTGAATAATGTTCCAGCTCACTTCTTTGGTAGAGAGAGAAATTTATTATCCTTGAGGCAGTTCTTTTATGCGTTTCCTTACTTGCTCTAGGAAACACAGCGCGGGAAACTGTGGGTATTATTTAACTTAGAGTGATCAGCGTCAAAGGCGTTTTAGAGGGTAAAAACTCCAAATAAGGTAACTCGAATAGTGACCACAAAACGGTAGACGCGAAGTGGGTAGGCCTTCGGAAACTGGAAATTTCTGGATACAGGCAACGACTGGTCATTGTAGTGATCTTTGGGGAAGGCAGATGCCTAGCAGTTCTTTAATTAGTCTTGTTTCCCTTGAAAGACTAAATTATATCAGCTTCACCATACTGAACTTACCACGAAATACTAGGATCTTGGAGTAAGCTCCTATTTGCTGACATGAATGAATGAATGAATGAATGAATAAGTATTTGTAAGAGTTTTGTATACTTTAGGTAAGAAATAGAAATATTACGAATAATATGAATTTTTCTTCTGTCACCCCTAAAGATTTCTTATGGGACCCGTTGGAAGCGGCCTGCTGATCCGTGGTCTCTGCTTCAGAACTAGTAACGGTGTACATAATTGTAGGATGAGAAAGATAGATATATATATAGGAAGATAATATTTGTTTTCAATTCGTAATAGAATACTAAAAAATGACGTCTTCCGGCATTTTAGCATTGTTATAATATACGGTATATGTAATACTAATTGTATGCATTCTGTGCGCTGATGGCAAATACACAAGCATTTATAATAACTAAATACCAGAGACAATTGAATTACCTATTCGTCGACATTCGTGTGGGTTCGGTGGTGAGCGATGGTGACCGCAGTCGGTCGATTGTATCGCTACAGCAGTTGATGTAACTGTATCAATATTTACTAGGAACAAAAACAAGGATTAAAGTGAAGGGTCGAGTAAAAATAAAAAGTTTAAATCTGTATTAAATTAAAAAAATGTTTCGTTGTGGAGTTTCTACCTGTTTTTTCTACACAACTATAACACCTTGCGAAGCAGAGTAGAGTCAAAAGTATAATAGATTATATACATATACATATACACACACACATATATATATATATAAATATATATATATATACATATATATATATACATATATATATATTTCTGTTAGCAGGTATAACATAAATCGAACCGGTTGATCTTGGTTTTAAATCCAAAAAAAAAACACAAAAATTTTACGCAACGAGTTGGTAATATGAAACGATATAAAAGCGTGAATTTATCAATCATAACATATACAAACACCATAAACGTCCGAGCTCCTTGCCGATGTTGTTATTTACGAGACGGCGTTGCGCGCCCACGCCCACGCCCACGTGTGGACTTCATTAAAATTAACGATTCGAGAAACCGATTTGTACATCAATAGTTCCGACGTAAAATTTGTATATGTTAATTTAATTATTTAAATTTGCTAGCGCGCTAATGGTTTGTTGGTTATGCGGTAAGATCAAAAGGCTTTTTTATTGCTTAACTTGATAAAACATGGAAATATAAATGAGGCTTTTCATTAAAAATTGCTTTTTTACAAATCAAGTTCGTTACAGGCATAAGATCTTTAAGGAGATAAATTTAGTGATCAGTTATGTTCAAAATGCTTTAAACCTATTGCATCTAATTTCAATCACCCTGTAATGCGTAACATTTTTTTTCTATTGTAGTATGATATGCCAATAACTTCTATCAGTACAAAGTTAACGCTACTGTTACAGCTGATTACTCCCGTGTCAGAAATAAAAACGGAAAAGTAGGTAGTTAGATGGAAGTCCCATCCATAGAGGCAAGAAGGATGAGCATATATGTAGCATGAACATGCGAGAAACAGGAAAGCGAGAACTGGAATGAAAGGATAAAGCAAATATAGACTACGATCATGTTGGAGGAATAAGAATTAAAAAAAAAAACAACATGAAGTCTGCAGGGACATAAAGAAAACAATAATTAATTGTAATATGTTTAATCATTACATTATTTACATTAAACCATTTATTTGTTAATACATTCGACTCAGTTCGTGAAAAGGTTATTAGAGACAAATTTATTTGGTTCATATTTAAAATTAAAAAAAGAATATTTATAACCTAACGTAATGGTATAAGTAAAAACCTGTGGCGTTTTTAAACGAATTTATTTAGTTCGACCCGTACGGAATTTATTTGGATTATAATTAAAAATTTAAATTTAAGCACCTTCCCGTTGCCAGATTGATCTGAAATTTGGTACACACATTTAATTTAGATGACAATACAATATAATAAAATCAATAACATTATAAATCTAAGATGGCTGCCGATACGAATTGGCAGACTACATATTTTTCCTTAACCTTCTCAATATGGGTATCAAATGAAAGGGCTCTAGAAAAACACGATGGTTATGTCAAAATTTAAAATTCAAGATGGACGCCGTTCCAATATGGCGGACTAGGTACATATTTTTCCACAACCACCACAATATGGGTATCAAAAAACCGTTCAACTTAAAAGTTTTTAAATGAATTTATTTCTTTGTTAAGCCTCTTTCTAAGATCGCTACCACTTCCTGCAATCTATGTTGTCAGTCTATTCATTGGGTAGTTTTCATCCTCAATGGCCGTCGGATGCATAAGTGATGTGACACGCCCACTCTCACTCCAGATGAGCAACTCTTCGAGCTACATCTGTCACCTTACTTCTTCATCTCATTTCTGATTCGATTACTTTCTCCATTACTCTTTGGGTGACCTTGAGGCTTCTAATAAGGCTTGCTGTAAGCGACCACGTCTCGGATCCATAGATCACCACCAATTAACTCTTAGTTTTACTGTACTGTTGCTTTGTATGTAATAACCAAACCTTTAAGTGTCCCATACAAATAAATAAATGAATCTCCATCCATCAACGTATACATTTTAGAATGAATAAAATATAGAGGAGCCCCGGCTTAAAAGGACTTTAGACACGCGAGGTGCGTCTACCCCTACCTCATCAGGCACTAATGCCGGTATCGCATGACCATCCTCCCCCCGGGAATCCCCGTACCGCTTTAGAGTAGTGCGCCGAGTTTAAATCTTGTAAATAATGTTTTGTTTCATTCCATTGGGGTGTAACAAAATGAATTTTTAACTTTCCTCTCCAATCTTAATTTTTCGTGTACAATCACATTACCTTATTTCAACTATTTCGTTTCTCAGCCTGTTTTTTTACACTTATTCATTTGTTTTTATTTTAAATAGACATGCTATGGGGTAAAAAATATTAGCTTGCATTATTATAAATGTGTTTGCTTATTATAGATGTACATAGTCCTTTCTATGAATTGAGACAGTTAGGTGTGTAGTTCTCCTGTCTGGAGGAAGGTGAGGAGGCGGCGCGACTTGCCACCGCGGCTGCCGATGTGGAAATTTACATCGACAACAGCCGCATCGAGGATAAGGAGGCCCACAGCTGTAAAGCAAGAACCTCAAGATAGGGAAAAGAAAGATAGAAATTGCAGAATGTAAGTAGAAGAAAGATAAATCATGTGAAGAATGAGTGAAGAGTATGGAAATATATAAAAAATAATAAATGTTCCTGTCCCATAGACAAGATAGGGGAACGAGAGGCCCCCGATAGGGGGAGGGGGATAAAATCTCAAGTTGGACAGCTTTTGCAGCACATACCAGGCAGAGCAAGTCAGGCTAGTGAATTGACACAATCATGCGCTAATCTCAGTGACTCGCAGCCCGCCCTTTAGACTGTCGCAATATCGTACACTCTCCATCCCTTACCGTTAAGAATTCAAGAAGAACTTATAGAAGCAAGAGAAAAACCGAAGGCTGTATAAACAGTATAATATAAGATGATAATTATAAAGAAAATACGTGTTAAATATTTGAACAATAAATGTAATGTTGCAAAATAAAATAGTAAGGAAACCTAGAATGTAGTGGTTGAGGATGGATGTATGGCTAATGGAATGAAAGAGAAAGACTGGGAAAATTGTAGAATGATAGAAACAGTACGACAAATAAGATGATACATGAAAGAGAAGAATGATAATAATAAAAAATATGAAGAAATTGCTAGAAATAAAAAGTCCCTGTCCCACACGAGATAGGGGAACGAGAGGTCCCCAACAGCGGGGACATATTAAAAAAAAACCGAAGGCTGTTCGGGTCGAAAGGTTCTTGAGCGGTGACAACGAGCAGGTAGAAGAGGCGTAGGAAGACTTTTCACTGTGTGGACCGAGGACATATTTAAGGTCGCGGGAAGTGACTGGAAGTCGGCAGCGCAGAACTGGTCATCGGTGCGATCTTTGGGGGAGTATTATGTCCTGAAGTAGTAAGTAGTTTCAATCAATTTCAGATCTTCTCATGACATAAATAAGTGATCACTTGTAATAATTCTACATTGATAATAATTCATATAAATAAACAAAAATATCAGCTAACATAGTTATATTAAAACTATTTGTATTTTTTATATCTCTTGTACTCTCCATCCGGCACAGTTATATGTACACATCATTTGTCTCCATTGGGAGATAGAGACTGTTGTCCGTGTGTCATACGAAGCTAACCTAAGCAGGTCAGACAGGCTGAGTCGCTCCCGCCGGCGCTGTCTCGTCCTGCGCCCCAAAAGATTAGCTATCGTCAGTCGCGACAGTTGTCCAAACGTTATTTATATTACTTAAGGTTAGGGGTAGCGTTCAGTGCATAAGCGTTAGCGGTTTCTTTTTTTTAACACTTGTCCTTGTTTGACCAATAACTCGCATAATGAAAAATAATGTAGTAGAAGGCGAAGCACGCAGATAGTAGGTACGTATTCATTATGACCCTGAACACATTACAACTGGAATTACATTGAAGGTTTACTTTATCACAGTTCATCCATCTTAATAAATCAAAAATATTGGTCAACCCTCTCCTAATGCTTGACGATCTTCTGAGATATATCGTTTTCATAAATGAAAGCTATGAATTGCTTAGTTCGTTTCAGATCCAGATATAGATTTAGAAAGCGGTCTCCTTCTGCGTCTTTGAACTTTTAAAGAAGAAGAACATATGGCCAACTCTCTTCGAATGATGATCGGCAGTGTTCGTATGTGCCTTGATACTTTTAAAGAAGGAGAAAAAGGAATGGCTGTCTCTCTTTCGAAGGCGCTCGGCAGTGTTCTTCTTTGCATTAATACTGTTAAAAAAAGTAAAAAGTTAGTTGCCAGTACTCTTCACAACAGTATCATACTTGCTTGGTGGTCTTCTTCTGAGCCTTCTTTCACGGGTAGATGCCAATGGGTTGGCTAGTTTGTGCCAAATTCTGAGAGATCTTCCTGTGCCTTCACATATGTAGATTATTTAGTTCATGATAACCGCTTCCGCTTATAAGATGGACAGTTGTTATTTCAATAAATCTATAATTAATATCAATAAGGCGCAGGAGCGGCGCGAGGGAGTGTGATCGCGAGTGGGTTTTATTGACCGATTGTTCTTAATTTGATATTTTCGTTGCCCAACGCTGCGCATTATGAGCGCGTTGAGTCAATAATGAATTTATTATCTATAAACGATACATCTGTTTGACACCTCGGCGTGTTGTACACAAATATATCGCTATAATGAAAGAGAGATTTATAGAGGAAAACGATGAAGAGGTTATATTTCATTGCTTTAGGTATTAAGAAATCTAGACAAGATTTAAACGTGCCGTTTTTTAAAACAAACAAGACACCAATGATATAAAAAATACTTGACTTTAACTTAGTTTAAATAGCTTATGATTTAAGTTAGGAAATAGTTTAAGAAGCGTAGTAAACACTTTAATATGCAATAATGAAAGCAAAAAAAAATGGAAATATTTAACGTAAATGTAAAACCAAAGGCACGGACGCTGATATCTGTGGAATATAGATACTAATATAAAAAGTCGATGGTTTTAAAAAAAATAATTTGATGACTTTAACTGAAGTCATCTAATTTTTTTTGTAAACAATGTAACATGTAAAACGTAATTACTAAAATTCGTGAAAATTAAATCTAAATGCAAAAACAAAGGCACGGACTAATGTCTGTGGAATAAAGATTCTAGTTAAAAATCAAAACAAGATTTAAGTATCAAACTTAATATATTACATAAAATCTAACTTGCCATGTAACATAAACCTATAATAAAATTAACAGAGAATGTTAAGTGACAAATTTAAGTATCACAAAGTAAAGGAAAATTCTGGTCGGTAACAGGTACAATATATTAGACCAGTGATCCCCAAAGTGGTCTATATCGACCCCTAGGGGTCTATGACAACCTGCAAGGGGTCCACGTCAGTGAAAAAAATTTTGGGGGTCCATGAAATGAAAATGGGGGTCCACGATAGTGGATCTCAACACATACACTGATAGCACATATTTACTTACATCATACTATCTTATAATATTAAAACAGATCGAATTGACGCCAAATGTTGATAATTTATTATTAAAGCATCAGGTTCATCCTGCTCACTAAAAATATCGACTTATTGCTTATGTTATTTTATTTATAGTTTATTTAATGTTACGTATATTTTACATAACAGATATAAAATCTTATTTTGAGTAGTTTTAATTTAAATTCAATAAATAAATGTATAAATTAACATGTGTTTTACTTTAAGTTTTTAACACTAAACTTCACTACAGTTAGAAATTTACAGGAAATCAATATCAGGTAAGTAGGGGGTCTACCCAACACGGAAAGACATGGCAAGGGGTCTGCGACACAAAAAAGTTTGGGGATCTCTGTTTTAGACAGTAAAAACGCAGGGATCCGGTTAAAGCCAGTGTTAGTAAGAATTTTGGAGCTCAGAACTCTAATAATGTCAAAATTATTTTCGTGAGTATCTTTTAAAAGGGAGAATTTACAATACATCATTGTAAACTTTCCCATATAGTATATTTCGATGTAAATAGACAAATATAAGATTATATCAGAAGTTAAAACTGGGTTATTTTGTGTAAAATTATATCTAATTTTAACACATAATTAATGAATAACGACAAGGTAACGTATATATCCTGATCTGTTGATCTCGACTCGCCTTGTATATTCGCTTATATACAGGATGATTAGTTATAGGTGCGAAAGTCTAAAAAGAGTGAACTTATAGGTCATTTCCTGTCAATTAAGTAGTAATGTAAGTTACATCGAATCAAGAAATAACGTAATGATAAGATAGTAAGAAACAGCTTTTTCTTTAATTCACATTACTATATATTATAATTAATTATTTTTTATTTACTGTACTTCCAGATTTTAAATCGACAGAAGGGAAAAAAATAGTGTTATATATTTCACAATGATCACTTTATACATGGTAATAGGAAATAAAAGCTATAAATCGTTTTGCGAATAAATGAGTTTTATATTCACGTCTTTAAGGCTTTAACACAAAAAACCAATCACCCTATTTATTAAAATAAGGACAAACACGTTCTAGAGTAAATAATGTGTTAAGAAAAATGCAGGTTATATCAAACTAGGATGCAGAACTTCGCAAATTAAACTTGAGTAAATAACAGTACTTATTGAGGAGGGTGCCCAACAGTGGACTGCAGAATTGATGACCTCAATTATACGTAAATAAGTTAAATTTGAGACGACAGAGAAAACATAACTAAAGCCAGAGAATGCTCGGTATAAAGCAGGAAAAACTTTTTGAAATATTTTCAGACTTTGTGCAAACTCTTTTGAAATTTTTATTAAGATCCTTTGATGTTAACTTCTAGAAGTAACTGGATAACGATGTCGCTTTTATTTAAATCTTACATAACTTTAAGTATTAAGTAGTTACTTATTTTACTTTGTGTAAAGGATGCGAGTAATAAAATATTCTGTTGAGAAAATATCTCAGGGTATTCTGTACTTGTATTTTGTATAGACAAAACTGCTTTCAAGAAGTTTCTTAAATTTAACAAGATATATATTATATAATATATACAGGGCGATTGGTTATAAGGGAGTGTAAAGTAATATAATAACACGAAATCATTCTATCATTCGATTCACATATTCGAATCCTTATTAAATTATTTAGTCATTTAAAAATTAATAAAACTGGCTGATTTCAAATATATGTTTGGCTGTAAGTTTAAAAGTTTTAAAGGGGTTAATGTATAGCAGATTTATCGGCAGAAAGATTCAAGGTTTTTACATCTAATTCCAATCAACCTATATATAGTGATCGCTTTGAAATATATGACATTATTTTTTACTGAAATGCGACTAGTCAATAACTTGTGGTAGTAAAAAGTCTTCAGGGTCTTCATTGTAAACAATAATTAATTATAAAATATTAACGTTTTAATCATTTCTGAATCCATTGATTCTTGGACAGGATGTACTATGTAATAATTGACAGCAAATGAGCTAGGCAATTGGCGGTCTTATCGTTCAACCAATTTCTTCCGGACAACCATAGTAAGAAAATGCAACTGTGCAACAAAATGTAACGTGTGCAAAGAACAATTTTGTGCGTGGGTTTGTTGTGTGTGTGTGTGTGTTGTGTGTGTGTGTGTGTGTGTGCGTGCGTGTGTGCGCGCGTGCGTGTGTGCGTGCGTGTGTGTGTGCGTGTGTGTGCGTGCATGTGTGTGCGGGTGCGTGTGTGTGTGTGCGTGTGTGTGCGAGTGTGTGTGCGCGTGTGTGTGTGTGTTTAGATATATATACATACATTCATGTATACATCATATATATTGAGTAATGGTAGCTTAGCGGTAGACGTCTAAGCTTGCGACCGTAGTTGCGGGTTCGATTCCAGGGATATTATTACATAGAATTGTAATTGCTCGTAAACAAGTGTCAAGAGGATGAGCAGCGGCGTCCTCTGCGTATCATAATAGCACATTGCGATCGCCAACCCGCCTGCTGAGCGTGGCGATTTGACCTCCCCCTTAGATATATCTTCCCTTAATGTATAAGGGTGAAGACTATGTCTTGTAGTGGGTGTTATGGGCTGAAACGACGATAATTTATATATAGATAAAACATTTTTTTTTTCGTCAGAACTAAAGATAGAAAATAATGAAGTTGTACAGTTAAATCCAATATCCATATAAATTTATAATAAAGAAGACTTGAAAAACGAGTCAATATGCCTCGTTCAGTCTTCCGATGGTCGAGTGGTGTACACTTGACATTTAATTCAATGCACTACCAACAGGTAGCTCTCTCGACAATTGGGTCAAGCGGCCGCGGTTATTATTTAAAAGAATATAATTACACAAGCGCATCTGTGTTCTGGTTCAAGGGCACTAGTGTTAAATAGGTTGTTAATATAACGAACCTTTTTTTGTGTCACTGTTTGCTAGAGTGGAATTTAGGTTGCTGTTGTCAGACTACCATCTTTCCACTTGATCACAAAAATGTTTACCCCGATTTTTAGAGACAGCCGTTGCCTTGTAGTGGAAGTCTATCGGCTGATATAATGATGATGAAAATTTGATGCTTAAGAAACGAGAAACTGATGATCAGGGGGAGAATTCATAGGAGCCCGTGGACACTATCAAATGCGGTGTTAGACAAGGTATCACAATACTAGACATATGTATACGACGCCATACACGTGCTCAAAAGCCAGGACGATGGTGCAAGAATCTTATAAAAGGACGTTAAGACTAGAATTTCTCAATTCAAATAGCGGAAAGCAGAGGATAGGGTTCCGATGTACAAAAAGTTAGCATCGCATATACATATATATATATATATATATATATATATATATATATATATATATATATATATATACTTGTTTATATATATTTAAGTGTTTTACCTTTCTCTCTTACACTCCTTTTTAATGCCTCTGAATTATTACACAATATTTCAAAAACTATGAAATTAGAACTCTTTTATATAGCATCATCTTATTACATATATTATATATAAAGAAATAAGGAAGGTTGTAAATCTATCTCCTAAACTACTGTTTTAAGGAAATTTATTCTTAAATTAAAAAAAACTTCCGGAAGCCATTTTACAATTAGATTATAGTTTCTATTGAATTGGATTCCGATGCAGTTCTGAATACTTGTTCATTATAAATTAGCCAAGATAATTAAATAGAAAGATTCTGTATGCTTTGAACTTAAATACTTCGTCTTTGCAACTGCGGGTACTTTTACTTTTCCAGTATTTACACGCGAAGAACGAATGTAAATTTAGGCGTCTCGTCGGCTTCCCTTTGCTCTTCAGCCAAATAATCGTGGCCACTAATTAGCAGTCGTGTCTCCGGCAAATGTGTTTGGCGCTGAATGTCTCTCGTTAGGCACGGACTCGATGCAGCTGCATCAGACAGTGCCTTTTCATTTTTCCACGCTTTTCTTAAAGATTGCATTGAATTGATACTTTGTGGAGCGGTATGGGTTAGTTCAAACGAATTCGAATTTACTACTAGCATCTCTAACTCGTTATAGCTATATCCACTGTTGGTACAAATCACAAAGTTACAAAAAACGTGACAATCATCTAGCAATAAGTTATAACGTTTCTCAACCTTCAAAGGTGTTTTCTCTTTATTTTAAGTTAGGCGAGTTGATGTTTAGTTTATAAGAAATTGCAATAAGTTTAACGTCTTAAAACTTATTGTAATTAAAACTTTTGTATTTACTACTGAAGGTCTATGATATAGAAAGTTGGTCTTTAACTGCTGACCTTATAGGCAAACTCACAGTCGCTAAACGAGTAATGAAAGGACTATACTTGTGATTAAGAATGAGGAGATTCACAGACGAATGTACGCAAGATAGTCTAGTGGATTTGTAAGTGGCAGTGGCAATGTTAAGGAGAAGATTCTAGAAGAGAGACCACGGAATACGACGGACCCTCAGAAAACATTGGAAGCAGGCCGCTTCCAATTACTCTTGAAGGAAATATATGGAGGGGGCCTATGTCCATCAATGGACACTATGCGGTTGAAATTATAATGATGATTTACAAAGTAACATAAAAAGTAAAAACTTGTTTTAGTGTAAAGAATCAATCAAAGTATATTATAATTCTAAGTGTACCTGTTTACACGTTGCCGTGTTATGCATCTGATTAAACATCTGAAAGGCAGTTTTGATACCTCATACCTAAATTGATTAAAAAAAAAAAAATTATTCATTCAATATATCCAGGGAAATATAGTCTTTGCATTTATCGAGTACAGACAGACAGACAGGTACAAATTTATTTTTATACTACTGTGAGAAAAAAGTAAGGTGAAATTGTCATATAAAACTCCCGGGCTTTAGAAAGGCAGGTATTTTTTTCCTGGGTTGGTAGAATAGTTTGTAATATTTGTCAAGTGTCTATTTGTCAAAAAATTTAATTATCTCCGAGTTAGACGTTTTTTTGTCAATTGTTTCAATTTTGGCAAACGCGTTAAGTTTCGATTGGTGCCTAAATCGTTAAAGTTTTAAAAAATACCACAAAAACTTATTTGATGTCGTTCCGAAATCTCGGTATTCGCCTGATTTTGCTTCAGGCGTCTTCTGGCTATTCTAAAAAAAATACCCAATTGCAAAGACACCGTTTTGACACGATTGAGGAGATTAAAACCGAATCGAAGAAGGTCGTAAAGGCTATATCGAAAAAAGACTAATCCGTCTCTTTTGAAGGCTGGAAAAAGCGTTGGTAAAACTATGTTTTATCAGATAAGGATTACTTTGAAGGGAATGAAATTGATTTGAAAGAATATATAAAGTATCAATATTTTATAAACATATTCACCTTTCTTTTTGATCACATATATGTATATTATAAATATGTAAACGGTTATAAAGAGTCGAATACATGAAAGTATATCTAATACATTAAAAAAACCAGATCTTTCTGTAACAATCATGTTGTCAAAACTTACATTGGTAAATACGTAACACTAAAACGTTTGAGACGTAGAGAACACTAGTAAATTAGCCTCGGCGCAACTGTGGGTCGAGCTCGAGCTTAATTTAAGTTGTGACTTAAGTACATAGCGACCGTTTAAAGTTGGACCAACTCCGCCAATAAGACGAAGATTCCAAGCGCAATTAAGTATGAATCTTATCACCGCATCAATTAACTGTTAACTTAGTGCGTTCAGAATTCGGTGGCTATAGAAGCGTCGTACTTTGCGGGTGCGGAGATATGTCCTCGATGTACCGGATAATATAACAATATAGAGTAAAATCAAAAACAAATCTGTAAATTATTTACTTTATTTTTTCTATACTATTCGTTTAATATTTTAATACACAGTAGTTTAATATAATTTAACGTTTAATTCGGTTATTAAAGTTTAGATATAAGAAAGCATAATTATGGTCAGGGCTGCGTATTTATATAATAGTTGTCGTTTTGGCCGATTGATGACAACTGCAATACATAGGTCTTCCGAATAAGGGAAGATCGGTACCTCTAAATACCTTTACCGATTCAAGCTCAAGGAGAACCCCTCGTGCTTCTGTGAACCGGGCGTGGACCAGACCGTGTTCCTTCTGGTAGACGATTATCCAGCGTACGCAAGACTTCGTGTCGACACCAAATGCTGGTTGGGCACTAAAATCTGCGAGGATACTATAGCCTCGCTTATCAAGGAAGACAAGCCACTTTCAGAGTTCCTTAAGTTGTGTAAGAAAATCGCTGTACAAATAATAAATAGGAATAAAAGTTAAAATCTAAGGAAACTGTAAATAAAATAAAAATAAATGTAAGTAATAATAATATGTACATTAATTACGTACAGTAAAATAAAATAAAAATTGTAAAAAATAAGGAACGAGGTGATGAATGAAAGGCATCAAAAAGGAGGGAAAATGGAATGAAAGAGCAATTCAGGTGAAATGTAAAAAAAAGAATGAAAAATCTTAATATGCATGGAATATGTGCGTGGAATAAAAATATTAAGCGAAAAAAATATTAAAAAGAAAATATAAGTCCTTAACTCAGAAATAAGTTAGGGGTACGAGAGGTCCCCAATAGTTGGGGCCATTTAAAAAAATGTGGGGATTAGTGTGGTATTATAATACTCAGAAGACGCACCTGTTCATCCTCCGGAAACTTGTTTATGAGCGGTGGCAATCCTAATAATTAATGAACAAAGAATAAAAATAGGAATAAGTAAGATATAGTCAACCAAGAAATACATATAACACTGAGTTTTGTGAAAAACTTATTATTGTTATAATACAGAATATGTTGGACAGACCACCAAAAACGAGTGCAATATAAAAAAATTAAACTTAATAATAATCAACAATGTACATCTTTGTAACAAACTAAAGATAATTTAAATTAATAAAATTGATTCAATTGGAATTTTGTATAGTTTATAAAATATAACAATTTATTTATGTTATGTTTATATGTTTATTACTTTGATGAATGGGGTGCCAACTATAGGAGTAAAGGAATGCTTTACAAGTACTGCGGTAGGTATACGTTAGGTGTCCGGCAAAAGAGTTCAGTTATCTTTTAGTTTTAACGAATCCTTTCTCCTAGTTCTCGTCCTAAAACTGAACGAGTCGCATTCGTTAAATATTTGTCCGTCAGGCGCCACTAGAGGAATACAATACGTCGCCTGCACTGCCTCTGCAGTGTTCACATTGCATCGTCAAAAGATTTGCAAGAACAAAGCAGAATGTAGGACGAACTGGCCTTTTGTTGTTGTCTCCACTCACAATGGCCTCCGATGGACACCAGATATCTCCGTGGACTATACACTTAGACCTTAATAAAATGCAAACGAATATCTGACAATCCCATACCCCTCGCCCGATTACAACCTGCTTTGTGCTAGTATTTCTAATATATTTACATTTATAATTACGTCTAATGCGTCGTCTTTCGCTGAGTAAATGAATCGAAAATGAGAACATTAGCTGAAGAATCAAAGTCTCCAAAGTTGCTCGAAGAATTGATCTTGGTGGAGTTTCTTCACGTTTCTTCTCCACAAATATATAACACCTTCGTCAAAAATAAATACTATTAGTTGGCGATTAATATGAGTTCTGTTAAAAGTACCAAATAAATGAATTTGATTTTTATCTCTGTCTATATGAAGTGGTAATGAGCGCGGCACATCGTTTGTGCAGCCGAAGGCCGTTGGGGCCCAAAGATTCTAGAGTTTTGCGACCACGGACTGGTAGACGTGGAGTCGGTAGGGCCCCCACTACACACAGTACAGTGGACAGCAGACATAACCAAGATCGCGAAAAGTCGCTGAATGCAAGTACAAGACAACTGTGGTGATGTTTATGGGAAGTCAATGCTTTGCAGTAGACGTCTATCGAGTGAATGTTACATCAAACAAAAAATTTTTCCTTCCTATATTTACCTAGTGCTGTATTGTGTCTTCTATTTACTTCTCTTTAGCGTGTAAGATGTTTTCGTTCAGTGTCGAAATTTCTATTTAACAAGTAAGAAAAGGACCTATATTTAGCCACTTCCGCACATGCAGCAGTAGTCGTGCAAAAAAGTGCACCGCCCACCAGCCCTCTGATAAATGCGCATGCGGCAAACAATGCGAATTACACAACTACCACTGTTAAATCACATAACACGTGTTTCACCTCTCCACGGGGCATCTTCAGGAGTTATGTTACACCGATTAGTGCCAAACACAGAGAGCACTCTGAATCAAATATTGGTCCTTTTCTTACTTAGGATAGACATCCGCAAAATAACGCCTGATTCCATTAAATATTCTATTTAATAACACAAGGCACCTACACTTACATACCCGTTAGAATTCAATGTACCCACAGTGAACGATGCAAATGATACACTTTAAACGTTGCCCTGCTATTAAAAATAACAAAGAAAAGTTCCACAAAATATACAATTCTCGACAAGGAGCAGAACAATAAAGCAGAATGTGTTTAACGCGTACGAACTGCTCCGTAAAGGAGGTTATAAGTTTTGGCGCGCGCGGGAAAAATTTTAACAAAATGGCGGCGGTGCTCCGCTGTCTCGCTGGCCGCGTGCCAGTGCAGTCTTTTGAGGGACCCGCGAACGAGCGCGACAGTTGTAAACACGAATTCTCTTGAACGTTTCGTAGCTGTATGATTTATACATACTTCGTTTACTGCTTCAATATAAACGAAATTTTATTTTATATCGTTGAAATTTCAACTGGCGTTCAACCTCTGAAACGTAGCCAATAACACTGTAGTTGATACTCAACAATTTTAAATTTTGAAATAGTTTTATCCCAATTTCTCTGAATTATAATAAACTAAAAATACAATTTTTTTTGTAGTCAGTATCAAAAGTTAACTTGTGGTATTATTATTTTAATAATTACCCATTGAGTTTTGTACCCTACATAGTATTCATTCTAAATTTAAATTTAGAATTTACGGCCGTAACGCCCGAAAGGTTCCTGAGTGACGACCACAAGTCAGTTGACGAGTCGTGGGTTATGAAATACGGTAATAGATATCTCACCATATTGGACACTAGCATATAAGATCCCGTACCGTCAGGATCGATGGCATGACGTTATGAGGAAATCTTGGAAAATGGAGTCGTGACTAGAATCTAAAGATCGGTGAAAGGACAAGGGAAAAATACTTAAAGGGTGTAGTATAAAATAAAGACTTCAAAGTTGGGACAATAAGATCATTTTCTGATGAAATTGTAGGAATAAACACCATTCACACTAATCTATATTAGTTTTAAAATCATCACGAATGAAATTACAATGTAAGTACAGGGTGATTTATTATAGATGTCAAAGCTTTAAAGCATTGAATGTAAAGTTCATTCGTTGTCAATTAAATTATCGTACAATGTATCCACAAATAAATAGAAGAAGAAGTAATAAATAACATTATAATAATAATATAGTAAAAAAAAATTCCTCAAAATTAAGATTACTACTTATTAAATTTAATTTATATTTACTACATTAGAATTAAGGTAACCTATTTCAGAGCGATCACAGGATGATTGAAAATAGGTGTAGATAGATGAATCTTTATGCTGACCAATAATATAGATGATATAGATAATAAAGTTAATAAAATAAAAATACCACGTTAATCTATCCTTTGAAGTTCTGCGGATGATATTGCTTCGAATGTCTGTTTATTAGACCTACAAAGGAATAAGTATCCAATTAAAGTTCGCAAACCGTTCATTTACATCGGCGAGTTGGCTCGCGACACAGATAAAGCTCTTTACGACTTTGCAAGTTTACATCTCCAACTTCCAAACTAGAGGTCGACCATAAAGCCCGCCAATTTAGCGCAGGCATTTAAAAGTTCCGCCGCTATTGGTTTGAAGTGATTCCGATCTTCGAAAACGAATCGGTCGTTATTTTAAACGGTTGAAAAGATTATAATTAAGATTTTGTCAGTTTAATGTTGTCCCTGGAGAACTTTTAAAATTTTTGTTCCTTCCGTTCAAAATATAATTTCTCTTTGATCAAGATTGACGCTAATCGATGTGTTTGTTCAATCTTTTATTTATATCCTTTTTCTAACGTTTGATGACAAGAAGTTCATTCTTATCATCATCTTCGTAAACTGCTTCTTCGGGTGCTTATTTCTTAACTTTGATAAATAGAATGTATCACTTTATATTCTCTTCCTATATCGCGTCTTCCTCTGCTAATTCGCTAACTATACCTTCAAGAAGTTCATTTCTTGTATCTACTTCCTAAACTGCTTCAAAAGCTGCTAGTTTTTTAACTTTCAATAACAAGAAGCTCACTGTTTTCATCTCTTTTTTGTGTCTAAAAAAGTGTCGGCTAACTCTCTCTCTTCTTTCTGTCTTTTGAAAGGTAATACAGTTGCTAGATGAAGTTCATTTATATTCTCTATTTTTGGGCGAATATCTTTGCCTTCATTTTCATCATCATCCTTTCAGCTGTACGTATCCCACTGCTGGACATATGCTCCCCCCGCAGATGGTTACGTTAGAGCTGCTTCTAATACCTTCATTATTATTAGTGATCACTTGAACTTAAAGATTACAACCGAAACTAGAAACTTTTTAATTTTACCTCTAATGGTTCAAACGCATCTTCACCTAACAAGAACCCACAGCAAACACAGTTTCACAAATGATCCTGAAACAGTAGTGAGACATAATAAGTTAAGGCATTCTGTTCGTCTTGGTAAATATTATATAAAACCTCTTAAGAAGCAATCAAGGTCTGGAAGAGTCTCTACGGTAACTTCAATCGGCTTATGCGATATGATTACGTCGGATACTATACGTTATTGGATTTTGATCAAAATCTATTTTATCATAAGCTTCTGCAAGCTGCTTCCGGGTAAGAGATCTTTTCGATCCCTAATTACATACTTTAAGCTCCCATCTTACCTTAAAAAAGTTAAGATTAACTCTTATAACACAAGGTACACTTTTTAATCCATTACTTTTGTATTTTATTATTCATACGTGTACTTTCATAGTCCATTGCAACAAGTTTTTCAAAATCAGTGTTGAATTTAAAATCTAAATAAATATTTTTGTTTAAATAAATCATTATCAATTTATTTGTATGATAAATTATAAAGTGGATATTACACAGGATGATAGGTTGAAGGTGGAAAAGATTTAAAGGGATGAATAAATAATGAACAATAAAATTTATTGTATTGTAAAAGTGGTTTCAGATTGAAATGGTTTCAGAAATAATAAATAAACGTAATGATAATATAGTGAAAACGTTTTTAAAATTCGGATTATTACATAGAGAAAATTACAATTTTTTGCTATATGTCCGGAGATAGGGCGTGGGCCGTCTTGCCATTAAACGGACCCACGACATAGTTGAGGTCCATGGAAGTCGCTGGAGGCGGATAGTACAAGACCGTTCATAGTGGCGATCTTTGAGGGATGTCCAATGCCAGAAGCTATTAGCCTTTCAAATTCCAGTAAATAAATTAATGTAACATATTTCAAAGCGGTCGTTTCATACACGATAATTAGAAATAATTGTAAAAGCCTTATAGCTTATTGCTAACAAATGAGATGTACTACGTAAGAAAAGGACCAATATTTAGCCACTTCCGCACATGCAGTGGTAGTCGTGCAGCAAAGTGCACTGCCCGCCAGCCCGCTGATAAATGCGTATGCGGCAAACAATGCGATTCACACAACCGCCACCGCCAAATTACTCAACACGTGTTTCACCCCTACACGGGGCATCTTCAGGAGTTATGTTACACCGATTAGTGCCAAACACAGAGTCACAAAGACTCTGACAGACTATTAATATTGGTCCTTTTCTTACTTAGGATGGACTTCCGCGAGGTAACGCCTGATTCAATTAAATATTAAAGATGTAATACGTTTTAAAGCTCTAACATTTTAAACTGACCTTAACCTATCAATAACATTATTGATTTAATTCAAAAATAGAACGAATAGCTCGTACAAAAGGATTTCATGAAATTATACGACTGGAAATTATGGCTTGCAAATAAATTAATTGTTTTGGTGAGTGTGCGACATGTAATGTTCTGTTGAATCTATGTCAGTGATATTCATCTGTTGGAAAACAGTTTTTAGTGAGTTCATAGTAATGCAGCAGTGAACGACGGGTTTTTATTTACGTCTTACACCGACGACGTATTCAATCAAACTAATGAGATTACATCTGCATCACATCTAAAGGGACAGCCGTATGAGACAGTGCTACGCTTCACTTTGTATATCTGTAAACATAAATAAGGATGTGTCACTACATCTATTTACAGATAAAGATAAGATAAAATACGTTCATTCAAAATAGGAATTTTTAATAGAACTTTTATTAATCATCCACTTAATATCTGTTTATTTTTAATGAATTTTATTTTTGACTTTACTCTGCTTAACAAGGTGTTATAGTTGTGGAGAAGAAGCAGAAAGAAACTCTACACTAACACATCTTTTAACAAAGTTTAACACAGATTTATATACGATTTATGAATGCAACCTTCGTACTTATTATGGCGGAGGAAGAAAAATTGCAGCCCTTGAAATAGTTTAAGATAACGATATAAAATACTAAAGACCTTGACGGTAAACGTTACAGAATTAGCAGCGGAAAAGGAGTCTAAGAAGAAGATAAAACGTGCCAACTTCTACTTATCAAAGTTACGAAATTAGCAGCAGAAGAATCAGTCAGTAGAAGAAGAGAAATATTAACTCGAGCTACAGCTACAAGAGTTCTAAATACATCTTGATCTGAAAAAACCCCGCAAGAAATTCAGACGGATTTTGTTGTTCTTCCAGAAAATTACATAAATTTTCTTAATATTAATAAAATTGAATTTCAAATTCTACACGTTTATTTATTATTATTGTTACATTGAATTATTAGTATTATTTTTTCTTCTCCTATTCAGTCAATAGATGCTCACTGCAAGCTATGGCTATAAGCCTGCTCCAAAGATGGCCACGATGACCGTCCTTGTGCTGCCCAGTGCGTGCTCATCTAGCCACTTCCCGTGACCTTGACTCTGTGGTCGGTCCTCCTTATGGGGAGCCTTTTTTGTTAAACATTTCACTGATGCCTGACAGTGCTGTCATCACAAATACCGGGAGGAAGCTATGCTTGATGTTCGCGGTAGATGGGCCGAGCCGAACTAACGGTCGGCCAAATTCCGCGAAATACAGTTTTTTCTTTACGTTCATTTTGAGCAACATTTATTCTAATATCTGGTATTCTCGCAATAACAGCCTCCTACAAACTATAATTATAAAACATATAGTCAAGTTATTGAAATTACTTTTATTACGTACTTACGAATTTCGAACAATCGAGTGGAGAATGGAATAGGTACAATTGTGTAAAAGTCGTTCAAGAAACGCGCCGTCGGTCAGTGCGAAAGGCAGCCGGGTTATCGAAGACCTTAATGCGCAGTTCCAGCTCCCGTGACCTCTGCTCCCGCGCCGATAAGGACCTCTGCGATGTCACAGATCAAGTAATCTATATAGATAAAGATTTATGCTTAACCACTTCGAGCCTCTCTGATGCAAATTGTTGATGACCAATTTTTTATTTTTTATTATTTTAATTAGGAGTAAATATATATTTAGATCTTATGCGTAAAGCGTACACGTCTTTTACTAGAAGTTAAAGAAACTGGAATAAAATGTATTAAGTTATATTAAAACTGTTTTCTACTGAGAATCATTTATCATTTGTGAACGTAATCAGAAGAATGCAAGAAGAATTTAATTTAATAGGAGCTAGGATTAGATTGATATTCCTGTAATGGCATTTGAGAAGAATCGACAACAAACTCAGACGGGTTTTTTTTCTAATCAAAATATGTTTAATGCAGCAGTTTAAATATTCCGAATATTCCGGAATTTTGCTATTACTTAAAAGTCCTTTACATGGTAACATCCTATTTCTAAAGAGTTTTTGTTTAATAAAGTTTTTTCAAATATATACATGTGGGATTTTCAAATAATAAAGCAGTTCTGAAAACAAGTCTTTATTTTGTATTCTTTTTCTATTCTTAGTAGCGTAATAATTTTTTCGCACTATATCTTTTCGTGATATTACATATATTTAACGGTTAAATGTAAAAAAATTAACTTTAATCTATATATAATCCACACACAGGGTGGTCATCAGATATTTATATGATGACACCAAGTGTCCACAAAACAGTATTTAAAAAATCGTATGAACTGGTGTTGCTGTGGAGTTTCTTCCTGTTTCTTCTTCATAACTATAACACCTGATGCAGAGTGGATACAATCAGAAATAAAAGAGAGTAAAAAAAATAATAAGTTGGCGATCAATAAGATTTGTATTTAAAGTTTCAATGTAAAATAAAATAATTTTATATTTAACCTTTTAAAACTTAAAATTTCTTTATAGTTTAGTAGGACTTTTATATTGTTTTTTGCTATATGAACTTTTTAAATTTAATATAAATTGTGAGGGAGAGCTCAGCAAGGCATTGTATTGTAAGACCGTATACAGTTGCCTACAGCTGTTACAAATTTTATAAAGCCTAGCGAATGTGTTTTACCCTGGTCAATCTGATTTATTACATTGTTGTGACAGTATAGGTGATTGTATCTTCATCATGAAAGACGTGTCTCCATTTTTACTCTATTCGAAGCCAGATCTTATCTTATCTCTCCGAACAATCCTCGCAAGTATCTACGACATTCAAACCGCGTATAATCCAATACTTAACGTCATACCAATCGTTAACATATGTTAAAATAAATGACAAAACTTAAAGACAGATGTTATCGGAATATTTTGTTCGTGTCATAAGCGGATAGATTTTTTTTATTATTGCCTGCTCACGATCTTCGGTATGCATTTCCTTTTTGTTTCTTACTTATACAGGATGATTGATTATCGATGTAAAAGCTTTAAAGAAGTGAAGTTATAGCTCATTTCCTTTTAGTTAATATATGGGATACCCTAGTCAAGAAACAATGGTTAGAGAAATAATCAATTATAAAATTATTATATATAAAATTACTAATCTATCTGTATCTAAAGTCTTCGTGCTACTAGATGTTGTTAGTCTGTAGCATTTCTATTATAGAAAAATTATTATTGTAATATATTTCAGAGTGATCACTTTACAAAGGTGATTAGAAATAGATGTACAACCTATAAAGATTTTTGTTGACAAATGAGTTATACATTCTTCAGCTTTTGCACATAAAATCATTCATACTACATGTGTAAAATACCAGTCGATTCGAAACTTGATTAATAAACAAATATTTCAAATAAACACTTTTTTGATTTTGTAATGCTTTTTGATATACAATATTTCTCGATATATATTATTAGGTGTAAATAAGTAATATTTGCACTTTTCCAACAAGAGAACATGTATATATTGTATAATTGTTAACATCAATGTTCAAGGTTGAGAACTCAACACTTAAATACAGGCTGTACCATTTGTACGAAATCTATTGACTACTTTATTTACAAGATTTAAGTCTGATTTGAGCAGCGGTACCCCAGCGGTATAGGATTGAATCTTGCAGTCATAGGTCGCGGGTTCAATTGTCGGGATACGATCTTAGATAATTCACACTTTGTGTATTAACTATATAGGGTTGTCACTCCTTAGAAAAAAAATTCCAGAGGATAGGCATCGTTCTCTGCGTACCATAATACCATATTTAATGGAATCAGGTGTTACCCTGCGGAAGTCCATTCTAAGTAAGAAAAGGACCAATATTTAGCCACTTCCGCACATGCAGTGGTAGTCGTGCAATGAAATGCACCGCCCGCCAGCCCGCTGATAAATGCGTATGCGGCAAACAATGCGAATCACACAACCGCCACCGCCAAATCACTCAACACGTGTTTCACCCCTCCACGGGGCATCTTCAGGAGTTATGTTACACCGATTAGTGCCAAACACAGAGTGAGCTCAGTCCGTCGCCGCTTGTTACCATAATTCCAAGCGATTCTCAACCCGCTTGCCAAGCGTGGCGATTATACTTATAGATATTATCCATTTTGCTTTTAGTTCATAAAAGGTTTCATTTTGATTTTAGATGCGAGCAGTGCAAGAACAGTCATTGGGGCGATTTTTGCGCGAGGACTATGCATTGATGTAGACTTTTGTAAACTGATATGACGATGGCGATGAATCAATTTGAAATTATTTCAAATAATGTATCGTAAATGTGTTTATCTAAAGAATCAAATGAACAGAGCCATACTCTAAGCACACCTGCTGTTACGTGTTACAAAATGTCACACGGTGTTATAAAAAAAGGTGCCGTTCAATGCCGGATTACCGTTGTATGGGGACGACTCGACGGGAAGGGACGCGCGGCATTGTTCAAGGACAAAGCGTTCATATAAATAAGTTAAATACGTCAAAACATTTGACAGCTTAATCGGAGATTAACACGGTTCGTAGAATCACAGATCTGATAGCGAATTGTTGAAGTTAACACGACACTCACTTTTACTTATCCTATTAAATCTCATTAAATCATACGAAATGACGGTGGGGGTGTGCGAATGCGGTAAGTAAAGACCTATTATGACAATGGGACTCGAATGAAGGAACGCGCCAATTATTGTGCTGTCCTAGTTGCAAATAATTAATTAGATCCTTAAGATAAAAAACAAATATAGTATGTAATATATTATTTTAGAACATCAATAAGCACAGCTGTCACAGCCCAGTGGTAGAAAACTAAGACTTGTGATCGTAGGTCGCGGGTTCGATCCCCAGTATACAATCTTATAAAATTTACACTCTTTGCATTAATTATACAAGATTGCCACTGCTCAAAAACAAGTATCCAGAGAATGGGTAGCAGTGTTTTTTCGTACCATAATACAATACTGCGTTCGCCAACCTGCCTGCCAAGCGTGTACGATTATGGTATATGTTAATAGTTTATTATATGTTACTTGTAGTCAGCAATTATGGACTAAAATGACGAAGTAAATGTTGATGTTCACTCAAGACGAGAACAGGTGACATACAGGATGGTCATGTGCAAAAAAAACTCTTGCCTAATTATCTCTTCGTTGGCGTTTAAGATTGATCAGTGCGCGGAGCTTTCATCCAAGTGGGCTAAGTAGTTGTATGTGCTTAAGGGAGTACACGATCTAAGTTGAAATATGGTCTGATATAAGCGACATTAACACCTTGATGTTCCCATTGCATAAATGCCACTAAGATAAACATAAAAAAAATTCTCATATCAACCGATGTTAGATATTAAATAGTAATTTATTTTAATACACATGGCGTCACGCTGGGATCGAACCTTGGTCGTCGATGCCCCGCACCTCTGCGGGTATGAGAGAGAGCCGCATTCACAACACCCGCGTACTTTTAATGACTAGGAGTCGCGTACCGTACAGCGAACAATCCGCCGTGAATCGGCTGAGTGGCGGTGAGCGTTGTACAACTCTGCTCCACTGTTGCGATGCGTTTACGACGCCGTGGAAATTAAGCCTTGGATAAAGCGTCTATTCAACGTGTCGTTTTAATGAATCCAGTGTAGTGGCGGGCCGCTGCCGCAGACACTACTAATGGTTTCGCGTAATATTTGCGAGAATGGATCGCGAGCGTTGTGTGGCAAGTGGTAGGGGCTCTCAGAACACTATGGGAGGCCACGCAAGTACTGTTTCCGAATTTTTAATGATTTATATCTTTTTATTAGAATTCTTATTCAAAATATGTTGGATTTATTTGTGTATTTAAAAAACTTAAACGAATTTTTTTAAATTAATTTCTGCCACTGCGATTCCATTAAAATAATATAAAATTTTAACTTACTGATTTGATTATATAAAAAGTTGTAAATTTCAGACGTAGTAACCAAAGTTTGGAGACTGGACAGTACTTTTCCTTGCCCGTAGTCATGTCAATGATGCTGGGATTGGCCATCGGCTTGGAGGGTCGTGATCTACTTCTATGAGACATTCAAAATCAAAAGGCAGTCGAACGGAAAAATTCCGTTGGAAGATGACGTCGTTACCGAAGAAGCGCGGCTCGTGGCGATCGATGGCGAGAAAGACTGAACCTTTGAAGTCGTGGGTATTTAGGGTTGAAGCCGTAAACTCCTACTATCTTCTTCTAGGGGAATGATGTATCTACGTGGTCTCGAACCTTTACTCATCATAGCGCAACGTGGGTTCTAGGACACCAAATACTCTGGAATGAGCTACCAAAATAGAATAGCGCGAGAGACTGCGGTAAAGCCAGGAGTTACCGGTGATCTCCAACCAAATAGAGAGGGTTTTAATGTGCACGAATGCCACCAACCATGTCTTCTCCTTAGAGGGCAGAGTTTTTTGAAGAACTAGGAGATATTCCATGACAGATAAAAAAGGGTTTTACTAATAAGATTATATTGTTAATTGAAGAAACAAGATCTTTGGAGGATTTCTATGCCTTGCATTGGGCGTCCATCGGCTAAAAAAGAAGACTAAGGATTATTTAGTAAAGCTGCTATCATAGACAATCTCACGTCTCAGAGGATGTAAGCAGTCATCACGATGCTGCATCATCCCAGAGGAACCCATAAACATGGCATTAATCCTTCTTATTGGTGTGTTCTTGTCTTCGTTGTCACGTGAATTGTTTCACAGCGTTTTGCGGTGCTGCCATCCTTCCTTTACCGAGGCGCTACGCATGCTCATATTCAGGGGCCAAGTTCTGTCTATCACGAATTTGGACGTTCTGGATGTTGAGGCATTCACTCTACCCTGGACTACAAGATATTTCATAGTTTTTATCATTATGTGGCCAAAATATTTTAAAATCCTTAATAGCGTTTCGTGATTTCGATCTTCTGGAGTTATCATTGTTACTTTAACAAGGTCTTCTATGCACCTTGTGGGTTTGACGAACCGGATCACTACTGGAGGAAAGAGACATTAGTACAACGTCCACAACTAACGTTCAATACATAATATCCGCAATATTCTTCTCCAGCTGTATATTTCCAAGGTATCAATGCACTTTTATTCTCTCTCTTTTACCGTCCACTTTTCTACTCCGACAGCAACAGTGGAATCAAATAATTAACAATATTTTGTTGCACTACAGATCTAACAAATAACATCTGCAAAGATTAAAAAAAATAGAAACAAAAGATCGCGGAGGGTCCGGCGACCCGCATGCGTAATTCCCGCCATAACTTAAGTGTCAAATCCAAAATGGCGGCATTACTCGACCCGCATACGTCCTCGGCCGCAGTCCCGTGACAAATGTCCCAGCGCTGTCCGGCTAGCTGCGAGATTTATCAGGCACCAACCGACCGAAGTTCAACTCTGCTTCCCACAGACCATCGCTAGAGACAACTTTAAACCCTTGCCTCATAGTCATAGCGTTGTCCACGATCGTCTTCAGACTCAATACGCCATGTTTGATCTGACCATAAACACAATGGTTTCCTATCAAAACATCTAGTTGCAATGTAGATTGGTTGTACAAGAATTGTTTATTACAAATTTTCACTGTAAGTTATGCAGGCAAGATAATGACTGAAATTTATAGTTGTGTATGTATGTATATTAAAAAAACTTATATATTATTCCTATATACATCAGTCCAATATTTTTTTGATTCTCTGGCTTGGTATATGTAACACAGGTGTAATATGATCACAAATATGTCATATTTACATATACATACATTAAAACAATTACACAAAACGAAATGCGGTCGAAATACATAATAATAAACTAGTCTAATTCCTATCTTTTTCGCTGTTATACAGCCTTAAGTTTTTCTCAGACCTCCGGAGTCATAAACATGAGAGTGACTTTTCCTAGTTCAAATAAAAATGGATATTGACGCTAAGTCAATTATATTTTGTTAGATAAAAACTCTCTTTAATGTAAATGTAATAGTTCAGTTGTTTCAACATAATGGATTCATGTGTTGAAAACAAACAAATACATTATTGCGTTCACTTACATTCGTCAATAAAAAAATGCCAGAAATGATACATAGAAGCCAGAAAACGGGACACGTATATATATATATATATATATATATATATATATATATATATATATATATATATATATATATATATATATAGCGTGTGAAAGTACACTTAACAACACATACACTTTATTAAATATAGCCTAAATGGAATCAAAATAATAAATAATAAAGCGGCATCGATGCAAAGGATTCCTGTCATTTATATATTCATTTATGAAATAATAAGCCTTTTCCGTAAATTTACTTTTAATATGCCCTTAGAACTTCGTAAATGGTAGTCGAGCCCAATAACATTTTGCGGAATTTTATTAAAAATCATATTCCGTTCCATACAAATGTATTAGAGAATTTTTGCAGTCGAAACTTTGGTACAGTCAGTTTTGCATGGTGTTTTGTAAACTATGCACATCTCCTATATTTTTATTTTATTATAATTAGGACTGATCTTAGTGGCGGTTTTAGGGGAGGCTTACGTCTTGCATTGGCGTCCATCGGCTGAAACGAAGAAAAAGAAGATAAATAAAGATGAAATAATTGGAAATAAGTGCAAAAGCTTGAAAGCGTTTTGCTAACAATTGTAGTTATATATTCACATTATAGCTACTGTCATAGATATAACCAATCACCCTGTATGTACTCTGGAGGATTTATTGGTAAGTAAGAAAAGGACCAATATTTAGCCACTTCCGCACATGCAGTGGCAGTCGTGCAATGAAATGCACCGCCCGCCAGCCCGCTGATAAATGCGTATGCGGCAAACAATGCAAATCACACAACCGCGACCACCAAATTACTCAACACGTGTTTCACCCCTCCACGGGGCATCTTCAGGAGTTAACTTCCGACAACGACTGCCACTGCATGTGCGGAAGTGGCTAAATATTAGTCCTTTTCTTACTTAAGATGGACTTCCGCGAGGTAACGTCTGTTTTCATTAAATATTATTGGTAAGTCATTTAAATAAACAACGATTCTATAACTTAAGGACATTATAGTTATAGGCTTGCGACTTAGACGATTAAGCAATTCCCGGAAGTCTGCTCCCGTCTGGGTGGTTTACAGTGGATAATTTATTGCCCGTTTTAATGTACAGAACCATAGACCCCTCCTTGTCTCTTTATACTATCAGCAATAATATTGAATTACTAGCTGTATATGTTCAGTTTATACGAATTTAAGAGGATGCTTTTGATTTATCTCTCCTTAGTTATTAATTCATTTATTAACTCTATTAATATTGGTGGTTGAGCAGTCTTTGCTCAGCAGGGTAGACTTGCGATCATAAGTCGCGGGTTCGATTCCAGGAATATAATCTTAAATGATTCACACTTTGTGCGGTAAATATATAGGATTGCCACTTTCAAGCAATGGTCTAGAACAGTGATTCCCAAAGTGGTCTATGTCGACCCCTAGGGGTCTACGACAACCTGCAAGGGGTATCCGTCAGCGAAAAAAAATTTGGGGGTCCATGAAATGAAAATGAGGGTCCACAATAGTGGATCTCAACACATACACCGATAGTACCTATTTACTTACATCATACTATCTTATAATGTCAAAACATTTACATTATTCATAAAAATACCTATGAAGTAAAAAAAATATTACATATGTTTATAAAATTGTGTAAGTTGTAGGATGTTGGTATTCGCTTTGTGGTCGCAATACATTTTGAACTTGTAAAAACCTGAGAGTCGCAGTCTCAGAGCTTCGCTACCTTGCACTGATTTATTCAATTCGTCTCTCTATAAATACGAATGTGGGACAAATACGTTTATTCGTTTCTTGAATCTTGAAAAGAAAAGTGCTAAGAAAATGTTTTAAAAAATATAAACAGATAGTATATCACACAAATGTATAAATTAACATGTGTTTTTACTTTAAGTTTTTAAAAGTTAACTTCACTACAGTTAGAAATTTATAGGAAATCTATATCAGGTAAGTAGGGGGTCTACACAACACAGAAAAACATGGCAAGGGGTCTACGACACAAAAAAGTTTGGGGAACTCTGGTCTAGAAGATAGGCAGCAGTGTCCTATGTGTAACATAATACCACATTGCGTTCGCTAAGCCGCCAGCTAAACGTCACGCCCTGCAGATGATGACAACGACGAAGCACGGCGTATGAACTCTTCCCAATTCGAAATTCGAAACACCATGACAGCCATCTTGTACAACAGAAGCACCTTATGTCATAACCTATAAAAGTCTGTGCGAAACAAAGTTGTTAATCTTTTCAATCGGTCATTTACAGGCGTGGAACTTAACTACCACTGCTAAACGATATATCTTAACGAACGAACTAAGACGTACTTTTTTCTCAGTATATACATTACACAGGAGGTCCCGCGTCCGCTTGTTCCAGATGAATCATGACATTAATAAGTTTGCAGTAAAGACATTTGAATTGTAATCGATTAGTCCACGGAGTATGCATCTGAATATTTATCAGCGCGTGTCGTTGGAATAACAATGCCCAAGATCCGTCGTTAGCTGCCAGCTTCACGACCAACCACCGGATGTTTGCGGAATCGATTAAATAAATTATACATGTGCATAGATCTGTGGTTAATATGTCTTTTGCTATTATTATAAAGTACACACTATTTAAATGGTAAATGATTTCACAAATTATAATTGACGTAATGACAATAGTCGTAAAAAATGGAGCTTTCAAATTTCGAAACTGAAAAAAAAATTATGTAACATATTTCAAATTGAATATATGGTCTGATTGTAATTGGGAGTAAAACTTTAAAATTCATAACAAATAGGATATAAATTTGTCCTTTAAAAGCTTTTTCAGTATAAATATTTAATGGATTCAGGCGTTACCTAGCGGAAGTCCATCCTAAGTAAGAAAAGGACCAATATTTAGCCTCTTCCGCACATGCAGTGGTAATCGTGCAACAAAGTGCACCGCCCGCCAGCTCGTTGATAAATGTGTATGCGGCAAACAATGCGAATTACACAACTGCCGCCGTCAAATCACTCAACACGAGTTATGTTACACCGATTTGTTCCAAACACTGCTTGGCACTAATCGTAATTTATCAGCGGACTGGCGGGCGGTGCACTTTGTTGCACGACTACCACTGCATGTGCGGAAGTGGCTAAATGTTGGTCCTTTTATTATTCACTATAAATACACCGTGAAAGTTTATTAAAAGGTTACAAACAAAGCATTTGACACCTCAGTTTCGTCTATCGTGATGGCAAAGTCTATGATGCTACTTGCTTGCTAGAAGAAACCTATACACTTTTGACTGGAAGACTTCCAAGTTATAATTGTCTGGAAACAATGACGCCGGTAAGTTGTTCGATAAGTTCGATATCTTGGCTGTTCGCACTAAGCGAAACGCTTAGCACAGGGGGAAGGTATTTCAATTACCATAAAGTTGTCGAAAAAAGCAAAGGCCAACATAACTGAAGCTATTTCTTCTTCTTTCAGTCACCTACTGCAAGGCATACGCCCCCCCCCCCCTGCGCTGCCTTCATCCAATAACTTCCCGCGACATAAATAAAATAAAAGTTTATGTATTTATGTAAAAGATTGTCAATAGAGTCAATCAATTGCAGCGTTATAACACATAACAAACTACGACTTGAGTTAACGTCCCTTTTTTTCTAGAATTATTAAAACTACACGTGTGAGCGAGGCAAGCGTTAGAGAGCAGTCCCACGCTAAATCTGTCACCGCGTGGGCAACGACTGTGCAGCGAACCCCCAGCCTCCTAAACATGTCGTCACTTGTCTGAACTCACGAGAGGCTGCTGTCCTGGGAAATGTCATTTTGTTTCATTAAGCTTTATGTATAATATAACAGGTATATAGCATCTGGGATTAGCAGTAGCTATATCAATATACACTTGACAAAAACGCTTATTTACATTTTTAAGTGACCTTATTTTTGGCGCTCCTCGAATCTCCACTGTACAATATTTTCTTAATAATTTATTGACTTAATAATTTTAATTTTTCTCGTTCTTCTTTTATCCCTTTCAATATACCTTACTAGTTCTACTTTTTTCCATCACATTCTTTTTAATTTTCAACATTTTTATCACAGATCGTTTTCTCCTTTATTACTAGACTATTTAGTTTTGTTACTTCTTATAAATATTACCATCACCTTGCGGCGGTACTTCAGGATGGACTGGCAAATTCTCCCTTGGATCACCAAAAGTTCGATATTTGTTTCTTCTATTATATCTTGCAGTCGAAAGTGGTATTTTGTTGCCGTCAAAAACGCTTATAATTATTACTACGTCTGTTTCGTTTAATTTTTTTTATGGAAAACTGACAGATGTTACGTGCTTAAATATAACGATAATAGAAGAAGGCCAATTAAATGTTTTCGTCATTCGTAGTCCATAGACGCCCATTGCAAAGATTAAGCCTTCCCCAAAGATATTTATGGGAGATATACTACAATCGCCACGCTTGGCAGGCGAGTTGGCGATCGCAGTATGGTGTTATGGTACGTAGGGGAAGCTGCTGCCAATGCTTTCGAAACTTGTTAGTGAGCAATGGCAGTCATACAATTATTGCACAAAGTGTAAATTATGTATACGATTATGTCCCGGAAATCGAACCTACGATAGCAAGTCTCAGTTCAATACCGCTAAGCTACCATAAATATTTTCTTGTGAAGAAACACACTAATATTAAGAAATTAATTGTTTACTTTGCTTTTATCTTTGTCTAGTAATCAAGGGTAATATGCTCATTTATATTTGGGTTGATGTCGACTGGAATCGCCTTAGCATCCGGTATAGCTTACTACAACCGCTCAGTACAACTGTTCCGGAATATATAATATTGTTTCTGAATAAATTACAAATTTCCCCAATAAATTTCTTATCGAGGGTAAGTAAAAAAGCCAAGAGACTAAATATATTCATATACGTAATTAACTACAAGAGTTAATTTTCAAAGAAGGATTGTCAAAGTATTTAAAAATGGAAGAACCCAAGACAAAATGTAGATAATATATCAATTCATTCGAAAAGTTAATTTGCTGCAAATACGTGTGATCGTCGCAATTTTAGTTAAAAATATTTCAAATTTTGAATTTTTTTTCCTGTGTTTCGTGTGATATCAGCTTTGCCGATATCATTAACATAATTTCGGTAATAACAAATGTCCAATAGTATCGGCGAATCGTCTTATGTTCCACTAAAAGCGATCTATACAAAGATTCCATCTCTCTGTTGGTTCTGGTGAAAGTTGTTCCTGTGCCGCCAGTGTGTTACACTCACCACAAAAAAGGAACTTAACTACGTGAGCAGACACCATAGCCAGGGTCGCGGGAATTTGCTGATGCAAGAACCGTTATCGTTGAGACCTTTGGAATAAGTCAATGTCTTACAGTGGGCGTCTATCGGCTGGTATGAAGATGGTCAACCTGTTTACTTAACAATTCAATGTAACAACGGGATAACGAATATATGTTTAGACTCGGAAATTTTTTTAATAGTTATTTTGTCTTCAAAACCGCGACGCAGCGCTTTTGCGCTTCGAGCTTCAATGTGTCTGATGACAAAGGTGTGCGCTTCTCTCCGACGCATCGCTGTTTGAAAACATAGTAAGAAAAGAAGTATTAAAATTGATTGATTTATCTCTAAATGTATGTTTTATTTGACAATTTCAAGTCAAAATAAGTTTCGCAGTTTTATTTCTTGCTACAATTGCTGAGCAGGCAGACGGTTAAATTTCTAATGTATTCACAACGCCGTCACATATACATATACGACATAAGATTTCAAAAGACAAAGTCCTGTTCAGAATTCAGTTTGCGTTCGCTCTTTAAAGACAAGAGTGTAACTCCTGTTAGTTTAGTAACTTGACTAACTGCGGTATCTTTCAAGTTGCACAAATGTTTACATACTTCCGCTAACCAATAGAAGCAGACTTATACAAGCGACTCTAAGAGAAAAGTTTGGAGGTATACGATTTTTCACAATACAATGTCAATATGTATGATAACAATCTTGTCTACGGGCAAAACTTAGTTCAAAACTATAAAAAAAATTGATAAATTAGAACATATTTCTCGAAATGATTATACCTAATATATTTCTATATAAAATCCTAAATAAAATTAATTACGTAATGCACGTACGGTATTACAATGTACATGATTCTACAGTATCAAGCCACGCGGTAAATTAATAATGTCGCTATCAGTAAATTCAAGGCTCTGCCTTGAGGCATATTACTCTATTTCAGAGTATATTCACAATAAAGATGTTTTAATATGAGTTATTTTACTATTAGGAGACAATTTTTTTTAATAGACAATAGTAAAAAAATTACAAATTTTCTTGTTAGTTCTTCTTAGCGGTGCTTGTGAAGTAACTTAAACTTAATTTGGGGCTGACGGTTATAGATGATACACTCCCGTGTACCTTCTACTTCTTTTCAGTGGCTGGACGCTCGCTGCAAGGTATATCCCTCCTCCTGCCTCCCCCAAAAATCGCCATGATGACTGACCCTGCGCCGCTCGCCTCCAGCGATTTCGCGAGATCTTAGCTATGTAGTCGGTCCACTTAGGCGGAAGGCTTACCCGCGCCGCGTCTACCGGCACGTGGTTGACACTTGAGAACAACTTACATCGGTTGCACCAGCGAACCGTCAACTGCCACTTTAAACGAACAATCCTTTGAGCTACGTCGGTGATCCTGGTTCTTGTGCGGATCTCCTATTTCAGATTCGATCTCGCAATTCCGTGTGTATAAAACTTTAATTGTAACGCAATAAAATACATGAACTTATAAAAAAAATAATTAAAAAACCTAATAAGGTGTAAAGGATTTTTAGGTATTAATACAACTAGGCAGTTTATTTCTCTTACTATATCATGAAGGATGTTTACGAAAGTAAAAAAAAAGTTATTTGTCGTTTAAAATTTTCCGATAAGAACGCGTTTAGAAACTAGTTTTCTTTATTTTAAATCAAAGGATGCAATTGTAAAACGCATTTCATATTTGCATACGTGTACAAGTGGACACTAATATTTAAAGTAAAAATTTGAATAAATTTAAAGCAGTTGAATATAGCAATGAATAGACCGGTACAAAAAAAGGTTCCGTTACTCGCCTACCAGAATATTTTTATCCGCTGCGACAAATACGATATTTAAAAATGAGCTCAGTATTTTGTATAAAATGTTTTGCAATTGTTGCACTTTTGTGCCCTCAATTACTAGAAAGTGGGGCAAGGGAGCAGAGAAGTGGGGGGAGACAGGGTAGCTTTGTGCCTTTCGAACAGTTCAGATTGTTTCGCGCTGCGAGAATGCGATGAGGGTAGATTGGAAACAAGCACACAAAAGGGAAATGAGTTCTCTCTATATTGTGTTTATGTTTTGCGTAGATTTTTTTTTTCATGAAACCTCATGCTTTTGTACGGTGAAAGCGGCTGCCGATAAGGAGATGAAACGTTGATTTTGTAATTACTAAACGTGTTAAAACTGAGCAGTGGTAACACAGATTTGTGACCGTGGGTTGCGAGTTCGATTCCCGGGATGCAACGCTATATATATACACACCTCACGGTACAAACAAAAATAGCATAACCTTCAAGGGACAACATTGTAATTGAAATATTAAATATAGTAATTTCTTAATTATAGTGTGTTTTCTTTTAAATGAAAACATTTGTGGTAGCCCAACGATCTAGGACTGATACTTGTATTTAATGAAATCAGGCGTTACTTCGCGGAAGTCCATCCTAAGTAAGAAAAGGACCAATATTTAGCTACTTCCACACATGCAGTGGCAGTCGTGCAATGAAATGCACCGCCTGCCAGCCCGCCGACAAATGCGCATGCGGCAAACAATGCGAATCACACAACCGCCACCACCAAATCACTCAACACGTGTTTCACCCCTCCACGGGGCATCCTCAGGAGCCATGTTACACCGATCAGTGCCAAACACAGAGTAGTACTTGCAATAGTAGATCACGGGTTCAAGTAAGGTGATACAATGTTATATAATTCACACTTTGTGCATATGCAGCAACCCGCCTGCCAAACAAATTGACAATACAACGTCTAAGATAGCAATTAGTTACTGAATAAATAAATATTTTTTTTATTATTGAGAAAGCCATTTGTGCTCTTTAAATCTCATTACTTGCCATCAGGCGGAAATGACTCGCATCTCATTGTCGTATACATTAAAAAGGATGTTTGAATAAATGCGAACTGTTTCGCATCAGATCAAGATGTACCTCACGTACGCATCTTGCAATTATTATGCGATGTGCAGCATCTTTGAGATTAAAATCGATTTGTTGCGTCATCGTAATAGTGCAGCTGTTATCTTACATACAGATTGATATTTTTATGGACATATGGTGTTTGATCATTTAACCCAGCTCGAAGCATTGGACTCCATACAGAGACGAGCCAAGAGATTGATTGGTGACGATGCTTCGGTGGTCGTTAGGCTTCACAACCTGGAGCGTCATATTGAAAACAAAAAGCATATTGAAAATAAATTGACGGAAAAGGCTTACCATTCAATAAGCGAATATTTAAATGACAAGAATCCTTGGCAGTGATGTCGCCTGATTATTTTGACTTCATTTAGACTGTATCTGATAAAGTGTATTTGCGTAAATCTGTGTTGTTAAAACTAATTGCTTCTTCTCCACAACTATAACATCTTCCAAAACAGAGTTCAGTAGAGTAAAAATTAAAATAGATTAGTATTAGTAACTGATGAAGTGTATATGTATAATTCTGTGTATAATGTATGATTATTTTCCACAACTATAACACCTTGCTAAATAGATTCAAAAATAAAATAGTTTAAAAAATAGGCAATTATTTGACGACCAATGACAGTTATGTTAAAACTTCCAATGTTGAATATGTGAATTTTATCTTTATCTTTGAGGAAGGCATAGGCAAGGCGTAGGCCACGCTTTACGCTTCTATCAGCTGAGGTGATGATCATGATGGTGATATGGGTTTATAGCGTATGATGTCTGCCAATAATGTGGACAAACGACTAGTCTTATTGTAAATCTATAGCATACACCTAGGTCCAGCTCTGGAGGTCCGAAACCAGAAATTTTGATGACATGGTTTATTTTCTTTCCCTATGTACAATAAAGAGTTAAATAAAAAATAATTATTAAAAAAACGCAACCTACGTTACCGCATTGTATTAGCTTCTCACAAAATAATACCGTACCGCGACAGTGTTTGCCCAGCGCAAAAACATTTGCTGGAACCATACGGTGGACTGCGTGTGAGCAAATAATGCATTAAAATACATAATGCACTTAGATTCAATGCACTGCAGATTCTTAGTCACGCAAAAATTACTTCGATATACATCGACGGTTTTGTTTAAGGATGATTGAACTAACATACACAAGCAAACGTCAACGGTAACACACATTTGTAGATCTTCGTTTTTGAGCACTAGTGTATTAGAATACCATTTATACAAATTAATTTCAAGAATTTTTCGTAACTCACGTGATATTTATGTATCTATTTAAAATAACCACAATTATTTTTATTATGTCGTTGGTAGTGTTTCTACTTATAAACTATGTTAAAGCAGTCACCATTCTTCCCTTTAATATCGGAATAATGTATCATTTAATTATTTAAACAAATGCAATGCAAAGATCGCCAAGATGACTGATCTTAAGCTGCCCGTATCCAACGATTTTATTTATTTATTTTTATTTAAAATTCTTTATTGTACACGATAAGATACATAATATACAGAAAAGTACAATGTGCGGTCTTATCACACAAGGCAATCTCTTATAGGCAACCATAGTAAGGAAAAGATAATAGTACTTATAACTTTCTTCTTGTTGACTTTCTGCTTCATTCTCTAAGTTGGTTCTAGTAGATGTCTTACAGCTAATTAAGTTATTATGGAGCAGTAAATTTAACGTGCCAAGGGTTAATATTTATGATGGTGACTGTACTTCAAAAATAAGCACTCAGCCAATTCAAGGCAAGTTCGTAAGTCTTTAATATGACTTTGAATATTTGACATTACATTTATTACTACATATGCCCGCGATTTCATCAGCGTGGAATTTTCAAAAAAAGAAAATGTGATTCTTTTTTTTCTAAAATAAAAGTAGCCTTAGTTACACCTTATTACGTCATCTACCAGCCAGTATAAGTCCTGTCAAAATCGCTCCAGTCATTACAGAGATAATTCGGAAGAAACAGACCAAAGTTTATATATACGTAACTTTGATATAATTACTGCATATATATTCATATTCTTGTAGTAAAAAGCGGTTACTTTAATATGACAAACAGACACTCTAATTTTATTTATTTGTAAATATATTTTTATATATATTGATTCTAAAGATTGTTAATGTTTAAGTAGATGGCTCGTCATTTTCCTTTAGAAAAACTATAAAATCAGGTTTAAAGGGTAATGGACGTCGAACAAAGCGATGGTATTGTTTTCAATTGTTTCACTGAACCAATGTGAATAGGTCAATGCATTAGGGACTCCGAGAAGGCTTTTGTTCTTGGATTTTCTTATAAGAGATGTCGTATGTTCGAGGTGCGCTAATCAACCAAGTATATAGTACTCCGGCTTGCTTTTAGCGTTGCGAGAAAAATTCATATGAATTTTATTTGTAAATATTTTTATGACTTATGGAGGTTTTTTTAAAACTTTTGTAGTCGTAGGTTCGTAGTCTTCGATACGCAATTAATATATATATATATATATATATATATATATATATATATATATATACTCGTGAATGTGTTTGTCTGTACGTGTGACGTTTGCTTTATCTGCGTTATAATATTCTTACTTCTTATCTCAAATCAAGGTTTTAATTTTTTCATGATTACACATCAAAGTTTTTTAAGATCATTAGAGATTCCAAATCTTTTACCATACAGGCCGATCGATTGTGTAACGTATTACCGCTGAGTATAAGACGTCCTAAATCACTACTTATTTTTAAGAAAATGGTTAAGAAATATATTTATTGGGTCCTTTAATGCATGTTATTTCTTTCTCTGTTTCTTTATTCTCTCTGAAGTAAATGCGACCCAAGTTAGTATGACGTTTTATTTATTGTTGTATTTATAATTTTGTATTATACTGTATTTGTTATTTAGTATTTATGAATAAATGTATGTAAAATACATACGTATGTATGAATGTCTATATGTACACAACAACTGCAGTATTTATATTAAAATAAATAGTTCCAAGATTCTTAAAGAAAATCGACATTGTATGTTGAAGTAATTTTTGCGTGAACAAGAATATGCACTGCAATGGATCGAAGTGCATTATATATTTTAAAGTATATGTCTAAAATACGATTATGTTGTCAGTCGCCTAGGAAGCCGGCCCACATCGCCTCTACTACCATATATACATATAACATATTTATATCTATTGTATTTCTGTATATTTACACTACCGCCCACTTGTGTTATCTTTGCACCATTTTAGAAGTAGACAATATATAAGGAATAACATCTGTGTGTAAGAAATGAAATAATAAAAAAAAAATGGGTCAGAATTGTTTACCAGTGTCAAAGTTGTTTTCCGAGTTTGCTAATGGATTTTAAGTACAATGCGATAAATCGGTAAACTATTCTTCCTTGTTTAGTGCTATCTCACATATATAACTGTTCGTTATTTAAAGTATGTACGTGTATATATGATATATGTACACATATTAAGTGTGTCATGACAACCGATATTGTCGATGTAAATTTGATATTAAACAAAAAATTCTCTTGAAAGTACAGTCACGGTGACAAACAAATTTTGGCGCACGCCGCTAACGAGAGAACAACAACAACAGTCGTGTTGGGCGACCAAACGATAGAGTAAACTCAATACCTTCATTATGTGGATAAATAAGTTGTTACAATTGCATCGAAATTAAGATAATGAAAGATACTTACTATACATGCTTATTCACCGACTTTGTTTTATAAATAAAGAGAATCTATTACAAGTTGTTTTTCGAACTATACCATACGTATATGTCAGATAAATAGCCTCAGTGGTGTTATATTAGAGCCACGTTACCTTTGCCTGCATCACTGATATAAATATTATAACTAAGTGTTCTTCAAGACAAGAGTGAGTGAAGATTGAATAGGATCTTCTAGGCAAGCATGTAGCATCGTGTTCCTCGTCATCTCTTAACATCAGGCGAGACAGAGGTCAAAAGCTTTACCTATAATCTAAAAGGACTAAATCGTTCAAAAATAAATTTCTGCTTATTAAATAAATTCTATTGTTGTATTGCCTTTTATTATTCATGTTTTTTATTGTCCTATTGTCCTTATGTTTCACATTCCGTTATGATCATATATAACAGAATCAAGATAATATTTTTACTATTCCAAATTTAAATGTAAACTATAAGTACATACTATATATCCAAGCGGTTCCAGCGACAATTCCTTCTGGGATTTGGCACATTACGGGTTGAATGCCAGTTTCGGTTACAGGAAAGAAAAGAATGGAACATCGCCTCTTTGATAAGTAAAGCAAAAAGAGTAGGAAAGCCGACCTGCTTGAATTACTGCCAGAAGGTAATTAATAAAGTAATAAAAGGTAATGAAACGCAGTAGTAAATAAAAACTAATGAGGTAACAAAATGTGATAAAATAAATAAATGATAATACTGTGATATAGACATAAGTTCAAATAATAATAATAAGAAATTAGAATGTTAATTAAAGTAAATAAGTAAGTAAAGCGAAACTGGTAAAAGGTAAGGTATGAAAGGTAAAGAAATGGATGAAAAGGAAAATAATGCGACGGATAAAATAAGAATTAGTGAGAGATATTACAAAGGACGTAGGAAGAGTGAGATAAAAAGAATTCGAATAAATAATAAAGCAAAACTGTTCCTGGGAACCCACGACATGGATTGTACGAGAGGATCTCAATAGCGGGGGGCCATAAAAATGTAATCATAATTAATTTTCAACGATCAAATGATTTTATAGGTAGCTCATGCCGATATATATAAACAAATACAAAAAATATTTAAAAGCGAAGTGAGTGTTTCATATTACTTCATTATTTTTTTTCTTCGAAAAACTACATTCCAAGTTATTAATTATATATTGAATAAAAAACATCCAATTGTTAATAAAAAATCTTAGGCGGCACTTGTTACATGATTGGCAATAAGTTATTACAAATATACGTTTTGTTTATCATTTTAGGTTAATAAAAAAAACTTTAGGAACAAGCCAAATTTTAATTTAAAATATCACAAAACGTATTTTTATATATTTAGTTTATTGTTCATATGAAACATTTATGGATTAATTGATATATAAGCATTTGTTTCAATGAAAGATATTTAAAAATAGTTAAAACCAAAACGATAAATATAACCTAAAATAATTCCGTTAGTCATTTCCCGCCAAAACCGGACGCGTGGCGACCGCAACAAGATGGCCGCCGCGTCATAAATTGTGAAAACAATGACTCAGCCGGCTGTGTTTTAACATTTTCACGTTTACTCGGGCCGAGTCCGCGATTTGTTTGCTCGGCGCTGCGCATGATTTATGGCGAGTGGGTGAGCACGGCTTGGTTCCACGCCACCGGGCTCCGTGTGTCTTTTTAACCTTTCGGGAATTTGCATAGGTTTCTTATAGTCGCACGCGTTGCTCTGCAACTGATGACGCATTCCACATTTCTGGTCTCGATTTCTATATAGGCCGATGGTCATTGTATGTTGAAGTAATTTTTGCGTGAACAAGAATATGCAATGCAGTGGATCGAAGAGCATTATATATTTTAAAGTATATGTCTAAAAGGCGATTATGTTGTCAGTCGACTAGGAAGCCGGCTCGCGTCTATCGGCATATATACACTTAGTATATTTATATCTATTGTATTTCTGTATATTTAAACTACCGTCCGCTTGTGTTATCTTTGCACCATTTTAGAAGTAGAGAATATGTAAGGAATAACGTCTGTATGTGTAAGAAGTGAAATTAAAGAAGAAATGAAAATAAATGGCTCAGAATTGTATACTAGAGTCAAAGTTGTTTACATTTCTGGTCTCGATTTCTATATAGGCCGATGGTTTGGCTCCTCAATGACGTAATGCCATGTGTCTCTATGCAAATGGCATCGTCATGAGATTACTGAAATCTTTGGAGAGGCTTGATCCAATACTCATTATTTACTTTAATCTTTTGTTTGCAATCAACAGTAACACAAAAATGTAAATTTGCCTTATTATAAAATCAGTTATTAGAAAAATAATTAATAATGTAATGATAATAAAATAACGAAACGAGTTTTTCTGAATTCGGATTACTCTATGTTATATACATATTATAATTCATAAATGTTTTCTGATTAAAATTTTGTAATTTGAAAACAATTATCTGTCCCTGTTTGCAATTTGCATTTTCAAGTTATCAGCTGATCGTATTTCAATAGATTATATTAAGTTAATATAACATATTTCAGAATCATTACTTAAAAAGGGCGATTGGAAATAAACGCAAAAGTTTCAAAGCTTTCTGCTGACAAATGTGTTATATATTTAAGCTTTTACAACTCTTATCAATCACCTTGTAGACGTAATAATCATTTGACTTATATAATCTATTGCCAGCGGATATTGAAAATATGTTTGTCATCTGAACTATTTTTGGCTTAAGGCTGCGATTCTCCTTCAGGATTCGGTTTAAAGAGGTCAATATTTTTACAGTGGCCTCATAATACATTTATTATATTATTTTGTACATTCGCAATTATTATAATAAATTGAAAATATAGGGAACTTCCATAGTGTATTTACAAGGCATGTGAAAAGTGACTGTACTAAAGTTTTGGCTGCAAAAAGTTTCTACTTCATTTGTAATAAACTGAAACAGATTTTTTATTAAAATGCCGCACAACATTATTGGACTACCGTTAACAAAATTGAAAAATATTTTGACGGACTAATGTTATAATTTAATAAACGAATATTTAAATGACAAGAATCCTCGGCAGTGATGTCGCTTGATTATTTTGATTTCATTCAGGCTATATCTGATAAATTGTATATATATACATCTGTGTTAAACTTTATTAAAAGATATGTGGTTGTGAAGTATCTTCCTATTTCTTCTCCACATCTAAAACACCTTGCAAAGCAGAGTAGACTCAAAAATGAAATAATTTGAAAAAATAAATAGATAATAAGAAGTAGATCAACAAGAGTTCTGTTAAAAGTTACAATGTCGATTTTATCTTATCAAATGTGCATCAGTTAAAAAAATCTTATATTTTAATAATCCTGTTTTGTATGTATCATCTGCTGTTGTATACTCTCGCAACATAGCAGCTACTGTATGTATCCTAACTATAACGGAGGCTGTGTGCGAGGGTGTCAAGTGAGTTTATCTGTTACCTTCAAGTTTTGAGGGTAACGCGACGTAACTTGACCTAGGGTTATGAAAGTGCATGCGCAGTAACAATCGTATCGAATCATATTTCTGCAATGGCCCCTTAGTAATAGGGTTGAACATATTGTTTTAATACGAAAATATAAGGGTTGTAATTAATTATACTTTCAAAGTATTATTATAGACCTGGTAATCATTTAAGAGCGGCGTAGCATCCATCCACAGGGTGGATGTACCCTCTCTAAGCTATTCGTAATTTATCGATTATATTGTCCCTAAAGTTCCGTTAGATTACACCTATTGGTGCTTCGGCGACTCTGAGGGGGACGATGGTTCGACGTGGACCCGAACCATCGTGATAGTACCACGAGGGTTTCGGGGGTAGCGTATCCACGCATACCCCGGGACGGGCTATCGAAAAATAGCAAGGCGCAAGGGAAGACCGCGTGGCGATCCCTGACCGGGAGATACCACGGTCCCCCGTTTAGCGCAGAGGGCGACCACCGGGGGGGGTTTTAGTGGGTAGGAATCCCACATACCCCTGTCCTCCCCCCAGAGGCAGGGCATCTTGAATACCTAAAGATTTCCCCAACCGAAAAAAAAAAACACCTATTGGTAAAGTACACCTGCCTAAATGTATGGATCTATTTACGGTAGGTCTTACAGTAATTTTTAAGGTGAATGCCTTATGCGTGAACGCACTACCTGACTCTTCGAGCAGGTGATGAAGTTGTTAGGAACTCACTTCTCGTTCGTCACCAAGAACACACTAACAATTTAACTCTCGCTTGGATCGTCAAGTAAGGATCCGGTTGCGAATCGACTGATTCCCGGTTTCTCCAGTCGGCCATACGGTGGAAAGACGGCCTTGATAAGTTTGATAAGACATTGGGCGACCGCTTCTTACTGGTCTTATTTGAAATCTATGTAGGAGATAATGTCCAGCCGTGGATGATCTTATGTTTTGCAGTCGACGACTATCCGCTGTCAATAATAATAATCACGTTCTATTTCTTTTATAACAATACAAAGTAAAACAAGGGCTGTTAAAAAAAATATTCGCAATGTAACCTCGTGTTTGGCAGCCCTGGCTTGTAACAGTATATCGGCGTGAGTAGAGAGGCAAACCACTAAACAGGCGAGTTGACTGGCTCGAGGTTAATGCAGGGCGACGGGAGAGTTGCTAGCTCAGCTGGCTGCTGTCGCGTTGTGTACCAGCCTTACTTCATCACGCTTATTGTACCACCGGCTTCGCTCCAAGTTAGCACCTTCTCGCTATTAAGTGTTTTCGGAGAAAACTTACTGCTAGAAATTCAATGAGAAATTTTTACTTATATGAGAGCAACAAATTCTTTTCTAAAGAACTCGCTATAAAAGTGAAATACGATCTCTTGGGAACTAAAATTTCAAGGTGTGATCTTTTTATTCAAGTTATATAAGTAGATACGTTTATATGAATTTACTGTAAGTAAAAATGGTACAAATTGAAGAAAAAAAAACGGAAAGTTATGAAGAAAGGTATGGGACAGATGGTACAAAATGAATAATTTTAATATTTAATAGTCCAATTTGTAGAAACTATTTTATTACTATATTATCATTGCGTTATTTCGTTCGTTTCGTCACATATTATAGACCGATCCAATCAACAGCAGCTAATCGGTGTTCTGAAACACGAAACCTGTTCTCTATCGTCTGCAAAAAAGACCGTATGAAATAAAACAAAAACGAATGATTTTGTTCTAAACTTTTCTCAGATCAGGATTCGTTAGAAACTCTCGTAGGTTTTTTAAAGATGTTATCCAATAGGTGTCTATTTCCAAGATGCACACATTAAGATACTAATAAATTACTCCAGTGTTCTGGTAATTCAAAAGCATCAGCTATTCTATATTTTATTTATTTATTGAGAAAAGCACATTACAAGCCTCTACTTCTGTGGGCCTGAAAACTAGTTAATAACATTCATATATTTATAATGTATAACGGTAAAGAAATAAGGATGATTGCTTATTATAAGATAATACAATACGAACGCGTAGTACGTAGTGTTGATAAACATTAAACTATTTGCTATGTACAGAGTGAAAGTAAGCGGAAATTGTTTATTATCTGTGGTGTAGCTACGATCTTGTCAGATGCCATCTTCAGAGATATATTAAAAACGCTACAAAAAAAATATTATCATTTAAATCCCAGAGACAATGTCTGTTACTGGACCGCAATGTTTTTGCTTTCATTGCTGACCCCATGGCATTGTTTTCGTGAATTAAAATGACAAAAATGTAAATCGTGCGCCATTTGTAGCGCCTTCAGCTGAGAGTCAGTTTTGACCTCCTACATTAGTGCCTGACCCAAATCAGAAGGGTCATCAGATTCGAAATTTGCATAATTATTCTTTAGAACTGTAAATGGTATAGGAGTAAATTAAAGAACCAATATTGTGAGAAGTTCATCTGTACGTATACGGTATGCGTGATATTAAGATAAAATACTTTTATGGAAACAAATAAAGTCCAAATTCGTGTATCAGAAATCGTGACTTAGAACATTATAAACAATAAATTGATGATTCCTTACTTTAAAAGAAAATACAAAGAAGTACACATTAGAGCTGTACTTGAATTTTACAAAACTCATTTACATAAGATATACATTTTATTTCATATGCCGTTGGAATAGATTTAGAACATTTGTTTCAAACAAGCTACTCGTACTAAAACGTACTAAAACGTACTCCCTCAAATTTTAACCTATAAAATATTAAAAAAAAAGAACTTAACCTATTGTATAAATATTTTTGTTATCTAGGATTATATATATTTATTAGCTATGCTTATATGTCGCTTCATTACTTCCTCTGAATAGCCGTCTTCTTAAACCAGAAATTACAATTATACGAAGATCTGTATCCTTGACGACTATGAGCTCTTATAAAAGTCAGGGTGGATTCCAACTCTTCTTTTATGTTTTATATTTCACTTGCTGTGTTGTGTACAGATCTTCAACAATTGTATAATAACTTAATATCTATTGGCCAGACTGTACTTACACCGTATTCTTTTCCTTTTAAAAATTAAACCGGGACCAAAAGGAATGCAGGAAACGTGTGCTTTAAATGTAAATATTACGAAATTAAAATTTATCTAGATGGTAATCTGGTTAACGAATGTTAGGTACGCGCAGCTGTTTGTTATGACCTAATGCGTTTAGCAAATGATCACGCGATGGGTTCACCATGCTTCATATCTTTGACGGGATTATGCTCAAGTTTCCTTTATGACATCGAATCAGAAATGGGAAAATCCGACACACGCTAGTATAGCTGATATAATTAAGCGGATTGGTAACTTGACGTGGCAGTTGACAGGCCACTTTTAAGGTTTTAGCTACACCACTACCGGAAAATGCAGCACGGGACATCCATCTATAAGTTAAACAGATAGCAATGTTGAGATCATTGGAAGAAGTTGGAAGCAGGCCACTTACATTTGGTTGTTTTGAAAAATGATGAAGGAATCCTCTGTTCAGCAGCGGTCATCTTATGATGATTCTATGCAGATGTTTGGTGAATGAGCAAGAATCAACACTATTATATGCGTTGCATTATTAGGTCATGCGTACGACTAATTCTGTCCAAAATTGATTTCATGTTATCTGATTACAAATAGTGGTGCCAGATGACGAAATAACCTGGGGGTTTTCAATCTATTTAAATTATGAAGGCTGTTAATCTCGTTTTGATTATATACTAAGAATTTTTTCATGAATATTATATATGTTTTGTCAGATTTTTTCATTTGTGCAATTTTAACAGAACAGTCGTGATCAAGCTCCGGTCGGTTATGATATTTTATGAAGATCGAACAAGCTATATGTCAGTTGGCAGTGTTCGTAATAAGTAAAGAAAAATACATTAAAATGTAAACCATATAGTTATGTGGTTTTGTCCACAGAAAACAAATGTAATGGTCACCCTAAATGTAATTAATGCAGCCAAACGGTAATCAAATAATAACGAACAAACCAAATGCGGTGGTCTCCGGCCACGGACGGTGACCTGCAGCGAGTGGTATGCGGCGAGTGTTTGTTTTAAAATTGCGTTTTTTCTTAGGTTTATAAATATTAAGACATTTATGCTTTTATTAATGGTGTTGTACCTATACTTCAAAACAACGTGTAAGATTGGTTTATAGTGTATCACAACACGACAAGCATAAATTGTTGTCAAATAAAAAAAAATCATGAATGCATTAAGCCGCGTTTGTTTGTTCGTAGTCTTGACTCCAGTAACTTAAGGTCCCAACGACCATCTTTTCAGCGCGCTATATGACCTGCACACTGTTGATTTAACCTAACAATCAGCATGGCTATGTCGATAACTTAGCATAAGCATCTTTCAAAATCTGGTAATTAATTTATTTGTCTGAACGTTGTGATTTAGATTCGTGCCCATAGATGGCGTTACTAGTCGATTGCCTCGCGGTATCATTTGAAGCGAGCAGACGCGCACAGCTCGATTAAGTTGAGGATTAATTAATTAAAAATTATCATCGTAACTCAAAATATTGATTTAATTAGATACACCAGCGATAGTTCCAAAATATAATGAAGCATAAAATATAACATGAAACCAAGAAACAAGAATTGGATACACCTGTGTACTAATTTAGTTATACACATACACACGTAAATACGCACACTCACTTACTTTCATGTATGTTTCAAGTTTAGATTAAAAAAATACTTAAAAAACGTGATTGTAACCATCCTGATCTCTGCTACACGTGCCTGCGGGTGTAGTGCAATATGATAAGATATATTTTTAACAAATAATATTTGCATCAAAAAATAAAAGTTCACCAATAATTTATGGTTGCGTATGTAGACTTTTAATGGTTTTGGATCTAATACTGTGATCAAATAGTAAGGTGAATTTGTTTATAACAAGTAAATTTTTATCTATTCTTTGAAATCAATTTCATCACCTTCAAAGTAATCCTCGTCAGATAAAGGGAACTTTTTCCAACGCTTTTTTCAATTCAGTCGAAATAGTCTTTTTCCGGAATGGCCATCAAGATCTTCTTTAATTTGGTTTCTATTTCCCTAATCATTACAGAAAGGCGTCCACGCGTTGGTTATTGAGTTTTCTGAATAGACAGAACTCACATGGAGCCAAATCAGGCGAATACGGTGGCTGCGTAACGATATGAGAAGAGATTTTGCCACTTTTTTTCTAAAAAAATAATCGATATCGTCACCAATCGATACTGGACGCGTTTGACAAAATTAAAACTTTTGATAAAAACATGTGTAACTCGAAGACAATTAAACTTTTTAATTAATATTTCTGGCAAATGCTTTAGACAGTCCCGGGACATGCCCGGGAGTTTTAAATGACAATTTTACCTTACTTTTTGATCACAATAATTTAGATAGAGCAGGATATCTTATATACACGTAAGATTTCAAAATGATCGACATAGTTTTTATTTGTAATTTTTAGATCGCTTCTCGAACTTTCGGAGAAATTTTATCGCTTTTCAAAATGATTTTTTTATTATTATTACATGCGTTGCAGTACTCTCTAAAATTTCACATAAATACTAACCACAGTAACGTGGTACGTTGTACTTAAAATATAACTTTGTAGTTAAAATATACGTACTTCAACGTGACGATCAAAGGCAGATCCGGGAGGCGATGATGACGTAAAAATGTAAAAGCAATCAAAGCTGCGGCGAGAGGCGCGGCTATTGGCCCCATCAAGCGCAGGCCACATCACTTGTCACTAATTCGCTCTCAGCGCTAATTATTTGAAAGCCACTGGCAAGCGTGTTTGATAAAAATTTAATTTAATTGCGTAGAAGAGATACTGCATCCAGTCGCTGAGCTCTTCAAAATTGTTGCAATCTATGACGTAAATTTTCACGTCTTTAATGCACGAAAAACTAGTTTTTTCGTATATCCAGGTCCTAACATTAGTTATCTTAAAACCATAGGCTGATAACTTCTGGCAGTACAACATCTGACGGACAGAGTCGATAAAAATTAATTTCAATTTGTAGTAATCAAAAGTATGAAAACACATGTATTTACTATATCATTATCACGTTATTTGTTTTTTAGGAAACGTACAATACAATAATTAACAATAAATGAGCCATACATTAATCGTTTGAAAGCCTTTACATCTGTATGTGATCACCCTGTATGTACAACGTTGTAACAAGGCCAGTGAGTAATTCTAAACAAGCGCCCCCGCAAACAAATCATAACATAATTAAAAGTCCGAGCTCTGTAGCAGGATAATGCAATTGTGAATTTGTGTGACTACATGAAGTAAGTCATTATTGGGTAAAATTAATTACGTTGTTACGCGTTTATAATCCAAATAGGCTGTGCTTTGAAACACAACCTTATTACTAAGGAAGCTTCAACTTTGGTTATTTAAATTCACTCAAAAATAAAACACTGATAAGGAATTAACAAGTATAGTAATAAGCGTAAAAGGAAAAACTTTAACAGTTCAAAACGAAAGTAGATTTGGTTTTAAAAGTAAAATGAAATAGAGAATGAAGGGAGAAATTGGGAGAAGTAACAATGTAACGTATTTCAAAGTGATCACTCTTTACAGGATGATTGAAAATACTTTCACACAAACATAACTATTTGTAAGGGTATTTCTTTTTTATTTATGGTCAAATCAATACTTTGGAAATACAGAGAAAAGAAATATAAAAGGTAATATTCATTAATTCAACGTTGGATCTTAAACAAGATTTTTTTTGATGTACAACTTTTTTTTATATATATTTTATTTTCGTCTACTTTGCTTCGCAAGGTGTTATAGTTGTGGTAAAGAAGTAAAAACTCCACAACATATCTTTTAAAAAAATTAATAAATAATGATTTATGCACATACACTCTATGTGCAGTGATGGTGGATGGGGCGGTAGACGACTGAAACTTGTGATTGTAGATCTCGAGTTTTATATCCGAGATACAATTTTATTTATTCACACTTTATGCATTAGCTATTTTGGATTACCAATGCTCGCACACGAGTTTTCAGAAGATAGCAGCAGCATCCTCTGCGTATTAAAATGATATACTACGATCGCCAACCAGACTGCCAAGTGTGGCGATAATGGTATATCTCCCATAGATACCTTTGGGAGTGGTATATATCTTGCAGTGGGTGCTTATAGACTGTAGCAAAGACGACGACTTATTGTCAGATGTAGCCTAAATTATATCAAAATAATGAAGCGACATCATTGCCAAGGATTCTTGTCATTTAAATGTTCCTTTATTGAATTATATGCCTTTTGAGTCAATTTATTTTTAATATGCTTTTTCAATTTCGTTAATGGTAGTCCAATATGTTAATATTTTTAGCGGTATTGTATTAAAAAATCAGGTTCCGTATCCGATAGATATTAAACTAAATTTTTAAGACTGCAAATTTCATCGAATATACAGTATTTATAATAAGAGAATCACTTGGACACAATGTCATTCCGAAAAAAGGATGTTCGAAGATTTCGTAAAGTTATTTAAGTTATTTCTAAAGCTTTTTATCACTCCTGTATCAAGTAAGTTTACAGGCAATTTAAGCAATTAGAGCCGTACCCAATCGAACACAACCTTCCGAGTATAGCTCGCGCCGAATTTCTAGTCCACTCTGAAGTTGTTTCACGCAGTGTACAGTCAGAGAGACAATGTTTAAATTATTTTAATTTTATCACCAAATTTGAAAGACAAACTTTTTTCTACAGTATTAGTTTTAACTTCCGTTAGCAAGGGTTAATATCCCTTACTGGTCGTGATGAAGAGTCAAGGATGAAATTTAATAGGTAAAACGATGTTTTGTGTAAGCGTTTCTAAATCTTTTATTTAAAATCAGTGTTATACAAAAATAAACATTTTAAGAAATTCAGCCACTCCGAACTGAACCCGGCGGAATAAATGTAGGGTATAGTTTTTTGTATCGCTGTGAGTAATCCCTTGTAAATGAGTAAAAACTTTTATTTATGATGTAACTATTATAGTTCATAACCAATTCTCAGACCTACCGAATAAACATTTAAAATTTAATAAAAATTAGTCAAGCCGTTTCAAAAGAGTATGTCGACTTATACTTTAAGACGAGAATTTTATATATAGGTATATTATTAACCAAATATAAGACTAACCCACTTGACACGCATGTTCCCGCAAAATAACGCGTGTCGAAGGAATTTGCCTGTGTAATTGTGCGTAAACGGTAAGATTAGGCGCTTCCGTCGACAAATGACGTCCCTGAAAGCTTCTGATGGACCGCGAGCTTTTTTACGCTTGAAAGTTTCTCCTCAAAGCGCTGCGTGGTAAATACGACACTAAATGGATTTCGTTAGGGTAAAGCCTATACTTGGTATTCGCTTATAATCGACAAGACGCTCGCGATGATCAAGCAAATATTTGTTATCGTTAGCTTCATGTATATTTCCTCTGTTGGGACGAAATATTCCTGCCTCTTCCTGGCTCCACTCAAAGAGCACAAGCTGTAATTCGCATATTGTACACAGGGTGATTGGAGATAGATGTAAATATTTTAAAAGGATTAAAATACAGTTCAATTCCTATCAACAAATGTACGGTATGTTCTATCCAAAATTTAATTGTTTAAAAATTTAAAGATAGCGTTTTCAAAATTGGAATTACTATTAATTATTGATTTAATAAATTGAACTTCTGTCCCTGCAGGCTTTGATTTTCATGAATATATTAGTCTGTCGCATTCCAATACAAAATAAAATTGATATAACATATTTCAGAACGATTACTTTAGATTGAGAAAATGGATATAATTGGTAAAGTTTTTAAAACTTTTCGGTAACAAATGATCTATACATTGCTTTTAAAGCCTTTCATCATTTAAACCATAAAAAGATAGAAGTGTAGTTGTTAAAACCATGACGGGGTAATTAAGTTTCAACTATAAATTCTGGGTCAAACACAAGACGCGGCACATCTTAATCTCTAATAATCGCGACTTAGCAGGGGACGCGATATGTTAATGTATGTTAAATACAGTAAATACATTACGCAACACCCGTCTTTGGGCTAAGCCGACCCCTGTAATCACTTCATCCGGGCACGCATTACCCGGCGCACGGATATATCTCGCGACGAATATATAGAACGCTCTGAACATAAGACAAGTCGTATAGCAACACTTAATTATTTATATAAAACACTAATACATGTCTGTCAATGTGCCTTCACTATTGCTAAAGATTACACATTGGAAGGCATATACACCAATACCTCACTTTGCGCCGTGGTTACGTTCCAAAAAAAACGAGGCAAATTGAAACGCCGCAAAGTGAATTAAGATTTTCTATAGCAAACCACGTAAAGGTCGAATATAGGTTCCAGGGTCACGAAAATACTACTTTTTAAAAAGAAAATTGAACATAGGAAACATTTAAAATACAAAAATAATATAACTCTACCAATAAATCAATTGGAATAATATTTACCTTTTTTGTAATCAGAAACTAAACAGAAAAAATTATATAAATTTATTATACTCTTTTTAAAAAAGCACAACACACTACGTAATTGAAATTTAAAATTAGCAAAGCAAAGTGAAAATAAAACTGTATTTAAATTGCGTTGATTTTTAATTAGAAAAGGAATCCCCGAGTTTTGATGGCATGGCGCAATTAGAAACAAGAGTGTTGCCATCTTTTAGAAAAAAAAAGAAACTTAAAAAAATTAAAGACTCGAACCCAAAACAACGCAACCTCGAAAATCTAACGACGCACAGTAAAAATTGGTACTAATTAAGCAGCGACGCAACTACAACGCAAAACGAAACGATGCAAAGCGAGGTATTAGTGTACCTCCCCCAAAAACCACTATGATATAATGACCGATCCCACAATTCTTGAATTCAGCGAGTCCACGCGACCTTCAAACATTAAACTAGAAATCAACTTCAAATTTCATAAAACCTTTATTCAAGCAGACATTTAAATGTGTTTTTAAATTTTCGATCATTTTATTATCGTAAGTAGATGCTGCTACATGAAATACATTGATATATCAACTAACCCAAGCTATGTATTATAATTTATTATTATTGTAATTAGTTCAAGTATTTTATACTCTTAGCGGTCAATAAGTGGACATTTAACGCGTAAAAACTACATCATTGACGAGTTGATATTGTTTTTTACTTTTGTTGTTGTAAATAATTATATGCAAAATTTTAAGATAGAAATTATAATTAATTTAAAAATAATATTTACTGTTTTGTTATTTATATAATCTGTCGTCGTTTACAACACGTCCTGCTTCTATAACATATAATATATATTTAATGGAATCAGGCGTTACCTCGCGGAAATCCATCCTAAGTAAGAAAAGGACCAATATTTAGCCACTTCCGCACATGCAGTGGTAGTCGTGCAATAAAGTGCACCGCCCGCCAGCCCGCTGATAAATGCGTATGCGGCAAACAATGCGAATCACACAACCACCACCGCCAAATTATTCAACACGTGTTTCCCCCTCCACGGGCATCTTCAGGAGTTATGTTACACCGATTAGTGCCAAACACAGAGTCACCCCAAAACCAGACTCTGTGCATTTTATTGCACGACTACCACTGCATGTGCGGAAGTGGCTAATTATTGGTCTTTTTCTTACATATAATATATATGCGCTTACAATAAGTTAGATTTTATTATATATAGCATAGAAATTATTTTATGGCAAAACTACGATTGCGGGGTCAGCTAGTAATCATATGTAATGTATTAGGTCGCGGAAAAAGTTCCTTTGTATCTAATATAAAAATAAATACATTTAAAAAACTTTTAAGTTAAACGGTTTTTTGATACCCATATTGTGGTGGTTGTGGAAAAATATGTACCTAGTCCGCCATATTGGAACGGCGTCCATCTTGAATTTTAAATTTTGACATAATCATCGTGTTTTACTAGTGTAGCCCTTTCATTTGATACCCATATTGAGGGGGAAAAATATGTAATCCGCCATTTTGTATCGGCGACCATCTTAGATTTATAATGTTATTGATTTTATAATATTGTATTGTCATCTAAATTAAATGTGTGTACCAAATTTCAGATCAATCTGACAACGGGAAGGTGCTTAAATTTTAATTTCTAATTTTTAATTTCAATTTCTAAATAAAACCGTTTAATTAAGGACTCTTTTTATTAAAGTTAATTTACATTTAAGTACAGCATATAGGTGACATTTTGTTCGAAGATTTATTATCATCATGTAGTTAGTGACATGGTGCAAATGTTATAGATATTTTAATAACAAAATGCTAGAAGTAGTTTTGACAGTCGTCTCTTAATGTATAGCTATCTCTGCTTAAAGTATTGTAAAGAGAGAGAACAGATAGAGATCTGAAGATTCAAGGTCTATATATAATGACCTAACCAGCTTAATTGTTGCAGAGTGGTTAAATTTGTATAGATTAGGTTCAAATAAACTTGTAAATTTTGTGAGTTTATACGTAGCTTAATACATTTCTGCTTTGCATATAGTTCTTATAAAACATTTAAATGGTACACCCAAAGCATTTCACAATTAAATATATATTACAACCATTTTACCCATAGGTTATCCACTACTAAACATAGGTCTATTTGGAACCGGCCTATATCCAGTGTCCGTCGTGTATATATGAATAAATTAATATAATGAACGTGTCAAGCGCGCAATGTACACGTGCAAAGCGAAGTTTTTGCCGGCCTGCTCCGGGGCGCACCCATCGACCGCACCTCGCAACGAGGTGTCGCATTATCGTATTCATGTATTGCTACAGTAAAGAGGGTAGGCGGAGATTTAATTTAAATTTCGAATGTTCAATTGACGCGCATTGTGTTTATATCGTTGCGGTCGTGTTTCAACAGACATCTGCTTGCTGCTCCATTCAAGTATTGTTAACGAACCGGAAGTTACGTCACAACTTTGTAATTCAAGTAATCTTTTATAGCAGCGGAAGTGGAGGCATCAGCTTTGTAGGAACATTTTTCTTTAAGAGCAGGCCGTACTGAGTTAGTGCTCTTCGGTTTCTGTATGATTTCGGTTATGTATTGTAATCTTAATAATAGGATTCTAAAGCAGAAACTTGGACGGTTAAAGTAAGAGAGAAAAGAGAAAATATTAAAATATTTCAACCATGTTATGTGAAAAGGAGATGACACTAAAGAGACTCTTATTGTCCAGGGTAATGTGAACGGCTTAAGAGAAGAAGTCGTTCAGTTTTGCAATGAATGGAGCAAATGAGAGCCTTCGCAGAATTGCCTCTAAGTCGATGTGCGAAGAGTTTCGGGAGAAATAGCTGTAAAAAAATCTTTTGCTGTAAAAGGAGCTGTAATCTTAGATCTATCAGAGCCAATAACCAAATATTATAGTCAAACATAATATATAACATGAAATAAAAACCTGAAAAACAACTATTTTGATGTCGAAGTAAATCAAATTTTAAAACGAAATTTCTCTTGATTAATTAACACTCTTTAAAGTCACATGAAGTAATATAAGTATTAAATGAAATAAAGTTATGGTTTGCCAAAATTTAATTTTTACAAAAAAAAAATTGAACGAATACGTGTTTAATTAAAAGAGACAAAACTCTTTGAGTATTTCAGATATAAGTGAAAGTCGAGTGTCCAAAATTTACAACCTAAAAGCCATTGAGTAGAAGTTCTAATTCAAGCTCAGAGCGCAGCACAAATCCGCGTGGTAGCCGCGCTCGAGTTTTTATAAGCACTCGCAATTAGTCTTTCAGGGCGGCCGTTAGCGCCGAGTGTGCAGTTAATACAAGTCGAGCGATTTATTTACGAGCGACGGTGAAATCTGCGCCCGAACGAGAGCAAAATCGTATTAAGGAATGTGTGAATCATGGGGGCTATCCTGTGAATCATTTGCGATTTTTTTTATCTCAGTAGTTCAATCACATCGAAATTTTTTCAAAAAATTACTTGAAATTTAGTTATCATCCATGACAAATTTATAATCCGAAAAATACGCCTTTAATGTCTATATATCATATTAGCTCTGATAGTAAAATTTGAAAAAAAAAACATCCAAAAAGGAAAATAAACATATGTACATTCACAAGAGTAATATAGAATCCATTATGATATGACAGTAACATCTTCTAAATCTAACATATTCTTTGTTTTAAATTATTAGAATGTAAAACAAAAATAATCACTGCTGACTTAGGAAATATATACCTAAATACTATTGAACTGAGGAGAATAAATACGAACTAGTCAAAGAAATGATTATGAATAAATTGATAGTGAATTTATGTAGGCGGAGGTAGCAGTGAGAGCTATTATGGCGATATCTATTTATATATTATATAACCTGTTTCAAGAATTAGTTATAACTTAGTTTAGAAGAGTAGTCTGGTCCGGGAAGATGAACGCCAATGCTTTAAAGAAGACTTCACTGGACCTACTACGCGAGCCGTCAGCCCCGAGAATTGTATACAAACCTTTCCGTATGTGATGTAGTTAAGCGTAACAAAACCGTGTAACAAGAAATTCGGCGAGAGATGGGAGGCAATAAGAAAAGGTAATATAAATGAATGCTGTTAGAATGAAATAAAATATGAAGGTTGAAAGAGGGAAGAAAGAGAGGGAGAGAGGGTGAAAATAGGAAGGTTGATATCTCTGTCCCAAAAGTGAGAAGGGAGAAAGAGAGACCCGCAATAACGGGGCCATTTTTTAAAATCTCTCGATATACGCTCGGTGATACATGAAATACCAAGTAATTACTAAGTAGTTAGCAGTGTTATGTGTACAAAAAGAAGAAAATATTTTATCTCATCATTTAACAGACTCACAAATGTCACACTAATAAAACTAAGTATGCGAGCCAATGTGTTTGTACACATGACTTGTTTAAATCAATGATTTTTTACATTAGTTCTTTTTACTTTGACCAGGGACGGGTATATTGAGACTCGACAACTTGAGAATCCACTTGAACGACTTTCAAGCACTCGTGTACACCTTTTAATTTTTGAAACGAATAACTTTGGGCTCTTGGAGTTTTTTTTTTCAATTTGTATGTTCATTACTACGGCGAATCCAAAGGATGATAACTTCTCCAGAAGATATCATCGATCATAAAAAAAAATCCTAAAAATATTTTTACGTTAATGTTCGGAATACACCCCCGCGCCTTTGGGTTCCGATGACGCGTTTCCTTTTACGACTGTTATAACGCAGGGCGGGCGGTAATGCACTCGCTGCCTGTCCGTCATGCCTGTCCGTCATGCCTGACGCCATTCAGTCGTAACAAGCGCAGTGACAGTTGATATATTCTTCACATAATACACCCTCGCTTGCACATGTCTTATTTCTAAATTGTAAAGTGATATTACTTACATTGTTTCGTGATGAAGCTAGTGCTGTTAGCTCTAAGGCTTATACAGATTCATCTGACATGAGTTAACTGAACAGAAGGGTCCGTGAAAATTGTAAATTTTTGGTATGTGTTCCTGGAAATAGTCATGTATTACCTGGCTTTTATTATTTGCAATAACGATTTATAAATATTATAGACACGTCTACTGCTAGGCTTAGTTCTCCCTCAAATATGTGTATTACTGGGGGTATATACCATAATCGCCACTTGATAAGCAGATTGGCGATGGTAGTGTGCTATATATGGAACACAGACGCTGTTGCACATCTTCTGTAGACTTGTTTGTAAGCTCAAGATGAAGTAACACGTTTCGACAATCGCTTACTCTTACTTCAGCCACATTATGCCAAAAAAGAAGATACAGAAGCTTGTTATCCAGGGATGAGTCATTGTCTCAAGATCTAGAAGGCGCTAAAGTTACGCGATGCATGAATGTTATGGGTCTTCTTGGTATCGAAGAAGAAAAAATGACGGAAGACTAAGAAAGGCCATGCAATTAGCCGGATAATTACGACAGTTCAGTCAAAAGCATGCTAAGAAATAGAAATAGACGTAGCCGTGTACTTCTTTACTGGAATATTATTGGATAGTGTCCAAACGATTTAGCTTGATGTTCAAAAAATTTCTTGTCCGAAGTGACGGCTTGTGCGGCATATTCTTGTTAGAGCCGAAAGGTTTTCGAGTGATGATCAGCCGGTAGACCCAGGTAGGCAGGCGCCTACGAGATAAACCAAAAACATAGTCGAGGGAAGTGGCTGGATGCAAGCGCAATTCTAGTCATTGTGGCTATTTTTGGTGAAGAGTGAGTAACCATTGCCTGCCTAATGAGCTGCGACGATCTGCGTCCTACATTCCTTCATCATTGTAAAAAGTGGTGTATATTCAACCTTAGATGCAAGAGGTCGGTAAGACTCGAAGGAAATAAAACTGTTGATAACTATCACATAAAAAGCAATACAAGCAAAATAATGATTTTATTTAACAATAGTTTTTAACATTAATTGTAAAACTTAAAAAGTTATATGTAAATGAGTCATAAAAATCTGTTATATGTAATTTAAAATTGTGATCAAGCAATAGATGAGGGAAGAAAGGTGATGCATGGAAGAATGATGAAATATAAGAATGACAAAAGGAAGGCGTTAAAGATGTTGTGAAGGAGGAAAGAAATATGGAAATAAAAGATTAAAAATCCTGAATAACTCATTTATTTGAAATGTAATGTTCCTGTCCTGCACATCACAGAGGGAGAAGCAAATCTTTAATAGACGACCATGCCCTGCTGTAGGAGTCTATCGACTGACGTTTTGGCATATCTTCCCTTCACGATCGACGCTTAAGATCGTCTGGACATTTAAGTAGAAAAGTAAGTAAAGTCACAAAAACTTTGTATAACTATGGATGAGTCAATATCACCTCTAATCACGTGTTCAATTGATAGTGTGTGTTCCAGTATGCGTAGGTACACGCGTGCCCGCTGCATTATCCGCAAGTGCCCTCAGCGCAGCTTTGTCCGTGCATCACTGCAACGCACATTGTTCGTCGACTGCATTCTCTTTCTAAATTACAACTCGCACAATGTATGCAAATTACCGCCGCTATACTTAACGTGGCCCTTGTTACCCGCGGACCAGACGCGTACCTAAATTATAAATACGTAATAACTGGCCTTAAGGAATTCAAGTTTGTTATTAACAAGGCGTATTATCTTGGAATTTTGTAAAAGAACAGAAGAGATCTATTTGAAAACAGACAACAACTAATGAATTATCGTCAATAGCGTTTTAAAAAAAATTATGATCTGTATTGTATTAGTTTGGCTGCGTTATTGAGTCGGAATTCGTCGGGAATTAGGAAATCCGCATAAGAGCGAAGTTCTCCGATGTTGCTCGAAGAATTGCTTGTCTGCGTTTGAAGTGGGCGAAGCACATCGCTTGTGCAATCGATGGCCAGTAGACGCAGTGTGGTTAGGCCCCCATAGAGTGTATCGACGACATAAGATGGCAGGATGTCGCTGGACGCTGACAGCACAGGTTTGGCCATCGTGACCGTCTTTGGGGAAGAACTATGCCTTGCAGTCGTCATCTATGGGGGATACCACTCTAAGAAGTAGTTGTTTGTTATAAAGACGTTAACATATTAAAAGCGATCGCTCCCAAATGGTTTTTTAACTGGAATGCGACATGACAATAGCTGTTGGCAGTACGAAGTCAGATAGATGCCCCCTGCATGGCACTGGCATCTCCCAAAGATCGATCACCGGTCGCTACCTGCATCTAGTGACTTTCCGCGACCTTGGCTATGATTGACCAACATCGAGTTTACATACTCGCGGTCGCCAAGCTGAGTAAGAATCACAAATCGATTAAGTTTCAATTCGTCTAGATGTTTCTGTATAAAAAAAGTAAAGGTGAGCCCAATAGCGGTATGCACATGCGTCCAGTGCTCGCCGTTCCAAATATACCCGGCGCGGCCGCAGCATCCGTCCTAACAAAACAAACGACAGCCGACAAGCCGAAAACGACCCAATAACGACCGCATTAAGCTCATATTGCCCCATTACGAGGAGATTTATGAAGTGTTACCAGAAGCAGAACATCATGATTACAGTCCGTAGAAAAAAGAAAACGATTCGAAATTTAAATATCACTCGAAAATAATGTTGCTATAATACGAAACGTGTAGAATTAAATTAAACTCTATTAACAATTTATAAGGTGTACAATTGATTGACGTATGAATCTTGTGTTTATTTGTATGCCGATCGAAACGGGCGTGGATGTACAAACATATCTTTTAGTGCGCCTGCGCAGTATGTCAGATCGACGCTCTGTGTAAATACGATAAGTTGTGCTGTCGATTCCCAAATACTGAATAAATTTTGGACATCCTGCTCACTCGCTGTGAAGATAAGAATTCTTTTTTTATCCATTGGTTTTCGTGGAGCCGAAACTGCACGACAATAGCCATTTATTATTGAATCTTCCAGTAAATCTTATAAACTAGATAAACGAATACAAACAAACATGTATAATATAAGTAGAAAATTACACGAATTAATAATACGAACGTAGCAATAAAAAGATATTTGATAAATTACATAAAAATAAATACATTTTTATTAATTTAAATTTATTTAAGTAACCTAATCCATTGTATAATGATTATATGTAAAAAAAATTACAAATTTTACAAGAATGTAAAAAAATATAACACACAAAACACAACAAGAAGCTTTGCGTGTTTGACAATTCGTTTTGACTTTATATCGTTAAATAATAGATGGTACATTACATTTCAGGCATTGGACTGATAATTTACCTACGCATTACAGATCCTAGAAAAATTGTGATAAAATCCGTTTATTCAACACAGGAACTTTTAAACAACTCTTATTGATCGCCAACTTATTGTTTATTCATTTTTTAAATACATTTTGTTTTTGTCTCTACTCTACTTTGCAGGATGTTTTTATTTTTTCCCCCTATATGGTGTGGGACAGGGACTTTTGTTTTCATTTATTTAACTTTCACAATCTCTTTTATTTTTTTATTTTCGCTCTCTTCATTTTTCATCCTACGATCTTTCATTCCGTGTTCATTCCACATTTCTTCTTTCATTCTCTTTCGCTCTGTGAACTTCCATTCCTCTCTCATTATACAATAGTATTTTATTCATGTCGCAGGATGTTACAGTTGTGGAGAAGAAGCAAAAAGAAACTCCACAACAACACGTCTTTTAACAGTTCAACACGGATGTACACATACACATCTAACGAGGCGACATCACTGTCAAGAAATCTGATCATTTAAATATTCGTTTATTGAATAATAAGCTTTTACGTTTAATTTTTTTTAAATGATTTTATTAAAAATGAATTAAAGCGATTTTGCAGTCGAAACTTTGGTACAGACAGTTCTTTTGCTTTGTAAATACATTTTATTTTACTCTGCTTCGCACGGAGTTACAGTTGTGGAGAAGAAGCAAAAAGAAACTCCACAACAACACGTCTTTTAACAGTTTAACACGGATTTGCACATACACATTTAACAAGGCGACCACACTGCCAAAAAATCTGATCATTTAAATATTCGTTTATTAAATAAATAAGCCCTTTAACTCCATTTAATTTTAAATGCGTTTATTATAAATGAATTAGAAAAATTTTGCAGTCGAAATTTCTGTACAGCCAGTTTTTTCGCCTTGTAAATACATTTTGGACGTCTTCTATTTTTTGAATTTATTATAATTATTGTAAATGTACATAATATTGTGCGGCTACTATAAGAATATTGATCTCTTTAAACCGAAATCTCAAGGAGATTCCTGGCCCTAAGCCGTATAAAATTATATATATATATATGTGTACACACACATATAAAACATTCTAATTAATATAACCACCAAACCAGCATACCTATATGTTATAGGCTCTAGTTCGAGTAGAGTCAGTAGAGAGGCTACCATATACTTCATCTTGCGTATCCTTTAACAGGGCGTTGATCTGGTACGTTTTACATTTATGTATCGCTGGTTAGTCAATGAGTTAATATCTCTACTTCTCCTAAGGATAAGAATAGTCAATTCCGGTGTGAGGTAAACGACCCGTCTAATAAGAACAACTAACAATAACACTGTCAGCGATCACTCGCCGCGGTCGGATGGTGACAACGATCGCGAGTAATGAAGCATAATCCATCTTTCTGATTCAATTGGGTCTGGCAGCCGAGGCAAGTTCGCGGTTGCGACGACCCGCATGTCAGCTCATAAATTAGGATGTAGTTAGAGAGAGAGGCGTCGCTGTGATCCGGTCGGAGCGGAGAGTGATCCATCATCAGCTCCGCGGGGCTATGGCGAGAGGAGAGGGGAGGGAGACAGTTCTGAGAAAAAACGCGCCTCACAATTGCCCGATCATTGGTATTAATTTAATCTTCACGCGTTTGCTTACCTCTTATTTGGTAAGCATCACTTGGATCAGAGGTTACACTATTGTCCGCAGAATTCGAACAATAAATGTAATGTTGCAAAATAAAATAGTAAGTAAACCTAGAATGTAGTGGTTGAGGATGGATGTATGGCAAATGGAATGAAAGAGAAAGACTGGGAAAATTGTAGAATGAAAGAAACAGTACGACAGATAATATGATACATGAAAGAGAAGAATGATAATAATAAAAAATATGAATAAATTACTAGAAATAAAAAGTCCCTGTCCCACACGAGATAGGGCAACGAGAGGTCCCCAACAGCGGGGACCATAAAAAAAAAATTTCGCAGAAATTTTTATTCATCCGCATTATAATGGTGATAGCACAAAGCACTGATTGCCAGTATGAATAAAGAATAACTTGATATAACTTTCTATAGGCTCCATAAAGCTAACTTCTTTGTAGGTATCTGTGTAAGCTTTTATAATACAATCCTAAACAATGTCTCAGCAAGTTTAATCCGAGCAGTGGTACCCAAATTGTAATGACCGAGACTTGTGGTCTTCTATCGCGGGTTCTTGTCCCGGGATACGATTTCATATAATTAACACTTTGCGCATTAATAACATAGGACTGCAACTGCTCACAAATAATTTTCAAGAAATTTGGCGTCAACAGCCTTTGCATACCGCAATACCACACTGCGATCGCCAACCCGCCTGATAAATCTTGTGATTATGATATATCCTCCCATAGATATTTGTGGGCGAGACCTATGTACATGAGGTACGAAACGACGAGGAAATGAACTTGTTTATCAAACAAATACTAGTATTCTTTTATTAAAAGTAAGGATTTTTTTAGTTATAACGCCTTTGAGTCGCCTATTTTAAACTGAAGGACGAAATTATAAAGAAACCTTATTTGATTATAATTTTTATATTACAAGACCTATTTGCATTCGTCTTATAATATACACGAGTGATTATTGTAAATGATTTAAAAAGGATAATCTATTTAAAAGCGGAACGTATCGCTTAGCGTAAAACTCAAGGCTGGTTTAACCACTGTATTATAATTAAGAAAGGAACTAATATATAGCTACTTCCGTGAATGTTTAGTTAGTGAAATGCACCGTCAAATTAGACAAATTACTTTGTTACATCAAATTACATTTCGTTCTAACATCTTCTAAAAATGCCCCGTGGTGGGGTAAAACACGTGTAGAGAGTAGATTAACGGTGGTAGTTGTGTTTCGCATTGTTTACCGCACGCGCATTTATCAGCGGGCTGGCGGGCGGTGCACTTAATTGCACGACTACTGCTGCATAGCGGAAGTAGCTATATAACATATTAGTACCTTTCTTACTTAGGATGGACTTCCGTGAGATAACGCCGGAATCTATTAGATACGCTGTATTATATTAAAACAAACTATAGATCGACTTTAACAATACAGCGGAGAACCCAAACACTCAAAAGGTAAATCCGCTACCAAGCGTTCCTATGTTCCTATAGGAGATCTGTGGGGGAGACATGCTTTCAGCAGTGGACGTTCCACGGCTGGGAAAGATAGTGATGACCAACCAAATTTTGGTATACAAAGGTTACTACAGAACTAAGCTTTATGTGTTTATGAGTTATTACTGACCATATGACCGATACAACACGAGTCAAAAATTCGAGAAACTGGCCAAAGACGCGGCACTAAAGTACAAAAATTACGGGAGGAGAATACATAGTTCAGGTGGTCACTTTTGCAATATCCATTAAATCGTAGTAAACGATTAATTTTAAGATCTATTTTTACTTCTAAAATCTTTCACATATTAATAGGATTTTCATAAAAGATTTTTTTTAATTAACTTCTTAACTTAGCTATATTTATAATCACACACGTTCTTCTTAAATGATAGTAAAATATGTTTTACTCGTTCAAACTTCAAACAAGAAGTTCTCAGATTTGCGTATTATACATTTGGTGTGGATTTAAAGCGACGATAGGACAGATAGTGGTGAAACAGACATGATAGTATAGGTAGTGGTACAACAGACAATTGCTAAGAACAAAACTAAAGATTAAAATAAGGTGCAGCTAAGACAATAAGAAATTAAAAGTTAAATAAAAGAGTAAAGTTAACTATTGACAGTTATGGAATAAGTAAATAGATATACGAGTAAAGTATAAATAAAAATTGTCACCTATCGTATACTCTACTGAGCAGTGGTAGCCCGGCGGTGAGGAGTGTGACTTGTGATCGTAGACCGCGGGTTTGATTCCCGAACACAGTATTAAATAAAATTTGTGCAATAATTTATTAAGTATATAATAAATATTAAACTACCATAATATCACATACTTAGATCGCTAACCCGCCTGCCAAGCGTGGCGATTTTAGTATATATCACCATATATATCTTTAGGGGAGATTTATGCCTTGCAATGGGCGTCTTTTTGCTAAAACGATGACTTATATTACTACGATTATTAAATAAGTACAATGTGAACTTCTTCTACAAGCTATCATTAATGAATCAAAATGAAGCGAAAGATACAAAAAAAAAAAAAACAATGAAGTATAGATAGAGATGGAAAAATCTAATCTAAAACAGTATTTAATAATATACACATGTACGTCTAAAACCTAGAATATACTGAGGTACATTCTCCCGCTAACATCGCTCCGTACTCGATAAACCTGTCAAATATAACCGGCCGTCTGTTTGTACAAACAACATCAGCGTCAAACGATTCAAATTAAACCTAATAGCAACAGGATAGAGTTGAAATTTGTTTGAAGAGTCATGCGTCGAGTAGCGTCGGGCGGAGGAAGTGCGAGGTGTGGAAATAACAAGCGTGTTGAACGCAAACTGTGGACTCAATCAAAACGTGTGCCCGGGACGCGGCCCGATCAGACCCGCCCGTAGACTAATTCTATTTCTAGATGAACATATGTCATCGGACGTGAATTAGAAATTAGTGAAGAATTTGCTGATCTGAAGGAACAGTAGTCGATCGTTGGAGTCGAGAGGTTTACCACACTAGGTGGGCCAACGACTTGGTCAAGATCGTAGCAACTCGCTGGATGCACGTAGCGTAAACTGGTCATTATGGAGACATTTGGGGGAGGCCTAGACCTTTCAGTGATATATAAAAGAAATAAAAATGTGGAATTGGACGCAAACTCTTACTCTCACTGTTTAACTAAAGCACGCTGTTTCTCTTCAATCTTGTAACCATATTGTGGTTGATTAATCGATGTTTACCATCTCTTCAGATGAACAACTCTTCGAGCTACGTCCATGACCTTTGTTCTGCGGACCTTACTCCTCGTTTCGATCTCACAGTGAAACTCCTAGCATAGCCTTTTCCAATTATTTATCTAATTTATTTAACTCCCTAATATTCTAGGTATAATCCAATACATTAGAAAATGATATTTAAAAGGATATTACACATCTTACTATAGTTTAAACATGATTGCAGCTGATAAAACAAAGGAAGAAAAATTTCGTGATGCCATGTCTGTGCGTTTATAGTGGTGTACGGTAAGGAACATAAGCAATACAGAATACGCGATAGTCTGACGCGGTGGCGGCGGCTTCCGGTCTCGACATACAATGCACTGCCTTATTGTTATCCAATAGGTAGATATAAATCGATATGTTCCCACAAATTCCATTTAGAAAAGTAAAGATGCGTACATGAACAAATGTCTTTGTCAGCGCGAACCTTTAAAGCTTTTAAACTAACTTTCAATCATCGTATAAAGTGATCATTTTGAAATATGTTATAATCTACTAGACGGCGACAGTGAATTGTAGCAGTACAAAGTCCACAGGGACAGAGAGTAAACAATCTTTAATTTTAATACGCTGTAATCTATTTATATTAACATTACGTTATTTAATATTTCTGAAATTAACTGAATTATTTAATATTCATTACTTTAAAGCTGTTACATGTTAAATCAATCACCGTGTATATCCGTGTTTGGCGGCAAATAAAACTGACCGAAGCTGGTGATGATTTTAATGATAGATGTTTTTATGTCTTCCGTAATATCCTGTAGAAAAATTATAGAAAAAGTCATAGACAAAAATAAAAACTAAAAAATTGCAAACAAATAGAATATAAGTAAAAATGTGATATTGAATAATAATAGAATATAAATAAAAAATGTAATATAGAACAATAATAGAATATAGGAAATGTAAAAAGTAATGAGGAATGAATGAAAGGCGATACAGAGCGAAAGGGAAAGACAGAGGAATTGTGGAAAGAAAGAAATGAACGAAAGATAATAAGAAGTATGAAAGAAGAGAAAGAAAATAAAAATATGTCTGTGAAAAATTAAATAAACGAAAACAAAAAGTCCTTGTCCCACACCAGATAGGGGTTACGAGAGGCTCCCAATAGCAGAGGCCATAAAAAAACAGTTTTATTACGATTATTTAGATACTAATGCGTTTTGCATTTGTTGATGTCGACAAGTGCAGTGGCATGAAACTTGAAAATAATTTTCACATGACCGAATGTATGTCGCCTGTTTCGTTTTTAGATTATGAAAAATATAAGTGTCAACTGAATTGAAATAAATAAGCATTTCACGGTCGCGATTCAGAGTTTGGAGCGAAATCAATCGTGCGGCTGGCGGGTGGCGACCGTCGCGTGCCGCTTTGAGACGTTCCGACGGAGACGGCGCTCAAATAAAAATCAACTCGGAGGGGGAATCCCGGCCCCCGCCTGCACGCCGTCTGGAGGTGCCAAACCGTCGACATGGAATTACTCGCACACGTAAAGCAATTGGCAGGCGACATTCGCGGAACCACCTAATCTTTTTGACATAATTGATTTCTTTTCTTATTTTTTTTAAGCTTTTACAATTTTGATTAGAAGCCTTAACCTTATCTTAGCAAGTACGTAGGAAGATTCCTCAGTGAGTCTTGGCATTGCAGCGGTTTTTAACCGGATTGAAGTGCCACATCTCTTCTTTTCTTTTCAGCAGATGGACGCCAATTGCAAGGTATATTCTTCCCCCGAAGATCGCCACGAAGACCGGTCCTGTTCTGCTTGCATCCTATTCTTTCATAACTATGTCCAACTAGTGGGGGGCCTACCTCCGCTGCGTCTGCCGGCTAGTGGTCGACTCGAGAACCTTTCGGCGCCAACGGTCATCAGTTGCACGAGCGATTTACTCCTCCCACTTCCACTTCGGATGAGCAATTCTTAAAGCTACGTGATCTTGGTTCATCTGCGGATTTTCTCATTTCGTCATAAAACTCCGAGCAAGGCTCTCACCATTGATCTCTGTGTGATCTTGAGCCTTCTTATGAAGCTCGTCGTGAGTGACCACGTCTCGGATCCGTATGTCATCATCAGCAACACACATTGGTAAAAGACCTGCATCTTCAAACGGTAAGGCATCTTATCATAGGCGTAATCTTCCGGGTGACCAGGTTCAAAGGGTCTTCACTTGGGCTGTGCTTACACATGCTTTCCAAATCAACCGTGAAAATTCGTTTTTCGACTACATTTGTTGTAATCATTGTATTATCAGATAACTTTTAAAACCAAAATTACTACTTCAGACAGTGTTGGCGCTAGAAGAAGTGGTGGAAGAATTTTCAACCACTTTTATGTTGTTGAAATCAACCGTATGCGATCACTAGCGAGGACTATAGAGCTATGATCTAGCTGTTTAATTTGGTTCTGAAACAAGAATTAATCTACTGGCCAGTTAAAGAGATCCGAAGTTTCGACCGAGAAGTTTGATCATCTGCGTAAGTTTTGCAATCTGAGTAGGTATCTAAGACTTACGCAGATTTACTTCTAAGTCTAGAAAATCGAGTGTTAAAGTCTTGATATAGATGTCCAGTCAATTAAGCTTGATTTCCTTGAATTGATTTTACATCTTAACCATAATTTTCCATTAATCGTTGTTAAAATATACCCTAATCATTATAATCATTAGCGGTAATTGTTCAGCGTTCAGCGTCGATAGTGAAAGGATCGCGTCGTTAATGGAGGCCCGATGATGCGCATTAGCGTTCTGATCGTGACTCGCGGGTCAGACGAGATTTGGGTCAATGAGTCAGCGCGGTTCGCTCGGAATGTTTCACTGACAGATTGCGAGTCATGCTTGCGACTTAAACGCCTGTACTCACTGTACATTGGCAAAATTTACTTCATTTTACAATATAAATCGACTACATAGTTCTGGGTTTAGTTTCTTAGAAATTGATAGGAGAATTCGTGTCGGTTGACTACTTCGTAAATAGCTTAGTGTCAACAAAGAAATCCTGTGATAATAAATCTAAATAGTAATTTAACTAAATTACGAAATCACTATAATATATTGGCGCGAAAAATAGAAATTACAATGAACGCTCATACAAAAATGACAGATTCCAAATTCAAAATTATTTTTTTTTATTATAACTGTATTTATGGCCAGACTACATATACTGACACATCATTATATCTCTCATACCTTATGTCTTAGAAACTTCCTTTCATCGTATTTATGAAACTCCTAACGCAAGGGAATTTAAGAGGCATTATATTTTTTAAAAATAGCATATTTTAAAACTACCACTCTAGCAGGTATGAAAGTTGGCCAAAATATTTTATTGCCATGTTAAAAATTACCAAGAATAGATTTTATGAAATCACACTCTCTAAAGGTGCCGGGCACTTGAAACGGGCGGGTGATTACAAAGATAATTGTACATTATATAATTTATTTATATATTTATTACTAAGAAATTTTACAGACTGATAATAAAATGACATTATGGTTAACAATTATAATTGATTGCTTTCAAAGTTATATAACCACTTATATCACACGTGTATTTATACTTCACGGACCATTCTGTTCCGTGAAGTTCCGTTCAGATGTAGCTGTAAAAGCCTTAAGGCTAACAGTATGAATTTCACGGGAAATAAATGTGTGTTTAATAGAAACTAGAAAAAGTCAGAGGGCGCCATCTGCCGTGTCGTTCACAAAGAACAATTTTGCTAAGTGTCATCTCAATGCTGGTCTAGTGTTAAATATGTCATGATTCAAGTGATGATAAAGTTCACTGAATATTATCGCACTGCGAGAGTATAACGAATAAATATTTGAACATTTGTAGTCTGTTTTTTTAACAAACTCGCAAGTGTCGCACGAATAATATCAAGTCCGCGAGTCGGTCTGTTTGTACACGTGACTTGTACAAATCAATGATTTTTTTACATTAATTCTTTTTACTTTAAACAGGGACGGGCATAGTGAGGCACTACAGCTTGAGAACCCTCTCGAACCACTCTCGGGCACTCGAGTACACCTCTTTAATATTTGAAGCGAATAACTTTGGACTCTTGACGTTTTTTTTTTAAATTCTCCAATGAATTCGAAATACATTGATGTACAAATAAGGTTTGTTGTCACTGTTGGGTCTAATGTTATGTCATGATGAGTCAGTTGCCATGTAACCTGAAGAATGTTATATGCAAGGAGGTTGTATATAGGTTTAAAAGCTTAAATTGGATGTATAGCTCACTTAAATTTTTTCAGAATTGATAAACAACGTAAGAATAATATAGTAAATATGAATAGTAAAAAAAGTCAAAATTTGCGTTACTACATATATGTATTATGTTGTTCCTTCAGAATTTGTACTGCCAGGAGTTATTTCAATAGAAAAAACAAATTATTGTTACATTTTTCAGAATGATCACATTATACAGTATCAAAATATAACCTAATGGAAACAAATTTTAAGATGAAATTGACTTCAAGAGTTTCCGCATTGTGTGAATGGCTAACAAAATTGCAATCAAAGGCGATGGAAGCTCGAACAGAAGCGAAATTGGAACAATCGCTTCTGTCCATACAATTAGCATTAGGCGTCCAATAACTCGTGCGGGTGTGATGTTGCATGCTGCACGGCAATGCATATTCTGCATATGCATGTTGCATGCGTGCATGCGTGCATGGAGGCCAGCACGTGCCGGCTAACGAGCGGCCGCGCTAATGCAATCAGCAATCAGCGGCGACGCAAGCATTGCAATGCAAAATCCGACCACTGTGTCTGTGGACTTGATAAATTTATTAAAAATTAAAAGAGTAATTTTTATTTCGTAGTACCATTAAGTATTAGAACTTAACCACGAAGACCTAATTAAGAAGTAACCAATGACAATAAAAATCAAAGTTTTTTTTTAAACTTAGTAATGTTTTTTTTTATGTTTTTAATTTACTATTTGCTCTAATTCTTCGATACTTATTAAACACTAGTTCCTATCGCATGGTGTAGAATTGATATAAAGAAAATTGATATCATTCGAAAGGTTTTTCATGAATTCCACAAATCCTTTAAATAATTAGGATAAAGACATCCTGGATGGAGAAAGAAAGGTTTGGCGATCATTTACCTATGAAAAAGATAATCGACGAACTTCATGCTATTGTAGACATGATATTTTACGACGTCATGAGAAAAATAGTAGATCAACACGACCTCCTCTATGGTTTGGAGCTAACACAAAATAAACACCTAGTTAATGAATAGTGGTTACCAAGATTTTCACTTACGAGAAACCGGCTGGAAAAGTATAAAACATTGTGGAATTTAAATATGGAACCGTATCATTATTGTTGCAATGATCATATGAAGATAATGATTCATAAAGGAATCATAAACACCGTCATCCCCAAAAAACATGGTTCTATACCATACAGGCAGAAGTGTAAGCCATTGTGCCAAGTGTCAAGTCATGGAACAAAGTGCGGCGTAAATCACAAGGTTGATCCACCTGGAAATTTACTATAGACGCTTTTTTGTATCAAACTCTTGCTGCTGCCCAAGTGGCATTTGCAGATTTTGTGGAATCAAGGTGACAGTGTTTAAAGAGCGCTAATAAGGAGGAGAGCCTCAACCTAGTTATTTTCTAGCTTCAGCGCTTAGAGGAGAAGTGGCTGGAAAAGGAACTTCAGCAACTGTGACATACAAATCAGCCTCTATTCTGACGTAACCGATTGGTCAACGACCATCACTGCGAAAGCCCTCTACCCTACTTCATATTGTCATAAGCCTAAGCGTTCTACAGGATATCTCTAATATTTTAGACTAAATTTTAAGACTAAACGTTAAGAGATGCATTTAATTCGAAAAATGTTATCATAATCATAAATTAACTTGTTTCTATTACAAAAATAACTCTGTATCTATGGCTATATAAATAAATGATTAGAAATATGTAAGAAACACTAAGCGCTAATTGTTGAAGTCCACAGTTCCAGTGGCTGTGCATCTGTCAGTGGCACAGCTGTGCGTTTGATTGGCCCGGCCGAGCTCACGGCGCATTACAGGGCGGCCCTAACAACGTTACGCCGTAACGTACGGCCCGAACGGCTTATTTACGTTACGCCGCCGGAACCGGATGTCACATGCAAAACGCTAAAACGGAACCAAAATCCGAAGTCGTGATTTGATGAAAAATTTCGATTTTTTTGTAAAAGGAACTTTACTGTATACGTATTTGGAAAATGTCGGTCTTCACAAGGTGTCTCAGAAGAAAGTTTTTATTAATTCATAAATTATTTAACTTTATCTAAGAAAAATAAAGATTTTCAAAAAAAAATCAGGAATATTTGTAAAGATAAAATTATTTATCTATGGAATGTAGATGCCAAGATGGATGCCGTTAAGTGGAGAAAAAAACCAACCTGCTTCTCAGATACTCCCTCTCTCTCTCTTTTTTTTTAATTAAGTTTGACGTAAGCAAACAATAACAAAGCCGATATCAAGCATTGGACTTATTTTTCGTTCATTTAAATTCATATACTTAGTCTTGCCATAAATATTGTTATAAAGAAAAGCACGATTTTTTTTTATACGTAACATTTATTCCTTTCATAGTGAGTTAGTTTAATACATCAATATATAACTATTAAAAATATACAATGTTTATTCGAAGTGGTCTCCATTGGCTGCAATACAGTCTTTTAAACGTTGAGGCCAGTTATCAATAGCAGCACGAACTCTTTCTAGAGGAAAATTCTTCACTGCCAACCGAATGGATCGTTTTAGGGACTCCAAATTATCATGGCGTTTAGAGCAAGCCTTACTCTCTAAAACTGACCATAAATCATAATCCAATGGATTTAGGTCAGGACTTGACGACGGCCAGTTTTCAGTGCTGATAAAGTCCGGAACGTTAGTTTTCAACCAAGATTGGGTGGATCGAGCTCTATGACCCGGTGCCGAGTCTTGTTGAAAGCACCATTCTTTGTTATTGAACATGGTGTTAGTTAAAGGCTTAACTACCGTCTCAAGAATGGTATTTTGATAAACTTGTGCCGACGTTTTAATACCTTTTTCACAAAAATATGGCTCAGTCACCCTTTTATAGCTAACACCCCACCAAACCATCACTGAAGTGGGATAATGCCCACGTTGTACTCTGTTTACTAATTGCGAAGCTTCTTTAGAGCTTCCAGCATAAATACGGTCATTTTGTTTATTAAAATACTGCTCAATTGTAAAAATTTTCTCATCCGTAAACAAAATTTTTTGTGACCTCCCTTTGCGTACCGCTTAAGTAGTTGTTTGGATTTTACCACCCTATTCTTCTTTAAATTATCAGTTAAGAAGTGACCAGTACGTCTCTTATAGGCTGCAAGTCCTAAGTCATCTTTTAATATACGCGACATGGTTCTAGGAGCTATCTTCATCTCCCGAGATAAAATCTTTTGCTTACGGACAGGATTTCTTCGAATTCTTTCCCTAACTGCTTTAATCACCTTTTTCACACGAACGGTACGTGGACGGCCAGATCTTTTTCTGTCACAAACAGAGGAGGTATCATTGTACCTATCAATAGCCCGGTAAACAAACATTTGACTAATACCAAGCGGGTGGAGGGTTTTAAAAATTGCACTTTTCTCCATACCTACTTTATGTAAGGCAATCACAGCGATTCGGTTCTCTTTATCACCCCACTCCATTTTAATATAACAAAATATTTAACAATATAATGGCGCGAAAATAAGAAAACACATCAAGCAATCATATAAAAATGACAGATTCCAAATTCAAACGTAATATTTTCTTTTTTTGAATAGTAACAGTATTTATGGCCAGACTAAGTATACAATTTTTACCAACAGAGTGTAGAGTTTGACGATTAGAATGAACATTATATTTTTCAATACGCATGTTAAAATGAAATAAAAAATATAATTTGGTAACAACGTGACTTAAACTGGAAGTAACCACTAAGTTTATCAATGTTGTGCCATATGACAGTCAATATGGGTCAAATTGACAGCTAGCGACTTGCCCTTGTTCATAAGGTAAAATAAATGATATTACGCGCGGTGTATACGGCGAAGCTCTCTCTTATGTTATTAAGCAGAAGCGAGTGCCCGCCCGTGGCGCATTAGGGGAGATATGAAATTCGGGCTTGAAATTGATATGACATCCAATATCGACGGGTCGGTGACGCTCCTCTCCTAACGCGTTCAGACGCCGTGAAGAATTCAATTTGCATTGAGTTTTGACGGCCATTTTGTGAACGTATGTAGCTACGAATACATTTAAATGTTGACAACCGCCAACATTTTTATCTCATACTAGCTGATCCCGCAAACGTTGTTTTGCAAAAAAATAGTATTACAACAACAGTAATAGTATAACAAGTATTTTTGTATGTTGTATCATAAAAAAATAAAAACAAAAAATTTCGTCAAAAAAATAAAAAAAATTTTTAAGGGTGAACAACCCTTATCACTTAGGGGTATGAAAAATAGATAGTAGCCGATTCTCAGACCTACTGAATACGCATATAAAATTTGGTAAAAATCGGTCAAGCCGTTTCAGAGGAGTTCAAGTTCGAACACCGTGACACGAGAATTTTATATATTAGATGAAACCGCAAACAACGTTTTTGTCCTTTATAGTCGAAATTTGACCTCTGTCTCCTCTGATCTTAAGCGATGACGAGACATCCTATGGTACATGCTTGCCTAGAAGAAACCCATTCACTCTTGCTCTGAAGACTCCTAAGTTATAATTGTCTGGAAACAACGCCTGTAGGTTGTTCCTTGGCTGTTCGTATAAAAGTATTAGCAAAAAGCTCAGTGCGTGTGGAAAGAATTTCAACCATATATGTTTGTCGCGAATCAGTTGTACGATGGAAGAATGTAGATGCCAGAATTATTTGGTGTAATTCATAAGTAGAATACCGATACACTGGCAAATTTTCACCGATGCTCCAAGCTTTGAAGTATACTAAAATAGATCCAAATTTTTCTACTTTTCTTTTAGTCAGCTGTTTTTAATAGTGTAAATTTTTAAAATTCTGTAATAATAAATTTTTGATAGATAAATACAGAAGTGCGTAAATAAACGAAAGTAACGAATATAGCCTAGCCAACTAACTCTAGTTCACGGACCCTTTCCGCTCCGTACCGATGAAGCTGTAAAAGCCTTGGGGATAACAGCATTAACATCTTCAGAAAGAATAGAGCCAACTAACAAGTTGAAGTGGTAGTGATCACGACACATAGTGCGCAAACTGGAAGGGAGACAACAGACTGGTAAGCGCAGGGTAAGACTTCCACCAACAACGTGGACAGAAAACGACTCTTGCAGACCGCTTCTTAACACTCCTATTAGAAACATATGAGAAAGGCATGAGCCTGCAGGACATAGATCTTGCAGCAGACGACAAAGTACTTATTGGTTAAAAAGAAAAGTGAAATAAGAAAACTAAATATTCCAGTCAGACCCGCAATCCAAATTCGTCGCACTCGATACAAACTTAGTATTCTCTATGAGGGTCACGTGTAGCTAATGAAAGACCTCTGGGGCCTACACAAGGCCATTCGCCGACCTCATAACGACAACTAAATCATTGTTTATGCGATGAGAACTATTGACCCTTGCCGAGAACAAAATACATTGAATTCCATGCGAGAATACTATACCGTAATATAAGGAGATAGAATTCAATTTGTATTAAAATAGCGATAAGTTAAGTTTGTATTGATTTGTTTATTCAGGTCAAGCGCTAACTAGCCCATAAAGTTTTTTTTTGGGATTGGTTTCGGTAGTTAACGGTGTTAGATAAAGAGATTACAAATGTACAATTTGTAAATAGTTCGTTAATTGTTATTTTCATCATCATGATCACAATTTTAGCCAAAGTACGACCACGGCTTGACGTGGGCCTCCCTCATAGAGCAGTGTATGCATTCAGCGTCTTCCAGCGACTTTAACAAAGTAGACAGTTCACGTTGTGGTACTAGGGATCTGGTCTTTTTACTATTCATCATTTATTAGAGCGGGAGGTGCCAAAGTTGACCGCCTTTGGCATGCTGGTTGGCCAGTGCAGCTTTTTTTCAATACAATATGTTGCCTGTTGCCCGTTGTTATGGTTATTTTTCTCCATACCGGCTCTTACAGCAACCATGAGAAGAAAGTGGGGATTTATTTAGGAAACATGATTTTTTTAGTAGGAAATAGTTTACATTACACCAATACCGTTTCGTTTTGCGTTTTTTTTAAGTTGCGTCGCTGCTTAATTAGTACTATTTTTCACTGTGCGTCGTTAGATTTTCGAGGTAACGTTGTTATGGGTTCGAGTCTTTAATTTTTTTTTTAAAGATGTCAACACCTTTGTTTCTAATTGCGCCATGCCATCAAAACTCGCGGATTCCCTTTCTAACTAAAAAAACGCAATTTGAGTACAGTTTTATTTTCACTTTGTTTTGCTAATTTTAGAGTTCAGTTTCAATTACGTAGTATTGTAATGTAGTGTGTTGTGCTTTTTTAAAAAGAGAATAATAAATTTATATATATTATTACGTGTTACTTCTGGTTACCAAAAAGATAAATATTATTCCAATTTGTTCATTGGCAGAGTTATATTATTTTTCTTCTTTAAATTTAACTTTGTTCAATTTTCTTTATAAAAAGTAGTATTTTCGTGACCCTGGAACCTATCTTCGATATTTACACGGTTTGCTATAGAAAATCTTAATTCGCTTTGCGGCGTTTCAATTTACGTCGTGTTTTTTGGAACGTAACCACGACGCAAATTGAGGTATTGGTGTATTTTAACGAGTTATCGTTTTTTATCGCTGAATCATTTAAATCAAGAATAGAGGTGTTCGCAGGGAAATGTGATATATATACTTATTTACGTGAATGATTTGAAGTTTAAAATGATTTGGAAAAAATGAATATTTGAAAATGAGTGAGAATTGGATGTTAAGCGAGAGACGCTAGTAAAGTTCGCGCATTGTGTGAACTCTTCGCGACGCTATGAAGTCGACATGCTTAAGAGATGAAGTTGGAGCAAGTCGGCGCCGGGAGTTTTGTCCGCGGCCGGAGTTTGCAAAGAATCTGCGCAAGTATTTGCCGAGGACGCCCGGCGACCGACGCGGGGCCTTTGTTTCGGGGAATCGCTTCGGATTTAACTCTGCAGCGAAGCGAACTTAATTATTTATAAGCAAACTTCGAAACGACTTTTTCGTGCGTTTCGTGTTTAAATCGCAGTCATATTCTTCAACAGTGCCTCTCTAATCTAGTCTTGCTGGACAAATACTTTGATAGTTGTTTCAAAGAGTTACTTTCCTTCTTAGTCATGAGTTGCTATGTTTACCTTCAGTCAGATTCTAAATCATTTATCTTAAATCTTTCACTTAATCCGACAATTTTTTCATCTTAAACTAAAATCTCTCTTTGCATAATGTGACCAAAAGTATTGTGAAATTTAAAAAAGATATAGTTGAGGGGCGCTACAATGATTTAGGCGGTTTCAACGCATTTCATACGTATCAATCGTTTCGGTTCTTAAAAGAAAAATCTTAAATCGTTGAACATAGGAAAAATTAATGGGTCTTATAAAGATGTAAACTAAGTGCTTAATAGATAATAATAAAATAAATAAGAATAAGGAATAAATAATTTGTTAAACAAATGAAAAAAATTATAAAAGTAAAATAGTAGAACTCTGCAGGGAAAGCGAAGGAAGTGTGGCGATGTATGAAAGAAAAATATAAACAAATGAAAGACATCGAGAAGGACGAAATATGAATATGGAAAAAAAGACTAAAGGTGTACCTATGTAAATAAAGACCCTGCCCACCCATGAACGAGTCTGAACGATTAAAAAATAAAACATTAAAGATCTTGGAAGCTGTGTCATTATACACACGGATATTGAGCTGGAGCATAGGTGATTATTTTTGAATAAACATCATTTGTAAAAGTAATAAGATATTGTTTTTTTAATGTTGATTTAACACATTCGTCTCCTCGCAGAGGGTCGTTCTTTCGTTGTATAAATAGATAGTAAACTAACCCCGGGCTCCAGACAGCGGTTGAACCGTCACCTCGATGCCGCTAATTTGTTTGTGTGCCCATCTGTGTAAATGAAATATCTCTAATTAAGTGTTCAGTCGCTTCATTAGTTAAGCTGTTTTTAATTTAATAATACAACCAAGGTTTTGTGGGCGGTAAATAGTTGTTATAGATTTTATACAATGCGTGTTCATTGTGAATTGATAGTTGTAATAAACATATATATCTTAATTATTTGTTCCTAAACTGACTCTGTTTTTTGTGATCAATCTATGACACAAGGTTTACCTTTTGTGAGCATTGGTAAAAGAATGAGATTTGCGATCGTATCGGTAAGGGGTTTAATTCTCGAATTAAACCTGCTACCTAAAAGTATCTATGTGCATTAATTACATAAGATTGCCGTAATTCACAAACAAGTTTCTAGAGGATGGGCAGCAGCATTCTCTGCTTACCATAATACCACACTGCAAGATAGATATCTATACGGAAGGCTAATGCCTTGTAGTGTTCGTCTATGGGTTACAACGTCAACTTTTTGTCTCTTATGGAAATTATGTAACGGATATTTCTGTTGCGGGGGCAGCGTAATTTGTATATGATAATTGATGACAGAGAAAATTTTAATTAGTAGAAAATTCCTTCACAATTAAGTTCGCTGTTTGTATAAGAAGTGTTTAAATAAATAAATGTTTAATATACTTTTCGGTTTTTTTAATACATAATTATACATACCTAAGTTTATGTTTAAGGATCCGAGACGTGGTCATTTACGACGGGCGTCGTAAAAAGGCTCAAGGTTACTTAGAGAGAGATAGAGAGGTCTATGATAGATTCATTCGAATCACAAATGAGGAGATTCACAGAAAAACCAAGATCACCGACGTGGCTTGAAGAATTGCTCGTCTGAAGGTAAGTAAAGAAGGAAGAAGAAGAAGGCAGTGGGAGGGGCACAACGCTTGTGCAACCGATGTTTATTTGAGAACGAAAGTTTAGAGTGGCCACCTCGATTCGGTATACGCGATACCAGGCGCTCCACTAGATGGTTCTATAACATAATTAAAGTTGAGACAAGTCACTAGATGCAGACAGCGCAGGACCATACAGACCGTGATCCACCTTGTGGCCCAGTGTCCCGCATTCGGGGGACTCCGGCTCGAATTTGAGTGCCGGTCTGGCGTAAAAATCAGGGAGAAGTCAATAGCCTCCCTGATAAGCGAAAAAGAGACTAAAAATTCATTCATCACCCTCTGTATAAAAATTATAAATAATGCTACAGAAAGAAATAAAAAGTAAATAGATAATAAAGACAAAATAAAAGCAAAATAATATATAATACTGTGATATAAAATAATTATAGAATCTAAGTAATAAAAAAGTTATATAAAATAACAATGTAATTTAAGAAAATGTAAAAAGAAATGAGGAATGAATGAAAGGTGATACAGAGCAAAAGGGAAAGACAGTAGAATTGTGGAATGAAAGTATAGACCGAAAGACAATGTGAAGTATGAAAGAAGAGAATGAAAATAAAAAAAAAATCTGTGAAAAATTAAATAAATTTGCCTAAAAAGTCCCTGTCCCACAAAAGATAGAGGGTACGAGAGGCCCCCAATAGCGGGGGCCATATAAAAAAAAAAGACAGCGCAGGACCTGTGGCCTATGCCTTGCAGTGGGTGTCCATTAGCTGAAAAGGATGAGCAAGTTTCATTGTGCAACATTAGTCCTATACAGATAAATACCGAACTCTTGAAGAGTAACTTTTTTGCAAAATAATTGCTTAGTTATGTTAATAAGCTAAAGTATTTCAAGGCGGCTTGTAGAACAAAGAGCTCTCTTACAGTTAGTAATTTACATTCTGATGGTAGAATCAGAATGGTTTTATCTGAATGTTTTATTTAATATAACCTTTAGGATGGACCTTTACGCATGTCAACGGCGAGCGACCAAGAGTCAAATTTAAAGTTGTATCCGAACATACGACCACTAGCAAGTGATTGTCCGGTGAAGAAATTATTAATTTACTGCGTAATTAGAATTTATCTCTTGTGTTTGAAAGTAATATTGCGGGAAGGTGTTCGGTTTTCAACTCCCAGATGGTCGCACTCGCCGGTGAGACGGCTCGTCTAAATTACTTTAATTAATTGGGCGTTCTCTTAGATAACGAGTTTAGGAGCCTTGAGGTCCCACGAGAGGTCAGCTCGCGACGGATATTTTCTTTAATTTCAATTAGTAATGAAATGTTTTTCTTGGTTTTCCATGAAACCTTTCATTTGCAGAGTACCCTGCTCTAAGAGAAGAATGGGTTTTCCTGTTACGAACCATACATGACGACTTTTTCTATGGCCCCCGTTGGTGCTATTTTTGCAAAATACTTATTCTTTCCCTCTTAACCCTTTATTTGGCAAAAAAATAAACATTTTGAATTGAAAGAAATACTGAAATAGAAATGTTTAGAGCCTAAACATGCCCAGAAAAAATGTTAAAAAATTTGGGGTTTTCAGTTTTCCTGAAAAATCATGTATGCTATAACATACATGGTAATGGGTAAAGAAATATGTATTCATTTAAATCTATGTTGCGATATACGCTAAAAAACATTTTTCTTTCTCATAAAGTGTGACTCGTTTATTACAATAAATATTAATAATTATATTGAAATAATAATATTTCTTTGAAACAACTTTTTTTTTTTAAAGTTTGTTTGGCACAGTATACAATACCAAAGTAAGGGTAATGTAATTTAATTATTAATCTTTATTTCTTTCATTCCTTTCATCGCCTCACTTTCGTGGCCTTTCCACCAGTATACTACAGATTTACATTTAATTTTGTTTTACTTTTTTATACATGACGACTTGAAGGCGACATATTCAGTTGGCGAAGGCTTAGACCGGCACACCATCAAGGATCTTACCCACGCATCGTCTACTTCCACGTGGTCGCAGCTAGACAACCTTTCGGGTCCTATTTAGGCCCGTAAAAGCGACGAGGCCCACTCACTGTCATTTGTTACGAGCATTTCTTCGTGATTCTTCAGTCAGACCTTGGTTCTTCTGTCGTTCCCCTCATATCTGGTTTAAGCCCTCAGCGAGGAGTGTAATTATAAACTAATTAAAAATATTAGTGGCTTTTAATTGCAATACATTGATAAAAATGATTGTAATATAAGATTAAATAACTTTTGAATATATGTACTTTCAGATGTGGCAACATTAGAAAGTAAAACATAATAACCAATGCTTTCTTGTTTGTCAGTGTTACTAAAGCGATTCTGTAAGAAGAAATGAGAATTCGGAGTTCTTTTAAGTGTACTTTAAAAAGCTCACTTACGATGCCATATTAAGCTGTATTCTAAAACATGTAATTCAAACATGATCGCTTTTATACGAGGCTTCTTAACTTCTGTTTGAATATAAAATTCGGTACTCTCAAAGCTTAATGCCGCACTCTCAAGACGCTGAAGAACATGTAAAGCTCGAGGTCGGGGGTCATGTAAAGTTGCCTCGGTGGAGGGGCGGTGCACAGGTGGCCGGTAAATTGCGCCGCTCGGGTGGCCACATAATACTGCACCACCCGGACTGCTCGTACGGTGACAATATTGTAATAAATTTTTGGGACCTTTTCTTTATTGTTATGAATTTTCACTACAACTTTTTATTTGTGCTGGGATCTTTACATATATATACATGTACATATACGTATATGATTTAAATAAAATATTTGTTTAGCGTAAGAAATAAACTTTTCATTAAATTAAAATTCGTATATCTTTTGTAATCTGTATATTTCAAAATAAAATCGCGTTAATATATATAAAAATCTTCGAAATGACTGCACAAATTTTAACCATTTTTATTTGGTTTTAAGGATTCGTCTACATCCGGTACAGGATATTCATCAATTAACAAATTAATCAATTGAAACAACATCCGTCAAATCATCATCTGGTCGTATAAAAAATTGAACTTAATTGATTTGTGTATGCATTTTCTAACAATGTACCAAAGTTTAGTAAAATAGTATACATGATATTAATATCTTTGCATAAAATAATTTTATGTATAGAGTTAGGTTAGACAGGTTTGAAAACACAATAGGAAATAAAAAGGTTATTTAAGTTTCTATTAAATAAGGTTCCTTTGGAATTTATTTCTTGACGAACACAAGTATTTCAATTTCATCCCATAGACCTCAACTGTAAGGTATAGACATCACCCAAAGATATTTATAGAGTGATATACCATAATCACATAGTTTGGCAGGTGCGTTGGCGATCGCAGTGTGGTCTGATCGCAGAAGACACTGATGACCATACTCAGGAAACTTATTTGTCAGCAGTGGCAATCCTATATAAGTAATGTATCCCGGGAATCGAACTCGCAGTCTGCGATCGTCTGAGTCCTCTATCGCTGCGCTACCAGTGCTCGAAAAAACGTATATAATTTACAAAGTGCCACGTCCAAGCACCAAGCATTTGTGGCGTACCGTATGGTATATACGAGTTTAAAGTTTCAGTACACCGCATCCCGGAGGTTGGCGGACGCAGCCTTAAATTACCGCAAACTGATTTTCATATTAATATCGAGTGCATGAAACCAAGTCGCTCGGCGCTTACCCGCAGGTACGAGGGGGCGTCATTCGCCCCCCGAAACTTTCCCCGGAGCACCGCCGAACTTGATTTATTCGGCCAACTTACTTCCGGTCAAAGAGTGGTCACGTAACAGAACGGTCATGTCATTACGTTCTCTACCTAAGATCGTGTTTTCTTTCATGACGAGATGGTCCGTCCACATTATTGGCTGTCGTACGCCACGCTTGCCCAAGGTCCCCACTTCAGAACCTAAGGTCTATTATTTCTTCAAATTATTTTCATTCAAATCAATCATTAACGCGACCAGAGGTCTTTAGTAGAAATTAAAATCAAAGTGAGGTCTATTGTAACGACAGCATTATTCAAATTCAAAATATCTTTATTCAAGTAGACATTTTCATGCTCTTTCGAATCCGTTATTTTTACATTATAACTGAAAGAAGACCCGGGTAGAAACTTAACAATTGCTCTTTTAAATGAAAATAAAGAATTTTTCATGTATATATTATAATGTCAATTATGTAATTGAGTCAACAAACCAAATTTTACACAAAAGATCAACTAAAAACTCTTGAATATTATATTCATTAATATTATACTTTTAATTTTCGATTTAAAACTAAGAAGCGGAAGGTCGAAGATATCTTTGAAAGCTAGATATTTGCGTAAACCACCATGAAGGATTTGTTAATGTAAAAAAATGATTTAGGCGTTATCACGAGAACGTCCAGGGGCTGAAAAATAAGAAAAAGACGAATAAACTGTTAGAATACCGGTTTTACTTAACAAACAGCTACGAAGATTCCGAACGCGCCCTTTCTTAATTTGAGTCAAACAATAAACTCCGTTGTCGGATTCTCTTTTATTTAATTATTTATTAACTTTATTATTATATTATCTGTGTATAACTAAAATTTCAAAGACAATGAAGTGGTCTCTAGTGTTTACTTTATCTTTGAATAATCCCGGAGGCTTCAGTCCGGCACCTGTATTCTACGTGACTAGAGCTCCGGGAGGCTTCCCGAGCCGTAGCACCTCCCGAACGATTTATTTCGGTTCATTTATTTAGTGTTGGTGCTTTACACCTACATGTTCGTACCGGTAAACAAGTATTGGTACGTAAAAACATTCGTGGTACATCAATTGGTTTACTATGGTTCAACTATTATAATATTTGTACCAGAATTGATGTTTAAATTTAAATCGTTAAACTTTATATATTAATGATATTTAACTTAGTTATCTGGGAAAAAATCGCTTGTTCCAGCTTCCAGCTGGTCGTGTGTAGACGTTACCGAAGATGTCTATGTCCAGTATTGGGCATCCTAGGTTATGTTCATAATAAAGGTTAAAAATTGACCTATGAATTAGTTCTGCGGAAGGTATTACACACTGTCTTGTTTTTCATCATCTGCCTCTCTCTTTTTTCATTTAAACGAAGAGCCAAATTTGATATAAATTAGAATAAGATCGTGCCCTCCTAAAATAGCATCTGTAAAATTATATTTACGAGCATTTCAAAGGCGAAGAGCTCAAGATCAAAATTCTTAATACAGTAGTAGATAAACTCTTCTCTACTATAATAAGATATTTAAAAAAATGTTTAATGAACTTTTTAAATTAATTAGATAATATATTCAGAGACACTACGTGCGAGTGTATATATATATATATATATACACATAGCTGTTGAGCAGTGATAGCCCAGGAGTAGAGGATAAAGACGGAGGACATGCAACTTGAGATCGTAGATACACAGTACGCTTTGTGCATATAAATATGTAGAATTGTCACTGTTCAAAGACAGGTATCTACAAGATGGACAGCAGTGTAATCAGCGTACCAAAGTACAATTGCGACCGCCAGCCCGCCTGCTAAGCGTGGCGATTATGGACTATCTACCCATAGATATCTCTAAGAGAGGATATGGACGGATATGATAATGACGAAATTGATATAAAAGTGTTATTAATGTTTTGAAGTTACTAGATAGGTATAACAAAAATATTTTATTTAAAGTGATAGCTTTATGTGCAACGCTATTTTGTTATTATTCTTTTGCACATTGATAACATTATACTTCACATTCGTACACTCTTGTCTGGGTGGTCGTGGTCATACCCTGTTTGGTTCTGGCGCCCCTGCTGCTATTGCTAATGGTCGCCATGTAGCCCGGTGTTTCGCATGTTAGCTTTCATTTACTGTGTTATTGGTGATAGATTTTATGATGTTTATCTCGTTGAAAAGCGTCCACGAGATCACTTGCCTTCCACTTTGCTTAGCATGGGTCGATTTTTTTTTTCATGACAAATCTTCTATCTAACAATTTTTTTAACATAAAATAGTGTCCACCGGTTCATCTATAGAGAAATATTACGAAGAGACGAAACAAAAAGTTGCGGCAAAAATATTAAAAACTCCTTAAAGACTGCAATGATTGATACGAATTTCACAAGGCTTTTATTTATATTCAAGTTTATAAGTCTACCAGTTCTGAAAAGGATTCAAACCTGTTACATTCCGAGAAGGTTCCACTGACTCGACCGTCTGTGCCTCGGTCTCTGTAACGAGTCGCTTCACCGCAATTTTTTAGTGCTCACCCTTTATTTTTCACCCCGAGGGCACTCGACCGCGACGTAGTAGATATACTCGCGACATAAATTTCACAGGAGTCGTGTTTCTCCGGTCGAATTGAAATTTCCGACTTCTTCGACGCCATTTTTTTGTGTCTACAACTGTCACTTAACAATGGATGTAGATAAAAAGAAGAACACTCTGTATCAATTACAGCGTGTTCTATTTTTCTATTTATTTAAAACCAAAAGTAACATCTTTAGTCAACACCACATTCTTTGCATTTTAATTATGATTAAACATCGTGATTGCTTATTGGTTATAGATGCTAATAGTGAATATTGTTAGAGAAAAATATCATAAAGTGAATACTCGTAACATAATTTTTTCTATTGGAATACGAAACTAATAACTTCTGGTAGTACAAAGTCTACAAGACAAAAAGTAAACAATATTTAATTTTAATACGTAGTAATAAGCATTTTAAAAAAGCTCGGTATGCACCTTATCTATTATTTCTGAAATAATTGATTTTTAATACATTATTTGACAGCAAATGAACCGTATATTCACCCCTTGAAGGTTAAATGATTTGTTCGTGATTTCGCTATTATAGCTCGTGTGTTACGGTCTGTAGCGCTTGGGCGGCGACTTGAAATAAAATAATGTAGCAACTAATACGTAATTGAGTATTCCAAATTGTATTGTTAATATTTATAAATTTTAGCTGTATTTACCCATAAGATAAAATTGTGTAAGAAAAATTGTAAACAATTATAAAACGCTGTCGTGCCTCGCAGCTTGGAAAAGAAAGATCCGTATCAAATAGCGGCAACCCTCTCCCAACTGTCTGCGTTTAGTTTAAGCGAAAAATAAATATTGTAAAAAAAAAACACTAGCGATACAAATTAGAATAAATAAAAAAAAGCTCGTGTGTTTTGAGCGGCAGCCGTAAATCGTGTGTCGATAGAGTTCAACTTCTCCATATTTGGCTTCGATATCTGACATGCTCTTTGCTATATTCTTTTCTATTTAAATTTATAAAAAAAGTTTTATGGGAAACCGTGTAGACTATGTTGCTATAAAAGTTTACCACTAATATGCAATCACCTTGTAGGAACTACTAAAAAATATTATATTATATTGAAATGGCAGAGTTAGAGAGAGGCCCACTACAAGGCACAGGCTTCCCTCTAATATCGCCAGGATAGCTGATCCTGTGCTGTACGTATTCAATGACTTCCTGTGACAATAACTATGTCGTCGGTCTACCTAGGGAGGGTCTACCTTCGCCTCGTCTACCAACTCGTGGTCGCCACACACTTTAGGTTTTTTTTACTTTTAATTAATTTGTGTATATTATCTGTCTTATTAAATTCTATTTTTAAACCTATTCTCGACGCACAGATTTGACGTCTGTCATCTGGAGCTGTTTCTAGATAGATTCTGCTTGACTGTCACTAATTAGGAGTTCTTATCAGTTTTCAATTGCCAATATTATTTAAATTATTTTGTATTCCAAAATTATCGGTAAATAAAAATAAAAAAAAATGAAAAAGGCAATTTATATTCACCAAATTAAAACTTAAAGGTAATAAAAAATATTATTTATGGCGTCGTATATATGTAATATGAAACGTAGTTCGCAAATATAAACTTTATATTTTAAAATTGCATTTCCATTGCTGGTTTTGCGCGCACGACGCCTGCCCGCACCCCGCGTAGACAGGCGTTAAGGTGAAATATAAACAAATATCAGCTCCGACGCCTCGCGCGATCACCGTATCGGATTACACAATGAGTTATCGCCCGTAACCCGACGTAATAATGTCTAAAATTTAATATTCATTTTATTTCACACCGCCTCCAAAACCGAGGGAAGTTTTCTCTTAATTTTCACCCACTACACCTTTATGTCATACGCAATTAGGCTTTAAATGGAATGTCAAGGTAGTATCCGCCGGTAAATGTGTGTTTGTTTTGAAATACGGTGTCGTATTTTGTGTGGCAGTTTATAGCCCAATGTGGGTTTACGCAAAAAGAGGATAATGTATTTTATTGTTTGGTCCAAAACAAAAGCTGAAGCGGTTCATATTAGTTCGAATTAAATGCGACTGTATACGAAATTAGCCTGAATGTAATACACCCTAACATAATAAATAAATCTAATAAACGATGAAGAATGTATATAAAGACGATCAGTGTCTCCTAAGACAAGTGTTACCATGATTACAAGTCACTAAACTTTTTAACTTTACTAATTATTTCTCTGCATTTCGCTCGTTTTTTATTTTAGAGAATCAATTGTTGATCTTTAAGTGTAATTCTGCTAAATATCCAAACAACTCTAGATACTTTTAAAAAAAATTAAAAGTGAGTATGTTCACTGTTAAGTTTTTATAACAACTAATATCTATTTCTTTAGGAATAGCAGTGTTTTGCGGCAACATTGCTAATTTGATTTTTGTGGCTCGGCCAATTTTCTTGTATTCGACACACAGTATATTAACGTCTTGAGAGATCGGAAGACTCCGGCGGTTCACTTGACAACCCTCTTTCGCGACGTCGGTGTTTCGTTAATTATATTCGCCACCAAATCTTACAAAAGATTCGTCTGCACACAACAGTTATTTTTTAAACAAGGTAATTTACTTCACATTAATTCATTGTCAATAAATAACAAGTAATAATAGTTAAAAAATATTTATTATTAATAAGTATATATGGGTAAACGCTTTTTGATTTATTAATAGTAATAATTGGTTAATTAAAAATAATCAGTCAATAGATGCTCACTACAAGGCAAAGGCTTTTCCCAGACTTCCCACTGTCGGTCTTGCGTTGCCCATATCCAACGACTTCCTACGACCTTTAGTATGTCGTCCGCCCACCCAGTGGGGCACCTGCCAAGGCCACGTCTACTCCTTTCTTAATATAATAATACAAACATATAATATTATAAACATTCTCTATCAACATCATGAAAGAGTGTTAGATATTGCACATTCCAACTTGTCTATCTGACATCATAGATGGATTTAATGAGATATCAAATTTTAGTAATTATAATATAAATGATATCATATCACCTTGCATATATAAAATGACAAGAGAACAATCATAATGTAACAACTCTTTTAACTTGTACCACAAGTCAATAAAGTTCTATGGCGTCTTGAGACTCATTGGACATAAAATTGTTAATAAAAAGCACAAAAATCCATCGCCGCGGATATTGCAGCGCTGAACGCGGCACCGCGCGCCGCCATGTTGCTTTATTGGCGCGAAAGGAGCGAATTTGATCGAAGGTGTACACAAAACTACAGATATACCCTTCATCCGCTTCTCTCGATTCACTTAACAAAGAAAACCTTTAACATTTTACCTATTTTAATTTCATTTTTATGGACATTAGAAGCTTATTCAAAATATATCACATCCTGATAATGTACAACTAGCATGCCTAGCACAGTACCCGGCGAATAAATATTGCAAATCTACTTTTTAGAAAGAGACAGTCGGCTAATTTCAGCTTCGTAGAGCACTATCTCAGCACCACGCTACCTTTGTGACGTTTTGTCAGTCGTTGTATTTCATGCGACAAAGATAGCGCTCTACAAAGCCAAAATTAGCCGATTGTCTCTTTCGAAAGGTCGATGTGCAATATTTACTGCCGGGTAATGTACCTTCCCTTGTTTTGTAACCGTGTCTTTGAAATTTTCTATGATCAATTTTCGACTGTAACAATTCTTTAAGCTAAGTAAAATACTCGGATGGCAATTAAACAATTTTTGAATCATACGGCTTATAAAATAAAAACAAATCATATATTATTTATAAAAAAAAATTATAAAGAAATTTATTATGGATTTACAAGAAAATTATCTTTCTTACAGAGAAATCTCTCCTTTAAATGTTCTGTATAAAACGTTATCAATATAAAAAACAAAACTGTTTCAAATTGAATAAAAAAAAATGTTCCGTACTGTAGACTAACGTTTATAACAGATGGTGCAAAAGTAATGTCAGGATTTTAACCTGCAGCCATTTTATTATAAATTAAAAAAGAACTTCAACTTCTTACAGCATAACGCTTTCCGAAGTAATAGAAGTGCTATACGCTGGGCAATAGCAATCGATTAAGACATAGTTCGGCCCACTCAGGCGCCCATTTGTGGGCTCCATAGAGCGTCTGCAGAAGCGACTTAAAAGCACGGTGATCTCCCAATCCTATGAAAGCTTCAAGTCGTCGTTGAGCAGCAGTGAAAGTTTGGTCCAAAGAAGAAGATGGTTAAACAGAATACAAGGTGTAAGGTATTATCACAGTTATCTTAAACAAATAACTGTATAAAACCGAAAATATGAAATGCATGCTTTTAGTCAGACTTTACAGAGAGGGGCGTTGTGTTTGCAATATTTCCGCTATCGGAAAGCTACGAAACGTATTTGCATGAAGGCTTAATCGGAGCCTGCTGATCTCAATAAAGAGGGAATTGATTAAAACTCTAGTGGGCCCTCAGATTTTTGGTAAATTGGTGCCGACGGTCGGACTTGTTCCCGCTGCCGTACACGGCACGGTGTTTTTAATTAATTTGCTTCAATTATAAAAATAATCGAATTGATTTTAAAAGTATTGAGCAATGAAATGTTTTGTTGTATGATTTTATTCACTTTCAGCTATGGCTTGCTTGTAAGTTATTATAAATGTTATACAGGGTCATGGTTTAAAGGTGTAAAAACTTTATAGAAAGGTAAATGTACGCCTCAATAATAAATCAATGGTTTAAGAAATAATGTCGACATAATAACTTTATACAAGGTAACCGGAAAATATTTGTAAAAAACTTAACAAATTACTTTTACTATTATATTCAAAAAGTAATTTTAAAACGGCTTTTCATTTCTGCAAAAGAATAAGCAATGTATTATATTCCGATCACAAAGCAGATATTTTTTTATTCAGTAACAAAGCATTACAACAATAAAAATATGTAAATACAATTAACAATAACTATATGTCTTTATTATCCAACATTTATAAACACAGAGTCAAGTCAGGCACTAATCGGTGTAACATAACTCCTGAAGATGCCCCGTGGAGGGGTGAAACACGTGTTGAGTGATTTGGCGGTGGCGGTTGTGTGATTCGCATTGTTTGACGCATACGCATTTATCAGCGGGCTGGCGGGCGGTGCATTTCATTGCACGACAACCACTGCATGTGCGGAAGTTGTCAAATATTGGTCCTTTTCTTACATCACCTTAAGGTCATCACATCATTCAATGTCTTCCCTCGATCTTGACTGTCGTCGCCATCTAGTGGGGGAATTACCCACGCCGCATCTATCGGCTCATGGTCTCCTCTACAACTAACTTAGCAGTAAAACATGCACCGACATATTTAACAATTATGATAGAGTTGTAGAAGCTATATTACGGCATCGTCAGCGGTGCATCGAATAGGGGAATCCCACGCCAAAACGCTATATTTACGTCGGGTGAAAGAGAGCGCGATACTTCTCGTCTTGTGATTGGTTGACGGTTGCTATTGTTCGAATATTGTTTTCATAGTTTTAAGAATATGGGCTACGTTTGACATGACACGGCGGCCGCGTCCGCCTAATCCGCGTTCAAGCGAGGGCGGTCCGGAGAGGCCGGTGTCTCTCCCGACCGCCGAGTAGTCTTCGCTTCGTGCTACATACTCAACACCCCACTCACTACACTATACACATACACGGTTCTAGTTCTCTACGTGTAGACGTCTTCGTAGTAACTGAGGTACGATCGCCAGCGTAAAATTTTTAGGCCATGGACCTCTGTTTCCACGGGCTCAATTTCGATGAAGCTGTACAAAGACTAGACCGGCTAGTAGCACAACACCTAATACATCAAATGTCAAATGTCAATCAACATATTCAGCGCACGATCAGTAACACTGACCAGACGGTCTTAGGCGCGCTAGCCGCGAGTTGTGCCGGCCGATTGGGTAGCGCTGGGTTTGTGTCCTCGAGAACTGGCTGGGTGAGCCCCGCTGCTACTCTCTCGCGACCACTACCTTGATGTTACTTCCTCGTCCTCCCGCCAAGCGCTGATACGGGTTCGAATCCTATCATTTTACATAGTTCACGGACCCCTCCATTCCGTGAACTCGTTTCCGATGAAGCTGTAAAAGCCGCAAGGCAAAAACTTCACATGAGACTATAGAATCAACATATACACTTCTACTTTGGAATGCATGTTGTCATTACCTACCGGCCTTATTAAAAATCCGATAAAATATTTAAGCTGGGTAATTATTTATGTAATACAAGCTGCCCATTTCAATGCCGTAACATTTCAATAGATTAAATAAATTAATGTATAATTTCAGAGTGATCACTTTATTTAATAATTAAATGTTAGGTGATGCTTGTTAAACAACAATATAAATTTGAATGGAGTAAACTTCACTTTCATTAGGAGTTTGCGCATTTTATTTTGATAATAATCTACGAAGTATTTAAATGTTTATTAAAGAATCAGATGAAAATAGAGTTGACAGAAAGAAGTTTTCAAGTTATTGTGCGACTAAGTGAAATAAAGATACATACTATACATATGTAGATATTGGTTAATTATTATATTCATATTGATTTCGAATTATATGTTTACTCTACTGATTTTTCAGTAGTCTTTTGTGTTATCATTTTATAAAATAACTTTACTTAATATTTTCTGAATTTAAACATTTTATTTAAACGGTTTTATTTAGTTCGTATTTAGTTCGACCCGTATGGAATTTGTTTATTTAGGTCAAAATTAGAAATTGAAATTTAAGCACCTTCCCGATGTCAGATTGATCTGAAATTTGGTACACACATTTAATTTAGATGACAATACAGTATAATAAAATCAATAACATTATAAATCTAAGATGGCCCCCAATACAAAATGGCGGATTACATATTTTTCCTTAACCCCCTCAATATAGGTATCAAATGAAAGGGCTACACTAGAAAAACACGATGATTATTCAAAATTTAAAATTCAAGATGGACGCCGTTCTAATATGGCGGACTAGGTATATATTTTTCCACAACCACCACAATATGGGTATCAAAAAACCGTTTAACTTAAAAGTTTTTTAAATGTATTTATATCGTCTTTCTTCGGAACATGTTTTTTTTTTTAAATTATTTATGTTATTTGTGAATGCTGTGTATACTTTAGAAAAGCATACAAGTGAAAATATCATAGCTTATTGATGTATTATATTTAATTTATATCGTATGTAATGCTGTTGGTGTAACATATAATAATGTAACCGACTATCCCGTATATGGCGCGAAACGAACGGATTGACGGTTTCAGTAGGAAAGAATAGAGGAAGGTGATATCATCTCGCTTGTTAGCTAAGAGGGGGGATGCCAGATCTTTCTAGAGCACTCTAGCAGAATAATTAGAACAGTAATAAAAAGGAAGAAGACGTAAGTGAGTAGAAGAGAAATAAATATTGCGAAAGAACTGAGAAAAACCGAAATGAAAATTGAGATACAGAATCGTGTAACCGTAAAAGATAACAAAATAATCGATATAAAATAAAACTTGAATAAGTATAAAAATTCATATTCAAAACTAAAAATTATAGAATTTTTACATTATTCTGTAAGAAAGGCGAAAAAAGAAAGGCGATGTATGACAGGTAACAAGGTATGGAAATGAATGGAAGAGAATGAAAAGTAGAATAGAAGAATGAATGGAAAATCTGAAGAAGGAGAGAAGAAGAGCGTGGAAATAACCAAAAAATGTCTCTGCTTACACATGGCAGGGGAGCACTAGAGGTACACATAAACGGAGACCACAAAAATCATTTAAAAATTAATAAATTTAGTGACGCAGTAGATTTAATGACAATTCCTTCACTTAAGTCAGTGCAATACTAAAGGAATGCTGGCTGCAGTCTAAGGCTTCGAGGCACAAGGTCTCTGCTGTTGTATCTACGGAAGTACTCCAAGGTTACCATGATTTTAACAAAAGGTGTCAAAGGTCGTGGAGTTTTAATAGGTATGAGTTGGGTATTATCCTTATGCTGCCACCAAAATGGAGAAGATTTCCCCCACAAACAAGTGTAGTATGTGGCAAAATCTGCAAATTATACTCGGGCAGCAGTGGGATTCCTCCATAGAAGTAAGATTTCCTCATAAGTAAAAAAGAAAAACAGTTGCAATACGAGTAGTGTGATGAAGCCTTGATGTTCCAGACAACGGGAATGGACCTCAGATCAAGTTGAGAAGGCACTTGGATCGTTCCTCTTGATCGATTGTTAATTTTCCCCAACAGCCATCGTTACTGAAAAAAAAAACTGAACGGAGACCTCCGAAGCACTCGATCGCCCTCCATTAGGGAGGAGGCAGCGTCTGTTTATATTAAGAGGACTGCCCTTTAATTTATTGCCGCGTCGAGTGCCCTCCGTCCTACGTACTTATAGCCTCGTTGACCCTCTGTATTGGAAGCATCTTTCGATTTCTTTATGTTTTGATGGTACCATCAAATATTTTCAGGCCCTCTGAATTTTAAGTTATGGATTCGTAGCTTAATTAATTATGAATAAATTATATTTGTAATACAATTTTTACGGAGATTTTCTTACACCACTTGTACTGTTATACTTTAGTTCTTTTCTTTTACTTTGCGAGTATCGAATATTTAAAGTGAATAATCCTTTGATTTAACTTTTTCATTCGGTCCAATGTTTGCAGGTAAAAGAATATTTCAAAAGATTTCAAATATTTCCCTAAAACTAACAATAAAAATGTTTCCAAAGGCAGACGTTTCATATTGCTACCTGCTGCTATCAATTGATATTTTTATTAAGCATATCCTTTTCTATTTCAAAAAGATCTTCATAAAAGGATCCGTAAACATATTTAATAAGTTATTAATTAATGTATTTAGTTACTTACAGCAATATACAAATATATACACATACATTTTTGTTTTATTTATACGGTGTGTTTATTGAAGTCTTTGAATTAGAATTAACTTGAAAAAAGTTTTTCAATCATATTAATTGAGATCGTAGGTCGCGGGTTCGATTCCCGATGTTCAATCTTATGTAATTGACACTTTGTGCATTAATTATAAAATAAGAAAAGGACAAATTTTAGCCACTTCCGCACATGCAGTGGTAGTCGTGCAATAAAGTGCCAAACACAGAGTCAACTGTGACTCTGCGTTTGGCACTAATCGGTGTAACATAACTCCTGAAGATGCCCCGTGGAGGGGTGAAACACGCGTTGAGTGATTCAACGGTGGTAGTTGTGTAATTCGCATTTTTTGCCGCATGCACATTTTCAGTGGGCTAGCGGGCGGTGACCTTTGTTGCACGACTACCACTTGCGTGCGGAAGTAGCTAAATATTGGTCCTTTTTTTACTTAGGATGGACTTCCGCAAAATAACGCCTGATTCTATTAAATATTTAATTATATAGGATTACTGCACACTAAGAAATTTGCCGCGGTTGGGCAGCAGCGTCATCTGCGTACCATAATATCAAACTGCGATCGCCAACCTGCCTGCCATGAGTGGCGATTATGGTATTTCCGCCTATAAATATCTTTATTATCGTATGCCTTGCATTGGGCGTATATGGGTTGAAATGACGACAACGATGCTCTCAAACAAGATGTCTTAATCTTTTATATATTAACACGGAATATCATACAATCGTTTAGAGTTCGATACTCATTCAAGATGCATTTAAACTGCGTATGCAATTAATGTAGGCCAGTTGTATGTAGTCGGGATTTCTTTACAAGATCAATTTAAGAAAAAAAAAAGATTCGTAGACGAGTGAAAGTACATTTCCCAGCGTGTTAGCAACTTTTTCTTTGTTTTATAAGATCCCATTGTTAAGAAACTTTTCTTCTAGGGACAGGTATTTGATATCACTAAGATTTTCTACATAACTTTATTTATTATTATAATTTCGTCCGAAACAATATCTGTCATTCTATCTTTTTCCTTCCTTTACGTTTTCTTTCATTCTTATTGCTTTTACTTATCTTCTACATATTGTCTGTCGTCCCTCGCTATATTTTTAACATTATTACATTTTTAATATATTTCATTTTACATTTTCTTTTACACTAATAACTTTCTAACGCTATATTATTTTTTACTTTTTTACATTACAGTTTTTTATATCTATTTATTTCTTTGCTCTAATTTTTAGTTATTTATTAAGTGTGGCAGTATCCTGCGTTCCTCGTTAGGAAATCGATGCTACCACTGTCTCTTTTGACTCCCAATTCTATTTTAAGATCTGTTTTAATGCCGCAAAATACAACAAACGATTGGGAGGATTAGCCAGTATAAGAAGCAGTGGGTAGGCAACATAGCGGACAGAACATATGGCCGCTTAAGCCTTAAGGTTCCTGATTGGAGTCTGTGGAGTAGTATGCAAAATGGATGGTAAAAAGGCAATGTTATTGTGGACATTAGACTTAATTCAGGCCGCTTCCCAGTAGTCCGATTGGAAGTCTGAAGGAGGTCTATGTCGACCAACCGACGAAAAGTTAAAATGATGATGGTATATCAGACTTCCTTTGAGATTGCACATTAGTGATATCACTTGCTATATTAGATTAATTTAAACATATTAACTATGCTTGTATAAATTTTAATATCAGAAATTTGTGATAAAAGCAGTGAAGTAAAAAATTCAGTACCTCAGTACCGGGGAATGCAGTTAATTTGATATGGTGATTAAGTTGTCATAAGGGCCGTTGGCGATGTGACAGATCAAACGCAGTTTCCGCTGACATCTTCGGGTGTCACATAAGAACCGAGCAGCTCTCAGACAGAGATAAGCGCAGTTCTGAGAACAGCGGACGCACTGATCAACTGACTCGCGTAATGAAAATTAAGAATCACGTTTCTAAAATTGTATTAATATAACATTTAAGTAGTGAAGTATATATATATACACATGTATGATACACTCGGTATATGTGGTTTTTGGTTATAGGTGTAAATGCTATAAGAGTGTAATTAATGTATGATATCCAAAAACCAATAGTTTTATAAGTAATAATATAGTAAAAAAACCTTTTTCAAAATTCGAATTACTAATTATATATTGTTAAGATACGAGTATATGCTTGGATAGGTCTAAAATATGACATATAATCTAAACATTCACTTCATTAAAGCTTTTACATTTATAACTAATAATTCAGTATATACACCAATCCCCCGATTTACACGGTAGATACGTTTCCGAGAAAACCGTGTAAATCGAAAAGCTTGCAGAAAATGCATAATTTTGCTATTTGACAGTTGTGATTTTTTTTTAACATTTTAGGTGTACACAGAGATAAAAATTAAATGCATTGAGAAGTTAAAATATTTAATATATTACGGAAATATTGTTTTATTATATTTAATTACAATATACATTAAACAGAAGAACAAAAAATATAACCAAAGGTGTTTTATTATCCTTTATCACTGTCAGAAATAACTCTCATTCTTTTTTTCGGAATCGAATACATTATGAGATATGGTAATTAAATGGGTTATTAACAATTGCTTCGAATTTTTTGTAAGATCTTTGTAAACTTCTTCATATTGAGCCAAGTCAGCATATAAGTTCGGGATTCCCCGTGAAATGTGTACACAGCACACGTGTTCAATCACATAGTAGCATTTAGTAGAGTGCGATAAAAACAAAAAGAAAAAACTTATTTGGAAAACCGTGTAAAAGCGAAAACGTGTAAAACAAGTACCGTGTAAATCGGGGGATAGGTGTATAATAAAAAAAAATATTCAAAATAACTTGACAAGATTGTTAAAATGTTACGAAATATGTATCTTCTCATCGGAGCACATGCTCTTGTCTCGCTACTGGTGTTTAGTATTGCAACGGAAGCGAATGGCTGGCGGCGACGGACAGACGACGGTACGCGATGGTAGGCGACGGCGAGGCGACGGCGGGGCGACAGTCACGCGCCCATACCGCGCCGCAGGTAGACCCACTCGATATTTAAAGGGACCACTTGAAGCTATAGGTACGTTACCGTGACGTTTAGTATCGATATCGATATATATAATTTAAAATTTAAATACTATACACATTCTTTTCTATTATACGGATAATGACAACATTAAGTAAGAAAAGGACCAATATTTAGCCACTTCCGCACATGCAGTGGTAGTCGTGCAACAAAGTGCACCGCCCGCCGGCTCGCTGATAAATGCGCATGCGGCAAACAATGCGAATCACACAATTGCCACCGCCAAATCACTCAACACGTGTTTCACCCCTCCACGGGGCATCTTCAGGAGTTATGTTACACCGATTAGTGCCAAACACAGAGTGAGAATGTAAATGAACATTGTAAAATCTCGTTATATCTTCCATACAACAATTGGATGGACGGGCGGAATTGCTCGTGTGAAGTGGCGGAAGGGGGAGCAAATCGCTCGTGTAGCTGAAGACCGTAAGGTTTCAAAGATTCTCGAGTGACCGCAAGGTAGATGCGGAGTGCGTACGCCCCTTACTAGGTAGACCGACTACATACTTAAATTCGCTGGATTTGGGCAGCGCTAGACCGGTCTTCGCAGCTATCTTTGGGTGGAAATGTAATTAAATTAACTTTGATGTATTAAACTGTGTTAAATATACTTATGAGAGAATTAATAACCAAAAATATGTGATAAACTCTAACAAAAAAGAACTAACAGCAGTGATGAGAATGAATGATTGGAATAAAATAGATGAGATAGATAGATAGAATTGTAGAGCGAAAGAACGGAAAGATAGATCATCTGATGCTTGGAAGAAGAGTATGGTAATAAAAAATTAAAAGTGAAAAAATTAATAAAATAAAATTGGAATCCCTGTTCCCACACAAAAAGGGGTGGAAGAAGAGCTCCCCAATAGTGAGGTCACTATAAAAAAAATAAAAGATCTTTGGGTGGATGCCTATATCATGGAGTAGGTATGCATAGGTTAAAAAAAAACGAAGATCAGTTGGTCATCAAGTGATAACTGCTAGAAGTGGATGTACATATAAATTATAGATTACTTATAACACAAGTACTTATAATATATAAACTTCACAGATAAAATACATTATATATAACTACATATTTCTAAGTAGTACATATTGTAAATTTTAGTGTGATGTTTATAATAAAACGATTTTATTAAAAAAAAAGTTATAATTTCGATGTTCCGTTCATTTAGAGATGACATTTTTGGTGTTTATAAGGTTGACATTAATTTTTTTCGTCTAATAAATTCATATAAAATATATACACATAAGTAACAACTTCCAAGTACGGTGTATTACATTATGAATTATGAATTGTGGTTACTATCCAATTAAAATTGTACTATATAATCCGAATAAAATTTATTTATTTATAGAATAGTTTGAACTCGATATCGACATCACCTTCCCCGCACTATAAACTAACAGTTCCTTTATCAAGGGCCCACTTTTTGTCGCAGCGAAGCAAATGTCTTATTTGTTTATGAAGTACGCAACGTCATGTCCCGGACGCGTATCGAACAAAAAACGTACTCGAAAAGGTCGCGTCGGGTACAAATTATGTCAGCGATTTGAAGCAGGCCTTCACTAATTTCATCGATAAAATTGTCGAACATTTTAATGGAGTCTAACGAAATTCTTTCATGGTGATAACGATTACCTTTTTACAAAAAAAAACTGCAGTTTTATCTTTGAAGAATTTGCAAATTTATGACTTTTAAGATTTTCCCATTGTGACCATGCATAATTGTATAGTGATGTAAAATGATAAGATGATAATTTCTTATCATTGTCAATGGATTTATTACTTGTGATAGTATTTGTGGGGAGGCTTTTTTTATATTTACCTATTTAAACTGTTTCGTAGTAAAATACACTCCCCTTAGCTTTTAAAGGCTGCGAGACTGTGTGTTCCTGAAGTGTGTGAGGTTACGGAGACCACCAACGCTCTTGGTGTTTCTAGCTCGCATCAAATTACTGCAACACGCCTCGCTAATTCGCTGCGTTTGCTCAACTCTGTGTCTAACAGGGTTGATTTATTTTCATGATCATTGACGAATTTTACAAAAGTAGCTTTTACTACTTAATTTAGATTACTATAGTCTGTCATGATTTCAGCCGTAGGAGGTCCACAGCTAGGCATTGACCTTTCAGATAGATCTCTGGTTATACCGGTTGGAAACAGTTTGCATGTAATGTTTCTGACCACCTTAACAAGGTACCTATATATATTTTTATAAAATCACCACACCCACCAAATAAAATAGCAGACGTCGTTGTCATTTCTTCAGGGTTTTTAAAATATTTGTGGTTTTAACATTTTTCTATCTAAAAATAGATTACGTAGGCATAGTGATCTTTTTTGTCCCTAAATAAAGAAGGTAAAGTACAAACAAGAATAAAAAAATAAAAAATAAAAAAGATTATACGCAGTGTTCTTTCAAAGATTGTTCAGTATAAAATTAACTGAACTATAAAAATATCATAGTATTAAGTGTATCAATTTTTGAGAACCAATATTTAGCTTTTCGTCACTTCTTAAAAGCCAAGCTGCTCTGTATTGCAACGTGCAACAAGTAATTTGGGATAAATAAATGATTCATGAAATGTTTGTAAAAGGTTTAGAGCGTAGCGTCTTTCCAATATAATTAAAAAAAATCCTTTTTTAACTTACTATTGATAACATGTTTTATTGACGTCAAAATAAGTATTTCTATGTATTTGGATGATAAATATCTTAGACCTGATAAGAACAGGGCAAATGAACTCGGCAGAACTGTATATACATATTTACAAACAATATGAAATTATTTAGTTCATTAGTATCATTAGGACAATTTGACAAAATGCCTCTCGGCATTCGATCAGTCTTAAATATTAAAGTAATTTTGCCACTTTATGTGGAATAAAGAAATTGTGCAGGACGGAAAACGCTATGATGGATGGACCAGGTGGTTTTCAAGAAACCACAGCTAAATCTGTACGAGAGAAGTGATTAGGTGTGATAAGAGCCGTGCGACGTGCAACCCCAAGATCACTATCTAAAAAATACACACGATTCATAGAAGTAATCTCCGCACATTCTTTAATGCAAAAAGGAAACCCGTGTCCCACAGCGGAGACATAACAAAGCTGATAACGAAATGGAAGCGGCGCATTGTTTATATAAACTGGTATTTGGACACCGCAGCGGTATCGCAGGAGGTCTGGACTTTCGGGGTGCATTGTGAGAGGTAAGCACAGTGTCCGGGTGTCGGGTGGCGCGGACATGCGTTCGGAGAACTCGCGCAACGGCCTCTATTCATAGTGCAAAACTTGAATTTAAACATCATTATGGATATATTACCGTGGACAAAATAATACTACCTGTATACTTTACTTATTGAAGAGTTAGTCTCTAGTCTAAAATATTCAGAGTAATCACTATTAATACATCACAAGTTAAAAGACTATACGATAAAATTTACAAAATCAAGGAAGCAGGAAAGGAGTCTACACTTACAATTATTATTATTAACAATGTAATTAAAAAAGAGCTGTGCGAGCTATTTACAGCATGGACGCTCGGGATTCTTTGCGAGAAGTTTTTAATAATGCTGGTATTCTTACAGTTGCGTTGTAATCCATCTTTAATAATATTATTATTTTCCGCCAAAATAAAAAGCTATTTATAGAACGGTGTTAATACCAAGAATAAAATTAAGCTGCATACTCCTATATTTCGTCTTTAAAATTAAATAAATCATTTATGGCACAAGGTATTCCTATGTACAATATAATTACACAATAAATTTCAGATCTGTCACTGGAGAGGTTTAAAATAAAGCAGAACTGCCTTCCGAGTCGGTTATAGCTTCTTGTAGTGACAACAATGTCGATTTTTTGTTGATTGACAGTTCGAAAGTGATTGTAAGAGCGAATAAATAATATTTTGATATTGAAGAGTAATTTGTTGTTGAGTATTCTGAATAATTATGGATGTACATTGACCTTCTAACTCTGATATGAATGTATAAATATATTATTAAAAGAGTTTGACATTTGTACAACACTATATCATCTGTGGACACTGACTGTTAATTCCTTTAAGAGGTTTTTTTTTTTCAAACCTTCTGCTCTTTGTTTAAGTACTTTTTATTCAGCAAATTATGTGAATGATGGGTCGGTAATTAATTTTAGCTTACTAAAGTGTACACGTCACGTGTTACAAGTGAAGAGTTAATAAAGGATCAGACTATGAATACTGGAGTTAGGCCCCACACGGATCTATGCATAGGACGTTAGAGTCGGTGCGGCCAGAGCTCGTTGCACACTCGACGGATTATGTACAGCGCTCTGGTTTGTTTCTGCAGTTAATGCCTCCCATTGATACTGGCCGGCCGAGCGACATGATGCGAACACTGTATGGAATCAATCCAGTGTTTAATTAATTGACGATTTCCTGATAAATTGTAATTAGAGACAAGATAAGTTTTAGCTTCCGGTCAAATATAAACAATATTGCATTACATTTATTAGAAGTATCCACGAACACTTACAGGGTTTTCATTTGATATATAAGTAGTCCAGCGTATTATATTATTCCCACCTAACCCGGAGAATCTTCCTGCTTCTTCCCTGCAAATGTAAAACCTTACGAAGCTGAGTAGAGTACTGTTGAAGTCTAATGTTGTAAAAATGAATTTTAAATCTGCGCAGAGCTCGTTTACTAAAAAAAATACCTTGTTTTTTAGTCTTAAATTATCCACTTTATTACATTAATAGGGACGAAAGAGAACAAACGAAAAATCTGCGAGCTTATGTCTTACACTTCACCTTCTTCTTTAACCCGATACTTCAATTTCTCTTATGCTGTAGAGTTTTCTTGGAGGCGTAGCAAGCGTTTCGACTAAACATTTTCAATCCGACCAGCCTGAGTATGAAACGATCTGCCGGCTTCCTTACCTCTTTAGAATTATAACCCAGGTCTCTTCGCGGTCAGAGTGAAAAGGTACCTACCGAGTCCACGTGCTTCACATTCGACCGCGACCGCACTTTCATCCGGCGAGTTGATAGTCAAACGCGGACAAGAAAACTTTAATATAGGTCTGCGATAGTCAAATAAACATTTAATGGAATCAGGCGTTACCTCGCGGAAGTCCATCCTAAGTAAGAAAAGGACCAATATTTAGCCACTTCCGTACATGCAGTGGTACTCTGTGTTTGGCACTAATCGGTGTAACATAACTCCTGAAGATGCCCCGTGGAGGGGTGAAACACGTGTTGAGTAATTTGGCGGTGGCGGTTGTGTGATTCGCATTGTTTGCCGCATACGCATTTATCAGCGGACTGGCGGGCGGTGCACTTTATTGCACGACTACCACTGTATGTGCGGAAGTGGCTAAATATTGGTCCTTTTCTTACTTAGTCAAATAAACTTTTACTACATTGGCCTTCTTTTAAATTGGGTTCCGTATGTTCTTCTTTTCATGTCCAATTTGTCTTACTTTGGAATAAACTTCTCCTAAGAATAAAATATTTAAAAAAAAAGGTTCGAGGCGGCGGATGAATTGACATAATAATTATTTTTTTTAAATTATATCTCTTCAATTTCTATATACTTTTGCTCTACGTATGAAAGGTCCCCAAAAAGGAGGCAAGTGACCAAAGTGGCAAAAGTGGACGTTCTTCGGAAGAAATGATGATGACGATCTAAAGCATTCAGTTTACTCTTTCGAAGAGTTTAAATAAATGTTTAAAAACATTATACTAAAAAGTATCTAATATACAAAGGTGTAATGCATAAAGTACAAAGTTATATAAAAGTCAGAAGAACTGTGTTATAACCGTGCACGTTTATATAGTAATTATCTCAGAAAAAAAAAATTATATCACTTATAATGTTCAAACATATACAACCTGTAGCCGATACACATCCGGTATTCGAACCCAAGATCGTCGATTACTGCGGAAGCTGAGAGATAACCCCGGCGCCGTGCGGCATCTGATGCTGATGAAGCGAAGAGCTATTTTCACATTTAATTCGTGCATCTATAATACACGATGATTGTTATGGTGTGAAAATTTTAATGGAAAGAAAGTGCGGCTGATTTGCAAGTAAAAAGCTTTAAAAAATTTATACCTGCCTCTAATTACCTCGTATAAAATAATGACTGAAAAATGTTACATCGATTTTTTCTATTGTAATGGCAACAGTAAACAATACTTAATTTTAATATGTCCAAATATATCTGAATTTTAAACTAACAAATGTTTAATACATTCACTCCTTCAAAACTTTTATACTTATTGAAAAATATTGTTTATCAATAAGCATTATGAGAAACACTATTTTTATGCACAATTAAGACAGGAAAACATCGTGTGTGTTATATATGTACGCTAAATATTACGTAAGAACTTTATCCATTATTATTTGCATTAAAATCTCTTTACATATATCGCTGTATCTGGCTGATTGTAATGTCATAAAAAAATAACAATTTAAGAATTAAAAAAACGGTTTCGCGCCATTCAGTCATTATTTACCTGTGCGTGAAGTTAAAATTTTGCTAAAAAATTAGAACATATACGAACTTTTTAGTGAAATTTATTACGTCCTAATTGGTGCCTTTTATCTGGATACCATTGCCATGCCAGAAGCGTCTGCCAAAAGGTCCTTTTCAAGTACTGCTGGATTCCGGATCGAATATCCAAGCAACCAGTGACGATGCCAAGTAACTTGTCTCTTAATTGTTTAGTGCTTTTAAAGAGAGCTCTTCCAAATTTAAATTCAAAATATATTTATTAATGTAGGTAATAAGTTAATTGTAGTCAGTACATCAGCAGCTGCTAGTATGGAATACTGATCTACCGAGAGTCGGCTAGATACTTTTTATTAATTTATTAATTTAACAATAATTAATGTGTATATTACAATATCAACCATATAAGTAAGTCAACGAACTAAGTTCCATATTTATATAATGAAATATTTTAAATTTTAGATTTAAAAGCAAAAATGGAAGGTTGAAGATATCTTACGAAACTTTCTTGTATATATATACACTCAGACACTAGAAAAATTCGTTTACTTTTTAAAAAGAATTGTATACATGTAAATGTATTAAACCTTTTTTATTATAACTATATATGGTATTTACGTATGTATGTATGTATGTCTATGTATGTTTATGTATATTTATGCTCATTTGTTTGTGAATATGTATTTTTTTGTACACCTGAACTACCCTTTATAAGTACTTTTATCTTTTCCTTACTATGGTTGTCTGTAAGAGATTGCCTTGTGTGATAAAACCGCCCGTTGTACTTTTCTGTATATTATTGTAAAACTTATTAAATGTATCTTATCGTGTACAATAAAGAATATTAAATAAATAAGAATTTTAGTAGTTAAGAGTTTGAATTTCTATTTATTTAAACCTCATCTATGTTTATTTAAAAGTATATAAATTTGTTAATTACTCAAACAAATTATAAAAATATGCTAATGAAAGTACAACATATCCAATCTAATAAAGTATAAAATTAAACAGATTAAAAACAGCTAAATTTAAATGAACGAAAATGAAATAGCATTAACAGCAGACATCGCGGATACAATGCTAATGGATTATTGCTATATCGCTATATCGCGTCAGACGCGCGCAGTCAGATTTTTCGATCATCCGATTAAAGCGAACTCGTATGCTAATAAATTAAACAGCGACGATGTAGCAATAACAGTTTTTTAATATTTGTAATTAAATGCTTTTCGCATTTGCTAATGGGGCGCGATCCGGCACGCGGAGCGAAGGGATCATATCACTGAAAGGGGTCGGGGTGAATTGATACGGTTTTTTAAAAGGTGCGGTGACCTACAAAACACTTTTCTTACGCGGCTCATTGACTCAGCACAGCGCTGAGGTTAAAAAGTCATTTGAAGATGAGTTTGAACTATTTATTTGTTGATATCATTTTATCTAGGAATTATTTGTAGACTCCAATTCTTACATAAAGTAAAGATACGAAGGTTTAAACTCATGTTGATCTGAGAAGAGATTTTAACAAACTCATTCGAAATTTTTAATGACTTTAACTAATGTCTTTAAACATACGCTACATACTGTAAGGCTTACGACTTGTTTGTGTTTGATGACAGATAATTTAGAAAAAAAAATAAAAAGTCATTTAAGGTGTTGAAAAATTTAATGCATACAAATCTTTAGTTATACTTATAAATAGCTTTTGATACGTAATGAATTTTCTTCTTCTATCTTCTCTTAATTTATTTTCTTCTATAAATCAAAACCAAAGATGCCAGCTCTCCGGTATGTAACTGTTTGTTTTTTGTAATAATCTATAGTAGTAATTAACCAGAATTAGATATACTAACACAAAAAGTAAGCAGTTGTAGCCGTGCGGTAGATGGCTAGGTTAGATTCCTGGAATATAATATTATTACCAACACTTTGTGCATTAATTATATGGGGTTGCCACTGCTGGCAAAGAAGTTCCCAGAGGATGGGCAGCAGCGTCCTCTGCATATCATAATACCACTCTGCGATCTCCAACCTGTCTGCCAAGCATAACGATTTTAGATATCTCTCCATGGGTATCTTTGGGAAAGATAGTAGATGTCGTGAGGTCTGTCCATCCTCTGGAAACTTGTTTGTGAGAAGTGACAATCCTATATAATAAACGCACAGAGTGTGAATTACATATATATATATACGACCTACGATCTCTACGCCCTTGTTGAAAGTGACAGATCATAATTTTCCTCGTATTAATGTACTAAATGCTGCAGTATCCATATCGGTGTTCACTTACAAATCTCTCGAAGCTATTTGCGGATCTAATGAATGGACACTTAAAGCAACACTTAAGGAATACCTAACGACAAAGACTGGACGTCCAGTCAAGCGAAATTAAACTCAAGTGTATTGTAATACGGTTGTTATTAACTTTGAAAGTTTAAATACATTGTTGCACAACTAAGAAAAGTGTGAAACGTTCCCTATAACTTAAACGCAGACATGTGGTTATTAGTAAACCGCACTTATTTGGTGCTTAAATAAAGCGTTAGACTAGACAGATGGTTGTTTGATATATTGTTATTTATTTAAATGTAACATTTAAATAAGTATGACGGATAAGTCTGTACATACTGCACTGGCTCAACCGCGGGCGATTAATGTACTCGTATTCGAGTCTTGAATTACGTCCAAAACATTTTTAATTAGATTGAATACGTGACTAGAAGTAGATATATATAATAAAAATTAAGTAATTGAAATGAAAGTTTAAAAATATAAATAGTATCCTTATAAATACGTACCTTTTTCTATAGAACAAGCTTCTGGATGCATATCTACAATGTAGTGGTCAGTGTAGATTGTTTCCAATCTGAATTCACAATTAAAACTACATTCAAATACTGTAGTAGGATTTCTTAACGAGATTTGGTTAGATGAACCTTTTAAATTGTTTTCATGACAGTGCAGGGCAGATTCCGTCTATTGGATCTCTACTGCTAAGCACTGATAAGATTAAGCCTAGAAGTTGGGAAACACGCGACAGAGCAAGAGAAGTTTATAGAGATGGATAGCATCGCCCCACAGGTGGGCGGCGACGAGAATTCCCTTCATATTCTTGAGATACTGCATGAGATAAATTAAGCACACAATCAATAGAAAAAGATTTGGTAAGAATACAAGAAAGAGTATAGAATAAGAATTATAAGTCGTAAAATAAATAAGAAATTATTATTAAATATATACAAAGTAATAGTAAAGTTAAAAGAGAAGTAAACTAAACTTGAAAATAAGTCCAATGATAATGTACCCTGATAATAAAATAGGAACTGATACACATTGGGAATGAAGATGTGGGAATGGAGACATGGGGTTTGGGCGAAGTTTGGAAGAAATACTAAGAATGTTATGAATGAAAGATATTATTAGAAAAGATAGAAGAATAACAAAACAGCCTAATAGATATAAAAGAAGAAAGTTAAATATTTTACAAAGTTCCTAACCCACGTCGCGAACGACAGGTCACCATAAACAGGGGCTATAAAAAATATTTGGCCACAATAGAGGATCGCGTACAACAGCAAAAAATCGACTGTCAATTTTTTACAGGATTCATTTTGCTAGCGCTGCGATACTTTAAAACCTTATTCCACCATTAATGTTTTTATATAGCACAAGCAGAAAGACAGCCCAAAACCACCCATACCCTGTGGAGTTTGATATAAGGCGGACCAAGCGCGTCGATTCAAGGGAAGTCGGCAATCTTTAGTTGAAGCCTACGCTTTGCAGTAGCTTTCTATCGATCTGATATAATGATGATGAAAAGATATTTCATAAGTTATCACCTAAAAAGTGATATGTTACATAAATGTTTTCCTTATCATGAAACTGCATACGGACTATCCATTTAGTTAAGACGGAATGCGTAACCGCGCGCCACCCACCGAGTGATCGTGTTTAATTCAAGATGGCCGCCACTAAATTTGTTAAGTGCGCGCAGTTCGCAACCGTCGTGACGAATGTGCACCGATCGGGATAACAATTTAGGGTGACCATCATTTTCAACAATTTTTTTTAAATGAATATCATTACAAGTCTTTATTTATACAGTAATACCCCGCTTTACGTGACCCCATTATACGCGGTTTCACTATAACGCGAATTGAAAATTTCGCGCTCAAATGCCTCGAATTACGCGAAAGAGTGCGTATCAATATAATGTAGTCATCAACTTCTCTATGGTGTCTTGACCATCTGTCAAACAATTAAAAACAGTGTTGGGTGCTATGAACGTATTTTACAAGAACGTAAACAAAACGTTACCTAAAAGACAATAGATGTATTTTTCTGTAAAAATAAGAGTATGTATTGCGTAAAGTGTTCCTAGAATTAAAGTGATTGATTAAAATGATTTGTATTTTTTTGTAATAATTTTTGACTATGTTTAATCATAAGCCTCGTTATACGCGAATTTCAGTTAACGCGATTTTTTTTGGAACGTATCCCTCGCGTAAAGCGGGGTACTACTGTAGTTAAAAAATAACATATTTTATGTATTGCTTATTCATCGACCTTTTAAATTGAAATACAGTTATATGATGTGAACTCAGTACTAACATTAGATATTTATTTGAACTGCAACAAGCCAATAAGTTTCGACAATATACTTTTTATCGGAGTAGCCAGTAGAAATATTGGATTTGCATCGAATCCTCGTATTGGATTGAGACTATTCTTCCAAGTGGAATCCTGTATTATGCCGAGGAAATAAAAATCATAAATATTTTACATATTTACCTGCATCTGTATTCGTGGGAGGTTTGATATTATAATGGAATGCGATAGGCAAATAACTTTTGACAGGTCTGACGTGGCATTTAATTTAAAATAAAAATCAATTGCTGATTTTCAAAAACCAATAAGTAGCATAGAGGCTACCAACACTCGATCATTCTTGATATATGTGTTGCTAGAGTTGCTTCCGCCACTACTCTGCCAGCGCTAAGGCTTTTTAAAATGGTAGTAATGTTAGTTCAGTCACTGCGACTGACAAACCATTGCTATTATCAACAAGTAACAGCTCAAGCTCAGGTCCTAGAAGGGCGCCTTGAATCTAGCCACTCTTAAGAGACTCCGCCTAAATAATCTAAGACGTCGACGGCCTCCCAATCCTTTAAAATTGTAGTATTTATTTGCAGACCGTGCCGTGTGTCTCAAGGAGTCCGCCAGCTTCGCTGCCTAAAAAAATTTAGGCCAAACTACACATCTGAAGCTTCGAAAAATGTAAATGTTACAGGACAAGCCAGGTCAAAAAAATATTAAAACTAGATTATGTCCGTATTGTACGAAAACTATAAACACCCTACAATGGTAGGTGTTCTGCGCCGGCGCATGCGACGACAGCAAAATGTGCGCGTCGAACGATTTACAGCGCGGAGGGAGCCGCGGACGCTGAGTGCGCTTGTACTGCTTCCGTTTCCTGCGTTATCTTCGAGCCCTCTGTCCCGTCGACTATCCGTCTCTAAGTCTATATTTACACTTGTTAATGTACATCGAAGATTTGAAGTCACTTACCGAAGTTTAATAACTCGATCAAATCTGAAACAAGAAACAAGAGATTTGTTTAAAAATATAGTCTAGTTATTATTTCTTTAATAACTTCTTTTATTACCAATGTTTTAATATTTAATTATCTGTGTTCTCAATGGCGGTGTGTTTTGTACCTCAAACCTAACTAAACTTTTGTTCTTGGAATCTTTGCTTGTTGGTTTGTGGTCTCCGTGGTCTACATAACTCGATGCTGGCCCATGTGACGGCTCTTAACTACACTTTTACTAGACTTTTCAACACTTACTCAAACACTGTTTCCGATTCGAATCCAAATACGTAACCTCGTGGTCCTTTACCTTAATATATCTTTATTTAAGTTACCAGACCTAATAAAGAAAAAATCTACTGCAGAATTGTCCTAAACCTCAAGCCATTGAACGGTCTATAGCGCTTAGGCAGCGACTTGGCATAAAATAATATATAAATGTATGTGTAGTTGAGTAGTAGCCATAAATTATGCCGTTTATTTATATATATTTTAGCCGCATTTACCCATTAGAAAAACCGTATATGTACACAGTCGTGGCTCGCTGCTGAGAGAAGAGAAATCCGAAGCAAATAGCGGCAATCCTTCTCCCAACGGTCTAAGCACAGTTATCTCGAAACACATTGGCGATACAAACTACAATTAATACAAAAAACTTAACCGTATTATTACATCATAACTTAGCAGATTGGTAAGTTAAGATGGTAACAGGTAATAAATAAAAGTAATTATAAATTTTCGTATTACTCGACTTTGCAACGTCTGACTTTTATTTAATCCTAAAAATATTATAATTGAAAAACTTTGTGGAATTCGATTTGAAAATGCCAAAGAAATAATGGCTAGTTTAACATCGCTTCAGAGGAGGAGAAAGCTCAAAGCTTCTTACAGAGGTTTTATTAAAAAAAAAAAACAGATAAAAATCTGTAAGCTAAAATATTGAACAGATGCCTATATGGACGTGGGGAAATGCTGGGTTCAGACCGCTTTTATTCAATCTTATTTATTTATTTATTTATTTTATTGGAGATAGACAGTAACAAAAAGCAGTAAGAAAGTACAAACTTAGAAGCTTAAAAATATAAAATTAGTTACAATTGTTACCTTACTATCTCACTGAAAAAAAAACAAATGTTATGAGAAATATATATGAAAGATCTGTGTGCGATAGTTGTAAAGTTGACTAGTTATATTTTGGGAATAATAAGAATATTCAGCGCCACCTTTCGTATCTTCACACTAATGCTCACGGAATCCTTTTATCAGATCAAACATTGAGTTATAACAATTGCTTTTTTGGACTCCACGCAAACGTGTAATGTAGAAACGAAACACGAATCAATGATTTCATAGACAACGAAGTCCGATGCAATCGATATGAGAAAATTGCTTCCGTAATTGCAGTAGACCGGCGGGCCGGCGGGTCGGCTTCGTGACATTTTTTGTAGGGGAACGCTCATGTATTTTTAACAATACACGCAGTTCCTCTGTTTTATGATTAATTAATATATCCATATATGAAATAACAGGTTTTAAAAGACACGGAGACGCGCCCCAGTTCAGAGCGCAATGAAGCAATGAAGCATGCCGCTGAATATTCGATAACATTAATTGTCACCGTACGTATTGTGCCGCACAATGGATATTTGTTTTGGTCGTTCGTATCAAAATACAATAGAAATTCGAATGCAAGAGCATAAAGTTTGATATGATATATTGAAAAGAGATTATTTGAGGGTTTTTAAAATTCTGACAATCGACATTATATTTTATTTGACAATTACTGTTTTAGTAGCATGAGTTATTGTTTCCGATAAATGCAACCAATTGAACAGAGATTCGGTCTTTTGTTTCGAACTCAAGTCGAGGACCTCTCTAGAGGACTATGGACCTACTACTCCATGAATCATCTCTAGCTTGACAACTTTCTATCGTTGAAATAATCAACATATCCTAAGCTAAGCTTCCTGAACAAGCACTCCAGCTCAGTTGCAGTTCAGAGGTTAACTGACGCTTTAAAATACATAGTCTCTTTCTTAATTCATACAGGTTGATTGGTTATATGTTTAAAAGGATTAATTTATAACTAATTGGTCGACAAAAAACCTTAATTTTTTTATACCAATTTCAAATCACCTGTATAAAGTGGTTGCTCTTTTTATTGTTTTTTCTATAGTAATAAAACTTCTGACAGTACGATTTCTGCACGGACAGACTGTCAAATCGTAATTAAAGTTCAAATGTTGTTTTCCGAATTAAAAAAAAATAGTATCTAAAACATTGTTTTTATAGAGGATGGTACTATATATAAATAGATAGCAAATGAGCTATACATTAAAACTTTTGTAGCTCGACCATCTATAACAATCACCCTGTATATGGTGCCTATTTAAATTGTATCCCGAATGAGAGCTTAACTATTAACAAAATAACTTTGTAAAATAATACAGCTTGGGATTGAATCTTTTTTATTATATCTTTTATTTGGTTCATAGTATCATCTATTTACAATCATCACTAGTGCACGTCATGATAGATGGCAAAGGAGCCCAATTTGATTGTAACTACAATCAAATTGAACTCTTCTATAATGGCGTCCTTCAGTTTAAAGCACCAGAGTTTCAAATGCGTCTTTATACGGATGTTTTACATTGTAATTACTTACAAAATATCCTATACCTATTAATTTGAGAAATTCTGTACTTAGTTTTATTATAATTTGAACAATCATTGATACTATAGTATAATCTTTCCGTAATTTTTTTTTAAGAGGGTCATATTAAACACTACAGATTAATTCTTCTTTTCAGCCAATGGACGCTCATTATAAGGCTTAGGCCGCTCTTAAAGATCGCCACGATGTACGGTCCTGTGCTGCCAGCAGCCAGCGGCTTCGCGCGACCATAACTATGTCCTTTGAGAAGACAAAGATTAGAACCTTTCGGCTCCAATGACCACTGGCTGTACGCTCGATGTACCTGATATGATATAGATTTACTCTTACTATATTAAAGACGTCTTTGAAAGTATAATATATAAAAAAAAACCTCACTGAAGTTATTGTGGGCTCTTCACAGATAATTTTTTCATAGTTTGGTACATTCTTGACTTTAAATCAAAGGATACCATTATATATGAGCTCAATCCAATTGTAATTTGTATCAAAATGGTCTCTTTTTGAATCCTTCTCCTAACGTTACGTGTTAGTGATATAATGATTGTAAGTGAATAATAATAATGAATATGTTAATAAAAATGTGTTCTGTTTTACTTAGTTTCAATAAACACGGAGTTAACTAGTCGTAGTTTTCGTGAGCTAGATTGAGTACACGCTTGTACAACATAGACAAGATTCTTGGGGACAATCGGCCCCGCGTTCATCTGCTTACTAGGTATAATATACCTTATAGTGAAAATAAATGTATGTAAGGCTATTTTAAAACAGTAATTATTTTTTGTCGCTCGATAGAATAAATATATAGTATTAAAAGACGTTTTAGAAGCGCCTCTAACATAGATATACTTAAAAGAAAGCATTTTTATTTGATTTTTAATTGATTTGAATTTAGCTCATGTCACCGACTATCAATGCGTAGTTAGATGTGGAAGTAAAACAATAAAAATTAACTTTAATAAATTTAAATTATTAAATTTCTTTTAATATTACTTTTTAGTATAACAAGCAATATAATAATCGCCTACCTGTCATGTTACATAACAGCTTTTACAAATATATCTAACAAACTCTAGTCGGATTTTCTTTTCTGATAGTGACTCTTTTTTCTAAGACGTGATCTTTTACATGCCCCGAAAGCCTTAAGAGATGTATCTTAAGTAAGGCTAAATAACGCTGCTATATAATAATAAACGAAAAACAAACAAAATCATATAACTGTTATTTGGCACTACATTCAAATTGGCATCCTATTTACTTTCGCAAGCTAATTCCACTAACTACAATAACTTCGACAATAAAACCAGCCGCAAACGGCTCCGGGTAACCAGTTTCTAGAAGTGTCGTTTATTTGCGACCTTAGTTCGTGTATCGGCGTCGCCACGGAGGCATGAAAATATAAAAGGCAAATCAAAGTTTGCCTATTCGCTAAGTTTTGTTAGCTGAATAGGCAAGCGCACCTCGCCCCGCCGGGTGAAGGATACCACAATAAAGCAAGAACGAGCGCAGCCGCTAATGTCTAATACAATCGGAGCGAGTGCTGCTCATGTAGCGGAGGGCGCATTCGTACACCGAACCGGCCCGGCGCTAGGCATGGACGACCATGGGAATACATCGATATCGATAGAATTATTAAATTCATTTATTTACTCCAGAGTTCCCTAAACTTTTTTGTGTCGTAGACCCCTTGCCATGTTTTTCCGTGTTGGGTAGACCCCCTAATTTCTAACTGTAGTGAAGTTTAGTGTTAAAAACTTAAAGTAAAAACACATGTTAATTTATACATTTATTAATTGAATTTAAATTAAAACTACTCGAAATAAAATTTTGTATCTGTTATGTAAAATATACGTAACACATTAATAATTTTTTACTTCATAGGAACTTTTATAAATAATGTAAATGTTTTGATATTATAAGATAGTATGATGTAAGTAAATAGGTACTATCAGTGTATGTGTTGAGATCCGCTATCGTGGACCCCCATTTTCATTTCATGGACCCCCAAATTTTTTTTCGCTGACGTAAACCCCTTGCAGGATGTCATAAATCCCTAGGGGTCGATATGGACCACTTTGGGAATCACTGATTTACTCTTTATTACAAAGTACACTATAGACACCAAAACACACTAATGACTATTTTAGGTTTTTTTTACTATATGTTTCTAATGGCTCCCTCTATTGGGCGCCTCTTGTACTTCCTCTGCCCTGGGTAAACAGGGGTAACAGTTGCAATAATAATTTATTCACAATTTTTTTTATTTAAATACTTTTCTTCCATCCACTATTTCAAAGTTAATATCAGGCACATCATAATTCACATCGCCTATCAGACTTCGACAAACTACAGATTTTAGGGAAAGAAGGTAGTAAAAGATCACGTGGGTGACAAACTACATGCTGGTCTAATCAAGTTAAATATGTGAACTCTCCTCCTCAGAGGACAGGATAGAATCGAAAGAGTGTCATTGATTCCGCTTCAAGATGTCAAAGAGCTTACTCTGTGTGAAAGAGATCAGGACCATCAGTAATAAGGATAACGGTACGAGGATGAGGATATAGGATAAAAGAAAGAAATACAATTTTATATAAGAGTAAAAATCTTAAAAAAGTTAATTTTTAAGTTTTTTCTTCGTCTATTCCTTTGTGGGCATTGACTTTATTTATTGGAGGACTCAGTGATAGTATAATTCCCGCTAGAAGAAAATTCTGGTTCTTAAACGGAATTTATGTAAATGTTAGTTTATATGCTACATATGAAGTTAACTAAAGTGTTTATTAAAAGTTATTTTAATTAGTCAATTATGAAAAAAAATCCTTGTTGATTTTTATTCTTTATTTTCAAATACAAAATATTCTTTTTTAATATTAGGTATATGATATGATAGGGTATAGATCAAAACTAAACGGAAACTAAACATTAAGTGTATTTATCATTAATGGTAATGCGACTTAACCATTACGCATTACCAATGTTCACGACGTTCTCCTCCGGGATCTTAGATCACAGTGACGATGAACAGGGCAGGTTGAGCCCTGTAAATATAAAAAGTAGACACAGCGCTTAACGAAATGGAAATGTCGAATTGGCCAAAATTTGGTCGGCCATACAAACATAGAGATTATGTTTTGGAAATCGCAGGAAGGGACAGGGAGAAAAAGGCAGAAGACCAAGACACCCAAAGAGGGGTTCAAATCAAAGAAAAAGAAATTAGTAAAAATACTTAGAGCTAACTGCTTCTTCTTCTCAACTATGTCACATTGAGAGGAAGAGTAGAGTTTAAAATAAAAGAGATTTAAAATAAAATTTGTCAATCAATAAAAATATTATTAAAAGTTCCAACGATTTTATCTTTATCATACTACTATAGTTATAGAGCGAATATAGTACGTTAGTTTACGGTAAACAGACCACGAAATACGGGAGAGCGGGGTCAATTTGAACACTAATATATTTTTTGTAAATTTATCTGCAAAATTCTGAACTGTGTTAATAAAGTAAAAATAATATCGAAATTAACTAAAATACCGCAATGAATGAAGTCTTTGACGAATGTGTTGCCGGTGATGACACACGGATCCGAGACGCGGTCACGTAAGAAGGCTTCAGGTCACTCAGAGAGCGATGGAGAGAGCAATGCTTTGAAATTGGCTGCGAGATCGAAACGAAAATGAAAAGATTCACCGAAGAACCAAACTAAACGTCGTTGCTCGAAATAGCTCATTCGAAGTGACAGTTGGTTGGGCACATCTCTCGTAACAGATGGCCATTGAGACCAAAAGTATCTTGAGTGGCGACCAGGAGTCGTCCACATATGAATAGGCCTTCTACTAGATGGACTATATACTCCCCGATGTACCGAGCCTGACCTGACGTCATACTAATGTGAAACCTATGCCTACTCGAGGACAGGTAACTATTTACGGTAGGTTTTACCTCCATCGTCTCTGACAGCGAGTAGTTGAAAAGTAAATTGAGTGCCCCGTACGTGACCACGCTACCTAACTCTCCATGTGAGTTTTAAGGCACACTCATTTCCCGTACATCACCAAGAATGCAATAAAGATTCATGTGCTCATATTACCTCCTCGTTCGTGACACCAGCAGCAATAATCAGGGTCCCATAATATCCGAATATGGTACCGCAGTTGTTAGCACACTCGCTTCTCGATTCGCATCACGGGATCTAGCCTTATCTACACCCGGCTGTGCTGAGTGTTACCTTGCATATACCTCTTCCTGCACAGTCAAGTAACTCTCCATGCAGCTAATGGAACTATAGGACTCACTCATTTTTCGTGTCACCAATATAACACTAATAATTTGTTGAGGATATTCATTTCCTGATCACCGTCACGTGACCTAACTTAAAGACACTGCGTTGGGTATTATCTGGCGTATATACTAAGAAAGCAGATTAAAAAATATCGGAATTAATTGACAAAAACTAAAGACACATCATATATTATACGTGTTGCCAATGAAGAGTTAAAAAAGTATCGATACGCGCGTCGCAACACTAGAGCGCCCCTTCAGTGCTTGTCATTAAGGGTGATCCATCAAAACGTCCGCCAGGATTTAGGGGTGTTCGACGCGTGCGCAGTGGCGTCGGCCCCGAGGGGTGAGTCGGGCCGCGGGAGCAGTAACAAACAAAATTAGATATTCGCGCGGTGTCCCCGCAAAGCGGCGAGAGTGCACACTGATTGATTGCTTTCGCGAAGATTTACATTTTTACATGACGCACCTTGCAGCGTCGCAGTCCGACCTGCCCGTCTGGCTGCGAGTTCGACGACCCCGGCTGATCGGTACCGCGCTCTTACATACTCCTACACGCTCGCAAACTTTCACCGTCCACGAACCAATAAGACTTCCAGAGAATAAATTATCGAAAGCCAGGTAGCAAAAAACGACGTTAAAACTTCTCCGCGCCCGTAAGCACCTTCAATTTAATAAATTAAAACGTTCTCCGCCGCCGCCGGCGCGCGCACCAATATATACCGTATCGCGTACAGCTGAAGCGTTCGAATCGGTCGCCCGCTCGCGTCAGACGATATGACTAGCCGAGTTAAAGATTTTCCTACAAAGAACCCACTCCAACTTAAAACAAACACGATTCGCAAAGAAAAGAAAAGCAACACTACTCGAAGGAGAAGAGCAATCGAAAGCAAGTCTTGAAACATCAGAGAACTTGGCGCGGGTTCATTTGAAAGCGAAACAAAGCCGGGCGCCGGGCGCTGAGCGCCGAGCGCAAACAAACTACTTAAGAGCGGAAATATCGAACTGCGAACTGGCATTTTCAATTTCCAATAACAATGCCCGGCGCGGCCCCGGGCCCGTCTTGCGGAGGCAAAAAGTTTGTCATTAGCGCCTTATTAAATAGAGAGCGGGAGCCGATGCGTGCGTGGCGTGCGCGGCGTGCGTGGCGTGCGTGGCGTGCGTGGACCTCGTGCCACTCCAGTCGCAAGTAGCTTCGACTCATTCCCACTGCCGCCTAATGAAGGCTTCAATGTCTCACTGAGAAATGAAAAACTCGCTATCTGTGCTAGAGCTTCGGCTGTATTTTCATAGATGTCATATGAAGTGACATTCGAAATTAAACCAAGTCTACCGTGACATTTGATATCCTTTTTAGAGCAGTATCATGTTTTAGATTACCTCTTTATAAATATAATGATATTACTATATTTATAACTACTTCAAATAAATAAAATAGAAAAACGGAGTGTATTTTATTGATACCTTTATAGACATAAAAGATAAATATAAAAAAAGATTACTTATTCGTGCACCGCAAGACTTTAATGATAATGTGAATAAATTTTTATACGGTAGACGATAATATTTCCTTAATTACATTTTCACGCTTTTTGTTTTGGTTTTGTTTAAAGTCTTATGTTTAACAGGTGTATATATTCTGTTGATTGTATCGAAAAATAAAATCGATTTTCAATTTATTTTTCTTTCTGAGAAAAACTGCACAACATTAACTTCTCTCTGAAAGAAAGATTTCGTGAAAATAAATATATGACTATACATTGTCTATAAATAAGTAATAACGCAACAAACGTTTTAAAAATGAGATAAATTCATATATTCAACATTGGAATATATAAACAGGACTTTTATTGATCGACAACTTTTTTACCTCTTTTTTATTTTGACCATACTCTGATTCGCAAGGTGTTACCGTTGTGGAGAAGAAGCAGGAAGAAACTCCACAGCAACACATTTTAAAAAGCTAAACAATACTGATTTATGCATACAATAAAAACAAAATACTTGAGCAATATCAATGCCAAGAATTCGTCATTTAAATGTTCGTTTATTGAATAATAAGTCTTTTCCTTTAATTTATTTTATATGCGTTTTTAATGTTGTTAATGGTAGTCCAATAAAGCTCTTTATCAAAAAATCTGATTCCGTTTATTACAAGTGAATTACAGACTTTCAGATTGATGTCGTTTTTTTAAAAAAAGGTTTCTTTTATTATTTTCCTCGTAGTTTTTGTATTTTTCTCTTTATAAGAACCTTTCAAGAGAAGTAAGGAGCTTTAACGAAAAAAAAAATAGAAGAATCGATCACGCCGCTCTTGAGTTTTGCGCGTAGCAACATAATTGGATATTTGTTTTGATTTATATCATTTCATACCTTTATATAACTATCAGCAGTTGTAAACCAGCGGGGAAGGACTGAGACTTGCGATTGTGTGTCGCGGGTTCGATTTCAGGGATACAGGGATATACAATTCACAATTTGTGTATTGCAGGTTTGCCATTGCTTACAAAAAAGTTTCCAAAGGATGGGCAGTGGCGTCCTATTATAATATGTGAGCACCAATGCGCCTGCCAAGCATGGTGATTATATCTCCCCAATGGATATCTTTGCGGGATGCCTATTCTGTCAGTAGGCGTCTATTGGCTGAAAAAACAACCATATAAATAAATATTTGACCTTCAAAATTCCGTACCTTTACTTCTATGTATTATCAAGAGGGTGTTAAAAATGATTACCACCAGTAATAATTGAAAAAATTAACTGTGTTAAATGTGAATTTAAATGAAAAGTATTCCAAAAATTCAAGAATCCCTTTACGAATCGTAATCAAATTGTAAGGTAGGGTTTGCTACAAAAACGTGGTACAGTAGGCAGAGTACCCGCAGGAGGGAAGGACCCTCCTTGTACAGTTGTATGACACAGAACGCGTCCGGCCAAATAAATTCTGACGTGAATAATAAGTCGTGATCGATCGAGCCTCAGGCGATACGTGCGGTATGTCTGAACCACCCAGCCGTAAACGTAAGTTACATTTTTATATGCCATTGTTAGATGACGAACAAATAGGCACAAGTTCCCAGATTTTTTATAGACCTCTTTCAAAATTTGTTTTGTGCCGCTGGACTCCTGCACCCAAATTTTAATTACACTTTCAAAATTCAACGAAAATGAAGATTACACCTTTTGAAAGGCTGGATACGTCGCACTGAATATGCAAGTTTTTATGTACCAGTCGCTGAACTACTTAAAATATTATCTGCCTACGTAAATGAATTCAAGCAACATTGTGAAATGTGATCACTGTGAAATATGTTTACATTTTTTATATTACAATGCAACGTTTGGCAGAACAAAATCTGCAAGGACAAATTACTACATATATTACTACTACAGTGTGTTAGTTTAATATATTTATATAAAAGCATTAAATATATGTAAAGTTTATTCGAAGCGGTCTTTATTTGCTGGAATATAGAGCTTTAAATGTTGAGGCAAGTTATCAATAGCAGCACATTTTCTTTGTATTTGAAAATTCTTCACTATCAATCGCATGGATTATTTCAGCAACTCCAAATTGTCATGGCTTTTAGAGCAAGCTTCACTCTTTAAAATTGATTATAAATAATAATGCAGTAGATTAAGACCAGGACTAGATAAAATCCGGTTTTCAGCTCTGATGAAGTTGATTTTACCAACCTATTCATTTTTAAATTATCAGTTAAGAAATTACCAATGCGTCTCTTATATGCTGCAAGTCCTACGTCATATTTTTAAATACAGACATGGTTCTGGGTGCTATCTTCACTCTCCAAGATAAAATCTTTTGCTTTCGGACAGGATTTCTACGAATTCTTTCGATTACAGATATTATCGCCTTTTTCATATGAACACTAGTTGGGCGGATATATCTTTTTTGTCACAAACAGAGAAGGTTTCATTGTACCTATCAGTAACCTAGTACGTAAACATTTAGTAATTCTTTATTTAATGCAACCACATCGATTCAGTTCTCTTTATTACCCCACGCCCCATTTTAATAACACAAGGTATTTTATAATTTATTAGCGCGATAGTAAAAAACATTATGAACAATCATACAGAAATGACAGATTCCAAATTCAAAAGTAATATTTTTTTAATTATAACAATATTTATAGCCTATAATATATATATAATTTATTATTTTTGATGATATTGATTTTTGAACAGATACCATATAATAATCACTCAGCGAATATATACATTTACGCCTTTAAAACTAACACCTATAACAAATCACCCTGTATGTTATAATTAAACTGTAATTTTCTTTTGTCATCAAATAAACTAATTGAATCCCGCACGACGTGATATAAATAAATATAATACAAGTTCTTTTTGATATGTACAATCGTTAGTTTAAAAAGGTATGTATGTATATTCCAATAAAGATTATATTTAATATAGCCTACTATAGGTGGAGCCGCGGGAGTAAGTAAGCGAGTAATAAAACGCCACTGTCTGCGCTGTGGATCCCAAAAGACATAATTTCGCGGGCACTGCATACAAATTTATGGATATTTTAAACGATTTTCTTATGCGGAAAGATTCTCTCTGCATGGTCACGTCTTCGTATATACGTATTGGCTTGAAATATAAATGTTTATGTGAATTTTACGATCGAATGTGATCTCCTTTATACATACATATTATCCTTGGGCACCAGGACGATTTACTTGAGGTATATATAAACTAGTTTTATAACCTATAGGTATCAGTTTTATTGATTAGATGGTTATATGACAATTTTAAAAAAGTTTCATAAACGTCATTTTAGTTATAGGACACCCACTGCAGGAATTAGGCCTTGAATAGCACCAGTTAGAAGCGGCCTGCATCCAGTGTCTTATAACAACCTTAATAAAGTCGTTAATCCACTTTCTGGGCGGGCGACCACGCTTGCCAGTCCGTGATTTACACCTTAAGCCCCAATAAATCTATGGGGGATTTCAATAAGACAGGTAGGGAGAGAACTGTCTACAGCTTTTGCAGACAGAATTTTAACAAACATTACCACTGCCCGTCTTGAAATTGGGCCTCCGACCCTACTTTTTGCGGCCCGAGAAGACCGCACCAAAATCTTAGGCCTGAGTGGTGCGTTCTGAGTGTATAGCCTGCCCACTGGCATTTAAAAAGATTATTTGACAAAGACTCGCTTGAATCTAATTCTATTATTTATTGAATCTTTATTTTATAGACATTAAAGTGCGTGCCTTTGTTTTTACAATTATATTTAATTTTCTCACGTTCTGCATGTCACAGTGTTTACTAAAAAAAGTTAATTTAGTCTCTTAAACTATTTCCTAACTTAAATCTAAAACTATTTTTAACTAATTTTTTCAGACTATAAGTAGATTCGTTCCTTTTCCATTATCTCGTTTAAGGCCACCTGTCATCAAGTTTTTGTATGTCCTGGCGTGAACTAAATTATTATTATTTTTATTTTAATTATTGGTGTCTTGTTTGTTCACAATTCACGATTCGTGCGACCACTTCTTCGTCCCTACTCCGCTTAAATTTGATTACAGTGTAAAACATATTCAAGTGATAATAAAACTTGAGAATGATTTGCTTCAACTACTATTTTAAGGAGATTTGTTGAAGTGAACACAAATGAAAATCAGCGTGAGTTTATTGTAACTTAAAGATGAAGATTGTATTTTATTCGTAATCAAAACTTTTAATAGAATTAATATTGATGGACAACTTTTTTATCTATTTTATTTTAAATACTACTCCGCTTCGCAGTGTTATACTCGTGGAGAAAAAAAAAGAAAGAAACTCCACAACAACACGTCTTTAAAAAAAAGTTTAACGACACCGTTTTATGTATTATTATCTATTTCAAACAGATATAGCCTAAATGAAAATAAAATAATCAGGAGACATCACTGCCAAGGATTCCTATCATTTAAATATTCATTTAATCGACCCTTCTTAGATTAGGGTGCGTTTGAAACCCTCCTGGATCTTGTTGGATCACATTCATAAAAAACGTGACTCAATTAATAAATATAATGTTCGAAGAACAAATTAATAAAAAAAAAGTTTAAATGAAGCTTTCCATAATCAACTGCGAACCATTTCCTTTCCTTTAGTTAGACACAAAGCCGCCAGACAAAACGAGAAACTGATTTTGTTGGCACAGGTGATGAAAAAATCTCTATTGGCCGTTTATATTTTTGATAGTTCTATGTTGGGAAAGAGATCTGGAAGCTTTATGATGTTCCATGACATACCGGACGACTTTGGCAATTATTAAAGCTTTACCAGAGTGAGAGTTAAAAGAATAAAATAAAAGATTACAGACAAGAGTTTTGGTCTTGTGTTTATTTGGCAGGTTCTTGAAGCTAATATAAAATATATTCTAAGATGTGTGCATAGAACTAGTGCATAAAAAGGGGATGAAACACCTAATTTACATTGCGCAGTACGTGAATTAATAAAAAGTTTGAACTAAAGCTCCCACAAACATGGAATCATAGCTAAAGCTTTTTAAAATATGCAAGTTGTTTTAAATGAAATTTGATATATATATACTCATGTATTTTGTGTATAGTTTATTAGTTTGATTAATCCTTGAAGTAGGCGATATAGGATTAAAAACGATACTTGAGTTTACAGCAATATTCATATAAAACTGGGTACATTACAGAAAATGTGTAATTTTATTTTATTTCTAAGTTCAGACAAGAAATTAAGCGAAATTAACATTGAAAATACGGCACAAAACTGTGTACTTTTACGTTTTGCATACAGCATGTAATATACTAGATAATAGATAAATAATATATGTAAACGTTCTCGGGAGGTATTCTTAAACTAATAAATAATATGAAAATGTAGTTTAGGAGTGAAAGATAAGAAATTTTCTTCCATACAGTTTACTAAATTAATAGTTACCTACCTATTTGTTGTACCGAGTAAATATTTCGATCGAGATATATTTGGCGTTCAGAATGTAATAAGAAGAAATGAAAGCTCAGCGCCGCGTGTTCCCACAGGCGCCGAGAGCTCACCCCCGTCATGTTTGTTCGTATCTCAAGAAGAAAATATTGATCAAACACAAAAGAAGAATGTGTCCTTACGCCGACTGAAGCTTTACATCCATCGATCGTCCGACTGTGCGCCCTGGCGGCGGTCCAACGCCCCTACCAGCTTTCGTAGCTTTTTGTAGCTACTCGGCTACGGTTCTACGACACGCTCTACAGAACCGTTGTACTACGCCATGTCTCTACGAAATATTGGCGAGCGTAAAGCAAAAATATTTGTTGGCACGAACCGGGTATAATTGAAAGTGATAGGATGAATTATTTTGCCGATGCCCGTATATGTTTTATTACTACATATTTATGTTTATTCTACCACTATAATTATATTTGAAAAATCAGGTGTCAATCAAATATATTAAGAATCTATTGTAGATTTTAAGAGTATACATTAAGATTTTTTTAGCAATGACATTAAATACTACATAGACCAAATCACAGGAAGTACCTGGATACCTGGATGTATTTTCTTATTTATTCTTCCGCATATGATTTTACTAGCACCTTCGTAGCTTCAAAATATTGATGTAATGTACATTCATATATCTATTGTGGAATTGTAGCCAAGGGGTAGAGGAATGATACTTGTAAGACGCAGTTTCGATTCCCAGGAAGCTACTGCTCACAAATAAGTTTTCAAAGGATGGGTAGCAGCGTCCTGTGTAGACCATAATACTACATTACGATCGCCAATCCGAATGCATGGCGTAGTGATATATATATATATATATATATACATGGCGGTGTGACCTGTTGCAAAACTGTAAACGATCATAAATTTAATTTTAACAATAAGCTACTAAAGTGAACAGTTGTTACAGTTATGAATTACTTTACTGTCTCGTATTAAAATAACCTTATTTTATTTTATATTAATGAGGGTACTTACAATACAGCTCCTAAGCCTTGAAGTGTTAAAGGATTGAACAAACGAGCCCTAAGCACCTCTTTCTAGAAGCGCACTTAATCCTCCAGACCGGCGGAGCGTCAAAAAACCTATTTCCCTAAATCCAGAGCCGCCGAAGCGGCACAGCCGAAATTACCGAAACCGGGAATCCCCCTTACCGCGCGACCGTCGAATACATTTTTTCCTTTTAACTCCAACTATAACGCAGCTTACGAGAGACGTGAATATTCTTGTAGCTGTCCAAGCAATTATTCACTTAAATCTTTAGATATTAAGTCACTATTTACAATGGCAGTATACAGGTACATAAGACGAATTTTAGGCGAAACTTAGTAAGTTAGATTCGCGACAAAACTATATCTAAATGCACTTCGAAGACTTTTCTATCGTCTAATATTGTGGGACATTATTTCTTCTTTTTCTTTTCAGTCGTTAGACGTTTACTGCAAGGCAAAAGTCTGTGGATATTTTTCTATTGATATTATTTTTACCTTAGCAACACCAGCCTGATGTATGAACTGTGATATTAGAGAAGAATGTTCCAGGTCATTTTAAATTTAGTTAAGAAAAAGTAAAGAAGACGCATCGTGTAAGATCCGTAGTGTTTTTGGTAATGCATTACGGCGCATCATCATCTCAGCCGTGTATCGTTCACTGCTGTACATAGACCCCCACAAAGATGTTTAAAAGTGTCAGTCTGAAACGGCCTGCATATAGCAACTTTCGACAATCGTAACAAAATCCTCTGAACTTCTTGTGAGTGGATGTTACTCCTATGCTTGCCGGTCCGTGTTATTCATTCTAGAATTTTAAAGCATTTACGACCGTTCGTTTTACATGCTATATAACCAGTTCAATGTCACTCACCATGCCAATTCATTAGATTATATCTGTAACTTTCGTTTATGAATCTTCTTATTCAAACCGAACTAATACATTAGGAATGATTTTTAATGGAATCAGGCGTTACTTTGCGAAAGTCCATCCTAAGTAAGAAAAGGACCAATGTTTAGCCACTTCCGCACAACGGTGGCAGTTGTGTAATTCGCATTGTTTGCCGCATACGCATTTATCAGCGGGCTGGCGGGCGGTGCATTTTGTTGCACGACTATCACTGCATGTGCGAAAGTGGCTAAATATTGGTGCTTTTCTTACATTAGGAATGAGGTGAGTTGAAGAGGGTTGCCAATATCAAGGAGTCAGTGCTGCGCTAATATCTCAATTCTTCATGAACTCAAGATCAAATAATGTATATTTTTTTCTCGTGCTCCATTGCCATTTAAGCAGGAACATTCTTCTTCATTTCAGCGGATGGACGCCCACTGCAAGGCATATGCCTCCCCCAAAGATCGCCACGGTTACAGGTCCTGCCCTGTCCACATCCGGCGACTTGCCGCGAACTTACCTAGATCATTGGTCTACCTAATGGGGGCCTAACCATGCCGAGTCTACCAGTCGTGATAGCCACTCGAGATACTTTCAGCCCCAAAGGTCATCGGTTGCACGACGGGACAGGGACGTTATTTATAATCTTCCATTCATTCTTCTATTCTACTTCTCATTCTTTTCCATTCCTTTCCATACCTTGTTACCTGTCATACATCGCCTCTCTTCCTTCAGAATACAGTAAGGATTCTAAATTTTAATTTTCATCTTTACAAATTTCATATTATAAGTTATATTTTGTATCCATTATTTTTTATCCTTTACTATTACACACTTCTTTATCGCAATTTTTATCTCTCGTCTATTGAATTACGTCTTATTCCTTTTTATAGCTGTTCCGATTACGTTTTTATTTATTTTCCTCTATCGTTTCTCGTGACATTGGCAATCCATTCGTTCCGCGCTAAATACACAGCCGATAATAATGTATATTAGCGATCGTTCACTCTCAAATTTAGTAGGCACTATACGGACTGTTTATTTTGAAAGTGGTGTAAGTCGATTTTTGAGAAATATGAGCTATCACGTAATTCATGCTTAATTTAAAGTAATTTTTTTTTATATATAACTAGTTCGTGTTTAATTTCTCAAAAAAATCCTATGTTTTGTACAACTTAAAATCGGTCGGTAAATGAAATTGCATAATTATCGATTATGAAAGTGGTGTAAGTCCAATTCACAGAGGTAGGTGGCATAGCAGATGGATGCCGATCGGTGACTTGTTATTTTTCATTTATTTTATATTACGTGTCAAGAGTTGCTAATTTAGATTAGTTATTCTATTTTTCTGTAAAAATGGCTAACTTCATATTAACATAAGTTACTGATATAGGTAAGAATTAAATTTAATTAAAGAAGAATTGGAGAATTTCATTTCAAAAAAATCTCCAAAATGCAATTAAAAAATTGATAAAAAATTCTAATGGGGAACAGGTCAATTGGTTGCAAATATGTTAGTTGAGGTTCCTCAAAAGTGCACCATATACCATTTTTTAATAAAACAACGACGACGGACGCAGAATTTAAAATTATCAATTTATTACCTCTGCGTCCTGGAAAACCGTTAAAATTTGAAAATATCGCCCTGGAACCTTTGCACCAAAATTCCAGAACTATTACGTACGAAAAATATAAAGACATGAAGCAGTTATTACCCTATATATCACCGGTGCATCATGCATATTTTGAAACACTACCACATGCAGAGAATAAGTAAATTCTTGTTATCAGTATCTTGCAATTATGACAGTGTAAATGGCGTCTAAAATAATTTTATGTATTGTTGTGCGTATTTGTAAACAAAATTATATTAAAATGAAGTATATTTTAAGCGGTATTTGATTTTTCAAAATTGAAATTAAACGATTTTTACAATTGTCTAATTTTGAAAGTGGTGTATATCCATTTACAGCGCATAAATATGTGTTATCGTAGTCTAATTAGCCAAAAACAAATCTATATAAACAAATTAAATGTTGATAAAACAATAGAAACAATGCCAGACCTCATATAATTTGCCTGTATTTTTAAATCAACAACTATAGTAACCTTTAATTTCCTCGAAACCAAAGAAAATGGATTTACACCACTTTCAAAATAAACGGTCCATATATAGACTTGATCTGGGTAAGGTAAAAGGCTCTTTGACTATTGAGTCCAAAACTCACCCAGAAATGAAATGAACAAATCATGTGGGTTACCGAGAATGAATCTGCCTAGCGATAGAGCAAGATCATGCTGTATAAATCTTGTAAATAGATATACAACATATATTATGGAGGCGGAGCCGCGAGTAAAACTTGTTAACTGAGCATAAAGGATGAGTTGACGGGAAAAAAACTTTGCGCGCAGAGCCGGAGTGTTCAGAGCTCCCGGGAGAAGTAGTTAAACTTGGATCATTGGATTTGTTACGACAAATTGATACACGAACGACCGGCGCCGCCTCAATGGTTCTTATAATTTACGTTTTTACATTTTTTTTACACAATGTAAAGCTTCCATCTGAACTCAAATATTTATTTGTATCGGTGTCTGAGGTTTCATGATCTTATATAGACAGACACTATATCTAATCGTTACATGAAATACGATAAAAAAATTGTAAAATTGGCGTTTAAGACCTTTTTTTAACATCTCGACAGAATTAACAACTCGAACCTGGCAGTAGTTTAAAGAAGAAAATTGTGAAGACTGAGACTTCGGCAGTCGCAGGTTAAAGGTTCAATTCCCGGGATGCAATCTTAAATAATTCAAACCGTGCATTAATTCCACAGAATTACTACTGTTCACAGGTTTCCAGAGGATGGACAGCAGCGTCCTTTTCGTATCATTATACCACAATAAAATCGCCAACTCGCCTGTTTAGCGATTGTGGTACATCCCCACAAATATATCTTTAGGAGCGCCTGGTATCTGCCTTCTATGGACTAAAACGACAATATTTCTTTAAACTTTGTATTCGGACCTTATTTTTCTAGAATTGTCTTAAAAATTCAAATATAGGAAAATTACACTTTTTTGATTGGGAATCGAACTGCGAATATCCAACGCACTGTTACAGATGTTTCTAAATGTGATTGAGCGTACTAATAAAACAATTTACTTATATATATATATATATATATATATATATATATATATATATATATATATATAGATCCTTCTTTATTTGAAATTATGGAGCTACACTTTTTATACTATTAAAAGTTACATGATTTAAAAATTAATTCTGTGCTATATGTTGATCTAAAAACAAAGAACTTGTTGAAAAAAAAATTCAATAAATTTCCTAAATCATTAAAATCATCAATGATCTTTTAGTGAACTATGTACAAATAACAAAGCGTTTGTATAAAAATTGCGTTGTAATGTAATTGAAACATTTTTTATCTGTTATTTTGTAATAAGTTCAGATAAATGCAGGTGCATCTGTGCAATAGTCTAGCGGCTCCAACAGCCTGACATTAAACCGCCGTCGGCCCGCGAGCGGGGAATCTTCACAACAAATTAAAGTTGCACATCGCGTGTAATTACAGAATTGGACGAAACTACCGAACGTTTTCCAAAACAAGCGAAAATCAACCATATGTTCAGCGGTGCAAACACCAAAATCAAACACTAAACAGATAAATAATGCAGGTAAAAACGCGTGAGTAGTAAATCACAAGGAGGGAATAATTTTCCGCGGCAGCACGGCGTTAAATCCTGCAGAGTCTGCCTACCCCGCATCAGACGTGGGGTGAATATACGTAAATGTTCTAATTAAAACCGTACCCTGAACAAGTGGAATTGGTAGATGTTTTGTTAATAACGCTTTAAAAAGTATAACAGGGCGAATTGATGCCTCGAAGGGTAGTTGGCAGGCCATATGCGAAGATCAGATAGCTACCACGAACAGATAATCACAACATAGGAGTAGAAGACCTTGTACACCCTACCAATCGACGGTTTTATAAATAATAAATAACATAATGATAATACAGTATAAAAAAAGTGTTTCCTTAATACCGATTAGTAAATATTAAAGATAATTATTATTGACTATCTGCCTATGCCAACTTTGTACATCCAGAAGTCATAAGCCTGTCGCATTCTAATAGATAAATAATCAGACAGATATCACATAAAGTTAAAATTCATTTATTGGAACTTTTAACAGAAATCTTATTGATCGCCATTTTATTATGTTTTTTTTTTAAGCTACGTTATTTTTGACTCTACTCTGCCTCGCAATATGTTACAGTTGTGGAGAAGAAACAAGAAGAAACTCCACAATAACACATCTTTTAATAAAGTTTAATAAAGATTTATACATTAACACTAACATTATCAAATACAGCCTAAATGAAATTAAAATAATCAAACGGCATCATTTGCAAGGATTCTTGTCATTAAAATATTCGTTTATTGTATAATAAGCCTTTTCCGTCAATTTATCTTTAATATGCGGTTTGAATTTTGTTAAACGGTTTTCCAATAATTTTAAATGTTCTATACATTTACCTCTTTACAGCTTTTACATATATAACCAATTACTCTGTATGTCAACATATCTATGTATGTCATATGTTGACTATGTACTGTCATAATTTTCACCCCTCCTTTTGTATAATAGAGGAATTGTTTTAATAATATTACATTGCACCTGACTCAAAATGGAGAAACTTACGTAAAAGCATTTTTCTCGCAAAATGGCGGCGGCTTTAATAAAACATTTGAACTCCGGCGCAGTGAGATGGCACGCGGGCTCCATCTTCCTGCCGCTCATCTCTGAGTAGTCCGTTTCATTTTTTAACCGCCGCAAAAAGGACGAAGGCGGACTTAAATTATTCACACGCGAGCCTATTCAAGAGAGAGACGGAAAAAAGTGAAAACGTGGCATCTCCCCATCGCACCCCCCTACAACGCCCCCCAGCGCCCATTGCCCCCTCGTGACAAACGATCGCGGGGCATCCAGCAGATGTTCTTTGCGGCGTTGAACGTATGGACGCGGGTCCAATTTTTTCGTTTCCATATTTCAATCGTACAATAATATCTGAAAGAGACACTAATTAATTAAAACATACTAATATATTTAACATAGTCTTGTGTTTTTTATTTTTCTTGAAAAGACACGTCAACCTCATTGTATCCATCGTAAATGCACCATTAAACATTCCTTCAATATGAAGGCAAGACGCCAGTCTGCAAAATGGTCCAGCCGCTTCGGTTCCGACAACATAGACTGCGCGTTTTATACGATACATACCTTATTTCATTAACCAGACAGCCTCTTATTTCGATTCTTGGCATATACCAAAAACGAAGCTTATCATATTTTTACTTGATCACTAAACAACCTGCCTATGTTTGTGGTAGGTTATTCTCAAATCTGTTCGCTTGCATAACCAAAACAGCAATGTAATTTAAGTTGAAGGATGCCATCACAAGGAAGTTCAATTTGATCATAGTTTGTATTAAATTAGACACTTCATTTGACTACAGTTAAAAGTCAAAGTCATATTAATTTAAGAACTAACAAGAAACTTAATAATATTCATAATTTTTTGAATATCTTATCGTGTACATAATATGAAATAGAGTAAGATGCCGTATGTCAGAGCTTGAGCTTAATAAATTTCTTGATTGAAACTTTCATAGAAATAATTTTTCCTATCATTCTTGATAGTTTGTTAAAAAATCTTATTTATTGACCTACAAAAAGGGACATTTATCTTCAGCGGGCTGGCGGGCGGTACACTTTGTTGCACAACTACCACTGCATGTGCGGAAGTGGCTAAATTTTGGTCCTTTTCTTACACATTTCTATAATTTCTTACGATGCGGAATCCAGTATTTTGGAGAATTAAGAGTCTCGAAAAACCATATCAGATCGGAGATCAAAAAATAATTCAAAAACAACAAGATATAAGTCCATAAATGGCAAGATCCTCATTATAATGATGCCATAAATGTTTTGTGGTCCGAGTGAGCCATTTCACGCGCCGCTACATTTCTAAGATCGGACTTAATCTATATGCCCAAGGATTGCAAGTGGGGAGAGAAAAGTAAAAGGAAAAAAGATGCTTAGAGTTGCAAAGGGCTCGCAAATGAAGCCATCGCTCGCACGCGCTCCATTGCGCGCCGGGTGCCGGACTAATCCCCCAGAGTTTGAATTGAGCGAGCCGTCGCTTTGAACAACTCGACAAGTCCGCGGTGACCATTGTAGATCGCTTCTTACAACCTCTTCACTTGTAAAAGCGGTTTTTGTTCTTTATATATTATTCAAAGTACAATTGCTACTCGAGGATTTAAATTTATCGCAAATGGCAGTCATAAGTTCACAAATACATTTAAATTGTTATTGCTGGAAGTGTCGACTTTCATCTAAATATAAATCAAAAGCGAGATGATGTTAGTGATGAATATCGTACCATTATACCTATATATATACTTGTCATCTCCAGTGTTAGTGACAAAATTGTTGATGATGTACTTGTCAAGCCAATATATTATACATACGTTTAACACTTTCGTAACATTGAAAATTATTAAACCGGCCAATTTAAAAATAAAATAAAAAGTAACTTTGAAATTTGAAAATGAAACTTTTTACTTACGACGAGAATCTTCGCAGAGAATGTTAGCCATTACTAATTGTCAAAAAAATTTCAGAGAAGTATAAGCGTAAGGGAAAAGGTCAAACGCCTAGTTCATTGGTTTTATAAAACACGTGGTAGCACGCTATTGTTTGCCTCATGTTTTAGAAAAGTTCGTAAAGCAGCGAACACCTTCTTCCTAAAAACAACAAGTCCGCGCACTCGACCAAACGAACAACAGAGTATTTGACTAAGGCACGTGTGAAATTGTTAAGTTTGTGTCGTGTAATAGTGGTAGTACTATCTAATAGTGGTAGTGCTATCTAATAGTGGTAGTGCTATGTAATAGTGGTAGTGCTATGTTATAAAAGTAGTGCTGCTTAATGGTTGTACTGCTATGTTATGCAGATAGTCTTTTGTTAAAGAAACAGTGCTGTTTTATATTGGTAGTGTAATAGGGGTAATGCTGTGTTTGAAAAAACTTGATATTATTAATAAATTGACAATCATTACCTATCAGTGTAACCTCGCTTGCTATACCAAATTACATGAATATTATGATAGTTTGAAATAATAAATATCTAAATATAGTATCTAATAAAGTTTATAGGAATTTTTAGTTCTTTTTTATGTCGAAGATACTGTTTGTTTTCATAGTGAATATTGATTTGATTAAGACGTTACTGACAACTGTATATGTCGTTACCATTTTTCTTCGTTTTTATTGGTTCATCAAGGCAGGGGAAATTGCCGACATTTCTTTTTTTTTCACTTCCTTTTATCTCAATTTACGTCTCCGCTCTCTTTCTATTGGCTGTTCAATTTGCATCCGTGCTCATTGGATTTGTTGCCTAAATATTAACTCACGTAAAAGTCGGGCCCGGGCGGAATGCTTTTTGATTCACCGCGCCGGCTGCTACAATTTGTAGTCGATTGTAATTGATTTATGTGACAGACAGTGCAATCAATGAAAATCTTTAATAGTCTTTCATCATTATCATTGTAATTTCAATAATAGAAGCGTTGGTAGCTGCTTGCTTTCAAATTTCGGACGACTTCAACAAGCTCACCGAATGTTACTTCGAGGTCATCACTACAAAACTTTAAGGCTCTAGCAGCCAGTTCTGCCCACTATCACCTTTTTTATTTTTGTCATCATCTATATTCCACAGATATGAGCATCTGTACTTTTGTTTTTACATATACGATTAATATATCAGAAATTTTTTTTGCTCTCGTTTTTTCATGTTACAATGTTTAATAAGTCTCTTGATCTATTGACTAATTGAAATCGTAAACAATTTGAAACTAAGTTAAAGTCAGCTAATTATTATGGTCTTGTATGTTTTTTATCGACGCCCCAACAATGTCCAGTTTTTAGGGCTTTTATCTCTTTGTTAAGGCGTTCTTGTCATCGCTCTGAGCCACTAGCACTGGGTCCTAACCCTGAGTCTTGCTCATTGCCACTTCAACTTTCTAATCTACGGGATTTGCCGGTTATCTTCGTATATCTGTTACTATTGAAATAATTTGGATAATTAAGGTACGAAATATTTTTACTAGTTAAACAAGAAGCGCATCGCCGAAACGATCCACAAGTAGTAGATGCATACATTTTATAAAGACATTAGATAAAAAATATGTAACTCTAAAACTGGTTTTACTTATGGTCTCTGCTTAACTGCGACTGGTCTGGAATCATTTTAACGATACTAAGATTGTTTCTCCTTACGTGATATACTTCAATATCGAGAATCTTCGGCAGCATGAATTATTTCGTCTATTGTGAATTTGGACCAACATATGGTGCTGTGGTATTGTTGTCACCGTCTAACAGCTTTTCCGGAGACCAAAACCTTAATTGTTATTGTCTTATTTAACTATGTGACCAAAAAATTAGAATAAAAGCGGATATTTTATGAGCAGTTGTAACACAGCGATGGAAGACTTAGACTTGCAATCGTAGGTCGCTAGTTTCATTCCCGGGATACAGTCTTATATATAATTCTCACAAACAAGTTTTCAGAGAACATGCAACAGCGTCCCCTGCTTAATATAATACCACACTGCGATCGCTGACCTGCTTGCCAAGCGAGGCTATTACGGTATATCTCGCCATAAATATCTATAGGGAAGGTGGGCCACTTTGCAGTGGGCATCTAAAGGCTAAAACAACGACGTCTATGTAGCGGAGTCTAGTTTTTTCTTCTGTTCGAGTATCATGATTGTTGGTTCTGAGAGTATTTCACGGAATTCGTAATATTCGCCTCCAGTATCACATATCAAACGTGTCGACGCGCACTTGATAAGAGCTTGAAGCTAATACTAGCACATACTAGGTAATTTTTTTCCTAAGGTGGTAGGACGGAAATACTCAAATGTCCACAACATTTGAGGATTTCGGTTCGTTCAAATTTGGAATATCGTTTGGTTCAGGTAGACCTATTTTGAAGAATGTTTTGTGTCTTAACCGCGTTAAATCGCTATTCAGCAAACTTAAAAAGTCAATACGGGATCGACGTTTTGTCACGTTTGAGGAGATAAAAACCGATTCACAGGTCTTAAAAACTGGAAAAACTTTACTAACTGTTGCCAGGGCTGGAAAAAGCGTTAGCAACAGTGCGTTTTATCGCACGGGAGAATAAAAAATAAATAAATTGATTAAACATTATTTTAAAAAATCACCTTAATTATTAATCACAGTATTGTAAAAATACAGCCTTCCATTTCAGAACTCCAGTCTCGTTGTGATCATCGACAAGTTATCACACGAACACACACCAGCCAGGAGTTTGAACTCTATCGAAGCTGGTTTATATAAAAAATATAGTGACCTGTTCTGGCGTATTAATTTTGCCATCAGGGTAAATAAATCGCTTTATTATTACGGCATTTGAATCTATGTCGCAACATATTAATGAAGAAGCAAAGAACAACGAGCAGGGAACAAATGAGATCAACACACGAGCGCCGGCCGACGAAGTAGTGCAAAAATAAACGCCGACTCCGTGTTCGGCCCCCGATAACAAGCCGCGACGCGCAGCCACGCGCAGCCACGCGGCCGCGGGCGCAGACAACGCGACGGAATGCGAATTAAAAAATAAAACAACGAGTATCCAACTCTCGCGGTTCAAGTGGAGCTCAATTATTTCCACGCGATCATGACAATGGCGGCGGCGTGACGGTGTGACACCCTGCGCACTCCGTTTCAATTACGCGCGTTAATATACCGTCACAGACGGTTATTACGAACAATGCGCGTTACGTAATTGCATAGGCGATGCTCTAACAACGCGGCTCAATTTGCACCTCGTCGGTGGCTGCCGAGTGCGCGCGAGTGCGGCCGCCTTTCGAATTGTTATCAAAAATCAATTGTTTCGCAATAAATCACTCGCGAATTTAATTTTTTACTCGCGCATATTGTCGACAAGTTTCACAGGACGTCTAGGCTGCTAGTTTACACACAGACTCATTGGTATTGGTAAAGCTCATTTGCACTCAGTTTCAAAAATAGTATATTGATACTATATATTGATATAAATATATATTGAAACATATTTTAAAGTTATCAATTTATATCAAGTAACGGGAGATATATTGAAAGGCTTTAAAGGTTTTTGAAAATGAAGCTCGTCTATATTAAACCTCTTAAAGTTTCTACACCTATAACCAACAACCCCGTGTATAAGCTCGGGCACGTATGAAAGGTTGTATATACCAAGTAGTCCTGTAAAATCTGGCGACAATTCGTGTAACTGAAAGTTTAATTTCGCAAGTGATTTATTACAAAATAATCAGTTTTTGTTATTAATTTAAAACGTGGCTGGGTTTGTGTGTGGAATTCAGGTATCCACCTACTTGTAGTCGCTTTCTACGACACCCTGCTTGTCGTAGATGTCTAGATAATGCAAGTTAGTTTTTATTTTTCATCACAAGACTAGGGCCAAGATCGAAGTGTTCTCAATGTGATTAATCAGTCCATTTACACTAATGCTATTCAAGGCTTTTTAAATAGGCTATACTTTCGCCACTTAAGTGTTTTTAAAATATAACCAATCTTCCTTTTCAATAACCTCCGCAAGGAGTTTGATGTCAAGTGAATGCTCAAAGTAAATCGATGTAAACAGTCTTATCATCTCATCTGTCGTGTTAAATAAAAATAAATGATTCTCTCACATCGTGTCAGCTTTTATGAGAAAACCTTTACTATATGTTTTTCACCAATACATATAGATACCAATTTTTTAATCGAAAAACACTTGAACAAGTGATTTTTTACTAAGCGGGTCATTGGGAACGCAATGATAAAACTTTTCGAGTATAAAAACAATTTTTGCGACACAAAAAGTTTTTAATGCGATTTATAGGTACCACATAAAAAAATCTCACGTAAAATAGTTCAAAATCTTAAAAATAACAAGGAATTACGAAAACGCATAACTATATCCTTAGTAGTCTTACAATAAGCTAATTTCCTGCGGTAAACTTGTTCAATATCGCAAACAATGTCTCGGTAACTTCGTCAGTAGTTTCAATTTGAAATTTTCACACTAAATGTGTAATAACTATTTTTTCATTTCAAATACCATGTTTTGAATCCCGCACTACTTGAATCCATCTGATTGTAGAATGGTATCGTGAAAAGGATGACTTGCAATTCGCAGTCTCAGTCGGCCGTCCGAAAATTGCCGAACAAAAACCGGATTAAACCGGATCAAACCGGTTATCGGCGGCTGCTAATAATAATAGTGTCCCCAGTAATCCGGCGTGATGGATGACAGCTCCACCCTCGCCGTCCACCCCTTTTAATTGCCGGCGTGAATATACGCCCGTCAGTCACGGGATATTTTCGATTTATATTATAATAAGTCGGAATCGATTCCGCGATATCTCGGCGGCGAGGCTTAACAATGCCTTTGTCAGCTGCATCTAAGGCTTAGCCGCCGTGCGGTCGCGTGACGAACTCCTCCGACTTGCGTCAACAAATGTTTGCTGCGATCGATAAAAAAGATTTTTCATGTACTATAAGTTCTTTCTATACTTACCGAAAACTACCTATATATATATATTTGACTTTTATGAGAAAGTAGAATTTAATGACTTACACAAAAAATTATTAGGAACAGGTGTATAGCTCATTAGCTAATTAATATATGGTACAACTTATACAAAGATCAATGTTTTCTGAAACAATAAATAATGTAATGTATAAAAAGCGCTTAAAAAGTTCGGACTATATTTCACTTTCTTACTTATTACTTATTCTCTGTTGATGTAAATGCAGTTAGCCCGGGAGCTTTTACAGCTTCATCGGAACTGAGTTCACGGAGCGGAAGGCTCTGTGAACTTAAAAACTTAAAAGAAAAACAAGCTGAACAGACGCGTTCCAGTTGCACCAAGTAACCCGCTCCTGAGTAGAGCAATGTAGTGTTTATGTTGTGTGTGCGGCTTGGGACGGCAGCGTGGACCACAGGCGAGACAAGGATGGATCCGGATCCAACTTTGGTTCGCGGTTAGGGAGCTGGCAGCCGCCCTCTAAAAACAGATCTTGTTAACTAACCTGTTAACTAATATACTAACTTTGTACTACCAGAAGTTATTGGCCTATCGCATTAAAATAAAAATAATAAACTAATGTATCATATTTTAGAGTGGACATTTTATACAGTATATTTGGAAAGAAGTGTTTTATCTTTAAAGTTTTACACACACACACACACACACATACACACGTACGCGCACACACATGCACGCATACACACACACACACGCGCGCGCGCGCGCGCGCGCACACTCGCACACATACACGCACACACACTCGCATATACACGCACGCGCACACATACGCGCACTCTTGTTATTATATATATAAATAACATATATATATAATAACAAGAATATGTATAACAATATTTATAAATAATATAGTTATGTTAAGTTAAGTAATAACAAGTATAACTTCATCACAAACCTAACAGAGATTAGGTTTCGCTTGATTATACTATAACTGTTATACATGTTTTATTATATTATATAAATTGAACCCAAAAATACATATCTCGGACCAAACATTTTAAGAAATCGTGTTAATCGACGAAGGCCGTACTACTAAAATGAATGTGTAATAATTACAATGCAATCAAATATGACATATTTACTTTGATGAAGACTTTCGTGATTCGACTGCAGAGACTGCGTCTATTAATATCTGAATATAAAAATGATAGAAATATGAATTGTGAAAGGGGCCTATAAAATATTGAAAACTGAGCGTCGATGAATCGGAAAGTCTATTAGAGTGATAGCAAATTCATCGGTTTCCGATTAGACGGCATTGTGGCGGCGCGTTCGTCGCACGGAGACATAAAAATGAATAATGTTCGAACATCCAGCTGCAGTATCCTCCCGTGACTTGCACGAAGTGAGCCGCACACCTTGTGTGTCGCAACCGCTCTTTTGTTGGCCGTGTTTGCGCTCCGACCGGCACTTAACTCCCCGGTTTTAGATTACAAATTGCATTGTCCCCAACTCCCCGAGGACGACCGCGTCGGATGGATGCGCGTAACCATTCAAGACAAACGTCATTCAATATGAATTCTCTCGCGCAAATGTTTGAAAACAGATAGCGAAAATATTGTTATTGTTGCGTTGAAATGAAAGCGATCGCTGCGATCAGAGACTTTCCCGATGACTCGCGTCACGTCGCACGCGGGTGACCACGTCCTCTGTTTATGGGAAGACAAAGTTTTTTGACATGCATTTGTAGCACTAGAAATAAAGATAAACTATCTCTTTGGCAACTGTGTATAGTTTTACAATAAAATAACAAAGTTTATGAAGCAAAACTCTGAAAAAATCCTTTAACAGTGTCTACTTCAATATTAACGATGATTTAAAAGTGAATATTAAAAAATCTGAGTATTTTTTGGACTCATCTCGGTATTTGTCTAGTTTCAATGTGGACTCTTTTGAAATTGTTCTAATAACGTATACAAATTATATATGACATTTAAAATACTTGTATTAATCATTGACGTAACATTGATTAATACAAGTTCGATAATTTATATTTTTAATTTGTAACAACTTTGAATACCTTAAAAGTACAAGTAATACTGTATAGTAACAAAAAAACATCAGAAGGATTTCTAAAAGGAAATAAATATAAATCTGTCAACCGTTCAGAAATAGTAATTCGAATGCCGTCATGAAGTGGCTCGACTCGGAAAATATTACCATGAAAAATAAGACATATTTTTCACAACAAACAAATTTATTTGACACGAACCTTGTCTGTTTGTACATAAACTATCACGAATTATTATATATGTTACTCTGTGTACATATATCAATGTTAATAAATATAAAAATAAGGTTATACTATAACAAATCATTATTTTTCCAGTACTCGTTTTAATTAATATTTATTGGAACGTAGTAACTTCGGAGAGCGCCGATAGATGACACTGGTAGTCGATTCTCTCGTTATATCAACTCTCACGGAGCATGTAGTAAAAGAAGCTCGATTAAACCGGGAATTATTAAAGGAGAAATAACAAAGGCTTCGACAATATTAATTAATGCGTTCAGTATTATTATAATAGTATGGCTGGCAGCTTATAACTGCACTAGCTATAAGGTAACGGAGTGGCGGTATAAGAGAAAAACAGACAGATAAGATATTATGTTTAAAACATTGATAAATCCCGTGCCATATTATAAAATTGTCTTGGTAAAGACGATGCCATTTTTGAATTTTATTAATTTTTTATTTTAATTAGTAATGTATTCCGCTAAATTATTATTAAATAAAGGCGGGAAGAACATTATATATGATATATCCAAATATGTTGTAGTGATAAAAGACAAGGAAGATAGTTATGTAGGAAAAAAAATTAAGATAAACATTTTTCTAAAATCATACGAGTAAATTAAAGCACCTGTACCTTGCTGTCAAACATTTGAAGTAAATAAATAAAAATATATATATGTTATATGAAATAGTTGTATGCAAAAAAATCGTTATGATAAACCATTTGAGAGCCAGAAAAAATTCTAACAGGAAGGCTAGTAAATTATAAAAGGTTGGAGCAAGTAAATAAATGTCTTTTCTTATGGAGTCGATGTTATTTCAGTCTTTAGACTCTTGTTGCATGATAGAGGCCTTCCCCAAAGATGTCTGTGGGGGGATCTCAGTGTGGTATTCCGGTATTCAGTGGACCCTGAAGCCTCTGGACACTTGTTTGTAAGCAGTGGCAATCGTATGTACTTACTGCACAAAGTGTGAATTACATGTGATTGTATCCCGGTATCGAACCCTCGAACTACAACCGCAAATCTAAGTCCTCTACCAGTGGGCTACCACCGCTCGGTACCTTATGGAGTACTACACAATTAACTACCTTATAAGTAGCACAGGATGTCTATAATACTGTGTAAAACATTAATTTACTGGCTATAGATGTAAAAGCTTTAAAGGTGAATGAATATATAGCTAATTTTCCGTCGATTAACGTCTGATACACTTTATTTTAAAACCATTGGCTTCATAATAAATAATGTAATTTTAATATAGTATGTGAAAGCGTTTACAAAATTTAAATTTAAGTTTACTGCGTATCAAAACTTATTACTGTTTAATCTCTGCAAACTTTGTACTGCTAGAAGTTATCGGGCTATCGCATTCCAATAAAAAAATTATGTGATGTATTTGATAGTAATCTCATTATACAGGATCAACTAGAAATTCGCCCTTTTAAAACTTTTAGCTCAAGAAATGGTCACCGCTTCGATATTTGTTTTAAATTAAATTACTAAGACTTCTTAATGTATTAAAACTACACTAAATATGTTATTACTATCCTTTAGTGTTTAATTTCATTTAAAATAAAAATAATAGTACTGGACAAACTTTGAACGAATCTTTATTTTGTTTATTCAACAACTTTGTTGACCACACACAATACAGCCGTCCAAATACCACAAATAATTCGAAATTATTGTAAAATTAATGCCATTGTATTCATAAGCTGTCATTGTAAAAGAGTTTGATTGTATAAATCAGTTGTCACCAAATAGTGGTGTGAATTGAACACCAACCACCGATGTAACGTCCCCATCGATGACATTCCACATTCAGCGAGCGTACGGAACCCACGCGTGAGATTTAATTACGCGAGGTCCGCCGCACAATGGGGGCTGATTGCCCCGCGGGCGGAATCCTAATCCATTGCAAAGTTCGAATCCGAAGTGATTTGATTAGAAGTGGACAGCAACTTCTTCCTGCGACGGTATACGGTTAGCATGGAATTTCTCGACATAAGGCGTATCCATAAATCTGTTCAACTATAATCTTTTTAAATAATAACGATGAACAAAAGCTTGGCACCTGGATAAATATCATCATCATCAGGTCAGCCGTTAGACGCCTAATGCAAGGCACGAGCCGCCCTCAAAAATTGCCTTGATTTTTAACCGAGCTTGCCCCGCCCGCATCCGCGACCTTGACTGTGTCATCGTACCACTTAGTGTGAGGGCTACCTTCATCGAATCTACCTGCAAGTGGTCACCATTCGAGAACCTTTCGGTCATAACAACCATCAGTTGCAAAAGCTTGTTATACCAAAATAATCCAGGTAATTAAATTCTACTATGCTGTATACGCTATATATGTTATATATAATTCTCACTATGTGCATTAATTATATAGCTTTTGCACTGCTGGAGTTTCTGTATTTTCTCTCTTTATAAGAACCTTTCAAGAGAAGTAAGGAGCTTTAACGAAAAAAAATAGAAGAATCGATGACGCCGCTCTTGAGTTTTGCGCGTAGCAACATAATTGGATATTTGTTTTGATTTATATAATTTCATACCTTTATATAACTATCAGCAGTGGTAAACCAGCGGGAGAGAGCTGAGAATTGCGATTGTGTGTCGCGGGTTCGATTTCAGGGATACAGTCTTATGTATAATTCACACTTTGTGCATGGCAGGTTTGCCACTGCTTACAAACAAGATTCCATAAGATGGGCAGTAGTGTTCTCTCCGTACCATAACACTACACTGTGACGCGCTTACCAAGCAAGGCGATTGTGGTATATCCCCCCAAAGATATCTTTGGGGGAAGCCTATACCATGCAGTGAGCGTCTTTGGGCTGAAACGAACTGATACACGCTCGTGTGTGTATAAGAGAGAGTGAGTGTGTTTATCATTATAGATGGTACCAAAGCGTCATATGAACCGCGATCCCGCGGCATTACAAAAAAGTAATTATACATGTAATTAAATCTTTCTTATTGCCTAGAATAAAAAAATATGTAGGTTACGCTTTAAAAGCATAGTAATTTAGTAAAATGGTCGCCCCTCGCGCATTCTAACGCCTCTCATGGCTTCCCATTCGGACGAGACGTGAACAACAATGTTAGTAGAATGACACAGGTCAAGCATCAGATAGAGCTTGACCTGTTTAAAACAATAGCCTGAGACTGAAGATTTCTAATAGTTCCATTTGAAATAGAGATAAAGATAAAATAATTAAAAATAAATAAAATACAAATGAAAGTTTTAACTGTGTTAAATCTGTATTTAGATTTACAATAAAGAAAGAAATGAATATGTTTAAAGTAAAATGATAAAAAAATAAAAATGAAAGAATATATGAAAGATGTAAGAAGAGAGAACGTAAGAGATTGAGATGGATAAATGAAGGAGATTGCAAAATAAAGAATAAACTGAATTTTTTGATAGAAATACGTAAGAGCATGACGTCTTTACTATAAATAGGGGAACGAAGGGCCCGTAAAAACGGAGGCCATAAAAAATGTTTAAATTAAAATACAAAACTTCGGTTTTGTTTTAACTTATCTATTTTCCACTGAAGTTACTCGATAATTAAAGACACCAAGAGTAGCTAACATAACGAATCCTCTGTCGATCACATGTTTTCAATACTGGCACCGAACATCGATGTACGTTTCAAGCGAGACAAATTTCTTGTACTCTAGACGCGCCGGAGGCTTGCTCTCTCTGCCCAGACGCTACGGAGGTCGGTAACCTAGGGAGCTACGCACCATGAAGGTCGGTTAATATCTAGCAGAGGACCAAAATGGAAAGATGTTTTGATGAATTAATTGTTTTAATTTTTATAGAAATTATTAACACTTTTGTGTTTCTTATTAGTTCTTCACTGAGGTGGCGTGTTACTAATTGACATAAACTATATTATGAAATTTCGGTTTTTAATTATTACAATCATCTCATATAATAAAGACGTTCTAAACTGACTTTTAATCTAATGCATACAGCAAATATAACGTATAAATATATATAAAAAAAAGACAGAGGAGCAATATTAAAAATGCTCTTTTTTGTACCGGACTTTCGAGGCTGCACAAGCGGAATCTGTTTTTTTTTAATGCCTCTTCTTCTTGGGGACCTCTTGTTGTCCCCTGCCATGTGTGGGATAAGATAGTTACAACTCGGGTAGAGTATTATTCATTTTATTCTTTTCTACAGTCTCTATCTTTGATCATATTCAAATCGTCTCCCATGTATCACCTTCCTTCCCTCATCTTCGTTCCTGGACCATAGTCTGTTTCATAATTACAGTTTGTCACAGATTCCGTAGGTTCAAAGTGGCACAGAGCAGAGATCACCTAGCCTCTTCTCTCTCAAGAAAACGATACTCGAAAACTCATCGCGAGCCTCGGCTCTGGTGGCTACAAACTAGTATTACCGAATTGAAGAAGGTATTCGCTTCCTTTCTCAATATTCAGATGTCGTGGAATGATTTCCAAATAAAATAAATTTCAGTTTACTCTACCTATTCTTTTCATTCCACACGTTTTTATTCCACATTAACATAATTTAAGGAAAAAGAAAATATACAAAAATTTATTATTGATTGCATTTATTCATGTTATTATAAACATAGGAACATTCACATTATGTACGTCGCGGAGAAAAGGCAGAAGAGTACAATTTGAGATAAATTAGAGATAATTAGAGATAGATTAGAGAGATAAAAAGCATTTTTCAACTAAAAATACATAGCTGTTATGGTTCCTAACACGACATGTTTACAAATGAATACATTTCATTGGAATTTTTTGTAATTACAATCATAAATATAATTAATTTCTATGCTGTATTATTACAACGAATATTAATAACTATATAATATTCTTTAATATTATTTTCAGACGATAGATATTCACTGCAAGGCATAAGACTCCCTGCTTACGACTTCCCGTCATTTCAATAGTGTCGGTCCACTTAGTAAGAGACTTATCTATGCCGCGTTCTTAAACCTTTCAGCTCTAATGATCGTTGGTTGCACGAGCGATGTACTCTGCCCACTGTCACATCAGATGTGCCATTTTTCGAGTTACGCTGGTAATCTTGGTACTTCTCGGAATCTCCTCTTTTCTGAGCTGAACTCCGGAACATAGCCCTCTCGATTGATCTCTGATTGACCTTGAGCCTTTTTTATTTGACCCATTGTAAGCGACTACGTCTCGGATAAGAAGGTAAATAATAAGCAAGCTTAAATAATTAGTAAAGTTTATTTACTATTTAAATGTAAAATAAAGAAATAAACCTTGTGATTGATATATACTGACTGATGTAGTTGTAAAAAGATAATATTAATTTATAGCGCTTAAAGTGTCTAAAGCCTACAATTCTCTACAACAGGTTAGGAAACTTATTGAAACAGTTGTTGTATAAAATTAGTTTAGTAGCTCACAACTTATAGTGTTACTAAGGAATGTAGGAATTAATTTTGTATATATTTAGTTTTACTTGTAAATCACATAGAGATTAATGCCAAATGCTCACGGTTCCGTGCTTAAATCTCATTATATATATAGCATCTATCGAAGTAGCAAGGTATTTTAAAAAACTTAAAGAAAGTTCCGGTCGCGATTATCTTCCAAGTTCAGCTAAGTATGAAAAAGTTTGCCGAGATTTGAACTTGCTACACTCAGACTACTTCTTCGTGTTTTATTTTCTACTTAGTGAGAGTTAAGTTAGTGATACTGGTTACGTTGTACACGCCTGCAATAAGCAGGTGCATCTAAATTATGGTTATGCGCTTTTTATTTTTGGTTTACAATTTTAGGAAGGCTTCGTGGTTTCTGGCCATGGACACCCATTTCAAGACAAAGGCCTCCCCCAATAATACCTAAAGTGGGATATACCATAATCACCACGCTTGGCCAGCGGGCTGGCGATCGCAGTGTAGAATTATGTTACGCAGAGCATCTTGAGGAATTTTATTCATAAGCAATGGCAATAATATGTAACTAATGTACAACATGTGAATTATATAAGATTTAATCCTGGAAATCGAATCTGCGATCTCAAGTCTCAACCCCTTACCATACCCCGCTACTGAGCTACCACTGCTCAAAAAAAAGGAAAAGCTAACAGACCAATTATAAACATTTAAATTTAACTTCGCTAGAAGTTTAAATAACAACAACCTTCTATTTATTAAAATCCATATAAGCATGCTTCCATAAACATAACAGATAACAAATTTAAGATAAATAACAATAGAACAGACAGCGGCCAAAATTAAACCGATTAAAACTTAAATATTTACATAACAGACAAATTTGATTTCGACAAAGTGTCATTAACTTGTACAGTATGAATTGATATATACTGTGATCAAAAAGTAAGATGAAATTGTTATTTAAATCTCCCGGGCACTAGAAAGGCAGGTACATTTTTCCCAAGGTTGGTAGGACTGTCTATAACATTTGCCAAGCGTCTATTCCTCAAAAGTTGGAATATCATTTGGCTCGGCCTAAACCCATTTTAAAGGATTTTTTGTATCTTAAACACGTCGAGTATCAATTGGTGCCAAAATTGCGTTTGTACCAAAATTCCGCAACCACCGTATTCGCCTGATTTGGCGACAACTGGCTATTCGGCAAACTCAAAATGCCAACGCGGGGTCGTCATTTTGACACGGTTGAGAAAATGAAAACAGCAGCGAAGGTCTTGAATATTCCGACTGGTTCTAAGACTGGGAAAGCGTGAACAAAGTGCATTCGAACATGCATTCCGAACCGTGCACTTCGAACCAATCGAAAGCAACGTGTATCCGTCATCTTCAAAAAACCATTACATGGTCTACTGTCAAAAATTTGATCGATTTGGGCTTGAAGTGAATGCCAGAAATAAATCTTACATGAAAGTATTGTAAATAATAATATACAATAAGTAAGTGTCACTTCGCAAGCTACAAAGATAAGGCCAAGTAATGTTCCAATAAAACTAATTCATATCGAAAACATTTTTGAAATACTTTATTAAAATGAGAACTCTAATTTTTTAATAAAAGAAGTTGTCATTCTGAATGCGCTATTTGTATTTAAAACTAAACCTTAATATTAAACAATTAGGAACCTAATCTCATCTCACCTGTAATCGCAACCGTCTAATATTCCTCTGGAACCTCGTACCCTAGATATTAACCGGGTACGGAACCCGGCACGCAACTCTCGCACTTATACCACTAGCGAATTAGTAACAAATTCCCGCGCGCGACCGGTCTGTTTACATCGCCGAGTATAACGGCGATTGTTTAACACGTTATTTTAAACGTTAGAGCATAGCTGTTATAGCCGAGCAGATAGCAGTTGGATACGCCGGGCGAGTCCGCGCCGGAAGTGACGGAGGCGGGCGGCGCGCTTGTGGGGCGGCGCGCGAGTGAGCGCGGGCGGGCGGCGCCGTTGCTATAAACCGCCCTGCCTTAGCTACACGTCTCTGTAGCAATGCGCCGATGTGGGTCCGCCCGCGATGTACTTGGGTTCAAGTCTCAATGGACATCAGCTACATATCGTGTTACGGAGGAAACGGATACTAACTCTTTTCTTAAACATGTTTAACTTCATATATACAATTGCCCACGGTCCGCGTGTATCCGAGTGACGCAAAGATGTTGAGTAAATTCTCTCTAATTTTTTAAACAATATATCATATGTTGATTATGTTTTATATCAGCTAAGAAGGACCTCTTCTTTTATTCAAGCTATTTAACATTTGGGATCATTTATAATGTTACGTCAAGAATGCCGGAATGATACAACTTGATTGAAACTACAACTCTTTACACTTAAAATACATAGCTACAAAGGTTCCAACGCGTTCTGATCTGAAAAAGCATACAAAAATTATGATTCAATTATTTATCAGTTCGAAAATGAATTTTAAATTTTCATAAAAATATATATCTGAAAAGATGAAGTCTTTATGACTATTTATGGAATATCTTTGTATGTTTTAGTATTACAATTTCTGATATATTTATCCTATAGTGTTTAGATAGTAACATTTATATAGACAAATATTCAGAGAGGTAAACAATCAAGAATGTTTATCTATTTAATATTATTCACAAATAGTGGCCGTACTAGAAACGCATGGACAAATGTAAAATACAGAAGTGTACAATGAAAGAGCAATGTCTTCAATGTCGGATTATAATCTAATAAATCCGTAATTTTGCATTGATTACATAGTATTATCACTGCTCACAAACAAGTTTCCAAAGGATGGGCAGCAGCGTCTTCAACGTAATATACGTTTGTCTTGCGGTGGGAGTCTACGAGTTGAAACGTCAAAGCATTTCTATAATCGTAAGTGTACAACGCAAACAGTGTTACTAATTACACTCTTACTAAGTAGAAAATAAAACACGAAGAAATAGTCTAAGTGTAGCAAGTTCAAATCTCAGCTAACTTTTTCATACACAGCCTTTGGACTTGGAAAGTAATCACGACCAGTATTTTTTAACTTATCTGCAATACCCTGCTGTGTTGATAGTTGCTACTCGAACAATGTACTTGGTGTTCGTTATGTAAATGAGATATGATCACGGGACTGCGAGCATTTGGCATTTTGCAGAAAGTTATCATATTAACCAGCATTAATGTTACCCCTATTAAACATTATTTTATATTAAATATTACGACAGTAGTGAGCGCACAAAAACTACACGATAACCAAAAATTTCCTGAACTATATGAAGAATGCCTTTATAAACAACATTAAAAACTACTAGAATTTTAAAAACCAAAGTCAATAATTAAAATATTAATAATAAATACTATTTATTTTCGTGCATTATTTATTCAATTACCGATTATTTTTACGCATTTCTCTAAATCCGTACGTGCGAAGTGCTTCGATGAGTAAGAGATATAAAGGGACTGTCAGAAGAGTCGCAACGACTTCCTCTACGCCAACTCTACCAAGAGTTCGTCTGCTCTACCAAGAGCACATAGCTATGAAGAATATTTGTTTTGTTCATCAGTATAACCTCACTGCACCCGTGTGATATTATACCCGTATTATACGTATCCTCTCTCTCTATTAAAATACTCGACAGTGAGAATTCAAAACTAATAGAAAATACATTAAAAATTAATTTAATATTAGATCAATGTGCAACAAATAAGAGAGCAGCGATAGCCCAGCGGCAGAGTATTGACATGCGATCGTAGGTCGCGGGTTCAAACTCCGGGATATAGTCCAATATTTAATTTTAACTTTGTGCATTAATAATATGATTATCACAGCTGTCGATCGTGTTTCCAGAAGATGGGCAGCAGTATCTTATGAAAATCATAATACCGCACTACAATCGCCAACCGGCCAGCCATGTTTGATGATTGTAGTAGTATCTACTTCCATAAACATCTTTGCCTAAGGGGGAGACCTATCCCTTACAGTAGACATGTAACAGCGACAATAACTAAGTCAAATTATGTTTATTAATTATTACAATAAATATTTATTTTGTTATATTAAACGAAGACTAATAAATGTAAAAAAATCAACAAAGAAAAACCAAAAAAAACTTTAAATCTAGGATTCTGCAAGGCGACGAAAGTGAGGCGATCTACAAAAAGAAAGGTAAGCAAAGGGATGTAAGATAATGTGAAGGATAGGAGAGAATTATTAATAGTATAAAGATTCCCTGCATTGCCATGGCAGGAGAGAACGAGAGATCCCCAAAACGAGGAGCTATTTAAAAAAGAACTTTGATCTTATTGGCTCTGGTACTGTCACAGCTTTCATAACGCTAACTCCTTTAAATATAGACACTATACTACATAGTATAGTTTTAAATAGAAGCACACGCCACCAATAGTTACTAACCAGGGTATGATTAATTGGTCCAACGCCAGCTTGGAAGACATCGATCATAAAACGATCATGGATTCGAATCCACGCGGCGCTGATAATTCAACACGAGCGGTTAACTGTAGTTTTATGACGCGCGCGTGTCTGCGCCGCTACCCCGCGCTTTATTGGGCATTGTTAAACTTTTATACGAGCCTTGTTAATCGATTACATTTATATCTGGGGCTCGGGTTTATGGCCGCAACGGTTTATTTGACGGCTAATTTGCCACTGTTTAACGTCAGATTCACGGAGGCATTCATATTAATATTTAAACATGTTCATTATTACACATATCAGTAAAATCATTTATACTTACTTACTTCGCTGGCTCGGTGACCCAAAGTGGGTCTTGGCCTCTGAAGCGAGAGACTTCCACATTCCTCTATCTTGTGCCATCGTCTGCCATTGGTTTATTTATCATTTCATCATCAAAATAATTTATATACAGGTTATTTATTTATTTATTACATTGTCTTTTGGTAAATTTTATGCATACTTTGAGTAGCACAAATTTCACATATTGTATATAATTTTTATAATATGAAATGTTGTTGGTGTTTTATAAACGGCGCAAAAGTAATGAGATAATGTAAACATGCCCATTTTTTTATAATTAGCATCAAATAGCACTGCGCTTTGATATTTTGATGTAACATGTATACAAATAATTAGTTGTTAGTAAACAACAGAGTGATATACACCTCAGTAATGTGGAATTATTGTTACTGCTTTTTTAACAAATTTTCAGTCTATTGATTTAACGCAACGTGCATTTCGTCGTCGTTTTCCTATTCGAGCTCCATGTGTTTGAATGACCAAGCGTTTGGCTCAGCCACCTCATGAAAACTAGGTCCCCTATGTTTCTCGTTTACGAGTCTAGAAAGCTAACACTTAAGATGATATCGCCAATGAAGGGTCAGATGTTTGGCGAGTAGCGAATCAAAACGCCTGAAAACATGCGCAATTTTGTATCAACTCTGGAGTTAGTAACTTGGGCGAACTAATTTTTTTTAATTAACGTCATTAATATTACACATTCAAGTAAATTTTTTTCAACAACATAGCTCTTTTTTTTAATTTATTACAAAAAGGCTCCAGTTTCAAATTATGATATGACTTTTGCACCTCCTGTTGTAACAATAAGTAATTATCAATTTGTTTATTAAGTTACTCATATTATTACCGAGTCCGATCATTTATAGGAGAAGAAGAAGAAGACATCTGAAGTGGTAGTGGTCAGGGGGCGTCACTCGTGCGACTAAAGGCCGTTAAGGCCGAAAGCCTCTCGAGGAAGACCGACGGCATAGTGAAGACCGCAGGTAGCGAGACTGGTCACTTTGGCGATGTTTGGGAGAGGCCTAAGCACTACATGGTTCGTCTGCCGTCTCATATGATGATAATAAGACAAAAACGCGTAAAAACTACTCATACAGCTTAAAGATTTTTTTAATGATAAAGCAATTTTGAGTTATATGCCCTAAATACTTTTGTAAAAAAAAAATATTTTTAAAGTAATCACAGGGATCGATTGGTAGGTCAAATTGAGTAATGCCATTTATAAACCACTGCATTCTTCTTATTTCTATAAATTGTGCTAGAGCTCTTCTGCCATTCTTCTCTGTAGTTATAAAAGTGATGACAATGAATCATTCAGAGTTGACAATATTTATTAATAACCGATAAATAAATAAATTCTAACAAAAATTACTATAAGCGGCTTTATCGCTCCGCGGTCTCCAAACCCAAATCTTAAGGTTCTAACGATATTTGATAATAAATATAAGTTATTAATTCATTATCAAAGCTCTTGAACGTAATTATTTTGTAAGGAGCCTTGCGGTAACTTACCTTGCAACAAGCTTCTCTCATAGACGCAATCTTCTTAGAATGATCCACGGGGTCTAGGAGTTAAACCAGTAATAAATAAATATAACAGCCAGTTACGCAGCCAGAGAAATTTCGTCAAAAAGGAAAAATAAAAATCTTCCCTGTCTAATTATATTTGACTCGGGCAGTCCCCCGTGTGGATTGCTTCAAACAATAACCGACTTTTTCAAATCAGTCACAGAGCCGCAATTAGCATAAACAAATTAACTGGGCCCACTCGAACAACAAGACCCATAAAGACTGGAGGTGAAATCCCAAAGAACAACACAAATCCAATTTAGGCGGCGCGTGGGGATCGGAGCGCGGGGCGTCGGCCGCTCGTAATCCGCGCGGGCTCGATGCTGACATATTTTTAATTAAATGCCACTTAGCGAGCGCCTTACGGAGCTTCGCTGCAATGTGTTGCGGCTGAGCGCTTTGTGGCGCGGTCCGCGTAGGCGCTGACGTGTCGACCTTTTTACACAATGCTGTCCAGTGGTACTCAACCTTTTAATCATAGCCGTCGCAGTCACATATTAATCACGAGAAAAGTAGGTAATGATTTTTTTCCTTATCAATTGTTACTAATTCAATTAATTCATATATTGAAATGGCAGCGGGCAGGCTACACAGCTCGTAGAATAGATGGCCGCTGGAGTCTTACGGTTCTGGAATAAACATTAGGATCAGCAAGCGCAGCACAAGAAATCCACCCTCAAGGTTAGCAGAAAACCTTGTTAAGATCCACGATAAACGCTGGGCGCTGACCACTTTTAGCAGGCTTTATTGAAAATCTAACCTATACTCATTAACTCGCAATGTTATTTACTTAGGATTATCAAATTCAATTCAGTTTCGTGCGTCGAAGAAAGAATGCTATAAGAGCCAAAATTCAAAGATACTAGAATCAAATTGAGCTCCCCTATAATGGACAACTTAAAAATACGTGGCTGTGTGAACCCACAGCAAAATCAATCGGGGTTTTCTTATCACTGTATGTTTTAGAAACTGTTAGTGAAATTTATTCATAAACTGTGAAATCAGTTAAAAATTGTTAGTAATGAACTCTTTTGTCGTGTCCTAGCATTGACCTGTTGCTTCGTCCATTGCTTCTAGCAGTGATTCTGAAAAGCTTACTCAAATTATTGAACTGTTTACTGTGACGAAGTTTTAGATATGGTATATCTACACCAGGTAAAAAAAATAATCAAAATTAAAAATGGTTTTACAGAGTATCACCGTTACAGAGACGAGGATGGGCCGATCAAAAAATTTCATATAACCTCCAGCTTTACCGGGTTTCAAGTCGGAAAGCACTAGAGATACCTGACATAGTAACAAAGCTCGTGGACTACCACAAGGTATTCAACTTGAGCCGGTGCTTTAATATAATAATTACATTTATCTTCCGTATTCAACCAGCTTATTAAGGATTTCAAAAATACATTGAAACAATCTTTATTACAAGATAAGTAATGACAGATGTTAAAATAATTGTCATCTGTCAAATATATTTTTACGGCATCGAAGACATACATAGTTTAGACTGCAGAGCATTACTTAACAAAATTATTTAAATATTGAACATCACGGTTACGACACTTAAAGCATTATAATAGGTGAAAGATCATTTACTTTCAGAGAACGCATTAGTAACATTAGGTTTTCTAAAGTATGCATACCTAGATTATTAGGTAGAAATAAAATTAAATAGATAATCTATGTGTCTTCATGTATTTTATGGTAAAGTGATCACTTTAAAATATGTTACATTAATTTATTCTTTTCTATTGTAATGCTACAGGTCAATTACTTCTGGAAGTATAAAGTACAGGGACAGATAGTAAATAATTAATTTTAATACTTAAGAAACCAAATTTTGAGATCAATTTTTTTCTAAATTTATAAAATTTTATATTTATAAAAGTGTAATATTAAAGTCGCCCTATCCGCTGCCCGCTGCGCTTGTCGCTGTGGGCGCGGCCGGAGCCACGCGAACTGGAGGCACGTTAGTTACGGCGCACGTAGGCGGCGCGTAGCAGCGCGTAGCGGCGCGTAGCGGCGCGTAGCGGCGCGGGCTACGTAATTAACACGCCGGCACTAAAGCCAGGTGATTTCTAAACGGAGATACGTAACGAATTGCGCTTTAGCTTTTTAATTTGCAGACAATTTTGCGGATTAAGGGAACATTTATTTCCAGCCTGTTTCTTCCCTAAAAAAATATTTATTTTAATTTCAGAATTGAATTAATATTTATATTCTATCTATAAGATACGTATATACCATGGTAATTTATAAAAAATATAAAAAAAATTATAAAGTATTGTATAAAAAGTATGCATCGGCCGGGAATCGAACCCGGGCCGCCCGCGTGGCAGGCGAGCATTCTACCACTGAACCACCGATGCTTACAATCTAATGTTTATAATTTATGTTGAAATATAAAAGAACTGAAATCATATAAAATAATATTTAGGTATAATACTAACTTTATCCAATTTCAAATGTAAATAAACTTTGAATTGATATATAAAAGATATGTTATGTTATCAACTAAATCTATTATCTTTACTAAAAAAAGGAAAATTTATTTATTCTTTGTAACAAATATTGCGGTTATTTTAAAGAAGGATAATTGTATACTTTATACCAGCGCTCTTAAAGGAGCGATAATAACTAAGGAATGAATACATCTATTATTGAATAATTATATTGCGATTTTTGTGAAAACGATCATAAATAAACTAAATGAATTAGAATTTGTGCTCTTCACAAGTCAGGACCCATTTGATTTCTTGGTTTAAGTCGAAGGGTGCGTCGAGAACCTTCAAGTTGGACTCTTCAGTCATCTGTTTCTGTACACTAATAAGTCTATAATAATATGATTTAATGAATGCCATTTCAAACTAGGTTTGCGCGGTATAACACCTCATACTTCTCGTCTAAAAAATGCCTTATGTACAAAAACAAATACATTTAATTTATAAAAACAACTAGAACTTAATTTGTTTAGACCGGTAGAGGTCATGTTCTGCTGCTAAATATCTGTTGGTACGTTGGTATATCGCATCACTAGCACGAGACCTGCGTCTTCACAGGCTGTTACGCGATCGGAAGTAGAGCCGATAAGCGCGCGTCCACCGGAAGTGCTGCGACGCCATGTTGAATACAATCTGTTTGCTAATCACTGTCTGCTCGGTCTGATTTCATTTAAATTAATTTCGTGATATTGAATACAAAATTAATGGTTTATTTTCGATTTAATATATGTTACAGAAATTAATAATAAATAAATAAATTATTTTGTTTACAAAATAAGCTGTGAATTGTAATCCTCGAGGGAAACGTGTTGGTGATAATCCCATACGCACTTGCAGCCGCATCTTGCCAACAGAAGTAGAAGAAGGTTATATAACCTCCCTTTCTGATAAAAAGTATGACTTGTTTATTGTGCTGCAGGGGCAACTTTACATCACCGTCAGCGGCGCATCAAGAAGTAGAATAAAATTCCCCTTTTCGATGCGCCACTGATGATGACGTAATGTTGCTCCTATAATACCGATGTAAATAAAGAAAAATATTTCCATCGAATTCCCCTTTTTGATGCGCCGCTAACTTGAATATTGCCCCAGACAATAAAGCACTGTAGTTTTTGTTATAAAAGATGATTACTTATAGGTGTAACAGCTTTAAACGGGTGAATATATGTTAACTTATCATCAAAACGCTCTCAAGCCTTTACAATTACTCTTTATAACGTAATAGCTCTGAAATACGTAACATTAATTGAATTATTTCTTTTGAAATTTGACAGATCAATAACTAAACAATAATCATTTTAATATTTAGTTATCGTATATAATACGTACTAATGAGGGTATTGTGAAAAACAAACAAGACATCAGTGATTTTTTAAAAATAATGATAATTAGTTTAATTTTATTAAGTTTGAAATGGTTTAAGATTTAAGTTTGGAAATAGTTTGAGAGAGTAAAATAACTTAAATTAGTGAACACTGACATGCATAAAGGTGCTAAAGTCTGTGAAATATAAATTTAATAAATTAAGTGTACCAATACTAATTAAAAAACGCTTTTTCTTACTATATCATCATCGCGCTATTCCTTATCATTGATTTTTGGTCGGGCTTATCAACTATTTAGGCTTTTTTTTTACATTTCTTTTATGACATATATATTTAATATAATAGATTTGTATTACTTGTAAATTTATTCAATGGAAATAAAACCAGAATTTTACATTCTTGTACTGTTGGTAGAGATATAGCAGTGGATATGTAGCTTCAGCATATTTTAAAATAATTTTCTTTTATAATAGTTTTCTTTTCATAAATTAATCTCAATAATCAAATATCAAAACCGAACGGTGTTCGACAACGTCTCCGGATTTAGACGAAACAAACGATTTCATGAAATATGTTTTCAAATCTGTCTCGGTTGAGATGAAAAAAGAAAAGCTCGCGAATAAGCGATCATGTGTCTGCAGAGTTCAGTATGAATTGTGCAGTGTGCTGGGCAAACAAACCCGAGGCCGTACAGCTGCGCGCTCGCATGGGATTATGGCACGTCGCGTGCGCCGTAATCCCACTCGAGTGCCCCCAAGTGGGGATTTCGGGATTATTATTAGTTCATATCGTTCGACGGCTAAACAGAAAGTTGTTGTTACAGTGTACTCGATGATTTTATAAATAAAACATCTCTCAAGTGCATCCGTTTATTTTTAAAATTGCTTTTATATTCATATTTTGAATAGGCATGTATTGTTTGTTTTATTTAAAATACTTTAACCATAGTTTTATATCTTATATTTCGATCCCTTGTGACGTCGTAAGAAAATTCTCGGAGAATATTTTGGTAGAAACTAGAATTAAATGGTGACATCCTACAACTTACAACAAAAAAAAATTAAAATGCGTGTGGACAACAACAAACTCGTTCAGATTTTTCTGTGATCGCTTTCACAAATATCCTTGCTCCATTAACTTGTACAATTCATTTCAGCCATGTAGCCAAGCAAAATGGTGACAAATTAGAAATACTTTTGTTCATCGGGTGAATGGATGACGACCACTACAGTTCTCGAAGCAATACACATCGTCGAAGATCTGTACAGGTGGCGTAGTAGAGTGAACGATAATTATTCCCAAAAAGGATCACGACTTAGTAGTGAGGGAGACAAGGAAGAATCCTATAACATTGCATGGGGGTATCGTGAAAGCATACAGAGTTTCTGTGAAAAGAGTTACTGTATAGTATTTATTTATAAACATATCATTTACCTTTAGAGCATGTCCTGATCGCATTTATAGAATAAACATCATTAACTTACATTAAAATTAATGTTTTAAAATTAAATACGAAACTGTCGATAATTACAAAAAATACTTTTCTATAACGTGACGATTTATGAGAGCAGCCTTTGCTTTGTAGTGGCATCTATCAGCAGTTATGATGATGAATTATAAAGTTCCCAGAGGTTCCCAAACTAAAGCCTATGTAAAACCGTTCATTTAAATTTCTATTTTACTTTAAAAACATCCATCTTTACGCTGGCTTAAAAAACAACCATTTCCGAGCGGAAGTTCGAGTCCAATAATTTCTTAATTACTCGCGCACCTCGCCCGTGACCGGCCGGGACGTATTACATACGATAATTTATTAGTACCACCTTATGAACACAGCTGCAATTACTGCCTCGTGCCGCAGGCAGGGGGTGTTTTATGGTGGTACTAAACGAAGCGGTTTGTAGGGCAACCGACAAATACTATTAAGTGAATAATTACAATTTATATTAATTGTTTAATCATAAATGTTTTTATACGATTTGTACGCGATGTTTCGTAGAATGTAGATGAACTCTATAGAGAGGGCTAAATAACAGATGAGCAATCGTAGCCTAGCGGTAAGGATTGAGATCTTTGGTCATAGATCGCGGGTTCAGTTGTCCAGATACAATCTTATATAATTCACACTTTTTCCAATGAATGAGCATAGCATTCACTGCGTACCATAATGACACACTGCAATCGCCAACCGACCTGCCAAGTGTGGCGATTGTGGTATATCTCTCTCAGATATCTTTAGATGGAGGTCTATGCTCTGCAGTGGGCGTTTACGAAGAAATAGATGTAGCAGAAGACTTGGACCTAAGCTTAGGCTGAAACGGCGTCTAGGAAAAATCATTTTCCATTTCTTGTACTGCACGATTAATAATAATGTGAGTAAACTTTTAATGTTATGCTTTTTCATAGATGGTATATTTCGTTTGATTATGTTCTAATATGTGTTGGTTGTCTTAGGGCATATTACTCTTAAACAACGTTGTACATATTGAGTCGATGCATGAGAGTTCAAGATTCTTAGTGAGTAGTTTTTATAAAGTTAGTATTCTTATGACGGCTCGCAATATATCTATAATAATGTTATCTTTGTCCGAAAAAATATCAAAAATTATTTTAAAAACAGTGATAAACACAGTGTTGATACAAGTAATAAAATTATGTTTACTCCTAGTTTTCGTAGTAGAAAGAAGCTACATCAAATATGTATAAAAAGATTTCACAAAAAAATTCAGATCTGTTTCAGGAGAAATTTATAATCAATATAAAAAAAATTATTGAAGAAAGTATATCAATGTATCCAAGAACACTATACTGATGTTACTGTGTAGAATTAAATGTTATTGATGCTCGCTCAGGAAGCTAATTATTGCCGCAGCCGTGTGTTAACATAACTCCTGAAGATGCCCGTGGAGGGGTAAAACACGTGTTGAGTAATTTGGCGGTGGCGGTTGTGTGATTCGCATTGTTTGCCGCATACGCATTTATCAGCGGGCTGGCGGGCGGTGCATTTTATTGCATGACTACCACTGCATGTGCGGAGGTGGCTAAATATTGGTCCTTTTCTTACTTAGGATGGACTTCCGCAAGGTAACACCTGGTTCTATTAAATACCCAATATTATAGAAACTACTCTATCCTCTATAATGGTGTAATTTGACTTAAATCTAAGAAAAATAAGTAGGCTTCACAAAATAGATACATAAACACAATATGGATGATCTGAGTCTGTTAAAAAAAACCTTTATGTACTTACCCTGTGGCACAAACGAAGTATACGTTAATATACGGCGTCTCCAACGTAAATTGATTAGCGGACCAAGAGGGGAGCACATCAGAGAAGGGGGGGGGGGGTTGAATAATCCTGGTACAAAGAAGGATCGCCAGTGATCCGGGCTGATTGATTACGCCCGCGGCCGCACCACACCCTGCCTCGCCGAGACGCCGGTCGCATACCGTAGACGTCCAATAAGGGAATATCTCTTAATATTTATTTATTTCGCTTTCTGTGGGAGCTGTAAAGATAATTTTGTTCTTGTTGAATACTACATATCAATATTTTTTTATTTAAGTAAACATTTACACGCACTTTTGAATTGCCAATTACATTCAACATTATAAATAAAGCAGTTGTAGTCGATCCGTATGTAAGCAACCATCGGCTTGGAACGCTGATTTGTTGAGAAGAAAAGCCCAGAAGAACAGTAGCTCCCTTTAAATGAAATTTAACAACGTTTTATGTATATATTATAATATCAACCTTGCAAATGTGTCAACTGACTATGTTCCAAGTATTATTAAAACTCTTTTATTTTAAAATAACATTAATTTAATAATATATTTTTTAATTATATTATAGAGACATGGTTGGTCACTTACGATGGGCCTCAAAAAAAAATCAAGGTCACCCTGCGAGCAATCGAAAAGGATCAGCAATAAGGAACCCAACTTTTATTTTTATTTATTTTTAATTTTCATTTTTACCAAACGATACTTCATATATACATCGAGTTGATAATTTTCTAACCTAACAATACTTTATCCATAAAAAAGCGTTTGCTTTGGGAAAAACGGTGAAAGGCACTCTACCTTTGACTAGGGGAAAATATGACGGCATCGCGAGTACTTAGATGACTGTTTGTAACGGTGTGGTTAAAACTAAGTAAGCCTTTATTACGCTATTAATTATATAGTGAATTATTCATTTTCTAATTATTTTTCAGTAATTATACCTATAAAGAGAAAATTACGACGCAACCCTTAAACTTCGTCTTCAAAACTTAACAAATACTTTATTCGATAGAGTGTAGGCATAAATAATAAAGCTCTGCAAGTTATCTAAAACCTTCTATTTTTTATTTTTAAATCTTATGTTTAAAATATTTTCGGTTCACTGCAAGGCATAGGCCTACCTCAAAGATCGCCACGAAGACCGATCCTGCTCTGCCCGCGTCCAGCGACTTCCCGAGACCTTGAATGTGTTGCCAGTCCACCCGGTGTGGGGTCTGGCCTCGACAACCTACCGGCTCGTGGTCCCCACTCGAGAACCTATCGACCCCAACAGCCATCGGCTGCACGAGCGACATGCTCTGCTCACTACCATTTCAGACGAGCAAGTCTTCGAGTTATATCAGTGATATTGGTTCTTCACCATAATCACAGTGTTCTCGAAACTGGGTGTAAAAGTTACTTCGTATCTATACCAAATACGAAAACTAATATACTGAATTAATTAAAATTCAGTTTGCATGTTGGCGTTTCTAAAGGACTCGGTTATAAGTTGACAGGGTCCTGAATGGGCTTGAGTTAGATATCTTTAAAGTAAATAAACTCTAGGTTTTGTCTGGAAGGCGTGGATAGAAATAATGCCAAACTCTTACGCTCCACGGAGTTTCATCAGGTGAGGGACGAAACTGAAGTTTCTTTTCTGAATACAAGGTTTCAGGAAAGAGACTTCACCGTTAACGTCATATAAGTTTAGCATTTAATTTCAAGAGAAGAACTCGATTTGTAAACTTTAAGTAAAGAAACAAAGAAGAGATTTAAAATCTTTTATCTATGCCACTTGCTTTCGAAGTGGCTTCTCATAACAACGGCACAATGGTCACGTTCGACCCGAGGCTCTCATTTAACCCGCACAATCGTGAGTAGACAAAAAGAAATCCGCTCACTGAGTACAGTTGCAAAGGAACCTGCGCACTCATAAAGGAAGGAGCGCTCGCCGCCGCAATTAAATTTGGATACCCGCAGCCCTGTAACGACAGACAAATCTCTCGCCTGTCTGGAAGAAAGTGAAAATCTTATCTCAATTTACAAGACACATTTCCCAAACCAAGTTAGCTTGCACTCATGTTTTACATATAGTTACATTACATATAGTTATTCACTCTTCAGGCACTAGCCGTGCCGCGACTTCATCTTTGTGGAATTTAACAAAAAAATATTTAGAGCAGAGTTCCCCAAACTTTTTTGTGTCGTAGACTCCTTGCCATGTGTAGGGTAGACCCCTACTTACCTAATATTAATTTCCTGTAAATTTCTAACTGTAGTGAAGTTTAGTGCTAAAAACTTAAAGTAAAAACACATGTTAATTTATACATTTGTTAATTGGATTTAAATTAAAACTACTCAAAATAAAATTTTGTATCTGTTATGTAAAATATACGTAACATATTAATATTTTTTTACTTCATAGGTACTTTTATAAATAATGTAAATGTTTTGATATTATACGACAGTATGATCCACTATCGTGGACCCCCATTTTCATTTCATGGACCCCCAAATTTTTTTTCGCTGACGTAGACCCCTTGCAGGTTGTCATAGACCCCTATGGGTCGATATAGACCACTTTGGGAATCATCACTGATTTAGAGTATTTAGTGTTTTTTTTTTCTACAATAAAAATATCTTAAGTTACTTTTTAATACATCAGCTACCTATTAGTATAAGTCATGTCAAAATCGTTCCGGCCATGACAGAGATTTCATAGAAAGGGAGACAAAAATTAAAAAAAAATGTCATTTTGGTATATTTACCGTATGTATATTCAAATGTATGTATTTTAATATTACAAACAGACTATTTACATATTATTTTATTTATCTGTATAGATATAAATAATATAAATGTATGCATACATATGCATGTAAATATCATATTAAAAATATATTTACAAAATTTCAATAATCTGTACCGCAGTCTACTTAGTCTAGTTTAGATAAATAGACTGAATTTTATGCTTCTTATAAGTCCTGTATATGATTGAAAGTAAATGCGTTCAAAATGATAGCGCGGGGAAGACGTTTGATCAGATATTGTAAAGTATAAAAGTTGATCAGCAGAGAGCCGATTCATATATTCTGTTATAAATTTAAGTTGTAATTAAAACTTGTTAATAAATAATATCTTGAATATTTAATGGAATCAGGCGTTACCTTGCGGAAGTCCATCCTAAATAAGAAAAGGACCCATATTTAACCATTTCCGCACATGCAGTGGTAGTCGTGCAACAAAGTGCACCGCCCGCCAGCCCGCTGATAAATGCGTATGCGGCAAACAATGCGAATGACGCAACTGCCACCGTGCACGACTACCACTGCATATGCGGAAATGGCTAAATATTGGTCCCTTTCTTACTTAATATCTTGAAAGTTAACGATTATTCTTCAATCATTAACACTGATCATAAAATAAGAAGCAATTTTTACCGTTAATTACAACAATATCTTTTATAAAAATTAATAATTAATAAAGTAAAAGTATTAAAAATATTTAGTTTTCATTTAACATTTATTGAGGCCAATAGATGCTTAACAAAAACACAAAAGTGGACCGTTTTTCAACATTTTTCCAGCCGACTTAATTAAATACAAAAACTTGTATAGCTATTTTAAAACTTTATACTTTAATGAAATTAAAAAAATAATAACACAATACTTTATATATCTAAAACAGAGTAATATTAAGTGAAAATATATATGTATAAACAGAGTCCAGGTGATGGTTGTCTCCAACTAACATAACTAAGAAAAACTATATTAATAATAAAAAAATTACTACAGAGTTAAAGAATTTAAGTAAACTTTGATTTTTTATTTTATATTAAATAGCACTTATAATGAAATAACGTACGTAGATGTATTTTACTTGGTTAATAAAAATTTCTGTTCAGTTGTAAATAAGACATGATGCACAATCTCGAATAAGGTTTTATGTCGGAGCCGGGGCGAACCGGACAAATGCTCTGCGGCAGTTTGTCAAAGGCTTTGCTTTTTTTCCATCGGCGCCTCGACACGAACGTATCTAATATCGGCCACACTTTGTACCCGACCACTTTGAGAGGGGAACACTGGAACAAAACGAGTTTTTCGAAAGCCGTGCTGCACTGCAATACCAGTTCCAATCGTTTCAGTGTAAACAGCGCACCAATAGAGCGGGTCGCGCCGCACCCCCGCCGGCCCGCGGCTATGCTCATCCGCTAATTTCATTTCGAAAGCTCTCCGCACGTGCCGCGCGCCGAACACGTAATAAAGCTCCGCGTGCAGCTTTTATGAACGCACACCTACATACGTTTATACAAGTTGATTGGAGGTACAGATATAGAAAAAAACTTTGGAACTTTTAACAGAATTCTTATTGATCAAATTATAATCTATTTTATTTTGACTCTACTCTGCTTCGCAAAGTATTATAGTTGTAAAAAAGAAGCAGAAAGAAACTATACAACAACACATGTTTTAATAAAGGTTAACAATACAGATTTATACATACACTTACTTCATCAAATATAGCTTAAATTAAATATTTATAATAGCGTTAAAGGAATGAATATATAGATTGTTTGCTATTCAAGCTAATGGTTTTAAAAATAATAAATAACGTAATGGTATTATAGTGAGAAAAAGTGTTTTCATAATTCGAATTATTACATATTACAATTAATAATGAATCTCTATTAAAATTAATTTCTGTTTCTACAGACAGTACTGCCAGAAGTTATTGACCTATCGTATTCCAGTAAAGTTTCAGAGCGATTTATTTGTACGGTAATTTTTGAAATTGAAGACAGACTTAGCTCATTTATCAGCTCAAAGCTTTAGATCTTTTTACTGAAAAATTACTAATACTAATAAGCTATACTAATAATCTTTGGCTACATTGTTTGTTTAAAATGCTAATGAATAGAAAACTAAATAAACAAATCCTTGTAGGTGCATAGCTCTATTGGTCATATGGAGAAAAAGCTGTCTGTGGTTTAAGGCAATGTGTTCACCCCGCTGAGCGGCTAGCCCCGCCCGCCCCGCAGCCCCTGCGTTCGCCCGCCCTCGCACCTATTTGCACGGAAGCGCTGCTCCCTCGCAGATAATCCGTCAAACACGAACTGTTCTGTAATTCGATTTCAGATGCACCGCTTCCACAACTGCGACCATATTGTATTAGAAAAATTGAGGACCAAACTAAACATATGGAAAAGTAGAGGTCTATAATAATCAAAAATGTCATTTGCTGCATAAAAATACTTTTTCATTATATAGTTTTATACCTGTACATATACATATGTCATCAATTAACAAGTCCAACTATTATCATACATATAAAATATTAATTTAAAAGAGTAAATATCCTGGCCTCTCTATGTGTGTGTATATGGGAACATGTGGTTAAATTATTGAAAGTCATATAAATATATTGCGCTTATTATTAATCGACACCATTTCAGCCTTAGGACATCAGCTGCTGTACATCGGCCTGTATCCAGAGTTTTTTTGACGACTTAAATACCTGGGCATCTTTTAAACTTGTGGGTAGACATTCTACCCAGCGCTTACCGGTTTATTTATTTATTTAATATTTTATCAAGGGACTGTCCGATTGAACCGTAAACTTGTGGTCAACCTACCGCCAACCTATTTCGACGGGGTCACTATCAGCCGCACCTTGATGCAATTTAAACTTTATTTCGAAGTTGATAAGTTTGACTTCGACGCTCAGAAGTGCTGAGCCGGTGATTCGAGTGGAATTTAATTCGCGCCCCCGGCCCGGCGGACGCGGCGCGAACTTTGCGGCCGCCCAAAAGTTTATTTCAACGTGTACTCCATATTTACTCTTTTATTACTTTGTCTTGAGATTAGTTAGTCATGTAACACGTAAAAAGCGATAGCAAAAAATTATAATACGGAAAGTATGTATTTTAATCATTTGAGTTTCAATGTCTTCATGGACTTAGATGTTTGACATTACTATACTTTTATGTTATGTTTCTATAAATTGTAATTTTCAAAGTAAAAGACAATTTTTGTTAAATATTGCTTTACAATACGGAAAGGATTATTAAAATTTATTGATATTTGTCTAAATGAGAGTGTTTTATTTGACAACAATAAGTTAAAATATGCCCGTCAATTTTCGTGCGTTTTTGCAAGAACTGCTTAGTAGACAAACGGTTTTTATATATGTATGTAATAAAAACAAAGGCCCTAAATAACACTCAGAGAAGATGGTCGCTGCGGCCTCAAAGATCCAGCGTCTGGCCACCTGGTAAAGGTCGCCGGAATACGTTGAAAGCAGACTGGGATTTCCAGTTGGTGTTAGAAATATATGGGAGGAGCCCTTGTTCAGCAATGATGATCAGCTCAGTCGATGATGAACATGTCTTGATAGGACATATGAGCCCACCGTTATAATTTTCCTAAGAAAATGCCCACGACCATCAGATTTGAGAAGAATGACACAAGGAGTGGGAGAGAAATACGTCATGTCAATAAATAATGTATATATTATATATATATATATATATATATATATATATACGTATATATTATTTATGTATACATATATATGTAATATATACTTAGAAAATTTTCATAGTTGAGGTAGTCTGTAGTAAAAAATAACAGCCTTTATTCTGTCTCTCGTGCGTGTGTGTACGTGTGTATGCAGGTGTTGTCTTTGAATTTCAAAGCTTCATCGACCTAAAGGTTGTTATCAATAAAATCTGCAGCAGAAATGAGTAAAGTGCATACAAAAGCGGCACCGTAGAAGACTCCTGTCAAAACACTCCGCCGTTACCTTAATTGCGGGGCGGGAATTTCGAAAGCCTTCGCGACTCGAATAAGAATTTCGCATTAAACTTGTGTTCGCTCAAGAATTACCCGTCATATAGTTTAAATAGTTGGGCGCGACGAGATGCCTGCCCCGGACGGGCTGGGCGGCGCCCGCGACGGCTCGCCGGCTCCATACAAAATTTGGCTGAACTCACGCGGAGTTCATTGCGGCAGCCGGCGACTCGACTTGGCGCGTTCTTCAGAAGCGAACTCGACGAGGAGAGAATACACCCCCTATTTCCTTTATAGAACTTGAAAATTTCATAAGTTTCTTTGTAAATTTAAGTCCTTTCATATAATTGTGAGCGATAATGTTATTTTTATGTTAGTTTTTCAAAACACATTTTATAAAATACAGAATTTACAATAACGACGAAACTACTAGAAAAATTTAAAACACTACCTTTATAAATACATCTCAATTTAAGGTTTGCCTTGTATGAGACGTTTTTATCAAAAGCAAACTGCAAATAATGGATCGCTTAACTATTTAAATGCGGTCAAGAAGTTGATGAGAAACCAAGTCCTGATTGGACAGCAACGCATTGGTAGGAGAACTGCACATCAGCTGTATTAAAACTCGCGTACACATAACACATGATTATTCCCTTTGTTTTCTAAATATTAATAAAAAAGCAACTTTTACGACCAAAATCATCACCATCATTATAACTGCAACGACCAGGCGTCCACTGTTGAACATAGGCGTCCCACATAGATTTTCAAAAGGACCAGTTGAAAGCGAATTAATCCAGCGTGTTACGAAGATACTAACAAGGTCTTTCCACACTGTGGGCACATGTTCTAAAGCCAAGATATGAATCATAAAAATAATGTTTTTATAGTAGATCTAAATTAACACTAAAGTTAGGTATCTGCTTGCCGTTTGGGACTTTTTATTTGACTGAACTGCCAAATAATCGTAAATGAACGTTCAAGGGTCCCTTAACATCGCACCGCGTGTCCACCCCGTTTGCGACGATCATCACGTGCGAGTGCAGACGGGGCGCGCCGCGTGCCGACACTAGTTAACTGCGTCTTGATTAGCTTCATATCCTTATGGACACGGAGACGAACAATTTTATTTCTACTGTTATATTTAATAATTACGCAATAATCGTTTCGAATAGAAGCGCGTGACTAAAAAGTCACTTCGCTGCCTTTTTTAGTTACTAACAGATTTGTTTTCTAGTGTTAAATTACTGAATAGTTCTAGTCCAGCGATCGAGGACTACAACTCTCGATCTTGAGACGCGGATTCGATTCCCGGGGTGCTATCTTACATATTTCACACTTTGTTCATTAATCATATAGGATTGGCACTGCTCACAAACAAGTTTCTATACGATGAGCAGCAGCGACCTCTGCAATACTGTATTGTGATCGGACGCCCGCATGTCAAACGCTGCGATTATAGTACATTCCTCCGTAAATATCTTAGAGGTATGGCTAATGGAATGAATTGAAATGGGAAAATTGTAGAATGAGAGAAACAGTACGACAGATAAGATGATATATGAAAGAGAAGAATGATAATAATAAAAAAAAGAAATGAATAAATTACTAGAATTAAAAAGTCCCTGTCCCACACGAGATAGGGGAACGAGAGGTCACCAACAGCGGGGACCATAAGAAAAAAAAATATCTTAGAGGTAGGCCTTCTCTATTACTAAGTTTTGATTTACATATTAGCTGGACGTGGTTGACACGATCGGTATATATATTCACTATCCATCTACTAAGCCAGTTAGGTTCATTATTAGATATTTCAATTAACAAAATATTAATTTACTCAGTCTTTTTACTAAGGAGTTATTTTAAATTGGACTATTTTTTATTGCCAATAAGCTGTCGTGGAATATACCTAAGTCTAGAGTTTTATGCTAAGTTAGTGAACAACATTTTGAATATACTTTTTGTATATTATATATATGGATTGTATTTTACCATCCAGTTTTGTGGACCTGTTCAAATTATTACATAAACTCATAACGTGGGTTTTTTAGCAAATTCGCGTTAAAATGGATATAAGCTATCACTGTCTAAGTATGCTCAGTTTTCTTCAGTCCCGCGACTAAACTTCACAGTCAAAACGCAGGGATGGGTCGAGTAGTAAACCGAAAGCTCCGTGAGAAATTTATGCAGGGGATTCCCCTTCTAGGATTCGGGAATACGTATGTCACAGAGACCAAAGCTAACCAGTTATTTATTAACAAAGTTTCTGTAATAACTTATCCAGACTCAATTGTAATGTAACATTTCTCCAATTTATATAGATCGCAAAAATTCTTTCTTATTAATAAAAAGATAAATCTACCCTCTCCTTTTTATTGTGGGCGTATAACCCAACAAGTTCGCTTGTAGATTATTCAATGGATTCCTTAACTTGTACGCAAGTATAATATTTATGTACTATTTTATTACTGGCTCGGGAATAAATTCGCTTTATTTATGGCAACACTAAACCGACGCCGCGCTGACGTCAACACTATTTTGAAAGCCCTGTTTATTGTACAAACATGATTTCATAATGATATCAACAAGGAATGTACTTATATAAATCCATTAACAAAAATTCAATAGTATAATAAAATACTCGTATATCAGTTGAAATATTCCCATAGCTTACATTAAACCCAAGTTTATTGTCACTATATTAATTCTAATTTATTAAAAATGAATCATCATCTTTCCTGTCCAACAGGACTATTGTGAAGCGACCTGTACCCAGCTTATTACGATGATCTTATCAAAGTTTTCCTTCCTTTTAAGTGGACGTTCTACTCTGAGCTTGAATAATACGTATAAGTTAATTAATTACAAATATAAATAATAAATTTAACTTTATTAAAACATATAATTTGAGGCTGTACCATAGTGTAAAACTAATATTAATTAATAAGTGAACTTAGTGAACGAATTTAGTATAATGATTGATCGTAATGTTTCATATTTTTCATAAGATGCACCCTGCAAGCCACAGGCCTCTTTCAAAGATATATATTGGGTATACACCATAATCACCACGCTTGGTTGGTGGATTGGCCATACATGGCATAGCACACTGTTTCCTATCCTATGTAAACTTGTTTTTGAATTATATAAGATTGGGGATCGAACCTGCCACCTACAATCGTACGTCTCAGTGCTTTGCTGCTGTGCTTCCACGGCTTAACATGCTGTTGTATGCTCAATAATAACTCTTAATAGCCTGATTTACGAAAGTGGTTTTTTTTTAAATATTACTGTGTTAGCTTGAGGGTCTAAGTGAATGGAAAAATAGATTTATTTTTAATTTCGTTGGAAAGAGTATTATACAACAGTAAAATTCGTACAGCCAACCTATAAAAAAACTAATAGTAATGTGAACATTCGGTTAAAAGATTGATGTCATAATTGAAACTCTAGGCTATTAAGGGTTAAACAATGTTTGTATTTCAATAGGTTTGTATCATGTCGTAGTAAATGTTTCTAAACCAGAGTAAAAAGTTTCAATGTAAAATCATGTACTATGAACATACAAATGTTTTATCTACTAGATGTGTAGAGCGTGTTTGTGCTGCACAAATCAGAGCCGAGTGCCTGCTCACCTGCGTACAAAAGCTATCGGCAACGTTTGAGAACATCTGCACAATCACGGAGACGCAATCGATTCCTTTAGCCGGGGCGGGTGCTCCGGGGGCACTCGGCAAAGACACCGTCTGTAGCAATTTTCACTCAATAAAACCCAACAAATTGGATCTGTTGCGCGCCCGGGCATCGCTCGGGTGCATAAGTGAGTTACTGCCCCTCCTCTCTCGCCGCCCTCGCACCCTCCCGGAATGCACCTAATGCATCGAACCATCTTTTAATTGGTCTACGGAACAATTCAGTAGCGTTGACTCAACTTGCGACTTGCGATCTTTTTTTCCACAAACTTCTGTAAGCTTTAGTAGCTCGATAGTGAACATTATTCGTATGAAATTAATTTATTAAACCTAATAGAGAAGATTCGATGAAGAATGTTGCTTTTGATATTTCTCTCGTATATTTTTATAACCTTATTTGTGATTTGAAGATATAAAAAGATAACCTAAATGTTTAAGCTATTTCAGTATCAGAATTTGTTCATATATTCATGCGTAGTAAGCTTTATTCATTTGTATTTATGTAAATGAAAATGCAATTATGATTTATTTTAAAACTAGCTATGCCCCGCATCTGTGTCCGCTTGGAACTTAACAAAAAATATATTAAGTTTATTTGCAATTATTTTTCGTTTTTCTTTTAATTTAATACGCCGGACATAAATTTCATAATTTACATAAATTCTTAAATCACCTAAAACCGGAAAAGTCATTATTCGTTCGCTGTTATGTTTTCAATTCAAATCACCTTGAACTGTCACGGCAAAAAATGAAATTCACTGGAATGACAGTGATGCCATCTGTCGGAAATTAGTAATACCAACTTAGAAACCTTTGCGGATTCATGCACAACAACTTTGATAAAGATCAACATATGATCAAATATGTAATTTACGATTATATAAAGGACATACAGACAAACATTCATTTTTATATATATACAAGATAGATATACATATCAAGAAAAGCAAACAATGTATTCCTAGAACATTTATAAACATTCCACCTATGGGTATCTACGAACGTATCTAGACACGGATATAGCTGCGGATATAGCCGGAACAGCTCGTTATTAGCGGTTGGATCGCAGCTAATCGACAGCGCTAAGCCGCCCGCCCTCCGCCGCTGCGCGCGAATAAATCACGCAGGATCCTCCGCACGGCGTAAACTAATTGATATTCGTAATAATTGAGTGCGCGTGGGTACACTGTCGACTAGTTGCAACGCACGCGGATGATATATTTGTTTACAATTAATTCAGGGCGATGTATATTCATACATCTGTTATATATCTATCGTTCTATACATGATGTACAGATAAAGAATCTTCTAGAATCCTTCTAAAGATTTCGCATTTCCATTACGTCTTCTTTTTCCAGCGATTATATCTCTTTGTAGGTGTCAGCGATTTGTATAATCTCCCTTTAGTTGACACAAAACTTCGTTTTACGTATCCATAGTTTTTATTTCTACGCAGTTTCCTATACTTCAGTTCTTTCATTGTCATCCACCAAAAAGAGGTTTTATGTATCTAACGCCCAACGCTTACAAACTTGAAACATAATGACCTGGAGGCGGTCTATTTTCAACGTATATATATATGTGTGTGTGTGTGTGTCTGCGTGTGCGTGTGCGCGTGCGCGTGCGCGTGCGTGTGCGTGTGTGTGCGTGTGCGTGTGCGTGTGTATGCGTGTGCGTGTGCGTGTGTATGCGTGTGCGTGTGCGTGTGCGTGTGCGTGCGGTGTGTGTGCGTGTGTGCGTGTGTGCGTGTGTGCGTGCGTGCGTGTGTGTGTGTGAGTGTGTGTGTTTGTGTGTGTGTGTGTTTGTGTGTGTTAACATACAAGCACAACAATTATTGAATGTTTTGTTATGTCGATTTATACTTAATATAGTTTTTTAGGTTTTTGTGTATTTGTGTTTTTATAAGTTAAATCACTTTAATTATTGCGTGCAATGAATATATTATTGTTATTTTTAAACTGTGATTAAAAGTCATTCGATTTCAAATCTTCTTTAATTCATCCTAAGGTTTTATGTAAGAAATGTCTAAATGCAACATACCGCCAACCTTCTATGTACCTTGTTCTTCATAAGATCTTTCTCCAAAACCCAGAGATCCCAGCGACTAAAGAACGTAGCAAAAAAAATCTAGTAGTGTTATTTAACGCAATGTTATTTTACACCAAAGCGAGTCAATCATCAGCTGAATTTCGTGAAACTTATGCGATAGGGGACTTAGCTTTGCAATTAATTTATTATTTCGGTGTCTGTGCGACACGCGGCGCCGCGGTCTGCTGAAATCTTATTAATTTGCATCTATCATATGTTGATTAAATCATTTCTGGTCTAAACTCTATGCAGTATCGATAGACTTTGATGTAACTGTATCATTTTCATATAAAGAAACCGAAATATACCTTTTATAGCCTAATTTTTCTCTGTTACATTCTTTAAGGCATTCCCTGGCTTAACACTTGTAAAAGTTTCTTACTGCTTTAAATTTTAATAGAAAATATACCATCCAACTTGTTGGTTTACATAAAACTGGAGAATAGCTCGAACAATTCAACTATTTAAAAAAATTACGAGATATGTCATATTTTTTTTTTTTTGAAGTAGAATCAATATTCTACAGACATTAGTGTCCGTGCCTTTCTTTTTACAATTACATATAATACTTCGAAAACTTTTTTTGCTCACGTTTTTGCATGTTACAGTATTTACTAAGTCTCTTAAACTATATCCTAATTTAAAGTGTAAATTATTTTAAACTAAAACTTGAAGTACACTAATTATTTTTTTATTAAAATCTGTCTTGTTTGTTTTTAATGACGACTTAACAATGTTCGGTTTTTAAAATTGCTGTTCGTGCGACCACTTCCTCATCCCTACTCCATATCGTCATCCTCAGATTGTACACTGGTGTCGCCAAATTCGCCACATCAAATGAACCTTACGATTGCATCTCGAGTCTCATGTTATACATGCACGAGTTCGTGTGACGTCATATTGCTACCTCCGCAAGATGGATAATGTTACCTAGCCTTAGGGTGTCTGATGTTCGACGAACCACGATGATAACTGACTCTTTAGCCCCTGAACCTAGAGCGTCTTTGATTCTGCCAAAAACTATAATATTAATGTAATAAATTTTATTGACTGCATAGCCAACACTTTTGTTTTCCCCTAAAAAGTACAGACTAAATTAAAGCATATGTCTTATAAATCTTTTGAATAAAAATATAATCACATTAATAAATAAGTGTTGCCATTAACTAAAATACACAATTTACTTTTGTAAACAATCGCATACTGTTTTGAAGACAATTACATCAATTTATAAAATTTGTTTCAAGATTATTGTTTTCTTAGACTACGATAGGAAAAAAACATTCGAGAGTCTTAAATAAAAAAACAGTGGGAATCCAATAAATGGAAGAATAAAGTTAAAAAATGGACTCAAAAAGTTATATATATATATCTATAATTATATTTTTGAAACCCGTCTACAAGCAAGTTTTGCTCACATTATGTACATTTCAGGTACAACATATTGACAAGGTAAAGTCCCTCTGCATGTGATCGTATCAATGGACTCAGATACCCTCAACCCTCCCGCAAACACTCCGGGGGGTGATGTAGTGGACCGAGTGTCTGAGGCGGCGCGAACGCTTGCGAGCGGTAAATATTTACCCCGGAGCGCCAGACGGAATCCATTCTGCAACCGAAATTTTCGGAAATAAACCTTCACACGGAACAGGGACGGCTCAGTAATAAGGTCTAACTGTATATTGGACAACAAGCTTGTAGTAGATGTGATCGTAAAATTACGACTCATTTTAGAAATTCTACGAAATTTAAGTATGTTTCCAGGTACGACAAAAATTTGTAATTTTGTGTTATAAATAACTAATCGGGTAGACTATGTAATTATCATTACAAAGAAAAATTTGACAATCAAAGAGAATAAGATCTAAATGATTCCAGTGAGCTTAATAACGCAGAAACGTAGACGGTAAAAGAAAGAGAAGGAAAGTGAATTGTAGCCTTGAAAATTTGGTGCCGGGTAAGAAAGATCTCTATTCTCAAAGTAACTTGAGTAACACCACTCCGAAATCTGTAACTGATTTTAAAAAACTTCGACAACATGACACGAAAGAGGACCCTATGATGAGCATTGTTAATGAAGATAAAATAAATGGCTTCAGATCCAAAGATCGAATGGATTGGGATGTAAATATGGATGTGCTCCGTTGTAACGAAAAGGAATTGGTGGATCTTAGGCATGTTCCTGTTAAAACATTAAACTATTCATTATAAATTACGTAGCTTGTTATGATGTAAATTCATTTTATCTGTTACCCATCAATATAGTTTTGAGAAAATTAGGATAAAAGATAAAAATAAAATAAAATTTATTTATTTAACATAACAACTTTTAACGGAAGTCTGATTGTATTGATCGTCAACATATTATTTTTTATTAATCTATTTCATTTTTAATTCTACTCTGCTTCGCAAGGAGTTACAGTTGTGGAGAAGAAGCAGAAAGAAACTTCACAGCAACGCATCCTTTAATAAAGTTTAACACGGATTTACACATATACACTTTAACAGATATAGCCTAAATGAAATCAAAATAATCAGGCGACATCACTGCCAAGGATTTTTGTCATTTAAATATTCGTTTACTGAATAATAAGCCTTTTCCGTCAATGAAAAAAAAAACTTTTAATATGCGTTTATCTAACATACCTCGTAAAACGGAAACAATCTAATTTGTTTTTGACTAGAGTGGTTGACAGCAAGGATTATTCAGACTTATTAAACACAGGCCCTATCAAAAGGCATATTACTCTTTTTTAGAGTATTTTCCCGATGAAGATGTTCGTAAATGAATTGTTAATTATTATTTTAAGAAATATTTTTTTAACAATACAATCATCAAAAAAAATTACAAAACCCACTACATTTCTTGAAAGTGTAAATTAAATTTAATTTTAACTGACCATTATAGATACTTGTAATGATCTTATATAATAAAGCTATTTTCATTTAACTGATTTGACTGAACAGGGAGATAGGCGTCAGTCGGATCAGATATGAAAATAAACCCGGTGCCCTTACAACAGACAGGATAGAGAGATTTAAGTTACCGTACAAATAAAAATCTTGTTATATGCATAATTTTATTTCTTTATTTATCTCTTTTACAATTTGTGTAATGGCGAACTTAAAGTATCAAGATTATTCTCAAATAGTCAGTTAAAAATATTACAAGATATAATATGTATGAAAATCTAAGAGATTTTGTGCTTTGCTTTCGCTGTCCGGTGTTGCCAAACTAAAAATTTTGTTAATTTGTTGATTTTATTGATTCATTTATTGACATTTCGGCACAAAATATTTAATAAAAGAATCTTGAACCCCATTAATAATTATTTTTTTAAATAATTTCAAATCACGATTATGTACATAGGTATATTGCCCACAATCCCCTTTCCTGTACGTCAACTGTCAACATTTGTATGTGACGCTTCTTTTCATTCAACTCACGGACCGAATATCTCAATTAATTCCCAAAAATATTTCGACCCTCCCTTCTTGTATTTTCTCTTTCTTACCTCCAAACGTTTGTGTTACGTTATCTCTTTCTAACAGGGACAATTAAGAGCGCTAATTACCTACCGACCAGCGGATGACCGGGCCCTCTTCTTGTGTAATTAAGTTCACACTTAACCCTTGGGGGAGTCCCCTTTTTATGCATATGTCGGTACTAAAAGTCATTTGTTTATTTAACTTTAAACGTGTAATATTTTACTTGACATAAATTAAACATGAAACTTGAAGTAACGCGCCATTATAGTTGTTCAAATATTATTTTTTCCACAAATTATTTATGGTACTTTCTACCCTAAATTAATGGTGTCATAAATGACATATAGCTTAATGATTATGTACAAAGAAATGTGAAACATAACAAAATTAAGTATCGTTCACTATCTGGCCACGCAGATTTTGTTCTGCAAGAAAGTATAAGCCTGATCAGTTTATACAGATGAAAATATAAAACTTTAAAGCTTTTTAACACCAATAATCGTGTGTAGTAAAGTATGTAGCTCTAATTTTGATTTTACTATGGGATTATTATAATACACAAAATCTATCTTCGGAAGCATGCTACGCCGTAGGCGCCAAAGCAATACCTACGCCACCGCTACGGTCAATATTTGCCTACGTCTCAATACCCGCGCCCCGGCGTCCCTCCTCGCAGCGGCAAACAGCGGTGTGACAGCCCACACTTGTACGACTCCAATTTAAATCGACGGATATGTGAGAACTCCTAGTTGAAAAGAAATATCCGTAGGACAAATGTTACCTATATTGCAAATACGGAAAATCGGCTTCCCTTTGCAATAACATGACAGTATGCATAAAACATGTAATGCTTATTGCTTACGGATATAACACAGGCTGATTTCAACGTATATTATCTTTTTGTTATTATTATTAAGTACAGCATATTATTTAACGAAAGAAAAAAATCTGTGCACATCCTCATCCCGACTCATCTGCGCTCCTATATTGAATCAGTTCGCTTACATTCACACATACTTTATCGTCATCCACAGCTGGATATAGCACTCACCTAAAGATTTTAAACAAGGACGGCTCTAAGCGGCTCACGTCCAACGTCTTCCGTCGACATTAACAAGGTCATATGTCCTCATTAAGTAGTTAGAAGACATCCTAAATGCTTTATACAATTTAGTGGCAAATTTCAATACAAATTTTAAGTTATCTTGTGGTTTATTACTAAATTCTCCATTATAATCAGCTCCAGCAGGGCTATAGTAACAGCGCCAGAGCAATTTAATAATATAAACGAATTTAAAGTTCAATATCAGACCTCAAATCCTATCTTTGAGATCGTGTCATGCTTTGGCGCTTCTGAACTATCAATAACACACCAACTTCATACTAAAGTCATCGGCTGGACTCGCAGCCTTGTATCCGGCAGTGTAAAACGCGGGCTGTAGAAGTTGGCCACTTTACACACAGAGGAGTCGCGTTATGAGCTCCGAGTATGACTGAAATAAATTATTTTATAAAATATGAATCGATAGTGAACTTGATCGAATGTCCGTCTGTGTATTAATGGTATTCGCTTAATTTATTCACTTTATATTTCTCTTTAAATCATTAATAGCGATAATGGTATCACAAATACAATTGATTAATAGCATTATTCAACAATTGGACATTAAATACACTCTTATTGACCAAAAGGATAAATAGAGAAAGACGGCGCCCACTACAATGCATGACTCTCCCTCGAAGATGGCAGACAAGTTGGCGATCGCAGTGTGGTATTATAGTACGCAGAGAACGCCCCTTTCCACCCTCTGGAAACATTTATATGAGCAGTTACAGTGAATTAATGGACATAATATGAATTAAACGAGATTGCATCCCGGAAATCGAGCCCGCGACCTATGATCGCAAGTATTAGGTCTCTACCGCTGGACTACCACAGGCCCCACTAAATTTTATCACTTCTGCACTTAGAGAAAATAACAATATAAAGTCTAATTACTAAAATGCTAGAATCACACAAAAGAACTCTAAATTCCATAAAAGAATATATGACTAAGAGGTTGCAAAATGCTTCTTTATTCGAGAAAACTCCGCGACACATTCATTCGTATTAGTTTTTTTTATAATCGCTTTTAACAACGTCTTTAATTTTAATATAACATTTTAACTAGCTTTTATTAAATAATATGTTTAAATTTATTGCTTGCTGTTTAAGGGTATAGGTTTGTGAAATATACATATAACATTTGACACAACGTGAAAAGGTACCCAGGTGTAAAATATCATAAAGAACTTATCTGTCGGCCATTCCGCAGCTACGGCTCCTTGTCGCCTTGTTTATTTCTCGAGCGTGATAAATAAAACTAGTGAAGTCATACTGTAAGCACGGGGTCGGTAATGCGTGAAATGCTACGCGCGTAGCTCGTCTACGGTCGGATGGCCGGCCGCGACGTCTCTACACCTGTAGTGCTACGCTCTACCGGACATTGAGCTTATGTCAACTTTAAGCTTCAATGATTTTAAGCGTATTTTGTTTACTCAGTGTGTATGTAAAATACTGTTTTCTCGAATATTTGATTTTACTAGATATCGTACTCCCATAGTTTAATTCTATAGTGTAAATAAAATGGCCTTTCACACCGCAATACAACGCATTTTATCTATAAAAATATTTTATTGGTCCGCAAAAACATCTAGAATTATTTAAACAGTAAAGACTTGGCGCTAATAAAAAGTTTAAAAGTAAGCTATATATTCCTAGTTTTCGTCTTCCAAATTCAAATTGTTCATTTATAGCACAAAGTATACGTATGTATAATAAAATTTCAGAACCAATGTCAGATATGATACTATAGTGATATAAAACCAGTATTTAAAAAAACTTTATTAAAAAAAGTATGTCATTTATCTAAGGATACTACACTGATGTTAATGTGTGGAATTAAATGTTGATGCTTACTCAGGAAGCTAATAATTGTCATGGACTCATTTTTAAACTATTTTTGTTAAAAAAAATCTAACAATTTTTCACGTGTACATTGTAATTTTTCAACCATTTAAATGAGTCAACTAACCAAGATACACACATCACCGCCACCAACAAATAAATTAACAATTTTTTCCCTTTTTTTATCTAGTTTCTAAATATTTGCAATCAACGACTTTCAAAACACCTTGTCAATTTTTTCCATAATTTTCTTGTTAATAATAGCGGAGATAGACAAAACTAAACAAATAAGGTAAATTACAACAATAAAAAGATTATACGCCACATGTTTTTTCAAATATAAATATTCAAAGATTATTCGTTATAAAATTGTCTTTCAAACTGTACAAAGATTATAATTTTAAGTGCATTTTTGGACTTATCATTTTATTCTGTGGGAGCGGCAACATGTCTGTCAACTAAAAATTCTTGAATGCTGTAATAAGATTAATTTAATAATTTTAGATTTAAAACTAGGAAACAGAAGGTCTTACATATTTCGTAGAACTATATATTTGCGTACATCGATACCAATAAAGAATTTCTTTACTTGGAAACACAATTTTAGGCGTTACGTGTTTATTTTTATTTCGTGCATCCATCATGTGTTACTACAAATATTGAAAGGATTGGTTAGCTGGATCTGAAGATGAAATTATGAAAATTAAAAAAAAAAGTGGGCGCTCAATTTTCCAAATTGCATTAAGCGGGCCGCCGTCGCACCTGCGATCTAACCCAATTAACAGATCAGCTACGTTCCGGTCCGCTGAATGCGCTAACGTCGTCAGCGCTCATTACACTGATTATAATTATTGATAATTTGAATCGCTGCCAAAATGAATTCCATATTACCATGTTCCAAATTCAATTTGTCATTTAACTTTGTACTAATCTAAAAACTTAAATATTATGTACTCTCTAAATCACCTTAATATATATTTATTTATTTACTTTATTGGAGATAAACAGTAACAAAAGGCAGTAAGAAAGTACAAACTTAGAAGCTTAGAAATATAAAATTAGTTACAATTGTTACCTTATAACTATCTCACTGAGAACATATAATGATTTATAGTCAAACAATGAAAAAACAAATAAAAACATTGCTAAACAGGGATCAAAGATTATGGTTTCAATATTTATACTATGGTTTAAATTGTATTGTATGTACTCAAGAATTTCGAACCAATGGTGAAATGGAATGGCTGGTGATGACACACGGATCCGAGACGAGGTCACTCACGACGGGCCTCATAAGAAGGCTCTAGGTCACTTAGAGGTCAATGGAGAGGGCCATGCTCCAAGTTTCGCTGCGAGATCGAATCAGAAATGTGGAAATCTGCTGAAGAAACCCACACCACCGACTAAGCTCGAAGTAGCAGTAGGCGGGACACATCGCTCGTGCAACCGAAGATCGTTGGTTCTAAAAGGTTCTCGAGTGTATAGGCAGTTTGCTATTTCTACTGTAGTGCCATTTAGGATCAATTATTATCAGTTAATTCAGTTAGTACATCTTTAGAGGGTAATAAATATAAAAGTATCCATAAGTTGCGACTTCATTAATTAAGCACTTTTGAAACAAGTTTATATAAATTTAAGTGAGCTCTTGCTTTCTACTTACTCTTCTTTTCATAGGTCTCCACTAAAAAGATCACCACGATAACTGTCCTGCGCTGCGTTCACCAGTTACTGCCAGCAACTGTCGCTAAGTCGTCTGTCCAACTAAACAGTTTCATTGAATACGCTAAAAATGACAAAGATCGCATACGTTTGCAATGCAGTGAGCATTTCCCTCGCTGCCAGTCGCGGTGCTTGTGAAAAACGAAACAAACACTGTTATAATAAGCCGCATTATAATCCTATTCAAAATTTCACAGCCTCTAGCCGGAAGTCGCTGCCCGGAAGCTAAAGCGTCCGACAGATGGCGCCGTTTCCTCTTATTGCTGACCGCGGCACAAAGCCTGTCGGTTTATATTTCGTACAAACTTTTTGTTTTCCGCCACCAAACGAATACCACCTCTATGTTAACAAACATAAGTTTCAAATTATACGCACCGCAAACTTTGTGGGATTTATGAAATGAAGGCAACTAGTTCGCTGGAGGTTTGAGCTGTCGGCAATAAGGTTAAAGTGAACTCTATTGCTCCGACATAAGAGCTAGTTATTTGGTAGGAAGCGAGTTAAAATATGCATGTAACGGCGGACCGGAGACGGCAGATAAACCGCGTTGATTTAATAGAACTCCGTCCGGGGACAGCGGAGTGTTACGTCACGAGTTAAAAAAAACCTGCTCCTCTCTACGGCCCTACCGACTACGGGTACATGGAATATTATACAATACAATCATCGTCGTCGTCGTATCAACGCGTAGATGCAAGGTTAATCATTTATATATTATTTTATAAGCCCAGATATCTATAGGGGACATATCATAATCGCCATGCTTGGCAGGCACGTTGGCAATCGCAGTTTGGTTTTATGGCACACAGAGGGCACATAAAGGGTGAATTATATAACATTGTATGAATCGAACTCGTGTTCTACGATCGCATCTTTGTCCTCTGCCACTAGGCCACCACAGCTTAATAAATCTGTATAATCTGTAGAATAATGAATATTACCCGAAATAAAAATAAACTCGTAACGCTCAAATTTCGTTTCCAAAAAGTTATCTCGTTCCATTTTTGATTTTTAATCTAAAATTAAAAATATATCATTAAAAAAATCTTTTTGTAGCATTTAAAAGTATTAAGTTAATCAAAATGTCTGGTACTTAGTTTGTTGATTCATTCACATTGTTGAATTTCATTTAAAAAGAGCATCTATTGAGTTTCTGTTCCGCTCTTCTCAACAGATCAGCGTTCCGAGCCGGTGGTACCTCACTACTTATAATAATAAAACAATCGATGATTCAAAAGCGCATTTTAACGCCTTCTTGAAAAAACATATATAATTTTAAATTAGCTTATTGTGCCGAACAACTTGCCATTGGTTTACATACTCGTATGTAGCTTGTATACCAACAGTGACAATGCAACTGAAAAGAATTTGAAGCCATCTTCCGAAATCTGCCTTTAGGTTAAAAGCCTCACTCCGTATTCTGTAAGCGGATATCTTCATTTTCAGTGGAGGCGTGCCGCGTTACCTTCACTTAACGCCGCTTTTAGTGACACCGGATGCCTCGAAGTTAAACCGGAAATTCAACTATGATAACGGATAATGCAGCCCAGCGGTAGAGCACTGGGACTTGCAAACTTAGTTCGCGGGTTCGATACCCGGGATACAATCTTATATAATTAACATAACTTAATTTTGTATATTATAATACAAGGTTATCACTACTCACAAATAACTTTCTAGAGGATGGACAGCAATGTTCCCTGCGTACTATAACACAGTGCGATTGCCAATCCAACTGCCAAGCGTGGCGATTATGGTTTTTTCCCCCATAAACATTTGGGCCTATGCCTTGTAGTGGGTGTGTATGGGTTGAAACAATGATGGGTAAATATTTCACTATCTTACATTTATAGAACTTATTACTGTTAACTTTAATTCACAAATTGTACTAAGATTTCGTATAGTTACACAATCAAAGTATATGTTGAGCAGTATATCGATTGGCATTTCTGATAAAAAGGCAATGGCAATATAAATTATTACACAAATGGTATAAAAATAACATTTACATTTAGGATTAAAAAAAATTTTTACGAGACGAGGAGAGAGACGAGGTCTACGATGCTACCTTACCTACCTATTTTGCTTGCCTAGAAGAAACCTATTCACTCCTGTTTTGAAGACTCCTAAGTTATAATTGTCTGGAAACAATGACGCCAGCAGGTAGTTCCATTCATTGGCTAATAGCTCTATAAAAGTGTTAGCAAAACTCTTGGTGCGAGTGGAAGAAATTTCAAAGATTTTAAGTAATCAGCGTTGACGTTGTAAAGTGTACTTCAGTTTAATCATATCTAACTTTTAACTTACATGTACACTTGTTTGTTCCGCAAATAAATTAAAGATAAAAGATAAAGATGAAAATTGCTGGAAAATAAAATTCTTATTTTATTCTGTATGTCACACTCATTAGTACTAAGTGATTGTGAGAGTCACATGCTTACAATCACATTTACACTGTATCTCTAATTACTTATGAACACAACATGACCCAACCATACTTTAATTTAAAATAAACTGTCATAATAATAATGATTATGTCGTTGGTCCACCAAGAATAGGTCTATCGATACTACATCTGCTAACTCGAGGTCGCTACTGAAGAACTTTTCGGTCCCAAAGGCATTCAGCTGCACGAGCGATGTGCCACGTCCACTGCCGCTTGACTTTGACGAGCAATTCTTCGAGCAACATCAATCTTCGCTTTTCAGATCGAAGTTCTGCGCATAGTTCTTTCCATTGCTCTCTGTGTGACCTCGAGCCTTATATGGCCCATTGTAAGCTTTTTAATAATGAAATTAATTATTCTTTAATATCCTTTCGCTATTTTTGCCAAGACTGATAATCTTGTTATGGTGGTTATAAAACATTTCTATCTAGTTTTATTGTAAATCTATTAGGCTTTTGTCTAGCAGTAGATGTCTTACTACTCAAGTAACGATGACAAACAAAATAAAGAGTAAACTTTCTCACCCACCCCTACAGAAGATAAGAGTTAATTTATGTTATGGAAAAACAAGCAGGTTGTAATAATAGACGGAACATATAGCACGCCCAAAATAGGTCCAATTATAAAAATATAAGTGCTTTGTGGTTGAAGCCAATATCTAGCAGTAAACTGAAATGATGATGATATTTCTTTTCAAGCATTTAGAAAATATGTGAGAACTCTTAGTCACCAAATCTAAAGAAGTATTTTCATGTAACTCGACAAATGATCCAGTAACAAATTTGCTACATACCTCGAAAAAAAAAGTTGTGAGGAACCATCCTTATATATATTGCCATCATAGTCTTCAAAAAAAATCTTAGAGTTTCCCCTTGACTTCTGGATGAAGTATAAAGTAAATTTACCAATTTGGAAAAAAAAATATGAAATTTTTAATTACATGAGGTAAGATTTATTCCAATTTAATTTTTCGATGTTTTTATAATTATTGTTGGTCCCAATCGATCTTACAATCCATCTTTTGTATTACTTCGCGCAAGTAAACACGTCTACAGTTTACATAACAATCAACAATCTACGACATGAACTGGGGTATATTCTCCCACGGGCATCGTAGCCACTGCGCTCCGTGTAGGCTTTCACGTAGCATCGCTACGTAACATGGATGGCATATAAGCTACGTAACGGAGGCGGCACTAAATTTTCTTCGAATTCCATTTATTTTTAAAAAATAATTTTTATTTACTACCTATCGCAAGACACTTTATACTGGTAAAATTAATTACCCTGTAGTGATAATTTTATTGCAGATTTAAACATACACTAACAAAATCATGTTTTCTATTTCGTATACTGCAAGGTTTTATTAATTTACCAACATCCATACTATAGTACAATATGGTTGAAATTTCTTCAACGCGCACTAAGCATTTTGCTACTCCTTTTATACTGCGAATAGTCGAGGAATGGAACAGCCTATTATGTAACTTAGGAGTCTTCAAGAGAATAGGTTTCTTCTAGAAAAACATGAAGCTCGTACGCCACGTCATCGTTTAACATCAGGCCAGAAAGAGGTCAAATATTTTGCCTATAAATCATAAAAAAATTCTTTTTTACTTTAATTAACCTCCAATATTTTACCACTAGGGTCTGTAAGTATCTTTATTACTGTAAAATAAATTTCTGTTTTATGTAAGAAAATAATAAAATTAATTTTAATTATAAAATATATTTTTCCTGTACCTTTTACGTACTTTAACGAAGAATTTTTAAAAATAACTGAAATTGTGTCGTTTCAGACTTTAGTGCTTAGCAACACATTCGACGAATCTTTTTTACTTACAAATATTGGCGTTCTGCGCTAACATCATATCTTGGACATTTGAATTTTTATTATGACAATTTTATAAAGAAGTTTACGTATAATTAGCAGTTTCAAAATTAATATCTTCAGATACCTTAATTCATTATGACTATTTTAAGTAATATTCAGATAATTGTAAAATAATTTATTATAAAAAAACACATTCTACATGACTATACTGTTGCGTGATGATCAAATTTTTTACATGTTTATCTTGTTTACAATATTATTCGTAAAGATTTGTACATATAAAATATCCGAATGTTCAGCATTTATATATAATCGTTTACATCTTAACAAGTTGATAAGGTGACATAATTAAAAAACTCATTAAGAAATAATAAATGAAAGAGATGAAAATGGAAGATGCCGCATCCACGTGCGTATGGTTTCGGGGCGACGCGGACTCAGCTGATGGGCGTGGGTAGCGCCAATATCTGTGATGGAGTACTTGTTACGCGTATACTCGGAGAGACAAGTGCTTTGGTACATTAATAATGGTACTAAAACAACGTAGTTTAAGTAGTAAAAAAACAATGACATGTAACAGTATACCAAATAATATCTCTCTTCTCATGAGAAGAGATATATTATTAGGTACTAGTTTCGTCAATGTGATAAAGGTTCACAAATGTCCATAGACATACATATGAAGCAGTATGATTTAAATATCATTTTCGGTTTACAGAGGAACTCCTTTTATTTAATTTATCTATCTTCATCCGCATAGTAATTAGGACAGGGAGCCCTTGGAGCCTAATGTTTCTAGGAAGGAAGTTACAGACCAGCAAGCATAGCTCAGTACGTCCAATTACAAGGTAAACAGAGGACCTTGTTAAAGCCATCAAGAGACACAAGATGCAGGCACCTCTCAACCCTTTCTTTTGGAAATTTATGGGTCAAGCGCACGCCCAGCTGTGGACGTGCTTCGACTGAAATTCTTTTATTTGACAAATCTCTCATCTCTATCTGTTTTCAAGCAATAAAATATATTCAGATACCGTTCAGAAGTTTCAATTGTGCTCCAATGAATATGTTCAATAAAAGATGTCCCTCTATGCCCACCTCTGTCGTCGACTGTACCTGAAAGCTCTTACTTTTAGTTGAGGTGTCGAGGCGTATGATGCACACATAAAGCACCCTCGCATTTCACCGCGGGCTGCGGGGGTAGGGCGCCGGGTGGCGGGGGGTGGCTCAAAATTTGCGTGTTTCGCTAGGTAACCTTTTTGCGTAAATTCCGGTTGAGAGAGACGGCAGGCTCCCGATAAATTACCTCACGTTAATACTCTACTCTCACTTAAGGTATTAGTGGGAAAACGCGAGTGTGTTAATACAATGTAGACATTATAATGCATTGTCTTGTAAAGTGTACACAAATATTTATTGAGCAGTGGTAGCTCAGTGGTAGAGGACTGAGACTTGAAATCACAGGTAGCGGGATCGATTCTCGAGATTGCCACAGCTCGCAAATAAATTTCCAGAAAATGAGCAGCAACTTACAGCGTTAACCAGCCTGCCAAGCGTGGATATAATCAGATATCTCCTCATAGATATCTTCGGGAGAGACCCGTGTCTTATGGTCGTCTATAGGCTGAACGACGACTACCATAAAACGAATAACTTGATTCTATTTATTATTAGTAAATTTCTAGATCAAGTACTCAAAACTTACACAGTAAATATAAGAATATTTTAACGCATCTGATTTAAAACCTTGTATCATTTGATGTTCACTCAAGAAAAAGAAGCCGCTATATTTATACCTGGTAAGTTGTTTGTAAGAAATCGCCGTTTTTACTTCATGTTCCTTTAGTAGTACTTAGCATTTATTAAAATAAATAAAATCCATTTTTATTTTTTGAAAACTAACTCCGGCGTTGCATGGACCGAATGCAATGTAGATAAAGTAGAATTATGTTTCGTAATGCAATATATTACATTAGAGTTTAATTGATCGCTGCTTAAATATATTTTTAATCAGAATAAATACGAGCAGCGTAAAAGGTTCACCACAAAGGTGAATAGATGACCTTGTTAAAGTCGCTGAATGGAGGCTTTCAACCGATTCCATTAAAAATCTAGAGAGGACATGTCCAACAGTGGACATCATATGACTTAAATAATGATGAGATGATGAAATAAAACGTAATCAAATATGAATATTTATTTTTCTTTCAGAATTAGAAATCTACTTACCAATAAAATATATAAAACCGCGTACGCTCTGATACAGGGCTGATGTAACCTGTAAGAAAGAAACAAAATTAGGCCGCGGCGACTTGCCCTCACATTACTCCGATTCAAACAAAAATTTGAATAAAATTAATCCTGTAATTAGTGATGGAAGTCGCTTTCTTGTGACGTTATTTTTTACTGGAAAAATTTGAGGACAGCCTGTATTCGATATAATTATTAATTTGTAGTAATTTCAGTCTTGATGTTAAACAAGTTACTAATTGATGTTATTTTAAGATACAGGGTGATTGGTTATTGTCGTAAGAGCTTTGAACGAGTAAATATATAAAACATTTGACAGCAAAACACTTTAAAGGTACACTTAACTGCAATCACACTGCTTTAAATTATCAATCTGATAGTTTCATTGATTTATTTTTTCTTTTGGAATATGTCGGATCAATGACTTCTGGCAGTATAATATTTGCTAGTACTAAAAATAGACAATAATAGTTGTGAAAAATTATTGTTGAAACCGTTCATTATTGAATAGAGTATACCATTTATTAATGACAGCAAATAACCAATACATTCACTATTTTAAAGTTTTACACCTCTAACCAATGAAAACTGATGAAAAAAACATACTTTATGTTTTGTGTAAAAAATATATCGGCATCAAAATCCGTGTGGACGTGTAAATTTTATAGAAGAGCAAGTGGGAAACTTAAGCAAAGCTAAGCGGTAAAAGAAAAGAAAAAAGTTTGCAATGAGCAATATCACCGCCCGCCCCGCCGCCGCCCCGCCGCCGCCCACGCAAAAAACTTGCACCGCGCCGAGAGCCATCGCTGCGATATTTGCATGTTTGCGGATTCTCTTTGACCAGCGCATCTGTCGACGCGCGCCGCGAACTTCCGCGGATTCAGCGAGTTATAAAAAATGCTTTACGAAGTTTCGAGCTTCCCTGTTCCGTCTTAAGCCAGACATATTTCTTTTATTTTTAATCAGCTGAATCGAATCGAAGTGTCTACATCTGGTAACATGGAATAATACTACAATTACTGTTCATAAATCCGAGTACATATGAAGTTGATTACGTAGGCTTACTACCAGTTGGGCCAGAATGCTTGACCTCTGTGCCGAGGACGATATTGTACCATAGATAAAATATCATCCAGACGACAGAACTCACTTCCTAAATCTAGAATAAAGAATTAACTCAAAGTATGGAGAAAATGCAAAAATTAAATAAATCATTCATGGCATAAAATAATCTGAACTGAATCTAACATCGGTGAATGAAATGCTACATCATAGGAAGTTTTTCATTTCCACAAACAAACAATCTGATCATCAAATTTATTTAAAACTTTCTGACTGATCGTAAATATGAAAAAGTATATGACAAAAAGTATAAGCAAGTACGATAAAATTTTTGTGGAATTTTATTGTACTTACTACAGTACACTTACTGCAGTACTGTTACAGATCTTCCACACAAACAAATTATTGAAAAAAGCATATTATTCTATGCAAGAATACTACACTGATGTTAATAGGTGAAACTAAAAGTTGTCGAAGTTCATTCAGGAAGCTAATTATTATTGTAGACTCCTTATAAAACTACATTTGTAAAGAGCAACTGTTGCGTTGCTCGCTGTCTTTTCTCAGCAGAACTGACTTCCGAGCTGGTAGTAACATCCTGTAGGGACAATAATACCGACGCTGCATGTTGATTGACGATTCGAAAGTACTTGTAACAGCCTATTATAAATGTAAGTAAGATCCATGGAGTTTCTAGTGTTGTTACTCAGAGCAGAAATAAGAGATAAAGAGCAGAAGTACAATAAACCTTGGAAATGTGGTAATAGAGAAAAATCTGATATCAATAAATCAACACCGCACGCATTGCGTCATTTAATAAGAGCTCAGGATCAAGCAAACTCTTCCACAATATTTCACCTACAAAACAATAATTCTTAGTCCATGTCATGTAGAAGAAAGAGGAAGTCAGAGAGAAAATTGTTGACGAAGGTGGAATGAATAACTCCATATCTATCGACTTGGATATGACAGGTCTTGCTGGTAAATTTAGCCACTGGTATATCCACTGGTTGTTTATATGTCAGAGATTGTTAGCGCTACTTCAGTGATCTTCTGTCCACTTATCACTTTCTTTGCTCATGCAGCCAGGGCGATTCAATAGACACAGAGTAATCTTTAATCTTTTTTAAGTGTCAAGCTGATTTGGTCCGACCGTCTGATAGAACTACGGCCTTGTGAATGAATTGCTCTATTTACTAGATCAAATACTCGTACAATTAGGTAAACTAAAAATGATTTTGTTGTATCAACTAAATTTAAGTTTTATTTCGAGTTGAAAGTAATTTTTCTGTTTTCAGCTCAATTTTAGAACATGTTTATGTCAAAATGGAATATTCGGGCGTTCTTCTTTTGATGTTTACATAATGTAAAGTTGAAAATAATGTGTATAAACCACAACTGCACACTTCCGTTCGGGGCGCGAGACCTTCTGTAGTCGAGTATGAAGTGTACGTGTGTAAACTGTGTGCATGAGAAAATAATATGTCTTCACTTGTCGTGTAATAGCGGGTGCATAATGATCCAGGGGGCACGCCACTCGCCCCGCGCGCCGCCCCCGCTGACATCTGTCCCTCTACATTACAATTACCGCGACGCTTGACTTGCAAAATTTTTGATTTTAAATACATTTAGGGACCGACTTCCGCAGCGAGCAGTGGCGGCACCTGACGGGGAGGAAACAGGCTTAAGCGATAACAATGTAATGGCGTGACGAGTCGTGTTAAATAAAGGTAGCACGGTGTGACGCAGCGAAATCTCATCTGACCTCGAACTGTACCTTAGACTCTTACGGGTCACACTCTGCTGTACCATTAGAAATCGGAAGATTTTTATGGCGCCTTCAAAAATTAAAAGCCTCTCGTAGTACATCAAAAAAAAAATCGTTTATCAAATAATCACTTTCTATACTGATTGTCTTAATAATAAATAAACAAAGCGATCACGTACAAAAAAATAAGTTTATATTCATAAACAACAAGACTGAAATTGATTAACCAGAGATATTTGCATCCTTATATATATTTTCATTGATGTCAAATATTATTATTTGCTCTGTGATATGTAAAATAATAGTTTTCCATTTTCAAACCTTTTAACTACAGATAATAACGATAATAAATTTCATTTTATGAAAAATAACATCTAAATTATTTGAGTTATTTTCGAGTTAACAGATTTATTTATTTTAAGACCGTATAATTACACAAATACAGATTCAATTACAGTTTTCATTATACAATATTATCAAAGCAATAACAGAATTCACTGTTCTATAGGAAATAGGATGATATACGACCTGGTCAACGACATAACTTAGTATATATTGTTTTTGTGATTTTGTATGCAGTGGTGGAAGAACCTGGAAGTTTTACAGAGATATTTCTCTATAAGCTGCTGAAGAATTTAAACCTGTACTAAGAAAGACTTCTAAATTATGATTGCTCTGTTGTCTGCAAGTGTGAATATGCCAACTTAAAACTGTAACGAAGTAATTCATATGCAATATCCATTACTTTAAGACTGAAATCACATATCTTAACTCAGAAAGACTCCTGAGAGCCTGTGAACATCGAAATATTTTTTATTTTTGTTTTTATTTTTACTCGTTCAGGAAACTAAAAAGCGACTTATACATCAAGGGGTCATTACAAGTTTCCGCCTTTAGTATAATTACAAACATTGTGAGGATGTGCAAAATGACCAGAATCCTACGAGGAAAAAAGTTATTCAATAAACTCTATAGCACATACAGGATAAGGAACAAAGTCTTACAATATACATATAAACATATACTTACATACACATGCATGTATACATATATGAATGTGCATGCACCCGCACATATGCAAACAATGTATTAAGAAAAAAATTGTTTCGAATATATTCGAATATATGTTGTCGTACATAACTTATGTGTAAAACGTATATATTAAGTCAGACATATGTAAATCATTTGTAACTACATAATTACAAAATTGATCTCTAAATTCATTCGCCTTACTTCAAATCCTATTGAGACAGTTCCATTCGAACTTTTGATTCGACACCTCGTCGAGAAAACATTCCGAGATTGATCAAAAACTAATTGTGCGTAAATAATGTCCCGCGTGATTAGCAGCTCGTAATTAGAAGCATATCTTTATTGTTTCTTCATTATCCTTGTTATTGTTCATAATTATACAATACAAGTTACCTCTTGGAGTAGGTTAATCGTTCTTTACTAGTTGTATCATGAAAGATTTATAACACAGACATTTAGAAACGCCGAATTCAGAACCAAGTTCTCAAAGCCTATAAACCGTGCTAAAAAATACTCGTATGTAACGTGAAAAATGACAGTCAGGTAATAGAGTCGTCACTGTAACATTTAAAGCGTGGATGCACAGACCGCGGCCCGCCGGTCGAATACTGGTGGCCCGCCGACAGCAAAAATAATACTCTCGTACATTCGAAAAATATTGAATTCTAATTATTATCAATTCTTTATTGTCTTTAATTGCCTATACTTCTGGTGGCCGGCCCGCCATCAGTTCATGATTTGCCCGAGTGGCCCCTAGTCTTAATAAGTCTGTGCAACCATGCTTTAAAGCATTGAGCAGGATCACACTCCTACATTGTCAGTCGGTTTTTGTTTGTGTTTCTATGAACTATTTTTATTACCGAAATACAAAAGCGTTTACGAGATAATTTAAGCCCGGCGGAAAACCTTCCATCAATATCTATTGCTCCGACATTTGTGGTAAGTTCAAATAAATATTTTTCCACTGACGGAAACGTTGCAGTAAAAACTCGCTTTGACAACTTTGTGAAAATCATTTCATATCACTCCGGACGGTTCTTGTAGTCGTTGTAATGTCCTTAGTCACCTCGGCGCTGTATAAAAAACAAATCCCTACTTAAGCATTCAAATGAAAGGAAACCTCGGCGGGGAGCGAGCAGCGGGGCGGTGGGGCGGCGGGGTAACGGGACGGCAGCGGGGCAACGGGGGCAACCAGTCTCGCTGGGAACGCGGCACACGTGCGCCGCTGCTCCGAGGGCGGGCCCTAATGAAGTGGGGTTGCGCGCCCCTGGCCCGCGCTTCATGCACACATCTCGCTAAGCGAATGCTAAATGACTACATTGCTATATTGTAGCGATCTTCAGCCAAATCAAAGGTAATCGAAAAGAATAAATACTAGGAAAGGGTCGAGTAAGACCATAAGAATGTAAAATATAGTACAGAAAAAAATTTAAGCCGTAGAATAACCATGTATTATAGTAAAAATTAGAGATAAAAGATTTAAAATATAGCAAAACTAAGTAAAAACTGTAAAATTTTTGCAAATGTGTGAAAGGATGATAAGAATGCTAAAGGAATTAAAGATTTTATGACAGATAAATGATAAGGAAAATATCGAAAAATAATGTGAAGAAAGGAAAAAAAATACTGTATATAAAATTACAACTGAAAAACTCATTGCCCGAAAATGTTCCTGTCCCCACTTAGATAGGATAAATGTCACTAGAGAAAAGTATCACACATGAATCCGATGTAAACTGGTGATCATATCTGACGTACGTATTTTTTTTAATTTATTAGTTCACGGGTTCCGAATCCGCGAAATCTGAATCCGACAAAGCACCATTAAAACTCAGATGTATTAACAGAACCCGCCATTAAAAAAGTAAAGCCAAATAAATTAAAACATTACATTGCCGTAAAATATTACTTTTTATATATACTTAAAATTAAATTCCAAATTTGTTGATAAGTGACAAACATCGTAAACACAATGGTCTTCTTTAAGAATACAAAAAAAAGGAAATTAAAACACAAGCAGCAAGCAGGTTTTATATTGTCATAAAAACTAGTTAATGATATTATTAATATTCTTGCAATCGCTCGGCTGTTGGTGTGGCGCGGCCGTAACGATCTGCAACAAAAGTGCAATTTTCAGAGCGAGTCATTCACGACGCAGCCGTGACCCTCAGCGGCGCCCGTCGCTTTTGATTTGTGCCAAATTGCATTCCGAGCGGACACTTACAACGCGTTTTATTATACAAAACAAATTGTCTCTCCCGCTGTGTAGCGTTTCGTAAAAATATCCAAACCACTGCGTAGCAAGTTTTAGGCACCTGCGTAGACTGGTTTTTGACAAGATATTAAAAGTTCGCAATAGATGAGAACTCATTTAAATAATTTCAAAAAATCTTTGAAATGAATGAAAGATTTCTACTTTATAAACGAATTTTGAATGACAGCCCAAGTCAAGAGCGTGCGTCTAAGTGATCTGACAGCACAGCGACTACCCAATATCATTGCATGCGATGCAGCTGTTCCAGCGGAGGTTCCTGAACGAGTCCTCAAAAGTAATTACGTAAACAAGGTTTAGACTAAACACTTTCCGCGCACTGTCAAGTAAGTTCAAGCCTGCAGAATCTGTCAATGCCAACAGGGTGACAATTTAGATAAAAACCGAAAAGAATCTCATCTTTTACTTAGTCCAGATGCTTGTGTGATCCTCACTTCTTCCATCCATCGCAGTACAGGGGGATCACAGAAACTTCAGCCATTTACTTACAAGTTTCTCCCGTCATACAGTGTCATAGTTATTGCAATATTTTGTGCTTTGAAAAGCCATGTTGTACATAGGTAGGATGAATCAAAAAGAATCAAAAGGCAGACGTTCTCTAGTAAGATTGTGATGAAACAAGCTATTTTAATGTTATAAAAGCCAACGAAACATTTAGAGAGTGAGGGAAAATTTTTATTTTAAGGAAAATAATTAAATTATATTGTTTCAAAGTTTATAGGAGATAAACTAATACACTAGTGTCATTAAAAATTTAAAGTACGTGGCTGCAGAGTTGCCAAACGCAATCTGATGTAACAATTCACAATAAATGCAGTGAGGTTAGTTTGAACAATTTATTTCGTAAGTGTATTATAACTTAAAAAATTCTTTCCATTGCAGTAGGAGATGCATCCTGTTTTTGTTTCTATTCTAATTTAATTCATTTTTTTAGCTTATCCTATTGTAATTAAAAATAGTTTTCTGCCGTATGTAAAGTTATATGTTATATATGTTAAGACGTATAACGTAAGGTTTGTTGTTTCTTATCTAACCTACTCTTGTCTTACTTTAACAGACTGTTACAGTCGCAATACTACATTCTGAAAAGCGATGTAGATTTCACGTAAGAAGACTTAGTATTACTAACCTCTGCGACCACATTTCTTTTTCATATTTGAACGTCAATTTGAATTCGGAAGCCAACGGTGACATGGCCGCTATCATTGCATTTAGGTTGATATTCACGAACAAATAAATGTATACGAGTGATCTTGCTAAATGTATATAGCTTATTATACGATTCGGGAACTTTCCATTACTTGCCACAATTGAAAATAACAACAAAACAAAATTCATAAAATAAAGGACAAGACACAAGTACGTACTTATACGGTTCTCATTCAAGCAATTGAATGAATAGCTCCCCGCAGACAAAAACGTTAAAGAAAACATCAAGAAATATTTCTATTGTCACAGTACGGGCGCTTAGTGCCGGCCGTGTCGCGACAATAGAGGGAGGAAAAGGGAGAGGGGCGGAGGAGTTACCCGTGGGGGTCACTGCGCTCGCGCCGAAATTCGCGGTCGCAAGGAAACCGACGAAAAAACAGACAAGTGCCATCGCCGCGGGTCAGTTTAAAACAATAATGGCTTATCGGCCGCCCGGGGGTCCATTATAGCAGCCGTTTGTTTAATTAAACGACCCCCGGAGACGCAGACAAAAGGTCCGTACTCTTTTTCTTTTTCCGACGCCCGTCCTTAGACGCCAACTTCCTATAGCATTGGCGAACTTGGCAGATCCCTAGTGGGATTCAGTACACAATGATCTTTTGAAATTACTAAAGTCCACCACATTAGCCTACTCTCATGTAATCATTTCCACTTAAACTAGTTAAATAACAATATAACAGACAATTATAAGCAGTGGTAGCCTAGCGATAGAGGACCGAGACTTACGATCGTAGGTCTCGAGTTCTATTCCCAAGATACAATTATATATAATTCACACTTTTTGCATTAATTATACAGGATTGCCACTGCCAACAAAAAAGTTTCCAGCGGATGGGCAGCAGAGTCCTCTGCGTACCATAATTCTACTCTGCGATCGCCAAACTGCTAAGCGTGGCAATTACTATATAACCCCTTTAAGATATCATTCAATGCTTATGGTTTACAAGTGTCTATTGGATGAAACTATAGAGAAAAGGATTTTAAGAGAATACGGTTTAGAATACATTGCTTTAATTACTATATTAAGGATATTTGTGCAATTAAACACAAACACATTTACATTGTCTATTAATTGTGTTGGAAGGATTCTTTTTCAACCCTCGTGGGTCGGGCGTGTTACAAAATTTCGTTACAAAGTAACAAAATATGACTCAAAGTTTGATCTACGGGCATATTTTTACGTCGCAATTGATAACCTTAAATGATCAAATATATGAATACTTAAATTTGCCAGTTTTAGTAAGAATGAGTTTTTTTTTTCGACTCCAAACAATCATTGAAAATACTAGCAGTGATTTCATTAAAGACGTGAGACTTACGCTGAATACAAAAAAAAATAGATTATTGTTGCTGGTGTTGTAGTGGGGATACTTTTGTGAAGACCACTCTCATAAAAAAGATAGAGTATCTAATATCTTTAGACTGCTAGTAGAGAAAGGAATGATGACATAGTTAAGCGCAGAAACGGTGGCGATTTTTGTGGAAGCTTATGCCTTGCAGTTGGCGTCCAACGACTGAAAAGAAAAAGAAGTCACTTTCGTAACCAAGAAGGACAAATAGCCGCCAAAGAACTTTAATTTTGGCTCGGAAAAATCGATATCCAAATGACATTTTAATTTACCGTAAACTGTCACTCTATAAAACAACAAAGTCCTCCCGGAAATAAAATCCTACATCGAAGACCATAAGTAACAATTCTGAACCGCTATACTAACAGAGCAGTGAAGTTAAATCGATTGACGAACTTTGCATAAGGAATGTAATTACTCAGGAAACCAAACGTCTATTCGTACCGCACGTCTAATGTTGTACGGAGAAGAGAGATAGAGTTTCTCTAACGACGAAGAAAGATTCAAACTGCAAACAACCGATCGTCAATCCGGCCTCGGCCCGCGTACCGGTAACGTCTCGTCTACATATTACCGCGCATCATTCTGTTTAGTTAATATTTATCGTCCAAACTTCAAGATATGCGGAATTTCTTAAACTTCCATCTTGTGAAGTTATATACAATTCCATCGTTACTAACTATAACTAAGTTTTTAAATTCTTTTACAAAGACGTGTAAGTAATTTCATTTATTCAGCAAAATTGTTATTTAATTCTTACATATCCCATTTGATAAAAAAAACCGCTTTATTACCGAACATATATCTGCAAAGTGATTTGTTATAGTTGTCAAATCTTTCTAGGAGTGAATAGATAACTTATTTACCAGCAAAAACATTTAAAAAAATTTTTTCTATCCTCTTATAAATTGATTAGTCTGGAACATTTTACGTTCATTTATTTTTTTAAATGGAATGCGATGCCAATAACTTTTGGCAGTATAAACTCTGCATGGACAAATAGTAAGCAATTTTAATGTGTAGTAATCTGAATTTTGAAAATTATCTTATCATCGTTTATTATTTCCGAATGCATCGATTTGTGGATAGGGTATACCATACATTTTTAAACAGCAAATGTGCAGTATATTAAACCCTTTAAAGGTACCACCTATAACCAATTACCTTGTATGTCTATATCTTGCAGATGGAACAACCACGGCGACAGAAAAAGCGCATGAAAACACTTGACTTAATACAGCTGTCGAAGCAATTCATTCCAAAGCAGTGTTATCCCTTTACTTGGCAAGAACTAAAAATATGAAAAAAAAGGAAATTATTGATAAATTTTGTTTAATTTATGAATGGACAACTTGAGAAAAATAAAAATAAAAATCTAGGTATCCTAGGTTTCGAGAAAACTTAAGTACATCACAATGTACACTGCCAATTTTACAGAAATATTATAAATAAATTGTTTGTACATTTTGGTGTACACTACCAAGGACATAATGAATTACATTATTCAGGTTATTATAAATTTATTTCAAAAAAAGGAGGAAATATTTAAATTATTCTTTATTATTTTAGGTGAAAATTACGAAAGCAATTACGTTTTATTTTTCCCACAACAAAACACAAATGTACGTTACATTTTATACAGTAGACAGATGTTCTTCCACTCTTACAATATTTGCAACGCATTGTTTCATTACCTGCTTCTGGAAGATGACCTGTGTTATCAAATCTGACGCTATCAGTTGGTCGGACTGAGACTGGTTTATGGATTTTCAGATTCTCGCCTATATCGTCTGTAACGTTTTGGTTTGTTCCTATTCTATTAGACAACCCATCAAACAATTCAAATCTGAAATCTTTCAATGAAGTCTTCTTCCCATCTCTTCTATGTAGGAGCCAAGCGTTATTTATACACATATCAACAAGTTGTGAAAATATTCCCACGTACCAACGGTGACTTTTGAAGGGAGTTCTATATAACGATATCAACATATCTGCTAAATCGACCCCTCCCATATGTTTGTTGTAATGTTTGACCACTTGAGGACATTCTACATCTACTTTCTTTTTCTCATCCTTATCGTATCGTTTGATTGTTTCTAAGGGGTACGAGTCTATGTAGGTGCTAATAAGTGTAACCACTTTATTGTCGTTCCACTTTACGACTGCCAACTTATTCTTATTGCAAACCACCTGGGCGCTAGAACCGCGTTTCTTCTTTTTTAATTGTTTGTCAGTTGGCAATAACTCTTGACAGCCTCTGAGACGATTAGTCCTTATTGTTCCTAGACTAAGGATCCCGTATTCTTCCCGCAGAATATATGTTAGTTCAGGCGACATAAAAAAGTTATCAGCATACACAATGGCCGGCTTTTTCTTTATAGTTTGACACAATGCAAGCACTACCATACCTCCTAAACCAATTGTAGCTTCTTTCTCTGAAAAAGTCAGTCCACGAAAGGTATCGTCGCCACCATACAGAATAAAATCGTAGATGATACCCGAAACATCCGCACGGACAAAATTCTTAAACCCCCATTTCTTAGGTTTCATTTTTACGTACTGCTTTCGTTTACCTGCTTTACGACCTTTATAAGGTATCATCATCTCGTCAATGGAATATTTTCCTTCTTCTTCAATTTTCAGAAAATTTTTGCGTATTTTCTCCATTAGGGGGCGAATCTTGAAATAACGGTCTGAATCTTCCAAAGTATTATCAACAAAATGAATATATCGACGTATTTGTTGATACTTTTTGAGAGGCATAAGATCAGCAATGAGAGGGTATCTTGTTTTTCTTGCCCAATAGTCAGTATAAGCTGGCATCTGTACTATACCCATCATGATTTGAATGGCCAGGAAGCTTTTAATCTCATCTTCTGTCAGCTGAATAGATCGACCTAGTTGTTCAACTGCATATAAATTTGTATTATAAACAATGTCAGTAATTAAGTCAGGAGAAAAAAAGAAATAAAAATAATCCAGTACTGTCTCTATTTGTGTTTGATGGAGATTGTATAAGTTTTCTTCAAGAGATACATTGTGACGAAGTACTGCTTTTGACCATTGATAATTTAGGGCGAATTTCTGAACCTTTACTTTTTTGGTCACTACAGTCTTTGTTGTCTTTTTACGCTTGGACCTGGTAAGTAGTAACTGCTGTCCGCTGGTGCTAGGCTGGGGAGATGATAGTTCAACAGAAGGAGATGGCAAAGATTGGATGGAGTTCAATGTGGGTATAACATTGTAGTTACTTGTATTCGGCGATGGAAAAACTTCATCAAATGTTGGTGTGAGTGGTAAAGTAATGGGTATATCATGCTGTTCGTTGTTGGAGTCAGTTGAAGTATCAAGCAAATTAAGGGCTTCTAGTGATGATGCTATTGAAGGTGGATCAGAGGTATCTGGTGAAGGCGGTATATAAGCATTTGCTTCCTCATCAGATGTGGAACTATCGTCAGAGCATGCGTTTTGAGCGGGTACCAAAGCCAAGATCTTATGGGCGCGAGTTAGTTGTAAGTTCTGCAGGCGGAAAAAGAAAAAAAAAAGTTCAAAGCAGACAGTTTTTATGAGAAGGTAAAAAAATTAATAAACAAAAACTGCCGATTCGTTGAAAAACAAAAACTGTGTAAACTTAGCAATGTACAGCGTGGTTACCATAGTTCATTTTTAGTATTTTAGTGCGTTATTGGCAACGTGCAGTGCAGTGTACATACATTTGTTTCAACCAAAATCGGCCATAAAAATTGAGACAGTAACGCATAAAACCACTTTTTGAGTAATACATAGTTTTTAGATCAAATAACACACCATTTTTTATTAGTTTTTGAGCTAAAAAGTAATTTATAACGCAAAAACTTACCCGGGTCCCGCCAACACTTTGTTGTTTCGAAGCCATTTTGAATTTGACATGTGTTGTTCAGTGTTGCAACAACGAAAATATTTTTCTACTAATTCTAAATTATTTAGTAATATTTTTAATAAAAACAAAACAAAAAAATATTATTATTTAACCAGTAAATTTTTTTTGAAATGTATGTACAGTCTAATGTACCTTACCAAGTTAAGGGTTATCACTAAAAAATCCTTTACAACCGTAGTAAAACGTTTTTTACTAGTTTTTGTTTGATGAAGTTTTAATAATTGATCATCCCGCCGGTCCGGAACTTGAGAAACGTGATTTTAATTAGAGGAGCCGTTTGAGTTCGCCGACATTGTGGCGGCCGCGACGCAACTAGCTGCGCGGACACTCATTAAAAATTAAAGGCGTTTGGACGACACAAGAAAAAATCACGAATTTCTTAATTAAAACAAATTTTCCTCGGTAAACATTGAGGGCTAGTTTAGAGAGACGCAGGCGGGGCGGGTGTGCGGCGGGGCGGCGGGGCGGGGATCGGAAAAGAAGGTTTTAATTAATGTCGTTGCGGAGTTCTTTAATTGCGTTCCGGCGACGCCGCGCGTCCTCTGAGACGCGCTCGCACTCGCCATTTGCTACTTATTAATTGCCAATTGATTGATACAACTTCGTATCAACAATCATGATCTTTTACATTACAACAGACACTTGCTGTATCTATGAGCGAACTTCTGGGAGAGTCAAATTATGTCATGCATGAAAATACTACGAATACAGTAAAGGCATAAAGATTCCAATGGCAGACAGTTGCAAATAGTTAATGAAGAAAATTTAACTAGCGGATGCAATGCATCACAATGTGCACAATTAACCAGAAACTAAGCAGAAGGAGATCTTAATAGTTCGAACACATCAGAATTAATCAGAGCGAAAGTATATTAATGGAACAACCAGGAGAGACGACAAAAGGAGAAGCACCAAACGTGGAAGATGAAAAATGCAAACTGAATTTTCTAGTTTCTTACTTATAAATTATTAATATAAAATTAGTAATGGCTTTGTGAAAGCGGTGAACAAATTGACTAAATTTTTTGTAGACATTTTGCTGATTGCATCAGGTTGCGGACCTTTGTAGCTTTATTTTACGGTAAAGGACGTCATTATAAGGGGCCTCAATTCGAATCTAGTTTCTGTTGTATTGGGTTCTTCCGGGGTTCGTCCTTTGACGTACTCGTGTGATCAAAGAAATGATTCCAAGTGAAAAGTAATGTGAATGAATGAAATGAAAAATGTTTACATTGCTCGTTGTTGGTTGGTGTATGATTTAGTAGTATTTTACATATTACTCAAAATTTCACAAATTCATATACTTAATTTTAATTCACTATATATATATAGTGAATTAAAATTAAGTTGAAGAATTTTTTTCAAGCAAACCCGAGTAATATATTTATACCAAACTGCGTCGTACGTACACATGATGCGTTAGATGTTTTTATTTAAAAACATGAAAACATAATAAAAAGTATGGAGTATGAAAGTTACTTACCCGAGTTGCAACGTCTGTATTCCAAATATATCAAAGATATGGGGTAATAACAGGCCCCCTAAAAGGGGAGACATAAAAGAACTGTAATGAACAGCGTTACCATTTTCCGCTGTAAACAAATAGTCCCTCGTGACTGTCGATAGGTATTTTATATGATAAATAACTTAACATAAAACTTAATTTAAACTTTAGTGTGAATCAATTACTTATGTAAATAATAATTAGTTAAAATGTTAAATAATTCACTACGTAATACCAAAGACACCACATTTTACCATCCGTTAAAATGATAACTTTTTTGTCGAAACAATTGCTGTATTGTATTATATTAAATTCCAAAATACTTTGCCTTCGTAAGGTGAAAGAAAAACAAGGCTGTGCAGAGAAATGTTATTCAAGATAGACACGAAATCTGTTCGTGCTAATTGCCTCCGAGAAAGAAAAATGAAGGGAGACTACGAGGAAAGCCGGACCACTCACTAAGAAGTTCCATAAATAAAACAATTTTGACGCATAATTAAATAACAGGGATAATCTCGAACTCTTTCTTAGTATTGAGGCTTTGAAGTTTTGGACAGGTGAAAGTCCTGGTTTTATCTGGCAGACGCAATTATTCGCGTGCACAAGGAGAAGGCTGCCAAGCTGTGCTGGATCACGTTAATTCCTTAAAGGGCACTCAAACTAAAGGTTCCTGACACTTCTTTCATTATTTGATTAGTTTACCTTTACCTATACCTATATATGATAACCTTTACCTATATATGATAGACTACTTTATTAAACTACTTAATATAATAAACTTAATAAGCCTTTAATACGACAGTAAAGATAAATGAAGAGAGACTAATCTTTTTACCCGATTACAAACATACGTAGTTTATTACTAAATAACTTGAGCCCAAGTAAACCCTGCCCGGGGTAGCGTGCGAGGAGAAAGAAAATGCTTTTAGCAGCCGCAGAGACATTTGATACAGCTAATGTAATTAACGCATCAACAGACTAGGCAACAGGCGCAGTCCAAAGTATTATAAAAACGCCGAGAAGCCGCGCGGATCCGTAATTAGATTAAATTAAATTTAACGCACCGCACCTCTGCGCCTCGCAGTAACTTGAAAGAGTAAAGGCTCTGCAGGAGCCTTCGCACCTCGCCGCTTCGCACCGCGCCGCCTCGCGCCGCCCCGCGCCGCCCCGCGCCGCCTCGCGCCACGCCGCCGCGCGTCGCAAATAAGCCAACGAATAATTAGGCCCGCAAGAAAATTAAAACGACGCTTCACGTATGAAAACCTCCCGAGCCCGCTCGCCATGCAGCGTTATGTTTTAAATACAAAATTAACGCGTGAAGGGTCTGTGTAAACGGCCTTTACGTCAGCCGCGATCGCGTTTGCTTTCAGGAGAAAATTATTCGAACCCAGTGCCTCGGGATTGCGAGCTGACGTAATTCGCAATTACGTGCTTTTTGTCTAAGACCTACAAGTACTTCTCTTTACATCTGGATCTAACTGCTAAAGTTATTCCAGAAAAAATTCAAGCCGCATGGTTTTTAATTATATTACAAAACGGTATGAAAATTATAAAAGTACACAAAACTATCCTCTGAACACAGTTAGCCACATTAAATTTCACAGCATTATGTCCTAAAAGTCACAAACAATCTATGATATACTAACTAAAACTGTATAGAAAAAATTTAATCCAATAGAAATGAAAGTAAGAATAGAGACAAATCTTAAAATGAACATTTACTCCTACGTAAACAAGTGTCATACTTATAAAAGAACTAAAATAATTCCAACACTCAATATAAAGGTTTTTAGTCATAATACATCTTGATGCATGATTATTTATTTCACGAATTTTCTTTAAATATAGTTACTTAATTTATTACAAGTTAATCCAGAAATATATACGAATGTATATTGTTATGCCGTTGCCCGTATGTTCGTGTATATTTACATACTAAATATAAACTCATTAACATTTTAGTAAAGAAATTGCGAGTTTTGTTATTCTTGCAATTATTGATCTTTATTTATTATTAAATCTATAAATAAAGTAAATTTATATCTTGATTTTGAACGACTTGCAGCTGTTCGATAAATTTAAATGGCACGAAATAATAAATATTCATGACTTAAGTTTTTTCAAGGCTGGCGTGACACTCGAGTGAAAGGCATGGCGTGTTTCCCACCGTGCAGCCCACGTTCTAGCCGACGCGATAATAAAATCAATACTCGGACCATGCCAAAGCGTTCCCGTTTAAAAATCTTAGAGCAAGTGCGAAGATAAAATAAAAAGAATCCTCAAGTCTTGATCGTATTCACGGCCCGGGTATAAAGTCCCGGTTGGCACGGGCGGCGGTGTCTGCATGCCAAGAGCGCACTCTGCCAGTGAGCTTGTCACTTCACAGCTCATTTGCCACCTCGCCAGAAATTTATTCGAGCGGATCAATTAATTTGCACTTCACTCATTTTGCTTTTACTTGCAATTTTCGAGGTACTTTCAAATTAACGGCCACGTAGATATTTACCTCTAACTAGTGCATGCGGGCCGCTACCAACTGGTATTACTTGAAAGCTATTGATAGATGTAATACAACTGTAATGATGATAATGACATTTCTTATTACTTTTTGTAACGCGAGTACTGATATAGTTCAGAGGATTTGCGAACAATGACTGCCTGTACTTTAAGGTGAGTGGAAACCAACCCATAAAGTCTACAGACGACTTTGTTAAGGTCGTCGAAAGATTCTGGATACAGACCTGTTCTCAAAGGTCCTTAGGGAAGTCTATGGAGGAGGCCTAAACACAGCAGTGGGCACCCTACGGTTGAAATGATGATGATAGTTTTTGACGACACAATCTTTCGACTAATAAAAGGAGACTTTTGCAGGCCATCCAGCAGGTGAAAGTTACATGTGTTACATACAAAATATATTAATTCAAACAACGTTTATTGATAGAAAAAGTATTGAAAAGAACATTGCATAAAAGTCCTGAATCTGTATTGTTGAATGGGAACAAAGTGCGGCTGAAGTATTTCATCATATTGTTACAGACAAAAATAAGCATGCACAGCTGTAAACATGAATAAAAAATTAGTTTCTCTATAACCAGAATCTCTTGTAATTTTGTTCCTCGGTTGTAATTTCAGTGGATCTTCATAATGACAATCTTCGGTTGTTATTTTATTTCTCGCTATAATTTCGTTAGCTTGTCTCTTTTTGATCACTCTGCCATTGTAATTCTGTTCCTCCCTTGTAACTTCATTTTCTTCTTGTAATTCATTTGTGCAATTTCAATCGTTGTAATTTTTGGTTTCGCGCTGTAATTTAAGTTTCTTTTTGTAATTTTGACCTTCTTTTTGAATTCTCTTAGTTGTTTTTAATAATGTTGATATCTCGTAATTTCATTCTCTTGTTATAATTTCATCACTGCAATTCTAATCTCTCGTTGTAATTTTTGTTTCTTGCTGTATCTTGAGTCTCTCGTGGTAATTTTGACGTCTGGCCGTATTTTAAATCTATTTTGATAATTTGGGTCTCTTCCTGTAATATCAGTCTCTTGTTATTTTGGTGTGATTCTAAGTAATTCATGTATGAAACCAAAATAAAACTGTACAAGTAAGCAACCTGGCCCTGAATTCAAGGAATGAACGATTTGTCCGAAGGGCAGGGAGGGCAGGGCGGGCAGGGTTCCAGCGAGACGCGTCTTTTAATATCAGCATACCGCCGCTATGAATATTAACGACGCGGGCCAATTTGCCGGCACTCTCCGCGGATTCCGAAATAATTGTTCTAAGATGAAACTTAATTAAAATCTAATACGTTTAACTTACAAGGAAAGCCCCGAGTTGGTGCGTTTGGTCACGGGAGGGCGCTTAACTTTACTTTCGGTTATTTTGTTACGATTTAAAAGAAAGGTTTTTATTTAAAGAATTTTAACTGGGCGTAACTGAGAGCTTACTTATACAATCTACTTGCAGTCTTTTTACGTAGAGATGGCAAAAAATTTAAACACTTCACGCAAGGAAATTGAGTAGCGTTGAAACCTATGTATTAATTTGTTTATATTTTTATTAATATTATTCATATTAAATGGTCACTACCTTACGTCATTACATTGAACTCTACATGGCATTCTTCAAATCAAAGCTACCAGAAACATAAAGAACCCAAACAAAATAAGACGGGTTTTTTTGTAGGCACTTTTAGAGTCACAAATGCATTATACGAAGTGCTATTTATTCCAAAGCTTTATTATCGCTTAAAAGCTATTTTTCGATATAATAGTACTTTTTTTTTAAATTACTGAACTTCTTAATTACGGCACAATTTAGAGATGTTGTAAAATCGTGTCAATCATCAATATACGGACGTTCCGATTTAAAAATAAAAGGAATAAAATACCAAGCAGACCTCCGCCTACAATCTTGGCTAAGCCAAAGGAGCCGGCACCAGCTGATCGCTGTGCCTCCCCCATACGACACCTTCGTTGGTTATAATGTCGTAATGTAGACAGCCACTTGTATCTACGATAGTGCCGAACTTCCAACGCCGGTCGGGGGGGAGCAGCTCGTGGCTTGCACCAGGTCGCCTCCTTGAACTGCCTCATTTGGAGTCTGTGGGAGCGCTGAGCGGTGGACGCCTCAATCTTGCGAAACATAATATATAAATACGTTTGAATTTCTCTACCAACCATCATATCGCAGGGACTATTTCTACTCTGCCTGGTGCGCATCCAAACCTTGTTACACTTGTTATAATTTTGTCTAAAAGACACCCACTCCTGACTTTCTTCAAATCCGGAACCCTCGTCGCCATATTGTTGTGTTATTCACTTATTAAAGTAAAATGCATGTTTACATTTTAATCATTTTTATTAGAATGAATAATCAATATGACAGTGGTTCCAATTTCAAAATTAAAAAGAATTAAATACGGAAAAAAGAGACATTACATGAAGATGTACTGTAGCGCCATACACAGTTGATTACAAAAGAGTTACTGATTTATAAAGGTTACAGAAATGAATAACCTTATCTTTATGCACAACGCCATTTTCGTTAAATTAAAATATATATAATACAAAGTTCTTATTTTCATATATAAATATATATGTATCGTACTGTACCGCTACTATATTGCACTGAATGTAGAAATAAGAGAACCCAGTTCAAAATTATATCGCTAGAACGGCAAGGAAATCGCGACAGAGGGACGCGCAGAGCCAACCCAGATATACTTTAAAAATCTCCCGCCGCGGAACCACAACACCACTCAAGTAACCCTTGTATATTTAAAGGCTTGAGAAGCGCTCTCAGAATGTGTAAATCTTATAACACGTTTCATATCATTTTTAAAACATGTGTAAATATATTTAGCGACGTATGCAACACAAAAATATTTTACTAAATTAATTAAAACTTTATCTTTATCATCTTCATTTCGAGTTTCGTTGCAGAACATAATGTATTTTAGTTATTACCACGGCATTATGTTCTATGCATCGAAGTTTTTGCAGAGGTGCATATATTGAAAGCATATTTGTTTTACAGAAGAGAGCCATCCGAGCTATTCATGGTTTAGGGTCGTGAATGTCTTCGAGAAATCGGTTTAAAGAGGTCAATATTCTTACACTGGCATCACAATGTATTTTGTACATTTACAATTATTACAATAAAAAAGTAAAAAAATCAGGCTGTACCAAAGTTACGACTGCAAAAAATCTATCTAATTCATTTGTAATAAACGGAGTATGGTTTTTTAATAAAATGCTGCAAAACATTATTGAACCATAACTAACAAAATTTAAAATGTTTTTTAAAAATAAAAACACGGAAAAGGCTTATCATTCAATAAACGAACATTCAAATGATAAGAATCCTTGGCAGTGATGTCACTTGATTATTTTGATTTTATTTAAGCTATATCTGATAAAGTGTAACCTGTGTTTGACTTTATTAAAAGATGTGTTGTTGTGTAGTTTCTTCCTGCTTCTTCTTTGTAACTATAACACCTTGTGAAGCAAAGTGGAGTCACGAATAAGATAGATTTAAAAAATAAGTAGACAATAGGTTGATGATCAATCAAAGTTCTGTTAAAAGTTCCTGGGTTGAATTTTATCTTTCCATCTTTTCATAGTCTAGATTTTTAATAAGAGTGTTTTTACAGCGCCTTATAATATTTATTAATTTATTCATATCATAGTCCACTTTAGATCGTCTAGTTATCACTCATGTACCACAAGAAAATAATGACAAAATAACTCGAATTTGATTCGAATCAAATGTACGATCTGATATTAGAAGGTCTCACAGTAAATTCCGAGTTTTTTGCATCGAAGTTCACATATACAGTTAAAGGAAATAAAATAAAACTTTGCACTTTCCTCCGTCGTCTTCATCTTCTTTTCTGCAAATAGTCGCCCTCTGCAAGGCATAAGCTTAACCCCAAATACGCCTGTTTTTATGGTTCAATTTTAAATTACCGTGGAACCCCAGCCGAATCTAAAGTGGGCCTACTCAGCGACCGCTCCATGCCCTGGACCATATGAGTTCTGAGATTCACCGTGGGTAAACAGGCCACGACGAAACTTCTAAGAAAGTACTCCCCTCGCCTTGCTTCTACAAAGTGAAATGCAATTCAAAATCCTTTAAAGATATTTTTTTCGTTTAAGCGCAAATTGCCTTACTAAAAGTCGTCGACAATCACAAATGCATTTAAATTATTCTTTAACGATGTTTTTATCATTAATAATACTTAAAAAATTAGGTCCGCACTTCGATATCTAACCGCGCCTAATAAAATTAATTAAAATTTAAATTAGAAGGGAGTTCGTTATCGTTCAAATTAGCGCGCCCGCCGCGCTACACGAGATTAGTTAGTTTGTTCAACACGCCATTTATGACCTTGTTTATGATTGGCGCGTGCACACGACTGCACACGACTGCACACGACTGCGCCCGAAGACTCCCGAGTGTGCCCGAAGTAGTTCAGAGTCCGTGTTTAAATTTGTTCAAATCAATTATTCATGTTATTTTCAATTACATAAGGTGGATGCTGGCTATTTCTTACCAGGCCTATTGAAAATTAATGTAGGAACCTTATGTCCAGTAGTGCACGTCCTATTGCTAGATAGATGATGATAGAAAAGGGAGAAGAACAATTTGAAAACAGAATCAAATTGAGCTCCCTGTTATAACATTCTTATACATATAATAAAAGCTACGATCGCTTCGACCTAAATTATTTTCCTTTTGTGATCACTTTCACAAATGACTTCAATGTAATTGTTCAACAAATAATTCTCAAGGTGTTTTATAATTTAAAAATCTTTTACTATTTAGCAGAATTTTTTATATCTTTTTTCACAACATTTTTATTTACTGCATGATAATTCTGAGGCATTACAAGGGAGGGTATATTATTTGCAGCTAGTAATCTCTAGCTATTAAGAGACGAATGCATAGCTTATTTTCGGTCAACTATGTATGATATACCTTATTCAAAAATCGAAGGTTTTAAAATTAACCAATAACACTTTTCATTATCTTTGTAATTTACTAAGAAAATACGTTTTCATTTACTTCATATTAATATAAATTATTGTTTACTATCGGCCCTTGCAGATTTTGTACCGACAGACGTTATTGGCTTGTCCCATTTCTAAAGGGTTTTAAGAGTGACCATTATATACAGGGTGATTGGAAATAGGTGTAAAAGTTTTAAAGCTTTATGCTGACAAATGTGCAATATCACTTTTAAGCTTTTAACCTTACAACCAATCATTCTGTATTTATTATAGTTCTATTTAAAGAATGTCTTTCTCTACCGTTACGATGTCCTTAAAAAGATATATATATATATATATATTATTTACCGAACAAAATGTATGGATTGCAACCACAAGGCTGAACATCCATGCGCTTGTCAAATCATATCTAAACTGCAATCGATACCGCAGAAGCAGAAGCAATACACGAAGACCGGCATAGATGATGTAAAAGATATATATATATATATATCTTTTTAAGGACATCGTCATATATATATAAGTATAAATCCGTGGCTACGTATATTTTTCAGGATACATAGCTTGTATTAACATTATGTTGATGATCAAAACAAAACTTGGAATGCCAATTAAAAGGTAGACGGGGCGCGAGCAAAAAACGCAGTCTTTAAGACAACATTGAACGCGCGCGAGGGAGCGCCCCACCCTGCACCTAATACAAGAGCAATTTAATTTGCGACACCCTCGGCGACAGGCGACACCGCGCGAGGTGTGAACCTGCGGCCGCGGCTCCGCTTACCGGCCGCGGCGGCCCCTCGGCCCGCGCGCGACGCCGCGCCGCACCGAGTTACTCGTTTTAAACGCATTACAATCATCACCCAGAACTACTTTAAAAATGAACCTTTATTTCAAGAAGAATCATAACAATCCCAAGAAACACACGGAAAATCATTATAATCTTAATAAATATATAAAGTATCATTTTAATAAAGTAACAAAGAGTCAAAGTAGCCACAAGAAATATGCAGAAAATCACAAAATTTTCAAGAAACCATAAGAACCATTCAAAATTTAAAAATCCCACAAAGAGACATCTAAGTATCAAAAAAATCACTAACACTTATTTCCACGGCGCTAATCTTAGAGACATAATCTCATGATCTTTGGTCTATGTGTCTTGATAAACCCATAACTATAGTTTATTCGCATTCACAACAATATTGACTCATTATTGTTAGTTAGCTTAGTAATGTCCATTGAGCAGTAACTAGAAAGCCGTGTTCACATTGACCAGTTAAAGAATACCATTCAGAAAGTATGAAAGCGTATTTAATTCTCTATGATATAGTTGATCAAGTTAACGTTTAGTTCGCCAGACAAAGTGTATGGACTGCAACCACAAGGCATAACATCCATGCGTTTGTCAAACCATGTCTGAACTGCAATCGACACCGCAGAAGCAGAAGCAATACACGAAGGCCGGCATAGATTATATAACATAGTCCGCGAAAATATCTCCAAAATGGGCAACGAGCCACGGATACGACGCAAGGAGGAGATTAGAAAGTGAAAGCCAAACACGTGAATATCATTCTAGTAATATTTTCACTACTGAATCTCATATGTGTCCAATCATAAGGACGTGATACAGTTTTTGGAAAGGAGACCGTAGTCTCCTTACTGGTATTTTGGCCTATTCCTCGATTCTAGCAAAACAAAAGAGAAGCGTTACTTATAATGAACTATCAGTTAATAAGGCATCGTGATTTAAAATTTATACCAACAATCATTGCCCACTGTAGGTATTGTTAAGCAAATTGCAGTAAATCGGTCGTTAATCAGTTTGAGTGGGCGTGGGACAGCTGCCTGTTGCCGCTGCGCGACCGGCTATAAAACTTTACACCCCGCTATGAATCGCTAAACAATAGCCGACAGTCAAGTGCGGGCTGACATGCCACCTGCGCGTGTGTTGGTGTCTGTGCGCGTGTGTGTACTACGTGTGCAAATACACCTATCCCCCGATTTACACGGTAGATATGTTCCCGAGAGAAACATGTAAATCGAAAATTAAAAATTTTCAAGTCAAAACCGTGTAAATCGAAAAACTCGCAGAAAATGCATGATTTTGCTATTTAGCAGTTGTGATTTTTTTTTCAATAATTTTAGGTGTACACAGAAATAAAAATAAACGCATTGACAAGTTAAAACATTTAATATATTACAGAAAAACTGTTTTTTTTATATTTAATTACAATATACATTAAACAGAAGAACAAAAAAGAAATTACTCTCATTCTTTTTTTCGCAATCGAAGATTCGAATTCACTTACATCACTCGAAATTATTTGTGCCGATTCGATGTTTGAAGCAGAAATATTTACATTATGAGAGATGGTAATAAAATCGGTTATTAAAAAAAAAAAACTTTTGAAGACCGTGTAAAAGCGAAAACGTGTAAAACGAGTACCGTGTAAATCGGGGGATAGGTGTACAATATGCTTTTGTTTAGTGTTGAAAGTTCACAGCTAACCAATGATTAAAATCAGTAATTTACAACCATACGTCACACTTTCAATTTCTATTCAGTGATCTCTGGTTTAAAATGGACGAAATAAAGTATTCACTTAAGTAATTTCTAACTTAAACACATATAAAATCAATGGAACTCAAGCTATAATCAAAACACGTTTTTCTTTAAGTGTACCTTTCAACTTAAAAGAAGGCTATGACAGATCCAAGAGCCTCTATAGAAGAACTTTGAACGGTGACGTTTTCTTTTATCGTTACAAATGTTCTTAATAAGTAATCATAATTAAAGATTTGCTATTAAGTCTCGAGGTCACATATTGACCTCGTTCTCTAAAGGTTTATTTACAAATGTACTTAAAAAACGCCTCTCGACAAAGGTTCAATTTTAATTTTTAAAATACTTTAACAAAGAACAGATATTATTCGTATACTTAACTGAACACTGCCGCCCACGGTTATTATTTCTGTAGTGATGCTAGAAATACGATATTTCAATATAAAAAGCTAGTCCAGCTACTGAACTTTTGACTTGTGTAGGCGAGCGTCCGGTATTTTTTTAATATGCTACTTTTTATTATTATGTTAATCAGTAATTTTAAAAACAGGACATTGTAAAAAGTCATTAATATAGATTGAAGAACCTAGTAATCACTGGAACATTAATATTAATATAACACACATGTAAAAATAAAAGCGTGGTCGCTAATGTCTGTAGAACATAGATCCTAACAATAAAAAATACTGCAAATACTGGTTCCTATTACATTTAATTCAAGTTTAATAGTTTTATATTTAAATGTAACCCTTTTTCCGTCGCATAGTGTTTTATTTTCTAGCCTTTTACTTCTACCATCAAGTGGCAGAGACTTTTTATATGTAGTATAACAATTTTTTCAGTTTGCTTTTTATTTATATTTTTTCTAATTCTATTTCTTATTTTTCCTAGGCTGACCGGCTTTTAAACTCTGCATTATTATTTTACATTATATCTTCTATTGATCTAATTTTAATTCTTTATTAGTATGTATATATGTCAACCTATCTTATACATTACTTATCTTCTTCTCCTTGTCTGCTTTCCATTCTACAGCGGAAAGCCTTAAGGCTTTTCTCTCTGTCTACTGTACCTTTTATACTAACTTAAACTATCTCAATTGACGTATCCTATTAGTCATATAGTGTTAGAATGTTTCACGATAAGTTACTTACTTCTATTGTTTGTATAATATTTTTTTTAATTTTTGCTTAAGAGCATCGTAATCTCAAAAATTTAATGTTAACTTGTTACTTGTGTTTTGTATGTAATGAAACTCAAGTTAAAGGTTTACATAAGCTTTAACTTGAGTTTAAAAGTAAATATTTGTACCTAGTAACATCTTCTCTTTAATTGTTGTAGCACTGCACTATAATAATAATAATTTTATGCAAATCGTTGTCGTGCCACCATCATTTCGGCCGTAGAACGTCAATCCCTGGACATTGACCTCCCCATAGATATACATTATTATTATTTTTTGATTATTTTTGATGTAATAATGCTTTAATAAATAAATAAATAGACAACTAATTTGTCGATTAAATATGTTATTAGTCAAGGTGATAGTGCAACTACAACCTCCGCAGCGCGGGATGGGTAAGTTCTCTTTCGTCTGTGATCTAGGCAACGCAACTGACATCATAACCTCACCATATATACATTAATTTATAATTTAATGTTTAAATATTTCTTCATGTTTCAAAATTCAATAAAACTGTATATTAAATTGTTATGATCATTGCACGAAATACTTTTAAGAACACCTAACGCCATCTATCGACAAATATGTTTTAAACATGAAAGTGTTTACTCTGGGTTTTCAAAAAATATTGACACCTACGCACTTAGTTTTTACTAATGTGTACAAATATCTACACAGGTATACCCACATGCTTATACTGAACATTAATAAAGCGTGTACGAAACCCCGATAGCCTAGCATTTAGTCAGCTTAAAGTGGCAGTTAAGAGGCCAAATCGCGCGTAGAAAACTTATCTGCTGAGGCCTCGAGGTTCTGAAGTGAAGACCACGGACCAGCAAGCTTAAGGATCTGGCTATAAGGTTGATAGACGATCTTATTGTGGCTATTGAAGGACGCTGTATGCAGATTGCTTTCAACTCTCACTATTGGAATTTTTTGGAGAAAGTCTATGCCCAACATTAGACGCCCTATAGCTGATATGGTAATAATGATGATGATATGAAACTTTCCGTGTGTTCACGTTCTTAAAATAGAGTTTATCTCAGTGAAATATTTATCACATAAGAGAAATATGTATTCGATTTTTGAACAGCAGCTAGTTCGCACAGGGTGCCAGCAGGTGATCTCATAGCCACAGTACTGAGGAGGAATAACAGCACTCAAAACCCAAAGGCCATAGATTTTTTTTGATGGCAATATTTTGAAGCGCTTGTTCCTTGCTTATGCACGCACCGCTAGTGACATGGAACGAGTAATGTTATTAAAAATTCTATTTGTGCCCCGCTACGCCGCAGCCAGGCTGTATTGACATGCCTCAGTATTTCTAGTTCATTACTTTATTTATTTATCGACTTGCACTTGCCTGCTTTCTCTGTAAATTAACCTTATTCTAATTTTAAAATAACAGAAATACCTTGATTGTAAAAATTGTTTTATATATATATATATATATATATATTATTTGTTTTAGGATTCTTTCCCAAATATTTTTAAAAACACTTTTAACATTTATTATATTATAATTCAGAGATATTTCACGGGGCACGTATTGTTAAACAGCACACAAATGCTTACAAAATAGTTATTGATTTTAAGTAAAGCCTACAAGAAGACATTTCGGTATATAGACGTATAGGATAAATAATTCTATCAGTATCTATTATTTGTGTAAGTGATTCTATTAATTATTATTTAAAAGATATAATGAAAGGGTCACAAAAAACCCATCAGATTTTATTGTGGTATCTTCCCAGATTAAAGCGAATTTAAAACCTTTAATGCCGTTATAAAGGAGTTGCTAATTCTATCAAATTTGATTCTTCTTGCATTCTTTTGATAACGTACATGAGGGAATTAATGTTTAAATATTTCTATATATAACGGTACACTATGGTCCTTATGAGAAGACTCAATATAAAAATAAATCGAGAAGGCCATGCCCGGAGTTTTGCTGCAAAATCAAATCGTAAATGAGCGCGTAGTGCGTAGAACTACTAGTCTAATGCAACAGTAGGAGGGGTACATCACTCGTGTATTCGAAGGCTGTTGGGGTCAGCATATTCTCGATCGGCGACCTCCGTGCGGTCAATATGGCTTCAGTAGACCCCGTATTAATTGGACTGACGAGGACAGCTTATCTTGAAGCAGGTGTCTATCAGCTGCCACGAAGATGATGAGAGACTCACACTACACCACACTAACAGCAGTTCATATTACAACAAAGATACAACATGTAAAATGTGCGCTATTCAGAAGTATACACAACATTCACCACCTTCAACATAATTAACTATCAACTTGTACATAACATTGGTTATTGTGGTTAGAACATTTTGATATTAATGTAAAATGAATCATAAGAGAATTATGATACTGTAATGAACATATAATTATATTATGTTTATGTATTACTATTTAAAAATATTGTGAAATAAATGATTTGTATAGAAATGACGCTTAGTCGCAGAAATGCAAAATACTACTAAAATGTGTACTTATATTCCAGAAACACTGTTATATGAAAGCTTATTAAATTAGCCGAAGGCTTATAAGCGAAAAAAGGTTTGGGCTTAGAAAGTATTTTAAATTTTAATAAAGGTTGGAGAAGATTTAACGTGTGCATTAAGGATATAGGCTCAGGATCGTTTGTCACAAAACAGAGAAACATCCTGTACCTGACACACGCCTAAGGAGATAAACAGCATCCCATTTGCCAAGGCCACGGTGAAGAGGCAGGATCAAGGACGCTCACAATCCGCGAGGCTCGGAAGCTAAACAGCGAAGTCATCTTCATCCGTGGAACAACAGACACCCTCAGGCTATACGCTAGTGTCCATCATGCAGTGTTACACAGACCAGATTCAAGATGTGATCGCAAGAATCATAGATGTGGCGAAATCGACAACCACCGCACATATGTTGGCTTAAAACTTAAAAAATAAAGTGAAATACAATTATATTTAAACAAAGCTACCTCGGAACCACTATATCGACTTGCAGCTCCAAAGTCACACACGTGACCACGGCGGCTGCAAGACATTTGAAATGTCGCGAATATTAAAGATAAACCGCGATATAATCCGTTGAAAATTCGTTTTAATTTATTATGTGTAGAGCAAGTGTTTCTTCCATTTCAATATAGATGGCGCCCCCAAGCGAAATCAAATTTCGCAAATGTCAGTGAAAAAACCTCTAATGAGTTATTTGATTTTTCTCATTTAATGCCAGAAACATAAACCGTATAGAGATTGTCTGGTTGCTTTTCAGATAAGGTGCTAGCAGAATCACTACACTTCACTGCATTTCTCGTCAACATATCTGCGCGATCATAAAATCGAAACTAGCCTTTTCATCGACTGTCTACACAGAGTAGTAATTTTTGCCATATAGCCAGGATGGTAGCACCTTGAACTACCGATGGTGACTAGAAAAGAAGACTTAGGTCAGAGAGGAAGGAAAGAACGGAAAGAAATGTAAGACATCGAAAAAGACAGAAGAAGAGTACGTAAATAAAAAATTGTAAATAAAACCATTTCTTGCCATGATAAGAGTTGATGAAGCTCCACAAACGCAGCAATAAATAAACAAGCACCATGGACAGTTCTATTTACATAAAAGTAGTTCAAAAACAATAATGAATAATTTTTTTTAATATCCCCGCGAATGTCTCAATTCAATTGTGCCGAGCTTGTTAATAGTTACCAGTTGTTATAAACATGTAGACGGTATAATGCTCGTAATTTGACCCACGTCACCTTTCAAACCCAATATCACGCTATTTTAAAAGCTTAAAATGTAGTGCAAAGTGTTATTCACCACAAATGAAGTAATAACTCAGTGTAAGCACTTAATTAGTTTATCGGGAGCACCCCAAAGCCGCTCCTGCAGCCGCCGCGCCGGGACCCGCGCACATGGTGACCGCCGTCGCCATGGCAACCGGGGTCAACGACCCACGCGCAACCTCTGCTCGCGTATTTCCCACTATTTAAACTGTAACTTTCAACCGTCTAACTGCTTAGTAAGTTATTACTTAAAACCAACGCCTAGAACTACCTGGTTGTAGAGTTCAATGCAATATTACTTACGTAGGTCCGAACTGAAGATTGTTTATACCAGCTCGTACAGTATCCCAAACATATCAATAACTTTCACAATAACAACTTTATTATTAATCCGTGTGCGGAAGCTGGCAGCGCGCTGCACTTCCGGTCCGCGGATCCGCTTGCGAACTTTACATGGCGAACTTCCGGCGCGTTCCCGTTAAAAGAATAAACCGTAAAAATATAACAAAAACATTCGCGTGCCGGTACGTGTCGCCGAATGCGGCCGCGGGCCTCCGTACCTGCGCCGGCCGACTTCATCGCGCATTTAGTCAAAGCGAGCATGCGCGACTGTCGACCTTAAGGCTATACACATAAGGGGTGCCCGCGAAGAGCTCCCGCGCAAACTTACCCCGGCTGCGGCGTCCTGTCGGATAGCATTTAGGAATTGTGCCGCGGAAAACTGGCTTTTCTACTCCAGAACTAAATGCCAATTTCCCTTCCACCGCGACCGGACAACTCAGTTGCAACTTTAGAATTATCTAACCAGAGTTTAATTTGAGTCGACCCGGCGCGGCAGACAATGCGACACGCAATGACGTTTGCGGGGCAAGAGAAAGTGGTGCGCGCCGGGTGCGAGGGAGAGGGCGCCAGCAGCGCGACGGTGCACCGGCCACCTGCGAAGAATCGATCTTGAAGACGCCGCGAACACTTCGCCGCTTGAGAGCATTTGGCAAAGGTGGTCAGCGCTGGTCACTGAACTGCACTTGATACAGGAAGAGGATAACGTGTAGCACTTTATACATTTACATCACCCTTTTGTAGTATACAAACTAATTTCAAGCTATATTAGTTACAGAAGCCGAAGCTATCACACCAGGCTGCGCCACTTTCCAAAAAGGTTCATAATCCACAGTAGTGAGAGATACGACGCATAGTAGTCACAGGGTGGTCGGCGGTCATTGAAAGGTGCTACATGTAAACCATTTCCTAGCAGACCTTTTGAAAATAAACGAGAGGTGTGCTTCCAGCTGTAGTCGACATACGAGCGAAATGATAATGTCAGCTGGTACTCTTACACAGACTTAACCTGAATTATTGTTCACATAAAACCATGTACAGGAACTAATCTAATTACGGAAAATCTTTTAATTTAGCCACGATACATAAATACACTACCTTTGCGATTGATATACTCGGCAACATTAATATGGTAAAGGCCACATTATTTATTTCTGATAAAAAAATATTAAAATAACAATTAAGGTATTGTTTTCACATATTTATAAGACTACAAGTATAAAATGTTTATTATCCCGGCGTGCCGTATGTCAAAGTCATCCTATAACGTTTCTCTGTCATCCCGCTCCGTAAACTCAGCACCGATGAAGCTGTAAAAGCCTTCAACAGAAACAATTCTCTGTTACATGAGTAAACATGGTCCAGTTAGTTGACCTAATATTAGATATAAAATATACAATAACTGATATAAATGATAATACTTACAAAAGTGATAAAAACTGTGATAATTTTAGAAGTCGACTGTGACATAGATAATAAGAGAAGAAATTAATAATAACATTAAACTACAGCAAATAAATGTAAAATAAATGAAAATGTAAAAGTAGGATCCTGCACAGAAGGCGATGGAAGTGAGGCGATGTATTTTTATCCAAAAAAACGTAACCAAAGAAACGTAAGAAAAGAAATGCACGATATTGTTAAGAGAAAAAAAGAGAAATGATTAGAAGATATTATTATTAATTATATGAATAGTTCCTGCTTTACTGTAGTAGAGGAAAAGGAGCTGACCTTAAAAAGGGGAGTCCAAAAGAAAAAAAATGGATGCGTAACTCCTTAGCATTCCATGGGTTCATCTTGTGAGTATCGGGTACATCGTGTTGTAGGGAGAGAGGCAAGATACGACCTTACGAAGTCTCTTTGCGCTGATTTTCACTTTCTCCGGCCAGGATTTTCTACTTAAGTAATCAAATTTTAAATGTTCCGTTCCAGAAATGTTAACGTTTTCGTTCGAAATTCTTCAACAGGTTATATAGATACACTGTTGCTCCTCCCGCACCTAAACCGCATATAAATTCACTATGGATTTTTTCCTATATATTTCGTCGACTAAATAGTAATATATATATATAAAGATTATATTAGTGTTCGTGTTCAGACATTCCAGTCTGATCAGTTTCCCTGTACAGAGGAAGTGTCAATGCGGTGCGGCGGCCGCGCTGCGACGCGGCGCATGTGGGTTAAGAAGAGCTGGAGTGCAGCGCTAAATGCAACATACGCTCCTCGCGTATACGTCACGTCAAGGATTTGCACACGAGGCGCGGTTCCACTGTCAGCGATTTTTAAATATATTCAATACATATAAAGCTTTTTATTTTAAAAAGAGGGGCAAGGATGTGGTCGTTGGAGCGAAGTTAAACACTAACAAGACACCGATAACTTTAAAAAAATCATAATAAGTAAGTAGGCTTCAACTTATTTTTAAATAATTATCAATCTAAGTTAGGAAATAGTTTCGTATAGTAATAGGTTCGGAAATATTAAATGACATTGTAAGAAAAGGCACGGATACTAATGTCTGTGGAATATAGTTTCTATAAAAATAATTAAAAAAAATTATTAAAAAAAAAACTTTTTTTTTTAAAAAAAACCTCTAGAATTTTTAAACAAAATAGTGACAATATATGTTACTTTCATTTCACAGGGTTTTGTACCTTGTTCAATAGGTTTGTCTATTGCAGACGTACACAGTCTTGGGTATATCTACTAGCTTATATCTAAATAATTAAATAAAAAAGAATACAATATTAAACCTCTCTGTAAATATTAATAAAACAACACAGAAACAACTGTACGCTAAATTTAAGTTTTAGTCAACATTTTAAGCGCCGGTCACGGTCTAAGACATGTAAGACAAAGGACGCCGCGACTGACAAGCTGCACACGAGATACGTACATAGAACAGATGGCAAGATGACAATGGATAGAACGGATGGTTTGTCTAAAAACCCTGATGCTAGCAAGCCTTAGGAAGACTAGCACTTCCGCGCACACTTACGCCTACAAGTTTACTAAATTGAGGTGTATATATTCATCATTATAATTCCAGCCCTAGGACGACCACAAAAGACAAGTTGAAAGTGGCCTGCAACCTTGTACTTCACTGTTCTGGTCAGTCTGTGATGTCCAATCCAGAATCTTTAAAATAAAAATAATAATAATAAAATTAATTCGGAGGCTTTTATTTATATTTGCATAATCGCCGTCAGTGGGGACCCGCCTGTGGGCGCGGGCGTGTAGTTTTCCGAATCGCAAGTAAGATATCTCGGAGCGGGGGCGGGGGCGCGGCAAAGGGAATCCCTAATGAGGCGCGGCCCGCGCGCAGGGAATTTTTAACTCGCGGAATGATGCCTCCAGAAAGCGGCGCGACGACGCGGCACCGGGGTACTTGCACTTACACGACTAAAATGCTGCGACCTACACCTGCAGATTCGTTACTACTGCCAACAATAATGTATCAAGCGAGGCTACGAAAAAAAGATCCTAATTTTAGTCTTTGAATTCTAAATTTTACTAAGGCGCACAATCTTGTTCACACCTGTGAACAAAACTTCGACGCGAAAATCAAAGATATTTCATTGCCTACGTGAAATAGTGAACCAAAACCTACGAGATACGAAACTGAGAAAAGAAATATTGACGATTTCTACAGAACTGGTAAAAATGATGACAAAAAAGAACAGAACAGAATGGTTGAATAAAAATAGAAATATTGGTAAAAAATGTGGTGAATAATTTTGATACCGTGGATACGGCCATTTGAATGAATACTAGTAGATGAGATAGGCTTTAGCAAACTTTAACAAGTTGCCTACTAACTTCCACAGCTATAAGAGTGAGCTCATCATACTGGCTGCATTTATCACGCATCATGAATGTTGAACAACGTGCTAATATAAAATTTTATAAAAAACAGAAATTCATTTTCTTATTCGTCGTCGCCGTTGTTTCAGCAGATAAACTGCAACACACAGGCTTCCTTTAAAGATATTTATGGAGGATATACCATAATCGCCACGCTTGGCATGTGGGTTGGCGATCGCAGTGTAGTGTTAAGAGATCGCTGCAGCCCATCGCCTGAAAACTTATTTGTGATCAGCTCCAATCCAATATAGTTAATGCACTAAGTAAATTACAGTTCTTCTTATTCGCGTTTTCACTATTCGCGGATAAAATAATGCAACATTTTCCACTTTCTAAAAAGTAAACACTAAACACTATCTGTATAAGTACATACATAATAATACAAGGATTCCCACAGGCATCCAACCCTTTCCTTTGTAAATTCCGTCATATGGTCTAATAAAAAAGTTAACAGTTGTAATACTGGAAACGTGACATTAAATTTGAAAAATCTTATTGAAGATTCAAGAATGGTAAATAAGATTTGCGATTTTATTACGAACATTGACTCGTCTATGGAACGAAATCTTATGTTTAAAAGGCAAGTTGCTAATGCGACTGCTGTGTTTCAGTCTGAATTGAAAGTAGCTTTGAAAAACTGCCAAGCAAAAGAAAATTACAAAACTTCAATTAAACTGATTTTTTATATTGTCACTTAGGAATGTATCCCTTATAACCCTAAATGTATATTAGCCTTCCATGTTCACGGTTTCTACATTCGCAGCATATTTTTGTAACATATAGCCCGCGAATAAAAGCCTCTTACTGTATATAAGATATAGGATCCCGGGAATCGAACTCGCAATCACAAATCTCAGTTCTTCTCTAGGCTCTCACTCAAACGTTTATTAGTAACACTAAACCAAGTAAATTATATTAGAAAAACCTCAACCTGTCCGCAAAGCCGGAGATACAATACGCGAGCACAGTGCAAAGAGTGATTCGGAATCAAATACTTCCATATACGGCATTTGATTTGGCCCATACATACAGGAGAGTATGATTTACGGCAAAAATAGGAACGGTTTTGGTTTTGTAGAGCATTGTCTTTGTCGCACAGTGCTCCAACTTGACCAGTTGTGCTTATTAGTGATTATTTCCGTATCAAATCAGATGGATTCTATATAATTAGTGATCGCAACCAAATAACCAAAATATATTCCTGGAAATACATAATATTGTATGAAAAGCTTTCCTGGGTAAAAAGTACCAATATGATTAGGAAATTTTCGATTACCCACCTACAACACCTTTAGAATTTCCACGCAAAACACCACATGGCACAGAACGTTTCAGGTTTTCTTCAACGTGAATCTGTAACGACTTCACACCTCCTTTAAGAAGTAACGTAATTTTATAGACATTTAACTTGAAGTGAAACGTAAAATGGAGTGTACAAAAATACAACAATTGCAACTGAAAACATCACTGGTGGCGTCCGATTTTAAATCTGCGTTTGAATTCGTACGTTCAATAAGTATTGCTGCCACAATGGCCACCAGCGCGCTAACAAACATAAATAGATTTTAATCAATATATATTTTAAATAAAAATGTAGCTCAACAGCGTCCGGTACACGAGTATCATCACAGAAATTGCCATCACTTACAGTGGACATTTTTGATTTCACCTGACCTCCCTGATCACACATCAGCCATGACTTCTATTTCAGATGTCTATACCAAGCAGAGAATTCAGGCGACTAAAGTAACTTATTAAAACTATTTCAATAATTATTGATGTATGATTTTTTTAAAAATCGAATGTAATTCTAAAGAAGTTATTCTGAAACTTGCCACAAGGTATATATAATAAAGATACCATATTATATTTGACATGAAAAGAAAATGATACCGCCGACAGAGTAATTCTTAAAAGAGATGACAAAATATTTGGAAAAACGTCTGACATCGCTGGCTGACGATTCTGACGTCCTTTGTAGCCACTTCCGAGGCGCGGCAGGGGGAGCATCAAAGGCGTTTGTTTGGCTGAGTCAACTATAGGCCACTCGTTCCTACGCGCATCAAAGTTCTGACGACTATTTTGAATTGACTGGCTTCGTTTGAATGTAGATAAGGAATGAAAACAACGCTATGTACGTGCAGTATACAGGCAGTATCATTGGCTATAGCTGGAACATCTTTAAAAAGGCATACGTATTTCATTTGTCAGCAAAACGCTTTAAGCTATTTACACCTATTTGCAACCAGCCTATACAAAGTAATTCTATCTCTGGAACTCTAAAATATGTTACGAAAACTTATTTTTTCTCTTGATATGTAACAGATTCTTCCAGTACAAAGTCTGCAGCGACAAATTGTAAACAATTATTAATTTTAATACGCGATAATCTGAATATTAAAAACTCTTTTACTTAATATTATTAAAAGTTATTTATTATATTTGAAACAATTGATTAATGAATTGTGTACTATAACTGAATGGATTATAAATTATTAACTTTTTTGTACAAATAAAAATGAAAAATTAATATTGTAAACAGAGTATATATAATAGCATATTCATTAAAGAATATATTATATTATTTTGATAATTTATAATCAATAATATTTAGTTGCTACAATTATGCAATAATGTTTAAATAACAATTTACTATAATTAACGAAATTAAAAAATATCCTTCATAAAATTTAGCAAAAAAAATTATCCATCGAAAATAACATTTTAATAACATTTAATAGAAAATAACATATAATGTTTGTGATTATTATGATGATTAAGATCATAAAGGTTAATCGAATTAACTGTAAATCGGATACTAAGCCCTCAACAGGCAGGCGTTTGAGTATTAAACTTTTTAAAAAACATTTGTGCATTAAAGATATTAAATAGAATATATTAACATTACATAAAGAGATACTGATACATAATTTCAACATCCTAAATAAAAGCAGAGTGGCGCAGTGGAAGCGTGCTGGGCCCATAACCCAGAGGTCCGTGGATCGAAACCACGCTCTGCTAGAAACTTTTTTATTTAAATTTTTCAAGTTTTTTCTATTTTTATTAAGAATTTAAAACATTTAAAATTTACAGTGTAGTAATTATATGAAGATTTAAAATTTTTGTACCTTTTTTTAATAATAATTTTAGGTTATTTGATTCATTGCGCAATACACGCGTGCATACAAAAACTGCGTAGTCTCTCGTTCTGAATTGCACAACGTGAAGTCACGCGGTCAGTGCGTGTAGCTCCGATGCAATGAATCGAATTTCATCGACCGCGTGTGATTCCCACGACTCCCGCTGCCAACTCCTCGCTGCTTCACGGTCAAACCACTTCTTTATCTCTTACCATCATTTAACTACGTAATTAAATGTTATGTTTTGTACTGGATTCAATAAATATCATAATTTTTCTATATTTTCTATCGCTTGTCATCAATGTTACTCGCAAATTAACTTCATAAAACCTTCCTTTTGTTTGAAGTAACTTAAACTTTAATTGTTTTTAAGTTCCCCCTTCTTTCCGTCCCTCTTTTACTCTTTTTTTACTATTTCTATTGTTATTTTCGTTTAATATAAACATGTATATCTTGGAATACTGCGTACATAAACCTAATTGATTATTAATTTAACAAAATAGATCGAGATATTATTATAAATGCATACTGGCCTTATATGTTAACGGTACCTTTAAAAAGAAAAATAAAACAACTAAACTAAAATGTAGGTCTTTTTTAAACTTTATTCTTTTATTTGGTGTTATATTCTGTCTTACATTTGAACCACATTGTGATGGTACGAGTCTGTATGTACGTAATAGCCAATGCTACCAAACCCAAAAGAAGCAATACAGATATAGTGGAATACAAATTTGGAACGCCTTGATATATAATTACAGGCAATCGCACGAGTGTAACATGTTAAGAATGTGAAATAACATCTTTACAGGTTTATTATTAGCGATATTTACGTTTTTTCTAGAAATATCAACTAAAAATGATTTTAAGTGAATACACGTCTGATAAAATCTAAAAGAAACATATCCACATGTTTACCTGTTCTTAATTTAAAAAATATGGATATTGAGTGAACTTTTACCTAATTTCATAACATAATTTTTCCGATCAAATCATAACATGTTTTTTTACTATTTATAAGCACAGCATTGGATCGTGAATATTGAAGGCATTGCACACGTGGCAAAGTTGAAAAGAAGCCATGGTTTTATTGTAACTTTATAAGTATGATGTTATAACTTCGAATTCACAAATAACAAAATAATGGAAATACTATAAGGATATTTCAAATCGTATTTGGAGAGCAGAGTGGCGCAGTGGAAGCGTGCTAGGCCCATAACCCAGAGGTCCGTGGATCGAAACCACGCTCTGCTAGAAATCTTTTTTATTATAACAGCAATGTAACAAAGCTAATTAATTATTATAAAAGATTTTCTTTTTAAGTTTGTTCCATATTTTTTCATATCAATGGTGTTTTTATAATGTTATTGCAAACACGGAGCTAGCTGCATAATCGTCGAGGGATCATAGGATTCACGAGCACGTCACACGGCGTCATACACTGAGAACGTAATATATAATCTATAATTATTCTCACACGACTAATGTCAGATTACAATGTCCTGTGTTCAAGATACTCTTCTAGAACGAACCTTGTAGACTTAGCAATTTAATGGGCTTCAAGATGAAAACTGCTCTGAATGTTCGACATATCCTGCTCTGGGGAGGAAAGACAGAGTTATGTGAAATTTTTACACAGTAACATTCCCTCGGCAATTGACCCTTACTATAATAACGGACTCAAGTTTGTCACAGAGACTAGTAGAAGTTCAGGTCCCCTACTCTTAACACTCGCGACTCCATTTCTGTTATAGGAATACAATTCTCCACAGGACGTCCCGAGGCACGCCTTTGCTGACGGCGTCACCTCTGTGCGAGATCTGTCCTTTTTGTACCACCACGAACTGTCAAAAAGATGCCAAAGACCTCATACAGGGTTTCCTTAGTCCCATAAGTTAATACCTGTAATATAATTAATGTAGCAAGTAAGTAAAAAAGAAACCATTGTTTAAGTTAAAGGAAATCACACTTTGCAGTAATTCAATTAGATCTATTAAATAGTTTCGGAGCGTGTCGCGATCAAACAAGGTTTGGAGGTTGCGTTTTATTAATTTGTTATGTTACCCCTTGTGTACATTATGAGAGGGATGCTAGGAGAAACTAGAATCAGATTGAACTTACCTATAAAGCATCTTCCAAGTCAAAGCTATAGGGGTCCTAATGTTTAGTCTATCAGATATGTGATGACCCAGAGATGGATTAAGCTAACAAGTGTCAGGTAACAATTATTGTCGTTCTCTTTAATGGAATCAAGCGTTATTTTGCGGAAGTCCATCGTTAGTAAGAAAAGGACCAATATTTAGCCACTTCAGCACATGCAGTGGTAGTCGTGCAACAAAGTGTACCGCCAGCCCGCTGCACTGCATGTGCGAAAGTGGCTAAATATTGGTCCTTTTCTTACTTAGGTTATTTCTCCTCTTCCAGGGATCAGATCTTCTTTTCCTCCGTCCATATCTCTCTTCACTCTCTTCAGTATCGTTGTTACAGTTTTTCCTTATTTAAATTTGCTTGGTCTACTTTGTATATTCAATTTATTCATTTATTTTTAACATTTTTCAATAATTTTTTATATTAGGTTTACTTAGAATGTCTCAGTATTATATTCATTTGGCTTATGATCTGTCTAGAATTTAGTTCTTACCCGACCTTATGTATTTCTATCGATAACTTCCCGAGCCCGCGAACATCTGGAGCAGTACCGTGTCCAGCTGCACTTGGCGAAGTTCGCGAAAGGGATGCGTGACGCTCAAAAGCAATATCCGCGTTGTCGCAGCCGTCTTGTACCTGTTAAGAAAGGATCCTCCGATTCGGCCCCGCGTACCGCGAACTCTACTTAATCTTAACTATACCCCATTAGAGTATAGTTGTTGTTAATTGTAAAACCATTAATTACACGTTTCCTTTACATTGTTTCCGTCGTCTTTTATTGAATTTTTTAAATGGAGGATATCTACACGGTGATATTTTTATATATAAGACATATACGAGTGAGCACGGCGCTGTCGACAATAAGCCGCGCGCTTTCAAAAATGTTGCCGCTTAATTACATTTGCGGCGCAGAAGACAAACGTCGCTCAAAGAGGACGCCGCGCTCTTCAGAGACTTCGCCTGTAGAATTACTTCTTATCCGAAAGCTTGTTTGCGCCCCGAGTGGAGCTTTTGTAAGCTCCCCGCCGCGAAAATCTGTTACGAATGCGGGCTTCAGGCGGGCGGTGTAAAGGAATTTTTACCGTCTCTGCCACTCGAATTTTTAAATGCTCACTAGCAACGAAAACGAGGATTCACATTTACTACCGCAATGCGGTGCTGTGAAGCATTTTGAAAAACAAAATCATGCGCACCGCACAGTGGCTGCTCGAAGTCGCGGCGTATTCAATACAACTACTTCTATTCTCCACTTTCGTACAGCTTAACGCAACGAAAAATACAACCATATAATCTTTGCACACGAGGTAGACAGACATCTTAGTAAAGTCGTCGGAAGGTGCTGAATGCTACACACTTGTGACCGGTGTACGTCCTATTGCTAAAACGATGATCAGGACAAACCATTGCAACAATCTACTTCAATTTAACAGAAATCAATTAAACAATTATGAATTGCAAAGCATGAAGAATAAGCATTGGTATGTGTTTTTCACCTACATGGCTAGAATTGTAAAACCAGCATGTGATCCTTCTAGATTTATATCGTTTATCTTCGATAAATATTTTGAGCAATTGTTTTTTTTTTTCTAAGAATTTTAATTACAGTAAACTGCAAATTCATTTATTCGAATTTATATTATATCTAATCAAGTGATCTAGACTTTAATGACTTAAAAATGTTTCCAGTCTTTAATATAATTGAACAAATGCATTAACTTTTTTTTTGAAACTGCCTAACTTATTGAAATTCGATTTACGAAAACTAGAGATAAAAAAAAGAAAATCAACAGCAAAGAAAACATTTCCCGCGGAGACGGAAACAGTAGCGCTGCGCCCGGAGGCAGTGGGCAATAGTTATAAGTGGCCAGTCGAAGCGGCGCAATCAAAGCCGGCGCGGCGCAGATCAAAGGCGCGCTTAATGGCTTTTAGCGAGGCGCGGGGGCTTCGCGAGCGCGTCGCGGGGGCGGGCGCCGGGGCGGGCGCGGGGGCGGGCGGGAGGGCCCGCGCGGCACTTGAACCGGCAAGGGCGAATTGTTGCGTACACTCGTTTTTGTTTCGGAGGCCGCTGCCTAATGAAACTCACTCGTGACGCCGAGCCCAGCCATCCCGCCCTCGAGAACATCGGATGCAGCGGCGCCGCGTGAAGGAATATTTTAATCCTAAAACATCACGTGAGCTAAACGTTACCTGATGATAAAAAATAAAAAATTTTTTAGAAAAAAAAAATTAAAAACCTATTTTTCGTTCAATTTTTAAATGATAATACAGCTCGGCAAGAAATGGCTCTACCTGTGTTGAAGACAATCGTAAAAGTTATCTCGAGAACAATAAACTCGTCAGAGTAACCTCTCACTTATGTCGATTCGTAACTTCATAACTGAAATCCGACCGTTTTTTTATTTTAGGAAACATGACGTCACTATATATTGTAACGTCATATTTATTCAACTTTGACAACCGTGTTAATCAAATATATTAGTACAACTATTAAGTACGAAACAAATATTTTTATACCTACAAATGTTTTAACTACTGTTGCTAATATAACGGAATATATCAAAACTTATAACAGCTACGTATCATAATAAATTAATTTTTTTTTTGCTATTACTTTTTTAGCTACCTAATCACGCCATCTTTATTTCTAAAAAGGGTTTTTAACCCGGTTAGGATATATCATCCCTCACCATCTATTTACTTCGATTATTGATTGTTACATCTCAACACTGGACCGACTTTCCTACCGACATTCCCACGTGATCGTTTAAAATACAAAACAATTCTATATAAAAATAGCTATATAATCATTCTATGAATAACTTCCGTTATTCATAGAATGATTATAAGATTTTTTTATGTATAGTTATTCTGTAACATTACAGGTGTAATGTAGTGTTAGTCGCCGTGCAGCACTACTGCTGCACTATTTACTTAGTTATTCTCTGTTGAAGTTGTTGCTGTTAGCCCGAGGGCTTTCACACCGTCATCGGAGTCCAATCCTTGAACTTCAAAATTTAAAAACGAAAATAGCTGGTCGGCCGCGTACCAGCTGCCTGAAGACGGTCGGTCTTTGACGGCGTACATTGCTTCGACCCCTGTGGCTTTGAGCGTGATTCAGCACCAGCGAATTAGATAAAAAATAAAAAAAATATACGTTTATTAATCATTATAACCTTAACAGAACTCATATTGATCGTAACCTTATTATCTATTTATTTTTAATCTAATTTATTTTTGACTCTACTCTACTTCAAGGGTGTTTTAGTTTCGGAGAATAGACAGGAAGAAACTCCCCAACAACATATCTATTAATAAATTTTAACACATATGTATATATATACGCTCTGTCAGATAAAGCCTAAATGAAATCAAAACAATCAGACGACATCACCGCCAAGGATTCTTATTATTTAAATATTCGTATATTAGGTATAAAACTTTTTGCCAAACAGTTACAAAATGGAATTCTTCAAAACTGGCGCTGAAATATGTTATTTGGTAAATTACATACTGTAATTAGATATCTATAAATAAACCGGAAGTGTAGAAGTATATATACTGGTCTGTGGGAATACAGCCTCCGCCGCCGCCGCGGCGCTCCCGCCGCACGTTACTGTCATTTGTATGAGGAAATTAAACTCGACACGAGAGCCGCTCGGAGCACTCTATTCTGACCTCCCGGAAAATGATATTACTATTAAACATTATCAATATAGTGTCGTACAGTACAAATGAAAAGTGATCTAATCTAGAAGTGTATAAACCAAAATAACTAGCACTAGTGGTGAGGCCCATTTTACCCAATCACCGACGCAGCTGGAAGAAATTCTCGCCTGAAGTAGCAGAAGGCACATCACACCTGCAGCCGGCTGCTGATGAGACCAAATCACGAGTGGCGACCACGAGTAAGCAGAAAGCACCTAAGCTCCTCGCTAGGTAAGCCGCATGATGAAATCGCAGCCAGCGCAACACTGTTAATTGTGGCAATCTTTGCGAGAGACATATGCCTTGCTGTGGTCGTCTATTAGCTGAAATGAATGAATGAATATATGACCCATAAATAGCCTAGTCCATGTAGGTAATTAATAAACTTAAAAAATAAAGATTTTCATAATGTTACAACTATTAGAAAAAAAGGTAATTTGGTTAGATCTGTCCTGGTTTCAATGTATGATTCTTTTGTCAGGTACGGTATTACAATACACGCCCTACTATGAACATACTTTATACCGAAATAAAAGCAAACGTCTCTCATGCAAAACACCGTTCTTTAGGAAGTCTCGTCTCCATCTGCTACCCGCCAGAATTCTCATTATATTTGAAAATCAACATAGGCTTAATATAGTGTTATCCAAATATTATATACATTTCTTACTACTTCGTTACTAATTTTATGCTTTTATACAATGAAAAAGTTTAGAAAATTAACGAAGTGATGCTACAGGTTAGAGAAAGTCGTGCGACATTCGCGACTACAGCGTGATATCTAGCGATCGCAGAATAGTCCCCCGAGACGGGCAGCCGCAAGTGCGACCCAGATCCTTTCAGTTCATTTGCTACATCTCTGTTTGCCATCTCAATAGCGAGCACCGCGGGCCGCCGGCGACGACCGCGCCCAATGGGACGCCTCTTTGCTTCCTCCGCTAGCTAAAACTTTAATTACTCAAACGTCTATTTGAACAGGCGACACTTTATACCGACAAGCTGTGGAGACGCCGCTTTCTTTTAATTCATAAACACCCGCGTATCGATACGAGAAGTTATCAAACTTGTACGTATATAAATTCCTCTCTAACCTTTCGTATTCAGTGACTATTCCTCGTCCTCTTCGTGTCGTAAGCCTTATTGAGTGTTTTGACCCTCTTCACACGATACTATCTGCTTGACAAACCTGCGTATGGCATCGTAATCGTTACTGTTTAGAATGCTGCAGATTTAAGAAAGAAAAGGACCAATATTGTATATAATATTGGTCCTTTTCTTACTTAGGATGGACTTCCGCGAGGTAACGCCTGATTCCATTAAATGCTGCAGATTTGATCTGTCCAGCACATTGTGTGTCCCCGTGATCTTTTCTCACGACCTTCCCTGTAATGATAAATCTCTCGTGGTCATCTCTGACTTTACGGGCAATGTGACTAAAATACTCAAGCGTTCTCGTTGTAAGCAAATAGATAAAAGTCTCGTTGTCTGTTTGTTTCATGAATATCGGGCTTGTGGCTCACTCGCCCACTTAACGTTCCTGACGTCGCTCCACGCGCACTGCTTGCGGACACACGACCCGCATTGGAATTATCTCTCTGTTCGATTGTATCGTTGGATCTTTGTTGTATTATACAAGTCGACGAATACTATCTTAGTTTCATTGCACCAAAGTAGAAAACAACACCCGTAGGTATTTTGCCTGGTTTCGCCGTCCAAGATGTGTGCAGGATTATCCTTCAGCACTACTTCTCGAAACTTACATTTCAGAGTCGTTTTAGAGTCGGGCGGAATTCTCAAGTTTTTCAACAATACACTAAAGTAATCGGTATACTGGCTTTATAGTACTATTCATTAAGTATATTTCATTGATCTGTAACAACTAAATATGGAGCTCTTTTATGTAATAATTTAATATTTTTAAGTGGATCATACTCTATTTTCTGTTCAATCTTAGAAGATCAACTAAACCATATCTTCTAATTTGCCTTGTTAGATTCTCAGTGTACCATTTCCATTCCTATTTCAACACCCTGTACTTTTACACATCAATATTCAGTCGCCTGCTCCGCGCCCGACATAACTTACAATAACTTAGTTGCAAGACAATCACGTGCAATTATTAGGTAGGGAAAACTTATCGGCTCTCTGACAACAGCGACGAATATAAACCTTATGGCTTTGTGATAAAGGTTTTCAGGCAACACACGGTTCACCCCAATATTGACAGTCGACACAATTTCCGGTGCCGGGAGCAAACACATCGGATTCCACGCAATTTGCGCCTAATTGTATACACTGAACCGCCCAGAGAGAGCGGCTTGTTGTTTTATAAATACAAATATTCAGATTTAGTTAATCGTTACAAATGTTTGCTTGTAGTGAGTGGTTCAGCGCTCACACTACGGCTTTAATTGAACGCGACGACTTTACAAAATGTTTACAATCTAACACTCTTTCAAGAAATAATCAACAGTAAACCATCTATTTGATAGCTTAAAACGTATTAAGCTAGCGTGATTATTTATCTATAATAAGGAACATGCAATGTAAGTAATAAACAAAGATACTCGGTAATTGCTAAAAAAAGTACCAGTAGCGCCATCTCTTGGAAAGTTTAGTAACTAAAATGATTAACTGGTTATTCAAAAAAATATTATTTTAAACATTTTTATAATCTTAAATAACTTTACTTTGCTACAATTTTATTAAATATGAAAAAAAATTGTTTTGAAAATTAACTGAGGCAATATAATATTTCTCCGTTACACAACCGTCACTGAATATTCGTAAAGATTTTAGTTTTACATAATAAAATGAATTAAGTCGAGAATAAAATGAATGACAACAGTAAATAAAATAATTGAACAAAAAGTGTGCGTTGGCCGGGAATCGAACCCGGATCAACTGCTTGGAAGGCAACTATGCTGACCATTACACCACCAACGCCACTGTTTATGACTGACAATTTATTAAATATATATTAATCTATATTTACATTTTATCTTAATAATAAACATACTTTGTTTACATTTATCTATTTATAAATTAACCAAAATAAGTTGAATCATATTTTATTAAAAAGTTGTAACTAATTAGCACAGACAATATTGTTCGTTACCATCGTTACACAGATAAGAAAAGAGATAACTTTTGTTTAACAAAGTTTGACAAAGACAATTCAACTTCATTTCTTACGTAGAACTGTATACAAGTTTATTGATTTTTGATGTAAAGGATTTAAAACGGTGAATATATTACATATTTATTTATATCTCCATTTTTATTATATTTAAGTATACATGTGGTAGGAAATAGGTGTGAAAGCTACAAAAGGATGAATTTATTGCTCATTTGCTGTTAACTAATTTATTTTCAATAATATAATGATAATAAGAAAAATCGTTTACAAAATTCAGATTAATAAATATTAAAAATAATTATTATTTACTATCTGTCCCTGCAGATTTTGTTTTACCAGAACTTATTAGTCTGTCGCATTCTTAAATAAAATATACATTAATGTAACATATTTCAGAGTAATCACTTAATGCAAAGTGATTGGCAACAGGTGTAAAAACTTTAAAGCTTTATGCTAACAAATGATCCACACATTCACCTCTCTAAAGTTTTTACAAATATAACTAAACAACCGGTACATGTTTTTTTGAATAAATAAAATTTTAAATCGACTTTTATGAGAGAAAACAAGGTCGATGACCTCACGAAAACAATTTTATTACGCACTTAAAAATAAAAACAAGTTTTTTCTATGAAAAGGATCGCTTTGAGTGTTGTCCTTGAACGCGAACAGGTAGGCAGTGTCATCCGGCAAAGAACTTATTTACTTTGTACCTTTGTACTGAAGGAGCTTTGAACAAAAAGCTCGGAACGGCACTCGAAGCCCTCAAACGTCGACGATTAATTAACTCAAAGCTTTGTTATGCAAAGCCGAGCCTCCCGCACGGCCGATGGATTCGAGAAGCGCGAAGCACGGCTGCTGCGCCGCTGCTGGAGTGCACCATGTGATGGCTAATTAAGGCAGCGGAGCCGCGGCCGGCGGGGCGGAGCGCCGGCGGGGCGGAGCGCCGAGAGCGCCGCCGTAATCAAGGCTAATAGAAGCGCGTGTGCTTTGATCTGCGCCTCAAAGAGACGAGTGCCCAACTCACGAGACGCGCGGCCCGACGCCACGTCAGACCCGGCACAGGTTTTTTCGGGTCACCGGCTAACTTGTCTTTTGTCACCTGCAGCCGAGTGAAGAACTCAGCAATGGTAGGAATTGACTCCATTGGACCATCACTTGCGTGTTGGAGATCGGATACAAATTTGTATGCATAAGGAACTTTCAATCCGTGATATTTAATTCATTGGTTATTAATTTAGGTGCACTAAAAACAATGCAATATTCATATATTATCATAGTTTATATATGTTATAATATAAGTTTTAAAATCTATAAATATTACAGGTGCACACAGTTTTAAATTTAATAGAATTGGTGACAACCGACAATATGGACAGACGACCTTCTTAAGATCGTTGGAAACCACTGCGTGCAGGCCGCCTGTGTCCAGTGGTGAACGCCTGATTTGAAATAATGATGATGTTGGTAGCAGCAACCGTAAACAATACAAACAGTAGATATTGTACCAACCGCTTAGATTATAATAAATAATTTGTACATCACGTTTAGCGGCCTGGTTCCCGCAAAGACTAATCTGATCCAGAAAATAGATTAAAATCCTGAAATGCAGTATTGAACACCGCGCGTATTAACTGGGGTTTTAGTTTAAATTAGCAAAATAAAAAGCAAGTCAGTAAGAAGCAAGGAAACAAGTGAGCCGGAACCAAGAAAGTTATAAAATAATGAAAACAAGCAAGAAATTAGTTTCTTGAGGAATAAATCAAATCCTATGAGTTGCGTTGTTTCATTTGATAGTCAATTGGACCACACAGATTGAACTTACACCAAGTGCTTCGCTGTATTTAATTTTGATAAAGACGAACTAACAGAAATGTCGCTGTATTTGATAGTTGACACCGGAACCTGTTTATTCTAATAATTGATTTTGTTGGTAAGTTAATCACTTTGAAACAACCGGCACCAAGCTTTTTCCGACGACCTAACGAGAAGTGCAAAATATAGTTAAAATATATTTTTAGTGACTTTTACATTAAATATAATTGGGGAGTCTGTTTGTAATATTAACCGTTTTTTACTACATGCATATGAATATACATACAGTACATATACCAAAATTACATTTTTTTTTAATTTTTGTGTCCGTCTCTCTGTTTGTTCTGGGTAATCTCTGAAATAATAGGACCGATTTTGGTGAGACTTATACTGGCATATAGCTTATGTAATAAGGTGTAACTTAGACTTTTATTTTAGAAAAAAAAATTATAAACAAAAAAAAACATATGTATCTATGTTATTAAATGAATCTTATTACAGCATTCAATAGTTTTTAGTTGATCGAAATGTATGTAACTTGGTTTGTTGTCTCATTTACATGATCGATATTATAATGTGCATAAGTTTCCTACCAGTTCTTCTCAACAGATCAGCGTTCCGAGGCAGTGGAGCCTGTAATGTTAAAATAATGGACGATCCAAAACCGCCTGTAAATACCTACTTGAATAATGATATTTTAAGATTGAATAGTTTGTAGTTAGAGAACATGAATGAGTTTAGATTTTACAATAATGTTTTTTGTTAAACTAGACCGTGCCAAAAAAAAACTAAAATGTTGTCACCTCTGTCAGACTCTAAAGACTACGAGTCAAGGTAAGTCAGGACACGTTGAAGTGTGTAAGCGTCGCGGGCGCGCCGTGTCGCTGTGTGTCGCTGCGTGTCGCTGCGTGTTGCTGCGTGTCGCTGCGTGTCGCTGCGTGTCGCTGCGTGTCGCTGTGTTGTTACGAGTATCACTGCAAATCGCTGCAATGCGCAGCTTGTTGATGTATTTCGAAAGCGTGTTTGATTATGTGTTGCTGTGTGTTGATGCGTCTTCTTCAAGTTTGTCTTCTTCAAGTCAACTTTCAAGTTGAATGCTGCGTGTTTCGCCGCATGTCTCTTAAAAGTTGATGAGTTTGCCTAAAATTTGTTGCTGATGAACATCGCACACATTGGGGCACCTGCACGGGAACTTTATTTGTTTCACTGATAGCTCCTAGATGGTAACAATGATAGACGTCATTTAGACGTTAGACGGAATACATTTCGGTTTCACGGGGAATCCCAGAACAGCCAACATTAGGGTGAAGTTGATATAAAACATTGTTGTTATGTCATCTTCTGGCTTTTCTATCTGGGTAGCAACGATTGCTTAATTAGCAATTACAAATTAAGCTTGCTGAAGTTCAGCAGGCTTCATTACATCACATGCGGTATTAGCAAATTAGACTTTTACCGTCTTTTTAATAAGTTGTAAAAGTAACCAATGGAATGTGACTGCTTGCTGTGACTCGATAACTATTACTGTCTGTTCTGCAGAATGGGCTGGATTGGTTATCTCTGTTTAGTAATGTTTTTGTTTTGTTTTATTATTGTTTGACTTTGATTAATTAAATGTTATCAGTGAGATAGGTTTAAGGTAACAATTGTAGTTGAATTGAAGTTTGTAATTTTTACTGTCTTTTGTTACTGTTTATCTCCAATAAAGTAAATAAATAAACTAAAAAGTGTAAAAAAAAATTGCCAAATATTTAATGAGGGTTTACTAAGATACGTGTATGTCTTGTATTTTAAATTGTAACAAACCAATATATAATGCAATCTTATTAACAACACGTATGTTAGACACGGCGCCGTGATTTGTTGTCCTCGTTACGTTATCAGCGCCGATAAGAGGCAGGCTCCTCGAGTGGCGAAGATTTAAAGCTATATTAATAAACAGATCGACGTCTCGTTACTTCCAATAAAAACATTACTACAGTGTGTAAAGTACACATCAGAAACATAGCTTTAATTCAAGTTCTTTAAAGGATTGGAAAATAATAATGTTTGTTTCTAGTAATACACTTAATGTGTTTAAAATGGGCGCTTATTCTTCATCTTTTCAGCAGATAGACGCCCACTGCAAGCTATAGATTGGCACGGTGATCAGTCTTGCGCTTAGTGGGGGGCCTACCCACGCCGCGTCTATAGGTTCGTCGGCTGCACGTGCGACGTGCTCCCCTAGACAAGCAGTTCCTCAAGATATCTCCGTGACTTTGGTCGCGATAGCTCAATGAATTACTAACTACGTCTCGGATCCGTATCCAGAAACTGATAGATAACATATAATTATTTATATTTCGAACATATTATTTAATCTGTGAAACTAATCAGCGATACGATGCGGCTGCAAAAACGAAATAAAAAAAAAACTTTTTAAGTTAAACGTATTTAGAACTCTTCCGTGAACCGACAACGGAAATCAATTTAACACGGGGACAGTTGTTAAACAAACAAGATAAGCACAGAAATATATGCCCACTCCTCCAATCAGTGTTGCTATCTGAAACTACACGTGTTAGCAAATACGGAGCCGCGTCGCCAGAAAGAAAATAATCCTTCTATTGAGCGCAGGAATTATCGTGTGCAAACAGAACTATCGCCTGCCGGCTGACAGTGATTGATGTCGTCGGCGGCCACTGTTTGCTCACCAACAAGCTCCTGCCCTGTGTTGCGCAGCCGTGGTCGCGGCCGACGCGTTGCAACACCGCGGGGAAGATGACTCGACCAGTAACCGCACATAATATTCTCAAACTAATCTTAAAACAACTCAAATTATCGGAAGTTAAAAACATTCAGCACAGACAAAGTCAAACATTTTACATATACTTTATACAGAGTGATTGGTTATACGTGTAAAAGTTTAGAAAGAGTGAAACGCATTTACCAGCAAAAATCTATGACACCTAATGTTAATCATCTTTTACAAAGTAATCACTTTGAAATATGTTACATAAATTTATTTTTGTTTTAGTATGTGTCACATAGGCTAGCTAAATTCTATCAATAAAAAATCTGTCGGGTCAAATAGTAAATGATAGCTTATTTAAATATGCAGTCATTTGAATTATTAAAAATGTTTTTTATTACTTAACTTATTTATTATATCTGAAACTATTGACTTTTGAATAAGGTCTACCTTACAATAACTGACAGCGAAGTAAAAGAAAATTAGCTAATATTAACAAAAGTGATAAATGAAAAAAGTGAGATATAAGTATATAATTAAATCGTTAAACAATATATTAAGAATATAATGTGATAAAATGCCATAAAATTATAATAATAGAGGTAGAGACAAAGAATGAGAGGCAGAGCAAAGAAGGAAACTATAAATAAATAGGAGTGTGACGTAAAGGCCACGTGAAATGTGCCAGAAGATTGGTAGAACGATTACGAGAAGACTAAAAGAAGAATGCGAAAATTAAAGTGAATTTTTTAAAGTTGTTAAGAGTCCCTGTCCCAAAAATTATAGAGGTGTACAATGGGCCCCAAAAAGATATACATATATAAGATATACATCCATTCCTTTAAAGATTTTGTGTCTATAACAAATTATCCTGTTAAATACGTTAAAAAATAACATTACACAAATGTTAAATTGTGTTAATTGACTAAGAACTGTGTCGTATAAAAAGGCTTCTAATATTATATTGTAAATAAACTAAACTATTGGTTCAGTAACGATATGTAATTTTTAATAAATTAGAAATTTTAATTAAATATCCTCTTGCTGTTTAGTCACACACACGTCGCAGAGCGCTCACACAATGCACACACTTCATCTTTATATATTAGGGCTTTCGTACCGGAGGTCTTCATCTAGCACAAAAGTTAGAGGACTGTATAAATTTTTAATAAAAAAATATTTATTTTATTAAAAAATAAATATTTTAGCTTTATGTACCAATAAAAATAAATTTCTGTAATAGAGTCTTGCGAATTTGATTTAAATATCAGCAGCAATAAAAACCAATCATGTATTCTACTGGCATGGCAAAATAAATAGAATTAATAAAAAAAATAACGCGTCGTCTATAACATTATCACAACAAACAATGAAAAGTATTGTTATTTTGCCGACATTGTTCATAACTAATTTTGGTTTTTGCAAAATAAAAATGCTCTTAACTTAACGTGCACGCATAAAAACTAAACAAAAATAAATACAAATAGTTTCAACAATTTTCAACGTTTAATAAGCGTAAAATTTGGCTGGACATATGCTAGACCTTTGCCTTTCACATTTTGGGAGAAAGAAAAAAAATGTGACTTTCTAAAAGTAAAGTTTCGGCGGGAACTAATGGAGCGAATATCGACTGCGCTCGTTCCGTATTTCACTTTTAATTCCTGCCCGAACTTCTCTCGCGCTAATTTGAAATGAGACTCAAATTGTTCATATTTTATATTCAAATAATTCATTGAAATTTGATAATCGTATGCACAATTACAGAAAATATGTGTTTAAATAAGGAATGACCATAAATATGGCATATTTCAACATGAATCAAAAAATGTTTTTAGTTTATTTTCCCAAAATGATACAAAACGCATGCACTTCTTCAGGATAACTTCAGTCTTTAAAAATTTTATCAAGTGAGATCACTGGAAGGCTTTAGAGGACGCACCGCTTAACGAAGAGTTGGAACTGATCAGTTGGAAATCTCTTTTGTTACCTTCGCATCTCGGGCGCCTTTGAGACGGAATACTAAACGAGTATTATCGAAAATTGACGGCCCAAGTCGAAGGCCCCCCATGGGACCCTAGAGCCTAATCACTCCACGGAGCGACCTCCACTCACCGAAGCGATCAGCTCAGAGGCTTCCCAGTCCGGTGAAATTGTGGTCACATTGACCCGAGCCGAGGCTTACCAGGGAGCTCTTGAGCTTTGCTAACTTAAAAGAGGTGTCAAGCTTAGCGCCTTCTGCGTCCCGCTCCCTCCTGCACGCGACAATCTGAAACGCCGTTTGGACAGCAAAGTAACATAAAAAAATATAGATAAACAGCTGTCATTTTGGCCTAACGTTAAATCTAAATAATTTTAACTTAATTCTTATTGTTAGTACGGCTGACAGTGATATACTAGGTTTCGGTGCGGATTTCGTGGGTACAGTGGGGTAAATTTATCTCATGTAGGAGGCAGCGTTTGCGGCCGTCACTATCGCATCTGCCAAAGGCGTAGAAGTTTTAGGTGGTGCAAGTCTGACGTATCCTAGAACTAAGATTTTAAACTATTTATTTCATCGTATTGAAAAACCACCAAGCTGCCGTGCCCCAAAGAGCCCGCGGGAGACATAGTTTGGGTCTGTTACTCAATACGCATTTGACATTCGAGGGGCGATCCACTGCACAATCAATGCTTCTTTTTTGACTATCGCTATATTAAAATAATCCTGAAAGATCACTTAAAACTGACATGAAATCATCGATGCTACGTTATTAAACATAAAAGTGAAAGTGGGCTTGACATATGATTCCAAATAAAAGAGAAAAATGGTCATAACAAAGTGATGTACAGGGTGACAGCGTTGACAGCAAGACAATTTTCACTTTCCGATGTCATTTAAATGAAATATTTATTGTCACATGTTAACTTATGTCATCGTCATTATCGCGTCATCCGATAGACGCCTCCTGCAAAGCATAGGCCTTCCCCAAAAGATTTCCACTGTGACCGATTTTGCGCTGTCCGCAACCGCAACCTTAACCATGTCAACAGTTGTTTAGGTTGTGTTTTATGTAAGATTATTAAGTAGAGATTGTTATTTATATAATATAAAAATTAAACGAAATCAATGTTGGAAACCTCTATACACCGCACTGTATCGCCGCAGCTGTGGCGCGCTTACGCGATCGGACCGGAACCGATAGACATTAACCTTGAAACTCATAAATACCGTCCAATAAAAATAAAGCGGCGGAGCACCCATTTGTACGTCAACCTGGCTGTTTAGTTTCCTTCGGAACAACGTTGGACTAGGGTGACCAACGGAATTCTAACATTTTAGGGATACGTCCTAATCACATGTCTCCATTTTAAAAGTTTGTTGTGCAAATTCTCCATTAAAATGTATAGCTATTCCGTATTGAATAGTAATACGGCTTACTTCACACAACAGTATTCCATTTTATTTAGGATAAAGGACTTTTCTGCATTTACAGTTCTGTAATTGGTCCAGGCATTCACTGCTACAAGGGCATTTGCGAATTTCGTGAGTTGGAGGCGGCAAGGTGCAGAAGGTGCCCGGCTTGACACCTCTTTTAAGGCAGCGAAGCTCCAGAGTTCCCGGAGGAACCGCGTCTCAAGTCGTTTCACACTACTACTTCACAGGATTAGGAGCTAAAGTTTCGACTCTTAAAGTATTATAATTTTTACTCAAGTACCTAATGGATATGAAAAGGGTGGAAATTATATAAAAAATAAAAGAAATGACAATGCATTTTAACTTCATGAATTAAAAATAAATCAATACTTTTAATATATCTCAATTTTTTACATATTACACCAGTCAAGTAGTACTTTTTGTCAAAATATTGTTAGTTTGTAAGCTCTCTTATAAAATTACCTTTAAAACTAATAAAAATGGGTTTGTAATTTTATTAATACATTTCAAATATACACGCTTCACTAACTACTACCAGCGCCATCTATCGGTGCCGTTGGAAGTTAAGGCGTTCAGGCATAGAGATGTGTTAATATTTGAAAATCGACATTTTAATTTTGCATTTGCCTGCTTTTCATGTTAAGCATTTTTTATTCATGTTTTTTTTTTAAATAACGTAGTTATCTAGACGAGAAAGTAATAGCATTCAATTACTAATCAATTGCTAATTTTTCCTATTAAGTCTGCACCAAACTATTTTGTAGGATTATTTTAATTTGGACCACGTCACCTTAGATATATGCAAAACTACACTATAGATGTTTTTTTTTAATTGGATATACAACTTGGTAATGAAATGCGCTAACTACACAAAAATTAGAGCATTTCATTAGCTAAGATGATTGCAGCTAATATTTCGTAAAGTCAATTAAACTGCTGCCACAATTAGTTTTACCAACAAAAGCCAGATAAATCTTTTATAATAAGTACAGGATTTTTAATTACATTAAAAACTATGCATGGTAAATACATGCAAAGCTTGTTGCGGGTTTTTAACAGACCATGTGTTCAGTGTCTATCAAGGCAATCTAAGAGATAGACCTTTCAATCCAGAGATAGTGTATTACGTGGCGGCTCTAAAATGAGGCTTCCCATGGAGCTCTCGATCAATGAGTTTTAAGATAACCCTCATTGGTTAATTTTAGATGACATGGTGGTCCACATACTTTGCAACAACCAACTGCAAAAATAATTCGATGTGCTTGTGCAGTGCGAAAGCTTTTAATGAACTTTCTCGTCACTTGGCTTTTTGTGATCTTGACATAGTCATCGTCGTTGCAGCCCATAGACGCCCATTGGAAGGCATAGGTCTCCCTCAAAGGTAACTAAGGGAAAATCAACCATTAAGCCACACTTCACAGGCGGATGGGCGATCGCAGTGTGATATTATGGTATAGGCAGAGGGCGCTGCTGTCCATTCTCCGAAGTTTAATATCAAAACTGGTAATACGACTCTAGGAATAAACAATTTATCGAAAATTAATTGCTAATGTAGATGGCGCTCACACCGTGTATTTTTTTTAGTTTATTTTATAAATATTCGCCTAATTTCGTCATCTTTTCTATTAAAGTTTATATACACCAGTGAAAGTAACGCGTCAAACTATTCATGTTAATAACTGTGGAAACTTCTGATCCATGTTAACAACAATCTGTTATACTTGTTTTTCTCAATGTATTATTAGTCTACATGCTTTCTTAATCTATACAAATGAACAAAATTGGAGTGTCTGTCTGGTAACATTAAAATAACCGCTTTTTTACAGATTCATATGAATATATACCCGGCACATATACCTAAATTACATTTTTTTTTAATTTTGCTCTGTCTATCTGTTCTGGCTAATCTCTGATATGACTGAACCGATTTTGACAGGACTTACACTGGCAGGCGGCTGGTGTATGAGTGACTTAATTTTGTTTTAGAAAAACTCCTATAACAGTTTAATTGCTACATACATAAAGACGAAGTCTCGGGCACAGTTAGTAATAATAAATAAATATGATTTCTATTTAATCAAATTAATATCTTCTGAGATATTTTCTTTAATGAAAACGTATGTAAAAGCTACCAACAAAAATCACAAAATTTTCATTAAGAGCATGTATCCGATCAGAGTATCCCACACTTGTAAAACCGATGGTGATCGTACACGACAACAAAGCGGAGAATTATTGTGTAGCTAATTTGTCTGCATGTCCGACAGAACGCAGGCGGCCGACGATATTGCTTTCGTCGAGCCCGTTGCCAGCAATAAACACGTCCGCGCCGCCCAGCACGCCGCCCAGCGCGCCCACCAAATTATGACAGTCCATTGTGTTACACACTTGTACGCGCCTAACTTCCACTCAGCACAGCACGCATCTTTTTAAGCCTTTCTCATTTTAAGACAATACTTATAAAATTTGATGTCGTATTTTTTGTTGTCACCACAATCTTCCATATCTCTAGTCTCGACCCTGGAATATTGTCAAATACTATTTGATTCCTATATTTGGTTCGCTACGAGCATACCACACTTGGTATGCAAACAAATTAGAGAAGAAGAACATCGCCTCACGGGGGAGTAAAGAGGAGTGTCGCTAAACCTTTTTAGAGTTCTGCAAAAAGTTAATAGAGTAAACAATAATAATTAATAAATAAATATTTGAAACAATAAACAACATTGATAAAATAACTAATAATAGAAATGTGAATTAAGTGCGAAATAGGTAGTGAAAAAAATTGTTGAGCAAATGGTAAAAATAATTAATGTAATGTTGTAGACCTCGGTAGGGAAAGCGAAAGAAGTGAGACGATGTATACAAGGAAAGTATGTAAAGGAACGAAAGGTATTGTGAAGGAAATTAGAGGAAAAAATGAAAGACATTGACACAAGGACGAAAGATGTCCTACCCATGATAATGGTTAAACGAGGTGTCAAAAAAGTACTATTTGATTTGGTGTAATTGTGTAATATAAGGACAGTAACAAATGATTCACAGATAACGCCAGTTTGAGCAGTTTATCCTAAACTTTGTTTTGGGCTGCTAAATCCAGAGGAAGCCCTGCGAAGTCTCAGCTCGGGTCGCTACATGTTGCAGCTCTTACGTAGTTCAGACGGACCTGCCGTGAATTGGCGAAATGACCCGAGGAAGCTTAGGCTTTTTTGTAGGTAATTGCCACCGCTTAGCTAACATTACAACAACGGAAAGCGCTTGGAGAAGAGAATATCGAGAATGATTTTTTCAATGACTCCTTACAAGTTTTAGGTCTATGTAAATGGTCTTTGATTTTATAAAAGTTTAATAAAGTGATATAACTTTTAAACTTCATGCGTTGAACAAATACGATTACGAATAATATTACCACATACATGTACTTTTTAATTTGAAACTCTTCATGTTTTAATATATTATAGTAGAATTTATATCATTATTTTAAAATGTAAATTATTGATATATACTGTAGATTGTTTGAAAAAGACATTTATGTTATCGTAGGCTGTTTTAGATAAATATGGATTAACTTCAACTGTTTTTAATTAAGGTAATTAATTATTACTTTTCTGAGCGGATTCGGGGACAATAATCTTATAAGTTCGTGTTAATTGAAACGTTATTGTGATCATAAATTCACGAGTTCGCTGCGCCGCCATTTTGCAACAGCTGTTACGGAGTCGCCGCCACATAGTTGCGTTCGGAAACTCGTACCGCACGTCCGTTAGGATCGCTGACGGGCTGCAATTTCCGAACTGTCAGTCAGCGCCGAACGCCGTGCACTTCCGGCTGCTAAATTTCTAAACGACCGCACTAGACGTTGTGTTAATGTGGATTTTGTTAGACGAGACCGAAGCTGACGCGCCGCCGACAGAATTGAATCGTCCGATTGCAAATTTAATTAACTCGAATCATATCTAATTTTGTAAAATGAAATGAGCGAACAATATTTAACAAATCAAATTATTATGCGAAGTCACAGGTAAATGCTAGTAACAGAGATCGCAGTAAAAAAAATGCTATTTAAAAAAAAAGAATCTATATGTTATATTAAAGAGCATATAAATGTACTTCCTCATTATTAAAAAAAAAAAAAACTGTATAGATGTAAAACCTCTTTTGCAACCAATATATCAATCATTAGTTTAACAAAATGGCCGTTTTTTATCAAATGTATTTATTTTATAAAAATTAAAATTTAAACACTGTTGATGCTTATAGCGTGTTTTTGAAAGGTCAGCAAAAGCACGTAGTAGCATTTGCTTTTTTAAAGCGTAATGGAATGTTTTTTACAAACACACAAGAAAATTACAGAAAACGTGAAATGAATAAAGTTACATAGCATAGAAGCAAGTATTGATAAAGGCGAATATTGACAAGACGCACACGAGATATTTAAGAACAGACAGATCTAATTAGCACGTGCGCACACTTTAATTAAAGTTTGATAAGTCTTGAAAATGAACAACCAAATCAAAATCTAAAGCTTTTAGCCACCTCAACCGTATTAAATAAAGGTTAATTGAGTTTAATTATATTAAAAGATCGTTATTTTAAAATTATAGTGTAAAGAGTCCATTATTTACGCTGTAATGAAAATATTTTACGTATAAACCCAGCACGTGGGCGCCTGTAACAGTGCATTGGGCGCAGTGTAAGCAAATTAATCACTGGTTTATTTGGACGGTCGGATGAGTTATGGAACAGTAAGCAGGCCATTGGGATATAACAAGGAGCGAGGCTATTTACGAGCTGCCCGCGTTAACCGATGCCAGGATACTTTGTATGTGAGTACTCATTAGGAATAAATAAATATAAATTTAAAAATAAGTTTAAATATGAAAAAAATTACTACAAAAAGTTTCGCCCCCGGGTGGGCTCGAACCACCAACCTTTCGGTTAACAGCCGAACGCGCTAGCCGATTGCGCCACGGAGGCTTGTGGTTAAGTTTGTGAAAATTATCATGAATTAAAACTACAATCTTGTATGACAAAGACAAATATATAGTTAAACTATTCTACCTGAGAAACAAACCTGTTCCGTACCTTTACCTGCAACGAAAGACACAAGAAAGCCGTGTCGAGAAATATCACACAGCGCTCTAAATCTCGGGAGAATCTCAACATCGAGCCGTCAGTTGAAAAACGCTTCGTGTACTCGCTAAGATATTGTTCGAAGCTCTCACTTTGAGGTTATGTTTACAAAATAACTGTTGAATTGAGCTTCAACTTTAGTTCTAATACATTAGTGAAATAAATATTACAGTATTTATCGATGGATAAACTGTTACGGTTCTAAATCATTCAAAGTGAGTCATTGTTCATAGCGTATTGTCATAAAACGAAGTGTATCGACAATAATTAAGTTTGTGGCTGTGTTTGGACGGAGTCAAAATTCTCAGAAAAAAGAAAGTGTCAGCAGCGATGGGTAGCCGGGTGGCTGGTAGCTGCTGCACGGCGTCTGTAGAGCGGGCAGGGCTACCGGGCCTCCTGCGCGACCTGCAACGACTCGCAGACGACCAGGACTCTGCTGACCTGGTCTTCATCCTCGGCACCTCCGAGGAGAAGGTCTTTGCCCATAGGATTATATTGCTGGCCAGGTGAGCCCATCTCGTAAAATATATAACATATAAATACCCAAAGATAAGGCTTTTGAGAACGCCCTATAAGAGATACTACAGAAATATACGCCAAGCGTATTTTCACGCTAGGGAATATTTTACTTAATATTTATTTTCCTTTTTATTATTCTTAAGTCATTTAATATTAAAATAAATTTGGTAAAGTAATATAAAAAGTATAAATACAGATTGTCAAAAGGTGAAAAAAGGTTTTCCCGTACCGGGAATCGAACCCGAGCCTCCTGGGTGAAAGCCAGGTATCCTAGCCACTAGACCATACGGGATTTAGTGATACTATTAAAATAGTAGAATTGTATATAATACTTAAAATCATAATAAATAGTTATTTAATATATTACAATAATTAAAAAAACGACTGAAATATGTATGATTTTTTTTCTCTATCAAAAAGTTTAATATTATGTAGTTCAGGTCTCGTATAAGCTTAATGTTATTCAATTAGCTGCCCGCTTAGAAACTCCGGCAAAGAGCAAAGAAATTATCCCGCTTCATGAATGCACATAAATTTAGCGCGGCGGGCTTTGCAAATGCAAATTCATTTTAGCGCTCCCGGCGTCAAATCCCCGTAATTACCCAATGGAGTGCGCCTCAAGTTCCGCAACCATGTTAAAGGAGTAATTTTTGAATTAATATTCATCGTTACTTCATAAATTTTAATTTCAATGTAATTCTTTTAATAATAAACCCACATCCGTCAGCTCCTAGTAAACCGGCGCTACTTCCACAGCGTGTTAAATATGTTTGTACGCCTTCCTATAGATGGCGCTATTTTAAAATATAGACACATTATTCTGTACATTTTTATTTTCGGTACACAGTAAGTTTATAGAATTTAATAATGTACTATGAACTGTAATAATTAGAAGACTAGTATTTATCTTAAAAACTTGACAACTTTAAGAAATCTTCAGCATATTACTTTCTTCCTTTAATTCTAGTTCTTTAGTTTTTATTCCTAATTCTTTAATTCTAGTTTACTAAATCCGAATTACTTTTGATTGTTGAATTATACCGGATCCATAAGTTATTTACTTATCGCTCGATTGTCCTGGGACAAAAAGGACCTCCCGTAGCAAATAAAAATTACCATTTTACATTGACGCCTCGAAAACGACTTATTTTTTCATCGTATTTATTTCATTACTCAGAAAAAAAATCTCTTTTTACTTTTTAACGTATATTCTTATTGGAATCCTGATAAGCAAACAAAATAATCACAGACCGCGGCCGTTTGTAAAAACGAAGTAACTTTCGTAACTGATCAATTAAATTGTATTAACATTATTTACGATGCGGTTTCTGTACGGAGCGTAATCAGCGGAAAAACGCCGCGGCGGCAAAATTAGTTTGCAAAGTTTCGTGAAATTAATGCAGCGAAGTACATTATTAATAACAAGAAGGCAACGCTTATCGCTGGCAAGTGAGATTAATTGCGCGAAACTTGGCCGCGGCGGCGCAACTTCCCGCATCCATCAGCCTCCGCGCCGGCCGCAGATGTGCCCGCCGGATACACGAAGCACCCACGCACTGCTGGCTAAAACAAAATAAACAAACTTAGTATAACCTATTCCTTCGGAAACAATTTGCATATACAGTTTTATTTAGGCGCCATCTATGTGAAACAATAGTCAACATTTACACGAGTGTCAATTTGGTAAAATTAATTTAACCAATGAAAGTAATAAGAATCACGTAAGATTTTTGGTTTTACTTTATTTTATTTTATTAATGTACAAAAAACAATCAGTGTAGTAAAAATATTACAAAAATATTTACAATTATTATAATATGATACAAAAAAGGGTTCCAACATTTAAAATGATTGTACTGTATAGATATAATGTGATTTATATTTTTTTTGTAATACAGATGCAAATATAAAAAAACATAAAAATTATTATATTCTACATCTTCTGGATAATTAAAATATGAAACTTTAATAATAATTTTACGTAATTTAATATAAAATGTTTGGATAGTTGAACACAAGCTGACAAGAAAGCGATGTACAATGATGGCTGCAAGGCGGACGTGTCGGCGGGGGATGCATTTATTTGATTTCACAGCTCCGGCCCTCGCGCGCGCCGTCCAACTTTCGGCATAACTTGCCAACTTCAAGCAACTTAAGTTTTTCCGCCGCCGCACTGGACCACATGTCCCGGAATAATTTCGTCTATTTACATGTAAATTTAACATCTGCCTGGATCCATACGAAATTGCGGACACTAGCGTCACCACACAAACTATTTTAATTTTTTATATCACTCCTCCTAAATTTGTATTGAGGGTAAGAGATGAACCGGCTATGATTTTTGAAAAATAAGTTAAAAATTAAGTATACTCTAATGTGTTTTTGTGCGGTGGATAAAAATGGTTTACCAAAATCTATTCAAATTTTTTTTTAAGTCTAACGTACAAAATAAATGAAAACCCTTCAAAATAACTGGAAATTGCTTAAACGTGTGACCATTATACTTCATAGTCTAATAAAATGCAAACTCTCTTGTGGTAATCTGGTTCAAAATCTCTTTCTCTCTCTTAATAAGTTGAGTTATTCAGTTGTCACATAGTCGATGATTAGTTTTAACAATCTACTGTTTTTCTACTATTTAATTCCACGTATAGTATTTAGTATACACCTAAGCTAATTATTAAATGAAAGTAAACTAAATTTTCCTGCCTTAAGGTGTCCAAAATTTTTCCAATATTTTAAGATATATAGTCTAGTTATTATTTTGCACCGGTTCTCCAGTTGGATCTATCTTTTACCTTGCTTTACCTCACTCCCCTAAGTGCTGCCCCTGCGTTCCTTCTAGCACAAGTAATACGATGCAGCAATAGCTTGATCTGGGAACTGCCACGCTCACGGTTTCCTTGGGATTTTCCAAACATAACTTGGATCACTTTGTGGGTTTCTTCCTAGGGCCAGTAGGTCTTGGAGATAATAAACACACGAAGTCCAAAGTCTGTATATCCAAATTTTTTTTATGTTGAAGTTGATGCTGTTAGCGCGAGGCTTTTACAACTTCATCGGTTCTGAGTTTACGGAACGTAAGGTTACTTAGACTTATATCAAGCTTAGCCCATATTTATGCCGATTTAAAACTATGAAAACAATGTTCGACCAATAAAAATCGATTGTCAATCACAAGCTGAGAAGTATTGTGGAGTGCTCTCTTTCGCACCATTTATATTAATAATTATATTTCTGTGGAATTCCCCTTTTCGATGCGCCGCTGACGATGTGGCTATGTAGTTTCTACAACTACAAGGAGCCAAGGTCTATGTCCAATTCAATCATCAGAATTCACACATCTCCAGTACCTCAACGTTGGTTAATTTATTATACAAGAAATCTACACATTGTGTAGCAGAACTCACTTTTAACAAGTTTTAGAAAAGTCGAAACTCACATTCTCGTGTACTTCAGTTAACAAAGTCAATACGATTTGATAACGTTACATTATAAAGATAAGTGTTGTCAATGCCACATTGTAAGATTTATTCAATTAGAAATTGAAGTGCGGTCAATTGAAGTCGTTGCAGTTGACTCAATATTGACCGGCAGCACGCTGCAATTTCCTGCAATGGCAATAATTCAGCTCTATTCACGACACGGGAAGTGCAGCGAACACGGCGCACTTACACAGCAAAGCGTCCCGATGTTGTACATCGAATAAATCCTAACGAATTATTTATAATTGTTTTTCTTTAAGTTTTAGCGGAAATTTATCTCGGTTGATGATACGCTAGTAAGGTAGTGCTGAAGTGGATGAATTAATATTTAAAAATAAGGTCAATAGAGCATTCTTCTTCATTCATTCTCTTCATCATTGCGACTTCATTTCCGCTATAAATTATGGAGAAAGTACTCAAACAATAAAAAGCCTGACCTCGCGAAAGATGGCTGCTAACCAATATTCTCTTGTATAAAAATTCATTACGCCATTAATAATTTGAATCTAATTAACAAAAGTTCAAATGACTTCCGGAATTGTGTAACATCGCTTCAATATTTTAAAAGTAAATTACTAACTCTCCGGGTGGTAATCCTTTTCCACCATAGATGGCGCTGGCTGTCTAACGTTCAAAAACCATACATATGTATATTAAATGTCATAACAATTTAGTTTTAGAATAAAGTTATATTTATTTCTAAAAATTACATATGTTCACATGATTTTTAATTACTTTATATTATTATTCAAACTCCTACAGGTTTACCACTATATTTTATTAACCTTTTATATATGTAAATTCAAAATATCTTTATTCAAACAGGCATTTATAAGTACTGTTGAATCGTGGATTATTTTCATGATGCTTCCGCTCTTAGTGGAAAAGGGGCAGTTACGTTTATCTGCTTTCGCTACAGCGGCGAAGAGCCTGAGGGAACTAATCATCTTCATAGGCCATAATATGACTGGCAGTACAGATAAAAATCAGATCCGTCGACTTAGCTGAGAATCACCTGTAACTTTCTTGGTCCTTTTGATCTCTGGGCGTGGAGCTCAGGGGAATCCGATGCGCTGGTTGAAGTAGCCGGGAAGTTAAGTTCGATAGATGCCGGCACGCATTTCTTTGGAATAAAAGCGGAGACTTTTTTCCCTTAGACGAGGCTGCATGAGCGGCGATCATTGACAGGGCTGGGGAATTGTGAAAACTTTTCAAAGGATCTCTCATATATTACTGATGAAAGAAGCCATTTTGTTCACGTAAAAAAAGACTATGTGCATATATTTATGAGTCAACAGTAGACTAGTAGGTACACACTGGTAGCACTTTTCCTTTGCATCAACATCTAATATAAATAAAATATATCTATGAAAAGAATTTTGCTTAGAAAATATATAACGACGCTTGCATATTTATAAAGTACATTTGAATAGCGCTTTCCAGATAAAACCGCTTAAATACCACGCACAGCGTCCGTAAAAACCGACCGGTTCGGACAGTACAACTTCGATTGCGGCGATGCGGGTAGTCATTAAGAAACTCTGTATTTTCGCGCGCTTTGTTCAGCGTCGGCTGCCATGTTGCGACGTGACGTCATCGAGCCGGGCGCTCCGGCGCGCGGGGCTGCGGTTTCGGTGTTTTGTTAGAATTCGCCGCGACAGCCGCACAATAGATCCACGCGACGGTTCAAATTAAACTTAATACAATACACTTGTTAAATTACTTACGAACAAATAGAGAATGTGTCGTGTGGGTATACAACAATCTGTTTCTACATCTCTTTGTGTGCCGTATTGAGTATACGGTAAATTTATAACAAAAGCCCCACGTCAGTTAAAATAATGTGTTAATCAAACTTTTATGCGAATGGATAAAATACAAGTAAAGGTCATTTTTGCCATATTAAAAGAATTTATAAATAAATATATTTGAATCACTGGTCGACCACGAGACTACGCATGCGCTGGTCCGAACCTCGCTTGATGCATTACACCAGTGATTTCCAAAGTGGTCTATATCGACCCCTAGGAGTCTATGACAACATGCAAGGGGTCTACGTCAGCGAAAAAAATTTGGGGGTCCATGAAATGAAAATGGGGGTCCACGATAGTGGATCTGAAAACATACACTGATAGTACCTATTTACTTACATCATACTATCTCATAATTTCAAAACATTTACATTACTTATAAAAGTACCTATGAAGTAAAAAAATATTATTAATGTTTATAAAATTGTGTAAGTTGTAGGATGTTGGTATTCGCTTTGTGGTCGCAATATATTTTGAACATACACTAAACTTCACTACAGTTAGAAATTTACAGGAGGTCAATATCAGGTAAAAAGGGGGTCTACCCAACACGGAAAAACATGGCAAGGGGTCTACGACACAAAAAAGTTTGAGGAACTCTGCACTACACCGAAGATCGGCACATGTGTCGTAAATAGTGCGCCAAAATTTTTCAAATAAGGGTCACAATCCTTAGCGGTGAGGGATACGAAGAAAGGATTTTCAGGATATGCTCTCAACTATATTTAAAATATTTTAGTATGAAGTGTGATAGAGATAGTGAAGCCCAAGAAAAGAATGTTTATTGAGGACTCACAGAATGCGTTTGGAGCCAATTGATTCTAGTTTCAATTAAATTGTGGTTTTCTGGTGTTCTTATCTTATTAGTGATAGTGATGATAATATTTATGAAATAGTGTGATTAGAAGGTTTGACGGCCTAATGGCAGAAGCATTTATAGACGTTTCCACACATTTCATAGCTGATTTATATATAGCCATAAATATCGTATAATCTACAATAGATCAATTCTTAATTTAATTTATAACTAATAATAGAATTTAAATAATGTGAATTACTGATTTATTTTCCAGATCAATTTTATTTCCTTCCAAGTAATCCCACTCCGATAAAACTCGCTTTTGCCAACACTTTTTTCACTCATCGAGACAATCGGAATAGTCTTTTTCCGGTATAGCCTTCGAGACCTTTAATTCTGTTGTTGTTTGCGTAATAGCCAGAAGTCAAGCGAAGCCAAATTAGGCTAATATGGTGATTACGGAAAGATATTAGTCGAGTTTTTGGCAAAAAAAGACAAAACATCCTTCAAAATGGTCTGAGCCAAATGATATTCCAGCACTATGAGCGAGGTGTGTAATTGTCCATCCACAATTTTCAAGGTACAAATCTTTGATTTTTTGGACGTGGCCTCGATTTTAAATGACGATTTCATCTTTCTTCTTGATCACAGTATAAATTGCTTTCAAAATTGACTCTACCGGAATTCTTCTTTTGAAGAACATTGATCACTTAAGGATTTCAACTGCCAAATAATGTGAAAGAATATATAAGGCCAGTAATAATAAATTACGTGACAACCTATATTACTTTTTTTTGTTTTTATGGCCCCCGCTATTGGGGGCCTCTCGTACCCCCTATCTTTTGTGGGACAGGGACTTTTTGGGCAAATTTATTTAATTTCTCACAGATTTTTTTAATATTTCTTTCGCTTCTTTCATACTTCACATTGTCTTTCGGTCTATTCTTTCATTCCACAATTCTACTGTCTTTCCCTTTTGCTCTGTATCACCTTTCATTCATTCCTCATTTCTTTTTACATTTTCTTAAATTACATTGTTATTTTATATCACATTTTTATTACTTAGATTCTATAATTATTTTATATCACTGTATTATATATTATTTTGCTTTTATTTTGTCTTTATTATTTATTTATTTGCAATATTTACTTTTTATTGCTTTCTATAGCATTATTTATAATTTTTTTACAGCGGGTGATGAGTGAATTTTTGGTCTCTTTTTCGCTTATCAGGGAGGCTATTGACTCCTCCCTGATTTTTACGCCAGACCTATATTACTTTGTAATGTGTTCAATTGAGAAATTTAAACTTCAATGGAGATCGAGGCACGCGCAGTTGGCGACGCACGGCGCGCGGCCGCGGCCGGTCTAACTTTTCTCGTTTGCCGCGGAGTGGCGCCTGCTTAAGTTCTTTTTGCTCCGCGACACGTTTCGATTCGGGAAGCTGTAATTATTTCCAGTTACGCCCCCCACCCCCACCCCCCGCCCCAGTTCCGACGCGAGCCCGCTGTGTTCATAACTTAAATTGAACACGAAACGAGTGTTTTTCATAAATAAAATGTTTTTTGCTTCCCACTGTTCCTTTATTCACTTGTATACATCACGAGAACTTTGACAGAAGAGTCCAAATTGATAGAACTGACGATCAGATTGTACTCTCTTATAATGGCATCTTTCAACTTAAAGCTACGAGGCCTCCAAGCGCATCCTGATCTGAGAAGAGCCCACAAAAAACTCAGAAATATTTTTACATGATCACTCTTTGTTATATTTATTCAGATTTATAAACTAGTAGATCTGTTAGATTTAGTGCCATAATTATTACTTCTGTGGAAGTCTTATAAAGACCATCGTATTTCGAATCAAATGTGATTTTCATTGCATTGTTATCCATTTTGGTTTATTTCTGGATCCTCAACGAGAGTCAAAAGTTTTTATCTTACAATTATCTGAATATATTTTTATGTGGAAAAGGTACATAAATACGAATAATTAAGAAATGCTACACAATATCCCATTTTAAAGCCGAAGGAAGTGCTCTTTTACAATTTCTTTTAACGCTGACAGCGATGTAGTGCATCTAACTGGTTCTGGTAACTCATTCCATAACCTGATAGCGACAACAGTTCTCCATAAACATAGTAGAATGAGCAGGCATAGTCAATTTCAGGTTCTTCGATGATCTAAGCTACTTATCATGTGAGTCACGCAAAAAAAATCTAGATTTAAGGTGAGAGGGAGTAAGCGGGTTAAACAAGATACTATATAGAAGAGAAAGGATGCGGGCATTCCGGTGAAGTCGAATCGGCAACTACTTGAACTTATTATGAAATTCAGAAATATGGTTATATTTGCGCAAAACAAAAATGAACCTAATACAAATACTCTAAAGGTGCTCGAAATTACTAAGATGTTCTTTAGCAGAATTAATATAGCTGCCATCAGCTCAGTCAAAAATTGGAAGGAGAAGGGATTGAATCCAGTCACACCTCCAGTGAAATCTTGATAGCCTAGGATAGGATAGGATAGGTAGTTGCGTAATCTTCGCAAGGACGCCGCAGACGTAAGGACCTCAATATGTTTAAGCTGAGCTCCCCGTGTGAATGCTCTATCCAGGTACAACCCGAGATTTTTAACATGATCGCTAAATGAGATAATGGTATCGTCACAAATTGTACAAGGAAACTGCGACCAATTTACCCCGCTCAGCGTTCCAGGGCTGCCGATAACAATGACTATCATTCTGCACGGATTTACTTTAGAGCCTTGCTCCGCTCACAAATATGATTCAGGTCAGAATTTATTATCGCAACCTCGTCGATCAGCTTCCCCGACGGTGCTTGAATATAAATCAGATCGTAAATATTAATATTTAAAAACATAAAACAAACCGGCTATTCAATAGCGCGTAATGAAACAGACATCAATTGGTCCTTACGTACAGCAAACTACAAGGCGGTGGCAGCGCGGCGGCGGCGCGGCGGCGCGGGCAAGGACTTTGTAATTTTCCTCTATTCAGGAGCGGCTGCTGGCCTCGTCGCAAATTACAGACCACCATCGCCTGCCTTGTATCAGAGCACTGCGTCTAGCAACAGCGTCGGAATAGAAATGTATATCGTGCTAATTTTCCTTTACGGTACATTAACTTTTGCTGCATATAGTGTAAGATCTTTTAAAGGGTGAATATACAGTGGATATACTGTCAAATAATGTAACACGCCCTACTACTATGTCCAAAATCAATGGTTTCAGAAATTATTAATAACATAATGAAAATAGTACGTACTATAAATTTATAGTTTACTTTCTGTCTCTGCAGACGCAGAACTACTAGAAGTTACGGGCCCGTCGCAATCCAATAAAAAAAACTTAAATTAATATAACTTATTTCAGAGTGATCACATTATAAAGGTTGATTAAAATAGGTGTGATATAATTCACATCTTTAAAGCTTTTCCACTTATGACTAATCACCTGTATAATAACATCAAACTTGTAAAGAGTGTATGCTATTTGCCTAATTTCTTGACAACTAGCACTTGTGAAGCTCTTTCACACTTCATTGAAGGTAATTCTTACCTGTTTAATAAAGAGACTTTCAAATATAATTAAAAAGAAATTGATCGATGAAATTTTTTTAATTTGGAACAACTTTAGCTATAAAACAGTAAGACACGTCAATTTATATATTCGTTATATTTTGTCACCTATAAGAGTCATCTTTGTGTGAAAGGTTGCACTGAGATTGTGTAGACTGCCAATAATTATGAAGGCGGAATTCTGATTTTCAAATTGCCGCCAATTTGTGACTAGATTAAATGATATTTACGTGAAAAGATTACAAAAGTGTTCTGTTTTCAAATTTTAAAATTCTTCCTTTTATATTATTTCGAAATGGCCAGTTCTGTGAATTTTCAGTGTCACCAATGATACATACATAATTTATTAAAAAGTGTTTAACGCTATTGAGGGCACATTTCTTCGCGTATTAACCCAGAATGTGTTGCTGTTGTTATTCAGACACTTTTTTTTAAGTTTTCATTATAGCAAACAATCGAGTGTCGGTTGGATTGTCTACGGCATATTGGAACCAGTATGATAAACACATGTCGAATGACAGCTCAGATGAAGGTCACTTCTCAGCCTCAAAATCTGATAACATTTTCTTAAATGACGTCCCGTGACGAGCTCTCGAACTTCAGAGCTCTCCCACCTTAAAGCTAGTGAAGGTGTAAACGGTAATGCGCAATAAGCATTCTGTGGTACCAATAACGATGTCAACGAAGAAGTGTTGCCAGCTAATAAAGCATGGAGATTCTTGGAAGAGCTGTTAGTTTGCGTGCAGCGAAGTTGAATTAATAATTCCGTGTTAACATGGCAACATTCGTTACAAAAAGCGAGTGCGCCGCGTGCAGTTCCTTAACGATCACATGAATGCAGTTAACAACGATGATTGCGTAGATTTATGCAATTAATTGTGAATTTCAAAACGTTTTTACGACTCTCATTAAAACTACTTCAGAACGTAATGAAGTCATGTAGTTTCAGAACGCAACCGAATTAATTGCTCTTTTACCAACTTATACAAATATTTGATATTGCAATAGATATATAACAATAACCAATTTGGTGGAAAAGATCCGCATTTTCGATACGAACCAAAAAACTTTAAAATCATAATTTTTTTTCTTATTCATACTAAATATATATAAACATTTTTTTCTCTTAGATATTACAAAATTAATAGAATAGATATAGTAAATAATAAACAGACTTGTTAGTCAAAATATATGTATAATTATGTTTACATATAGATATATATATAAATGTTTTTTTTTATATTTTACAGACATACGCAATAAAATTAGTGCTTTTTTCCGTTGTTAAATTAGTGCTGTTTTTCACATACGCCTTGTTTTGTATTGACTTTCATAAGACATATCTGTTGAACTAAATAATTAATATTTGGTACAACAGATATGTCTTGATCTATTACCAATAATTAAATATTTTAATCAGTAGCGATCTATACATTCTTTTAAAATATTAAAACTTGTGGAAATTAACTACCACATGTAAATTATACATTTACATAAAAATGAATTATCCTGTTTGGGACAAGGTATTCGCTTCCGAAATAAAATCCTTGAAGCAAATTTACTTTAATACGCGATATATTCAAAGCAATATAAGAAAACATCGACGTGACATATATAGGGTGGGCCATAAATTTTTGCACTTTTGAAACATGTGTAGAAATAAAAGTACAAATGCTATTTTGTTTATGATTTATTTATCGTAATTATCATTTATTAAAATTTATTTTTTAAAAATTACATCGTCGAGATGTGCTCCGTCTCGCCGTTGGCCCCTTACTCTCACGGTTTGGGAGAAATCAAGTGTTGCTATTTGCAAAAATTTTTGGCCCACCCTTTATTATATAGGAGACAAACATGTTTGGTATGAGTCTCATGCTTTTACGTGACATATGGAATATTATAACACGAAAAATTTGTACAATTAGCGTTAAATGAGTAACTATCGAGTTTCTTACCTATTTGAAATAATTAATATCTATCTTTATGTTATAAAATATACTAATTCATTCCGTGTGTAAAAGAGAAATGTCCAAAGAACATTTCGTCTATTTGTCTGAAGTTCGACTATCACGTTTTACTTAATAAAGGTGACAAGGAAATTAATTTGAGTAGAAAAGCTTGTTTATCCATCAAGTTGTGTAAACGGCGAGCGCCATCGCTCAAGAAGCACAAACATAATTTGGCGCGCGGCGTCCGCCATGATTGATGGAGCGGTCGCGCGCGACACGCGACGCCGCTCCGAGCCACCGCGACAATGTAGAATATTAAAAAATAAATTTAAATACAACAGATAACACAAAAATCTAGAAATTTCACTATGATAAATATGTTATAACTTATTTACATATGTTTAATTACAATTTCACAATATATTAAATAACTATATAATATTTGAACATATATTAACGAATTTGATCAATTTCTGAAAAGTATATCTTAACAAAAATTTATAAATATTGTTGTTAACTTTAATATTATTATACTGTTTATTAATTTAATCATGTTATTATCCAGCAATCGCTCAAGTACGACATGAGAAGCATGACGGAAGAGCTCAATCTGATAGAAATTGGAGATTAAACCCCCCTCTAACGACATTTTTCAACTTAAAACTGCCACAACGAACTCAGACGGTTTTTCTCGTGATCTCTTTTACAATGTCCTTAATACATAAAGCAATCTCAAACTCGGTTGTCACTTAAAAAATCTTCCACACTATAAAAGAATATTTAACAAATTTTAATTTTTTTATTGTCGCGACGCATCTTTTCAGGTATAAGCCGCGTCAATTCAACAACGCGGGACTATTGCGGATTGTTGGTTCTATCCGTAGGCCAGTCCAAGTCTAAGCTTTGTTTGTGAACAGTGCGAATCTATGTCATTTACATACGAGCGTTTTAAACTACTTACCTATAACTCCTTTTACATACCGTAATTAAAAATATTTACTTGCAAATGGGCGCCATCAATAGCTGAACTAGTTTACTACGATCTAACAATTTAAATTACAATGTGACATTCAAAAAAATTTCTTTGTCAATAATTTCATTTTTTTTATCTGTTTTAATATTAAGGTTAAATTCATCAATAGGAATACACACATTATTATGAAATAGAAGAAAATATTACGTTTTCACAATGTTGAAATTATTGCCATATTACTTAACAAATACCGAAGCTTAGACCTTATAATCGTAATAAAGCAATCTGGTAACTTTACGTAAGGTTCTAAATTTGACTGTAAAATCTGTCATAATTCAATAAGACTAGTATTTGTAACCAGCGACCTTCTTTGTATTTTAAAAAATACATCGACATTGTCAACCTATTGGATGCAAACTTTATGCTTTGTGTTATTCGTATAAAGCTCAAATTTAAATACCTATGGTATACGAAAATTAGGACAAATAAACTAATCTTGAGTAATTTTTAAATATCCCAAAAGCACAGAGGTAATCATTTTGAAAACCGCAATACTACATTATTACATCATCAGGAAAGCGATAAGTGCGGACTAAAAGAGTAGTTAAATGTATTTATTGTATCTAAAAATATAACCGATTATTCCAAAATAGCATTAAGCACGATCAATATTAATCAGCTGTGGCGACACTCGCGCGCTGTCAGCGTTCGCGCGCTTTCTCCATCCATCATGGCGGACCGCCTCGCCCCGCGCCCCCTGCGCCCCCCGCGCCGCCCCGCGCGGCCCCATACGAATTGTGTTCGAGCGACGGGGCCGTTATCCCATTTCGTTTACATATTCTTAACTAAATTACGCAGCTCATATTTCATTTCTCTTGACAGAATCCTTATACCTTATGCTGTATAGGAAATATTTGAAATATGGTAGATTATAATGCTTTCTGAACATTGCATAATTTTGTAAGAGAGAGGATATTTTCCTGTGTGATACTCTTAGTTACATATAATACTTTTTTTGCTTAAAGCACTGCCCATTACTTGTATATTGATATTTTTAAAAAGCACCGGAGAAGAACATGCGTTAAAATAATTACGGTAATGCGATATAAACAATTATAAATTCTGATGAACCTGCTTTTTGGAAGTTTATATTCTTAGTTCAGAAATACAGTACGAAGAGAATTCTTTTTAGTGGTACATTTTAGCTTTAGGTCAGAGTGATCACCATTGTGTTATGCAAACTATATTTCAGCTCAAGGGTGCTGCAGCTAAGCATATAACTAAATACTATAACTAAATACCATTCCATATTTCAAAGCAACTGCAAAAAGTCATGCTAGAGAACCTGCATAAAACAGATAAGAGCAGAACATATATATTAGGTAAGTGCTTACCGGATAAATAAAAAATATAAATACTAACTTTGTCTACTTTGTTAGTGCCTTTAGAATATAACTTCGATGGTGGAAAATGATCCAACGTGTAATGTGTAATATTTCCTTTTAGTAGTGCACAGGACAAACTGTACTGTTCCGTAAGCTTTTTAAAATTCTTTGCAAAAGACTTTATACTGCTAGAAATTAAAATATATATAACATATTTCAGGGCGATCACTTAATGCAGTGTGATTAGTAATAGGTATTAAAACTTTTCGCTGCCAACTGAGCTATACATTCGCCTCCTTTAATTGTACCGTCAGAAGTTATTGGCCGGATGCAATCCGATAAAGATATGAACTAAAATAAAATATGTCAGGGTGATCACTTTATATACACAGGTATAAAAGCTTTTAAACAAGTAACTTATCACCGCAGCACAAACTACAAAAGTTTAACTGTACGAATCAAAGTTAAACTTAGCGAAAGAAATATATATCTTGAACGCAGCCCAAAGCGTTTTGTTCTCCTTAAGATCGTTATAAAATGAACATTAAGTAATTGTTTAAAAAAACAATCTCTGTTGATGTAAGTCTGTTACAACCATTAGAACACCGCACACCCGCAGAATGCGCTGATTAATGATGTTGGGTAAATTTTGCGAAGCGATCAGACGAGACGCGCCGATTAATTACATTTCGCTACCATTGATTGATGGCTTGATACAGGAATTTGGGGCGACGGGATCGCTCCACCGCTGTGCTCGGGTCTGCCTCCGTCGATCCATTTACATTGCTTATACAAATGAAAACGCCTATGTTCCGGATTACTAAGCAGATATTATCATCGTGTGATCGTCCACTGAAATGATCTAAAAGGTCTGCGGCTTTTCAACCTGGTGGAACAGTAGTATGTAGCGGCTCCTACGGGAGCCCTCATGCTTCGCTACCTTAAAAGAAGTCTTACGGTATGCGACCTCTGCGCCCTAACGCCTCGAACCCGCGGAATTTTCAAATGCCGTATGGAATGACTTTTCCTTGATGGTAAATAGACCAGCGCTACATTTCATAACTCTCTTCACTTTAAAACATAAAACAGCCCTCATTAGCTATGTTCACATTGTTATGGTTCAAAATCGAATCTCGGATTTTCGGAAAAACATGGAGAGGCCCGCTAAGTAAAATTCCAGTTGTTTATGTTTTTGATCCACATGCTAGTCAAGCAAAATCACGTCTCACATAAATAGTAAAGAACTTCGGGATCCCTATTTGAGCGTGTCCAAGGAGATCGATTTAAAATATCGCTTTACCGTCGTATATTTGCCCGTCGCAAGTAAAGAGCCGGTAAATATTTAGCAGCGGAGCGGGGGCTTCATAGAGCGTCTCCATCCGCGGCCGCGCCGCCGGCAAATATTGTCGGCGAGCTATGATATTGGCCATCGGAGCGGGTTATTGGATACCCTCGCCCGCGGGGACGCCATCTCTTTTAATATATTTACTTCGGAAGCGAGGCTGGACCCTACTAATATGGACGGATACTTTTACAATAGAGCGACTCCATACCTCGCTGTGAACAACTGAATTAATTTATTTCTTGGAGAAATACACGAAGTAGATTTTTAAATTCACGATTTTTAAACGGTTTTATTTAGTTCGATCCGTACGAAATTTGTTTATTTGGGTCAAAATTAGAAATTGAAATTTAAGCACCTTCCCGGTGTCAGATTGATCTGAAATTTGGTATACACACATTTAATTTAGATGACAATACAATATAATAAAATCAATAACATTATAAATCTAAGATGGCCGCCGATACAAAATGGCGTATTACATATTTTTCCACAACCACCACAATATGGGTATCAAAAAACCGTTTAATTTTAAAGTTTTTTAAATGAATTTATAACAACTCTGTTATCACTAAAATTATTTTGGTGTCAGCAACACATTTTCAGTGCAAAACAGTTTCACAGAATCTTCTTATACTACAGAGGACCGGTCTTATTGGAAATTTAGGAGGGGAGTTTATGTCCAGCTGTGGTATGTATGGCTGAAACAATAATGATGTGAAATTTTCAGTAGAAATCGACTTTAAATAAAATTAGAAAAGACCGATTTTTAAAATGCGACCGTAACACGAGATCACTTCGTATTGCCATGCTGCACGAAGTCGTTATGTAGAGCTATGAATACTCTGGTCCTGTTCTCAGTAACCAGGACTTTATGTAATAGTATGATAGAGTTTGTTGTGTGATCTTCTCAAATCAAGGATCTCACAACTATCAAGGACCTTCGCAGATTTAAGTCGACCTTTACCATTATTTGGAAGTTTAATTTGATTTTAGTTTTTAATAATTCGGGCTTTCTTGGCATTTCTGTCATAACGTACACAAATGATAAGAATGGATGAATCCTAATTATGTTACGAGAATACCAAAACGCAACATTTTTTTTTTAACAATAGATAATTTCCTTCTTTATTCATCTGTCTCAAATTCGACTTGCACCGATCAAAACTATTCCATTATAATAATGTTTTATTATTACAATAATTATTTATTACGTTATCTTTACGTCAACGATCAAGATAGAAAGGGAGAATGTGATAAAGATGTGAAAAGGCAACATCATTCGGATAAACACACTAAATATTTTATCTGTTCGGATACATAACATTAACATTATCAATATTTTAACCGGTCTTAGAAGCTAGTTCGTGTTTTTGCGGTATAAAAAACCATAAAATAGTAAAGGATTATTAAATGGCTTTTAAAAAATAATTTGCATAACAAAAAAGGACTTGTCGTCCACCAGCACGCCTGACGCCCGGTAGTTCAATATATTTAGGCGCCGTTCAAGTTCGCACATAACTTATGCCAGAACCCGTATCGCAGGGCTGCCACCTTCATAAAAATGTCTTGTTTAACAACTTCCATTTTAATTAATAGTAAATGGAAAATTGTGACGATACAGTATATCGACACAACCATGAACAGCTTACCCGTGAAACATCTCTGTACAGCATATACTGGAAATACAGAGCTCTTTATCTACCTACAACCTGCTTTCAACGTTTACTGCTATATTAGTGTCATATTGCTCGCTTGACTACTTGAAACGTTTTATAATTACTGGTAAAGTGGACGGTAAGAAAACGAGGAGTTGAAGATATCACAACAGCGGGAGTTACCAAATGGTGCTTTAATATAACAAGTATCGAAATAGGCAATATGAAAAGAAAAGAAGAGAGAAAAGAAAGGTTAATAGTTGGCTTACAACTATAACAAATAAATTATGCATCAAATTACTAGAATTATTATAGTTGTAATAAGCAAGACAAAAAAGTTAAAGTACCAATAATGGCAACTCTTGCACAGCAACGTACAGCCGTGCAGCTTAACCCCTTGTACAACGCTAATTTTCAGTAAGGGCATCGAAAGTTATTTGATTATTTTTTTATATATATCCGTTGGTTACATTCACTAGCAGTTATAGTTCAGCGGTAGAGGATTGACAGTTGCCAGTGTAGGTCGTGAGTTACATTCCCGAAATATCAATATATGATTCGTACTTTAATTATATAGGATTGCCACTGCTCACAAGCAAGTTTGCAGCGTGGCAGCAGCCTCCATCTCCTCCGCCAACCATAACATCAGACCACGTCGCCAACCTACTCTCCAGGAGTGGCTAGTACAGTACATCCTCTCATAGATATCTTCGGTGGAGGCCTATGCCTTGTAGTAGACGTTTATGGATTAAAGCGACGACGACATTGAATAAAATAGTAATTTAATAATATAATAAAAAATTAAATGAAATATACCAATAAAAATATAAATGCAAATATATAATAGTGCCATTGGATAGTAAATGCAAGTTAAGATCACCATGAGAGCTGGTTATCGGTGTCAGATAGAGCTGCAAACGTCAGCGGGCAGGCAATAGCAACCAGCCAAGCCCAGGTTCCAGCATCGGATGCCCTTGTGTCGGAATGCTAAACGGATATTACTGACAAGTGATAGCTCAAGCTGAGGTTCCCTCGTGATGGCCCTTGCGCTTAGTTACTCTATAGAGAGGTCACCGAAGCGATCTAAGAGCTCGGCAGCATCCTAATTTGGTAAAATAGTAGTTTACAGCGAACCGAGCCCAAGCGCCCCTGGGGGACTCACTCTGCGCCGTGCCACCTCAAGCCTGTTGAATCTGCAAATACCATTTGAATAGCAGTGAGAACCTGATAAAAAAGAAACGACGCCAGCAGAAAAAACGTCAAAAAATTGACAATGGTTTTGTTTTGGCCTGGCTTCTACCACACTTTTCTTTCTTTTTCTTCCCTTAACATACACGAGTAATGAATATAATTGAATTAAAGTGAAAAGAAAAATTAGCAACTGCGACCCGCGAGCTTTTCCGGCAGAGCTGCGCTCAAGAACAGTGCACTAATAAATTGCACCGGGATTATTGGATTTTAATTACCGCAACTCGAACGGGGCGAGCCGGGGCAGCCCCGGCCGGGACTGTCCGGGACAAATTGCATTATACTTTTATTCAATAACTTAGAAGACGTTCCTTTGATGAAACTATTTCCTTAGATATTCATTTCTTCTCACTTACTGCAATTACCTTCGCAAAATTTCCAATAACGGTTTAATATATTCAGCTTAGTTGTGCAAGTGACCAATACAAGGCAATTAGAAACTCTATTGACCCGCAATAAAATCACATCATCGTCTTTTCAGCCACAGGAAGTCTATTTGAGCTATGTTAATTTTTTAATTCATTAAATGTATAAATAAATACGAATTATACCGAATTTATAATACATAACTTATGTTTCCATACCATGGTCGTCTGGATTTAATTGCCTCATGTAATAAGACCTATATATTATAAAATATATATCTATATTTAGATATATATTTTCTAACATGTGTAATACAGAATATTAAATCAAATTAGAATAACAAGATTTTCGAAGCGAAAATATCATTATACTGCGTATATTTCAATGTTTCGTTTCATACACCATAGGTTTATTTTACACAAAAATATATTTCGGGAATCGATGGCCTTTTACCGTGAACCATAAAAAATATACCAATAATTATTATTCAATAATATATATGTGTATGTATATATATATATATATATTATATATTTAATTTTACATTTTGAGTATTCAAATACTTCTTTCAGTAAAATCTTTTTATGTATAGCATAAGTTACTTAAAAAATTATTATTCACTGTAATATTTCTTCTAGACGAATTTACCTGTGCTTTAATGCACTGGAATGGTTACATAGGCTTTTGAACTAAAAGACAGCAGAGAATAAAAATAAACAGAACATACATTTTTCGCTTTTTCTTTAATTTAATTAGTTTATTAAATAATAAAATATACTATATAGTATATCGAAATATCATCACAAGCGTGCATTATAATAATCAACTGTCGACTTTAAAGTATTTCTCGATGCAAATAATTTAGATTGTAAAAAATGTTTAATTTTTGTTCATTTTTGCACTAGAGTTGCATGCCTGTATTGCATCCTTCGGGTTAATTACGACTGTTTATAATTTTATTTATTTATTATTAGAGTTTAATAATATATTGTGTTTGTTAAAGTATTTTATTTTATTACCGTGATGTAGGTGCAAAAGCTTCCAGAATACAAAGCGTGGCGAGATATGCAGAATTCCTGGGTGCACAGTGACGCCATCTGTTGGCGCACTGCCCACACCAATACGAATGCCACACGTGCAGCCCGACACCTTCCGGCTTTTCATACAATACGTTTACACCGGCAAGGTACCACGATACATTATTTTGTTAAAACACTATTTATATTCATACGCAAATATTCTGTTTCTACGCTTTTGATTTATTTAACATAAAGAAATACAATTATAAATTGTTACAGCTTTTCTAAGCAAAGCATTTTTTGTATTTTTATCTTTAATTTTACATGATAAAAAATTTTCAAACAAATAATGAAGAAATTGGTCTACCAATAAAGCATAAAGTTTATTACTTTACTTAAATTAGCAAAAAAATATATATATATTTTTTCAAATGTTATAACAGATAGCGTTAACTATTAGAATAATATTTAACATATTGCCATGATATTTAAAATAGTTTAATTTTGCATTGAAAATTAATTATCTCGGCAGCTTTTACTGCAAGATTCCGGCGTGTTCGAAATGATGACCTTGGCGGCCGATTTGGGTTTGGAAGATCTTCGAGCAGCCTGCGAAGATCACGTTACGTCTACTCTGAGTGTAGAGAGCGCGTGTACTCTTTTAGCTGCTGCTATGGAAATACAAGATCGACCTGGTAAGAAACATGAATTTGTAATATATTTAATTATTTTAGCATCTTAAGTATGGGCGATGGTGGTGTAATGGTCAGCATAGTTGCCTTCCAAGCAGTTGATCCGGGTTCGATTCCCGGCCATCGCACATTTTTGCACTTCTATGTTCAATACTATTTGTTAATTTTTCTAACTTGTAATTACCATCTATTCTATATAGTTGATTAATTCTAAACACTATTCATTATTTATTAACTTTAAATATATCACTTGGAAGTAAAAATTTCAACATATTGTGATTAGGAACGATTTTTTTGTGATATTTTTACAAAGTTAATATAGCTGTAATAATTTTAGTATATAATTGATTTCTTGTAAACCGCACAGCACACAGTATTTCTATTAGTCGTTGAAATATTTTGCTAGTATTTTATACTATCGTAGCTTGATAGACATTGGACGATTTTCTAATAAAACTACTTCCGAATGTTTTAAAGCTTTTCAAATTTCATATCATTATCAGAAATTAATCTTAGGGAATTATAATAGCTAGAAATAAATATAACTGGCAATGTAAGCGGAAATTCTCCGACAGGCATTTGGCCGACACATTTGTTTTTAATGATAATTTTCTCTTTTACTTTATTTTTACTTTAGAATTGAATCATTAATGTGTACTAAATAATAGACAATTTTTGTAGTAAAAATTAACTTTACCGAACGTAAGTAAATATGTTCGATAAATAAACGTTATTTGATCTGTTGTCTGTGGTCACTATCTGTCAACCAAAGTTTTTGAAATGCCTTTTATTATTATATCCGGACAACACAGCATAACAGACTATTATTTAATTTATGTAATATAAATATAGAAACTGGAGAGAAAATGCAAAACTAGAACTTAACTTTTATAAAACTACGTTTATGATAATTAATCTATGATAGCGACGTCGCCATATTTGTTTCTCTATGTCAGCACGGCTTCCTTTTTTGACAAGCGCGTATTTCGCCCGGCTTTGGCGGTTTAGCTCTGTGAATAGTTTTAAATAAACAATAAAAACACAAAAATGGCTTACAAAGGCCCTCCGAAAGTACAAAAGGTTATGGTACAGCCCATTAACCTGATCTTCAGATATTTACAAAATAGAAGTAGAGTACAGATTTGGTTGTATGAAAACGTAAACTTGAGAATCGAAGGGCACATCGTGGGATTCGACGAATATATGAACATTGTGCTAGACGACGCGGAGGAGGTTCACGTGAAGACGAAAAACCGAAAACAAATCGGGAGAATTATGATGAAGGGCGACAACATAACGCTCATTCAGAATGTGAATCCTAACGCGTCCGTGTGATCAGAATTAGGTTATGTTACCAATAAATCGAACATTCCTAGACGATAAGTGAATTGTAAGGAAATTGTGCACGCAGTTCTATTTCTTCGTGAATCTAAGTACCGCGCAGGTTATTTTCCTCATTAAACTAAGATTTGCAAATCGACTTTCATTTGTTTTCCCAACAATCACTCGCACGAAGTGTACACTAGACTCTATTGTTATAAATTATCTGTTTATATGCATGTATGTAAATAATTTGAATAAATTTTGTGCAGTTTATAAAGGTTTGCTGGGATTTTGATTACATAGTTTATTATGACTTATGTAAAATATTTTTATATATACAATTTTTTTATCTATCTTCATTAAATCCTTAATAATTTATACAATACTTTAGCATATTTAATTTCACAAAGCTGTAATGTTTAAGATAAATTAAATGACTATCAATTATCATTAAATAAGTGAATGATTGAGATGCCAAGTTTTTGTACTGAAAATAAGACCAAGTGTAGTATAGTTAGATCATTAAATAATTAATTCTGTCAGTTACAATGTAGTGTTTTAGAAAGAATTAAATTATTATATCCTGAGATTGAGTGCTAGAGTATTATTAGTACTATGTTGTTGGAAGCCTGCTTTATGCTGCTTAAACAACATCATTGCTTGAACTTTAAGCTGTTATCTGGAATGTTGAATAAATACATATAGTAGAACAAACTTTTAAAACTAAAATTTTCACTTGATCCTGCAATTTTATTATCCGAAGATTTACTGACTAAATTTTATTTATATCTACCTTAATCATTTACAGTGACTGCTGGAATGTTATGAGAAGAAATCTGAAATAACTCAAATGGGACAAAACTAGAATCAGATTAAGCTCGCCTATATTGGCATTCTTCAACTTAAGCTTTCAAATACCCCATGCTCTGAAAATACAAACACAAATAGGTATTTTGTGGTAACTTCTCATTTGTGCACTCTTATCAGAGTGGTTGTGGTAATGCTCCAGTCGCCTCTGGGGCCCCCTGCTGCTCTCGCTAAATATTGCCATGACACTTTGTGTTTGGAGGAGTGAGAGCATTAGTTTACTGAATTTATTTCAAGCTTCACTTGAAAAATCATTCACACTTTTATTACAATTAACTTTTTAAATATATTTTATGATAATTTAGACATTGTACAGGAATGTATTGTATTACCATACAGTTATCTGCAAAAGAGTTATTAATTTTTATGAAGAATTATAAATATGTGCAACTATATTAGTTAAATGCAGTTTTCCCTATAGTTTGTTGATTTTATAAATAGTGTTGTAGTAACTTGTGATAATAAGGAGAACTGCATAATCACAAAATTAATTGTGATTGCATTTAACTTGGTTGTATTTCTCCTCATAATATTAATGTCATTGCTGAGGATTATGGTCCTAGGGAATTGTCTTTGGCTAGTACATGTGGACTTCTAATTTCTTCCATCATTAAGCTTCTGAACAGGTTTTTTATGGCTGCTGTATGGAGGTGTATGCATAACAATCAGTTTTATAGCTATTTGTTTGTCTTGAGACTAACACTCTTCCTTTAACATTCAGGTGTTGGACCAGAAATGGCAATGTAATAGCTAAAAATTTGCAAGAAAAAAATAATTCTGTTGTGCAGTTCCACCAAACTTGTTTGGCTATAGCTTCACTATGTTTAGTGTGCTATATAGTCAAAGATCCCTGCTGTTACATTGTTTTACCCGAGTGTGAGCTCATAGATTGCAGTTTACTAAGTATACGAAAGTATTTTAACTTTAAAATCATAATGAGCTGCACAGCAATATGGTTGCATAGATGGCAGATTCACTTCCTACAGAAAACATTACAATTAGGTTTTATTGTCTATGCTAGACATTAATAATGTAGTTTTAATCTCTTTGAAAAAGTTTATTAATTAAATTGATTTTAAGAGCTTTTTGATTCTGATAGCATTTTGAGTCTTGCAACACTTATACTACTGTACTGTGTTAAACTATATATAAAATGAATGTGTGTCTGTCTGGTACTCTATGGATTATATGGATAAAAACCATACAACTACACTACACTACACTACATCCCTGGGAAGGTATTGATTTTTTATCAGTTTTGGGTACCAACAGTGCCTCTTATTTTTTTTAAATATGTTACACAGCAATGCATAAATGGGTTCGCCTAGTACTGAATATATTAATGTCTATGATTATATTGATTGAAACAAGATCAACAAATGGTTGTATTAAACAAATATTTGTCAAAGAATGTGTTTGAATATTAAAATATTTCCTTTATTTCGCAGTAATAACATAAAGGTAACCGAACGCCAGTAAAAATAAAATTTATAACCTACTTTTTATTTGTTATTTAACGGTTTCTAGATTTCTGAGATCAATAAGCATAAGGGATTATTATAATGTAGTACTACATTACACACATTACAGTACTACATTTCTTATTTAAACGAATGAAAGAGTATATATTTTTTTAACTAACAGACCGAATTTTATTTAATAAAAAGTATATATGATTTTTAAATTACATTAAATAATATACATAATTGAGTTTGTGTTAAAAGTTAAATCGAAACATACGTAAACAAAGACATAAAAGTAATTTTATTTTAAAATACACGGTACAAATGTAATTAAAAATTTAAAATAATCCTTTAATACTTCATTTTATCTTTGTATGAAGTCAGAATGCGGGTCTACCAGTTGCTACCGTGTAGCAAAAGCACCGCCACTTGTTAAGTTTTGTTGTCAATTTGCAGGCGGCAAGAGCGCGTCGTCGTTCATGGAGCGCTGCATCGCCTTCATTGGCGACAACGCGGCGGACTGCGTTAAGACCAACGCATTCCTCAACCTGCCCAAGGAGGCGCTCATCAAACTTATTTCTTCGGACTCTGTACGGGATAAAAATCATTGATTCCATTCGCTCCTAACTAGCAATGTTCGTCTATCAGCGCTTTGAAAACATTGCGATTATTTTTTCGCAGGCGCTTTAGTTATAATTTATTTAATCAAAATTACGATATTTTGGAATAAATTTTGATGGCATCGAAAGGTTCTCGAGTAGCGACCCTGAGTCGGTACAGGCGGCGCGGGCGGTGCGGGTGCACTTGCGACAAAGGTCGCAGAATCGTAGGATACGGGCAACGCAAGGTCCGTCACCACCAACGTTGGGGGAGGCTGACATGTTAAATATGAAGCTTATTTTTTTTAAATATTATGTGGTTTTCTTACTTGGATTTATTAAATTTTTAAATTTATATGCACTTTAATATAATTGACAAGAAATAATTTAAATCTAAATCTATCTTTATAAATTTTAAAGTAAAGCAGTTATACTTCAAACGAGGATACCTTGATACCTAGCCATAACGCTCTTTTCTAGCAAGAAAGGTAAAGAATTTAACTGACAAAAAAGAAATTAAACAGTTTATTAGTTACAGTACAGGTATACGTTAATTTTGGTTTTAAGTTTACTCAATTTTAATTTGTTTGTTGCCCTTAAACACGTTCTTTAAAATGCATATTGCTAGTGTAAAAATGTAAAATATTTTTTCTTTTATTAATTAAGATATTATTAAGTGAAGGTTGGCAGCACCTTACGATAATGCTTAGATAAGCTTTCCAAATCGTAGAATAAGATTGCTTCTAAAGCGGAGCGTATGTGTTACAGCTGTGCCTGGAGGAGGAGGAGGTGTGGCGCTGCGCGTTGGCGTGGGCCAAACAACGTGCCGGCGTGACGCAGCCCGCCGCGCACTGGACGGAGGAGGAGCGCGCCCGCGTCTGCCTGCACCTGGCGCCGCTCATGCACCACGTGCGCCTGCTGCTCATTGGTAATCAGCTTCGCGCCCACTGATCACCTTACCTTACTAGCATTAGCAAAAAATCCCGCCATCATATCAGAAGTTTCCCATTTTGCCTGTTTAATGTAACATAAAATTAATCAATTTTATATTCATTGCTTTAAACGTAGTTAAAAGTGAACTAAATATGTACTATATATTTCAAAATTCGAAATATCTTTAATCAAATATCCATTTTTACGCACTTTCGAATCGTCAATTACTTTTGCCGGTCTATTTAAGTTTAAGTTAGTGAGTCAACAAACCGAGTTCCACACAATTAGATTGACTAAAAACTCTTGAACAATTTATTTAATAGTGTACTGTACTTTTAATTTTAGATTTAAACTAAGTTTTTGACATATTGTTGTACTGGTCAAAAGTACGATGTATCAGAGTTTTTTTTTGGCTCCAACTGTACAAGTGTTGTTGACGCGTTGTTTGGTTATCAGACAGCGCGGTGTTCGCGGAGGAGGTGGAGCCGACGGGCGCGGTGCCCATGGAGCTGTCGCTGGAGCGCTACCGGCGCGCCGCGCTGCACGCCGCCCCGCGCCCCGACCCCGACAAGCGCACGCAGCCCAGGTCTCTGTGCTCTAAGTAACATAGCCTAATAACAAGAATTCAGTACAAACAGGCAGGTATGCTGTCCCTATTGGAACCCAAAATAAAATCGAAATATATACAAATAGATAACAGAGATTCCTATTTAATGTCTCATTAACGAGCACACACATAATTTCCCTGCCTTTTTGGTCCACGACGGTGACTTCATCAGTATTTTTCTTTTCCTTTTGTTCCTCGTCATCATCATGTCAGCTGTTGGATGTTTATTGCTGGGCCTTAGCCTCCCTCTTTAGGTTTTCTCTAGAAGGAAGGAGTCTGCATTCAGGTGACTTTAATGAAATTGTCTGTACACCTTGAGGCTGGTCTTCCGTCTAGGTATATAACATAATAACCGTCACCATGACGACCTTGGGGGGAGGCAATGCGTCTACTGGCTGTGGTCTTAATGAGAGGTGAGGAACCTTGGTCCACTTTAATCTACCTACTGGAACTAATACTTTATCGTCTCTAGGTTTTTCTAAACAAAGTCCTGATGCGATTCCTACCCAAACATTGCTCTCCAAGTGGGATTAGTCGCGTAGATATTACATTGTGTACAAGTCCTGTCACCTGCCAGCGAGGTGGATCCGAATGTAATATTCAGTGATTGTATTCGGTCTCAGGCTCGCGGTAAATATGTTCGTGGGCTCCGTGATACTGCAGCAGGACAAGAGTGCATTCCAGTCCCTCATCAACAACTGGTAAGCTGCCTTCATTGCTTCTAAAACTTTATACAGCACAAATCAATATTTTACTTTGGCGTGTTTCTTGTTTTACAACAAATATTAAACATACTGTCAATTTACCAAATAGATATTACCGGAGTATAGAACCTTAGAAGCAGAGATCTGAAGTACTAGATACTTGATTTTTTATCCTAACTGAAACGTATCACTCTTCTACAAAAGAAACTACATTTATTCACTGCGTGAAAAGGTGTGGCACTCCGAAGCAGAGCTGGCGGCTGGTGTTCCGGGCCTCCGCGCACGGCTTCTCCGCGCAGGCCTTCCACTCGCACTGCGACGGCGTCGCGCCCGTTCTGCTGCTGGTGCAGGTAAATACCCTCACCTCGAGTACGACACGGGACTTTCCCTCAATACGTATTAATGTACGAAATTTAAATTATCCTTGTTTAAGTAGGCATTTACATGCAGAAATAATAAGCTGTCAGAAGCTAGAAATTCTAATCTGCTGAGACAAATGAACCAGAAACTTAAATTTAACAGAAACAGAAAATGAAATTTAACAATTTTTAATGTGTATCTTCCTTAAATTATTCACGTTTTTTTTCCTCACTTGCATATCTTCTCCTATACCTCGCCTTTCTTTCCTCATCTACATTCGTACACCACGGTTTTATATTTCAGAATTTTTGAGTGACGACCATAGTGGTAGAGGCATCAGGTGTAGGCTTTCACTAGGGAACAACGACATAGTCAAAGCCCGGTCTTAGTGGCGATCTTTGGGAGAGATCTATTCCTCGCTATCGTGTATCGCTGGCGTGGTGATCAAATAGTTTGAGGGTTGCCTTTTACATGTGTACGGTACCGACGTGCAGCGGGTAGTAAAAGTGAAGGGTACATGCACAGGTATAATGCGATGCCGGATGTTGATGATGATGATGATGTTCTGTTTCGGGCGTGCAGCTGCAGCGCGGCGAGGTGATCGGCGGGTTCTGCGAGGCGGGCTGGGCGGCGGGCGGCGCGGGCGGCTACGTGCCGGCGGAGCGCGGGCTGCTGTTCTCGCTGGCCGACCCGCCCGCGCGCTACCCGCTGCTCAAGAAGCCCTTCGCGCTCTGCCACCACCCCGAGTGAGTGTCCGCCCTGTACTCTGACCTAAAACTATGACACTTTTTATCTTAATATTTCTGATCGTGGTGTTTAAATGTTTCTTGCTCAACTATTAATTTCAGCGCCATCTATTGAAACTTGATTACTCTCAGCATAGTGTTTCTAAATTTGTATAATAATTAAACTGGAAAACTTGGGCTCGGATTATTACTTTTATAACTGTCACACTTGAACCTTTATATTATATGACTTAATTACTCATTTGCGATTTTCGACAGGAACCAGAATAATTGTCTTTCTGACAGACTGTGGACTTCGAGTAATGGCTAAAGTGCTATACGCCACTAATTTAAGCGTCACGCGATTGGAAAACCTTCATACTATTGTCACTGGTGTACAAACAGTAATGTGATTTTAATAGTATAATGTTCCGAAAGAAACATTCATACGGTTTAATTCACACAAACATAGGATTTTGAACCGGTCGTATGGCGGATGCATCGGTTTATGCAGCATCATGCTCATGGCGCGACTGGGTACGCAAATGCTTGAGCAACAAATCGAACTGAGGTCTGGTTGGATGTTGCTCTTTTAGGATATTATATTTAGAATCACGGCAGCAATAAAAATTTAATTTCTCAGTGATTTGGAAACAGCGTCATCTATCGAAAATATATTAAAACTTTTCACAAAGTGTTTGTCATTGTTATCATCGGCGCAGCTGCGGGCCGATATTCGGCGCGGGCGCAGACCTGCTGCTGACGCACAACTGCAACAGCAACGGCGAGAGCTACAGCAACCTGCACTCGTACGGCGACCCCGCCGCCGCGCCCGCGGCCGCGCCCGCCTCGCTCGCGCCCGACTACAGCTTCACCGTGCGCGACTACGAGCTCTTCACCTACGCGCCCTAGCGCTGCGCCCTCCTGTCGCTGCACTCCCACCTCCGCACTGCACATTTTACATGACATGAAACTTTATGATATTGGCTAAGAACGCTCTCCAATAATTTTAGAATAAAATCTTATTCATAATTCCTTTACCACATTCAACCTTAAATTAAACCACGAAGTAATTTTCTGGAGAAAAAGTAAGAGCAGAGATAAGTAGAATTATCACACATACAAATAGTAGGTATTGGTTTGACGAAGAGAATTTAAAATAAAAATGGATTTATTTTTATAATTAGGTGTTAAGAACGTGTATATCGCACAATTGTCAACCATACCTTGTAGTTAGTTTAGTAATAAAATGACAATATATTATTGAGCTGAATGGTTTGTGCGCCGTGCTGTCGACTGAAGTGTAAGCTAAATAAATTTCGAAGGCAAGCCACTTAAATATCATGCAGTGACATCTAGCGAACGCATTTAAAACTTATTGCTTGTCATGCCATATATTCCCGCTAGATGATGTTAATAAACTATTTCGCTTCTCGGTATATTTCACATCAATAAATATTTTTTGCTATGATATTTTGTATTTAACTTTTTTAATAAAGCGATTATTTACTGCTAATACATTTATTTATTTCTACTAACAAAAAAGCTGCGTTAACTAACTGTAAATACATAAATTATGTTTGGGCGTTTTTTTGTAATTTAATTAACGAGAGGAGATTAAGATGTAATTTATTTCTATATCCTCTTTATAAACAGTAAGTTAGAAGACAAAACGTGTGTTATTTATACGAAAAGAATTAAATGATGATGTCTCTGCAGAAATAGCGCTAGATGCCACTTTTACAAATCCAATGACTCAGAGTACGCAATATTTCATAAGAATTCTCCGCGGACAGTTACGAAATTGAACAGATCGTAACGGTAATTATTCATTATAGCTGCAATTATGACATATAGACACGTGGACATAAATGACTTGTGCTGTTTTTATTGGCTGTTGGGTTTTTGGTAGTTATTTTAATAAAAAAGATCTCTGAAACGTTTAGAGTCTACCGAAATGATTTCTAAAGGCAAAATTCTGTGTAAGATCTCCTTTATACCTATTACCACAGATGTACCCCATACCCGGACAACACATATCACTTTGCACGCAATATATAAGTTAGAAGAATTGCGACGGCGCAACGAATCTTAAAAGGACTTAACAAAATTTATTGATGGTCCCGCCTATCGTATAACTCGTGTATTCCTCGGGTAGGAATATGTAGGCATCCAAACCTATTTTTTACGACCAAACAAGGATATACTGTTGCTGTTATGGTGCTATAGTTAGCGAAGTAACTGACTTAATGAAGCGTGCCCTCGCGAGAGTCAAGGCCGGCGCACTAATGCATCACTGGGACGGCCCCCTGCACAAAAAATCTATTACGACTCTCTAAAATTACAAAATAAAGTGAGTAATCATTACAAAGCCGTAATGATTTCATCTAGGAGCACCTACGGTAACAATACATCACCGCGCGGTTTTTTTTTAACTCGTCAGATTCATGTTTTTCCAGTTCGTTGCCGATTACCATAATTAATAATTTCGCAAGCGCGCGGCACTGACCACACGTAAGTTCGTACAATCGTTCGGAATCTGTGTCGCGCACGCGTCGCAAGATGGCGGCCGATTCCCCGCGGTTTTCCCGCGGAAAGCGCGTCGTGCTCGGAATACCCTCGCGTGCCGCTTTCCTGTCGGCATTTCCGAACGATTAATTTTTAGTGATACTCGAACTATTTTTTTTTTACCTAAAATATCTAAATTGAAATAATAATCGTTACACCTGTACGTTATTTAAAATTTAGTTATCAAATTCCATTACATTTTAGAATATTTTTTTTGATTTGGCCAGGCGTTAATGGTGCTCATTCTTAAACCTCTTATGACCTCTAAACTCGTCAGTATGACCACCCACAAAATGAAGAGACGATCCTGTTAAGATCCTCGAAAGACGCTGAATGTAATTCGCTTCCGGTCCTATTGGAAATCTACAGGAGAGAGTCTTGTCAGGGTGTGAACTTTCTACCACCGAAATGGTGGTGAAGAAACTTGTGGCCAACCACGGGAGATTTGACTTATAGATAAGTTATTCCACTGGATTAGTTCTTAAAATCGCTCACCTAGACTCTTTATTTGGTGACTGAAGGTTATGGTCACAAAGAACGACGAGTAGACCTCAGCTTGCGCTGGTGAAATAAGGGTTGAGCATTTCAAATTAACGACTGCCTAAAGAACTGACGACATTGTTAAGGTCGCGGGAAGTCGATGGAAGCAGGCACCGCAAGACTGTTCCTATCCTTAGCGGTGGACGTCAATTAATATGGTGATGGTGATGAAAGGACTGAACCTTAACTCGATTGCTAGTGTATTACAATATTATAAGACTCCATACATGCATTGATATTCATAGTGAGATGCGCGTCACCTTACACGCTCACCCATATGTAAGGTGACGTGCGTGGGCTTGTGCGGTACTGTGATCAAGTTTTAGCCTGCTGAAGGTGGAGCAAAATTACTGGGAGAAGCACCGATCGCGTAGAAAAAGAAATCCAGGAGCGTGAGCGCAGTCGGTCTGCGACACTAAGGGCCGGGGCGCGTGACGCGGCCGCTCGTCGTCGAGGTGAACGTTTGTTTTGTTTACGCGCCGACGTCCGGCCGCGTCGTCACCAGCGCCCGCGCGCGAAATTATGCAATATTGATTCATATTCATGATTCGAAACAAGTTGCACCGCGGGAATATCTCTCGACAATTATTTTATATTCACATAATGCGTTCGTACTGGTATTTTAAATGTCCTTTCTACTTATAATAATCTGTTGTTTTAAATAGATTATGAGATTTTATTTTTGGATACAGAATGTAAGTATATATGTAGTAGCTCTCCTGCGAGTTAGAAGACAGGTTCAGGCTACTATTTTAACCACGACTAAGTAAATAACATAACTTAGTGCACCGGTTTAAAGGTGCGTAACCAATAAAACTGTTTTGTACTGGTTTTGTGGGTAATCTTCGAATCATAATGACCTCTTAGCAGATGTCACACTACCGCTGGAACCCTTGCTGAAATCGCTCCATCGGCCACCTCCACCCGTCTCTGAGCCTAATGGCGCTTTAGGGCTTGTCCATATAAGACAGGTTTGTTAAAATTCTGTGTCTGAATCTTGTGGCATTTTTTTACCTTAAATCTGTTTGTCAAGTCAAAAGACATTAAAAGTTTACTGTTTTCACAGAATTTGACTCACGCATGGATCAACGTCGACGAGAAACTGGTTCTTCTGACGAAATTAGGTTCACTGCAGGCCGCGTGTTCGAGTATTGAGCGACATAAAACGTGTAAACCTTGACCTCGTCTTGGAACTTCATTACTGCACAATACGGGCGATAACTAATCGATGCCTGTCCATCGCCAGCCGAGGAAAGCCACCTCATGTATGTCTGACTCACAGCGAATATGACGCATCAAGAGAAAATCGTTTTTCCATCGCATATTGCTCACATGGTTCTTGTTACATGACATAGCTGACAGCCCTGACTCTTACGAAGCTGTGAAAGTCAGATAAGCTTTCACAACCTAACATTGCGTAAATTTTGTGCCACCCTGTACTAATCGAATGCTGTGGTTCCAAGCAAGCGTATATACATGCCGTGTATAGATTTTAAATATCCACAACAGTCCTGGTAACTATTGTGTACACGCTGCGTCCTGTGGAGAGAATAGGGTTATACAGGATTCCTACCAACTAAAACTCTCTCGACGGCTGTTGTGTACTTTGGTGAGGGTCAGGAAGTTCTAACGCTGTGTAAATAACACCTACAGCTCATCCCAGAATATGAGCTATTCACGCTATACTAAAGATTCTGGAGTGGGGATCACACAGCGGCACGCGCAGTGAATCCTACACTGCATTGCTTCCTACCTCTCTTGTTGGAAATATATTGAGGAGATCTTTATCCGGGGACGGACGCTTTGCGGCTGAAATGATGGTTACGACCCAACGCTTTGTTTGTACTAAAACCTCGTTAGGTGATTGTCCTGTGAGCCGGTGAAAGGCTTTTGTTACTCCGTTCATCACAGTCCCTTGTGTTACGTTATTTTGAAATATCCTTCACGGGGTCAACGTTGGTCACAATACTTAATTACCCCCGTTGTGTTATTTCAATAATTTGAGACGATGTCGAACCATCGTCCGCCTCAGCAGTCGCTGAAGTCAGTTTAGGCCCCAAACCCTAAACAACCGCTTGAGTTGGAACATCAGTTAAACAAGTAGTCTCGCGATTGCAAGTGAAAATAATTAATATTATAATTAAAACCAGCCGTGCGGTTTACAGTTGTTCAGCAAATGATCAGCGGCTGACCGCATTGCGGCTGCCTTCAGAAAATGATTGACACTTGCCCATGCTCTGTCGCGCACCTCGGTCCGGCTTGCAAACCTCGTAGTGTGTAATTAATTGATAAGGCGTGTGCTCCGCAAGGTCAGGGTGGACGCGATCTTGGCCCAGCTCTTCACGGGACACGGGGGGTTCTCTAAGTACCTTCATAGGTTCAAGCCCAAGGAGGACCCCTCGTGCTACTGCGAACCGGACGTGGACCAAACCGTGGCCCACCTTGTGGCACATGCACGGATGCGCAGTGCCCTAGAGACTAAAACAAAGCTAAAGATAGACATAGAGAGCATCGCCGTTATGATGGGCGACGACAACCGTCGCCCATCATTCCTATCTTTCGCACGTGGGGTGGCGAGTGATGCGGTTGAAAGAAATAAAACTCTGCACAAAATAAATTGTAATAAACTAATAATAAGAAATAGAAAAAGAAATGTGTAATAAAGAATTAAGAAAGTAAAATAAACGTGTAAATAAAGATAAAATAAATATAAGATAAAATTAAAGAATAAAAATAAATAAAATGTACCTTAGAGTAAGAAGATGATGGAAGAAAGCCGAGGAAAGAAAGAAGGTATAAAAGAGCAAAACGAAAGATATTGTGAAGGACAAAAGTAAAGAATGAAAGATATTGTGACACGTGAAAGAGAGTGATAAATAAAGAAAAGACTGAAAAAAAAATTATTGAACAATAAAGTCCCTAATCTCAAAAAGTTAGGGGTACGAGAGGCCCCCAATAGCGGGGGCCAATAAGAAAAAAATTAATTGATAAGGTGTGATGGAACGATCGATGGTGTGCGCACAGACGTGAAGTTATACTTTGTGCATTCATTTCTTCTTATTACTATCCACTAAGGATTATATATACTGATCACTTGTGTGCGTAATGAGAAGGATGGTAGAGAAGCCTAATTTCATGGAAACTAGAATTCAACTGAGCACCTCTATAACGACAGCTTTAAACTAAAAGCAACAAGGGATCCAAACGCGCCATGATCTGAGTTCTGTCCACAACAAACTCACTCGAGTTTTTTAATTTGTAATCACTTTCATAGTCTTCTGTGGTAACGGAAAAATAATTCACAATCTCTTTTATAAATAAAACATATTTTGTACGTATTCTTAAGTTTATTACATTATATTTCTGACGTAATATTACGCAGTTAATTGCAAAATTAACATTGTCGCCAGAGCAGTTTTATAAAGCCTAAAGAAAGGTTTAACAGATTTACGCCTGCCGTTACGTTTTAAGGATTCTAGTCCAAGAATTAGGTTTTATACTTGAAATGCTAACTGCTGTAGACAATGATATAAAGCAATAGTTCAGTTAAACTCAGAGGCAATTACAAGATTTCACTTATAAATATAAATAAAGACTTGAACGCCTTCTTATTAATGAACGGTTGTCGAAAAATAACCAACGTCGTGCTGGTTATGGACACTGTCAAAGTTACTGCTCGTCCGCACAATGCGACGACTAGAATAAGCAGTTTAAGGTGGACTCGTCCTAGTAAATATCGCGGGAAGTTGCTAGATCCCGGCACAGTAGACCGGACATCGAAAAGAAAGCAGTGAGCGGCATAATGGCTGAAAAAAAGGGAAAAAAAATGTATAGTTGATATTATTCCTGGGCAAGTACTGCCATAATTTGTTGCCCTTTTAATTTTTTATATATTTACCTATCCATTATTTTAATTGGTATATTATGTTAAACATATTGTACACACTGGACCCGTATGCACACGATGCAGTCGCAATAAAAACCTTGTTTACTGATGACATCTGTACGTTAGATATGAAAAAAATGAGCTGTCGCACGGTGTGAAGTGTGAAGAATAATTGACGCAGCTTCTATTTTTTTTAATTCGTTCATCAGAAGGCACTGATTCCTGAGTCTTGTCTGTGAGCAGTGGTAAACTTGTCTGTGAGCAGTGGTCATCCTACTTATTGAATGCACAAAGTACAAGTTATATAGGTCTCTAACCCAGGAATCGCACGCGTGACCTGCGATCGCAAGTCGCAGACCTCACTGCTGAGCTACCGCTGGACCTTTTCACAGCATCTCTAATTATTTATTACACGTGGACCTCAGTTCCCATATATACACATACAAAATAAAAACAAACCGCTTTATGAACATCATGAACTTACTGCATTTTGTAATATGTTCCTGTTTGACCTTGCCGTTATCTTTATTAACTTTAATCGTCGGTACCTGGGCTTTCATCGTTATCTGATTTTCTTTCAGTTACATCTAGCAACACATGCTCATTCAAAATGTTATGTCAATTTAGTACACTCTATGCAAAAGTCTTAATAGGCATTGTTTTGTTAAGTGGTAGATCAATGATTTCATAATTTCTTAAAACTCATCAAACGCATGATATCGCTCGCGCTGCGCCGACTGACGTCAGGCGGAGACGCCGCGGTGCTATTGATATTGACCTTTTCACGCGTATCATCGCAGCATCTGATGGTTAATCACATCAACTAAAGTGCCAATTCAAACCAATTCTCCAAAAGCAACGCAGTCAAATCTTCATTTGGAATTAGTCATGAGGTCAAGTGGTCCGTTCCCGTCGTTCCCGGTAGCGCAGATTGCGCGGCGGTGACTCAGCCAACCAAGGTCTCTGTCTCCGCGCCGCGTCCAGGACCTGCGGGCGCGTCACTCGACGTGTCATAACGATTCCCGAGCGCATTTGGTGCCGCGCTTCATTGATTATTATGAGTAGCTATCGTTTCATGAATCAGCGGGAATATTCCCCGACGCACAGCGACCGCTGCAATATACACAACGGAAGAACCGTACAAGATACACCCGTTTCTCCAACAAGTGTGATATGCAAAAGATAAATACAAGAAGCAAAATACATTCCGTGCATCTCATACGCCACTTCATCCATAACGACAACGTTGACAAATCTTTCTATGAGTGATGTATACGCTTTTACAATAAGATCCCTGATAATGTTCAATGAAATTCCTTTGCAAAATTAAAAAGAAATGTAAAAGTTACTAAACTGTAAATGACGTCATAAAATATAGTATACGTTTGGAAAATTGTGTTATTCTTGAGGCAATATAAATAAATTGTGAAAATTTAAAGTTTTTAAAAACATATATAAATATAGTTTCTTTCGCCTGTTATTCTCAAGTGTGAGGCATTATTTATCTTCCTGACAGTAGACTTAATTTGTTAATATAAGCTGTAAGCCATTGTGCTTTAGGCATATACATGGGAAATAAAAGTTTGATCGCACTGATGCCTTTAAATGTGGTGGTGGAAAAGAATTTCTCAGATATCGTTAACGTCGGGCCGTCTTCATTCTCCAGGAGCTTAAGATCATGCATCGCTTCTCGGCAATCAATCATTGTCAAATTTTTTAATACTTTGGCTTCGTTATGCGAAAGAAAATAATATATAGAATGACTCAAGGTTTAGAGCTCGCTAACTACGCGATGAGTATGAATATAATAATATAATAAAATAAAATAATGAACATGTAAGTAAATGCGTTTTAAGAGAAAAAAAGGTTAAACAATCTGGCGACACGCATATGTAACATTTTTACTACGCCCTTCGATAAGCCTCCACTATTAACGTCCGCAGACCTCCGTAGGGCCTCGACATCTTTATAGGTGCCGGTGCTTTTCGACATCGCACGAGGCACGTCCCGCATCAGGTGAAGAAATAATTGCTTACACGGGCGACGTCAGCGACATTAGGCGGTCTGAGGTTTGAGGCCAGGGCACGTGCCTGCGCCGTGCTTATTTACGTCTGCGATAATTTATACGTAACCAAAATAAATACATTTAAAAAACTTTTAAGTTAAACGGTTTTTTAATACCCATATTGTGGTGGTTATGGAAAAATATGTACCTAGTCCGCCATATTGGAACGGCGTCCATCTTGAAATTTAAATTTTGACATAATCATCGTGTTTTACTAGTGTAGCCCTTTCATTTGATACCCATATTGAGGGGGTTAAGGAAAAATATGTAATCCGCCATTTTGTATCGGCGGCTATCTTAGATTTATAATGTTATTGATTTTATTATATTGTATTGTCATCTAAATTAAATGTGTGTACCAAATTCCAGATCAATCTGACAACGGGAAGGTGCTTAAATTTCAATTTCTAATTTTGACCCAAATAAACAAATTTGTTTACATGAACATTATTTAAGAAAAATGTTACAGGCGCGACTTTGACACTTACAGTTTACTATGAGGTATTCCCATTAGGGTTAAATAAATCAACAGTACAGTGATAGACAAGAGCATAGATTTTATTCACAAACACTAGCCGGCACCTCCAATGTATGCATATTGAAAAATTGTATTAAGTTTCCAAAAAGAAATTACATTCAGTCTACCTTTGGTACCGACTGTACAAATGCGATAAGGCATCATGGAATAGAGTAAGTTTAACAAGAAAATCGTTTTGAAAAATTTCTCGGTGTTTACAGATCTTTTAAAATAAAAATAATCGAACCATTTATATGCACCCGCGCAGTGTTTAAGTTCATTTTGGAGAATAGCATCACACCTATTCTTCACGGGGTATTGTAAATGAAGACAAATATGGCTGTATCCTGCAGCGTGTCCGTCTGGTTCGAATGCAAAAGGATTACAATCTATCATGATTGTCCGAGAGAGACTAAACCCGTACAACAAATGAATTTAAAGACTTTGAGTGTTTCTCGGTTCCTAGAGGTTCTAAGACCAACGTGAGCTCTTCTTTTTGATTAAAACTATTATCATTTTCTTCATATTTACTGACATGATGGAAATCAAAAAGAAATGTCCCTCGATTTGTTTAAATAATTTATTAGGCAATCCACTTCCGAGTTGTAAAGTTTAGTAGTAGATTGCTCTAACTACTGCATTGAGAATATTTGTCCACAGAAGAAGAGTCCACAAAAGAATTTGTTGTGAGCTCAGGTCTGAAGACGCTGGAAACTCTGACATTGAAGAATGTCGTTTTAGAGACGCACGATTTAAATCTAGTTTCTATTAAAGTTCGACTTTCTTGCATTTTTCTCTTGCCGTGTGTACTAGATAATAAAGAGAAAAACAAGGGAAAGGGATTATAAATAAATGAACAACTTAAGCGGATTTAATTGAACTATAAAAATATTTAAATGTATTTCTTCGCTCGTCTCTACGCGTGTATCACACAACTACATTAGTTCCTTCCGAAGGGGCGACGTGGTGCCCTTTTTTGTGTAATAAATAACACAGCGTCGATAGATAGGAGATAAAAGATGTCGCGCGTGTAACAAACCAGTCCGTCGCCTTGGACGCGAGCGCCAACAATGGGCCGGGGGCGGAGTCCCGCGGGCGCGCGTGGCTGCGCGAGCTGCGCGTGCGCGTCGTCACGTAGGGCTGCGGCTTTCTCTCGGGCGGCCGCAGCCTTACTGTTACATATTTCGGCCGCCGTGGCCGCGAACAAAGGGCCCGCGGGGCCGCCATCCGACGGCTGACATACATGGCTGACTATTCAGCTGTGCGATATATTTGTTCCCGCCTTTTGTTATACGTGCCCGATTGTGAACGCTCTTAAAAGAAATAATAGTTAATAGAAATTTAACAATAACAATAATTATTACTTATAAAAATTGTAGTACCAAACTACAAAGTACAACAAATTATCGTTGAAAATTGCAAGCAAGCATTTTGAGCGGCAGCGCGGGGTGAACGCGAAGACCCAGTAAAGGGTAATAACTCTCTGTGTCAATCCGCGCAGTAGTTCTACGGAGCGTTCATATAAAGAACGCAAAGGTTTAGCGGTCTCAAGTCGTGTAGAGAACCCCATATTTCTTTCTCGAGGTTTTTTACTTTGTTTTAGGCAAATTAAATGGATTTAGTTTGGTTAAGCGACAAAGGCGCTTATCCCCAGATACTCGAACCTGAGTTTTTTTTTTAGTTTCACAAATTTGACTCCTCCGACTCCGTCGCTCAAGGGCTAAGAGAAGGCGTATACACAAATACAAGTATTTCTCAGTCCTCTGCAGTGAATCTGGTGTTTGACTTCGTTGCCAATTACAATTCAGCCGTAAAAGAAAGACCACGCACGCACCCACGTGCCCGCCTCTGCTCCGCAGCTCACCTGTTCATCACCTAAGCAGGTGAAGAGAAAACTCTATCGAAACAGCTGCGACGCACTTGTCCTACAATCCGGGCCAGTTTAACCGTGAGTAACCAAACTGCGGCTATTGCCGAGCCTTGCATTACAAGACGTGACGTGATAGGACATATTTCAAGTGTTCAATGTGAACTGTTTCTGATGGTGATTTCGAATCCTAGGTGATGACCAATCATTAGGACTTTCTTGATCCCCGACACTGCAGCAAATAGCACTTTGGTGCTCATCTTGAATTGTATCCTGAGGTTTTGTCCTGAAGAACATGTTATGGCTGGAATTGCAAACTGTGGTTTCTATTTTGTGCTTTGTTTGTGATGCTAACAATTTGTACAAGGCTATCTAATTTAAGGCTCCAATAGATAAGTTTAGTGAAAAAAATATAAGGCTACATACGCCAAATATATATATATATATATATATACATATATATATATATATATATATAGAGAGAGAGAGAGAGAGATATGTACTAGCACGAAAAATAAACATGGGTGGTAAGTTTGTTACACTGTTAACACAGGTTAACAATATTTTTAGTGATAATGAAGCTAATCTACTCAGAGCTACTCTTTTCTAGATGTGTGTTGTGGGTTCTACTCGGATATTTTTACAAGTTGGTAACGCTGGTAGTTTCGAGGATGCTATTATAGGGGTGTTCAATTTGATTTTGGTTTCAAGTTGGGCTTTTATTGCATTCCTCTCACGGCTTAGACAAGTAGAGACCGCTTGTATAAGAAATTATAGATAAAAATATCAATAAAGGAAAAACAAAAGAATAAAAAAATCACGTATAAGGGCGTGGCAAAGCTGAATGACATCGACAAGTAACGATGTTCTTGACGAGGATACACTATGTGTGTACATTATGTCCAGCGCTCGTGCAAGAAATTAGTTGCTTGAAGAATAAATCAAATCGTAGCCGCGTTTTTTTTATAATGGCTCCCTTTTTAGGAGCTTTTCGCTCCACCTATGTAATTGTCGGGACAGGGAAGTATTTTACATATCATTTTTTTAATTACATACTCTTCTTTGTTCTCTTTCGCACTTTACAATTCTTACATTCTCTTTCTTTCATTCACAGTCCTTACACACGTCGCCTCTCTTTCTTCGCCACATTCTTTGATATGACAGTTGGTTATAATTTGTTCTTATACTTATAACTATTTTTTTAATGGGTTGATTGTTTCATTTGACATGCTATAGTACCACCCCTACTCAATTTAGGATAAAGTTTGCTTGACCCATTTAATTTCTGAGAGCTCTTTAAAAAGACAAGTCAATGTCCGATGGAGCGGCGTGACGCTACTCTCCGTGTTATTGTTCTCGTGGTCTCTAAATTACTCTCATGGTCAGCGTCTGACCCCCGCACGCGTCACATCCTGAGGAGCAACGTTGTTCCGGTCCGGTTACGCGCAATAAACACTTAGGTTGCGCGCGCGCACGTCGCGGCACAAATATTGTTCTCAAACAGCCACCTTGTTATATGTTGACTTATGAGGATCCGGTCTGTCTGTTTATTATATACAGAGCTCTTGATGACTTTGTTTTGATTTTTAAGCTTCAAGTATCAATTTGGTTGGTGTCCAAAAGTTTTGTGCCACTATACAATACAATTATAAAAACAATAAGTTGCTTACCTGATGGGTATGGCTATCTTATAAGTTTTATCAAAATTAGCTGTAGCATACGACAAGGCAAAAATATGATCTAAAATCCGCTCGCGTTAAGAAGTCAGTTAACGTCAAACACATTTTTAAGTTAGAATCTTTTTAACTAGGTCAGTGGAGAATGATTGCGTCAGTCAGTTGACATTCCCAGCGCGCACGGACTCAAGTGTTATGTTACCTATTATCTGGCAGAAAATTAATGTTCTGTTCGATACGAAGAAAATGTATAATTTGGCACACTCTGTATATCTTCCTTATTTATATTGAAGTTGAATTATGCGAGCCCACACACGTCTAGTGTAAATATTATACGGCGGCCAGACGTCAGCGATTGACGCAGCGCGCGGCTAACGAACAGCGGAGCGGAGCCAAGGCGCGCTACTTCTGAGAAGTGTCGAAAAGATTTTACCATCCCACGCAATTCGTTATCGGCAGGTCTGTTCCGCCCGAAGGTCAACGGTCAACCGGTTCCCCGTCACCAGAGCTCTCAGTATCATAGGCAGTCTTCTCGGGTACTGCTTTTAAAATATCTAGAGGTCTCTTCGATCATTGGCTATAGGTGTGAAAGCTTTAAAGGAATTTTTTTATTATGTCGCTATCTAAACTTATTCCGCCCAATAGCGGTCTTTTTTCTAAGGTTTGTTTTTTTAACATTTTTTATTTGAATATTATTAATCTTATAATTTATTAAATACGGACTATTTATAACAATTTTTTTACTGTTTCCTATTTTTATGAAAATTTTCTAATTATTTCTATTTTACTATAATCCTTAATTGTTTAATTTTTACATTACTTGCTGTAGTAGTTACCGTTCCTTGCCATAGCTTCATAAGTAATATTTTTTATAAAGGCGAGGAGATGTGGCCTAAAGGCCTCATCGAAGAGAGCCTCCGATAGCGTGTTGAGGTCTAATCGCATGTCCATAACCGACTCCAAGTCGCACCTGCCCCGGCCGTACTTCGGTCAGTCCAACAACAGGTGCAGTGCCTCCTCCTTCACATCCGGGTCACACTCACACGCGGGACTATCCTTCAGCTGGAATCGGTTCAGGTACGACTGTAGACCGATATATTGGGTATAAAGCACGCGGGGACGGAGGGAAACGAAAGGGCGGACCAACTGGCAAAAGATGCGGCCCTAAAGTTAAAGAAGAAACCGGAGTATGAGAAGTGTCCTATTTCCTTCGTCAAGCGACAGCGACGCTTGGCGAATGGAATAGGAGATACGTGGAAGGTACGACGGCTTCAACAACCAAGATTTTTTTCCTGGACCTGGACCGATTCTGCGTATAGAATACTCCGCCAAATTCAGATGGACACAGACCTGGTTCAGATGTTCACAGGGCACGGGGGGTTCTCGGAGTACCTCCACAGGTTCAAACTCAAGGAGATTCCATCGTGTTTCTGTGACCCTGCGGTGGACCAGACTATGGTGCACTTTCTCATCAGCTGTCCCGTGTATGGAAGGCAGAGGTATAAGTACGAGATGGAACGGTGTGCGAGCATAAAGAGGGAAAGCATCTCCTCTTTAATAAGCCACGACCAGTCACGAAAAATTCTCTTAAAATTCTGCAAATATGTCACAAACAACACAGTGAGTAGTAATAAGCCCGGCCTACAATAGTACCAGTTTAAGAAAATAGAATAAGAGCATAATTGTTAAAATAAAGAAAAAAAAAGTCAAATAACCAAATGTAACTTAGCATAGCTGTAATATTAAGAACTGAGGAGAAAAATGAGAGAAGATGAAAGAAATGAATGTAATAAATGATAAAGAGTGGAAGATATTGTGATGGGTGGCAGTAGAGAGAATAAATGATAATGTGACGTATGACAGAAGAAATAAATTAAGAGTGTGAATAACTTATTGGAAATAAACATCCTTAACCTTACGCATGTTAGGGGAGAACGAGAGCCCTCCAATAAAGGGGCCATAAAAAAGGTCTACGAAGAAACTGAATGCAACACTTCCAGCCGTTCTTTTTTTTTATGTGTGAGAACGGCATGTGTCCAGCAAATACGGCTGAAATTTAAAGAAAATATGTTGTCTTTACTTATAGCATTCAGAAAAAGGACTACAATATTAAAATTAAGGTTCTGGAGGTTCCGCAAAGCCAGTAACGGTTGTAGATGATTGAGACCTCATTTTATTATGGTTTTCGTTAATTCACGTTGAAGCCAGTAAATGTTGAGTTTAGACTTAACGGAGTCATCTTTATGACTCGGCCTGGCCGCGCCTCGTGTGGTTGTGGTCGATTAGACAGTCGCGTTCCTCCAGAAAGACTTCAATTGGCCGATGTGAACACTGCTGAATGTAAACGATAAACCACAATTTTTAATGAAAATGCACCAAAGCTACGGCTGCAGGTAGTTTGTGCCGTGCCGTCATCATTATGATATTTTGTACAGAAAAGAAGGCAAGATCACGTCTCGCTGGATTTATCGCTGTGCTGATAAAAGTCAAAAATTTCCTTGACTTACATCTGAATTTTGAATCATTTTGAGTTCATTGCCTGTTCAGCGGATAGTTTAGTATGCCGCGAGTGCAGTCGAGCGCCAAATTTCCGCGAAACATCCGGCGGGTGCGCCGGGTCACCGCCGCTCCGAGCGCCGAATGTAAATTTGTCTCCCACGGTCGCATCTCTCGTTGTTGCGAAAACTACAAGAGAACCTTTGGAAATTTCCCGCTACATTACTTGTCCAATTAACAAACGTTGAAAGTTACGTAACCTGAATGCATTCCGAGGCGCAATGTAATGCCGACCGGTTATCTCGTCGTATTGAGGTTACGCCGTGCGAATGTTACCTTAACCCGATCTTTGCTCCGGACATGCCGCGCATACGTACCGGCTGCATATTTGCAGTCCATTTCGTTTTTTGTTCGTGCGATCACGAATTCGTTCATTGCAAAACGTTAATGTATCGAGTAAAGGGCTCCGCGCCGCGAGGCCGTGGGAGCGTGACGCACCGGAAGTGCTACGGATGCCGCTACGCGCGCCCCACAAAAGCAAAACGTCGCGGGATGCCTGCGGGATGATCTAAGCCTCCGTTAGCCGCGGCCGGGCGTCGACCCGCGCTGTTTGTAAACAAGGCTCGTCGTCGCCTGCGGTCGCGACGCTGCGCTTCAACGTTGTTCGTGTCTCATTAATATTCTTTTGCTTTTGAGAATATCGCAAATTTCCAGAGCTTGTGTGAATTTTCCAAAATAAAGTTTGTAGATCTGTTCCGTACTTTAGAGCTTATGTATAACTAGACAACGGTTACAAGGGGCTAGCCAATGGCTGTGTCGAATTTATGAAGGTTCTTAAATTAGGAAGTTGCATCGCGATGCGATTTGTAACTTGTAACTTAGTCCTAACTATTCGGAATGGAAAAAAAATAAGCACCCATTAGGAAACAGTGCAGTGTAATACTGCACTGTTTCCTAATGGGTGTTTTTTATTAGTTCCTACACAGCATCCTTCTCGGCGGTATCGAGTTCTCTTTACTGCATTACGAAAGTCCAGAAAACCACGCCCATAACCTCAAAGTCTTTTTAACCGCCCACGTCTCAGAAGGCTATTCTCACAAACGTGAATCTAAAGGGATGCCTAGACATGGGTAAACAGATAAAATTTATCAAAAGCAGAATCTGCACGTTTCCGTTCATTGATGTTCGCTCGCCAAAATCGACACCTCGCGGATCCACTTTCTCATGTTATCCCACCAAAAGTTTATAAGACCATCATCATCATAATATCAGCTGCTGGATGCCAACTGCAGGGCTTGTCCATCCACCATAGATCGCCATGATGACCGATCCTTGACTATTGGTACGCCCCTTACACGGGTTAAAAAAATGAGTTTCGAAAATATCTACAAAAGGAAAAAGCGCATTGGAAGCCTTTTATAGTATAACTGCATTTTTTTAGATCTTTCTTATACTGTTTTCCATATGACATTTTCGGAATCCATGAGTTCGAAGGAGCAAGGCGTTGCCTTGAGCCTCTGTTAAAGTAGCGAGTCTCGAGGGTTTGTTAGGAAGCCCTGGGTCGGGCTGCAACATAAAATAGTTGCCGAGACCTCAAAGCTCTCAGATCGCTTAGACAGATGCTCCATGGAATGAGGCTCCTACAAGAGACCTTCGCTTAAAAAGCATTTCTTCTCACGGCAGATCGCCTCTAGAATGAAAAGATGTATAGTTCTTCTTACCTTTAGCGTGCTTTAAGCATGGATCTGCCCAGGACTGCTGCCACACTGCAGTAGTTGTCACCGATTGGTATGATGTAGTTCGCACGCAGTCATTCCTCAGACAGTCACCGTTACGTATCGCGGCATCGGCGAGCGCGGCCACCCGCGCCGCGGCGGCGTGCGCGCGCGCTGCCCGATCTGTATCGGCGGTGAGTGTGCGCACAGTGACGCCCGGCGCGATGGTTTGTAATATCGATATAGCGCTGTACGATATATTGATTATTGATAAACATTTAGTTCCAATCGTTACATTTTATATTACGTTTCGCTGTAAGCACCAAATTAATATGTGCTACAAAATTCTAATTACATCGAAATAAAATTATAACAATTGAATATAAATATAGTTTAGTCAAAATTTCTTACACGATTTATCAATATTAAAAGATACAACTTAAAAATATTTTATACAATGTTTAGACTTGTTGACATATATGGGTTGTTTCAAATACGTTTTATAACACCGCTACACATGATTATTAAAAATTTAATATTATTTCGTTACGTTTAAATCGTGCTTCAACAGATATGTTTCATATTTAATAAAATAAAACCCGATAGTCGATTTTAAATATTAACAATATATGAATATATAACAATACATGAATATAACAATACATGAATATCTTCAATATTATATTGAATTTTACGCCTTATGGAAAAATGATGGCGATATTGATGCAGGTGGAAAGTATAATAAACGAATTCGATGCTGCAACGCTGAGAAATATCGATACAATATAGTCGTGCGTCCCTGAGTGCGCGGCGGCGCCTTTGTCGGGCGGCGAGTTCGCGGGAAGCGGTGCGTCAGGCGCGCTGGGCGGCGCGGGCGCGCTGGGCGGGCACGCCGCGCGAATCTTCAATGAAACGCCCGCCGCTCCCCGTGCGACGCATCCGCGTTGACTCATGGCACAGGCTTCACGGATTTACAGCTGAACGTGCCTACTGCTGTATGTATCATCGCGCTAGTTGGAATACTGCACTCGTTGACTCGCTCCGTTGGTTACATTACCTCACGTCACAACACACTAACAGAAATGAAACGCATCGGTAATACACGCTGACGTACACATGAAGCGAATCCTGAGATAAATCCAACTGGAAAGATGCTGAGAAAACTTTCCGCCCTGGGGAGGCAGGATCATAAGTCAAGTAATATGTTACTTGATTCTTAGCCTCCTCAACAATGTCCCTCTATTTACCAATATCAATGGAAGGTTGATTACGTTGCCTGCGCTTGTCCGCTTTGTGATTTCTCTTCTTCTTTTGACTCTGCACTCTGATCAGGTTGGCTGTGGTCGCGCCCGGGCCGTAATGGTGGCGCGCTGCTCTCGCTGTGTGTCGTCACGTAGCTCGGTGTTCGGCGAATTGAGAGCATTCATTTACTGAGTTTTCACTGACATATTTGATAAGATCGGTTCACTTTGTTGGATTTATGATATATCAACTTTTTGAATTTTATTTTATTTCATTTTGGATATTTTTTCTACAATGAATGTTTTAAGACATTGAGTAAATTTATACAATCACCTTCTATTGATGTTTTATCTTTAGGTAAACTATAGTCGACACCCGTTGAATGAAATAGATTTAATTTAGTTGTGAAGTTTTGAAGAATTTGAACATTATTTATAATTTAAATACCTAATGATTAATTTGCCGACTATTTTTTATGAAATATGATGTCACACATATTTTCAATGTCTGTTATTATTTTTTATGCCTTTTTCAGAACTTATTATTAAATAACACGATACAAGATAAATATACAATCATTATATTTTAACACAAAGGCAAGTCCATCCATCAAAAGTTTTATAACGAGCACTTAGTACTTTTACCGCAGCAGAAAATAAAAAGAAATATATTGTAATGTTGTGGCTACTAGCCTAATCAGGACATTCTTTACGGAAGGGAGGTGAGGATAGCGTGGCCGCCTAGTTATGTGCCGGACGGAACCGATGTGAAATAAAACGCAATCTCCCCGTAATCTGGGCGCGCGAAGTATTCAGAACGGATGAGGTGGAGAGAGCCTGGTAGAAGAATAGTACAACTTTATTCTACTGGTGTACATCAGGAGAAGAATGTCATAACAGCCCATCTATAATATAACTAGAAACAGACTGGCCTCCGCTATAATGACATTCTCTAACGCAGCGCACAATTAACCCGGACCGAACTTCTCGGGGGTCACTTTTACATTTATTTTTATATACCAGTAGAGTAATGCATAACTAAGCTTTATTACAGTTATTTTTTCAAGATTTTTTTCAATAAACTTCCTGATTTTTATTTTATTGTAGTACCATAGACAGCTGCCCACCAATGAGGTGGTTATTTTCATGAAGCCTGGAGTAAAGTATTACAAGGTTATCTTTATTCCTAGTGCTAACATTAGGCATTGAGTAGCTTTTTTTTCTTTTAATTATTAATAATCATATGTATGGTGAAAATTATAGAAGGTGAAACCATCGCTTCTCTCTTGGGCGACAATAAGTGTCGACCACTATTGCTGAAATACTGCAGAAATATTTTGAAGGAGGTTAATGAAAAAAAAACTAATGACCGGAAAGAGTAAGGTAAAACCATAAAACGTTAAATATAAAACAAAAAATGTTGAACCATTCAAATATCAACACAATAAAACCATATAAATAAGTAAAGAAAATAATATAAAACATAAATAATAATAGATCAAATAAATAAATTGTGATACGAAACTATGATAAGCTAAACCAAATAAAACCGTAATAACTAGAAAAGAAATAGAGGGAGGAAAGACGATGGATGAGAGAAACAATAAAGATAAAGAAATGAAAGATTTTATGAAGGAAGAACGATAAGAAAATAACGAATGATAATATGAGAAATGGAAGAAGACAAATACATAAATAAAAATTCTACCTGAAGAAATTATCAACTCTCCCTGTCCCCATTGAGATAAGGGTGAACGAGAAAAAAAAACAAAATAAAATAAAATCATATTTTGTCTGTGTCATGACAATATTTTTAATAATGTTTCTCACGTTATAGATACACGAACAACTCTCTATAGTAGCATAAAAACTGTTTTGATGTCAGCAACAAACCACAGGACATTACGTTATGAAAATAAATAAAACGAACTGTTCTATCACCTGACAATTCATAGATTTTTTTAATTAAACATTTTGCAGAACTGAGCTTATTTGATAAATTTCAAAAATAGTTGCGTCTGATATCAGCCCCAAAACTTAAAGCAACCGCCCATAACCACTGCTAGTCAGACCAAGCGACCAGAATGTTTCATGCGGCAACATGCACCGTGACGCAGCACGTGCGCGAGCTGCGGAACACTCCGCGCCGCAACCGAATCATTTTCTCCGGGAAGCGCGCGCCGCCCGGGACCACTCAACCACTTCGCTCATTTAAAGTGCACACTCATTGCTGCGCGCTACTCATTTATGCTCGTGCGTTCGTGTGTGCGTTTAATGTATTCATACGCAATGCTCGTGTGTTTGTCACTTAACGGTACCGGCCCGGTAATTAAACCTGTCAGTACATGCGCACTCAAACATGAAACCGCATAATTGATCTGCACTATGTCAACACGATCGCAACCAGCTTTCGTGCGAACTGTGACAACGATGACGTCACTCGCGAAACTTTCCAAGGTTGCAGCGAAACGTGGAACCGCGTCAATGCCGCGGTACAGTCGCCGGGGCAAGTTCCGGACGCACAAACATTTCCACATCGTCCACAATATTGAGGCACTCGTCATCTTTGCCCAATACAACTCAGCTCAATTACAAATCAGAGACAACTCCCTTAATTCTACTGCATGTTGTGGTTTACCTAAAAAATAATCCAACTTCTGTTCCATTACAAAACTCAAAACATATTCCGTCTGTAGTAGTCTTACATATGCAATTATAGTCAACAATTAATTTGGCACGTGGGAGTTATTATTCTTCTACAAATACTGTTGAAATTTAATAGGCATTATGCAGTGAAAACAACGTTTCACAAAACCGAACTTGCCGTTGATAATCTTCTTCAATCTTATGTGACAAATCAAATGCCGGGTGCTACTCCCAATTGGACATCATTCTCACTGACGTAGACTTACATAGAAACATATACTAAATACATGCATTATGGAAGTATATGACACTTGCGAGATATGGTGATAAAAGAAAATGCTCTAGATTTCAGACACTACATTCGACACTTTCGCTGGCGGTCCATTTAACGCGATTTCGAAATCAAGTCTAGGCTCTCTGCCTGCTTGTTAAAATTTTAAGTTCTTCACTAACATATCCAGGAAGGGTTAGCATAAGCTCATATAACAGACGGTGATGGAGAGACTTGAGGGAAAACGACTGTAACGTTGCAGTGCCGTCAGTTGGCCGGACTGATCCGCTTGACACTTGATATCAACTTGGAGAAGGTGGCGCAGGATTATCACGACCCTTGTCATCAACACACTGACGCGAGGAATATGCGTCGTATGTGTTACTAAAGGTTTGTTCTAGTCCAAGCGCTAATATATGTATATTAAATAGAACAAACTTAGATTTCACTTTCTTACTACTACTTTATTTTTTCCTATAATTTTACTTGCAATCTATAATAGTCCATTTCAAACAGAAGCGCCGGCAGATAAAACTATGTCGTGGTTTATTCATCAAGTTGTTGCTCTCCACCCGCTTCGCGCGGCTCGCACTGCGTATATCTCGATATATTTGAAAAAATGTATGTTATAGTAAAAAGCAGTTATTTTAATATTACAAACAGGCACTATCATTTTTAGTGATTTATTCAAGACGTCTAGACAAAGAGTGTTGAAGCATTTTGGTTCTACCAAAAACCTACTTTAGCGCTAATTGTTCTCCGATTTGTGCCATTTGCTTGTAAAGTATATTCAATATATTACTGTTTGTTGTGTTGGTTATTATTTTAATTATTTTCATAATTGCTCTTGTCATAGTTAAAATAATAAGTTTCAATTAATTGTGTGCGCATGAATTTTATAGCTGTACTTACAATATGACTGAGGTACGAAAAGATTTAATCAAACAAAGTACATCGTGCATTTAGAACATCTTTATATTTTTATGTGTTTTTTATTCTTTTTATATTGACAGTTTATGCTGCGACTTATGTTCGTTTGTTCCGCCAGTCTGTTGTTACAAATTATTTTATTTTTACCTAGTTTTGCAGAATTATGATTAAATAACCACCATTGTTTTCATTTATTTAATCCGTATATACAGTCCACGCACTGGCCAACAATTACAATGACAATATAATTATGTTAAATTCACTTCGTATCATTAAATAATGTGATCACTTTGAAATACGATTTCGTTGTGTTGGACTGCGACAAACATATTATTATTAGCAGAACGATGCGTGCTGGGATAGCTAGCAAATAACTAGTACATGTATTACTTCAAAAATTACATATCGAATATATTTGAAAATAATGTAGTGTAGATCGGACTGAATTCACTACATTCTTGTAACATCAAACCAAAGGTCGTCGCGTGGTGACCCCGGAGCCTCGGATGTGGTGCAAGCAATAGTACCCACATATCACTGTTCGGTTCGAAAGGCGCCACGGCCAGTCAAAGTCCTGCGATAATGACGTAGTGCTCTGCGAATGCGCGCGGTGACCCTTTATTGCATCACTTCATATCACTAAAAAGAACATAAATTAGCGGAAGCCGGTGCGGCGCGTACATTCACCGAAGTTAACGACCCGGTCACAGGCGTCCTTCCGATTGACGCAGAGCTTTTAGAAAGCGCTATCTCCGCGCCGGCTGAATCACCGGGATTTCCCGCCGCAGCGCTGTTTGTTTTTAAAATCGAGCTGGACAGTTGCAACCGGTTTGGCGATTTGTTTGTGCGCGTGGCAACCACTTTGTTTTGCCAGCGATATAACACAGAGTACATTTTTATTTATTATCTACTTTGAACAATTTGCGTCGTCAAGGGAAGATCATATTAATCCAACTTGATAGAAACCAAAACAAAATTGAGCTTCCTAACAATGATATCTTTCACGGATAGTACGAAAAGAGTTGCTTTTCGAACGAGCAGAGAAGAGTTTGCTGGAAGCCAATAAAAAACTCATTCAGATGTTTTCTGTCACAGATGATACCTGAACTAAATTCAATAGTCAAAACAATGCATTTGCAGATTGTATTGTAATCTGTGTATCGTTCTTTAATCTGCAGTCAGGTTTTATTATAAGTTTTTCCTAAGAAATGTTAATTTGTCTAATGATCTTAACGAACCTTTAACATTTATTGCATCATAATTCCATAGCGCTATTGTTTTTATTTCATGTTAATTTGATAAGTACGAACATAGGTTTGCGTCACTTTTCTTATATTTATTACTGTTTTTAAACTTATAGCCAATATTTACTTATATACTGTTATTGGCAATGTAAAGTTAAAATTTCAAATTTTCGAGGTTCTTGTTATGAAGCCAGAAGTCATGTTCTTTACCACACAGTGGCACGAGAGGTCAAATCGGCGCAGCATCGTGTCAATATGCGACAATTTCGTGCGCCTGATAAGCCATTTGATATGTATCGATGCTTATCAAACTCGGTACGGTAATGCTCGCAAGTTTCTACTGGACGATACCGACACCAGAACTAACAAAGCTGCTGCTGATTTCTGTTTGAAATCGACGCTGTTAGTCCATGTGGAACTGTTACAGCTTCGTCGGTCTCAGGGCTTGACCACTGCAGCTGCTTTAGACATCAACTAATTTTGCTTACGTTTTTATTGTAGCAAGTAGGGAAGCTCCAGCTCAACCATAACACGTTAAGGTTAAGGCCGTGGACGCTGCAGTAGTATGCGGAAGCTTTCCCGTAGTTATGAATAAAGACATGAACGAAGACTCTTTTATCCGGACTCAAGCATAACTCTTCGTTGCCATTCAAATAGAAGGTATCTTCTCTAAGTATATAAATGGACCAATATCTACATAAACCGTCTTTTCAAGAGAACCAACGATAAGTTCCTGTCCGCGCGTATTAACTTTCTCTGTCCCTGAACCCGCTCAGGTAATTCCCCACAAAACCGGTTTTTTTGTCTTTATTGTCGGTTTTCTATCATCGGTTAATTGCTATACACATGAGTTCGAAGGCTGCGCCCGGGGTCAGGCGGCGGTCGCTCTCACGGAGATGTTCGCGAGGTTGAAGACCGACAAACCGCAAACTGAACCCAAAAAAAAACTACAAAATAGTCCGTCGTACTGTATTTTGAATATATTTGGCTAAGAGTAGTTTTCAAACAAAAAATATCTTTAAGGTACCGTTTCGAAAAAAACGTTAGGATTAAGGCGCGGAGTACATTGATTTTAAAGCAGTACCCGGCATTCATCATTCATACAGAAAGGCATGCAAAAATACCATGCAAAAATCATGCGGAAGATCTTGCGACCAGCGAGAAATCAAGACGGATCTTGGAGGCTCCGAAAGAATGCCGAAATTGAGACTTTAGTAGCACAGCCAAATATCATTGGCGAACATAAAGCTCAACGAATCCGCTGGCTTGGTCACTTGGAGCGAATGGGATCGGATCGGAGCGTGAAGGTAGTGTACCTGGAAAAATCGATGGGTCGAAGACCAGTGGGTAGACCCAGGTATCGCAGGATCGATCGCATTGAGGCAGACTTGCGCGAATTGAATGTCAACCTACGGCAGACGATGGCGCAAGATAGAGGAAAGTGGAAGTCTCTCGCTTCGGAGGCGAAGACCCACTTTGGGTCACTGAGCCAGCGGAGTAAGTAAGTAAGTATACAGAAAGGCTCGGCTGACGGCTATGTTCGGCTGGGCTCAGTTTTGTAGAGCGTTGTGTTTAACGTACAGTGCTACCTATACCTTGATATGTGTTTAGAATAGCTAAACCGATTATGGTTATAAAAGAAGTGTGCCAAATCAAATGCAGGTGACAGTGCTTGCCAGATGTAAAAAAAACCTCGGAAGAAAACAGGTATCTCATGGAACCAAAAGGCCTCGTTCCACTAATTTATATCTGAATGACTCACGTTAGAGTATTTGTTTTGTCCACAGCGCTATCGCTTTCAACAGGAAGCGTTTCTGGAAGACAGTTGCGATGCAATCACTTGATGAATAGTCACGTACGTACACATAAATCATTACATAATGTCACTGGGACACATTGAAGTCAACAGACTGTCCAATTATGTTTTTTCTTCTGTGCTATCTCCATGTTCTCCTCTTGAAACCTCTTAGACCTTAGCGAATGCTTTCTAATTACGCTTCGCTATTCTACTCTTTTAAGTTCACGGACCCTTCCGTTCCATGAACTAAGCCCCGATGACGCTGCCAGAGTCCTTGGGCTAACACAGCGACAACTACAACAGAGAATTAGTAAGTAGTCTAGCCCAGCGCAGAGAAACTTGGTCCATCGTTTGAGTTAGTTGTTGTCGCATTCAAACATAGTGGTGAACCATTGATAGTAACTACTACCAACATTGAGACGAGTACAGACATAGTGTTGTATTTCGAGTTTTATGATATTGAGTAGCACAGTTAGCTTTTCAGCGTATCTCCTGTCGTTGTAACCTCGAAAACGAGGTGTGTGTGTGTGTATCAAGGTAATTGTACTGATACAGTTAGACCGGTAAATAATTACTTCGTTATACGACAACGATAGGTTGTAACGCTGTCATGTCAAATAGCACACCATTTTATGGACGCAATGTTCCAATAAATTTGCAAAATTCGGCGGATACTAAACTGTTAATTAAAACGTGGGAATCGTTTCAGTTCAAGTAAATGATTTTAAGAATTAAAATAATATTTTTTTAACACATCTGCATTTGAATTTTAACCTAATGGTTTAAATACATAATTATTTCCGTATTAAAAACAATGACATCTTTAACACGAGCGTAGTAATACAAAATACAGGAAAAAATTAAGTATATTGTCTATATGTGCATAAATATTTTAAGTCGCGCTTTGTTTTCATATTACGGAGCATTGTTACGGAACTTTTGAGCCGATGGACGCCCGCTGCAAGGCACAGGTCTCCCGCAAAGCTCACCGCGATGACCGGTGCCGGCTCGTAGTCGCAACTCGAGAACTTTTCGGCTCTTGCGGCCATCGGTTGCACAAGAGATGTGCCACACCAACTGCCACTTCAATTACGGATTCTTTAATGTCATTATCTAGACATGGTCAGTTACAGTGACCTTTTTTGAATGTCGTGCGAGGAAGAACTGTTCAAGTGTTTAAAATCGTTAATCAGATGTTTCCTCTTGCGTGCGGTCACTTTTATTTTCATTTTTTTTGAACTTGATGTCGTCTGATTTTTCTTTCTATAACGTTGTATATAAAATTTTCAATCACGTATCACATGTGAAGGAACAAATAACAGAACCATTATCTATGCGATAAAATTTAATGTACTTTTAACATGTGTACTGCTGGTGTACCTAAATAAATAATATTATCAACCTTCGTTCCAGAAAGTTGCGAGATAATAAGCAAATCACAATACTCAACTTTGCTTTTGTTTCGCTTTGATCAAAAAATTATGGAATATCTCCATTATGTGACACATTACTCTAAAGTGTTTCATTCATCTAATTATATAAATTTTCATTCATTATTCATTCATTTAAGTCAGCCGTTAGACACCCGCAGCAAGGCACAGGCTTTCCTCAAAGATCGCTTCTATGACCAATCTTGCCTTATCTTATTTTATCCTATCTTATCTTATCACTATAAAAGTGTGTGTTAATTTTGTACTGAGTGAGAAGAAAAAGTTCGGTGTTGCTGATGCTCACTGACTGCATCGTCGACCCGGCGCAATACCTAATAACAAACGTAAAACCCTATAACTCTCAAAGCAAAGGTACTTGTTAGAAGCTAAATAATTTTAGGAGTCATTGGGCATCTAAAACTGAAACGATGTTTTACTTAAGTACTGCAAAATCGGAACAGAAGAAATACAAATTATTATTTATTTCGTATATCGACACGAACACCGATCCGGGGCTGATCAACGGCTTTGGTTCTTACTTCTTGACGGTGTCAACTCCAAGTCGTCATCTATCTCTTCTACCAAATATTTCCAATTTATTATAGAATATAAAGACAATAATGTGCGCGCGCAACTCGTGTGGAACTGGCCTTATCGTGTCGGCGGCGGATTGCCGGCTAATTTGTGCTTTAACCGCAGACCGAGCCGCCACAAGTATTGATAATTAAAATATTTATAGCAGATATAACTAAGCCATATACTATCAATCAGCCGGCCCCGGCATCGCAGCTGACCGCAGCTGAACTTCCGGCTGGCCTCGGGACGGAGCTCCGGGTAGAGCTCACTCGATGACCCGTGCCCGTGGCTTCGTCGAACTTTTCCATGACTATCACTAACGAGTCTAGCGAATGCATTCTGAACTAACTGAAACGATAATACATTGCGTATGCTGTCGTCGCCGGGGGCCACGGCGTGCAGGGCACCGGGTGGCTCACCGTCATACGCAAGGTCACTGGCAGCGCGGTCGTCTTTGGGGGAGACCATAGCCTGGCCGCGGGCGTCTATTGCCTGACATTATGATAATGATTCTATTGTCTATTCTCATTTTAATCAATTAATAGAATATCAAAAAAGCGTGCGTACTTCCTGAATGGCTCCATTCGGTCAATGTGAACACGATTTTCTAATTTATTGTTTTTTTTTACCGTTAATAGACGTACAGTGACTGCCTCAACAAAATAATATCTTCATGACTGTGTCGACTGGAAAAAATATTTGTACGTATTTCCTAGTAGCGCATACGTATAAAATTCCCCGATTCTGATCTGTAAAGAGCTGCTACAGATTGATTTATTGTATTTTGTAACGTATTGTCATAAGCGTAAACGTAATGTTTCGCAATTGAAGGCTGTGCTGGTAAAATCAATGGAAATCCATAAGAAGTATAAACCCGCGGTCACAGAATAAACAGTAGTTGTATCTAGTACAATGTCTGGTGATCGTCTAGGAAGGTCTACCGCTGCATCTGCCTCATATGTCCTTTCCACACTAGATGAGATATCGCCGTTTCCGACATGACTACTGTTTTTACTTCATCTTTATCCTATCTTATATAATTATTTTTCCTATATCTTGAGGTATTGTGCAGTAATGAATTAGCAAGTGGTCATCGGAAGTCCTCGGTGGAAGCCTCTGTATTCGTTCTTCGCGAAGCAAATTTTGTGTTACTACTCGCTTGGAGCGCCTTCTTGTTACAGTCCAAAAGAGAGCAGAGTGTAGATGTCTTTGAATTGTTAAATGGCACTTTGTTTGCTAGTTAAGGTTTGAAGGGCGCCGTCATGTTTTAGACAAAATATTTCCACTGCATGCTTATAAGCATTCTTCTAAATAAATGACATGGATTGTAACCACCGGGCCCTGTACACATTGGCACACGGTGTTGGAGTTTGTGAATAGTGCCAATGTGTCGATAAGAGTGCAAAGTGTCGATCCCGGCAACAAAACCGAGACCAACGGCCACAAGTCGCTCTCCTCAATCATTAAAGTACTATTCCTGACAGTTTTTCTGGGAAAATTTATTTTCATGAACACCAGCGCAATTGTGTTTGCATATCACGGTGCCCGTGGCAATGCCCGCATACGTAACTCCAGCTCTAGGAACGCCGAGTGACGTGTGTGACGTTGAGGACGGTGACGACGCGTGAGTAACGGGAAAACCTGGCCAACTCTGTACATTCGGTAGAGCACGCACTCTGCGCATGCTCCGCTTGCTTTCCGGCATTCTGACCTTCGACACTGTCACCTTTCGAATGCAGATTTGTTACGCCAGACTATTAATTCAGGATGTTCTTTCGAGATATAGTCCCCTAAGGACCGCAATTATGATGCCAAATCGTGCATGTATTACACAATTCCTCTTTTAAGTGTCGAGCAGGTGTCAGATATCATCCAAGTCCTGCTCGGAGTGACAAACTTTTGCCGGACTAATGCCAAAGGAGACTTGTCGAATTATTGTCAGACTTTTGTTGGATTTTTGTCGAACTCTTGTAAGTTTTAATTATAAAAACTTTAAAGAGACTTTAATCAAATAATATTTATTTTACGATGATTTTAATATTTTTTTCATTCTCACGGAAACGCAAGTCGATATGAAAACGATGCAAATAAATACTACACTTTTTATGTCACTCTATGCGTTTTAAACCACGCAATGACAATTTATCTACTGTTTTATGCTTTTAAATAATTATTTACGATTTGACACGCATTAAACAATACAGAAATGTTTTTAAACAATTTTAGTTAATATCTTTTTCTTCGCGAGTGGAGATATTCATAAAAATACTTTGTTATCTCTGAAGTCAATAGTTTTTGGATCGGGTGTAATATAACATATCAACTGACAGCAAGTGATTCATTTACCTCTTTATAGTTTATCAACTCATATATGAACAATATAATTCTGGCCATGCGTCTGATGCGCACCACACCAGCCCGCACCGGGCAGCTAGTCACCCGCGACGCCGCGCTGTTACCAAACCATGTCGTATGGAAAATTCTGTTGCAAGGTAATTAAAGTTTGATTGAAACACATTTTCCTTATCGTTCAATATCCTTTTATGCGCGTATCGCGTCTTCATCCGGACCTGGCATGACGGTATAAATCATGAAGATAACTTCAATTAGAATTTCTTTGATATGACTATAACATAACTTGTGTTGGATTCCCGTCCCGGCTCTGTTTCACTACCGTACGCACTCTCGAAGAAGAAACTCGAATGAGGATCATCAATGAGGTTCGGTCCTCCCATGCAAGTCCCATCTTCAATTATTATAACTATTCCAACCCTCGTATCTGCTCCACAGATTCCCAACAGGAATGGCTAGAAACCACTAAACATCCAGCGTCTCCGGACGGTTCCAATAAGACCCCATGTCTACCTTGTGGGTGAAAGTGCTGCTTGGCGCTTAACAGGCCATGGTCTCTACTCCTTACTCCCCATGACTCTGAAGTAACCGGGCAAACAGGCTCCAATGACTCGAACATGCACTAGGTATGCTCAGCGATTCGAAAGTGCCCGGGGTTGGTGAACTTGGACTCTATCTTTTTCTATTAGATTACATGCTTTAGTCCCATCGACATTCACCAATCATTTCACCTTTGTCTTTGGTTCTGGTCCCCATATATCTATACGCCATTTTAGTTATCCATCACAATCCAGATAATGCACTAATGTTCGTTACATAATTGATGTATGTCTCATGTCGTACGTCGAGAATCGTGTCTATCATAGAGAAGTTTCCTGAGATCCCACGAGATAAGTTTATAGAGAAAAAGCTATAAAGCTATAGACCCAATTTAGAAAACTTAATTAGTCGATAAAAATAATATAGGTCATTGAGGCGGTGCAGTCGGGCGCGTCGGTAGAGTTCCCCGGGCGCGTCGCCTCGCGCTGCGCTTGTTTACGGCGACGCGCGACGCAGACGGCCCGGCGCCGCGCGCGTCACGCCGCGCCGCTACGTCACGCGCCCTCTTTACTGCACACGACACGACTCCGACTCTACACTGAATATATATATCTTCCTGAACACTGTCACCCGGCAAGTTGGCGCTGGTGAGCATTCAGTACTGGTGACAATAATGTAATATCCAAATTCATTTAATTGATGTTAAATAAGTTAGCTAAAGCGAAACTGCGCCGTGATAGTAAAAAGTACTCTAGATACTTTCGTTAAAATTTTACGTATTTTGAAGTAAATTTGCTGCCAGGACTAACTCACGCACAACCTCCCTTACCGAGTTATAAACACACTTTCCATGGCGATATTATTTATATTATTTCGCCATCTCTTGCGGTATTCGTAGTCTCTAGCAAAAACGCAATGAAGTCCTCTTTTAAAACAAATAAATTCATAAAATATAAAATGCATACATAAATATTTTTAATATTTTTATATATAAATTTTATATATAAATTTAATAAATTCATTTATCTTATTGTTTGTAATTAAAAAAAAAGTGGACAAACGGCCGACGTCAGAGTCTCCGGGAGGTGCTGGATACAGGCCAATTCCTGTCAGGTTCTATTGGAAATCTATGCGGTAGCCTATGCCCAGCAGTGGACGTTCCATGGCTGAAATTGTGATGACGACGATGATATGTAAATTACTTTTAACGGAACAAAAAATTCCTCCGCGGTGGAAAGTGCATTTTGCGATTTTTTAGACTTTCCTGAGTCAGTACCGATGTCGTCAATACGTCGTGTTTGTATCGGCATCGTGTCGTTGCCTTGCGTCGGCAGGCGGCGCGGGCGCAGTGCTCTTGGCGCGAGGTCATTTCCTTATGCAGGACAGCCGGCGGTCGCAGGAAGCGACCGGCTTGTTTACTTGGCACGGTTCAGCGCCCGGCGGGTAGCTCTGAGCTACATTAATTGATGTTTATAAATAAAAGTTACACGGCATTTCGCATTATAATCAATCTTGTAGAAACCAGATTCAAGGACTAACCGATAAAAGTGTATGCTACTTGTTATAACGTGTACTATAATGTAACGTAACTATAATTATTGTGAATGAAAATGAATTCCAGCCGCTTGTAAGCGCGCGTGCGTAGTGTCGGCTGCGGGCTCGAAAGTGTTTGGGACCGGCGCGAATACGCACCGTTCAGTAACACGTTCATTGGACGGACGGTGAAGCCTTCGCGGTGAATAATTGCAACACAATTTTAAATCGTTAGCAAACAATGGTTGACGAATAATTTATATTCGTCATCTTTATTTATATTTTTGAAAATTCGTCAGCGATTAAAAAGTAAGAAGCAATAATCGCGGTGCTACGGGTCAGCCAGGGGACAGCGCGGGTAAGCGGGGGCCGGCGCGGGTCACCGCGGGGCCGGTGCGGGTCGGCGCGGAGCGAAGCGCGTCACCGTAGCGTCACGAGCAGTTTCCCCGTGCCGCTGGAAACGAAATGAAGCAATATTTCTTCCTCTTGTCTCGTGCCGTTTCCACCTGTCGACTTCCTCGATCGACTCGGAGCCGGCGGGTTTACCTCGCCGTCGAGATGTACGTGTTCACCGCACCTTGTAACGGAGGCCGTACTTCTATGACGCCATGGGGATATCAAATACACCCGCCGCGAAGCATTACACAACATGTTACACAATTATTGCAAGCAATAGACGCAACAATAATTAACGATAGAGTCTCACAACAAAATTCAAAATATTTCAAAGCCTTAATTTCGTAACCTATCAACAGGCTACCAACACCTTATTGAATCATTTATTGTATAAATTTATTTCCGATTAATACACAAAGTTATTGAATCGTACTGTGCACATACACTGCGCTGCCCCTGCGGGAATGCAACCAACCCGAAACGCATAAGAGAGGTATACGCTATAAGATTTTTTCACAAGTTTGTGTTTTAATGAACTTCCTAATCTTATTACATGGTTATATCAGAGACATTACACAAGAGTGTATTGTAAGAGCTCACAGCAAACTCAGATTAAAGATCAATAACGGTGAAAGAAGTCCGAGGTGATCGTGCGGCAGTTGCGGTATCAGATCCTATCAAGCAACGACCATTCGATCCAAAACGTACTCCTGTTCGGTCATTAGTCACGCGATAAAATGTGAGGCGGCCCCGCGCACGCACTCCACACTAATTTCATCGAAACGCACATGACACAGGAGGGATTTTTGCAATTACGAGATGCCGTTTCATTGGAACACGTTAGTTTTTACTGATAATTGCGTTCACTTCGGTTTCCATTATAATGAGGCTATTAATAATTAAATTACAGTTATGTTCACTAATTTAGCGGCAAATGTCCTTAAAATGCAAGCGATGACTTCACACCTCGCCGCTGACGTAACGCCACGCCGGTGCCGCGGCGGCTGCGTGCAGCAGTCAGAAGTCACATTCTTCATTTCATGGCAGCGTCTTACATCCGCCACGTCTCCTCATCGAGAATAAATATGAACTATTTTATGTATTTTTAGGAATTTCAAATTTCACAGATCAATACATTACCTAGCTGGAGACCAAGCTACGGAATTATCGTTGTCTCCGGAGAATTGGTTTCTTTCCTTATCGGAGCTGGTTGTTTGAAGCACTCGTGGTTGTTCTAAGATGAAGAACGCTATAATAGGTGAATACAGATTGGTTCCAGATTCTATCAAACTGGTGTTCTTCTAGCATTCCCCTCACAGCGTACACAAGTTACTGTAAGAGATGCTGAGTGAATAATAACGTTAACTATTGATTAGCGATTAGTGAAGCCTTTTAATAGACACGAACATTTTTTTATTGCGCGCACGCCGCAGAATGATCGCAGAGAGAGACAAGTAGCAGAATTAAAGAAGTAAACTTTCGGTCATAAATCAAGAAAGTAAGGCAGAAAATGCAGCTGAAGGATCGGACACAGCGACGCACGGTAACATGCTAATGACTATTGCATAAACAGTGCGCTGCGTGAGTCACGGCGCGGCCACGTGCGCTACTACTACTGTCATAGTGCTTCCACAAATGCAATCGCTCTTGTGCCGGAATACTAAACAAGACTAGGTTTAAAAGTCTCCTCGACGAGGTAGTCGCTCTACAGAGCGTCCGCCTGAGAGCTCTCTTCTAGGATTATGTTCTATATTCCACAGATATTAGCGCCCGTGCCTTTGTTCACCGAAATCCGAAGACGTAGCTGTGTGCAGCGGCCCGGGCCGACCCTCCACCGGGAGCCCGCGGACATCGCTGCATTAAAAAATGTGGAGCCGCGGGATCGGCAAATGCTACTCCGGTGGCAAAGTAAAGTCCAATTAAAAAAAAACTCCTTCGAAACAAACATCGGATGAGCTTAGTAGTTATTTTTAAAGAAAGAACATGTTTGCATTACGGGCTCCTCCAGATCTGAGATGGCAGGACGCTGAGAACCGACTCTGAATATCGTTTTTAGTAGTTAACCTCGAAGACTGACTTGGCATCAGAGGTTGGGATCGTTACATTATTTTTTACCGCAGTAAGAGGCTGCCGAGCTGTCGAGTCGCGAAGCCGGACGCGCGCGGAGACCGGACGCGGCACCGAAACCATTCGTTTGCGCGCTGAGCGCGTTGTTGTCCGGTGTTTGCGGTTAAATCCGCGTGATTTGAAATAGTTTGTGCAGTAAGAAGCCATTGATTAAATAACCGTGTCACGCGTGTAGCTCTCGTCATCTCGTTACTTCACCAACACAAACAAACCGCTGAGCAGCTCCGCAAGTTGGGTATGAACCTGCCCTGCCCGAGCGCGCCGCCGAGTTCCCCGCTCGTCTACGTCAATGAACAGACGTGCGTTTGCCTTATATGGCGCTGTTAACGACACGTGAAAAATAAGTCACCCGGCGCTCGCTCGAGAAAACGTCCCGTGAAGTCATTCGTTCTGAAGAAGCGAGCGGACGGATCACGCGTTGCGTCAGCGCTGGACAGGAATTATCGGAAGCGAAAGAATTTCCATTGCCGTCGGGTGGACCGCCACTTAATTCGCGTAAAAGAATTTTGTAGAGAAAACGATGTATAGATTAGGGCTCTGAATCTGATGAAGATCACTAGCGATCCAGTGCAGCAAGGAAACGAAGCTCGCCTGCAAGGAAACGAAGCTCCGCTGCAAGGAAAACGATAATTGTAAAAAATTTGCCTTCGCGAGTCCCCAACTGCGCACAGTTCATACCCGCGTTGATACAAATCTGTGATTTACTGTTTTGCAGTGACATCACGCGAACAAATGTAGGCGACCGAATATTGTCTCAATGCCCCAACAAATCGGGCGGCGGTCACGTAGCCCGCGTGACGTCACGGCCGCGCCGCGCCGCTCGACGCGATGACATTGGTAATTCAACGCAGACGCTGCGCTTGTCACCCGAATAACATTTCAAATGAAACGACATCCGTACCAGCGCACTAATGGTGTCACTTGAGCACGGGTCGCTTGCTCCGACAAGCACAGAGCCGTGAGTCGCCGCGCACATTTAAGACATAATGGTGAATGTATCTTTAAGGTAGTATGAAATTAAAAACAGTTTAGATGTATTCAATTCTATCGTGGAATAAAGAAAGCCGTTCGAAAGAAACATTACTTAACACGACCTCTCTCATTTACTGTTAACAATTAACTTGACTTTGTAAGGAACAAGCGCGGGACGGTAAGGTTTGTAGACACAACATGTCTAAGCATTAAAACCTAATAAACGACCAGACCGTTCCTCCGAAATGACGACGAAACGACAAGTAATATTAGACTAAATAAACTGTTTTAACTTCACTTCGTTAAACAATAACATTTATGAACCAAAGAAATTTGATATTCATTAACAACGCATAACTTAACACTATCGCTATCCGAAAGATCAAATTGTTTCCAGTTTTTATAAAATTATGCTCTCTTAATATTCTACTCTCGGCATGCACAACAAAAACACAAACGTAAATAATAATAATGAAAAAAAAAACAAGTCAATTCCTGCTAATTTTTTATCTTATTACAAAAAATTCGTGTCGTGAGGCCGGTATAAACATGCTGTCGGTTACAAAGGTCCAGCGAGTTGACCCGGTAACAATAAGACACTGCAGGTTTGTCGTCGAAAGCCAACCTAGAAATTATGCAGCGACGGCCCCTTTAAATTATAACGCGGTAACGTTGCGCAATGCCGTCGAAACGCCATCATCAAGTAAAAGACATACCAGTGAAATATTACAATTCGTCGTGAACACATTCAGAGAAAACTTGATTTCGGCTCAGCAGGCTTAACGTGAGCGGGAGCGTGCCCGCGTCGACGCCGCACCCGCGGAGTAGCGCAGGCGGTGAGTCCCCGTGCGCGCGGTGACGTCACGCGGCTGCGCGTGCGCGGCATGCAGAGCCGAGCTCATGTTTCCAAGTCCGCGATGCGGGTTGCTTGGAAACGAAACTGCCTTACTCACCTCCGAGCGGGCCAATTACCGCTGAAGGAAAATTATTTTCCCCGCAATGCCTGCGGATGACCTAGGGTTTAAATTATACAAACATGTTCATTTTAAATCATCGACAAATAAATTGCACCGGCCGGGGAGGAATTTTTAGCCTTCTAATGTATAATACATAATTTTTATATTAAAGCGAAAGGATTAAATTCGTGTCGAGTCCACTTTGAAATTGCCCCCTTCTCCCTGCGGGGCGCGGGACCCGCGGTGGGAAACACTTATTTACAGTGATCGCATGTGTTGTACGTCGTCGGAAGAACACAAATAGCTCAATCTAAAAAAACTAAAATGAAGACCTCCAATAGCGCCCTAAAACTTTAAATGAAATTTACATTAACTTGGGTTTATTACATTATGTATGTAACCAGATTAGAGTACGTAGTAACTTCCTGTAACTACACCGCCACCACCTCCGACAATATCCACCACGTTCTAGCACTCGAAGTCCAGGGTGTGCAGGTTTTGGAACTAACTATGGACATCGATGTCTCTCGCCTTCTTCCTCATAACACAGCGCCCTACACCTCCTCAAGAGATCCCTTTCCCCATGTTTTGAACATTTACACTGACGGCAGCGAGTCGTGGGACTCCTCCGTGGGATGCAACGCTTAGCAGGAAAGCCGACAGACTGCTTCCAGAAAGTACTGAGACCAATTGTAAAGCCTGCGCGTGAGCCGGGCCAACACGTCCAGACGCGTACGCCATCGTTCACACTGACTCGCAATAGGCCCTCGTCGTACGAAAGAATCGAAGCAACACTCACCCTGTCGCCACACAAATTGACACTAGGATACACTTATACACATTAGCTGCATTACATTTTACTCTAATCAAAAACAACTCCGGTGTAACAAGCCGGCCGACCGGCAGCTAATAAACGCGCCACCGTAACACTGTCTGCGCGCCCGTACGCATTCTTTCCTGTGAGTAACGCGGAGAGCGTAACTCGCACCCAACCGCACTTGACAAACCTGCCATCATATCTAACCAGATACGAGAGCTCTGCTCAGGTTCAACACACCATGAGACTCCTTTCGAAACTATCTGACATAACCAAACTACGCAATCTTATTAAAACATTATTCCATCCCTTGCAACTGCTTAGCGGGCACGGGAACTGCAAGTGACGGCTCCACACTAGTCCTCTTAACGCCTACCCAAACACTGTTCCCGATTTGAATCCAAAAGGCGTAACGTAAGCATTTGCGAAAACCTCGGTGAACGTTCAACTTTGCCGGACCACCTCAAGAAATAATCTACTGCAGAATCTTTTGAACTGCTCCGTCACAATGTTTTAAGCCTTTTGTCGTATAGCGAAGGCACTTGGGAAACATTGCATAGAACTTTAATTTTTTAGAATTATATTTCAATTGTGAACACGTAAGCTCTTAACTATATTATATATACTTATAGTTGTCTGTAAAAAGAGATGTTTACAATACAAGGTTGTCGCGTGAATCGCAGCCGGGCGGAGAAAAATCCGCAGCAAATAGCGGCAAACTCTTTTCCAACTGCCTACGCTCAGTTGACGCAACAGAAAAAAACATTGCGAGCAAACACCCTAGTGACACAAATTTGAATCAATAATAAATATTAAATATGTTATTATGGGGAAGCACAATTTGACTTTAATTTCTATTTGATTGAGCTTTTCTGGTACTTTCTTTATATAAACGATCCACATACCGAGAAATGCTTACCGTAACAACAGTGACAGCGCAGCCGTCGTAACAGGTGTTAGTCTCGGCTGCTCGCTAGAGGCCATCAGCGCCCGCCGCCTGCGCCGACAATGAATAGTAATGAATGAAATATACTGAGCGGTCCCAGCCCGTCGTTCGACTGAGACTTGGACACATGAGTCGCGGGCTCTAGCCTCGGCTTACAATCTTGTATAGTCCACATTTTGTACTTTGCAGGAGATTGCAATCGGTAACCCGCAGCTTATCCGCGCCCACTCAAAGTCTCGGACCTTCCCCAAATATATCTATGGCCGAAAATGCCATAACGCCACCACACGCTTGACACGCAAGTTTGCGATCGCAGTGTTGTGTTAGGCTATGCCGAGGATGCTGCTGCTTATCCTCTGGAAACTTATTTGGCCGCAGTGGCAATCCTGTATAATTAATGCACAGCGTGTGCACTACATTCAGTTTTATAGCAAGAGTCGAGCTTGCGAGCTGGGACCGCAAATCTCAGTTCCCTACCGCAGCTCTCCTTGCCCAGGCCTCGCCGCATACACCAGAGCTCCCCGTGATACAACATGACACAGCAGAACATTAGTTTTTTTTTAACCATATCTTGTTATCTAGAGAATAAAAACCAACAATTTATAAAACAAACGGAAATTATTGCAAAAGTTCGTCCACGAAAATTATGGACTGTTTTGTTACTTGATCTTTATGACAAATTATTGTATTTTGTTTTTATAATACACTTGCTGTCCCAACAAACTTTGTTAGAAGTTATTGGCCTAATGATGTATTGAATGATTGAACTATAAATAAATTTATTGTGTGATCCTTATCACTAAATTAATCTATTTTTATTATTTTATTAAGATCCTGATGTGGCTGTTGTTATATAACCGTTTAGCACGTGCGTGAAGTGCCAAACGAGCGAAGTTCAAAGTGAACTGTAGTCAAATGCGCGATGTTCCGACAGTCATTATATTTTCTGAATTTTGAGTGTTATTCCGCAATTTCCTACTGTTTTTCTAAGTAAAAACTTTCTGTAAACTATTAAAAACTAGTGTACATGTGCCTTTAACAGAAAGTCTTGATTAAAAATAATGTAACACACATTATTCAACACAGTTTCCGCAGATTACAAAATTGATTAAAGACATTTGATGCGGTATATGTAAGTACGCATGTCCACCCAGGGGACATTAATTAGCTCGAAAGCTTTCGCTTTTCATTGAAATATTTTCTTTGACAGCGATACAGATAGAAACATCAAACAATGAGTGTCAAAGTTGTACAACTTATTTTACAATTTTCTTAACATCACCTAACTGTACAGTTTCACTGTGAATTATATTAACATTTTCTGTTCCTTCACAGTTTTTGTCGTCAACTGACTTATGGCTTTGGCTCTTGCATTCGCAACAAGTGACGCACAGCGCGTCGCGAGCGTGTATTGCGTGCAGGCCTCGGGCGCATTTCTCTGATACTCTGAACTAATTGATGACTATTTTCCTAACGCGAAAAGCCCGCCGTCAGCATACTAACTCGTGCTTGAAGATAGACAATGGATATACAAACTCGATGATCTTAAGGAAAAAGCCGAAAACAGACGGTATTGTTTAAACCCGGAAAGTCCAAGCACGTAGTTCGATCGGCATACATTGGCCGCACAATTAGTTACTCAACACGAAATTTGTCAACCGGCGAAGGCTTCGGAGAACGCGGCGTGACGTCAGCACTCTCCCGACCCCGCGCCGGCCAATCGGGCACCAGCGAGCGCATTAATGGAAGCGTCACAGAGACGAAATGAAGTCTAAGACGCTTTTCACTTTTACCATCGTCCACTTTCCGGGAAATATTTTTGTTTTACGACAACCTTCTTAAGTTACTGCGGATGAATGCCATCTAGAACTTTATTTTTGGCAGTGCATAAGTTTTTAGACATAAGTAAATAAGTAAACGTATTTCTTACTCGAATAGCGAATGAATGTGTGAAAGTGACAAAACTGTTTGCACAGTGCTCCGCGAGGTGGCGTGGCAGGACGCTGTGAGCGCTGTGCCTCAATCTTGTGTTTGATTGAAAAGCCTTTGGTAGACGATACGAAGGCTTCTCTACGTGCGACCGGGTCCTCGGTACGTTAGCTTAGTCTGTCGCAATGCGCGCTTCACTCTGGTTGGAGGGAGTTTTGTAAAGCTACCATTAATGACAAGAAAAGCGTTGGCATTAAAAAATCATAATGTAGATCAAAGGTCATCCGATACCAAGACATTGCCCAGAATCTCGCAGTCAAGATTTACGTGAGCCAACACTTGAGAGGCAATAACACCGATCCACGCGTGACCTGTGACGTCACACAAGTCTGGACTAATAAAAAGGACGGTCTCATATCGCAAGCCGAGATCCTCGGGGGAGACCGCGCACGCAGCCGCTGTACACAGAGTTAGCATAAGCGAGCTGACAAGCATAGGCTTAGCGGTCTGCCAAACCCTTAAATCCGTTAAATTTCCTAAAACAAGTAATTAACAAGGGATAATTTCTTGCGAGAAAAAAAATCTTTCACGTGTCGAGTCGGCAAAAAATTCATTTTATTGTTACGGCCGAGCCGGGTCGGCCAGCGCCGGGTGGGGTCCCAGCTATGTAGCACTTTGGTACAAAAAATACCGGCTTTGACTATTGTCTGTCGTGTAAACATATTTATCGCTTTACAAACGTTCCGAGTAGCGGCACAAGGGCGCGGCGGGCGACGGCGGGCGGCGGCGGCGGCGGCGGGCGGCGGCGGGAATTCTTGAAGTCATTGTTAACACCAAAAAAAATAGAAAAAAGGTTTCATTAAACGCAAGTACCGGCTCGTTAAGCTGAGCCCGTGACGTCATCGCGGACACTAAACACACAAGTGACGCACGGCGCCGGCGTCGGCGCCGCGCGATTTTTTGCCGCGCCCTCATTCAGGAGTTGTCGCAAGCGTCCATTCAGATCGACGCGTCCAGTTTTTCATTAACGTTCCGTCGCATGAATCACAACCCTTCTCTTAGCCTTTTCAGGTATCACGGCTTCATCGAACTCAGAATGCACGAGCTATTACATTATTGAAACCGATGCCGAGCGAAACGCCGATTGCTTCGCAGTCTCGCGCCCGAAACAATCGAATTTATGGGTATAGAGCAATAGATGTGTGATAGCTGATCGGTCTGCGGGCACCCATACTTTCATGCACTAACTGCGGATGGCAACTTCGTATCTACACCGGTACATCGTGGCACAAAACCAAATCCGGGAGATGCGTGAGATTCGCCAAACCGTACGGCTATGTGCCAACACTCATTACTAATTGTATGTTCTCGTATAGTTTTATGTAATGATGCCGTAGCCTTTGTTTGCGTGCGTAGTCAGTACGTGAGTGCATCGGATTCTGTAATCGTTTACATGCGCTTCTCGTGTACTTTTTTAACATAAAAAAAATAATGTTTTTAAAAAGGTACCCCTAATACTTTTTATTAATACGTAAATATGTCTATACTTTTTATTAATACTATAATATCACACTTAAATGTATTTGAGACTATGTATTCTCATATAGGATACAGTGATATACCAGCTAACATAAAAACATATAAATGTATGATGTAACCTATTTGTTATGTAAACATAATTAGAACGGGATTGATAGAAAAACTTTTCAAATTGGAATAACGTTGGCTGTAGAACACCGAAGCTTTCGAAATACCATTAAACATTAGCTTTACATAGATTAGCTTCCGGTGGGTTCGGTGTGATGCTCGGACTTGCCTCGTGGCCAGCGGCCCACTGCTCGCAGAGAGTATTTGTGCCAGTCACACTCATGTCGGCGTGGTGCTGCTTGTGCTCGGGTTCCGCTACACAGTTTCGTGGGCACGCGTCACGCGGTCACGCGGTCTGGTGTAGCGAGGCCCCGGAATTTAATTGCTGTAGATCTTCTCAACCCCCCTTTGACGACGTAAATGTCAGCGAGAGAACATTATCAATAACAGCATTTCATCCGTTGTACGACGCAGACCGCTCGATATCTCGTGCACCACATGTTACTGCATAGAGAAGGTATTAAGGTACTTGCACCCTGGAAGAGAAGAAGTTCATGACAGCGTCCTTACATTTAGTTATAGTGAAGATATTTAGGCTTAGTTATTTTAGCGATCACCGTTACGTCAGCAGATAGACGCCCTCTGCAAGGCATGGACTTCACCCGAAGGTCGCCACGTTGACCGGTGTCGAACTGCCCGCTTCCGGCAACTCCTCACGACTCTGGCCATCTCGTCGGTCGACCGAGTGGGAGGCTATCCACGCCTCACTTCTACTTAGAGGTCATACAAACCCTATGAAGTCGAACACGTTAACGGCCAAACTGCACTCGTACACAGTCAGCTGAGTTCGAAGGAGCAGATTATAAATGCTCGAGCCTAATTGTACTTTCCTTATGGTTCAGTCCTTTTTGTATGTTTCAGAAATAAAACCAGAACGAACGTGAAATGGCCCGCAAGGCGCCCCGGTTGCCTCGCGTGCCGTATTCCGAGCACGACGCTCGCACGCACGGGCGCCATATCAGTATTCTGCAGGCGCCCGGCGGGTTGAAAAAACTTCAAAACACACAAAAAACTGGTCAAGAGACGCGCTGCGCTACGTGACCACGGTCGCGGAGCCCTCGGGCCGTGAAGTGACCGTAAGGTTGTTCGTTTTTGTGAAATGATTTCTACGCGCGCACAGTTCACACCCCGCCATCGTTCATACCTCGAACTCTCGCACTCGAGCGAATTAAACTCTTTTTTATTCTATTCTCACAAAACGCAGTTTAACTACTTAATGAAATAAAAGACGTAACCTTACCACATTGTTTTAACAGTAATGCCTGGCTATTTTCTGTGAATCTGATGTTTTAAAAATATTTTTTTTAAGAATTTGGATGAAAATGTAATATAATTGTTTCTCTATAGCTGTTCAGGTCATCAGCTGCAACGGACTAGCCTAGTGCTGGTGCAGGTAGAAACGTTTTGGGTTTATTTGAAAACAGCCGGTGAGCTACGCGAGTGCTCGCTGGCCCCCTCAACGTCCACTCGAAGGAGTATCGCTAGCTGCGCCGTGCTGGCCGCCTAATGCATCCACTATTTGGCTATTTCCTCTACTTCCCTCCGCCGCTTTTTGTTTCTTCCGTTTTAGTCGTTCGTGCGTACCCTGTTCAATTTGAACGCCTTAGTTATTGATACATTTATATTTTTTCCATTCCCCTCTCAGGCCAGTGCGAACTAATTCCCAGTTCATATTCATATTAAAGTATTGATAGCGGAGATCAGCTCTCACAGACTGCAGCGCTGGGAGATCGTACGTCTATGATCAGCGAGCAGGGCGGGTGCGGTGATGAAATTCGGAGACGAACTCAAGAGGCGAAGAAAGCGTTGAGTGAATACCAGTAGAGACGGTTTCAGTCAAAAACCTACGTTCATACCAAAAGTTGTTATACCATATTAAAAATGTTAAAGGCAGGATTTAATATTAGATGATTACGTCGATCAAAGTGATTTCCCAATGCTTGTGCGTCAACGTCGCACATGTCGGAGTCTCCCCAGGACGATCCCGGACGACCGCGCTTCTGTCATGAAGTTTGCACGCGTCCGCATCCCGGAGACCGGAGCACGTGCGCGGCCACATGCGCCGGGCCGCGACCCGTGACGCACGACTTTTGAAAAAGGCAACCCGTTACCCACTCCATCTTGATGCTGTAAGTAAAGCCGAGCTTTTATGAAAGCTTTATCAATTTATTACTGGAAGACTTCTTGCGGCGCCGACTTTGTGAAGAAATCGTTTTTATTATATTCTGAGCGAACACGTGCACGACTAAGTTTCACAAAATGTTTCAGACATTCCGTTTCTCAGGAATAAAATTAAAAGTATATTACTAACATAAATAAATCTAGCTATAGCATTCAACAGTTTTTAATTGATAGAAATGTGATGGCCTTTGTTTGTTGACTCACTTGCAGGAATGACATTACGTACATGACAAACATTGTTAAACTTCATTTGAATCGTGCAACTGTTGAGTTTCTGGCCGGCTCTTCCTGACAGGTCAGCGTTCCGAGCAGGTGCTAGCGTACTACTTACAGTTTTAAAATAATCGTAGATTCAAAGGTGTCTACTTGAATAAAGATATCTGGAACATGAAAATTTTAATTTGAATTTATTCGTACATGTTAAGGTCGCAAGTTTGAGTTGCGAAAGATCGCTAACCATATGTCAACACCATTGCTTACAAACGTTGAATGGAAACATTCTGGGACAACAAGCACGTCTTCCGTGGACGTCTCCGCTAGCTCCGCACATCAGGTTGCGACTCCTAGCACCTCAAAGACCTTTCACAAAAGAGGCTTACATCGCCGCACGCAGTGGTGGCCCAGCGGCAGAGGACTGAGGTCAATTCCCAGGATATAATCTTACACAACTCACAGTTTTAATTTTATGGCATTACTACTGCTCACAAAGTAGTTCCCTGGCGACGACCAGCGGCGTCCTCTGCGTACCACAATACCGCACTGCGATCGTTAGCCTGCCGGCCGAGGGTGGCGGTAATGATATATACCCCTTAGATATTTCTGGGGCAGTCTACACGTTGCAGCGAGCGCCCCCGGCCGAAACGTTGAGGCACCGCCAGAACGTTTGCTAACTAACCGGTTCACAAATTTCTATCGTTTTCAACATTGTAATGTAATTATTTCAACAATACTACAACAACAATTACTATGAGACTCATACTTTACTTTATGTTTCATGATTGTTGACCACATCTCCTGCGATAACATCTACTTATATCTCCTTTTCTCTCTCTTCGTTAGCAATATACTGATCCCTTAGACATTTATTGCGACTGCACTCAATCCACGAATCGTTTGAGCGCGTATCGTGTCGACGAATACGTGAGCAGAGTCGCTTTTATCTAAACGAGCACATTGGTGAGACAAGTGGCTGAGGTCATCTAGTGCAGGCATTACTCCCTGACGACCCGACCTCAAGGAACACGGTCTGTGCTCGCCAGTTAAAAACCTTTTTAGCGAGAGTCCATCCACGGGACTTCACTGTGCGCATTAAAAGGCGCTGCAGTTACTAAACTAATCAGACCAGCTACTACTTATGGAAGGGAATTCAGAAAAACCTTGAACACCTCGCAACGCATAGAATGCTTAATTAATCAGCAGCCATAGAAACTCCCGCGCATCCATGTGATTATCAGACTAAAAATATCTGTATAATTGATATGTGCGACGGAGGCGGCGGCGGCGGTGAGCGAGCACGCGACATGCGGCGTCCCGCTCGCGGGCGCGTGCGGCGTGACGCGCGCGACGTCACGCCGCACGCGCCTTGCGTCACGTCGCGCGGCCTTCACGCCCGCCCTGCCCGCGCTGCCCGCGCGCCCTGACCCACTGCCGCAGCAGCCGCCTGCTCGCGCCGGCCATCGACTTTGGCAGTCATTATGAAACTGTTCGAAGCTCAACTTGCAAATGAACGACTTAAGACTAATGTACTCGTCACTTATTTATTATACGTTCGAGTCGTAAGAAAAGAAAACTTTGTACTTTGCGTTTGCTACGCACAAAATAAGAAATAAAAATATGCCCGCTGTAAAAGTAATTGATGATAGGCAAATGTTTTCGTTAAGAATTAAATTAAAACAATAACAATGGAAGTCAAACTACGTAAAGAGTGGTCCGCGCCACCGCGGCTTATTTTATTCCTTAAAAGTAATTCGATTGTAGGTTAAGCAAAGTTTTATGAAAAAGAAAACCCTGCCTGAGCTTGTCAGGTGTCGGTCAGGACGCGCTTGGAACCTACAGTACTACTAGTTTATTTTAAATTTATGGATGCGTCTAAAGGATAAAGTTCCCATCAAATAGGTCCATTTAACATTCGGCTCCAGATGTACACGACTAGTAAGTAACACTAGGTGGAAAATGACATGAACCAATAAATTAATACACCTCTGGCACCTCTCCAGCTCGTGCAGCGGGGCGGCCGCCGCATGCCCACTCCACTGTCACACGACACGTTACGCACGCGAGGTGAACAAACTCACGCACTTAAGGAAACCTGCGCACGAGGTGATGTTTACCTGATGATGCGACGCGTGAGCAACAAACGCGGCGAGAATGGGTCGCCAGTGCACCGTAGTCAGTATGTAAAGTCGTACAGGCGGACGCTCCATAAAGTGACTACATGGGTAAGGGGGGACACGAGAGAAGACCACGGCATGGGCATTTAGTAATTCGATTCAAGGATGCCTGCTTGTTCAGATAGCGAAGCAATTTCTAAACCCACCGCATCTTTCGGCAAAAGGGATACCATGCCCGGGACGCGGTGTCACCGAGGGTGCAGGAAGATGTCCCCGCCGACATCTTCCCCAACTGTCCGCATCTTCATGTGTTACACCATTGAGCCGTTTGACGTGAAGTGTAGCAGTCATCGTTAGGAAAACACATTTGCCTGTTTACCGTCCCCCCGGAAATGAAAATCTGACGTGAATTCATGTGCGGTAAGTACGTGTTAAGAATGACGAAATTAAACTTTTTACTTGCGCACGGATTATGTCAACAAACGGTACAGATGGCGTCACACGTCCTGTGCTAATGGCACGCAGTAAACTCATTCAATTTTTGTACACATCTGTAAAGTAGCTTGTAACACCGAAGCCAGCAAGCAGCCCTTAGTCACGACGACCAATCAACTTTACGACCATCGGACGACTATGCCACTAGACAAAGTTACAGCGTCTGATTACTTACAGGAGAAGTACTGAGGTATATTTGTACAATTGAAAAAGATCGAACTCGTAGTTTGCGTAATATGTAAAGCCGTGTCGGTGTAACGCATCAAAGCTTTGACAAGTGCTCGATAATTTGCATATGCGAGTGCGACACGCGGCGGACACCCGCAGCGCGTCCCTGCGGGGCGATCGCACGGCCGCGGTGAAGGAGGTGAAGATGGCCGAGTCCTCGGCTCGCCCACGCCACATTCTAATCGGCGCGCACCCGGATGTTGTGCTTACCCACAAACCGATAGATCAAAGTTTAACAATCGCAGCGAAGTCATGATTAAACCGCAAGTTAACTTTTAAAACCGCAGGTCGCGCGCCGCCATTAGCGCGCGCTCGCGTCTGAACAAACACGCGCGTGAAAGGAGGTTGCGCGCGTCGCACAAACAGAAAGTGCGGCAAACAACGGGCGGCCCATGCCCGGCCCGGCGACCACTTCAGCCGGCAAGCGGCGCCCGGCCCCGTGGCAACTGTCCAGCTTAGCACCACACTAGCAGTGAGAAAGCGATTAGCACTCACAGAAATTTTTTGCCCTACGAAGTGTATTTACAAAATATTCAGCATGTGCCATTAGAACTTTCGATTTCTTTATGGTTATACTCATATACACACACATTATATATTTCCAAAATATTCTTGCAAGCACTAGCGACCGTGTAACTTTTCCATTCGTATGAACGTTTGCAGATACGAGGAAAAGCTAACGCGCACGCAGCCTCGCAGCCGGTCCCTTTAAAGTAAAAGTTACTTTTAAAACGATAAGCGATTATACGATATAACCCAAAGGACGCGGAAATCATACTCACACAATAGTCGTCGCGTTGTAAGCTGCTAACAACCGTTCTCACAATTATATAGTTCTTTCTACCTAAGAGTTTACTCGACCTCATGTAACTTCCCGGCAAGTGATTCGAACTCCCTGACCCCCAACGCTGACTCTACGGTAACAATACTGCGAGGCGGCCGCAGGGCCCCCGGGGTATTTGCAATTTTATCAGTATAGTATCGTCCGATTGTTTGATAGACGTTAGACGAGCAAGCACACGCAAACGTTTATGCAGTCAGTCTTAAAATGAATTCGTTCATGAATGATGAACGGGCACAACATTTTAATTTGAATCAGTGTAACATGTGGACTGAGAATGAAAAGATAAAAAGCAGAACGTTAAAACAGCAATAAAATTAAGAGCAAAAGGAAATAAACGAAGAGAATATTACACAGACAGCATTTTTTTCAATAGTTATTCTTCTTTAGAAGAAAAGCGTTTACCAAAAATGTTTGTGTAATCAGTAAGAGATGGTGTGTGAGCACATATAGTCGCCAGCGCACAGCACCACGCCGCTGTGTTGTCGTCGGACGGCTGAGGTGCATCTCAGGGACACAAAATAATTTGGGAACTACTTTGGCTGCGTCGCTGCGGTGCAATTTGAAGGCTTTGCAGCTTGTTGCGACGCGTCGCGACCAGACCAGTCCCGCGCGCGGCCGGGCGCACCGCAGGCCGAGCTGCGGTCACGCCGCGCCAAAACGAGTCGTTATACATACATTCGCATACATACATACATACAAACATTCGCATCGTTTATACCGCTTATCAATTATAATTATTTTTTTTTCTATACTTTTTACCTAAAATTTATGTTTTGATTTATATTCGTGTCGTTTGATATGTATCGTATTTACTACCTACACAATGTTAGAATTGACATTCGTTACATATTTTTTAATTTAATTTATGTAAGAATTGTTCGTTCGAACTGGCAGTGGGCGCCAGTGGCGCCTGTCTCGCCAGACTCGACCCGATGACATAGTTAAAGCCGCGAGAAGTTGCTGGATGCCGAAGGTCCAAATGGAACTCCCGTGCTTAGCTACTGTAAAAATGTCTCCCTGTGACCCCCTACCTGGGGCAACGGTAATAAAACTTTTCTACCTCGAACTACCTTATTGTCAGCTTAACGATTAGGCCAGCTGTATATAAAGGTCCCGTGCAAATCAATTCATTTCACGCCGCCACTACGTGTGCCCGGAGCGCTTTCGGAGTTGCTCACGACATTTATCTAAATAATAAGTAACGTTATCGGCGCCGCAGAACCTGTTTGCTCGTCTTTGACTACAAGAATACTAACTTGTTATCGCCCGTGTGGCACTCACTTAGTTTCGAGTTGTTTGGGGTTTTTACTATCAGTTTTCCCAAGCTTAAATAAATTAAAACAAATTGGAGTCGTTGGGACGGCAACTAAACATGAAGTTGCGCATTCGGTAAACAGAAGAACAGTGTACAGACCGACAATTAAAATACAAAAATTCCGACAAAACCGACAAACGTGTAGAGTGTTTTGCCCCGTAATGCCGCTGTGAGGTGAGGGTCGGGAGTACCTCAGTTACTGTCGCACTGCTGCTGGAGGCGTTGGTGCAGTTTTGTTCGCCACTTCTTCTCTCAGTACTGACTCTCCGAAGTAGTAGTAATGTTAACAAGGTAATAACAACCGACCAAGTGGAGGTGCCAGCCTTGCGGCTTCATTAGGCCGATCGTCAGATGGCGTTCAAATGTTCCATAAAAGTGTCTTAAATAGTCCAAAAATGTGTAGTACGTATCGCTAATCCCTTATTGCACGCAAATACACGGCGTCGTGTTAACAAAATAATATAGAAAATGTGTGCGCAGCAAGGAGCTGCTTAGGCGTTTATTTCTTTCATTAAATAGTTTTTTTAATCCTTTATTATTTGTTTGTTCTTTCTTAAAAATCATGATATGTTTTTATAAATATAATGAATTATCATGTTACTTTTTTTTCCTTAAAAGGCAATTTCTTTTGAGATGTTATTTTGACTTTTTTACACTTAATTGTTGCTGTTTCTAATATAATTATCAGCTGTAAATTCTCCATTCTCTAAATAAGCAGCTTGTTAATGTCACTGGTTATGGATACAAATAGTAAGAAAAAGACTAATAATCTTCTCAAAAACCAATAACGAAGCGTGCCTCAGCATGAGGCGCCAAATGAGTGCTCTTCTCCTGAAAGAGTTCCCGAGTCATAAAGAGGATCGACCGGAGTGCGCTCAGCGCGACACGAGGAGCGCGAAGCCGCCGCAAAAAGCTATGTGATGATATATATATATATATATATATATAAATATATATGTATATGTATATTTATAAACGACAACATAATTAGGAAGCACGATCGGAGGCTTGGGTTTTTCTGTGCGATCTGATTGGCCGCGTGCTGCTTGCTTGTTAATTATTTATTTGGTTTCGCGGCCCGTGCGCGTCGGCGCCACGCGCCCCGACCTACACCGGTCAAAATAATTATGATATAAAAAGAATTTGAAGCTTTTCTACGGACTCCTTAACTTGTGTCCGGGAAGGCGCCGGCCGCGGCGGTCGAGTCCGGCGACAGCTCGCGCGACGCGCGGCGCCCGCTATCGTGCGTTGGGCCCATGCTCCCGTGTTTGTTATTAAGAGACGGCCGGCGTAGATTTTTTTCAGATTTATTACTAGAGTCCTAAGCTCTTAGTTCGACGAAGCTACAAAGAACGGAAAGCCTCTCAACGCTCACCACCAACTGCACACAGGCTGCTTGTTAAGAGCTGCTTAGTCCTTTAAGTCCAGCTTCATTCTCTACTAAACAGCTGCCGGGGAATACTAACCCTTAACACGGTACCACTTTCATTTCGAACAATCAATTCGGAAGGCGAGGAAAAGAGTTATTCGGTGCGGCGTGAAAACAAAAGCTGCCCCCAGCCGCGTCGAAGCGTCTGCCCAGCGTCCTCGCATCGCTCCGCAGGTCAGCTCGTGCGTGATGCAATTCATAATTTGCGAGGCTCGTCCGCTTTCATAACGTTGCTCAAGGCTTGCGGAGGAAACTCGCGTGCAGAGCTGCGACGTGGCGACGGGGCGGCGGGGCGGCGGGGCGACGTGGCGGCGGGGCGGAGGCGCGTCGGCGGGCTATCCCGCTGACTCACGGCGCATGACGCACCCTTGTGTAATTCGACCTCAGACTCGTCGTGATATCGTTTCCGAAATTTGATCGGACACAATCTTTCTAAAGTTCAAGTCAACGTTGCGGCGTTTGACATTGATCAGCGAACGTTCGACTTAGCTCGCGTATTTCCACAAAAGTACATCGGAACAAACTCAGAGAAAGTTACCCTCAGGTGAAACTTGCTACGAACAGTCCTCAGCGACGGATGGCTTGCGAGCACACCGCAGTCGGTTGTAACGTTATCATTCGCGTCATTTTCAGAGCTCTCTGCGGGTTTGGTGGCGTTTAAAACGACATATCGTGGAGAGTTTTTCTGACGTTGCACCGATTGTCAACTTTTTTTTGCATTGGAGGGTCTCGTGATGCAAATCGCAAGCGTAATAGGGCTGGTCAGTAGTCTAAGTGAACTTTATAAAACAATGAGATGTCCTGCATGGGTTAGCTATGTCTAGCACGTTTGCCGCATATCTCTCATTGTTCGGATATCGTGTGGGTTACGTGGATGCAGAAATCATAATATTTAGATGTGTAAACGTGTCCTGCCACTACTTCGGTTATTTATGATCGAAAGGTTTCATTCGGTGTGCTTATAACCAAAGTCTCCCACCATAATGATCCTTCCTTCTTTTCCGAAGTGCTTCAAAGCCTGAACTTAGGAACTGGATCACGCTCCGATTTCGATACGGAAAATATATCAAGCCTTTACGAAAGGGGAGTGGTCAGCATTATCTAGTCGACAAACGGGATCTTCTCAATGAGCTAAAAAAAGTGTTGCCGGCGTGGCCGCGGCGTAAGGTTCTTTTAAAGTAATAACAGTGCTAGCTCGGTTGTGGCCGGTTGTTTGGCGGCCTGGGTGGCGAGTGGGACGGTACGAGGAGCGTGTCTCGCAACAACAAATCGATGTACGTAGTTTGTTACACTGTCTCGTTGGTTGCCGGGCCGTTAGCATCAACTGACGCTGTAACTAGTGACCTAGTTTAAGCCGTAGTATGTTCACGAGATATTACAAAGTTCCCAGGGCGTCGCGCGGTGCATTCGTATCGACAAGTTAACTGCAGTTCGGTCCCGTATGCGTCAAGTCTCGGATGAGTTTACTTAACTTAGAGCGTCAAGCCGGAAGACGGTGTCGAAATGTACGAGTGTTTCCACGTAATAACCGCGCGCGTGGCCGCTGCGCCGCGTGCGCACGCGCCGGTGGCTAATTGGCTCGCGCCTTCGATTTTCCCGATCGATCGTAACTCATATCCGCCGCCGCACCTGACTCACGACGGACACCGGCGCACAAATACTGAAACGCTCTTAACAAATGTGGTCGGTGCTGTATATCTCATTCACATGACATCGGAGCCGATTTTTCGACACTATACAAATACAATCTCTGTCAAGGTTAGCGTGTAATTTACAAACGTGTGGCGAGGTAGACCTGAGCAGCAGTCCAAATTAAAGACACTTGTCAGCGAACTCCATGCTTAAGCGAATCGAGGCCTCGGCTGCAATCTAATTATCTAATACAAATAATACATCAGCTGGAGCCAGGTCTCCGCGTGGAATCCAGGAGCTTTATTACTATAAATAGATTAAATTAAACACTTCGGCGCCCGCCAAGGTTGCGGCCGGTGAATTTGTGAATGGCGAATGCGTGCTCGAGACAAACTTTATGCTGAAAGTGTGGACGTTTGAGCTGCGAACAGAGAGATGACTCTCTTCCGAGTTCAAGGTCGCGCACTTGTCCGGTCAATGACGCAGCGCAGTACAGATGCTCCGACAAATCTGTCGTCGGCAGCGCATCCACTGTAACCTATGCTGCGACACGACACACTGGGTCACTAGGTGACTAATGAAACAGATTTGCACGCTGACGACATATTTTTGACCTCAGTTTTGTTAATACTTTCCCATTAAAATGCTCGTAGTACTTTGAGAAAGTTTGTATAATATTGTAATATGTAGAATTATTATTAAATTTAAATGTAATATATTGTTTACATAAAAAAATCCCTGTATGGATCAAACCAAAAATGCGTTCGCGCTCGGAGTTCATACAGCGCAATGTTCCTCTCCCTTTCACTTTCGTGCCGGTTCGCCACAACACGCGCATGCGCACGCGCAGGTCGCGACGCGCGGCGACTGCTAGTTAACGTTAAATCGTCTGCATTAAGTCGCCTACGTCCACAGCCGTCAGCGCGGAATGTAGCACCAAATTAACAATATCAAGTTCAAATATAGTTGTATAGGCTAAAACTTAATTCTGTTATAACTTCACACCGGCTAAAAAATTACCAGCAAACCTCGTCAAAACATTTCGCGTGAAGCTTGCATCGCATGTGTTATCATTTTTTAAATTTTAACGCTATCCACATTCCAGATACAATTTTCGAAAAGTCAATGAATCATTTACAAACAATATATTTTATTCTTTATTTAACAGGTTGCTGATTATTTAAATAAAGAATATTTGACGATCAGCAGTATCCTGAAGCGTTTTTTTTTATGCCGAGGTAGTTTTTTCCCGTCATTTTACGTAATTTTTTTCCTAGTTATAGATAAACAAAATTGAAATCTTACCGTGAATTTGACGTCAATACGTACATGACAGCGACATTGTTTTTCTTCTTAAAAAGAGACATCTGTAGAATAGACAGAGACAAATAACATTCTTGGACGTAAATTTGCCGAAATTAAAAATAGACGGTTAAACAGTGACGGGCAAATTTGAAGAGGAGCTTAACTGCTGATCGTTTGTAATGGAAAGATACTCCCAACCCGCAACCAATCCCAAGTACCATCGGCCCATTAGTCTCCTAATTGTTTTTAGGAAAATCTACGAAAGATTAATCCCTGCTCGAATAAGGAGATTCGCGGAGGCAAAATAACTCTCTACTCCTGATCAGTCTGGTTTTCGCGCCAAGCACTCCTGCACTGGCCGCGGCGCACGCACTGCTTGCTCGAGCAGGCTTAAGCAGTCGAAAAAGTCTGGTATAATGGACTTGTATACAAGCCACACGGTGCCGGTGCGCCGGACCGTGCGCCGCGCGAGTGCAGACTTGCTGCGCGATCTTACGTTACAGTACCGAGGCAGCCTGCTGCCGCCCGCGTGCCGGTTCTACGCACGCTGCACACCATTATACTCGAACTCGTACAAAGAGTGAAAGGGTCGCCCTATCCGCAGACGACTCACATCACCAAACGTCTCAGACTGCAGCCATCACCCGGGGTGATGATTCCGAAAATGGAAGATAAAAATTAACACCTAAAGCGCGGCAATGCTCTTATCGAAGCACAACTGCTTTCTTCTACCAGAGCTGATCACACTGATGGACAGTTCAGTGCCATGGGTGTTGCAAGCCCGCTATCTACTCGTCGTCCTGGAAGACGAATTTAAATAAAGAGGCGACCTTCTTTGAATTACCTCACAACATAAAACCAAAGTATTCTTGTTCAGTTAGTTTTTTTTTTAATAACATTTTATTCCGGCCATTACAAACAGGATCATGACACACGGCCGCTAAATAACAAAAGATTAATGCTCTTTCATTTTTAAAGAAAAAACATCATTCGAGTTATGACGCCGGTGTAAAGGTAAACAAAAAAAAACGCAGTCAATCATTGAGGTGCAAAAAGTGGTATTTGCCCGCGTGTGCGCGCCGTCCGGTGGCTGCGGTGTCATGTTAGAGAATTAATAATGTAATGTAATGACTCCACAACACTGCAAATGTAACTGTTAAGAATTAACTTGGTACGTTTGTATTGCAAACATTCCGGTGTTGTTCACATTTTGGTGGTGCTGAGTGCTATCTCGCACTCGGGGCTCGAGGGTGTGTTTCTAGTCACTAACGAGGATCGCACGCCGCGGCCGTCTGAGCTCCGGCACCAGGCGCAGGCGCAGAGTCACCGACAGACCGAGGTGTATGAACTACATCGCAACAAATCGAAACACAGTCTGTAGTTGACTTTTAAAAGAGGAAATGCTGAAACACATCATCATCAATTCCGCCATAGGACTTCACTGCACCCTCATAGATTTTGAATAGGGAGATCGTGAACCGACTGTGCAGCCGACCAGCATCTTCCATCTACCTCGTCTTCTTCCATAACACGCATTAGTGTCCATTCACACACCGGAAGTTAATAGGAAAACAGGAAAGAGTTACTCTAAATCCTCAGTCCTTACTTTGCGCCGTTCGAGCTGATCCATTGGGTGCTTCACACGGAGCAACGTGTGAACGTTCTCTTATAAATTTTCGACTTCAGTTAACTTTCCGTAAACACTTGCGCAGGTTAAGAAAAGAACGTCGGAAAACCTAATTTGACAGAAATAATACTAATTTGATCCCTCTGACGACATCCACTAATTGAATCAGAACGACAACGCGTTTCAATTTTAAAATAAACTACAAGAAAGTTATTGTTATTTTTGTGATCAGCTTCATAAATGTCCTTAACAGCAATTACTACAATAATTTTTTATTAGATTTGGTTTCATTAAGAAACTTTTTCAGCATCGCATACTGATCATAAGCAGGGAGTGGCTGCTCTGCTCCCCGATGCTTCCCGCTGCACCTCGCGACACCCCGCCGTTGCCAGCACCCCGGCAGCGGTGGCGGCCGCCCCCACGCAGCGGGTTCGTTCCGCCCGGCGCGCGTCCAGCCTGCCGCCCCGTCACCGTTCAGTTTAAAAATAGCCAAACGTTTACACCGAGTCAAAGGCGCGCAGAATGTTAACAGAATTAAGTCAATATTTTAATTGACACCCGCGCCCGGCGTCGGTGCCACCGTTTTAGTGTTGTTTGCCGAAGCAGACGACGCGCGAAGCCACGACGCGCGTCACACCTCGGGTGACGCCGCGCGTCAACCCAATCTCCGCCCTTTTCGACTGGCGTTAAAATCATGTGGTCTCATTAAAAAGCACTTGATGATCGTCAATAAAAATCTTGAGATTATTTATAGTTTTTTGTAGGCATCAATTAAAACTCTTGCGCATCACGGACTGTGTTCTGTAGAACCAAAAGACTCCGCTAGTGGCTGTGTAATACGCACCGCTTTTTCTGTTCATTGAATTGCTAGAACAGCGCATTTTAGTTGTTGCCACAGCATTGCGTCCTGCAGATTGATGCTCTGGAGGTGGAGGTGCGGATATTTACGGCTCTGTGCCGCGGACCTCCTTGAGAAAGCGATTTAAAAAGGTCAACATATTTACAGCGGCCTCGCAATATATTTTTGGTAATATTTTGAACGTTTACAATAGTCATAATGAATTCATAAAAATGGGGGGCGTCCGTAGTGAACGAGACGCCGAGAAAAACTGGCCGAACCGAAGTTCCGACTGCACAACAATCAACATTCAAATATCAGATTTCTCTAATGAACTGCCGCAAAATGTTATTTGACTCTCATTTACAAAATTCAAAGCGCACCTAGAAAATAAATTGACGCCAAGAGCTTATTATTCAATAACAGATTATGTAATGACGAGAGTCCTTCGCAGCGAGCCGCTTGCTTATTAGGCTTTAATTTAAGTAATATCGGACAAATTAAATTTATCAAAAGATGTGTTGTTGTGGGGTTTCTCCTTGCTGCTTCTGCACAACTATAAGACCTTGCGAAGCAGAATATAGATAAAACTAAAAAAGATTAAACAATAGATAGATAATAAATTGATGATCAATAAGAATTCTGTTAAAGGTTTCAATGTTTTAAAAGTTAATTTTATCTTTTTCTTTAATTATATTTTGTAATGTTTAAATTAAGACCAAGCTCAGGGATGTCCCGGCGCCAGTCTGCCTGCTCCTGTAGCGGCTACCCGTGTGCGCAAAGGCAGGCAGAAGTTTCGTCGTCAGCCTTAAAGTTGTTGTGGACTCTTCTCAAATGTGAGCGTATTTGGAACCTCGTTGCTTTAAATTGAATGATCGTGTTAAAAAGGAGAGCGCAATTTGATTCGAGTTTTCGTTTAAGAAGTTTTTGGAGGCTTAATACAGAAACCATAGCCCAGCGACAGGAAGACAGAGTAATACCTCGGTGGTCATCTTCGGCAGTTTGAGCAGCAACAAGAGCAGTAGAGTTACTTTCCAGGCTGAGGGCCCGCTTCATCTTTCGGCTGCGTCCTTATGTGCGCAGAGAGCCGCACCGGCAGCGACAGCGCGGTGCGCCTGTGTATACCTGAGAGCGCTGCGTGTTACACTAGTTTAAAAATTTTCTAAATTGAACACCGCGGACGTTCGAACAGCAGAGCGCACCAACACACAAGCCCGTGAACTTTCTTTAACTCTGTGTTCTAAGTAAAGTTATTCATTTGAAAATGTTTTGTGATAAGAACTGTCGGAGAAATCTTTTCGTCGCGATGCCGTCTCACCGGCGCGCGGTTGCGCGGCGCGAGAAAAAGCCAGCGGTCAAGAGGCGACAGTCTTGCGGTCAGAGCCGGAAGAGCCCCGCACCTAACCGCCTAATTGTTTGTAATTGGTTTTGTAATTGTCGTGTCACGAACACCGCCCGGGCGCGTCGCCGCATCGGGACCATAATAAAACTTTGTTAATTTTGCAAAATGTATTTACTGAGATTTCACAAAAAAATACTCGACACAGAGATGACGCGGACAACAACACACAAACGAACACGGAACCGTTCCTGTTCGGTCTCACGCCGCTATGTCTTGTCGCGTCCTTGAAGTACCGGTCTCGTACAGTAATTATTAATGGTAAAACAAAAAACCACCGCAATCGAAGTAAAGAGAATGAATGTGTTCGTTAATAATCTTAATCGCAAAATCTGTTCCCGGTCACAAGATGTTTTTTGTTTGTAGTTGAACGTTAACATTTTTTGTCCAATTTCATTATACTTTATTTTAACAATCACTGAACACTTGAGAGTGCGCTTCGCACTTATTCCAACTGGTCTACTTGAGCGAAGCGTGCGGCCGCGACGCAGGGCGGGCCGCCCCCGCTGCTCGGCGCTCGAGGCTCGCTCTCCAACCTCCGCCCCGCCAGGCCCGCCCGGTCGCTTCACGTCGGAGCTCACCTGTAACAGCAAACACGATTACGAACAAAAATATTAATGAATTACACGACCGGCTCCTCATTCAGCGGCTCCAACTTAAGCACGCTCGCGTGCAGTGCCGAGTTGTAATCGAGCGGCAACTTGAAATTCTATCCGTGTACGAACACGTAATCCTCCATTTTTATGTACAAACAAATCTTTTCCCACTTGATTACGTCACAGCTTGAAAACGACTATTGAACATTTGACGTTTTTTGTGTTGTATTTGTGTTGAATGTTTTTTTCTTCGATCAATAACTTCTACTACAGCTTTGTCGCGGCCCACGGCGGAGAGGGTGACGTGCGGCCCACAATCGGGAACAGTAATAAAATGGCATATACACCATACTCTACATAGCAGTATATGTATTACGAAAATAATGCTGGTGCAGCCGCATCTCGCTGTCCGTGTGTTCGCTCGCGAGCGCGTGGGCGGCGCGCAAAAACCGAGTTAGCGTTGAGATTCAATCGGCACAAGAAATACAAACATTCCGAACTTCACATGCGGTCGACATAAAAAGATGGGAACTACAGTTGCGCAAACGCCTGTTGCCAAGCGACGCACGCGGCCGCCACATTCACATTACGGTTTATTACTTCTTGATTATTTATGTAAATACACGTTAACAAGATTAGAGCCGTAATGTAACAATTAGTTCGGAATACCGCCGCACACAATACGTTACACATTACAAGCAGGCTGTCCGCCGGCAGCGACGGAGGAGGCTTCCTCCGCCATTTCTTCAGAAAAATGAAAAAAAGAGCGCAAACGCTTTCCTAGCCGGTAGCGATGTAGATAGTGCTAGCGATGCAGCAGTACTCCCGGCGGCCCGGCGGCCCGGCGCCGGTGCTTGAAGACTCGATCTCCTTGATCACCGTCGAGTCCCCCCGCGAGCCCGTGAGCTGAGTCACCCCGTGCAGCGGGTTCACGGCCGGCAGCTCGCTGCGTTCTGGAAATTAGTAAACTGCAATATCTAGCGTCAGTTAGAGCCGGCCACCGGTGCGCGGATAGCCTAGGAAGATTGGAAATGCAAGCTGTACATACTGAATAAATAACGATAGCCACCAGCGGCATCAGCCTTTAAAAGTGGAGCTGTTCGCAAACACGTATACAATAAATAGTTTAGGCAGAGTCGGTGATTGTTGTGGTGTTGGTGACCCGATATTGAAGCTCGCTCCGAGCTGAGACTGCAGACACAACCATCGGCCTTCCGGGTAGATGTGTATCTGCACAAGTGATCGGCGGTATTAAGTAACAAAAAAGTAAAAGGCGAGCAGAGTAATATTGGTCAAAAGATGTCGCGCCCGTGGTGACTGACGCTTGATCCAAACTACCGCTGTCCAGTTCCAAGCCTCTGTGCTGTGCATTTCGATATTCACTTCGGTCATAATACATAAACAACATTATGAACACTAGGACGTCAGCGGTGCCGGCCAGCGCCCCCGCCGGCGGCCGACCGGCCGCGACCAGCTCGGGAACACGAACACAGTGCACCGCGCCGCTGTGTCGTTTATTTTCCGCTGTATTTTCTGCGCTTTTTATTGAAAAATATTTCTGTCATTGCAATTGGAGCATCCGACACAAGCCGGTCGTCGCCAGTGATCCGGACACGCGGAACAAGTTTTACAAGTTGTAGTGTCTTCAAAACTTGAATACGAGGTTGATTATTTATCTAAATTGTTTTGAGAGTAATTATCGCATCGCGCAGAGTTTGAGAAAAGATTTAAAGAAGCTAGACAAACGGTTAATGTTTTTGTTTGTGAGTTTTACTAATTTAGTAAATGTGCGCAAACGATAAGAAAAAATTATAAATAGTAGTTTTTTTTCCTTTTTCTCATAGACCACAAGTTTAAACAGAGAAAATGTTAAAAAAAATATATTGATGTGTCTCTTCGACGGAATCTCAGTAGCGATTTTCAACTTTTTTAAATTTAGGAAATTAGCCGCTGCCCCGGGCCGCCCAGCTCCTCACGATGTGAGCTACTGATGGCCTGGAGTGAAAAATGTTTAATTCAACGCAATTAAAATAGGGATTTAGCGCAAAAGATGATTGACACCTGAGAAAACTTGTCGGTTGAAGTAAGGCTGCAGTGATCTGGACCCACCGGAGGCACGGCAACCGGTCCGGGCCGAGCTCTGCTCGCCGAAACCCCAAGGCCGCCGCCTCGCGCCCGCCCCTCGGGACACCGACCGCAAACCAAACCTGATTTCTACACTTAGCACGGCGTTGCGCAACCTAACGTAACGCAGTAACGTTGGCGGTTGGCGTGAGGTTTCCCGTCTGTAAAAATATCCCGGAGAGTATCTTGAAAAACTTGTGTTTACTAAAGGATAGCGGTCGTCAAAGCTCGGAATGTATTCTCGGAACTCGGAAATGTTTTAGGAGCGCCTCCCGCAACGTTCTCTGGAAGATTAATTGTTATCAGTGATCCGGACCGCGCCGCACACTGGCACGCAGCGCCTCGCCTCCGCCGAGCCCGCGCGCGGCCGCACGCAGCCGCCGCGGTGGACCGCAGGAGGCCGGTGTCTTCTCGCTCTTTGTCCATCAAGTGCTTCGGTTGATCCGAACAGCCTCAATAAGAGAACACGCTCAAAGTAATGAATATCGCATTGATGATCTCTGTGTTTCCTTTCACAGCAATCGCTTGTGTCTGTGTGCGTAAGAGAAAGCTGGAAGCGCCAATCACTTGCGCACTAGAACCAAATCGAGTACGAGCTGTACTGTCCTGACTTAAAGTTAAGGTTTCAAACGCGCCGTGGTCTAAGAAGAGGCTACAGTAAACTCACACTCAGGCCGTTTTTATTAAACATTTCGTACAGCTCAATGTCATCGAACTATTAGATCGCTTGGCCGTGCGCACGGAGCCCGGCGCCGGCGCGGGGCCCCGGATTGTGTGCAATACACGTGAAGCATTTTGATTCGCACAGCACGTCTGATACTTTAAAACTAACAAGCCCGCTCTCGCGCACCGGCGCCGGCCGAGCGCCAGCGAGCTCGCAAAGCTGTCGGCGCAACGTTTCGCAACAGTTAGTTCATTATATCATATTTATTATTCAATGTGGTTTCAAATGAATGCTACGTTTAACCGCAGAATTAAACGATCCGGTGACTAGAACCCAAAATATGTTTTCGCCGAGCAATAATTGCTGCTCATCGGTCTTGACCAGTGTAATTACACGCAATTAGCGGGCGGGTACTGCGGCGACTCGAGCACGCGGTGCTCCGAGAGAGGGGACAAGCGGCGCCGCCCGCCGTTGTCCGACGCGGCTATTTTAACTCAAAAACAAACAATTTAATTCACTTAAAACCTTCACTTCCGATAGAACCGATGACGGTCGGCACAAAAGCAGAGTTCATGATAAAGATGCGGCCCAGTTGTTAATAAACGGTACACCATCGTAGCAGCCGGCAGACGGCCGCTGCCTCGCTCGCGGGACGCCCGATTTTATTAGAGGTCCAAAATTACCCTAAAGTACACAGGCGAGGGGCGGTCGGCTTCAAAGAATAAAAAACTCGCACAACAAATCACCAAAAGATAACTCACGAAACAAAAACAATATAAATGGACTATCGGGGATAAAGTACATACGAACCACACGGATTCAAAGGTTTCTTGAGCACCGACGTTCCACTAACTACGAGGCAGTTGGGCATCGAGCACTTCGGGCCCCGGTGTCCGCGAACGGCGAACGCGGCTTCTTTTTTTAATAAGTTCACGCACAGAACAAACAGCAAGCACTCCGCCACGCGCGCGGGACACTTGGCGCCGGCGCCGCGGCCGCGACGAACACGATGTTCGTGCGGGCGACTACGCGTTCGCCTCCGCTGGTGGCGCGACGCGTGCGACGCGCACACGCGGCCGCGGCGCTCTGCGGCCGCGCGAGCCGGGGCGGCGGGCGCGGGGCGCGGGGCGGCGGGGCGCGTGCGACCGCCGGCTCTACCGTCGCTTAAATACCCCGGCGCGTGCCGACACTTTACTATTCGGCAGATAATCTTATCGTGAACGCACGCCCCCGACACCCGCCATGAGCCGAGCGATCCTGTTGAACCTGCTGCTGGCGGCGGCGGCGCTGGCCCGCCTCGGCGGCGCCATGCCGCACTACAGGCCGCGCACCGTGGACCTGGCGGACGCGCTGAACCGCACCGTGTGCCCCATCGTGGTGCAGGTGGACGACAATCCGGAGCGAGTGCCGCGGCGCATCAAGATGATGCGGTGCGCGCCCGACCCGTTCAAGTGGTGCCAGCACCAGCGCATCCCCCAGCACGAGTGCTGCGAGCACACGCACGACCACCACAACCTCGAATGCGTGGAGATGCACGACACGGTGCTGGTGCAGTTCCCGGCGACGGGCGCCACGCAGACCTTCGACGTGGCCGTAGGCTGCTCGTGCATGGTGGGGCAGAGCGCGCGCGCCGGCGACGTGCGCTCGGAGCACAGCTGACCCCGACACCGGCCGCGCGCCCCCGCAGTTCCTACCTTACTTATTTATTTATTTATTGAGCTAGGCTAAGCCCGCCCCGCCATCCCTTGTGATCACCACTCATCCGACAGCTTGTATTCAGGCATCGGTTAGGCTAAGTGACGTATTATTTTACTTTTTTTATTTTTAAATAAATTATTACAAAACTTTCTTGTTTTATTCCAACACTCGCGTCGAGTGACCCCGGCGGCTGCACGGCTCCGGCTGTGCGCGGCTGCTCGTCGCGAGCTCTGAATCCTTGTGACATATCTTTGCTCTCACGACACGAAGCCTCATCACACGGGTCAAGTTACCGACCTCCTTTAAGCCTGTGTTCGAGTGAAACATTGCGAAACCGAATCACATTAACACTAATTTTTAATTCCACCTCGTAAACAGTAGCCAAGTGGTTTATGGAGTAGTGCTTGTTCACTCTAGGCGATGGATTCGGTTCTAGAAAAACGGACACTGCCGGCAGCAGACTAGTGCCGCCGGCCAACCGGCAAAGCGCGCGCAGCGCCTGCGCACTGAGCAGACTGCGGGCCGCGCCGCCGGGCCGCGCCGCGCCAGTTCGGTGTTTTGTATTATTTCACAAGTTGAGGTAAGCCCGCGAACTGCGATAAGTAGTACATGTGTGAATTTTAAACATACAGGATGTTACTATGACGCCGGTTTGTATAATAATTAAATTAAAAGTGTTATGAAAAGTCGTTATCTTTTACAAACCTCCCGGTATAGCGTGAAATCGGTCTCGTTGCGACAAAGACGTTGGGGAAACTGCTCGAATGCAACCCTACCCTAGTACAGCGACGGTGCAGAAGTTCACTAAACGGGCAGCCGATAAGCCTGCAAACAACTTGGACCTTACAAGAAACGAAGAGCTGCAAGTGTACATGTTACATCTTGAGATGGTCGCGTGAAGGATTTAAAACTGTGGCTCGTAGAGACCGCTGCTGCTCGATTTCATGTCGCGTTGCTCTTCCTTTTCCAGGTTTTAGGCGAAACCCCTCGGAGCGGCCCGGCGGCGCCGACAGTTTGCGCGGATTGCAGGCACCGCACTAACAGAACAACTGACCAGTGCGACCGCTCCAACTCGTCGTTAACTATTGAACGACTAAATATTCTACACGCAAGTGACGCCGCAACTTCAATCGCAGTTAATTATTAGGATGTTTCAATATATTACGTGAAAAAAGCTCGTCTGATAACTTCGAAGTTAAACTGCTGCGTGTGGAAGTGGAGTGCGGGGGCGTGCAGGGGGCGGGAGTCGCGGGTGGGCGGGCGCGCCACGGCCCCGCCCCGGCGGCGCCTGCTCGCAAGCTCAGTCGCTGCGCGTGCGCAGCACGAAGCAACCGTATCATCCGGCGATAGTTTACACGAGGTTATTTTTACTGTAGCAAATTATGTGAGCACTGGGCGGTCACGTGGAGAGGATTCAATTCTTTCCGTAGGGCAGAGTCCTCGATGCGATGTAGAGAAATGCTCAACTTTTGTTGTACACAGGCTAGAAAGTAGGTTAGAAAAAATTCTTAAATTAACCCTCTTCTTCTATCTCATTTTCAATTAGATTGATTATTATATTATTATTAGTTATGGTATTACAACATTGATCATAAAGTAATATTACGGTTTAAGTAAAATAAAGGGATTGCTTCGCGCGGCGAGGCCGTGCGTGCGGCGGCGGGGGGGGGGGGGGGTTACTAAGCAACCTGCGACAGCAAGTCTCGCTTCAGATGTTCCGCTTCAGTCATCCGCGGGCGCAGCACGAGACTGCGAGCAAAGCCGCAAGCGCGGGCCGACCGGGCGCTCGTCTGGCTTTGCTTTCTTTATTTCGTACAAAGAATTGGCGACAGGACGGGGGCGGTCCGGTGCAATTAAACAATATTACACAACAGCAATAATTAATTTATTAACGTGCTGCGTACAGCGTCCGCGCTGGCAGCGAGTCCCCGCGTCGAATTGGCACATCGAGAGATATATCGCGCTTGGCACGTTTGATACACTATTTTCAGGTGACAGAGGTCCGCAACATTTTTTCATTGTTCCGTTCGTTCGTTGCTCCCGCAGCTGCCGCCGCCGCCGCCGCCGCCGTCCCCGCTGTGCTGCAGCGCGCACTAGGGCGAGGAGGCGCTCGCGGGCGACTCGTCGTCGCTCCTGGCACACACGGCAACGTTCAAAGTCAACACCTCTCAGATTTAGTAGATTATCTTGTATTTGTAATTAGTAGACACAAGAACATAGACACCAAACAAACAGCAGTATAGCTAAATGTAATAAGAGAACAAAAAGTCCAAAAATGAAGTTGAAGGTAGAGAGGGCATGTGCAGGGCATGTGCAGGGCGCTGCATACATTTGTGCCTGAAATATTGACAGAGGAACAACAATTAGAGGACTCGTGTTTGTAAAGAGACACGGAGACAGCCAGTAATTTGAGCCAGCGTTCCCGACCCGTGCTGTTCTCCTCCCATGCAACAGAAGTGTTTATGGAACCGCTTGGACTCAAGGCGGCATTCGCCCTCCGATGGAAAATAAAATGCCGCAAAGGTAAATAATAACTTTCCGAAACCAAAAAATCAGCGCCGCAGTGGTAACGACGCCTTTAACCACCAGATAAGGAGCTGCTAAACTGTTCGCTTATTGAAAAGAAAGAAATCTTTTAAGAGTCGGCGGGTGAGCTGCGTGCGGTCGGGGCGGACTGAGTCGTTGTCTTCTTCTCATTTTACCTTTCCTTGATCCGGCTCCCACTTCTGCCCGCGTGGCATTTGCAAACTCTACGGGTTCCGGAGGTTAAGCGCTGTTCGCGCTCTGCCCAAAACCTTTGCAAGGGCAGCGTATTTAAGATGCTCCCAGAGGAACCTATGGCACTGTTGTTTGTTACAATTTCACTGTATTAAGACAAAAACGGATTTTAGAAAGTGCGGCAGTCATCACAGGCGACGTCTCTGATGCCAAAAGAAGCCGCAGGTCGGCCGCGTGCGCGTGCCGGCTGCGGGCGGGTGCGTCGGGGGCTCGCACAGCGCAGGCCGTACTCACCGCGGGAGCAGCAGCAGGTCGGCGTCGTCGGCGCTGCTGCGCCCGCTGTCGGCGGAGGGGCGCGCGCGGCTCCTGCCACACAGCGTTCCGTCACGAGCGCGCACACATCACATGTATCGGTAGTTATTATCAATAATTATTCAATTTCATTCAAAAAGAGCGAGCAGTCGGCGCCAGCTCGCGCGCGCTCTGACCACACTCGCCTTTTTATAATGGCTGTGTGCCTTTTGAGCAACGTCTTACGTTTTGTGACATTAAATTAATATTACCCACGAGAGGATCCCGAGCAAGCTTTAAACACCTGTGCGGACAATTGATTCGTGCAGTGGACTCTGTTGCCGGCCGGGGCTATCTGAAGAAATAGTCTGCTGACGTCAGCGCCGCGCGGGTTTTCACGAGACGCGAGAGGAAACGCAAAAGCACGCAAGGCCACAGGTTCGATGCGGGACGGTGGAACACATCGAGTCCTGACGCCGCCGCGTGCGAGCAGTGGAGTAATAGTGACATGTGACAAGGAGCCGCATCTACAGAAGTTGCATTACAAGTACGATTCGATTGAGAGCGCCCGAGCTGTGTACCGAAATAATCAAAGTGCTACCTGCTGCTCCTCGCAGCAAAGGAGTAGCACTTGCGACAATGAGAAGATACGGCATTACCTGAGCTGGCGGCGCGTGGCGGAGCGCAGGGCGCGGCGTGCGGGCGGCGAGCGGGGAGCTCGCGGCGAGGAGCCGGCGGACTGCGGCGCGGCGGAGGCGGCAGAGGCGGCGGAGACAGCGGAGGCGGCAGAGGCGGCGGGGGAGGCGGGAGAGGAGTCGCGCACCGACGACGCGCAGGAGGCGGGCACGGGGCGCGGCGGCGGGGCGCGGGGCGCGGCGCGGGCTGCGGCTCGGCGACGCGCGCGCTTGGCTGCGCGCTGCCGGTGGCGCGCGCGCCTCATGCGCCGCTTGCGCAGCGCCGCGCTGCACAACACACAGCATTGCCACGCGCTGCTCACACTCCGCGACTCTTCGCTCACACACCAAACACTCGATTAAGATAATCTTCGGGTCACCACAGCCGCGTTCGTCACCTTTATATATTTTGAAACGATTACCCTGGATCTACGAACAAGAACCTGTCTGGCGCGCGGGTGTTAATTCCTACGCGTTTATGACATAACATGGAATAATACTTCCGCAGCGCGCAGTCGGTCAGGTCGCACTGTCTATGCGAGTCGTCCACAAGCTTGTTGTTTTCGTCCCAGTCAGCTAGGTTTTAGTTTTTTCAACACGGACTCTCGCTGTTCAGCCGGCCAGATGTGGCGGCCGCAGTTTGAGCTACTTCTTATAAATAGGATGTCGTCAAGCTAACGTCAACATTGCTAGGACCGATGCTTCTTGGAAGGATTAGGCGCAAAGGCCTCCGCGCCCTGGGCGTGGTCTGTCACTAGAAAGACTAATATTATGTACAAATATTAGAGGGGATCATTTCACATTCTTTACTTTGATATTCATACCTTTGTTACTTGATACAAAATGTGCTAATTATTTTTGAAAGGCGCCAAAATAGTAATCGACTAAAACTACTGCATACGCACCATAACTCGAAGCCACGAGTCTCACACGGCCGTTAGGGAATCAGTTCCAACAGCGGAACATAAAAGTACTTATTAAATTGCTATAGTTAGCGCGACGTCCGCCGGCGCAGGATGGCAGTGCTCATGTAATGAACTGCATCAGAAATTCTATTTAAAAAATCTATTGTATATTTTTAGAATCTCTTATAAAGCACCGCTTTTTAACCCTTTGCGGAGCGAACGCTCTCAACCGTTTCGTTTCAGCGGGTCGGCACAGCTCTCACGTGTATGGCCTTACTAACGTAACGTATTTATGAATAAGTGGATATATGAAATAGAGCTATCCTACCGGGCGCGGCAGGATAGCTATCTCATCTTTCATGTCAATAGCCAGGAAACACGGAAGCTGACGAAGGAGAGTTCCGCAAGAGACAAAGCTTTGAAAAAAAGCTAACGGAAGCGTGTGTCGATGCCGGCTTCCGGAACGTCATGTGATTAGTCTCAATAACTGTTGTGACTCAATCGGTCCGGAACTAGAATTGTATACTTCAGCCCCAAGAGCAATGGTTTGACGTTTGGAAGGATGTGCACCGCGGTGCCGAGGCTGCCCGCTGAGCAAGCACCTCTGTGACAAAACTAACGAGAACAATTGTTTTGTTTACCATTAGGTCACTACTCTTACCGACGGCCAACGCCATCTGTGTGTTGCTTCATACAAAACATTTATCATTTGTTACCGCAATAAACGTTACATGAATGCTATAAAAGGAAATGTAATCACAAAATATAACCGAGTTGTAATTGTTCATATACAAGTGTTTGTTCGGCACGAGTCGTCGGCGCGGGCCCCGCACCGCTCGCTGCGTCACCTCAGCCACAGCGCGGGTTCACTAGCTTATTTTTTACTATTCCAGTGGCACTATAACGTAATACTACGACACATGTTTGCACTTTTAATTTTATTGTGTTGCGTTTATTGTCATTGCGATAAAGGCGAGTCACATCACACCAAAGTCAATTAACGCAGACATCAACTGTTACAACTAAAACTTCATGATACACACTGTTTAAAAAATATCTTTCATTTAACATTAATAACTTATTGAATAAAATGAATAATATCAAAATCAGGATCTCCAAGGTATAGGCAACAGTGAAGTAAACCGGGCGAGCGGCGCCGCAAAGGAGCCGCGGGCAGCCCGCGCAGGCCTCCCGGGCGCCCCGCTGCGGCGGCGTGGCGAGGTCACGAGGACCAACATCGGATCGAAAAGTTAGTCACACCTCGACGGTATAGCGCCGCGGCAGTGCGGACGTGTTAGTAGGAAATAAAGTAGCCTTGTTTGTAGTAACATTTATTATAAAAAAATATATTAAATCTACAGATAGGTGCACGGGCTTGGGCGGCGGACCGCTCGCCGCAGAGCGCGCGCGACCCGGCGACACAGGGACGGCGCCCTCTACGCACAGCGACCCCTAAGTTACGGACGTGTCGCGGAACAACGCACCTAGACCCGGACGTCGGCGCCGGAATAAGATGACAAACAATAGTTGACCGCGCGCACAACTTAAATTACAACACTCAAACTATGACAAACATATTAAACAGTTTTATGAATGTTCTTCGTGCGACCGCATTACAAACAAAAGAAAGTAAATAAGGTAAAACATTAACAAACGATAGTGATCCGCGCCGCTCCAGTCGACCTGCACATAGAGCTAGCGACGTTACCCAGCCACCGTAGACCGGAACGTCTCGGCTCCCGAGCAGTACAAACTAAGGTTATTCCAACAGCAATGACACTTATGTGAAGGCACTTGTCAGCTCGGAGTTTTTCTCCGAACGAATAAACATTGAGATGCGACATGTCCCTACGGAAACTTATAATTAAAGATGAAGGTATCGCAGTTTGTAGTGGTCCGCGGGGCGGGCGGCGCGTGGGGGGCGTCGTCCGGTGGCTTACAGCTAGGCTACCTACGACATGCGAGTTCAGCCTCACCCGGGCTGTTCCTGGTCGGACTCGGCGTTCTCCTCCCCCTCCTCCTCCTCGGCCTGCCCGCCTGCAAGCAAACATTATCGACTCAGCACGGCGCACGCCAAAACGTTAGACACGATCGATTCAGACCAATTATACAGACTTCACCACATCCGATGTCACCGCGTCTTTTCCGAATGTTTCGGCAAGCAACGTCAACAAGACGAGACGATGCCTAATCATGGAGTGTGTAGTGGTGCGCCCAAATGTATCTATGTAGTGGTGTGCGCGTGCGCGTACGTACGTGCGCGGCGTGTGTAGTGGCGGCGCGCGGGCGGCGGGCGCTCGTCGGGCGCGTCGGCGAGCAGCGAGGTGCGGTAGGTCTGCAGCGCCGTCCACTCCTCGCGCCACGCCACGGCCGGCTGCAGCCGGGACTCCAGGAACTGCACCGCGGACCGGGAACATTTGCGTTACTTTATAAATAAATCCTCTACGTAATTGAATGTGATCGCGGCACAGCTACACTCACTTTGAGCACGTGCCGCTTGTCTTGGCGCAGCAGCTTGTTGGAGAACTCTGAGAGCGGCTCCAGGAATAGTAGATTCGGCGGCGGATTAGTGGTGCCGGCTTCGAGCGCAGCAAAGCTAATCCCGGCGCGGTGCAGCGCCGTCAGTGCCTCCCGGTTCTTAACCGCGTCCAGCCCAAACATCACTGAGAACCGCTTCGCCAACTCCTGCAAATGAATGGGGAAAACAACAAATTTTACAATAATTCAACACTAGGCATTGTTGCCGAGGTAATGCCTCAACGCGGCGAGCCAGCTGGTTGGCTGTGCACTTGCCGTCAGGAGAGCGAGCGCGGCGCTACCCACCTTGAGCTCGACGAACTCTGCAAGGCCGCGGTGCGGCACGCCGTGCGCCTCCTGCATCTCGGTGAACAGCGCCTGCATGGCCAGCTGCATGGTCAGCGCGCAGTTCAGTTTGCTGATGTCGCGCGCCTTCGTCACCGTCGACTTGATGATGTCGCCGTAGTCGTTATAACACTGCAAGTTATATTATTGAAAATTTGTCACAAGTCACGAACGAGAACACTACGAATAATGTACATTTGGGGGTTGCATACAAAGCGTGAAATCAGTTCTGACGCGAGATACCTTGATGTAGTGCTTGAAGAGGTCGGCGGCGCGGCGCATGGGCACCACGTTGTAAGCGATGAGCTTGCAGAAGGCGGCCAAGAAGTTGCGGCGCTTGTGCAGCTCCTCGATGCGTCTCTCATCTTGACCGTCTGCAAGAGCGCGCGCTTAGTGTGCGGCCGGCGGGCGGGCAGCGGCGAGCGGCGCGCGCGCGCGCCTTGCGCGGTTTGCGCGGGTCGCGTCGCGCTCCGCTCGGCAGCTAAACAACGGTGGCCGAAGCCCGACCGGCCGGCCCACAGTCGACGCATGCAGCTCGTCTAATATCAAATCTACGGCTCTCGTGAACAAGAAGCGTTACATGAATGTTTCCGTATGGCAGCTCGATCGGCAGGACAGCGAGAGTTCAACAACCAGTTATGAAACTTAGTAGAAGCTACGTGAGTTTGATTCGGCTCCGTCGGAAACGTACCGCCGACTATACCGACTGAGAGAGCAACAGGAAAACGCAACGCAAAATAAAGAATGCAGTGTACAGTACAGGCATGCACAAACTGGACACAACTCCTCAAGTGTTAATGAAACAAAACTGCGATCCGAGACCGCGAGCGGCCGACGTCACGGCAGAGTACCGGCGCGGGCGGGGGGGAGCGCGGGGGCGGGGCGCGAGCAGGCGCGGGCGCGGGAGCGGGAGCGGGACGAGCGGGCGGGCGCGGCTCCGGTTTCGGATCGGTTTCTTTGAAGCGGGCGCGACAATTTTCCCTTAGTAATGTCAAGTGTATCGCACGCGGGGTGGCCGGGGCCGTCGAGACAAAAATATGCATTATTGGCGCGCGAGGCCGGCTGTAAGGTTCGCGCCATTACTAAGGTAAAATCCGCCGGCGCAGTGTCGGCGAGTGCGAGCGGAGTGCAACTGGCTTACCGGCGTCGGCGCCGCACGGAGCGCCGCGGCGCGACATGCAACCAAACACACCACACCGTTATAGCTCTCCACGTGGACACGTCGTTACAACGGGAATAATGCATATTTTTTCTCATCGTACTGCAAGGGAACGGAGGAGGCGGCTCGGGGCGGGCCTTGCGACCACTCCGCGCGCCGGTGCGCGCCCTCCCACGTCTCGGTCAACGCTTAACCTATCTCCCCTCGAATGCAACACTAAAACCCAAAACCCAATTGCAAAGTGCTCAGTCGAGCGGCCGCACCTCCCCCGGCACCGACCCCGCCCCGGAGGGCTCACTCGCTAACTTTACAACACGCAGTACAGAATTAGACAGCCTAAATATTTGAAGTTATTTGTATGATAAATTAGTGGCAGCCAAAAGGATGTCGTCCCGCGACCCGGCTGCTGGATTGACATGAACATAAGGAGAGGTGTTTCGCAACACGGAATCGCAAATCAAATCAGGCGCAGAATGACGCAGCCCCCGCGGTGCGGGCGGCGCGGGCGGCGCACGGAGCTTCATCGTGTAAGAGATTACTGCTCCATAGCTATACATTCACATTCGCAGGTTTATATTTCAAAATAACTTGTTTTATAAAAAACTACTCGTTATGGGTTTTTATCGATCGAGGTCTTTATGAAATGCGCTGGTTAAAAGTTGTGTACGTATGTCTGTGTGTGAGTATATGTGTCTGTGTGTGAGTGTGTGTGGCTGTGTGTGTGTGCGTGTTTGTATGTGCATGAGAGCGTGTGCGTGGTAAGCGAGTGGCGACAGTACCGTAGTCGTGCAGCACGAAGACGTACTCCTGCATGAAGTCGTTGAGCAAGTCGCAGAGGGCGGCGTCGGGCTCGTACACCAGCCGGCGGAACTGCGCGTCGCCCGCGTGATGCAGCGTGTGCAGCTGCTCCGCGAAGAAGATCAGCAGGTCGCAGATGCTCGTGTACGCCTGCACGCAAACAACCACACCCTCTGTATGTGTTGACCACTTGCTACTTTTGTACTAACCTCATAATAATACCTTCGTTATTTAACAAAACTTTATCGCCACTGTTCTTTTCAAATTAATAACTATAATACTAATTACAATTGTTTCTTTATTATTATCATTTATCAATTTTCTTATAGAAATGTCCAGGGCAGCATTAACCATAACTAAACAGAGAACCTTATTTCCTTACATCTGTGTGTTTACTGCTGTGACATCTCTAAGCCGTGGCGCCCGTCACAAGAGTGAAGAGGAAACAAATACGCTTTGCACAAATGTTTGTGATTTGCCTGAGAGTCGTGATGTTAGTGCTAAGGCAGTGGTCTCCTACGTACAATGTCCTGCAACGTTTGTGACAAGTGGCTGTTGTTTGAGACAAAGCTGCATATATTATATATAGGTATGTTGGGTATTGACGTTTGGCTCACTGTATGTCTGTACACATGTATACAGTTCCACAGGGCAAGATAAGGACGTCTTTGTTTCAAATCTAAAATTAAAAATATATTATTTATTAAATCTCATCATTATTACAGCATTTAGGAACTTTTAGTTGTGTTTCTGGTCATCATTCCGAGCCGGTGGTAGCCCGCTCGCTTACCACTTATAATGTTACAATAATCGACAATTCAAAAGTGCATTTAAATGCCTTCTCGAACAAAAATATCTTGAGTAAGAGTTTGCGCGAGCGACCTCCTCGCGCAGCTCGACGGTGGGGCCGCGCGCAACGATGTCGCGGCAGTGGCCGAAGTAGCCGTGCAAGCGCTCGCGCAGCTGCTCTACACCCGCGCCGCCCGCGCCGCCCGCCCCACCCGCGCCTCGCTCCTCCACCTCGTGCAGCGACCACACGATGGAGTAGAAGCACGCGCGCACCACGTACACCAGCGCCTGCAACGCACACCACCCCCTACATTGCCACTCCTACTCCTGCTGCTCCTCACTGCACTCACGACCCGCCATTGCATAAGCTTGCACAAATTCATTGTTGCCATTTATCTAATGCCGAGCACAATAAATCTCAATAACATATAACACTGTTTGCCAATGTCCAATTCATACAAGTCAAGTCTTGTATGAATTGGACTCTGGACAAGTAGACAAGCAGATTTCTATAAACAGTACTTGCTTTCGTGTAAAATCCAAAAAACTATTTTAAGCAACAATAGCATCCCCGACAAAAAAACTACTCAGACCACTCTTTAATAATGAATATGGTAAAAACATCACAGCATCTCTAAGTAACCTACCAACCCACACAAATGAAATATAAAATTGCACAGAAACTATTAAACATCTACTCAAATTGCATTTCTTGAATATTTAACAAGGGTATATATACGACAATTGGAGCAGCTTTGCACCCGTGTGCCAGTCAGACAGACAGTTCAGTTTTTAACTAGCATTCAATTTGTCGCGGCTATTCCTTGGCGGTCACCACTTATGCAGGAAAACGTAAATGATAAACTCATTCAAGGTTTAAGGACATCATCTGTCATTCCTATTGTAAAAAAATATGTAAAATGAAACAAAGGAATATACCTCCCTACCTGTTCCAATCACAGTTAAAATGATTTGTCAATTACGAGTTAGTAACACTTAGCAAAGTGGGTGAGCATTTTATGTGTACAGCAACCGCCTATAATTACCTGCGCGGGCATCAACTCGTTCTCCTCGACGCACTTGGGCAGGTCCTCGAACAGCGAGTCCCAGATGTTGGTGTCGTTGAGGTTGTGGCACATGTACATTATGGAGACCTTGCGCAGCGAGTTGGTCACGTTGAACAGCTCGTCTGCGTCCGGCGCCTCGCCCTGCGCAACATCAGACAGCTGTTCTTTTCACAAGTTCTTTAATTCATTAGTATAGCATTATTAAGAATCACATTAAGAAACACTCAGTGAAGGCCTCCTGACTGAACACAGAGGCAAACTTGTAGACAACAGCAATACAAAGTGATCTTGTTGTTGCGGTATGTATCGCTTAATTACCAATAGGACACTGCTGCTAAAAGTGAAGGCCAGACCACCGACTTGTGGGTTTTTGTGGACATAAATCTGATATTATCATTCTTTTCTCCTAAATAGCAGGGTATTTTGTGTACAAAGAATAACTATTTTTTAGAGTTACTGCACAGAGTAGAGTTAGAGTTTGTTTACAGGAGGGCGCCAGTGACTCACCCCCTCGATGAGGTTACGGAAGTCGTCAATGGCCTCCTTGTACTTGTTGACGCACATGTCGATGACGGTGGCGCGCGCCACGTTGCAGCGCGAGTACACGGCGCACTGCTCGCCGCACAGGTACTCCAGCGTGCGCCCGCACGTCTCCAGCACTTCGGCCTCCGTCTGCGCGCTCACGATGTCGCGGATCTTGTTCAACAGCAGGGTCAAGTTCTGGAAGCAACAAGTCTTCATTTAAATTACAATTTGTACATACACACTTGTATATAATACACATACATACGTACGTAATACACATACATATGTGGACACGTTGCTACACAAACCCTCACACAATCACGTCAAAGGAGTTTTCTTATTAGCGAGATCCAATGTAAAATATTACGACGCTTTACGAGGTAGCGAGAGGTAGAGACGGTTGTCGTCTCAACAACGCTACGATCTCTCTATATATGTTCGATCCAACGAAACACGGATATTTTTGTGCATGCGCTCTGGCGGCGCAGTGTGAAGGGGTCTCGATCGTGTTCTAAACAATTTTACAAAATACAACGTGATAATACAGAGATCTGCACGTACCGCCTCCTGGCGCTGCGTGGTGTAGAGCTCCAAGTCGAAGTATTGCGGGATGGCGACCAGGTTGGCGAGCTTCTCCGGGTCGGCGCCGAACTTCTCCAGCAGCGCCGGCAGCGTCACCATAAAGTGCGCCGTCATCTTCGCGCGGTCCTCGCTCACCATCTATGTTTAATAAAACAATGAAGAGTGAATTGAGATTCACCCATATAAACATATATTGCTGCCGACACGAAAACGTGTACTATATACAGACACCCAGATATTAGAGAGGTGACAAAGCACTACTCACTGGAGCATGGAGTCAGACAAGCGCGTTACTTAGAGACACTGACATAACAAGACTATAACGGGCCTCGTAGTAGGGCACGTCACAGCCTGCTACTGGAAGTATTCTTAACAAAATCACACTCAGCAGGTGCAGCTGCTGTTGTTCCATCCACTCATACTGCTGATAATAATTTTGCGGTAAATACATTTCATGTGGAGAAGACACTAGAATTAACTTCTTTTTCCATTTTTTTAAAGTAACATGGCGTGGAAATATGCCATAGTGTATTGGGCAGATACAATATTTGTTAAAGTGCCTGCAGAACCTTGGCTTGCTCCTTGGAGAGCAGCTGGTGGTGCTTGCGCGCCGGCTCGCGGCCCACCGGTGGCTCGCCCGTGCTGGCCTGCCGCACGCAGCACACCATCAACTCGATTAGCGACGATTCCTGTCAAAAACACGCCAGTGAACAACAGGGCGACCATGCGACCGTGCGACCCTCAAGTCAGGGTTTCACACACAGTAAGTCAGTTGTGGCGGAGGTCTAGTTCTAGACTCCGCTATCCGAATAAGTCACCGTCAAATCGCCATGTATTTGTTAAAATAGACAAATGATTTTATTTTGCAGATTAGATATTTGAGGTTTTATAGGATTGAAGCCCTGTCCTCCAAATAAACCGCTACACGCGCCATTGGCTTACCTGTCTATTATCGAGGGCCTCCTCCCCAGGTCCCGGTTCCTCTAACAGCAGATCCGTCATACACTCCCAATCCTTCATCATAGGATTGGAATCTATCAGCGAGTCCACTAAGTAAGCCCCATGTTCGTGCAACTGTGGATACACAAATATTTTAAGATGATTCCTACCAGCGCAAACTTCAGTGAGTGTGCAGAGGTTAGCAACAGCTGCACTGATTAGAACGCTGCTCAAAAATAAATTACGTTGTATTGGCACCTTGTCTGCCGTAGACTTAAAATTGAAGTGTGCAGCAATCCACACTTTTTATTAAATTACCCTGCCCGATTACAACATTATTTAATGTGTTATAGTTACGTTGCACATGTATTAGGCAACTATATTTAAAAATTGATCAATGCAAATGTAATAGTATTCAAGCACAATCTAATTGGTTGCCGCATTTGTCGCGGCTCAGCAACGGATCGCTTAGATAATCATTTTGGTAGCGCGGACATGAACTGCCAGCGATTATTTTATCCAAAAGTAGTTGAGATCACCTCAGACTCGATGAAGAACTGCACGAGGTCTCGCAGCAGCGGCGAGTTGGGCAAGCGCGTCTTGCCGCGGCGCGAGCGCAGCGGGGCGGCGGCGTCGTCGTTGCGGAACAGCCGCACGTTGAGGAACTCGCCGGCCGCCGCCGCCACCGCGCGCCACGACGAGTACACCAACTCGTACACGTTCTCGCAGTCCTTGTCCGTGAGCACGTCCGGATGCATCCTTATGCAACACAATCACAGTTAGGCATTCACATTGCTCTGTTCACAATGTATTGATCTTTGCAGTGGTTACCTTATAATAAGATACTGTATATATTGTTGCTAAAGTTTTAACTCAAGAAAATTAATACCCATACAGTCATCTTTATCAACATCAACAGAAACTGCATCATTCTAACGGACACAACAGAGCAGGGTAGAGTAATTCAACAGTACATCAAAATAATTCAAACATTGCACACGTTAAGGCGCGCGGCCACCAGGGTATAAATATGATGTCCTCCATTGTATATACAGTACACAAACAGTATGTTACAACAAATGTCTGCTCACTTGAGGATGGCTATGACGAGCTTGACTGCGTGCACTGCCACCTCCGTCTCCTTATCCAAGGTCATGGACACAATGCGGTCCTTGAACTTTGATGTGAACAGCTCCAGTTTGCCCTTCAACTCCTCGCACTCATACAGTGGCTGCAGCGCCTGCAGGCAGCGCAGTCGCACCTCTCCCACCTGTCGCATTTAAACTTTCTGCTAGCAAAGTGTTTTTTAGGTAGTTGATTTATTTAAATCACATGTTTATTTATATCATAATTGGACACATGGTTTATGTTGTACATATGTCCTATATATGCCAACCATTTTTATAGACAACACATTACCTTGTCATGCAGAGTCCAACCAATGTATTTCAAGTACAAGTCATCAAGGAAGTGGGCAGGGAACTTCTCCATCCAGATACCAATCTCGGCCATTGTTATGGCTCGGATGTCAGGCAGAGTGTCTCTGTAAGCAAATATCTAATATAAATAGATCAAAAAGAGTATCCACAAACAGCTGTAAAACCAAATTCATAGTAACAATATTTTTGCTGTGATAATATTATAGCCATATACAATATATACATAATATACATCTTTCTTAATATATCACATTCCCAAACAAGAAACGACGAAGACGAGATATGTTTTGTCTCTGCTATTCCTTTTATTTATAATGGACTGTATTATAGGAGCTACAAAAAGAAAGCAAGTTACAAAATAGACTAAAAATTTTTCTTGCCATCAAAAAGGGTGCATACCTGTATCTATGCACAAAGACAGACTTGAACATGTAGGAAAGCATGTTTTTGATCTCCTCCATGTTCTCCTCCAACTCCTGGCGCTTGGCGACCAACACCTCGAGGCGCTCGCTGGCGCGCTTGTCCCGCGCCTTCAGCCTCTCCGCCTCATACTGGCGCAGGCAGTTGTCGCAGTTAACACTCGTTAGCAGCGCCACGTCCACCAGGGCTGTCATAAGCTTCATCACTGAAGGACATAGTTTAATAAAAGTGTGAACTGTGAACTATGGAAACAATAGGGCTATGCATTGGTAAATATTGTCACCTGCTAAAGTCGCCGTGTGCCTGAAAGCTCGCACCTGAGAGTCGGACAGCCCCGTCAGCAGGGATATGATGTTGTCCATTAGGTACTGGTCATAGATTATTGAATACTGACACATCTTCACCAAAGTCTGAATGAACTCACAGAAGTTTGAACGGAACTTCTTCCATGTCTGTCCACTCATTATCAATGGATATTCTCCACTTTCCTAAAATTAAAAATTAAAAACTTCACCTTTTGCTATATTCACCATATATTGTGAACTCAAGATTTACTTATGCTACATAATATGCTTGCAGCCATTATAAATTAGGTTGCCAGTGCTGTTTTCTAACGAATGATTGATTTTGGATAAAAAATGTTATTAAACAAACAATGAATCTAAAGTTAAGTCAGAGACAAAATTTGTTGGTGTTGCATACCTCATCAAATTCCTGTGTCATTTTCTTAATAATTAGGGTGTGGTCCATGGAGGCCATGTCGGGAGTCACCTTGCCACGGCACCCCGACGAGTTTATAAAGAACTGCATCAATTGCACTAGGGCACTCTCCCGGTTTGTCTTGTACTCCTCTATCCACATGTCCACCACTTGCTGCACAATAAAATGTATAATAATGAACACAGCTTTATGTGAACCCTACATGACAAAGAGTGCAACCATGACAAAAAAAATATAGACCAATGCAAAACCGAGCACAATACATTAATACTATGGAACTGAAATGAAACAGAAAATCACTTTCTCTGCTCAAAATGCGTCTTAACAAACTGGAGCAAGTAGGCTAATGCTACTGACATGAAATCATATTAAGTTTTCTCAATGTGTAAATCACCTTTAAATAAGAATGGATTTAAAAATTCAATACAAAAATAAATGTAAGCAATACAAGTTCTATACCAGTATCTTTATTTAATGAAATTTTACATCTAAAAGCAAAAATACATTAAAAATTTCTAGAAGCATCAGGAATAATTTTTGTTTGTTCTTATGGGCTAATTTAAACAACCAAGCATGTACTATGCTCATTTTGCATAAAGAAATAATACTTCCTAACAGATTTCTCTAATCTATTTGGAGTTCCAGAGAGCCCGGTTCATGAAGAATTAAGATTCCAATTAAAACATTAGTACCTTTTTAAACACTCAATGTTAATGCATCCATGATCTGCAGTCAATGATTTCCACTACAAGGAAAGAAACTTTTGACTAACGACATTACAGCATATCATGGGTTTACAACCTTTTAATAGGTTACTGTTCCCTTCATAGAAAAATGGAGAAACCTACCATCCCCATTAGGAACTTTTAGTCTACCATATATATATGTAAGTAAATAAAAAAAACACCATTTCATGTTTGAATACCTAGTGATGCAAGTGTACCTAGGGAAAGTATGGGAAGGAAGGAATGGACTCCTCTACAGAGACTATTATTTAAATATATAGTCAAGGAATGTATTGAAGAGCTTAGGTAGATTTAAATACTATGGAATTTTTCCTGTCCATATGCAACCATATGCATAATGCTAATTTAAGAGACTGATAAACAGTGAGTGAATATGCAAATGACTCTTAATAATCTGACTGCCAATACTGCTCTTAATTTTAGCCTAGCTAATACTTATTAAAAATAAAGTACAAACATTCTGGATTAAGACAAAAAAGTTTCTAGTACATATATTTCAATATAGTGGCACCTCAGCACTATTGTTTTGGGACAGGAAATAGAAGACACAATGGTGACAGCTTTGGACAAGAAAAACCCACAACCAGTTGTATTGATGATTTGTCTATAAAACCACTTGAGGAGCAGCCATTCTGTGCTCAAATAGACTCCTAAAAGGCAGCCGGTCTTTACAGACGCTTATCATTATTGTTTCGTTGATTTTATGCTAAAGTTTTAAATTTTTATATATGCTGGTCTGTAGTTTCTGTTCAAGTAAATGGTTAACATGTAACTTACGTTAATAGCAATTTTGTTAAATCTTAAAATGTTGTAGAGGCTGCTCTCGTCGTCGCCGGGCAGCAGCACGGGCGGCGGCGATGCGGCGGGAGGCGGCGCGGCGCCCCGCCCGCGACCTCGCCCACGACCGCCGCGCCCGCGTCGACGCAGCGGCGGCGGCGGCGGAGACTCCGCCAACCGACCCACGTAGCCGCCGTCGCCGCCACGACCGCGACTTCTAGTAATGCGCTTGGTTGGCGCCGGAGACGGCGACCGAATCTCATCCTCTTGGTGCTCGTCCGGTTCCTCTCTGGCCGCCTCTGCTGCCGTGGAGTTAGCTACAGCCCCGACGTTGAATGCGGAATAGTTAACGTTTGGAGTCTCCGGCTCGTGAATCGACTGTCCGCCATAATCGGTCATCGGGGTCGCAGGAGTCATTGGGTTTACATATTCCGGAGGAGGATCATCCATTCGGATACGTTTCCCGCCTCTTCGATGCATGTTGACGAATACAGACTCGTACTGGACAAATAATTTACCTCCTATACTTCACATTGTTAATCATAAAACTATATTCTTTATTGCGATTTTAATATCACTAATATTGCTACATTAATTTAACACTGCTTTCACACGTCTTATCGATTTAAATGAAATCGAAACGTTGGCGCATAAGAAGCGCATCGATCGGCCATTCCGTTTACTATAAGAGTTGCCAGCATGTTAAACAATCTTTAAAGAATAACATTCTTTGATGCTAAACTATTAAGTTTAACGTATATTTAAAATAATAAAACAAATATGTAATCGTATTTAACATGGAAAATGAAATTAGATTAATTTTCAGACAATTCTATAATCATATTTATATTCCTAATATTTCTGTTCTATTGATAATGTTATGTTAATGTTCTACCCACTGATAATTTTTTAAAATCAAAAATCTAACGTGAAATTTAATGTAAAATGTCTTATTTCAATGAAACTTAAAGAAAATATATAATTTACATGTTTCTTGGACAAATATTGAGTTTAAGTTTTACAACGATCAATTTTTTTGCTTTTTATATAAGGTATAGACATTTACAAAAACTAAAGTTTGCTTATTCTAAGATGTTCAGATGTTTTATATAGACAAAAAGTAATTAACAATTTCTAAATATAACAGAGCGCATACGTTTAAGTTAGGATAGGCTGATTTTAAAAAACTAGGACATATTTTTGAAATCACAAAAGCATAAAGGCTTAAGGATTTTTTTGTCTTCTTAATTTTTGATTCATTTTTAATTAAACAATTTTTTCGTATAGACAAAAACCAAAACTAAATATTTTATAGTTATCTTTTTATTTAATATTAACGTCTCCCATTTGTGAACTAAGTTCGTATGAAAGAAGCGCTTGTGATTACTAGGTTTGTATTTAACATTTTTTTTTAAACATTTACCGACTAATTTTATACAATAAATTTATGTGAAGCGCTGGCAGCCCTAAAATATTTTATATACTCTATAGTCCGAGCACCTATCTGTCATATTTTTACATTAGGATTTAGGATTGAAAGATTTTAGATTTGTAGTAGCTAAGGTTTTGGTGAAATTTAATCATTAAAATGGCCAAAAAGACTTACGATTTATTGTTCAAATTGCTGCTGATCGGCGATTCCGGCGTGGGAAAGACTTGCATACTGTTTAGATTCTCAGACAACCATTTTACCACAACTTTCATATCCACTATCGGTACGAAATTGTGACCCATCTTTGTGATTCTGCCCGGCCCTGTTCCCTTTGATAGCAAACAAAGTGCATTACACTAGTGCAGTGCTATTGTATACTGTAAAAGCATAATGAAAGGGTGCTAATTAAAGTGCAAAAAAAAACATACTGCGCTTTAATTATTAATTTAAAGTTTTGTCTAATACAATCACGTAAATTAACAGCGAACAGCTTATGACTCAACTAGATAATAATTGTCAAATAAAAAAATAATCATGATGAAATACAAGATTATTTATTAATGAAATTCATGTAGTGATAATTTTTTTAGGTATTGATTTCAAAATAAAGACAGTGGAGCTCCGCGGTAAAAAAATTAAGCTGCAGATCTGGGACACAGCAGGACAGGAGCGATTTCATACAATTACCACATCTTACTACCGTGGAGCGATGGGCATCATGCTTGTTTATGATATCACCAATGAAAAGACATTTGATGACATTGTCAAGTGGTTAAGAAATATAGACGAGGTGGGTGGTGATATAACTGCATACTGTACACATTGGACTCGGTGAACATTTACATTTACAAATGTTTTAAAGTTGCAACTGATTTTAAACTCACTTTGACTCCTATGCTGTCAATTCTTGTAACAAATTAAGAGATTATGTATTTTTGTCAAGTGAGTGGAAATAAATGGATGAGACAACATGAAAGCATATCATAATATCTTTCACTTTGTTGAACAGCTCCAACTACTGTCAAGTGTATTACTGTTCACTTGCTCTTAATAGGGTTAATAATGATTTTGTGTATTTTTTTCTAATCCTCAATGTTTACTTCAATGTCAATTATTCACATTTTTATCTTATTCAGATGTAAGTAAAACGCTTTTGTTGCATTATTATTGAAATAATTTTCAGCATGCAAATGAAGATGTGGAGAAGATGATCTTGGGAAACAAGTGTGATATGGAAGAAAAACGTGTTGTTAGCAAAGAAAGGGGAGAAGCTGTAAGTAAATCTAAAAAGTTTATTATCCAAAAATATTAAACAAATATTGACATCAGCATGGATTAAGTGGTAAGCACCTTGTTGAACTCTTGGAACACACTGGATGCAGGATTCAAGTGGTTTTATAGGAAATCTACAGGGGAGGCCTATGTCCGCTAGGTCATGTTTATGGTTGAAACAATGGCTGATTGATGTAGTGGTAGTATAATATCCTGACAATGTATGGTATTTTTCTGTGGATGTTTTTAGATCATTTTTGTTGTGAAAATGCAATTGTAGTCCAGTGAGAAACTAATTGAGCTCTACTCTCATAGCTTCCTTAAACTTAATGTTTTTGTATTTTTTTTTCACTTTATCACTATCTATTTAAAATGTGGCAAGTTTTACCAAATATTTGGTTATTTACTAAATAATTATCAAATGTTTTATTGTTTTTAGTTATTATTTGTTACATATCTTTGTTTTCTATAAACAGTATAGATTATTTGTAAATGTAACAAACACTACTTTTATTGACAATTTTTTTTTTCTTCACAATATCAAAACTTTGATAGAGATTAATTTAAGTTTTAGTCAAGTTAAGGTATTTTATTGTAATAAGTCTATAATAAATTTATCTTAACATACTCAAGGTTAAATTGCTACAAATTTTTCCATTAACTAAAAATGACTAAAATTATAAAGCAATGTAATTTTAATACAGCCACACATTGTCTTCTAAATATTGACAATTATGATTAAAAACACTGGACCCCTTGCTCTGTGAAGAACACATTTTTTTTGTTTATAATTACTGCTTTAGTTTGTGTAGCAGTTTGCTGTAGACAGGAGTAGTTAGGGAAGATAAAATATTCTGTCAACATTAACATGTTTTCTAAACATTTTTGTAATGCCAAAGTTGTTTATTCACTCCATGTTCTGCAGATGCCAATATTTATGTTACAAATCAAATCAATTAAAATTTTAGATTTTTACATGTTGAATTGAATATTTAAGGGCTTTATTGCAATTTGCAACAGAATGGCTTTGTTCAGAAAGCTTTAAAAATTGCAGAGGTGATAAAAACAAACAACAGAATATTATAGAAATTATTAAAAATAGTTTGCACAGAGGCTTAATGTAGCTAATTACACAGCTAATTGCGCTAGTGGGGCCGACATGTTGTAATTGATGGCACTCCAACAATTAACCGCCATAACATTCGGCTGCTAGGACGGGCGGGCACGTTTTTAATGTAATCACTAGTGAATGCAATCAGGTGACGTCACCCGGCCGCCAGGGCGCGCGGCGGCCGGCGTTCGTAACGTCCAATCAATTGTTGTGTCGGCCTGCACGTGCTTTTACTGTCTGAACTGGGCCTGCGACTGGTCGCTGGCATCAGCTCGCGTCAAAAAACACACAGGGATGCCCACATCACGCGACAAGCGTTCCAACGCGGGTAGGCCGCGCAGCTGTGTGACCAAGTTAACGACCAATGTAAACGAGGTCCATGTGACTGAGAGTGTGCTCGTCCGGCGGTGGTCCACAGATCGCGCGCGAGCACGGCATCCGGTTCATGGAGACGTCGGCCAAGTCCAACATCAACATCGAGCGCGCGTTCTCGGAGCTGGCGGAGGCCATCCTGGACAAGACGGCGGGGCGCGAGGCGGACGCCGACGCGGCGCGCATCGCCGTCGAGCGCCGGCCGTCGCGCGCGCCGCCCGCACGCGCCTGCTGCTCCTAACTCCCAACGCCTCCCGCCCCTCCGGCCCTCTCCCTGTCTCCCTCACACCCCCTCCACATCACCACCGCTATCACGTTATGGCCGCTCTTACAGATGTCCATTACATCACACACGCGCCCCCCGCACTGCACGGTCGCGTACTCCTCGCAGGAGTGGCAACAATGCGCGTGCGTCCGCGCTTCCCTGGTCCGCAAAAGCTAAAGGAGCATACCGTTGTGCGGCCGTACCCTTGACAAATAAAGTGCGGCGCTCCGCGTGCGGCTGTGTCGTCTGTTCATCTCGCTTACTTTGAGTTTCTCTCTCTAAACTCAAGAATCTCCGATCTCAGCCAAAGGACCGTGATTTGTTTTTTTATTTGGAGTACTCGGCGCGCAATGATCATTTTAATTCGTACTTACAACGCGCCGCCCACGCTTATGTCACTTGTTGCGGATCAGGCGGAGTGGCCACACCTGGCAGTGGGGCTGTAGGTGAGAGGGAGAGGTCCGCGCTCGAACTCGCTGCAATATTCGTGTACCTCTATTGCTGTATCATCATTTTGCGTTAGCTTAGTTCATCGTTTCAACCACCAGCTGCAGTGCGCGACAAGTTGTGTACCTAGTGCAGCGCATGGCTTGCTTTTGCCAGCACTTTTTGCGGAAAAGCGACACATTGTGTTGGAGCAGGCGCGGGTGTTCCCCGTGCGCTCTGCACGCGGTACTTCCCCCGCGCGCTCTTTGTTCGTCTACCCGCGACCGCTATTGTACGTAAGCAAATCCAAATCTATTTAGCTCGTTAAGGAGAGTAAAGACGCGCGTGTTCACAGCGTTAGCTTCGACGTTTACTCAGCGGAGCCGTCAGCGGGCGCGCGCCTCTGTTAGTGTATGTAGTGACGGCAACGTGGAGTCATTTGTGTACACGTCTGCCGCGGGTGGTGCCACGGGCCCGCCGCCTGGTTCTAGCAACAAGCGGCTTCCTAGTTCCTCGCTTGGAGCGGCTGGCTGTGCTGGGAGTGCGGGCGCGTCGGTCGCGGGCCCGCTGCACGCGTGCGCGTGCGGATGTGAACAAATGGCTACTTTGCTGTTCGGTGTATGTGTTTCGTCGGTTTTTACCCGCTTTTATAAATAAATATCGGCATTGTATATTATGTTCATAATAAACGACTTATACGACAACTGCGCCTTTCATTGTCACCGCCCCGCCTACACGCCACACCTAATGAATAAGTAAACACAAGGAGTTGCCTACCTCGTCAATGTTCGCTCCGGATCTCAAACGAACACCGGATTTTTAATTCCTGCGCACACAGCTGCGCCAGTTGACTGCACGGCTATCAAAGCTACGGAAATTATTTTTGTGATCCACTACCTCAATAACAAGTCGAACAAAGCAATACTCAGTGGCTAACTTCATTATCGGCCCCCCGGCGCAGTCCGAGCCGCGTGCGGTGCGCACGACGCGAACAAGCGAGCCGAGTGCATGACATCGTGCGAGCGAACATCGGCCGTGACAGCGCAGGCGGCGCGGCGCAGGCCCTGTTCGGGCTACGATCATTCAGATAATGTTTAGAGGCCACAATTTTTTCGGCAACGTTTTTTAAATTGACACTTTTCATTCGAGATCCAGTGTAATGCAATGTAATTCTGTTAGTGAACACTTGTTATTTCCTAGTTTACTTATAACCGCGCTATTGCATCGTGCATATGCAATGGCTGCAAGTCTTCAATACAAATAAACAGTGTGAAAGTGGAGCCAGACAATGTTCATCGACGTTATGAGTGCGAGTGTCTGCGTGAGCCCGCAGTGAGAGGACTGCGCAGGGGCTGTTATCGCGGGTCGCGGGTCAGGGGTCACGGGGCGGCGGCGCGGCGCGCTATCAGTCGGGCCCGGCCGCGCCATGCTCGCGCTCGCGCTGCTCTGCTGCCTGCCCGCGGCGCTCCTCGCCGACCGTGAGTTAAACTGAATCCTCACAATTTTCCATTCGTCTCAGATAATAATAATTGTCTTACTCGACTGCGAGCACTCTGCGCGTGCCCGAAAACAGAGAGACAGACAATCCGTCCGACGCCACAGGCAACTAGTTGCAATCGAATACGCAGCGGCGGTTTGCGCGCCCGCTTGTGTGCACCGACGTGTTCACGCGTCCCAACCCACCAGGCCACCAGCCCGCACATTGTGTACTGTTTAGTCAGTAATGGCCTTTACACATTTTTATTTGATTCAGTAGATAAATCTAAGTTTATCCCAATATATTCCAAATTGGCACAAAATAACATAAGAAACCACCAACTCATTTTGGTGCTTTATTACAAAACTAAAAAAAAAAACAATGTCTTTGGGTAAAAAAGATATCATAAAGAAAAAAGGAGGCGTGTCAGCTTATACCGGCTGGACCGATTTTCGTTCTCTTTTGTTTCGCAAGGTATTATCCGGTTCTAGCGTGTGCATGCTTGTGCTTCTGCGTGTGTGAGAGAGTCATATAATTTCCTATTCATGAAAGAAAATATTTCGAACTGCTGTCCGTTAGGGGTTTATTCAAATTCCTTTAAGTAGCATAATGTTGCGTGCATTGTGCTACTTGACGGTGCGGACGGTGCGCCGGTAGAGTGAGTAGTTGTACGAGTGAAGCGCCCGTGCCGCAGCGCCGTGCGAGATCGAGCTGCACTGCGCGGAGTGCCTGCCCGAGCACATGCCGCTGGTGCGCTCGCACCGCGCCGCCGGCGGCCGCGTGCGCCTGGCGCCCGGCGAGGACGTGGTGCTGGAGTGCCGCGGCGGGAACTTCCTCGCGTACCCGTTGCGCGCCGCGCTCACCGCCGCGTGCGAGGCGGGCCGCTACCGCCTGCGCCACGACGGCACGCTGCGTCACCTGCTCGAGCTCGGCTGCCAGGAGAACATTTTTGAGGACGTCTTGCATCAGGTGCATCTCTTTTAGAATCCATATTGCGAAAGATCCAAAGAGTCGACTCGAGAGCCATATGCTATAAATCCGCCAGCGATAATGTACGACCGGTGCTTTGTGTGATCCGAGGTGGAGCACTGCGCGCCGCCGCTGCAGGGGCGCGCCTACCAGCTGGCGGGCGCTGCGGGGGCGGCGGGCGCGCGGCACCTGGCCATGCTGTGCTTCGACCCAGATCGCGGCGTGGCGGCGAGAGCGCGCGCGGCGGCCGGTGCCGCGCTGCCGATACCGCCGCACGCCGAGCCGGCCGCGCCGCGCTCGCTGCTGGGCAACTTCAACCACATGTTCGACGCGTCCACGCGCCACGCCGCCGAGAAACTCTACTCGGACGACGAGCGCATGAACCGGCGCCTGCGCGAGCTGCTCAAGCACGACCGCTACTCGTTCGCGGGGCAGGCGCTCACCTCCGCGCCGCTGCTCAGCCCGCTCTACTTCGACGACCAAGACATGCGCGTCGCCGATTTCGTGTCCAATCGCGTGGCGACTTGGCAGAGCGTGGCGGCCGGAAATCTGCGCCACCTGCAGCGCGACGTCGCCGACTTGCTGCAAGCAGCCGGGCCGCGCGCGCCCATCGACGTGTATGCGGGCACGCTCGGCGTGCTCGCGCTGCGGACCAGCAGCAATCGCACCGAAATCTTTCTACATCATGAGAGGTTCCCCGTACCCAAGTATATTTGGACGGTGGTTCACGACAGGCGCGGCGGGCGGGCGCTCGCGGTGATGGTGCTCAACGACCCGTTCGTGGCGGTGAGCGAGGTGCGCGAGGCGGTGTTCTGCGAGAGCGCGTGCAGCCGCGTGGACTGGGTGCGCGAGCTGCGCCGGCAACGCCGCTTCGAGAGCCCCGTGTACGGGCTAGCGTTCTGCTGCGGGGCGCGGGAGCTGGCCGCGGCCGGCGCTGCGCTGCCCGCGCCGCTGCTCGCTGGCATCGCTGAAGGCAGCGCCGGCTTGCTCACCGACTTGCCCACCGGCTCCGAGCCGACCGCGCCGTGATGGTGTCACACGTATCCACTGAGCGTCTTAATAAATATTGTTCGATTGCATCGCATCTTCTTTTAATCACCTTATGTTCTACGTTTTTGATTGTAAAGGGCGAAATCTCCACGCGATAGATTTTATTTTTATTTTTAAACGTATCGTTCTTCACAAAAGTTTTCGCAGGGCCATAGACAACAGGTAAACAGTGAAATTAGTACAAAAGTTATATAACTCGCTTCGTACGCCAACTGGACACAACACACACACTCGAACTTCTAACTAAATCTATGAACAAACGAGTTCATCTACAAATTTATTTAAAATTCAATTTAAAAAAAAATTATTGATTTTGAACAAGGAGCAATAGTCTGTAAGCTTTCTTTGCAATAAATAAAAATGTTGCCAGGGGTTGACGTGCACTGCAGGGGTATGATCGTGCACTTCTTAGTTGCCAAGAAATTAGTAAAACTATGTTTTTGCACTACATGCAAAGTCCCGTTCATCTGCAGCATGTCGACAACGGGAAAGCGCTCTCTGGACGCGACGATGAAAACAAGCCGCTCTGGATATGCTCATAGCAAAGAACAGAAACTGTTAACGAATGCAGACTCCAGCTCGTGCGGACACAACGAAGACCTGCATGTCGACTTAAAGTACAGAGGTCGACATGCTGCTCAACGCTCAATTCACGGATTGTTGGCGCCGCCGCTTGCATAACAATCACACCCGGTACGTTCAAACGCCGCACCGGCCTGTCGCCGAGACAGTGCGCGGCGCGACCGCAAGCACAACGCAAAGACAAGCCGCGCTCAGTGCACACCGTCACATCACAGGGGGCGCTAAATCCAATCGCGGTCATACTAGATAGAAGCGTCGCTGTAGTTTCTTCCGCCACTTCTACCAGCGCTGTCGCTTTCCGAAGTGGCAGTGTAGTATGGGTGCAAGCCAGGCAATAGCAACCGGCCAAGTCGAGGTTCGCTCTTGCCCAGTCCCAGAATTCCTCGCCCTTAAGCCTTGACACTCCATGGAGCGTCCGCCGAAGCAACCTAACAGCTCGGTCCTAGTTGTGTTCAGCAGCTCGAACGGACGATGCCCTGGGAGTCCTCGAGCCTCGCTCGCAAAAGAGGTCTTAGCCTAGGCGCACTGCCGCCTTCAATAATACGCGATACCTGCAAATTACATTTGGGCTGCAATGAATTTCGCCCCAAAAAAACCGTGTCCACGTGTGCTAGCGCGAGGCCACGGTGTGCAGGCGTGAATTTGCCTCAGGAGCAGGTGTGTTGAAGAGAGCCGGCGGTGCAGCTCGCCAACAAATAAAACACCGTTTAAAAATGTTTATCGAACTGTATATTTAATGTAAAGTGATGCCGGGGCGCCGCGCTCAGTCCCGCTCCGCGATGGCGGTCAGGTGCCGGTCCACCTCGCTCTCCGACAGCACCCTGCGCGACAAGCCTCACCTTTACTGGCAGTAGCTTTTGGTACGACATCAGTGACATACACATATTGGTGGGAAGAATATACAAAAAATATAGTCAAGTTATTTTTTGACAGTGTGACTGCATAAAAATAATCACTGTAGGGAAAACACTTATTTTTAAAATAATATGTGGGTAGACAATTATTTGTAAGTCCCAATGACGAATGTAAATAATGACTGGCTGGCGACACAAGGAATAACCAGTTTTCACTTGAATTGCAGTGTTCAAAGTAGAAAAGTGTTTCTCTTAAATACAACAGGACTGATGTTCTGTCTCAAGACTTAAGCAATCTAAGAGTGGACTACAAGTTTAGTGCAAGCTTTGAAAACATTAAAAGTATATCATCATAACCTCATATGTAACCAAATACACCAGTGTAGCTGTACACAGCTATGGGCTGCAGTCACCTGAACGTGGGGTCGTCCTTGGTGACAATTCCGATTTCAATGTCGGATGCCTTGAAGTCGACAGCCAACACCTGCGCCAGGCACGCGACCGCCAGCTGTACCGCCTCCTCCGTGCTCAACGACGAACGCTTCTTCAGCTACAGGCACAATTAATTGCAGTTCAAGTAATGGCTGATCATGTAACACATTACGACGCAATGCTCGGGGATAAGCCCATCTCTACTAGTCAATGTTTACATTGGTTGCTAACTTAATTGCCATATATAATATCAGAAGTCTGTACAGACACATGTACAGTCTACAAATGAGCAAATTTATTATCTGACCTAATTCACAAATTTATTAATAGATGTATATAATGAGTAGATGCAAATGGATGTTATGTGAGATCATAAGTAGAAAACAACTTGCGAGAGTGTGGGGGAGCAACTTGTTGAATTGAAATCTCCTGCTCACTGAAGACGAGCGCTCCAATGACCAATGAAAATGCACCTTTATATAAGTGTTTGGTTAGTTGAGTTGTGGGATGAATGGTCCACACATGTGGCAGATGGTTACTTTATGAATTTCAGTCCTCGGCCTCATTACTTTATAATTATGTGAGATGATGTACTTCACAAAAATGGTGACGAGCAGGATCTAGGTTTCATTACAAGTGTTCCAGCTATAGCCTTAATCAGGACAAAAGATAGATTTTGTTGTTATGTGGAAGTGTGTAAAATGGTATTCCTATATTTTCGACAATATGCATAAGAAGTATCCAAAGGTCACTATAATTGTTTCATTCCTTAATAGAATTTTCCTATGGTACATGTGTGTAGAGTGTGCAGGGAGGTCACCTTCTTCTCGAGGTAGGCGTTGGCGTCAGTGGCTTTAGCGCCAGCCGCCACCGCCTTGTAGGAGCAGTAGTAGCCGGATGGGTCTGTCTTGTACACGGCCGGTCCGCTCTCGGGGTCGTATGCGATCAGCATCATGCCTGTGCAACAAAAATACACAAGGAAAATTAAGACTCATTTATTATTTTAAAAACCTTAACACTTTTAATCTGTTTTTGTGAAAAAAAATCCCACCAAATATATTGCTAAACACAAATGTCGGGACAGCCTTACCAATTCAACCAATTTGAAGAGTTAGAAAATTGTAAAAATAAAACAATTCTATACCTGGGCGACAGAGTTAAGCATTTGACTACAATCATTATTAACTAAAGTCATGTTGTGTATCAAATAGAAATCCTTTCATTGTAAACAATCATTGTTTAATATCAAGACAATAAATCATTAAGTTTGTTGTTAAGTAAATATGTACTGAATTGCACTTTACAAATACATTGATAGCTAAATTGTAAGTTATATGTTTTAGTGTTTGGTTAAATTTGAAACTTAAATGTTTAGATACATTTGAAATGTGTAAGTATGTCTGTATGTGGCTTTAAAATGAAGGAAAAAAACTGACTGCATCCAAGTGGGCGCATCTCCGCATTCTGTGTGTACAGTTGCGAGATGTCGGCTATGCGTCGGCACAGCACGTGAGCAGGCACTGGGCACCCATACTTGTACTGCCAGTTAGCAGCCTCGTAGCGCGCGCGAGCCACCTGTGACTTGCTGTCCGCTGTTGAACAATGCAACCAGTATAGTAAACTATGTATACAAGCATTTACCTAATCTAAACTTGACCATTCACAAAAACATTGTGTTTGTTTCATGTACTTAGATGTAATACAACTCTTTTTGTGTTGTTACCTTACTGGCTTGGTCACTTTTGATAAATAACATACAATAACAAGAAAGATCAAAACGAAAACAAAAATAGTTTAATAGTTCCTTTTCATTAGCAGAGCCCTTTGCATGTCTTTCAGTCAAATCAAATTACTTTGTTTTTATTTAATTGAGAAAAACTTCAACAATTTTTATCAGCCTTTCCACCAGCCACAGGTTATTGGGTTTTAAAAGTATCAGTTCTTAGAAGCCCACACTTTTACAACACTAACAATACATATACTACACAACCTACCATACCTTATCATATTTTGTTTGATTCAGTTGTGAACTTTATAAAGAAGTGTTTGGTTAGTGGCTGTAGTCTTGTAAATTTAAACAACTATAATCAAAAGGCAATCATTTATATTTATGAGGTCAGTTATGTATGCAGGGATACATTAGCAACAATAGAGTACAATTTCTCTTCAAACTGTTATGCCCAAACTGTGACAGGAGGACACAAAAACAAAACTCTGAGAATAGTCAACTTTCCCACAACTATCTTATGCTTGAACAGCATGGTGTGTGATTTTTTTTATTATATGTTATATAAGCTGTATTTCATAGACACATGTGGTGTATACAGTGGCGTACCTAGAACTTTTGCCGCCCGGGGCGATCTCCAGTTTGCCATCCTTTCTATTATAAGTCAATCAGTAGTTTTTATAAATTAATGAATAAATAAATAATTAACACATAAATAAATTATTAAGTTATTTAATCAATATTAATTAATATACAGAGTAAATTTTTTTAGACATATTTGTATGCATTCGTAAATATATTTATATAATATCTACTCTTCTAGCTTTCATACTAGAAAAATCGTGTATAATGCTCTCAAAATTTATATTATTTGTAATTTCTTGTTCTTTTTAAAATATTGCAAGATTTTGTAGTCTTATTGACTCATTGTAGAACCCAAGATAATTTTTAATCAACTTCAATTTTGAGAAGCTTCTTTCGCAACTGGCGACACTGATTGAAATTGTTATAAAAATTCTTAACAAAATTACAATGTTGGGAACAGAATTTTCCAACCTATACTGCTGAATAAATTTTAGCAGATCAAGAGAGCCCTTCTCCCCGTTTTTCTAAAGTTTTGCCTCTTTTTTCAGTGTAGGTACAGCCATAAAAACCTGGATCCTTTTTCTTTCAATATGGAACTGTTCTTTATCAATGTCAATCAAGTCATTTATTTGACATTCAAATTCTTCATTTAGTAGGTTCCACGATATTATACACGAATATTTTCTTACAAGGCCATGCAACTGATCGAAGCGTTCTTTTATTTCCTTTATAATTCTGTCCATAGATGAAAACATTTCTCTCCGTACTTCTTCTTCTAAGAATAGCCCCACGTCTCCACGTCTAATTTTCCCCACTCATATTTTTTCTCCTTCTAACTCAACGCTCAGTCAGTATCTCCAATTCTTCACAAATTATTTTGACTCCTATAACAGCGTTTTATACTAGCGTATCTCTTTGTTCCATGAAAAGTGTTTGCAAAGAATTTAGTTTTATATAGCATTGGTGGACATTTAACCCTTTTACTTGCAGGTATTTTTGAGCGTCCTTAATTTCCAAAAGGACAGGTTCCCATAAATGAAGGTAACATAGAAAAGAAAAAGATTGCATAGAATTGAGTAATATTCTAGCATCTGATCTCGTTTTACTATTTTCTTCTTATAATCATAATTATCATTTATTATTGAAGAAAGAAAATAAATATGAAATGAATAAGTTGCTTTTTACAACTATAAGTAAATATAAAAAATGCCGCCCCAAGGTAAGTGTCGCCCGGTGCGGACCGCTCCCACCGCCCCCCCCTAGGTACGCCACTGGGTGTATATTTTGGGAAAGACAAATTGGAAAACAATGATAATACATTTACAATTTCCTAAATAACAAATTATTGAAAATTGCATGAATGCTGAGACCCTGGTAAGTGGTAATACAAATTGAACTTTGAAAATTTAAACATACCAATCATGCCAGTCATAACGCAGCCAATGTTATTGGTGAGTGCAAACAGATGTGTGACAGAAGCTGGATCGAGAAGACGGTCAGGCACTTTGCGCTGAGCAGCTACCACGGCTGCCTCCGCGCCCCGCAGCGCTACTGATGTCAGACCACCCTGGTTGATTGCTTTCAATGCATACTCTGAAAGTTAAGTGAATTGTTATCAATTAACCAATGCCATTGTTTTGTTTAGTCTATTTAAGCAAAAAATAATTTTTAAGTATATACATACTTATTGTACTACAACTGCATGTAGTCTTGTTAATCTCAAGTCTCAACTGATGGAAAGTTAGAAATATAACACAATAAAAGCATTACAAAAGTATCAGCTTTTTGGAGACTATCACATAAAATTTTAGGGTTAAGGTTTTTATAATATACTTCTCGTGCGTCTTTCAGGAAAAGTGGTAACTTTTTTGTTGTGTACTGTTATTACACTAATACCTTCATCACGCGTGCACAACCAAGTAAATATCTTCATATTTCACATATCCAAGCTACTCACCGACTTGATAGAGTCTGCCTTCAGGAGAGAATATAGTAATATGTCTATCGAACCCTGCACTACTCTCACGAGCCATTATAACTTTGCTACGATTTATTCAATTCTAACTATTAACTTGTCCCAATGTTTTTGACAACCGCTTTTGCTTGTCATTGGAAGAAGCATAGCTTCAATTTTTAACAATCATCCGGTGTCTCCACATGAATTTTATAAAATTTCCCCAAATTACACATATTTTTACCTCAAACATTAAAGTATTTTTCTTATTGCAATAAGAATTTAATAAAGATACTGTATGTGCTATACTTAATGTTTTATTGTTTGCTATTATCGAATTCATAAAATTTTGAAATGTTTTGAATAAATGTTAATTTTTTATGACATATGGAGCCGGTTTTGCTTAATTTTTAGTTATAAATTTATAATATTTAATCCTTTAGTTTAAGATCGTTGCTAACAGAATTGTGTACACCGACAATAGACATACATATTAAACATTATACAATAGCACATAGAACGTATGATAATTTAAATTATGTTATACTGTTCATACGCCAAAAATAAATGATATTAATAAAAATAGTGGAATTAAACTTTTTTCATTTAAAAAATCTATAGATAGCGTCAGAACACTCTTTATAATCGTTTCATATGGCAATATTATAGTTTATAACCGCCATTACTTGTTCGCGCGGTTGGATGTACTGGACTTTTGAATCTGCCAGTTCTCGTCTCTCCGTCTTGTCATAATTTCCTGTTAGTTGGTAGTTGTGGGACGTTGGAGAAGGTTGTGTTGTTTAAAGTTTTGTTTCGATTTATTTTCAGAGCTTTTCCGTTTTCATAAATTACTTCAAAATCATTCAGGATTAGTTTACAGTTTTTTTTAATATTCATTTGAGAAACATCGCTAGTTGGAGAAATTGATCAAGTTTCAGTTATCATTATAATGACAGAGACCGTTACAAATACAAACGAGAGGAAATCTCTATTTTCCTCTTTTCTGGAAGTTTTAGAGGCGAAGGACAAGCAGGTTCTTGCGGAGAGGCAGCTCGAAGAAGAAAAGTATCAGAGGAGAACGCAGAGAATTTATGATTTTTATGGTACGATCCTATCAGATTTAATTTGAATAGATTAATAACTTAAGGCGCTCTTCGCTAAATTAAAAGCATTTCTTTGATAATGTATATGATAAATGTATGCAGGTAGCAATGCATTCAGAGAAATATTAGTATTGTATTTTTGTAAGATGTAATTAAAAACTAAATTTAAGCAACACAAAGTTTGATGCTTAGTAGGTTAAACAGTAATTACTAAGTTGAATTCAAGCAGAGGTTAAAGGTTTACTCACTGAGATGAGTCAATAACATTTATGGTGCTTCTGGTAATATGTAGAGGTCAGTTGGATTTTTTATTTTAATTTTGAATTGCATGCAAAAAATCTTTTGCAATAGTTAGGGAGCACTGCCTCAAACTATGCTAAGGTCACATGCTGTATTGTGTGATAATTAATAAAAATATTTATATATTAGCCACACTGCTGTCTTTGGATTTTGATTATTAAATTAATTTGCATCATGGCAAATTTGAAAGCTGCAGTATTTGAGCACATTTTATATATTTTCATACACAGTAGAAGGACCTAATCCACAGTGCTATATATTTGCACAGCTTGCCACTTGGCCATTGTTACTGTGTGGTATTTGTGGTTTGGGAGATATCACTGTCTGTAAAGTGATTGAATATCAATATGGTTTAGTTACAGGAAGTGGTCAACCACACACTCATAACAAGGAATAGTGGGGCTGCAAGTTACAATCACTAATTGTTTACTTTTTAGATCACTAATTGTTTTGGTCTCCATACAAAGATTTTCACAATACAATGTAGTATGCATGGTAATTAGGACAGAGTTCAATAGCATCACATTGACACTGGTGCTCATTTCTATATTCTATTAAATGCTCGCAGTGGCCGCGCTTAGTCAAAAGGTTTTCAGACGGCGGCTACGACCCGGTAGACGCGGCACGGGCAGGCTCCTCGCGAGGTAGACCGATGACAAGCAATCTATGGCCGCTATGCCTTGCGGCGCGCGTCTATTGGCTGATATGGTGATGATGAAGAGTAGACGACTGAAATGTTGATAATAGCGATGCTTAATGGTGTGGAAGTGAGAGAGGCTAGCAGCGCCCAACAGCGCCCAACAGCGAGCGGATGCTAATATAGTCTGCTAACGAGCGACGCGCGGTGTGAGCAGAGCGGCAGCGGCGCGAGGCGGCGGAGCTGCGGCGGTGCGTGCAGTTCGTGTCGCAGCACGCGCACGCGCTGGAGACGGCGCTGCGCGGCGGCGGCGAGGGCGTGCCGCTGGGCGCCGCGCTGCTGCGCCAGGCGGCCGCGCTGCAGCGCTGCATGGCGCAGTGCGTGGCCAACGCCACGCGCATCCGCCACCTGCTCGCCGCCGCGCACCGCCCGCAGATGGACACCATGCTCGCTAAAATGGTGAGTACTGGCCCCGCCTGGCGGGAAGCTTTTGCAATCACGCGGGTTACACTCATCAAATCCAGCCCGAAATTGCGGACAGCTGTTGCTTGATCTAGCTCCCGGAGATAGACACTAATGCAGCGCTGAGTCTACAGCACCATAGCGTTCTTCCCCGGCACTATATCTCCAAGACTTTGATGCACTTTCGTTTTCTCTGTTTTGCCGTCTACGTTCCTGCGCTGTAAAACATGCCTCGATTTCTCACGCGTGAAGCCGAGCCATCAATACTGCGTCAGTATGAGTTAATGCATGCTTTCCTCCCGGCGAGCCATTGAAGTATGAATGGTGTCATGACCGCTCTTATTTCGTTGTATCCCGGCGTCGCGGGGCGCCGGGAGCACTACTTATTTAATTGTGGGAAAATGAATTTATTTATACCGACAAATTGCTGCCCGATATAAAATCAGTTGTGAAGTTTTTTACCAGCACTAAGTGGTGGCCGTTTGGTCGGCCAAAACTCTCAGGAATTACTTTCTCTGCCCGATTAAAACACTGTCCAAACATCAGTCGGATATCAACGACGCGAGACAAAAAACCGATGAGTTATTACAGTTAGCGCTCAGTTAGCTACGTTTTCGTTTTCTCACGCCCAGATCCTGACGCGCGCGCGCACGCGGCCCCCCAACGCGAGTGCGCTGCGTTGAGTAGTTGGCCCGCGGTATATCTCGGCGCGCCTCTCGCTGAAAACTTAACTTCAGCTCTGCCCTGAGTGACCGCCAGCGTTTTTGTTACGATAACTTACGAAAGCAACTTTAGGATTTTAATCAAAAAAATTCCCATGTGTCCTGTGAAAACAAGTGTCGCGGGCCGGCGGAGGCGCTCGCGGCCTTCGGCGCGACTATTGGGGCGCGCGGCGATAGCGATAAGGATCCGCGAATGCGCCGGCCCTTATCTCGACCTACATGAAACACTCCCGACCAATGGCCTCTAACGAGGTTTTTAGATCTTTTGAATTTGTGACAAGCTCAAAACAACAGATTTGCGATCAAATCGTGTAACTTTGACTCTAGTCGCAAGTGTTAATTAGTTTCTTTTTAAATAGATGGGCAAGTGATTATGCAGTTGTTGCCTATATTACTACATTGGATGCACCGGGCTCAGCTGGTTGTCTGCGCTGACATTAAAAACTTTTAGTGAAAAGGTGGTAGATATTTCATCAAGATTCAGGCGCGGTGGGGGGTGCGGTGCGCTCGGCGCGGCGTGTCAGCTGTATCTCCGTTGTTTCGTCGGTGATAGTGCTTTGTTGGCCACCGTTTGTAACAAATTTCCAAGCGTCGTTTACATTGGCCGCGGGCAGGCGGGCGCGATGTGCGTCCGCTTTGCAAACTGGTCGCTTCCACGCAAGAAGTTTCCCGCTGCTCGCCGTGTCTTTACATGAAGACGCGCACGGAGCTTCCACGCTTGTGGGTCACGCCGCCGCACCGGTCACGGAGGCCGCACGTATTAAATGTATTGCCTAAACGATATAGTTTGCTTTAATTAAATCTGTACCCGTAAATAAAATGGGTTCAATAAAATTGGTAAATAATTTATTCGTAGCAAGCGATATGATCAGGAAGAACTATACGCAAGCCTGCGGCCGGCGTCGGGGTCCGGCTCGCGCGATATCGTTTGTTTGTTCGGGATACGAGACGCTTCAGAACTACTGCGCGACGGCTCTTGCACCACTCGCACTTCCACTCGCGTCGTGTGCTCGGTGCCGCGAACCATTACGTCCGCGCCGCAGCGACGTCGCACGGGTGTGATCAGCGTTGCACAGGCGGAGCAGCGCGTGGGACTCGTTCCCCGCTACACCATGCATGCATGATGCATTTTGCCACATCGATAAAGATAATTAACATCCTACAGACTTTAGTACTCTGAAGAAGTCGCGAAAGTTTCACGAACGGCTTCTGCCCGATTTTAACTAAATCACTTGTCTATAAGTGAGATCGTTTGGCGGCGCCGCACCGCACTCACGCCGCACCGCGCTCATCAGGGCTAATGTGAGCCGGCCGGAGCGCGTGCGGGCGCGCCGGCCCGTGACGCGGCTCCCGTTTCTGGCAGATTTTCGAAAGTGCTCCGCCGTATATTGTTACCGTAACTTATCCGCTTTTTGTTCCATTGTCCGCTTTCGTTTCACGCGGCGCACGCCGTCAAGTGTGTTGACGCATCGCTGCGACGCACGCGCTGCGGTAACCAGCTGTTTAGCGTTTATTGAACCGTTTCGGCCACTCGTTCATTGCGGTGTAAACTAAACTGAAGCGCTCGGTCTGTGCTGACCACCCGTCGTCGGTGTTGTGGCGCGGCTCTTGACTAAGGTCCGCAGTGTCCGATGCGTCGTGTGACCTCGGTACAGGCGAGGCCACGGAACGACGTCTGCGCGCACGTCTGTACCGCCGCCGCGCCTGGCCCGTGCGCGTCGGCAGCGTGCGAGCGCCGCGCTCGCTTCTCTCGACTTTGGACGTTCGAGCAAGTACGAATGAATGAGAACAATTGCTTTTTATGATTTCACAATACGTATGTTCCGCGTAGAAAATTTCCCACGCGTTGGAAGCGACTTCACGGAGAGCCGCCGCTATGAAGTTGTCGTTAAAGCGATCGGCACGCGGGCGTCTTTTGCGGCGCTCGGTATGTTGAAAGTGTTTTAAATTGAAAAAGTTTGCTTCCGCAAAGCGAAGTTGAAAGTTCGACATTAATGCGACTGCAGAGTGTCTAGATCTACGGATCCTTATTCCTCCTGTCCGTGTTGTCTCTCCCCTTCTGCCTTCAGCCAAAAAAATGTCCACTTGTAGTAGAGTCGCCGGCGCGGCCGACCAAATATAATCTGCTGTGCGTTCCGGGAGCTTCGTACCTGCGCGCGCTAACAAACTAACAAACGCAAACGAATAAACATCAAGTGAGTGCCCGACCGCTGCGGCCGTGCGAGCGGGGCGGGCTTTGTCTGCGGCGTGCGTGTCGTTCGAGTGATATAGAGCAACATGTAACATTTCTATGAAAGTAATGACCGCTGTGGCGGGCCGCGCACTCATTACGCGGTAATCGGGTCGGCGACACCGGCGCTCGCAGTTACCACTTCTCTCTAATTACTCGGCGCGCGATGTTTTCGTGTCGAGTGCCGGCCGCGGGAATGAGTAAGTGTGAGGAGAGAACCCGCGGCAAGCGTGCTCACTTTTGCATTCAAATCAGTACTCGCCCGAAGCGATGCGAGCGCGTGTCGGTGCGACCATTCTATCGCCATACAGAAAGAATCAGCACGATCCCTTCCGGTCGGGCGCGGCGAAGCCCCACGCGCCGAGTCCAACAACCCTGTATCTGCCCCCCGCCCCCCTCGTTCCCGCGCGGCGTACGCACCCGCGCTCTCGGCGGCTAGCCGCGCGACCACTTGTTCTATGCGGGAGGCTTACAGTGCCCTCCCCGGCGCTGACCGGACAATTTTCCGGCGAACCGCTCACGTTTGTTTGATTTGAATTCGTCGCCGGGATCGATTGTGTTTACGGACAGCAATTACGTCTGCGACGCGCGAATGTCGGCCGAGGGTTCGACGGCCAGGCGGCCCGGCCTCGCAATTTCCTCCGCCTGTCTACATTTCTTTTTCGCCGTGACGTGAAAAACGTTCGCTTAGTGCCTTTCGGCTGTGCTCTCGTGCATGCCGTCACTCGAGTTAGTTTACATTTTCCTTTTGAAATACAGTCACAGTAACAATACAACTTGTTACTTTTTACATTGCAACCCCAGTGGTGAAGTCGTAGTAGAACTCGCGACGGGTGACACCGACACCCCCGCGATAAGGAATTCCTGAGGCGGTGGCGTCGCGGCGCGGCGGAGCGCCCCTTAGAGAATCAAGTTGTTCGCGCTCGAGCCCGAGCGGGCCAGCTCCTCGCGAACTATCCGTGCGACCGGGACTCGAGCTGACTGTCGATCACCGCGTGGCTAGCGGCAGCGGTTCGTCTGCACTCGGTCACGTGTTGTTTTAGATTACATTATAAATAAGTAAAGGAAGTGAAGTACAAAGGCGGGCGCGGTGTCCTGCTGCTGCCCCGTTGACGCGGGCGTCTTGGCTGGCTCGGCCCAGGCCCCCGTGTCGGGACGCAGCACCGTAGTCTCCTGTTTCTCATTAGAGAAATCTATTAAGATTCAGGCGTTACTATGCGGAAGTCCATCCTAAGTAAGAAAAGGAGTCGTGCAATAAAGTGCACCGCCCGCCAACCCGCTGATAAATGCGCATTGACTACTGCTACATAGCGGAAGTAGCTATATATTAGTCCTTTTCTTACTTTCCTCTGTTTCCACAGACAATCTGCAAAGGGCTCCATAATAATATTATATACGTCGCAGACGCGCCGTGCTCCTCCTGCACGAGTCATTTCTTGTCTGCGTGTTGATTCGCCGGACTTTACTGAAGGTTTATGAAACTCGAACGTACATAACAATATATTTTCAATTCAAGTAGTAAATCTCCCCTGAAATGAGGACATTTGGAGCAAATTATTTTTCAATGTCTACAACCTTTGCACTTTTCTATGAAATTTTCCATGAGTTCCGTTTTCGACCAAAGAGAAATACCGCAAGAAATCAGCACTTTTCGTGCGAAACCACAGAGTGTATGACGCCGCTTGTGTTTGCACACGCGCGCCAAATGAGTTCTCATGGAGTTGGTCAACTGGATTTGCAAGTACATGCCCTGATGACCATCGCTCACTACTTGACACCAATGACCCTTGTTGCCAACATGTCACATTTACAGTACAAATGCAACAGTACTATCTTTATAACGTCTTTGATATTTCATACAAGGTGCCCTCCTTATGATTTAATTGTTGAAATGCCTATACATACCAAGAAGAATAGATGTACTCGAGCTTTGCAATGAACTGCTCCGCTGCGCATGGGCTCTCTGTGAGTGAGTGAGAGTGATCACAAAACAATTACTCGACGCAGTGCGGCTGTTGGGAGCAGTCGCCCGCGCTGCCAAATGATACCAATCAATGTATTTTCCGTTCTCTCGCGCTGTCGGCGGCGTTGAGAATGTGTGAATGGTTCACTTTGCGGGTCCGTGCGCTACACCTCTTAATTACAAAGGGTTCTACAAAGCGCCCCGTGCGGTCATCCCCGCGACGTCCGGCTTTGTTTTGCGGCCCCGGTGGCCCCGGCGATCCCGGCGGCCGGTGACCCCGCCGCTGCCTGATTACCGGCGTTACGGATCACCGACTTGATTATTCGCGCTCGTCTAATTTGATCTCGTCGAGAGAAATTGTCGTAATGGCCGCCCGGTCCTTTATGCGGGTCTCATTATTTTAATGGCGTATCATTGCCTCGTCGGCCGCGGCGCGCGCCGCCGACCACTTCAGGGCATTGGCCTGCCGGGGACTTGACGGCTTATTTATAGTCTGCGCGCGTTTGAAGACGGGGTGGTTTGGTCCGTACGACGTTGTCCGCGGTTTCTCGACATCATGGAGTTTATCAGGAAGATGGCGTCTGCATGTTCTAAAAGTTTACTGTCAGGTGACGTCGGCGCGCGCATAGCTCGCTCTGCACCTTTGACGCATACCGTCGCTCCTACGACGCTCCCTCGGGCATTGTGCAGGGAATGCTTTTTTAGGCACATGCCCCTGCAATTGTTTGACTTTTTAGCGCAGCATATGCGGCGCGCGCATGTCTGTACTTTTAGAAAGTCCCGCACACTCGGCACAGCGCACCGCGCAGCTGTCCGCGATGCGTTACTAACTTTATTAATATTTTAATGCAAATCAGTTGATGCATTGTGGCGTGCGCGTCCCTCACGCGTGACGCACGTGTAATTATATTTTAATGAATATGATAATTGCGAGTGGACAGACGTGAACCCCGCGTGAACTGCGCTAAGCTGAACACTTGTACGTCGGGTCGGACCGAGGGGCGCGCGGCGTCGGCGGCGGCGGCGATGTTGCGACCTGTGCTGGCGTGGGCCACTAGTTACACAGCGAGGTGCTTCATCCTGACCGGCTACTTTGTTTAAAGGCAACGACACAAATTGTACGAAATATTCCACGGACTGTATTCTAATTTCGCGGCGCTCAGATGACGGTTCTTCTCGATTAGATTCCGGCGGCGATAGTTTTGGCGAGGCGACGTCTATGGCGTGTCGCGTCACGCCGACTTTGTGCCGGTTACAGAGCAGAGAGACAATGAGCGGCAAAAAGCGACGCGCATTCGCAGCGACGCGGTCCATTGTTAATTAAAATTGAATAGAGGCAAAAAAACTGTTCTCTCCGAGAGTCTCGGGAAGCACATGTGAAGGGAGGGTCTGCGGGGCCGCTGCGCCGGCGAGGTGGGCCCGCGCTGCTCGCGACTACGACAAATAACGATAGTGATGTAGTGATGAGTGATCACGACAAAGCAACGAGCACTTGTGCAAATTTCGATTTTTTATTGTAAATATGGTTGTGGGCGGCGCGTCGCTCCCTCGTCTCTTCTTGCCTTTGCCCTCGCGGGAGTGCTTTCGTTACAAGGCTGGTGGGAAAAGTAGTATAGCGCCTACTACTTGTCGCAGCGTACGCTTGAGCAGACCGCCAAAGTGTTTCTGTGTAATATTTCCACATCGCGTGACACGGGCGGGCATTGCGCGCGGAGAGCTTTACCAGGCACAGATTACGCAGGTCGCCGTACGAGCAGGGGCCCATTAATATTTGGCGGCGGCGTCTTTGTGGTCGGCTTAGTTCCAGATGAGGGTCAGGCGCGTGGACGGTGCCGGGTCGGCGCGTGATGTCACCCGCGTGGGCCGCGTCGCGGTCAATTAAAGCGGCCGCCCAATTGAACGCGCAATTATGCAGCGGCGTGTCGATCTGTCGGGGCGCTGTCTGCGCCGCGGTCTGCGCTGCGGTCTGCGCCGCGGGCAACGAAAACTCAAACTGATCGGATGAGCATCAACAAAAGCTGGGCAGAGGTTACTGCGAGCTTCCAGATGGAATTTGTAAAACTTGTCCTGCATGTTGAGACACGTACAATTGTATCCGCTTGATGCGACGCCATCGAACGTATAATTGAGTACGAAATTGTTACGAAGTACTTTTTCCACAACTCCACTCTGGCGGTTGCTCGGCCGCTAGCAAACTGTTTTGCGTCAGCAAATGTTGTGCTTCATCGGATGTTTATGAAATACACTCCGGCGACTGTGCTGGCGCCGCACGGGCAGTGCATGTGCGTCGACGTGTTTCCATATGAGAGCAGCTTGCCGTGCTGTTTGAGTTGAAGAGTCAGCACAGATCTTACAATTAACAGTTTGAGTACTCTTCTGTTCTGACGGGCATCGCGTGCAACTACACGGCCTCTCCGATGGTTAGCCAATAAATCATTTATAATTTTATGTTAGAAAATAACATCGGTAAGGGTTCGCTGATAATGTTGTGTGGATGAATATATTTTGAGTGGGTTTATGATGTTGTTGAGGCCGAGGTGCCGCCTGCCGCCTATTGGTTCAAACCTGTTGCCGGGAGCAGCTTAGCTACGTGCCGAGTCCGCGCCCGGAGCGGTGCGGCACCGGGACCGTATCGGGGGAAAGTTACCGCGGCGGCGTCGGACGGAGCAAAGATCGGCTCGCCAGCATTACGTCACGTGCCCAATCACGTGTAACCCTTTGTTCCAGGCGTCATAGAATTTGCCAGGAGATTTATCCTTTTTTTATTTTTGTTTGAACAGAAATACACCGACATAATTTGCAGAAGCCATAACATAATTTAAGCTGATTTTATACAACACCAGACACCCGACGCAACGTCTACTCGTTTTGTTCTGTCGCATGCGATGTCAACGCCGCGGCCCGTGCGGTTTCGCCGCGACGTGTGTAATCCGCCACTTGCAGCGCGTCTGGACCGGAGCCCGAGGGCCCTTCGCACGAGCCGCCGCGCTGCTCGTTAGTGCACTTGTTTAAGCCGCACTGCGATCCTCTTATTACTTCGTCTGCGATAAAAGCGCAACGAGTGTGAAAGCGCTAAAATCTCAAACATTCGTCACCTGCGGTCTGCGAAAGGACGGTGACAATTTTTGTTTAATTTCGCGGCGTTTGGGTGCGGTAGCAACGGAAACATTTTTCACAAAGAATGCGAGCGGCCGTCGCGTTCGCGAATCGCAATCGCGATCGCGCTTCGGAGGGTTTCTGATTAATAATTGATCAATAATGTACAATCGTCACAGACCGGCGGTGCAGCACTGGTCTGCATGTTACGACGTGCTTGTACTAGCGCTGCACCCGACTACGGGAGAATTGTCAACGGCTTGACAAAGAAGTGGATAATAATAAATGGTAAGAGGATGCGAAAATAATTCATACCGCTAAGAGTAACTCGAGATCGCTGCGCGCACGCGGCCGGCGCGACGCGAGCGAATGGGTGCGGATAAGCGTGTGGGCGGATGAGCGCTTTCTAACGCGCACCGCGCAGTGAAAGCGCACACACACGAGGACGAACGGCGGCTCGCCCCCGCACCCGCCCCGCGCGCCCCCCGCGTATGTGTTATGGTCGCATAAATCTGCACAGATGGAATAAGTCGTGAACGAATTTCATGCAGCTAATAGATACTGCGGCCGATTGCTGAAGTTTTTTTTTTCTTACAGAAGCTCACTGTTGCCCTGTTGACATTGCAGATTACGTGCGTTTGAGGTGATGGAGAGCAGTGGCTTTTAACTTAACCCTTCGGCCCTTCAGCCGCTAGTATTGTCAGCGGGTAGGATGCGGCCATGAGTGCAATCGAAAGAAAGCAAGGAGCGCTGGCTGCGGTTGCAACGGACATTGTTTTGAGTCGTGTGCCGCGGCGGTGAGTCGTGCGCCGCGGCGGTGAGTCGTGCGCCGCGGCGGTGAGTCGTGCGCCGCAGCGGTGAGTCAGGCGCTGGGTGTTGCGGGGCCGCAGCATACGCGCGGGGAGCGTCACCGCTTGTCTGTTAACCGAGATCATTTTGTAGAGAGCGCTCGTCGCACAATCTGCCGACAGCGGCGGTTCTTCTCAGATTAGTTAAATATGATTATCGGGTCATGGGTGCTGCTATTGCTGTTCAGTGTCAATTTTGTCGTTTGAGCAGCTGTTCGTTCTGCGGCTGTAGCGGCCGGAGACCGCGCGACTCGACACTCGCCGAATCGTCGAACGAGCTAAACATTAAGATTACGCAAGGCGCTGGCCGGCGCGGTCAGCGGCCGCCCGTGGCCGCCGCAGCTATTTATATGCGCCGCCTCCCGGCCCCGTGACGCGTCCCTCGCGACGCGCCGCCCGTGACGCGGCGCCCGCAAGTTCGAGGCCGCGCGTGGGCAGCGGCCGCGCACGTTGCCCCACTGACCTCGCCCCCGCGCCCGCCCCGCACCCGCACCAAAATAACGAACATGCGGACACGGCTATTGGATCAGTTAGCCGGTCGCCGCTCGCGAGGTGTTCGGCACCCGTACTTGCTAATTATTGATTAGAGCGCCCCGCCGCCGCCTCGGTCTCTGTACACACGCCCCCTCCTTTTTATCATGCTCCGTGCTAAGTAGCAAGTCAGGTAAACAACCATCATATAGTTCCGGGTGTGACGGTGTCTTGCTAAGATAACTAGAGCTTCTCATATAATAATAAATTTTGCGAAGCAATCGATATCATCCTGACTGTTCATAATTCATATCCTCGAGATATCGAGGTGCCGGACGGTCTGCGGGCGGCGCTCCTATCAAAATTGTCTCGTATTTATATTGGTCGCGTGTTCGCTTGGCAGCACGCGCAGGTTATTTTTATATCCGCTACTGAGGTCCCGGGGCCGCGCGGGTTGTTTCGCGAACTTGTGGCGCACCGCCAGCCCACGCCACGCCACAGGCGAGAGGCGCCCGTGCATGCAGCAGGAATACCTGTGGCGACGCGGCGGGGGCGCCAGCAACCGCGAAGCGGTTGTTGTAACTGCGCCCGCAGCGCCACCGAGCACAAACGGCGGCTTCATTTAATTCCCGGCACATGCCTCGGTGTCGTTGACTCCTTGCCGGCGGGACGTGTCTCCACTTTAACATGTTTTATTACATTAACCATTGAAAACTTGTAAATAAAAACTTGCTTAGCTTGTTCCCGGCCGCCTTGTCCAGGTAGAAAAATAAATAAAAAAAGTATTTCAGCGTAATCGAACTATTTATTTTTAGTGTTTTTTCGCAGTTTTTGTTTATATCGCTAAAGAAACCCGTGCCTTACGAAAACATGAAGAGAGTTATTATTCGAGTCGTCCGCAGCGTGCCCGAGGCGCGGGTCAGACGACAGGCGATGTCCCTGCCGCGCCGTGCTAACTGATCCACAAGGCCGACTCCGAGCTTTCCGGAGTGACGCCAGCACGAAATGTTTCGTTTTTACAAACTGAAGCATCGGCTGAGCGACGGTGCTCCGTTGCTCCCAAGTCCTGCGCGGGCCACGCAAGGGGGCGGGAGTAAAGTTCCATTCGTGATTTTTTGAGTTTGGAGCGGCTGCTTCGTCAGTTAGTGTCAGTACACGTCGGGATATCGCATGCACCGCATCAGGCTATCGCACGCCCACACATGTATCCGCTGTATGAGAGAACTTGCATCAGACCGCGAGTGTTACCGGGGCCTGCTGACAGGTGCTCTTAGCAAAGAGTTCGCGACCCCTCCCGATCAAGGCACGCTGTAACGTTACTACGCTACACCGGCACCGGCGAGGCTGAGTACTTGTCCTGCTGGTGCCGGCAGAGCGCTCGCGTCTTTCCGAGTTGTTTGCGTCGGTTGTATGGTAACCGGTCTCTTGGTGAAGCCGGCCAGCCCGAGCGAGTAATCGTCGTAAGTCCGCGCGCCTTGCTGCTCCCTGAATATGAATTCGGCTCTCACCGTCTCGGCGGTGCCGGCGACTCCCTTGGCTCGGGTACGTCCGGGATGGCGCCTCACAACTCGATCGTCTTCACTTCTCGGCCCATGCATTACCACAAAACGTAAACTTGAAACGCGCGACGGCTAGTTCCGATGAACCTGCACTATGTCCTTATACAATAACATGTGACGTTTAATGTCTGGCTGCATCCGCAAATTGGCGTATAAAAACGTGAATAGTTTGGTTCATTACGCGCGCGACTGTTGCAGGAGGCGGAGCTGAGCGCGTGGACGGCGTTCCTGCAGCGCGCCGTGGACGCCACTTACAGCACCGAGATAGCCATCGACAACCTGCACAACATGATCGGTGAGCGCCTCGCCGCTAAGTAACCTGAGCTCGCTGTTGTGCGCGCCGGGGCAGCGCCGTGCACGCGGCCGTCGCTCGACAATACTCTTCGATTTGCGGCGGGACTCTGTCAGTTCCCGTCGGGTGCTCGACCATTTTCCTTTCGTATGAAATGAAAAGAAATGTTCACCAAGGAACCTTGTCCGGGAATCAGACTTCCTCGGGAGTTCGCAAACCGTTTGGGTTCTACTCTAGATTTTTTGTTTAAGAATTTGAAGAATTCCTGATTTTTTCTGTAGAACGAAATAAAAGTGTTTATTTATTAGCGGTGAAACAAATTTCGTTTCGTCGTCTTCTGAAAACCTCGCTCTCTTGTGTAGTCGCAGCGAGCGGTTGACACGCCTCACACGGCTGTTCTGTGTCCGCAGCGGAGCAGCGGCGCTACGTGCGCGAGGTGTCCGCCAGCCCCGTGCTCGCGGCGCTGTGCGCGCCCGGGCAGGCGGTCGACGCCGGGGACGACACGCCGCCCGCCCGCGAGCGCGCGCTCTGCACGGCCAGCAGCACGCCCATCGCGCAGGAGTAGCGGCGCGGCTGCCCGCTGTTCTGCCGCGCGCTCTTCTCCGCGTGAGCGTGCGGCGGGCGGGCAACGCTCGGGACGCTTCCGCACGACGGCTCGCTTCTGTGTCAGTGCAGCGGCCCCGTGCAAGTGCTGGTTCTTATATATGAGTATATCTCCGGGAGTTCCCCGCCGCCGTGCGTCACTGCCTCACCACGTGTTCAATTGTTCAATGGACGCCACACGTCCAGTGTTTCCGATGCCACAGTGTTCTCGTCGTGTGTGGGCCGCGTGTGCGGGTGCATGCGTGTGTTGCGTGTGTGCGGTCGAAAGCTGCCCTTAAATCAGAATGACTAAGCACAAGGTCAAATCTTTTTTAATATACTTTTAACTGTCACGTGTTGCGCTTTTATATTCTGATCTCGTCGGTGCTTTGTTGTTGTTGCGCTCGGCGCGGCGGCGCCCTGCAGCGGCGACGGCGGCGGCGGCGGACGCTCGGCGTCGCTCCGTCGGTCGCTTCTGTTCGAATGCAAACAGAACTTGCGCAGGGCGCGCCCGTAATTCTCCAAATTTTATTAAAACTAATTGTACGGTTCTCGACGCGGATGCTCTGGTACGTGTGCTAAATAAAATTGTTAATAATCATTAATAGTGCATCGCGTGCCAGAGCCAACCACGGTCAACAAAAACCGAAACAAATTATTGAATAATTATATTTATTCGTCTTTATGAACGTTTTTAAAATTTTATAGCATTATATCTTTATGAATTCTATGGCTGCGTCGCGATCGTTGTGTGCGGAGTTTTTCGAAATGTTATTTAGTCGACGCTTTGCCTAGACGTGTTGTCAAATGAAAGGTTTATAACGAGTTTGGAGGCGGCCCCACGCGCCGACCGGACGCCGGGCCGCCCGGGTCGGCGCCGGCGGTGCATTTTTGAAGTTTGTATTTTAAGCGATCATTGTACAAATTCCTATTCGACTTTACACTGTTGTCTCGGCTTGCCGCCGCTGTTGCGCTGGTCTGTTAGTGCAAATGTATTTTAAAACTTTTTATGTACGTGTAAGTTGCTCTCGAACATTCCAGAGGTATTTTGTGTATTCACTACTACAAATAAAACATTGAGTATTTTGAAATATAATCTTTATTTTGTACCATACCTACTATCTACTGCGTCGCCAGCCGAGCTATGACGGCACCAGACTCTAGTGGCAGGTGCGCGCTGCCCCTCCCCCCGCCCCCCGCGCGCTATCACAAACTTACTCTACGGCGACCTTCTAGCGGGAGACAAACGGGTGTAAAAGATCCGGGGGCGGGAAGTACCGTGGCTTGTCAAACTACACAGTACTGTCAGTTACTGCTCCGGAATGCTCTGCCCTGAGAGCAACGGCTCAGGAGTTATTGATATCATAGAGGTTTTTGACCAAAAAGTTCATAATTATAGTTTAAACATTTTTTTTAAATAAAATTCTTTATTAATCATCACTTAAAGCTAAAACTTTTATTATAAATAATGTTTCCCGAAGCCGCCACAGCGACGAGTGCGCCGGGAGCTGCCGTTCTTATTTAATCGTAATTTATCCTTAGCTTTTATTTTTTTAACAAAATAAATTGTAGACATAAATACCTATCTGTCAAGTTATAAATGTACTATGTATAAGCTTTTAAACATTTATAAAAAAACACTTTGTAATAAGTGGCTGTGGCTCTTCACACCCAACTATTTTTTACACAAGACACGTTCTATAAAAAAATACGAAAAAAAAAATCGTGTCAATTTGAAGAGGTTTAAGATATTTTGAAAATCGTGTGAGGTGAACACTTGATATTTTCTCAAAAAACGCGTAAAATAAGTAATAATGGATTCCATATTACACAAGTACTTTGAAATAAAGATAATTCGTTTTTATTACAAAAAAAAAATGGAGAGCGGGAAAAATTGAATCGAAAAGAAATTATTTTATTCGGTCTTTCGTATTGAAATACCTAACCTCTTACACGATGTTAAATGAACAGTCCAGCTTCAATAAACGACAAAGAAAAACGCGGTCTAAATAAAGTGGGCGCGAGTCTCTCAAATCTGTGGGCACACAAGCAACAGGCGGTTCGTTGAGCTCTGTGCATCTGGGGTCCTACCGTTCCCCGTGCTGGATTGTTGCCGTAGGGATAAGTTGCTGCGTTCACTGTTGGCAGTGAAAAGAGGTGGTTGCACTAGGACACGCCACGCAGTGCACTCACAAAGCTAGAGACGCCGGACGCGCGCGGTTGGCAAACAACCTGCGCGGTGCTGGTGTCGGTGAACGAGTCGGGGTTGCCTTCGCTAACACGTTTATTTCACATATGATCCTTAGCGACCAGGAGTCGCAGCGAGATGCTGACTTAACACAATCCAAAGTGTGGACCGCTGTGCACGAGGCAAGACCTCGCGAGGTAAGGCTTCTGCCGTTTATTACTGGTTATTATTAGGCTCAGTGATCTGTGATATGAAAATTCCTTCACGACTAGAAAAGGAGCGCATCGGCGAAGATTTTTACGAAATATTTATTTTGATTATCTGGAGGAAATACCACGAAGACCGGAAGATGAGCACTCGCCGCCGCACTCTGCTCCGATTAACATTTTGGAAGAAAAAATCGCGCGACGCCAGAGAGCACCTCGCGGCGAGACGCGGCACAGTTCGTGCACCAGAAGCCGGGGTCGGCAGCTTCAGCAAAAAATAAAGTAAATATTGTTTGATTTGTTTCATCTTTATTTCGTTAAGAGGGCTTTCTCGGATGCCATAAAAGAAAAAGAAAAATCAGTCGACGACGCCGGGCAAAGGGTCAAATTGTGCTTTAACAGGAGGGCTCGTTTGCGAAACTCATCCAGCGGCAAGAGTTGCGGCGCGGCGGGGTGGGGCGCGGCGGGGCGGGGCGCGCGCACGTACATACTTAACTTTATTATTTACACTTCACCGGAACACGGGGGCCGCGCTCCTGCACACGCACCCACATCGGTCCGTCGCCGGCACGTGTGCACGGGGCACTGCGTACGTGATAAGTAATAAAACAGATATCAGCGCACGCGTGCGGCTAACGATGAGCACCAATGGTCGTGTCGGCGAACGCGGCTGGTCGCCCGGTCGCCGACTCAGGCGAGAGTGGGCGCGGGCGTGGCGGGCGCGGCGGGCGCGGCCGGCGGCTGCGGGGCCAGAGGGCGCGCGGCCCGCGGCGGCGCAAGCACGCTGTGCGGCACGGGCACCGTGCGCCCCATCACCTGCAACAGGCGACTGCACATCAGCCTCTCGCCATACAAAATAGACAAGAACTGCCGAATCGCGGCGGTCGATGGCCGGGGCGGAGCTCCGTTTTATTTATTCTTTTTATTTAGTATTTTGGATCACTCACAGAAAGCAGCCCGACTTTAACAAAAAGCTAAAACTTGAATCAAATTGCAGTACTTTCATTATAACTTTCAATTGAAAATATAACTACCCGGGTTCTAATGCGCCCTGTCTATATAAAGCCTGTTACAAAGTTGGCTTATTTCTTCAGATTATTATTTTGGGTGTGTACAAGTTTTTCATATTTACACAAACTGACAGTCATGTCTGCTGTCCGGAACTTTAACTGAAGTGTACAAATGTCACATATTGTCATATTGCTGCAACAGCATGCCTCCATGCTGCGGAGATTGTATCGCTGCGCATTAGGGTTATTTTGTTAACTGTCCCGTGTAAATACGCCCCGTGACGCCGCGCGCAGCTGATTGTTTTGCTTTAAAGGTGTACGCTGCGGGCACGTGCTCATTTGCTTAATTACACACACCGCGCGACACCGCAGTCACGCGTCCGATGCCTTACGAGTTGTAATTTAGGCAAAGTCAATTTCAAGTGTTTAGACTCCTTTTTATTCAGTAATAAATTATAAAAATTCTCTCTCGCTCTGTTTTCATCGATCGATATTATTTTACGTCTATCAGATGTAAGCATTAAAGATGCATCGTCTGAGGAGGTGGAACAAGGGGGGGCACCTGCACGGCCACGTGCCCGCGGCGCGCGGCGCCCAGCGCCAGCACGGTGTCGCCCGCGCGCAGCCGCAGCGCGCCGCCGTCGTCCGCCCAGTCGGCCGCCACCACGCGCTGCTGCGGGTAGCCTAACTTGACGCCATTGGACACGGTGTAGGCGCGCGGCGGCGGCAGCGGCGGCGGTCGCTCCTGCGTGTACATTCGCTTGGTTTAGTTCACGCGTGAGGCGCGATGAGGCGCAATGAGGCGCAATGAGGCGCGGGGCGGGGGCTAACTCACGAGGTCCAGGCCGAACAGCGAACAGGTGCGCTTCACGAGCGTGGCGTCGCACTTGTCGGGCGGGTCGGGCGGCGGTGTGCCGGCGATGGGTGCGGGGCGAGGGCGCGCGGGCGGCGCGGGCGCAGCGGGAGGAGGGCGCGGCGCGCGGCCCCGGTGCCGCCGCCACGCCGCCTGGATGCACTCGGCCGCGGCCTGCCGGCGCGCGCGCCGCATACGCTCCAGCACCTGCCGACAGACTTCTTTGTGTGACCTCCTTCCTATAACCGATCGACATCTCTTCCTCTTTATTTAAAGAGAAACTATTACATGTTTAGCTGCACGTCGACAGTAAAGCAGGAACAGTGCGCAATTAAAGTCCCATAGTTTTTAAGTTTTATTTTTGCCGTCGACGTGCGTAGTTTCAGTGTGTGTGCCAGAGCTCGGAGGTACTCCCAGGAAACTCCGAACTTATGATTTTACCGCCGACAACATCTTAGATCGCTTGAGTAGAAATTTCATAGTGTGACCAGTCACACGCAGCCGCAAGGGTCCTGCCCGGGCCGTCACTCGGATCCTAGTTGGAATACGCAGTCGAGCGCGCTCCAGAGGACGGACTCCCGTTATCAGGTTATCAAAATTTCTAAACCTGACATTATTGCCACTACGGCGTTGATGTTACAAAAGTTTATGAAGAAACTCTAGCAACACTGTTAACAAAAAAACCTGCCTGATACGCGGAGATATAGCCAGTTTATAATAAACGTGCGATTTGGATGCAAATATGTTTAATTGTAAATACAAACACACTGTTTGTATTTCGTACCACAGAGATAATGCTCTACGAAGCTGAAATTAGCCGATTGTCTCTTTCCAAAGGTCGATGTGCAATATTTATCGCCGGGTATTGTGGATCTTTTAACATTCGTTCTGAAACTCGTTCCTAAAAACCGCTATGCACCTTCAACTTCTCGCCGGAGATTGAGTACCCGTTCACGGCTCGAGAGTACCGGGACCTAGCGGAATTGCGAGGCGCCACTTTCTTAAATAATTTTTCTTTAATATCCGGTCACCTGTCGCATCCCCTCGCTGAGGAACACGTGTCGCTTGCCCAGTGCCCAGCGCACGGCGGCGGGCGACGAGGGCGCGGGCGGCGCTGCAGCGGCGGCCACGGCGCGCAGCACCCGCGCGCACGCCGCGCCCGCCTCGCGCTCCCCCGCACCGCCTGCGCCCCCGCACGCTGCGCCGCGCCGCCAAAGCGCTCGGTAGCGCGCGCCGAACGCGCGGAAGCGCATGCGGTGCGGGTACCCGTTGGCCATCAGCTGCACCGTCTCCAGAACCTGCAGCGCTCGCACCTGCGCGTTACACAGCAGCGTTACTCATCAACCGATGGACAACGTAAACAAGGATTTTACATTTACATGCACGTGTGCTGGGAAACAAGACTTCTCTTCCCTATCTGTCTCCTGGGATTTCATCAGTCGTATATACGGTAATCAATCCAAGCAAAAGATATGATATGGCCTCGCAGAAGACGTTCAATGAATTCCGCAGACAACCCTTTGAGCGGAAGCAGAAGAGACGTGAGTGGAGAATGTGACAGTACATCGGAGGAAGCGGTGAGTGGGACCTGCTTGGCGACGGCGGCGCGCTCGAACAGCATGGGCGTCTCGGCCGCGTTGGCGCGCAGGCAGCGCACGAAGTGCGGGCGCGCGTGTACCAGCGTGCGCAGCAGGTTGTCGAGGCGCGTGTGAAAGTCCTGCGTGAGCGTGGAGGCGGGCGCGTCGGCCGCCGCGAGGGCCGTGGGCGACGCGCGGAACTGCGCGCCCGTGGCGCCGCCGCCCGCCGCCAGCGCCTTTAGCTCGGCGCCGAACAAGTGCGTGGCGAAGCCGAACTCGCAGCTCCGCGTGTCGAAGGCGGCGAGCAGATCGTCGGGCACAGTGTCTCGATTGGCGTCCAGGAACTCGCTGGCGTCGTAGGTCACCTCGCCCGCGTAGTGGCGCACGGCGAAGCGGCGCGCGTGCGGGGGGCGCGCGTCGCATAGCCGCGGGTGGCCCCTGTGCGTGTTTTTGATCCTCGCGACGTACTGCTCCGGCGTGCCCTTGGCGGCGCACTCTGCGTCGAGCGCTGCCAGCAGGCCGGCGCGCAGCGACGATACCAGGTCGATGCACGGCACGTTGTCCACGTATTCCACCTCGAGTGCGCCCGCGACGCCCTCCTCGCGGCACGATTCCGCCGACGACTTGAACACGTGTGTATTGTAGAAGTGCTGCATGGTCTCCGCGCACAGGTTCGCGCACAGGTGCTCCAGTCGGCTGGGCGCCGCGTCCTCGAAGCCAAACATGTCGAGGATGCCCACGAAACCATCGGTGGCGTGGCGCACGGCGTCATTGAGCGCGGCCATTGAGTGTGCACCGGCGCGCGAGCGGCCGCCCGCTGTGGAAGCGCGCCGCGAAGCCGCGTCCTGATTGTGCACAGAATCGTTGGAGTCGGAGGACAGCGTGCCGAGCGTGGAGCCCAGCCGCTTGAGCGAGTTGGCGCGGCGCACGATGGTGGCGACGGTGCGGCAGTACAGCGCCTTGGCCAGGGCATCGCGCGCCGCCGCCGCGTGCGCCGGTCCCGCCGCACCGCGAACCGCAGCACGCGCGCCCCGCGGCGCCGATCGCGATGCCAGCCCACGCAAGAGCGCCGGTGCCGCCACTCCCAGCAGAGCCGCGGCGGCAGCCAGCTCCGCCTCGCCTACCGGCTCGGCCGCGCCCGCGCCCTCTGTGCCTTCCGCGCCCTCCACGAACTGCACGTTGCCCAGTAGCAGCACAGCCGCCAGCACGCGCACCACGTCCAGGAAGGGGATGCCCAGTATACCGAGGCACGTCTTCCACGCCTGGAAGCGCACCGCATCCTCCGGCTCAGGTCTGCGGTGATGGGACGACGCGAGGTACCTGCGGGCAGCGAGGCGCGAGTCCAATTATAATTGGTTACATAGCACCACGCACGACGACTGATGCTTTAGTTTGGAAACGTATTTAGTAACAGCTGTTGTTGCCTTTCGAGGCGGTACTATGCAATCTACCTGTTTATTTTTGTAATAAACATGTTTCCATTTTCCCCTTTAACTTAACCATGTGTGCACACGTTTTACCATTAGAAATATATCTAAATGTTCACAAAAACAATACCTTGTATTCCTTCTAAATCATTTGAGGTCATTTTTTTTAAATGGAAATATTGTGCCAGTCTACATATTTCTGCAGGACTACAGTCACAAAAGAAAATGACTAAAGTTCAGGTTTTACGGAACACACTCGGTCACTCTGTCCACTCGTCTGCCGCGCCACGGCTGCCCCACTGCTCCGCTGTCCGACGCGGTGCTGCGCGAGGTCAGGGTGTCCGTTGTTGTCGGATACCTTGATTCGCACCACAGCTTGTATTTCGTTATTACAAGCAGCCCCAAACTTTTAGGTAATAATTATTTGTTTGCTCAGACCTTGCGTTATTGAGGGCCACTAAATCGCGTTTTTTTTGGACTTCCTGTAACACTTGACGACATTATGCGAGGACTCCTTGGCTTTATGCCCGAGCTCTTTTCTTGTATAATTAGTAATAATCAAATTTTCTGGTCTTTTTGACCTGCTATTTTCTGAAGTTCTTTGTCCTGTTTTCAAGTTACTACAACGCTGATTTTAAAAACGTTTAAAGTGTGTGGTACTCATAAAGAGCTACTTGCCGCAGGTCCTGCGCCGAGTAGCCGTCCAGGTGCAGCTGCACGCGCTCTTCGGGCGTCAGGCCGGCCAGCAGCTGGTAGAAGATGTGATAGTTGCGCTCGCCGGCCGGCGGCCGCACCACGCGCGTCTGCTCCAGGAAGTAGCAGTGGATCTTGGTGCGGTACAGTGCGCCGTCGGTCACCTGCACCTCGATGAAGTGCCCCTGCAACGGCAACGCGCACCATCTCGTGAAACTTGTCGCGTCCAGACGGCTCGGCGCGCGGGCCGGTACGTACGATGCGGCTGGAGTGCGAGTTGGCGAGCGTGGCGGCCGTCCCCAGCGAGCGGAGCACCGTGAAGGCGGCGGCGAGGTGCTTGAAGGCGTCGGTCTCCGGCCCGCCGCCCGCCACGTCGAACAGCCGCCTCAGCAGCACCATGGACGCGTGCGTCTTGCCCGATCCCGACACGCCTGCAACGAAAAGTTTTAGTTCATACCCTGCACACAAACCCTCTAAAATAACTGCTCGTCTCGCGTCTCCCTCGCGGTAATTAGGCGCCGCAACCACGAGTGCCTAAGTACTTTTGGTCTAGGGCGAACCTTGTAGCGAAACAATCGCAATTGTCAAAATGCTTTCGCTTATCTGTCAATCCATCCGTCTACGCATGCGTGAAATAATAAGAATGTCGGACGGCTTCAAGTGCCGTGCGTGTTGTTGTTTGTGAATTTGTAGTAAAACTTTCGTGCTGCGATTGAATAAGGAATCAAAAACCATCTTATATCATTCTGCATCAATGTTTAATGCGTACATCTGAGTGGAGAGTTTTATGTAAAAATGAATTAATTCGCAAGACTAATAATTTATTACGGCGTTGGTGTATCTGAAGTTGTAGGCGGATGACTTTTAAAATAAACTGTGTCTACCTTTCATCCGAGCGTTTTAATTATTGAGCTCCAGCTCGTTAGGTGTTGCCTCTGAAATTTTCTAATAAACCAATTAAACTCCTCACACCCTTAGTTTCCGATTAAAGGTTAAGAAGAGAAGCAGAACACGGAATTTTGACCTGGCGGTACAACCTGAATAATTCTTTGGATTATAAATTAACTTGCCAGTGTTTAAGGCGTGCGTCACCTGATAGTATGATGGCCTGCGGGCAGCCGGTGTCGGCCTGGTGGCGCACGGCGTCGTGCACGAGGCGCGCCAGCTCAGGCCGGTGCGCGCGCGCCGCTCCCGGCGTCAGCGCGTTGGCCGAGTCCGTGTACGCGTTCAGCGCGATGAGGATCGGCCCCACGGATGTCTGCAACCCGCGCGTGTGCGTCAGCACCGTCGACGATCCCTTTGCATTCGCGTCGCCGGTCTTTGTGTACGCGGTCGTGTTACGAATGCAAAAGGAAAACATCAAAAATTCTTATGACATGACACGCGCTGTGCCTTGAACCAGTCGTAGTGCGTTGCACACCTAGCAGTGGACACTTGCAGTGAAGAGCAGGGCAATCGCGAGCGGATGTTTCCGCTTCAGTGTCAAATTGTTGGGGCGTTAACGCTTGGCTAAGGGGTCGCGGGGAAGACGACAACACTCACGTAGAACTTGTTACGGTAGAAGCGGGCCTGCAGCGCGCGCACCACCGCGTCCTCCGTCAGCGGCCCGCGCAGGTGGATGAGGTCGTCCACGTCCGCGCCGCCTGCAGCGCCCGCGCCGCTCGCCGCCGCCGCACGCCGCCGCGCGTCCGCTGCGCCGTCAGCAAGGAGTAGGTTATTGTTTCATCGTAAACTGATCTCATCGCAGATCGAAGGGATCGCATGTCTTACCGAGCGGCAGTGGCGGAGCCTGCGTGGCGGCGGGGGGCGCGTGCTGTGTGTGCGGCGCGGGTGCAGGCGGCGGTAGCAGAAGCGGCGCACGCGGCGGCACCGCCGGCTGCGAACCGCCCGCGCCCGCGGCCGCGCCGCCCACGTGCAGGTGGTTGCGGAGCGTCACCAGCTCCGAGCTGAGGCTCAGCAGCCGTCGCTGCAGGTGTACGGCCTCGTTCGACGACGATGCGTCTGCGAACAGTTGGGTATATTTTTCAGCGCGCACTTGCACAAACTCCTCCGCCGCGCCCGCTCGCCCCGCAGCGTGCCACGAGCGATATCCGGCGGCGGCGTGAAATCTTATTATTGCACATCGACGAGGAAAACATCGGCGGTCACGCGACCCGCCGCGGCCTCGGAGTCCGTTACTGTTCCAATCAACTCCGCGACCGCGAGCGGGGGCGGGGCATCTTGCCTACACGCGCAGTCATATTCGATTCTTCTATCAATGAAGGAATTCAAAATACGCGAAATGAGAACCTGATTACATTAGAGCGGTGCGTGTGCGGCGGGAACCGGTCGATGGGTGCGGGGGCGCGCGGGGGGCGGGGCGTGCAGGGGGCGCGCGTCTCTCCGGCCGGGAGCTCGCTACGAGCTTTATGAACCGATTTGGGCCGAGGCTCGACCCGTCGAAACCCTTCTTATTGCCGCGCGCCCGGCCGCCAATAATAATATATTGAGTGCAGTTTTGTTACAGTGGTAGTTTCGATGCGAGTGGAAAGCTCCGTTCTGTGAAAGTCTTGTGCCGAGCCGGCAGCTGGCCGGCGCGGGGCCGCGCGCACGTTGCCGACATTACAAAACAACTCCCGGAACTGAACATAAATTTATTTTTATCTTTTTTACTTTATATATAAGTTTGAAAGCAGCGAGGTAAAATGAAATATAACAAAATTTAACGATCTTCAATTACTTATACTGATATAAAATAAAGAATTTGACACAAAGTAACTTGGACCAAAGAGAAAATTAACAAATAATGGGAAACGTAATCAAATTTTACCTTCATCAAAGTGACCACCTTTTGCTTTAATGATTTCAATACAAATTTCAGGCATTCTGTTAATTAACTTCTAAAAATTAAATTTGTTCCGTTCACTCTCTAATAACTGCCCACTGCCCGTTCATAATTTTTAAACCTTTTCATCTGTTTTTTTTTTCTTAAAAAAGTTTTGGCACAGTTTGGATGAACGCTTAGAATCATTGTCTTGCTGAAATGTAAATCCAGGACCAATCAGTTTTAGTCCACAGGATACGGCCGTTTCCTGAAGAATTTTTAAATAACCTTCTTCGTTTAGTTTTCAGTTATCCATGTTTCACTGTTAGCACTGTACACGCTTATAAACACACGTCTTTTGGATCCGAAAATCTAAAATTTCAATTCATCACTCCATAGAACATTTTCTCATTGATCTGTAGTCCAATTGTTATGTGTCTTTACCCATTCTAGTCTATTTGTCTCGTGTCGAATTGTTAATTTGGGCTTCTCAACAGCAACACATCCTCTTAGAGCCGCAGCCAGAAGTCGACGTTTAACCGTTGTTGCTGAGCTGCGCGTTTCTCGCGTGCTGTTCACTGTGGCAGTAATTTGTGACGCAATTGAGCGTCGCTTCCGTTTGGACGAGCTCTGATGAAGTTGTCTTCTCGAGTAGTTGTGCTCTTAGGCCTGCCTGTGCTTTTTCTGTCTCGATTCGTCCCCGTTTCTTGTTTCCCTGCAAGAGTGCAGTGAACACCTTTGCATGAAATTTTGAGCCTTGCTGCAATTTGACGTTCACTGTATCCTTCGTCTCGAAGCATGCAAATAGCAATTCGCTGTTCAAACGTGATTTTCTCGCGTTGTGCCATGTTGTTGTGTGTTTTCAGAAGAAAAATTGCAAGAAAAGTCGTCGGCAATAATTTTCGAAAACAAATAATGTTAATGTCACGACTTGCCCGTGCCAATACTCAAGAGCGTCTAAACAGGACCCAAAAAAGTTAATAATTAAAAATAACACCGACAGCAAGCACAAGCACTTCAAATCAAAAAAAGATTGCAACCGCCGTCCCAAGTCATGAAACACCTTTATTGTCAAAATCTAAGAAATTGGTAAAACATGTTTAATGAGAGCCGGCGATCGCTTTGTTAATATGTAAACAATAGTAAAAAGCTGCAAAGATAACATTCATTGCAATTTTTACCGCCTATAGCAGGTATTGTTTCGTTTTAGCTAATAACAGACGAGCTTCCAAACTTTTGGACGGTAGTGTGTGTGTATATATATACGCACACGGATACGTACAGAGACACAGTATGTATTTATGGAATGTTGGGCCGGCGACGCGCTGCGCCCTGATGTTTCGTCATACACTCGATTTATTCCTTGGTGGCGTAGCGTCGGCGCAGGGTCGGCGCGGGGCAAAAGCGCTTTATCCTTCTGCGGTCCGCAACGAGGGAAATCAGTAGAGTAAATACTAACCAAACAATAGTCGTTTGCCACTGGAGCCATCAAACGAACTGCTCACAGCTCTCTGGCGCGCGAAGTGGTTGCGTTAGTTCCGCTCGCTCGCGACTTCATACATTTTAGGAGGAAGCTGAGTCCGCGTGACAATTTCATATCGATTTCCGTTTAAGTAAAATCTGCATTCGCGTAGTGCGGGCCGGCGCGTGACTCAGCGGTGTCGCGCTGCGAGCGCGGCCGCCGCCGCCGCAGTGCGCCCGCGCGTCCTTCTAGAGCGACACTCTAATTTGGGCAAAACCATTCTGTCCACATTCTTTTGTACTTTGTGTTGACGCGGCTGCTGCTCCGGCCACATGCCCCCGGACCAGTTCCGATGTCTAGCTGCCCGGCCCCGCCCCTACCCTCCTCTTTCAACTCACGGCAATTTATATCGACAACTATAATGCACAAATATGTTTGTGAACAATGAAATGAACGTGGCCGAGTTTCATGAAGCGCGCGGGCGGTCGGCGTGCGCGGGGCGTGCCGGGTGTTGTGCAACAGTATTCAAACGTGATTCAAGGCTCGGACGTCACGCAAGCTCGTGCAGGTTCTGAAAAGGGACCCTCAAACCATTCTTCTTTTACCCTATTCTTTGAGATCGATCACTCTCTAAGGAAACGCATTGCTAATAAAAACCAACGCAATGCACTACGATACAATATGATAGACAAGTGCGGCGCGCGCGTGGAATGCGCCTTATTACCGGTGCGGCGACGGGCCTGCGACAGAACTGCTTTGTAATGGCAAACGGCAAAAACGCGTAATTGCGGTCCGCCGCAAGAAACTCATCAAATGGCACTTAGAGCGGCGCACGCGCAGCTCCCCCTCCCCTCCCCGTGCATTCGCACGCGCCTTCGTCGCAACACCCGCCGCGCTACAGGCACACGCAGCCTCTCCGGAAGAGGTATCTAACTTGGATCTGACAGGAAGTTTTCATGTGGAAGGGAAAATGAGACATTTATTTATCCTTTTCCAACCCTGGTATGTAATAAGACTAAACGAAAACGATTGTAGCAATTCGCGTCCTGCCGCGGAATGCTGCCGCTGGGAAAAGCCCCTTATGTGGGCGACGAGTGGCCGCGACCGGCGCCGCGGGTGTCGTGGCGGCGCAAAAACAGGCTCCCGGCGAACACCTCGACCACACGTGCGTAAGAGACCCGGCACGCGCTCACCCTTCCACTTTCGGATATTAGCAACACGCTTGTTGGATTGGACCTATGGACTACTAGCGGAACTGGCCAGTACTCCCGCGAACCTGTGGTATACAATATGTGACGCCTCAACACAGACTTGAGTCGATGCGGAATCATTTATGTCTTAGTGCAAGTAATTAACTAATGGAATTGGTGTTACCAAACAATAAACCACTAGTTAATTACTGTTGCTTTCCCGGGACGCTAGAGGATCCTCGTCACCTGCAGACTGCGCGTTTGCACATCGTGTCCCACTGCACAGCTCTCCACGTCACACAGAGTATTGAATAAAACAAAAATAAAACAGTAAATGATGCGGGCGAGGATGTGTAGAGTGCCTATATCAGTACACACATCGCAGTACCATAGCGGTCGGTAATTTTAAATAAAAAACGCGGGCCGTCGGGCATCACATCACTACAACTAACCTAAACAAACCCTCAGGTCGATAGACGTCGCTCCAAAACATAACTTCCTTATGATTTGCGTGGCCGCAGGGAACGTCACCGAGTAGCGCCTCTGGCCCGTCTCTTGCGCTGCGGACGCGCCGGTCGATGCGCTGGAACTTGTCCGGGGACCGCGGACTCGCGCTCGTGTCCACGTCTTGACAACTCTGCGGTTGCTGGCCGCTGGGAGCCGCGGGGCCGCAAGCGGTCGCGGCGACGCGTTTCACTTAAGAGACTGCGTCGGTCAGTTGGACGATGTGAAGCGTGTGCTCCGGCGCCCCGTGCCGTAAAAACATTATGAATGAAGTATTCTTCCTTACGGCTGGACAACATTGTACATATTCTATTTATTATGTGTTTAATGGTCAGTCTGTATCTGGGTATATTTATTTACAATATTTAACATTTTGTTGTGTTAATTATTCCCGATCTTTTATATTAAATGTTTTAGTAATATTATTTGCAACGTACACACTCTCGTACTCTGCTCTCTGTTTGTACCGCTTTCTTTAAGTGGTAACTGGTAAATGTCCTTCTGTTACTATTATTAAAAAAATGTCGGGTTTGATTGAAGCCCAAACAGCGTCTAAAGTATTTATTTGAGCCGAAAAGAGGAATTCGAGTTAATCAAGATATAGCGGACGGCACCGACGTCACTCGGGGAGCGGGAGCGCGGCGACGCTGCACGCGCTCCCCGCCACTCTCCGGTGTCTGCACGTATCTATGTTGTAATAGCATTGTCATCATCCTCGTGCTGACAATGCTAATTTGCAATGCAAATCTACAATGTTTGCCACAGCGTATCGACGCCATATGCAATCTAAATGCGATATGAGCTCGCCATTAATTAAACAAGCTCGAGATTATGACCGAGGGAGAAATTCAATGTTCACTACCCGATGCCTGATGCGTGCAGTCGTGTGGGTACGTAGCCAGGAGGTTACTGGTAGCAACGCCCGTGGTGTGTCAACAACGCCTGCCAATCAAAGGATAGTCGGTGTAATTGCACGCATCACCGAGCCGTCCGTACAAGCACCTCGGCTGTGTCGTGGATGTCCGCGGTCAATCGCAGCGTTCAAGGATAACGTCGCGTATCCCTCAGCATAGACCGCCTCCTTTACCCGCTGAATGCCGGGAACCATCTAACCTCCAAACATCTACCGGGATCCGTTCGCCGCGGTGCTGCATGTTTTCAATTTCTTGTATGGGGCGGAGTCACGGACGCTTACTGAAACTATCAACGCACGTCACCAGGCGTTTGGAGAGTACAGGAGAGCGCAGAGCTCATCGTGAACGGATGTCCGACTGTACATCACAATTGAAATCGAAAGCTGCAATGCTGTGGATATGTAATTCATAAAGAGAAATTCCACCAGGTAGAGCGCGCACCACGTGCCGGAAAATCCCAGAAAATCAAGGCAAAGGTAATCAGCACCAGAGCGCTGTTCAGAGATGCTGCGTCGTGGGCCAAGATAGCTCTAACGGCAGCCGGCCTAGCGCAGGAGGATGTTCGGCAAGAAGAACAACTAACAAAACAATGCATGTAAACAGTGCATTCGATAGCAAGTGTCGAATTGAACGTCGGTGGGGGTCGCGGGGTGCGGGGCGCGGGGTGCGGGGCGCAGGGAGCGCGCCGCTGTTGACACTTTTGTCTCTAACGAAGCGTGCGGACGGCTCGTGGCCAACCGCGCGGACACGCACACGCGCGCCGCTCGCACACGCGGACCGAAGGTCGCGCGGCGAGCACGGCGGCGGGCACGGGGGCGGGCACGGGGGCGGCGGGGCGCGCCGGGGAGCGTACTCGTTTGACTGGCGTTCAAATATTTTGTAACAGGTTTCGTATAAATCGGAAGACCTAGTTATTGACCGACTACCTATTTGACTGTAATGCGTGTTAACAATCTATCGCAGCATCTTCCGAAGGGAAAGAGCCGGAACGTTAGCGGCACCCGCGGACACGCAGCCGGGCACGGCGCGCTCGCAGCCAATTAATGCTCATTGAAGGGACCAGCGCGGCGGCAGCGGGCGTTATTTTGCAGAACTCCATCCTAAATATATATTGGTCCTTTTCTTACTTAAGATTTATCTACCAAAACTAAGAGAGGAAGAAGCGCAAACAGAAAGATTACCGCCACGATCTTTATGCGGACAGATTGTTATGCAACATTCTCAAAAACAAAAGAACAGCAAAGCTGATGAGCAACACCCTAAAGTCCTCTTACACGAAGGCGACGCCGGGGCGCGCTTGATCAAGCGCACAGCCAAGTACTTGACTACAGCAGGCGCGGCGAGCCGCACCTTGTTAAAGTTACAATCGTATACCGCGCTACTCTTATTCCCAGCGAGGAGGTAAAAACTTGGGTACGGCATCCTGCCGTTACAAGAGCCGCTGCTTTAGAAACCGCCGTGAAAAAGCCCCCTTCAGAAGCGCGAGCCCGCCGCTTCTTACAATGGATTTTAGCTAAAACGATAGTGCTAGAAAACAATAAATCATAGGTTTAAGTGAAATCAGGGTGTTGCAAAAATGCTGTGTTGCCTCTCGTCTCGTTACAAGTTATGAGCATTTACGTCGACGAGTGGCCGGTCGGCCGGAGCCTTTCACTCGCGCGCGCGTGCGGGGAATGAACTTTTATCCCGACGAGCGGCGCGGGGCCCCGGATGCCCCGATTGTCAGTCTGCTGGCAGAATCTTTCACGTGTCCGTCGTTTCGTTCGGACCCTGGATTACAAATATATAGTCTGCGTGGCGAGGAACCAGTCGGCTCTTGCGCCACTTCCACAAGCGAACGGCCGGCGGCATCGCAAGTCAAAATTACTCAGGTCGCGAGAGCGCAAGCCTTTCGCAACGACGGCTGCGGGGGGCGTGAGCTGCACGCTCGGGTGCAACGGCGCGCTCGGGCACCAGCATGGCATCCGGCACAGCAGTGCTACACGGCAGATCTGTGGCCGCGACGGAAGGCTCGCAGGTCGCGCTTACGCACGTGCTGCTAGAAATACTGATCGGAAGGCCTAAAAAGACATATTCTCATGCAAAGCCCTGCAAAACGGTCGCCCTGCACATTGCTTGAGAGAGAAGATGCGATGGGCACTTTAAGGTGAACAGGAAAAGGTTCGCAGGTCAAGAAATTAGACAAGCTAGCAGCAGTACTAACATCGTCGAGAACTTTTTGTACTATTCATTTATTGAAAAGTATTGAATTTTTAATTATGTTCATACGAGGCACCCGGTCGCTCCTTGTGGCACTAACGCAAGAGGTGGCAGCGTCACGGAGCGGCTGCGCGGTCGCGACCCTCCTCGTGGTGCGAAGGCTTGTTCCATCGTAGCCGCGTGCACAAGCTGCCACTGCGCCACTGCTTTATCCGGGTAACTATCGAACACGACATCGTCCCGCGGTGCCGTCGCGCTGTTCCTCGTGACTCTGGCCACTTTCAGTTTTCATAAATAACGACGCGGCAGCCGACAGACGCGGGGACGCACAGCGCGTGCCTGTCGCGCTGGAGGTCGGCTATGGACTCGGAGGTGCCACATCGCGTTGGCTGAATTCGTATGTTTTGAAATTTAAATCCGGAACTGGCGACGTTGAGATTGCACCTCTATTCAAGTAATAAGAGTTGAAAAGTATCGTAAGAGTACTATCTCTGCGAAACCTATAGGCACTGTTTTGCATACCGGATAACTTTTTCAGCAGACACCCCGAGATATCCGTGTTGTGTTGGGGGCGGCTTCTGAAACGGGGAATTACGAAACGTTAAGCGTTTGCAATCTCAGCGCTGATTGAAATAAAATGCGCGCGCTTGCTGCGTTGGCCGAACGTGTCCCGGAGACGTGACGTGAGCCGGCCGCGAACATTGAACAACAGCGCACTGCGCGCTGTTCCGCAGGAAAGGTTCAGGAAAAGCGTTCCTTCCGTTACCAATTGTAAGATGAACGTTGAGCGCGTGTAATAATAATGAAGAAACTAGAAGATCCCACCCCGAGCGATGAACAAGACACATGGAATATTTTACAGAATTTCGTAAACATTTCTACAACAGAAGGCTGTAACCAAACAAACTATCGGTGTGACGGGAGTCGCCCGGCGACGCACGCCAGGCAGAGTCGCTGCAGAATTAGTATTTGGACGTGGTAAGTCTACTAGCGTGACAAGCGCAATAGATCATCGGCATTCGGTAATCAACCGGTCTTGTAGGAAACGAAGCCGAATCTGTATCACATCACAGGAAACGCCTACTTGCCATCATGATAGATATAAGCGCTGCTAGATTTTACCGGCGCCAGCGCTTTGCGGAGTGGCAGCGGTAGTGTTATTAGACAGGCAATAGAAACTGACCAAGTCGAGCTACGGCCTCCTCGGCCCTTGTACCGGAATGCTAATGTAAACGGAGCAATATAACGAATGTAATGTAAATGTGGCTATAGAGGCATTAGTATTTTTTTTTATTTGAACATCAGACTACCACATTCAATAAAAGTATCGACAAGTTGATATCATCCGATAGAAGCCCACGGCGAGGTAGTTCATCCATACGGATGCTTATTAAAGGTTGCTCGTTGCATGCGCATGAGCCCCATCCCGCACGCGGCGCAGGCGTCGAGCCCGCGATACCAAAATCTCAAACGAGACTGCAAAACAACAGTCGATAGACCCGCGTCGCCGCACCGAACAACACCTAACGTACTCTACGGACACGTACTCTACGAAAATAATACACGTGTTGTGAATTTTGGCTAGCAGCTCGATTGATTGGTCTGAACTCCTGCAGCACTGACACCTTACGCACTGATCCAATCGGCACCGGACGATAACCTTGCTGCGAGTGCCGACAGCCAGCACGACCAGCACGACCGACAGTCGCAATGCGTTAACCTTATGAAGTGCCGCAAACTTTAATTATTTCCCATCAGAAAGGAAAGCACTTCGAATGAAATATCACTTCGTGGATGTTTTTTCGCATCGGATGAAGTCGTTTTTGATGACGCTGTACTGCTCGTCGTGTTTTAATGTTTATTTTTGAATGTCTGTCAGTAACAAACACTGGTAGCGATCCGACCCGGCAACGGCAACAGATCACAGTTTAAACAGAGCTTTAGCTTTATTATGTTCTTATACGAACATGATGTTCTTGGATCACGTCCAAGAACTGAAAAGTCCTCCGAGATCGTCGTTGGCGTGCCGTGCTTTGAGGCTCAATGCTGGGCCTTGCTTTTGTTTTGGTCGAGACAAATCATATATATAAATACATTAAAATATTCTTTGCCGAATGAAAACTTGAAAATTGATCCTTATACAATAATCATAATAAAATAATAGTGAAGGAGTTTTACGTGCTTATACAGTTAGGAAATGCTTCAACTGTTGTGGATCTGGATACTTTTAGAAACTATCACTTGCCGTTGTAGGTAACGCGATTTGGTTCTGGTTAGTTTTTGAGTGCCTTTTGGCGTTCTTTTCTTGACGTTCACGGATGCTCACGGAAAATGATTCAAAGTACAAAACGATATTAATACAAGATCTAGTTCACGGACCCTTCCGCTCCGTGAACTCGGTGCCGATGAAGCTGTAAAAGCCTTAGGGCTAACAGCAATAACATCTTCATAAACAATAAAATATTAATACAAGGCAAACTCTCGGTCCGCAGCAACTTCCACTGCAGCGATTACTCGCTGCCACTTGCATAACTTATCCTTATTTGCGAAGGTTCGTGCGCGAGGGTTTTGCGGTGGCAAAGCTCCCGGCGCCGAAAATAATCGGCCACTAATTAAGTTTGTTTGCCATGTAAATGTGCAAGAAGCGAACGCGTCGCCGCTACGCAACCACGGCCACGACGATTGAAGGAAAAGACTTCAACGCGCGGCCGGGGGTTTGAGGTTTTTTTACATTCGTCGTTACATTAGCTGGCGGGCGGCGGGGGCGCGGGCGGGGGGCTGGAGCCCTGCTCGACGCGCCGCCCCGTTCACGGAGCCGAGGTGCGTACGAGTTCTTTTTCTTTGTTTGTTATTTATAATTCCTAATCCGTTTTCTTGCATCTTGAGACGCAATCGACAAGGCTGCTGTGGCTTAAAGTTTAGAATTTAACATATCACAAGTACGACCACTTTACTATATGATGTCACGTAGCGTCATGTTCACATTTGATGTTCTTATTTTCTACTATAATATTTATTAGGAGCGCGACCGCAGGCAGCCGCCCCGGGGTTGCACCGCAACACGTCCCGCACCGCGCTTAAACATCTCCGAAATGGTTGCCTCCCCGCGGCTGCAGGACCTGTCCTGACATCCGATCTCGCCTCCGGCCCTTTCTCGTCTACTACAGCGTGCGGCCAAAATCCGCCGCTTGTCTGTTGATTTATAAAGCATGCAATTACCGTCCCGGAGCCCCGCCGAGAATGCCCTTTACGTCCGTGTTACAAACGTTTGCCTCGGGCTGAACGAGGGAATCTCGGCGGAGGATATCCGAAATTCTAAAGAAAAATCCGAAAGGAGAATACACAGACAAGTGTTAGAGCGCGAGCACACATCACTTTCAATAGAGTTGACAGCCAGGACAAGTAAACGAATGTGATCGTCACTTGGCTTGTTCCACGTTTGGGTCTTTGAGGCCAGAGGCGAACATCATGCAAAGCTCATCAGGTGCGCAGCCGGACGTAGACGGTGCGGTCGGCAGGCGCGCGCTGCTCGCACAGGTAGTCGCTTATTACTCAGAGCGGACGGCGCGGCCCGGCTTGCGCGCTGCCACAGTGCGACACGGCTAGCGGCGCCGGCGCAGGCGGGCCCGCCCCGCTGTGGGGAAAAACGTAACGCGCGGGGACTGCCGCTCACCTTGCAGCTTCCTCTCCGTCTCCCAGAACTTCTGCAGCTCGGTGAAGTACTTGTCGAGGATGAACACTTTGGACAGGCCGAGCGTGGCCATGGCGGGCGGCACGCTCGCATCACAGTCCGCGGCCGCGCCGCTGCAAGCCGATAGCGGCGACCTATCGCGCGCGCGTCCCGTCGCGTACTGCCGCGCGCCCGCCGCGCCCCGGCCCCGTCCCGCGCCCGCCCCGCCCCGCGCCCTGTTGACACATACTTTTGGGCTAAGCGTTCGTCGAGCCCGGGCTAGGCTTTCGACTTGTCATTCGCTCGGCTCGACCACGTCCCCTGCAGCCGGGCCGCGCTCCGGGGAAGTGCACGGCGCACGCGGAGAAAGCTATAGCGAACGTCACCGCGGGGCGGGCGCCGCTGCGTTTGGGAGGCGACGCTAAAGGTTCATTTCATGCATTTAAGCGGATAATGCGCGCGGGCACGGCGCGGTGCGGGGCGGCGCGGGGTGCTGTTCGACAGAACAGGTTTGTTTGTTTGTAAGCTCGCCGAAAGCTGCGGCCGCACGCCCCGGCCCGCGCGCCGCGCCCCGCACCGACTAATGCCTCGCACCGTTACCAGTCGGCTCTGCATACTTCGACCGACGCACCGAACCTTCAATTTTACCAGCGCCACGAATCGCGCCGCTCTCAACTAGTTTGTTGCGCGTTGTTGCGACGGCGCGGGCGCTTGCTGCGTAATTTACAACTAAAGCTTCTTCACCTGTCTGCTGAAAATTCTTTGACAGGAAATGCTCTGTACATGATGACATCAACGTCTAGTACGCGGCGAGGTGCCGGCTCTGTGAAGAGAAAAAAATCGGAAAGGTGCGCAACCCTCCAATGCGCCGCGTGCTGAACATTCTATTGGGTTTGGCGGTTTGTTTATGCGAAACTGCCTCCGCAGTGCCTCCTCCTTGCCACCAGTGTGGGTGACGCGTCGCCAGCAGTCGCGGGAACAAAGGCGGCACCGCGCTAATGTGCCCATTGTCGACTGAACGGCGTCGGTGGAATAGTTGCGCTTTATGCCGGCGCACAATGGGCGCAGACTTCTCGTCTCCCAGTATTTGGTCATCAGCGGTTATTAGAGTATCCCACTACACGCGAGCCCCGCGAAACTGCAGCGCTCGATCTGTGCGGCGCCAGCTCCTGTCGTCTCATAGGATCAGAGCCGGCCAGTGCTCATTACCTCTTAAAAAATTTTTGAGCATTTCCGGTGACATTATGGACATCTGCAACCGATGTTTTTTTTTAAATGGTCGATCATCATCAGCTTTGTTCGATGGTTCACTAGTTCCACGTAGGTGCTATTTAAAAAAAAAGGCAAATACGAATAGAAAATAGGCCGTCGCGCGCTGCGGTCACCTGCGCCACGCAGTCGCTGAGTTCGCTTACAAATTGCCTTCCGTTGGGGTTGCCACGCAGAAAAAATACCTCAAGTACCGTCGCACTGCTCGCGGCTCCGCGCACAACGCACGTAATTGCGTTCACTGCAGTAACAGCACAAGAGCGCGCGCTTGACGCTGTGCTGTGGGATCCGGAGGAATAAGTTCCAATCCTGAGTGTTGTGCGAGACGGGGTACGCTTCCCTCGGCCCCGCGCTGTGCTGCAACGAGGCTGTTTCCTTGAGCGCTCGGCTCTCGGCACAATTTAACACACTGACATCTAGCGGCCCCGGCCTCATTGCGGGCCGCGCGTCTGGCGCCACGATTTGCCGCGCAGCCATCGGAGGGCGCTGTTTTATAAAATTTTGATAATTTTACTAAGAGCCTGGAATTATAACTGCAAAAGCAACCACAGTGCCACTAAAAGACCGCAGCGCCTCCGAAGCTAACAGGCGCTCGAGGGAGCCTCGCATCGACACCGGCAGAGCGCGCGGTGGTGGGTGCGGCCAGTAACAAGGTTGACAGGAACGAAAATAAATAAAAAATAGTTAGGAAATTGGTTCCGTTCGATCATAAACATTAAATTCACCGAAACGAAATCAGATTTCACTATGTAATATTTTTCATAGGACAAAATTTAATTATTTCCTACGATTAATACGACTTATCATACAGGATGATTGCTTATAGTTGTAAAAACTTTAAAGGGGTAAATGTTCAGAAGTATGGGAACTTTAGGTAAGTAGTGCTTTCTTCTTGCTTGTTTTGTCGCAACCCTAAATAGCTTGCGCGTATTTACACGTGCGGCAATTACATCGCAAACGTTTTCTGCAGTCGCAGGCGCATAAGGTATTGGTCTCTAGCACTTTAGCTTTTACACGAAGTCCACCGTCGGGCAGCGAGACGGTTATTCTCTTTGCTAGGAGTGTGCGGTCGATCCGGACTCGCGAGTAAGAAATTAGTCGACAAGGTATGAGCGTGGCACCTAAAATGTGTAGTTCATTTGCTGTGAAATAATATGTAACTTGCGCACGACACTGCTGGCAGCACACGCCCGTGCGGCGCTCACGACACCCGCTCGCTTCGTCTGCTGGCAACACCCACCCGCGACAGTCGCTTGCGACACTGCTGGCAGCACACATCCGCTGGCAAAATTCATCCGCTATGCACACGCGACACCCGCTCTCTTCACCCGCTGGCAGCACCGACCGCGACGGCCGCTCGCGACGATTGTTTAGATTGTGACTTGTAATTTTGTCCATAATAATTAACGTAAAAAAGTACAATACGTGTTGCGCTAGAAATATTTTAAATAGTACAAAATTTTATTAGTTGGCGGTGTTAACGTGAAGCAGAAATGGATATCAATGGACTCACCCGGCAGCGCGGCGCGGCGGCCGCGGTCGTCGGCGCGGGCGCAGTGGGCGCTGTGGACGCACGCGACGGGTGCGCGGGGGGCGCGGCGGGTGCGGCGTTGTCGCGCACACGGCGTGCCGTCCGGCTCGGTCGGTACCCTGCGCACACGCAGCAGAGCACATACAACGCCTGTAAATAACTAAACAACATTCATGAGATTTTGTATACCGATTAAAAGCTGCGACCGAACGCATCCGACCTGGAACGCTGCGTGCGGCGGCGCGGGCGGTACGCGCAGAAAAACTCGGGTCGTACGCGGTGCGCGCGCAGTAGCGCCAGCGGCGGCTCGGGCTGCGCGTGCGCGTGCCCGGCCCGCTCGACGCACTCGATGCGCTCGGCCCGCTCGTAAGTCTGGTCCGGCAGCAACATGGCGCGTGCGTACGGGCGCGCCGCTGCCACCCGCGCCTGCGCCCGCCCCCTCCGGTTCCGAGTCAGGCCGACGCCGCTTAGCCGGTTGCGTTGCAGCTTCCTGCGGGGCTCATCGACGCGCGGTAGGGCGGCAGAGAACGTTTCTACAGCGTGGGGCGGCATCGAGCTGCAGCCTGCAAAAGTAACATCTACTATTACTTTCCACCGTCCACGAGAACGCACTTTTTACAATCGCTGCCCTTAGCTCTCGCTCCGAGTGGAATGTGGCCGAATAGCGACAGCCCGCATTCCGCGACCTCGGCCCGCGTTAGAGATTCCTGCGCCGGTTGCCGAATATGACGAATGTGCGAAGAAGGGGCGCGCGGCGCAGGCTGCTCCGCACGCTTTTTGCGGTCGCGCGGCGACGTCGTGAGACGATCCCACTGTGTCAACAGGCCCGGCCGGCGGCGGATTCTTCGAAACGAACGGGTATTCGCGAGCTGCGGCCGGCTTCGTGGAATCCACGAGAGCTCGCGGTGGCTACGCGCTGCACACGACCGCTCATACGACCGCTCACACGAACAACCGATGCCGGTCCGCGCTTTCGTGGTCGGTAATCAATTAGCGAGCCGATTTCTGCACGACTCACACTTGTATAAGTGTTCAATATACGCATATTGGCAACGTGCGCGGAACGAGCGAGTGCTGCGAGTTGCGAGTTGTAGCTGGCTCGAGTCCAGGGAATGGGCTTGCACATCGCCGAGCTGTTCGTTGTTTGCACGATGGCACTTACAGCTTAACCGGCACAGAGTAATGGAACTCCGGAAGCAATCAGCCTAATCGGAGGGCGCCCCCGGAAGCCTCCGCCCGAACAGTTACACATTACGTATTCCACTGGATCGGAAGGCCACCAATCACATAACTGGCTTAGTCGGACGCCCTGCGGGGTGAGCGAGTGAATGACCGCTATGAAAGACTGCGGCTTGCACTGTCACTCGATACGCCTGCCGACCCGAGGGAGAAGCCTGCGCGGGCGGCGCGTGATCTGGTTACGAAGCTACTAGATGGTCGCGAGTGGACCGCGCTCGTCTTGTCGTGCGGAGATATCTCCCGATGTACCTGCGCTCTCGAGGGGGGAGGATAGTGACGTGCCTTTTTTATTTCGATCGGCTGTTTTCGTCACCTGCGCTCACCTTCGTCATTGGCTTTAACAGGTACCATCGTTGGTGCGGTCGTAAGTATACTATTAAGTTTAATTATTGAGTAAATTTCAAACAATTAATACAATACGGCATGGAATACTTTACTTAGAAGTATAATGGAAAGATAAGTAGCGTGGTAGTCGCATAGGCTCGGTGTACCTGACGCAACGCGCTTGCCAAATGCGCAGCAGAAGAGACAGGCCAAGCGCCCGGTGCGGGGCGCTGCACCGCGGGCGGCGGCTCGCTCCAGCAGGGAGCTCCAGCGCGAGCCGTGGCTGTCGCCAGAATTTTGTTGACTGTGTTGGGGTCGCGGGTGTCGCGAAGGATGCAAACAGCTGCGCGTGGCGCTGCAACCTACATGCTTTAATTAATACTAAAACGCTAATAACCCATGAATGGATGTCCGAAACTAAGCCATTTGTTAAACGTCGGTGCCGAATAAAATCAATGTGCACTAGAATTACCTTATCGAGGTCAGCTCAGTCTGCACTCGGAGGACCGCGCGTCGCCGCGTGCTGCCGCGCGCTCGCCGCATGCGCGACTGCGGCGCGCGACGGCACGCGGCCGTGGTGCGCGGGCGGCGACGCGCGGCGCACTGCTCATCTCGCGTTCCCACAGCGGGCCACGCGCGGAGACTCTCTCGGCTCTCACCGCGAACGAACCGAACCGCCGGCGAGTGCGTGCGGTCGACGGAATGCAGCTTCTTGAAGCAGACCGCATGTGTCCCTCCGCGAGCATGTGGCCATTGCATACATACCGAGACAGAGCCGCGGCCGCAACTCGTGCCGTGTGAACAGCGAGCGAGCCGGCGGACCTGACGGAGCGGGCGCGCCGGCCGCGTCGGCCGCTCGGGGCGCGACAGGTACCGCGACACCGTGTCTCTGCACAGGGGCTGTACGCGTGTACCATTCAGGAGCCAAAAAAGAAGTGTTGTGTTGTACCGTGCACTTTACGTAAACACGGGTTTTTCGTTTTTTTCCTAAATTTTGGTGTAGCGTATGTCATTAACAGGATGTGTTTGATTGGTCGTGACTTTTTTTGATGAAGCCACCGTCATCACCGACCTTACCGAATGTTGGCACAAATAAATTAAGCTGAACCTGACCAAAAAAACGCGACTCTGCGACTCGTGTGTAGGACGAATTAGTTTTCTTAGAATTTACTCCGAGGAATGCAAGACGATAGTGCCACCCATGCGCATAAACATTGTTGGTGCGTCGATACGACTCGGTACGACGCGGTACGACGCGGTACGACGTAGTACGACGCGGTACGACGCGGTACAGCGTGGTACAACGTGGGGCAGCGTCACGGATTCCATCAGGAAAGCGGCACGTCGGCCGACCGGGGCGACACGTGCAGTCTTGGTGATGATGGCCACAAGCAGCGGCGGCCCGCAGCGTGCCCCCGAGCGATGCGCCGCAGCATTCACCTCTGCGCGCAAAACCGACGTGGCAAACGAAGCGACCGCTGCACCGCACAACGAAGCCATTTTGCGTTGTCAATTGCGCTGAAAGTAACCATAGTGACCGTAGCGGGCGCGGAGCTGCGCGCGCGCTTCAGAAGCAAGCAGCGCGGTAACGGAAACGCACACGAAACAATAAATCAAAGAAAACTGCCTTGCACGTGCGGTGCGAACGGCCGGAACGAGGCCCGAAGCGAGCAAACACACCGGCAGCCTCCGACCCCTTGCACCGGCTCAAAATGCTGCTCAGTTGCATGAGAAATTGCAATGAAAATAGCGTTTTCACTTCTCAACAGCGAAAGTCTGTCGCAACAAACGATAAGCAAACAATAGCTCTGAAGCTCACTCTGTAGCCACGCGTGGGAACCGAGCAGCTCATAGATTTGAAAGTGAAGGTGGCAAGTGCCAGGGCGGTGCGGCTCGGGTGCGGCTCAGGTGCGGGGCGCGCAGTGCACCGGCGGGCCCGCGCATCAATAAAACATAAGCGCGCGCCTCACAACGGATTGTTTTAAATTTTTTGGTCCGCGGAGAAACGAGTCTGGTCTCATGATTATTCACTTATCCGACGACGATCTGCGCCTGCGCACGTGCCCGGAAATAATTGGTGAACGTGAACGGTGATCAATAAGCAACAGACGCCCATATTCTATGATGTTGGCTGCTTACTCCATAATAAACCTAAACGTGTCAAGGATATTCAATACTCGAAAGAGTGCGGCAGAACCGCGCAGCGCCGCCGGCGAGCCGCCGTCGTCCTCCGAGAAGCGATCGCTCTATGCATCTGTGGTTTGCACTCCACCCGTTAAATTATGTACGAGCGCTATAGTGTTTTAAACAGATCGAAAATCAGCTCGAGCCTGCATTAGACCTGTCCGTGTAAGTGGGTAATGAATGTGTGCGCGGAGTGACCTGCAAGCCCTTGTTTAACACATATGTTGCCCAAACAACCGCTTAGGAATTAAGACAGGTTTAACTCAGAGAAAAAGTTTGCCCGCTGCCCCTCCCCCTCGCCCCCTCGCTGCACGCCCGCTGCCCGCTGCCCGCCTGCTGCCATCCCGGCGCGTCCCTCTGACCGACTGGCGCCACCGCCTACTGCGCCGTGCTGAACGGACCCGCACCACATTCGCGCTGCCGGTTTCAGCAGCAGCAGTGCAGCGCGCACCATCTTACAATAACCTAGTTCTGTCGCGTATATCACGATATGTTATTACAACGATTTCGTAACAATTGACGAAGTTAATTAAATTTCTCTTATCACTCCTCTTACATGTTTAACTGTTTCAGACTATTAACACTTCATGCAATAGTCAATTCATGACACTATTAATTACCCAAAAGTACAACAGGAACATGTGAAAGGGCCGTAGGGCACGTGCGTAGCCGGGCGCATGTCGTGCGTCGCTACGGCAGACTGCAATGTTCCACTCTTCTTGGCACAGGTGATACATAAACACCGTGTACCTACATCACAATCATCGCGTCCTATCTTATAAATTCCAAATAATTGCTAGCTTTAGTAAAGATATCGTTTCGCAAATATATCTACGATGTAAGCCAACGAAAGTGTTGTAATTGTCTTTGAAGTATATAAATAGAGTCTGTAGGCACACAAACATGTTATTATATGTTATATTGTCGTCTTTTGGCGACGCGCGAGCGGCGCTCGACCCGTGTCGCCGGCGGTTCCCGTGCGCCCGTCGCGTATGCTCGTGTGACCCATATCCGCGCATTAATTAAAGATAATTTAAACTGTTTTCAAAAACAATCATTCCATCCCCCCTAGCCGTGTAGACCTAGTGAAAACACTGAACTCTCATATTCGACAAGTCGAAGAACCATTTTCTAACTTATTACTGTCCATGAGTGTGCTCGGATCTGTTAGAAAGAAGCGTTTTCGTTACGAAAAGAGCGTTGTCACACTTCAAGAGGTATTAATCGTCACAGGGCGTTGGCTGCGGTCAATGTTCCTACCGAGTACCGGCAAACGTTATCAAGACGCAATACTCTTTTCCAGCAGAGACGGATGATGGACTGGAACATTATCTCAGAAACATCCTTATCATCGCCTGCATCGTACACGGTCAAATCTTTTTCCGTTACGCAGTTCGGTTGTTAAATAGGTTCTTTAACTATAAAATGGGCAAAATCAATACCAATGTTTGATAATAATTTTAAGGAATATTTTTTTGACAATTTATTATTCATTTATTAATTAACATTTTTGTGTTCTCTTCTCTCTCAGGCAAATGTAATATTTATCCAAGTTGATGTGATATTTTTAATTATTTAGTTTTTATTATTATTATTCAGTTTTTATAATTATGATGATGGGCTTAATGAAGTATATTATACATCGTTAATATAAACAACTGAGCCCATCTAGTAGCACGCGCGGCACTTTAAAATGAATGTTATGAATATTCAGAAATTAAATATAACTTGAATATCTAAAGTTTCTTCGTGTCAGTAATGACTAATTTACTTAACCTAAAATTGCAACCTACATTGCAACTGCTATGACAAACTTCAGACTATAAATGACACCGTTCCAGAAGCAAGATGGCGTGTTTCGGCCCGCCTTTTTAACAACTGTCAGAATTCGTGTCGGTCGTTAGGAGCGTTTTGACATATATAATCTTTTAATGTCAGTATGCTATTTGGAAGACCATATTCGCGACATGTGGAAATCAAATTTAACAATACTGTAAACGTAACGCACATATTACGGTCGTTCAAATTTGAAACAATTTATTTCCCATGACTAGACTTTACACCAATTAAAAAAGTCTCTATCTAAGATCAAATTTAATATCGCATGATATTTAATTATAATTAATTGTTACTAAGATACATTTTAATGTAATAAATTCTTTTAAAGTTTATAGACAATTAATTGTACATACTTTTTAAAATTTTTAATCACTATTTGTAACTACGTAGAGAGTGAGCAAGAACGTATTTACTTAAATAAATTTAGGGTTTAAATTCCAAAGTACTTTCTCTTAACTAGTGTAAGTAATAAAGATATTTAATAAGTGAAGCAGGCTAGATAGTATCTAGTATAAGCTGCAGCCAACGTAATGGTAATTTTAACATCAATAATTTATACCCGTTCCAATTCACTAAAGAAAAGATTTATCGTTGTCAATATATAAACAAATAGGTTTCACTATAAATATGTTCATGTAAGCAAAGTTACCAAAATTATTCTTAACACATATGTGACGATTAATAAAAAGTTATCAAGTATTATTGATATGCATATATAAACAATCTGTACGTTTTTGTGCAAATATCCGATTTTGCTTCTGACAGTTTTATTTATGACATTCAAGAAACGTCACGTCCTACGTCACGCATAACATGATAGATGACATTGCCCAGACGAAATTGTCGAAACCAGAAGCTGGAACAAACGGCACGGTGCGACTCGTGGCCACTGATAATGTGAACGCAATGACGCGTGCGCGAGGAGAGATCGGCTGGTGAGCGCCATGTCGATAGAGTACGTGCTGGTGAGTGAGGGCGAGCAGGACGAGCCCATCGAGCTACCCACCGAGGAGGACGGCTCCTTATTACTGAGCACGGTAACGGCGCAGTTCGCGGGTGCGAGCGGACTGAAGTACCGCGCCGGCGGCCGCCTGCGCGGGCTGCGGCTTGTGGAGGAGCGTGTGTCCCCGCCGGCTGGGGGCTGGGCGGCGCACCGCTATTTCTGTGCGTTCCCGCGCTCCGGCGCGCCGCCACCACGCCCGCGCTGCTCCGACCTCATCGTGCTCGGGTTGCCTTGGAAGACGGCGGAAGACGCAGTTCGCGACTACTTTTCGTCGTTCGGGGAACTGCTGATGGTTCAAGTGAAGCGCGATGCCACGGGACTGTCCAAAGGGTTCGGATTCATCAAGTTCGCGGAGTACGAGGCGCAGGTGCGCGCGCTCGGGCGGCGGCACATGATCGACGGGCGCTGGTGCGACGTGCGCATACCCAATAGCAAGGACGGCGGCGCCGCCGCGCACCGCAAGGTGTTTGTGGGCCGGTGTACCGAGAGCCTGACGGCGGAAGACTTGCGCGAATATTTTGGAGCCTTTGGTCAAGTGACCGACGTGTTTGTACCGCGCCCATTTCGCGCGTTCAGCTTTGTTACATTTTTAGATCCAGAAGTGGCCCAGTCTTTGTGTGGACAGGACCACATCATCAAGGGAGTTTCAGTTAACATCTCAACGGCGTCTCCGAAAAGAGACAGAGGTTCTCGTTCCCAGCTGCTAAGCTGGGGTTTGCTGGACGGCGGAGCCCCTCGCGTATACAGCTGGCCACCTGAGGCATGGCCGGCGCACTCGCAGCCTTCTGGGCATGTGGCACATGCCCAGCACATCCCTCAAACTTCACACGCCCCACAGACTACACACTCTGTGTCCGCAGACACCAAGCCCTACCTCAAGTATGAATGATGCTTCACCATTTCCCTTGTTATAATTACTAACAAATTTTATATACAAATATGTAAATAGTATATTGTAGTTGAGAAGTTACCTATTTGTGTTTTAGTGTGCATTAAATCAAAATGTTAGTCAATGACAATGTTATATAAGTAAATAATAAACTTGACCTGTGGCTCTGCCTGTTACAAAAACAAACATGTGTATTGCGGCATCCTGCAAACTGAACCTGTAGGCCTTGATGTCTTGCCGCCTCACAGGAAGCTACAATTTTAGAGTCCAATGGCAATGTGACTGACTGTAACAACAGTCCTTGTAATGTAGTTCATGTTGGTGTAAATGTGTGAACATCCATACTACTGTAAGACCATCATCTCATATTGATACTTGTCTGTTTATAAGGTAGAATATAATTCTCAAACATTACTACATAAGAATTTGAGTGTGCCTTGATAAAAATAGTAATAAATGAATATTGTAAATAACCACAACTTATTTTCTTATTTGAATGTTTAATGTTCTGGACATGTATATAGACACAATGCCTGCTTCTGTAGGAGCTCATACCACTTCAAGTGATACCGCATACCCTGGTCCAGTCAATGTAAACACTTTGTAACTCATCGACTATCACAATCTCAACTGCCATTCGGTTGTATCTACTTTTTGTTGTCTAAACTTTATTTTTCCAAAATTAATTTTGTTAGCGGGCTAGGTCATTGTGCGGTTCTGGTGGAACTTGGAGCATGGTTGTGTAAATAAAAAGTGGAGCCAACAAGTAAAACTACAGATTATACATGTGTTTTATTTTAAATTCCATACAAGTCAGAGCCAGCAGTTTGCCCGTCAAGGGCGCTTGGCCGGTCTTGCTCCGGTGCGCATTGGGGCTTCTCAGTCAATTGCCGTATCTCAAGGATATGTTTTGGTTCTTTGGTCAAAAACATACCAGGACACAAGTGTTTCGATTAGAGTCACAATCACACTAAATTGTATGCAGGCGGAGGTCCATTTTCACAGCGTCGGTGACGCCACTCTAACCACTGACGGTAGTGCCATGAAGCTTAGTTTGTCCATCAACGGAGATACTTAGCCGCCCAGTCGACGCGCTGGGCTCCGCTGCCCACCATCGCAGTCTCTGTAACCATCACAAACAGTTCGTGGTTATTAAACAGCGTTTTAATTTACACATTACTAGCCAAACACACGCGGTGCTCACCTCGATGTGACCGGAGCGGCACGGGGCGGAAAAGCGACGTGTCGATACGCGCCCCAGCCACGTAGCGCGCCGCGCCCAGGTATGCGGCGGCGGCGGCGGGCGGCGCCGGCGGCACGGCTGGCAAAGCTGGCGCCGGCGGCGCTACACTGCGCGCACCGCGCTGCGCCTCGTGCACCACCTCGTCCCTGCCGACGGATCACAAGCAGATCGCGAGTGGAAGGTCTGCCCGCACCCGTCAGACCGCAACCAGCTCGCCGACGTACTCACCCAAGAATGTCAGCGAAGCGGTCAGCGCGCGCGCCTGCAGCGTGCTCCACCTCCGCGCGAATCGCACTCCTGCAACGCGTGCAATTTTAATTCTGTAACATCTGTCAAAAACACGAACATTTCCACAAACTGAGAGAGGCTCCGAAAATGGATCGCTTTGGTGGAGGACACAATCTCAACGTCTTGTAACGTAACCGCAAGTATTATCTTTACTTACCTTCTAGCTCGCGATGTTGGAGGAGGCAAACCCAAGGCGGCTCCGACTGCGAAGTAAGGAAATCTGAAAGTAAGGCATTGCCAAGTGAATGCGACGCACCGACCGTCGAGGTGCCGATGCCGGACATCGTCGCTGGGAGCGCTCGATCGTGGTATATTATCATCAGGATTGATCCCAGATTATCTCTTAAAAAGCGTTAAAAAGAAAATGAAATAAAGAAATGGAGTGGGTAGCGGGCGGTACCGGAGGGCCTGCGGCGCCGTGGGGCGGTCTCGCGGCGGGTAGCGGAGTAGCGCAGCGAGCAGGGCACGTGCGGCGGCCGATGCCCCCGTCACCACTCGCCCCAGAGGCACGCCCGCGCTCGTCGGGAACCGGAATCGCAGCGCTTCCGCTAGGGCGTAACCTTCGGGCCATTCGTTTCGGTCCGGGGTGCCCAGCACGGCGCAAATCTTGTACAGCTGGTCGATCTCCGAGTTCCCTGGAAACAACGGCCGGCTCGTGTAGAGTTCGGCCGCTATACAGCCGAGCGCCCAGAGATCGATAGGGGCTCCATAATGGGTGTCGTGAAGCAACACCTCGGGCGCGCGGTACCAACGCGTGGATACGTAATCTGTGTAGGGCGGCCGCGAACGGACCTCGCGCGCAAGCCCCAGGTCGGCGATCTTCACCAGCTCAGGGCCGGCGCACAGCAAGTTCTCGGGCTTTAGATCGCGGTGGAAGAAACCGTGGCGGTGCATGTGGGCCAAGCCCTGTAGTACTTGATACAGGATGTTACGCAACACGGGCTCCGGAAAGTTACGTTCGGCGTCCCTTATCAGTTGATACAGGTTGCCGCGCATATACTCGAACACGAAGTAAAGGGTGTCGTTCTCACGGATCACCTCTCGTAACTTCACGATATTGGCGTGGTTGAGCTTTTTGAGCGAGCGCACCTCGCGCAGGTTCATGGCCTCATCCCACGAGTAGTACTTTCTTTTCATGCGCTTGATCGCGACCTTCTCGCCGGTATCCCGCCGCTGTGCCAACACCACCGACCCGTATGTGCCGTCGCCGAGCTGCTGCAGCACCACGTAGCGGTTCATGGCGATGCGATGTTCGTCCAGCTGGAGCAGCTCACTCTTTCTCGAAACTTACAATACATGCATACTCTGATATCGAATATAGCTTAGCGTATTACATCCTGACCCCTGAAAAAACAAAGGTAGGTTGAGTACTTAAAAAATAGAAAATTAATTCTGTTTATAACCAAATAGGAATGGCAATAATTTGCAAAAACCAAATTATGAGAAACCTATTAATTTGACAAATAAAATCAGACATGTCAGGACTTATAAACATTACTTATAAAATATAACGAGATGTTAATCTCATTCTAATCTTTAAGAAACATTTTATATTTATTTGGTACCTGTCCAAAAATTATTTTATACGGGTGAAGGATTTAGCTTGCCAGGCGACCAAAACATCTTTGTCTCGGAATTAGTTAAAGGAGGCCGGTGCTGCACCGTAACAAAGTATCTGATTAACAAAATTTACTTTATTTTTCTATCATGAAGAAACTTTACAACAAAATAATAAATATTGAAAAGGCAGATGAATCTAACTTGTTTAACTATCTGTTGCCACAGTAACCGAACGAAACTTATGATATAAAAAGTACTGAACATTATGCTTGTACGAGCATCTAATAAACTTTCTTTTTATATTTTTCCACCTTTTTATTGTATTAAGCGTCAAAACTTCAATAATCAAAAATTATAAAAATAATTTTTATTGATCCATTTTATGGCCAAACTTATATTACCTATAACTAAACTAGATTATAAAAAAAGTTTTTTGTCAAAATACCGACTGCACAGCAATGTATTCCATGGTTGATATAAAATGTGTATTTTTATTTGTAACCTGCAAATAACCGCGCTAAAAATTAGAACAACAGGTGATATCATTAATAGTTGTTTTTGAAATGTCAATTAAGGCATTCTATTAGTTCAAATCGAAGCAGCGTCAACGCGGAAACAAAAAGTTTTAGAGTAATTGTGAGTTAGCGCTATGTGTTGTAAACATGAGTGCCGTGCTGACCAGATGTAGAGTGAGTTCGGAGCAACTGGATCTGCTGTTGTCGTTTATGGAAGAGCACCGTGACTTTGCCGCCGGCAAGCAGTCTGTGTACTCGCGCTTCAGCTCCAGCAAACTGTGGCGCCTGCTGGCCGAACGCCTCAACGCGGCAGCGGCAGACACCGGCGGCGCACGCAAGTCACCCGACAAGTGGTGCCGGGTAAGTGCAGATGCCGGCGACCAACTGTACCTACTAATGTCATCTTGCCAGAGAGCGCCGAAAATTTACAAATGGCCGAGCCTGAAACCAGGCAGTCTTACCCTACTTCAGTCGTAAATTAAACGTTTGTGTATACAGCATCATGGTATTGCCAATGAATTAAAAAGATCTTATTTTAACAGTAACATGTTCATAACTTGTTGTAATTTTATTCAGAACTATGGTGTAGCACCACATGAGTCAAGTCATGAGCCAAGTAGAATGTTTACACAATCATATACTATAATGCACATTGCACTTGAACTTTATGAATGTGCTATATTCTTGTGTTTTTTAATACAAAATAATATTTATGCTATACTGTTCGGGCAAAGAAATGGATGCTGCAATGATACTTGTTAGCTGCAGTATAGTAGTAACTCCTAATCCTAATGACTTCTGCAATGGTATCCATCTGATGTTAAATAGTTTCCTGATGCCACACAAGAGTGTAGTAGTGTTGTATGAAGTATTTTAAATGGTTAAAATAAAATTTGTTCCTTAAGAAATGGTCTGTCAAAGAACTAGCCAATGTGCATTAGCATCGCTGATACTATGTTGTCTCTGCAGGCATTCTTGTGTTCTACATGGTAATGCCTCAAGGGTTTGAGACATTACTTCATAAATACTAAAAACGGCATTGAGGTTAAAATCAATTTACAATAACTACATAAAACAGAAAATTCATCTTTAATAGAGCCAGGCAAGCACATAGTTAAATAGACATCTTGCTCTAAAACAGTAAATTGAGAGCCGCAGTCAATTCACTCAAACTTTAAATAAAGTTATATTTCAGTATTGGGCAGACATTAAGTATAAGGCCCGGAAAAAGTGTGCTGCTGGTGGGGCCCTGGGGGACCTCTCCAATGTTGAAGAGCGCCTGCAGAGCATATTGGGAACAAGACCAAACGAGTGTAAGCACTTGAAATTTTCATGTTTGCAGATTTAGTTGATTTTCTACAATTTCTTCAGATCCGGTTAAGTCTAAGTGAGAAGACTTAATTGTTCCTTATCTAAGGATCAACATTTTACAATATTAATTAATGTTATTAATTTAGGCCCCCGAAGAAAATTTGAGCCTGTCTCAAACATTCATGCAAATTAGCTCAACTACTCCTATTAACTTTCAGATGCAGTGTTTATGGACTATCAAATAAATACCAAGTGTCAATTTATTAGGCACTGCACTAGGGCCTAACATGGTCAGTTGCTCTGGGTGGATGAGGCTGATAAAGGTGTAAAATGTGTTCAAGGGAACACCAATTGCTGTTATCTTGCTGTCAGTTGTAGTCAGACGGACAGGCAACCTGGCAAAACATTGGTTGCTTATTGCATTGCAGAGCTAGAGGACTATCTTAACTGATAAGTCTTTAAGTTTTAGTATTCTTTTAATAATTCATGTATGAAGGGTCTAGAAGTCTGCATTGGGTGGAAGGCATTGAAGGTCCATATCAAACTCTTAGCAATTTATTTTTTAAAGGCGATGGTTTTAGTTCTATGTTGTTTATTATAATTTGTACATCAATGTAATCTTCAGGCGGTGGACGCGGAGGGAGCAACTCGGACGAGGAGCGTAAGCCCGTGTTGGACGACGACATGTATTCGGAGGGTTCAGGCGCGGCTGGCGGCGACGCGCGCCTTAGCACCGAGGAGCTGCTGGCCGAAGCGGCCATGCGGAGCGCGCTCGCCGCTGAGAAGCAGGCCGAGGCGGTCGCGCAGGCCGTCGACTTGTTGCGTGACATGGTGACGCTGATGCGCGAGAGGGTCCATGTGCCCACGCACGCGCAGCCGTCCCACGGTCCGCCGGCGCACGCCCCGCACGCACCGCCGACACACGTGACGCATGTCACACACGCTGCACATGCCACACACGCCGCGCACGATCACGGCATGATCGCCATGCAACAGCAGCATCATCCTCGTATTTGATTATTGATTAATCCATCTCTCTCGTGCACAGGCAGCCAGCGGCAGCTAATTAATTATCAATATTGTATGGTGTGCGTATATGCGTAAACGAGTGGGACCGACGCCCCCGTACCGCACGGTAGGCCGGGAGGGGTCTACGCGGACAGTGCAGTGTTTACTGCATTCAAACATTTTGGTGTTGTTGGTAGAGCGTGTAACATTTATTATACACAAACATATTTCTTATGTACAACATTTTAACTATTCCTGTACACAGATAAATACTCAAAACGTTCACGATACACATTTGCATTATGTTATTATATTCATTTAAAACATCACTAGCCAGGTAGTGCACATTGTAATTTACTATTGCGAGTGATGGTGCAGCTGATGCAACTGGCCTAGCGTAGGATGCCGGAACGCTCTGGGCGCAGTGCTGCGGGTGACGTCAGTCCGGTGAGCTCGGCCACGCAATTGTAGACTGCGTCGGCGCGGGCACGAGCGCGGGTCGCTCCGTGCTGCAGCACGTCGCGCAAAAAATCGGGGCGCGCTCTCAGCTCGGCCGCGCGCTCCCGCACCGGGCCTAGCGCCGCACACAGAGCTTCCGCGACCACTCCTTTATACTGAGCCGTCGTTAGCCCCTCGGCCTCCTCCACCGCCTCTTCCGGCAACAGGCCGCTCGCCAAACAGTGCAGGTTCACCAGATTCGACACACCTGGACGATTTTCTGGGTCAAATGTCACCTGCCAATGTTACTGATTGTTTAGAATACTGGATTGGACCAATCATATACTAATGCGAAATGTTGCATTTTCTAAGCGTTCAAATAAGTCGGAAGCAGTTCTGGAGCAGCTGTTTGTAATGATTTATACATAGATTAATAAATGAAGATAAAGCAACTAGGGTTCTGTTTTAATTCTTAACCATCTCATTGTTTCTCGCGCCACAGCCCGGGAGGAGCAAGGAAGACTAGAAAACTGACCTGAGGAGTAAAGTCCGTGACTGCCTTTCTAATTTTGTGCCTTATTGTATCATCGGAGTCGATTAACAGTATTCTAGACTTAGGATCAGGGTCCGACTTTGACATCTTCTTGTTTGGGTCTCGCAGACTTCTAATTTTGTCGCTGCCGTCCTCTGTGTCATAGCACAAAAGTACACAATGAAAACAAGGTCCACGCGCAGCACCACACCAAAATCAATGACACCTCACCAGCAAGCAGCGCGCGCGGCGTGGGGAAGGCATCCCCGTAGCGGTGACGGAACGTTCGCACCAGCTGAGCAGCAACTTGCAAGTGCTGCAGCTGGTCTGCGCCCACTGGCACGTGTGTGCCACGGTACACCAGGATATCGGCCGCCTGAAACCGTTACCCACGTACAGTTTAGAAATTCATTATACCTAAAGCAAACAGTGATCTGTTATCTTTACCTAAAACTACTTTGTTCCAAATCCTTATATAAACGAATAATGAATATGAGTGTTTGAGTCAAATTACCTGCAGTACGGGGTACAAAAGGAGGCCGACGGGCACCTCCTTCATGGTGGAGGCCTTCTCTTTGTACTGAGGCAGATGCGCGAGGCGGGCTTGCGTGGCGAGGCACGCTAGCAGCCAACACAGCTCGGCGTGACGAGCCACCGCTGACTGGACGAACAGCGCGCCACGCTCCGGCTGCAGCCCAGCCGCCAGCGCCACAGCTGCCAGCTGCAGAGTGTGCGCCTGCAGCTCGCCCGCCCTCTGCCAGAAACCTGTTACATTGCAGCTGCTCCAATATTTATAATTGGTTTAGTCAGTGATGTGCAATTACAAATCACTTTTTGTGGATGATAAACTAAATACTTTTAAATTCTTCCTTTCTGACTGATAAATATATTATATTTATGGCTTGATTTATAACCAGTTGCAACATGTTTACAGGGCAAAGTGTTTTACTGTAACAGAAAATGCTGGCATTGAATCATTGCTGAATAAAACCAGCCAATTCTAATGGTATTGATGATCTTGCAGTACAAATATTATGAGAGATTATGAGATTTACCTACATGATGCAGGGAATTTAAAACCAATTTTAAGCAAGTTATTTATAGTGTTAGTTAATAGTGAAGTAAGTTAAATTGCAGAGACCTCAAAAATGGGCATAATGCCACCTTTTATTTTAAATTGTACTGGTAGAAAATATTATTTATATTGAAAGGGAAGTGATGATTTGCTGAGCCAACAGCATGCTTCCACATTTTCACACCACTTGAGATGTGCCCCTTCAAATGTTCAATTATCTTTACTGTATTACAAATTATGAGACATTTCTTCAATTTATAGGTTTCTTGTTAAAATTTTTATTTAGACGCATGGAACGCTAACATGCAACATTACAAAATAAAGGTAATTGATAATTGTAACTACTGTCTCTTGGGGGATACAAACCAAGAACAAGTGGAGAATAAACAGTCAAGTTTTTACAAAGTATAGTAAGCAGAGTAAAGTAAGGAGAGATTGCAAATATGAACTAACCGAATTCACATAGCTAATACACAAAAGAAAAGATCTACACTTGGGTAAGTGTAGATCAAAAAATTCCGTAATAAAAAAAATGGGATTCAATGGTGTTAATGTTTATTATTCAGGAGAGTTATTAAAAATATATAAAAAGTGATAACTAACTCTAGTGCTTTGACAATTAAACTTATGAATTTACAAAAATTGGAGTTGATGGATTTGCATACTAAACATTTCCTAATATTTCATGTTAGTTGGAAATTAGCAGCATAAACATAACATACTGAGACAGAAATTAATTTGTGACAATGAACATGGTAATCACATAGCGTTTAAATGTAGTAATTAAACAACAACAAAATAAATTAGAAAAAAACCTGGTGAGAAGTAAACGAGTGCAAATCGGCGATGAAGAGCATGACGTCGTCACCAGCTTGCTGCAGCTGAACGCAGCGCCGCAGCGCACCGAAGTAGTTGCCTACGTGCAGCTCGCCCGTGGGCTGCAACCCCGACACCACCCGCCGCGGCCACCCCTCTGCCGGCTCTGGCTGCAACACCGTACTCACGATATTCTCGTGCGTGCGCGCGGAACTGACTACTTGTTCCTAAAGTATTGCTTTTACCTTGCCACAAAAACCTCTATTTGGATTTTTTCCGTAATGTCTGATATGTTTCCTGCTGAAAGCTCTACGTACGGCCATTGTCAAAGCAGAGGCCAAAGGATTTGAATGAAATAGTCTAAAAACAACCATCGTCTAAAGTTTTTCATTAACAATATCTTTCACCAGTTCTATACCATCGCATCAAATAATTTGAACGTTTACTGTTGCTTTGCTATTATAATCAAGTTTAGGTTAGTCACCGTAACACTCCACAGCGAGTCGATGTCATAATACATAAACTTTCCGTTTGACATTCCGAATATAAACTATACTTATGCTAATCAATACAAATAATATCTAATAAATAGCAATATTTGTTGTTAACAGCACAACATTGAAATATTTAGCGTAATGAAAAGAAAAGTTTAATTATTTTCAACATATCTTAAGCATTGAAATTTTTATTTTAAAACAAATACTTTGCATGTTAATCGTCTAAATAATAAATTTCAGAATACAACATTAAAAAATAGAACAAAAATTCGTAGAAAATATTAAAAATGTTTATCACCTATTTTCAAATATTTCACGTATTTAAATAGAATTGGGATTGGCATTTGTAAATGTCAGTGACGCAACAGCTGATAGCATTGTTTACTTCGATAGAATTATAACCAAAAAATCTTAAAAACATTGCTAGTCTGGTTGTAGGATCTTTTCTGATAGCCATAACATCCTTTTAATTGTTTTTGCAGATGTCATCTTTATCTTCGACGATAATTGAATCATATAGTAATAAATAAAGGAGTGAGAGCAGCTATCTGCTACATAAAAACGGCCGGAATACTACGATAAGGTGAAATAGTGAGTTAAGATTTTAACATCTTTTCAATTTGCTTCATAACAAAGAAGGCCTTGTGACTACAAATTAAACCGAGTATTATTTATTGTTAATGCCACACTTCTGCTACAATCTAGTATTCACTCTTTTGAAGGGGATACACAGTACCAAAGTTACAATGTTGTTTACAAGAGGAATATACAGCTGAACTTGGAGCAAGCGTAGCTAATTCTATTCATATAATGTTGTGATGAATTTCAAAATGTTTATTTTAATGTAAAAATATTTTCGCCTCAACAAAGCTTACATGAATATTATATTTATTAGCAAAATGTGAACCTGGAGGTAAGGATAGATTATCCATCCATATTCGTGGAGACCCCTTATTGCAATTGCTCTGAGAATTAAGAATAGTGATTTGCTCAATGCTGGCTTAAGATTCATATTAGATGCATTCTAGATAAAGGGATCCACCCACACCTACATTTGGTTATATGTTATCTCCAATGTCGATAGTACAAAAACAAACATTTCTTACACTTAGTTTTATTTAATTGATTTGAAAGAGCAGTGAATATTCAAAACAACACTAATCTTTTGTAATGGCTTGTACAATTCGTGGGAAGGCCCCCTCAGGGTTAACCAATAACATAATTGAGGTCATGGAATGTCGCCACATCCAGGCAAAATCATTGTGGCAATCATTGGGGAAGCCTTTGCCGTGCATTGGGCGTCTGTGGCCTGACATAAATGAATAAATGGCTTGTCCATGTTTATACTGTTTTGCTTGAAAAAGAAAACAAAACAATTGTCTTGGTCAATCCTGGAGATTTGATACCATTAGGTAGCAAGAGTTTGGTTTGGTTGAAAAAATAACGTTGTGAGTCAATGCGGGCGTGTCGCAGGTGCGGCATGGGACGCTCGGCGGCTGCGGGGGTGGCACGCATGCGGGCCTGGCGCGCGCATTGCTACGGGCCGCCCGCCGAGCTGCGGCTGGAGGAGGCGCGCGTGCCGGCGTTGCGCGCGCCCGACCACCTGCTCGTGCGCGTGCGCACTGCGTCAATCAACCCGCTCGACGTCGCTATGATAGGTCTGCTATGGCAACGCGGCCCCTTGCCGCGCTCGCGTGATATGCTTCTCTTCACGCGTACAAGCTCTGCGAGGCGCGCTGCCTGCCTTAACTTAGCCATGTAGTGACGCCTCACGCCTCAAGGGGCGAAGGACGTCGATATTGCATCTGAAATTGCACTCTGAGCATGTCATTCCGTCCGGTCGCAGGCGGATATGGAGCGCGCGTGCTGAACGCGCTGCGGTCACTGGAGGGCGTGGACGTGGAGTTCCCGCTGGTGGTGGGGCGCGACTTCTGTGGCGACGTGGCGCAGGCGGGTTCGGCATGCACCTTTCGCACCGGCCGCCGCGTGTGGGGCGTGCTGCCGCCGCACTGGCCGGGCTCGCACGCGCAGTACGTCGTCGTCAGGGACCGGTGGGTCAGTTCTGCTCTCCTATCGAATCTCCGCGTTCCGTCTTCTGTAGTAGCGACACTGAAAACATTGTTGCGCACGCTACCGACCGGTTCTTGAATATCGGTGAACAATTTGGTTCCGGTCTTTACGAGTGGTGTGGGCGTCGCATGCAGGTTGGCGAAGCGCCGAGCGCGCTGGGGGACTTAGAGGCGGGCGGCGCCCTGTACGCGGCGCTATCGGCGTGCGCCGCGTTGCGAGCCGCGGGGCTACCGCCACGCGCCGCCACCGTGCGCCGACCCGCGCCGCGCGTGCTTCTGCTGGGCCTGGGCGGGGTGGGGCACGCCGCGCTTCAGCTGCTGCAGTACTCCGGCGCGCAGGTAAGCCTATGAAGTCGCCCAGAGCTCTGCTCTTGGATACCACTCACGCGTCGTTGTGCAGGTGGTGGTGGGGTGCGCGAGCGAGCTGTGTCCGCGCGCGCTAGCGCTGGGCGCGGTGGCGGCGCTGGACCGCCACGCCGAGGACTACGACCGCGCGTTGGAAGAATTGGGGCCGTAAATATTTTCTACCTATTCATTATGATTTTAGCGGAATAGGGTATAAATGAGTCGCATTACGTAATCAATTATATTATTTTGTTTGTAAAGTCCAGACGAACCGCACCTCGGTAGACCGACGACATAGTGAATGTCGCGGGAAGTCAGAGGATGGCAGTGCAGAAGCGGTCAACGTGACGATCTTTGGGTGGAGCCTAAGAATGGTAGTGGGCCTGTATCGGCTGATATGAGCCTGGTGTCAGAGTCGAGTTTTCCTTGTGCAAGGTGTCGGCACTGCGGATAACGGAGGCGCGCGTGCGCAGGTACGACGCGATCCTGGACTGCGCGGGGCTGGGCGGCGCCGCGGCAGGCGCGCGACGCTGGCAGTTCGCGCGCTATGTGACGCTGAGCGCGCCGCTGCTGCGTGAGGCGGACGCGCGCGGCCTCTTGCCGGGCGCCGCTTCCGCCGTGCTTTCGCTGGCTGCGCACTCAGCCGCCGCCGCGTGGGGCTCGTGAGCGACACTCCTACACTCCCAGCTCCCTATTTCCAGCTGTACACGAGGATATTGTTTCTATTTTGTTATTATGACGGACGCAGGGCCGCGGGCGTGACGGGCGGTGCGGGCACCTGCAGGGCAGCACAAGTGCGCTGGGCGTTCTTCTCCCCGTCCGGTGAGGACATCCAGCTGCTGCGCCGGCTAGCCGACGACGGCAAGGTAGTCCTGAGTAACGCGCTGCTCATACTGTGCCTTCGTGCATCTACTTCTCTTCTAGGTGTACACTCCGAAGGCGATTAGAGGCACACCGCTCGTACTCCACCGCATATTCCTCGGAATGCGCCCCCAGATAGGGACATGCACAGAATCTCGGCGAACCGAGAAGTTCACAGCATGAAATCTGATGTGAAAAGAGAGAGATCGTACTATACGTACATGCAAAGTGTTGTGGTACTGCGGGTACAGCGCGCAAAAGTATGTTGCCTTCTAGCCGGCGCGCCGTGGCCCTTGGGGTTTGAGCGGGCAGGCAGGCGCGACGAGGTTCCCGCGGTGACGTCACGTCGTCATCGAACAATAGACAATGCTATAATCCCACACAAAGTCATTAAAGTTTGGTTCTCACCTGAAAAAATGTAATACGCAAGGTGAAACGAGCCGCGTACCAATTGTACTAGGCAAGGTCTTCCGGGGCCGGCGCGTCGCGTGCGGCCGCGCCGACGAGTCATTGTCTTCGGTTCAGTTTCAAGCAAAAAGATAGTTCCCGGCAGCTGGGCGACTTGTTTTTTTCATATTTTTGTATTCGCTAACGAACAACACAATTAAAATGTTTTTGTTTAATGAAGTAGTTTACGTTTAGCGGCGACCGGTTACGTGGCCGCGTTTTGCGTAATAGCGAAACCATTGTCATGCAAATGAAATGGAATAATACAAAAGCAATTGTTGCAAAAGTGAAGTAATGTCTCTGCGACTCGGCCCGCGGCCGCGAGGGCGGCGTGGGGCGGCGCGGGGCGCGCGGTGCAGCATGCGGTGTGGTTGCAGTTCGCGGTGGCGGTGGAGCGCGCGTACCCGTGGTGGGCGGGCGGCGCCGCGTACGAGCGCGCCGCGGCGGGCAGCGCGCGCGGCAAGCTGCTGCTCGACTTCACGGCGGCGCCGCGCGACGCTCCCGGCGCAGTTGCACAATAAACGATGCCCAAAAATCGCTTCCTTTTATTATACCTTTGCCAGTTATTAGTGCGTCGTCGCAGCAGCTATATGACGCGTCTGTTCAAACACGTCGCCTCGAGGCGGTACCTAATGCTCCCAGAAATGGAGGATCGAAATGAACCTTTCTAAAACTTCGCCAGCTAAATGCACCAGATTCTGTAAACTCGGTAAGGTTCGTGCCGGGGGCGCCATCCCAGCTAATGGACAAAAGCAGTACCAAGTCGTGTCAATATGCGTCTCTGCAAGTCAGTTTTTCGCGCAATAGTGGCACACGCGCCGCCGCTCACCATCCAACGACTGTGGTCATATAAAATAGATTATTGCGCCGTAATACGCAATGAAATTCATCATATACCCATTTTAGTTCAATTTCTTAAAGGAGCATCACAACAGTACTGTGTCTGCCGCAAGCGATAGAAATCGTATCGGAACCAACTGCCTACAACCCGCACCAGTAACGAAAATTGAATCGTCACACCCTCCGGGGACCGCGACTCCCCGGACGTTGCGACTGCAATGCAAAGCCTCGCAAGCAGGCCACTCCCAGCCGTCACTGGCCTTTCCCTATGCCTGCGCAGTTACGCATCGCGTAAATGGCAGGAGCGTTGCTAGAGTTCGTTCCGCCACTAGGTCACTCAGCGCCTACACTTTTCAAAGTAATAGTGCTAGTTTTCTTAACGATCCGAACAGCATCGCATCGGCCGAGGTCCAGACCACACCATGAATAGAAATATAAACGCGATGTGAATGACAGGATATGCCGGAGTCCCTCCGCCTGGACACTCCATGGCATATCCGCCAAAGTAACCTAAGAGCTTGCCAGCAAGCTTCTCTTTAAATATCGTCGAGTGCTATAAAACTAGAGTTCGCCTGGCTTCTGCTTATGGCGTACCTAGTCTAGCCATAAATTCTGTTACTGGCTGTTTATATACATTTAAAAAAAAACATCAATTTGAATTTCGAACATTAGCTTCTACAATAAATATAGACTTCTATCCCGCCATTATTATATGTTTTTTTGGTAGATATTATTTGTTTTGAAAAGGGAGTGGGACACTTAAGAGAATAGGATTGCAGTAATTGCAGGGTACAAAGTAGGTAAAGAGCCAGCCGACATTTTTGATGCATTGAATAAGCTAGGGATTAGCCGAATGTTTGTGTATCGTACCATCTAAAGGTTCACTGAAATAATGTCTGTTGATGAACGTGAGAGATCCAGCCGACCGCGGTCTATTCGAACAAACGAGGCCGTTAATGCACTCGAGGTCAGAATTCGTCGGAATCCCATAAGGAAGCAGAAAATCTTTTCCAGACAAATGAGAACCCCACCGATGACTTTTTCTCGGATTATCAAAAAAGACTTAGGTCTAGGTGCTTACCGGAGATACACAAGACATACCTTAAATCAGGCACTAAAACAAAAGAGAGTCGAAAGATGAAAACAGCTTCGATACGCGGACGAAAAATACAGAAAAAATCTGTTTACCGATGAAAAAACAAAATGATCGAGCATATGCATACAGCTCTGAAGAAACTTCCGAGGTAATGGCCAAAGTTCAGCGAGGTCGTCCAGCATACGTCAAGGTTTGGTGGGGTGTCTTCCAAGTGTGTCCCACCAAGGAGTTACAAAACTTCATTTTCCCCAAAAAGGAGTCAAAACATCATGCATTAAAGCTAAGGGTGGACACATTGAATAACTAATTTAGTTCGTTAACATATCAATTTCACTCTACGTAATCACGTATAAAACTTTAAAATATATATATATTTTTTAATTATCGGATACTTTCTTTGTAACAGATCGGGACATTTGTTGAAAACAGAGAATGCAAACAGAGTTGGTATCCAAAAATACGTTGCAGACAAACGTCTGAACTCTTGTGCCGAGTGTAGGGCAACGGCTAAGCAGCGTTGCGAAGTAAATTGATGGTGATAGATCTAATTCTTTAATCATGGCCGCTGAAAAACCATGCGTCTGCGCGAAGAGCGGGCGGCCACTGGGCGCGTGCCGGTCGCCGCCGCGGCTACACCATACAGGTTGAGTTAGAAAACAATACGCCAGCGAGCTGCCGCGACCACCTCGCTCTGCCCCGTGGCTCCGCATGACGGACGACGAAAGCATGTGGCGGCATTCGTAGGTGCCCTTATTGTCATTTTAACTAGTGACTGACGCAACGATCCGAGAGAACTGCGAAGGAAAAGCGCTGGCGACGACATCTCTGGCAGGTATCGAATTACAAGGAACTAAACGAGATGTTCACATAAGTCAAAGATCAGGAACTCGCCGCCAGGCTTCGAGTTGACTGAGCGTTGCGGACTTGTGCGTGGCCCAACCCGAACCAAGTGTTACGCTTACTCATTGCTTGCTTTTGTCAGAGCGAATAATAACAAATAATCAAGTTCAGCCAAAATCAAAATTCCCACAGATGACAAAAAAAAATTCCCACAACATTTCACGGCTGTAGTAACATTGTTTCTTATTGTTTTTGTAGGATCCACAAACAAAGCTTTGTCATTAATCTTCGTATGTGAGCCGTAACCATGAAGGTTGTAATTTATTGAAGTTCATAAACTTTTAGGCAGAAAACAAAGTTACTAGGCTATATAATTGACTTATCAAAACGCTTTCTGCGATCATAAATAGAAAAATGAAACATCTATTTGAAGAAAATGAGAAATGAAAAGTACAAGCGCACATTTTGTAGGGGAAAAGAAAGGAAACTATACCACCACGCGCTTAGTGACAACCGCTGCAGAAAAACGTGCGTGAAAAGCGTGGCAGAGCCGAAACGCACGAAGAATAGCACAGAAAGGAGACAGATAGATCATTAAATAAGAAAGGACCAATATCTAGCCACCTCCGCACATGCAGTGGTTGTCGTGCATGAACGTGAGTGAATTTACGGTGGCGGTTGTGTAGTTGGCATTGTCTGTCGCATGCGCATTTACGAGCGGGCTGGCGGGCGGTGCACTTTCATGCACGACAACCACTGCATGTGCGGAGGTGGCTAGATATTGGTCCTTTCTTATTTAGGATGGACTTCCGCAATGTAACGCCTGAATCCATTAAATAGATAGATCATTGCTAATAACATTCATCATACCTGGAGGAGCAAAATAAAGGCCTTACAGAAACGGCAGCAGAATATTTAAAAGTTTATTCTACGGACAACTCGGCAAAACGTTAGAAAAGAATAACAACACGTTGGTTTTTTCTAGCGTTAATGGAAGACTTTAGTGGTCGGGGGAAATAGCAATTTCAAAATCACTTGGTCTTACCTAATTCCGAAAAAAGAAACAAGAGCAGAAGCGACTAGCAAACCTAGCACGAGCAAGCTACTCGCAGCAAAGAAAGCACTCTCTGACAAAAACGAAATCAAGGAACACTCGATAAAGACCAACTTCTTTAACAAGTCCTGTAACTAAAATGGACACGGACGTGTCTCCCAATCGGGAAGGCAGAAATTACATAAATTTTATACTCTGGATAAAAAATATTATGCTGCAGATGTTCATACAGTAAGCCAACACTGCGAGAAGTGAAATATGTGGATGAACCGACAATACAAGGCATTACAAAACTAGCACCGGACCTAATGTAATACCGCCGCCAAAAGCCAGATTAAAATTTATAGAAAAGCTAACATTGGAACTATAAAAGTAAGAAACGTAACAGATATTCAGGGAAATTTCGCAGGACTTTCAGGACACGGGCGTATAGTAAACAACCTGTGTGAGAACGAGAGTTACATTAAAAGTATTAATAATTAACGTAATTATTTATTGTGACAACCCATATTGTGACCTGCACGCTCTATCGAAGCCCGACCCGCGACGACCCGCGACCGACCCGCAACCGACCCGCGACCGATCCGCGACCGACCCGCGTCTACTTCGCAGCGAATATAGCAGCAGCTCGACGCTTGTCGCGAATCTCCCTCTGTGCCTACATATACAAGAGAATGAAAACGAACGCGGTCCCCGAGCCGAGCGCGACTTTTTTAACGATCAGACATATCGACGGGCTGGCGACCGCGCAGCGCTCGCAGTAAACTAACGAAGAACATTCGCGGACGTTCTAACAGTTCGCTTAGTTTATTTAATTTGCTTTTACAGTATTACACTTTATGGCAAGCTAAAAAATATTTGTTACTTAAACTAAACAGTAACTCGAAAGGAATCTAGAAAGTGTACAGATATCTTCCATAGCAAGATTAAAAAAAAAGTCAATGAAAGCAGGCGTGGTTACCCCGTAAATGACTTCACAATAAGCTGCAAACCTTGGAAACGATGTGATCACCTCCGGGTATTTTAAATTAATTAAAAAAATACACAGTCTCCTTACTCTCCTCCGCTTGCTCTTCTCAGGTCTGAGACGTTTTATCCGAATATGTGGTGGACTTCGCTCGACGAAAACAAGAAATCAGTCGGTCGTATATTAAATAAATCATTTTTGAATTACATAATATTCTAAAACAAATTCGTAAATAAATAGGAAATAAAGATAGCGCGGGCTGCCGTCGGCGGTGTGCCGGTGCGCTTGCGAATTCTAAACCCGTTTGAAGCGCCGGCGACTCGCCAGGGCTCGCATTATTTCGTTTTTACAAATCTCGTTTCAAAATATTCTTCTATTAAAGTTTATTATGTATGTTCTAATTAAATATGTCTTTTTGCTCGTACCGAATTAGTACCCGCCGCCGTGACGACCTCCTCGCGTGACGGCGCGGGGCGGCGCGGCGCGGCACGGGGAGTGCGGCTCGCGCGGCACGACGCCGGCACGACGCCGCGGCGTGTCCGCGCGCCCGCCATTGGCTCGCTCCGCACGTGGCCTGATCTCGTACCATGGCAACGCGCCGCGCCGCCGCCCCGCGCGCCACCCGCGCCCTCCCCGCGCGCGCCCCGCACCGCGCCGCGCTCCCTTCGATTATTCGCACGGCGGTCGTCATCTCGCGACCGCGCCAGTCTCACGACAGCTCGCCGCCACGCTGACGCGCCGGAGTTGTGCTCTCGCAAGGAACATCGAGCGCCGGTCGATACTTGTTCGCGCGTCATTACGTCGCAGTTCGCGTTGGTGGTTTCGCATTCGCGGCGCGTTGTGTTGTGCACGGGAGACTGCCAGGAAACCCGCGCCATTCTCCAGGATACGGGCAGCGCAGGAAAGGCGCCGCTGACGCGGGCTGCGTTTGCGGATTATTTGTTTTTTTATATTTGCTAAAGTGAGTACGCAGGGTGTTTACGTTCTATTGCGGGTCACTGGCTTACACTGCAAACCTCTAAAGCATGTGTGGGGAGCGGCGTTGTCTTTTTTACCGCAATAAAATAAAATAATGGATAGAAATCACGATGAGTCAGACGATGGTCGCAGCGCTGCAGGGTAGCCTACGCGGCGTCCGGCTTACGATTGAGATTTTTTATTTATTTATTAAAGTGTTGAGTTACGGTCGCAAGTTTTAAGTAAAATTACGGTACGTATCCGAAACAAAACAAGACAATGAAATATGATTCAAGTGAAGTTTTTGTTATTCAGATTAAATGTATGTTTATTACTTTATAAATTAAACTAACATCAGATGTAACTGGTTTTTAAGAATTAAGAAAAAATAAACTTTAATTATTGCGAGGGTGTGAGGCGCGCTGTCAGAAACAGCAGGGCGGGCGGCCATCACGGGAAACGCGGTCTTTTGTGAATAGTCCTATTGTGAAAATGCTTTGAATAATGTGAATGTAGGTTTTCACACGAGAGGTAAAATTTTTTATCTTCCTGAAGTTTATTTAAAACTGACAAATGAAAGCGTCGGGTTTTCGTTCCGAAACCGAAGTAGCGATCAACTGTCGTAACTACACGACATTCATGCGTCGTCGGTGCGCCGTCAGTGCGTCGTCGGTGCGTCGTCGTTGCGACGTCGGTGCGTCGTCGCAGCAGCGTCGGCGTGGGGTCGCGGCAATTTATCAGTAAGCATTGTATTGGCCGGGACACGCGCGAGTGTTTGTTGAGATCGTGTTGCGGTCGCTGAGCACGTAAACAAAACTTATTATTTACATAATTATCTTTTTTTACGTTGGTAGTACATGCAGGCGCGGGCGAGTATGCTAGCATATTTTTTTGTATAGTAGCATACATGCCCGCCTTCGAAGCAGACTCTTCGAGACCCTGGGCCTGGCGTCCGCGGTCGCTGGGTCCTGTGCCGCGACTGCCATGCTCGGACATCGCGCTCGCTCTGCGCCCTTTGCCGCTGGAGGCTGGTTCTGTTCGACCCACCGATCGCAGCCCATGAGGCTGATGCACCGCGAGCCGATTATTCTTGAGAGTTATTCGCCACATTGTATTACCACTCTATCTATATAAGAAAGGAGATCGTTCCTTTTTTTCTTAAAACATGATTAGGCAGAAACACATTGTTTCGTGAACTGAGAAATCTGAGCTCGACGGGAATTCGCGATGCTGTTGGCGTCCAAAGGTCGCCAAGACGAGACCACCTGTTTACGCCGGTCATCAATGTGCCAGTGGCCAGTGGCGCCAGTGTGCCGTATCAGAGGGCTGTTGTTGGTAGGAAGAATAAAAAAAAATATATTTAATTGAAATGGGTAGTGGGCAGAATACCTGGTCTGATTTTACATTACAGCTGGGTACTCCCCTGGTGATGGTGGTAGCCAGCCGCACGATTTCCCAGCACTGGTCAGGCGGCAGCAAGTAGAGAGAAGGGAGCGCCGGTAGTTCACAGGATGTTTTGCTTCCGGTGCAAGGTGATATAAATTCGACCTCAAGGATTGTAGGTTAGTTTTAGTATAAAACTCGCACCTGTGAATAAATGTCACAGTTATGATATACATATATAAATACATGTTCAATTTGCTCCGCTGACAGTAAACCCGGAGATGGCTTGCGACGAAGGAAGGGAAGAAGCCGAAAGCAGTGAATGTGATTGTTTGCTGTCAGAACGGAGTTACAGAATGTAAAGCATGTAAAACAAGAATAGGAGAGATAAGCAAATAAACAAATTGAAAAGTAATAACGGATACATAATGATGGAACTATGGACACAGACAAAATGTTGAGCTCTAACTTATAGATGAACGCTACTTAATAATGATGTCTTTATAATATTTGTTCAACACTTACCCCTTTGGGGTGCGAAGCGATGTAAAGGTTGTGGCGTGAATTAAATGATGCCCAGAGAATGGATAGGACCAAGACGTGAATTTATAACGTAAATTCTAATTGGCCCCGGCGCGTGAGACGACACGTAGCTGGTGAACGCGACCGGGGCCAGGGTCCTTCTCCCGAGCAATGATGTAAACTGCTGAGGCTGATGCGCGGGCGCATTGGAATGTTTGTTATAAAAACAAAGATCCGCTGAACCAATAGCACGCTTCCACGACTCCACGCCACTAGAGATGTACCGTTCCCCGCCCAGGGGTTGAACAATTTATTGCTGTATTGCGATTTGTGAGATGTTTCTCGTGTTTATATTTTTTGGTTAAAATTTTATCTAAGATTTATGGGACGTTAACTTGCAACGTTACAACATATACATATTTTTAGTTAAAACTAAGACTATGTTTTGTAAGATGACCACAAAATGATACAACTCGTAATAGTTGGAGAGATTTAAGCAGTCCTTTTTAACTTTGATAAATATCAAGAGGAAGGTGCGGCGGACGGGCGCTCGCGTGAAACCGGAGCCTGCTATGCGTCCGCGGTGATCTTGAACGACCAAGACACGTCCTCATTTGTTTGTCCTAATTTTAAAAGATTTTTTGTTACACAATCACCAAAGCAAATTAAACAAAGGTAGCGCGTGGTGTCCTACTGGCAACTAACGTAAACTTAAACTGGCGAAAATAGATGGTTGTAATGATTTTAGATAATAAAGCTACTATAAAATTGATTTTGATAGGAAGAGCATAATCTTCTCTCCCGGACACACGCCGTCATTGAGGGACCACGTTAACTCGAGTAAAAAGTAGCCCTAGTTTGCGTTTTGTAAACATTGGATACGACGCATGCACCGGGAGCGCTGCACTGGACACAATTACATGTAGTGCTGGTGAACTGCCCCGCCAACAAGTCGCCAAATGCATTGACACCCACACACCGCAACGCGGCCGATGTTGACGGCAGCACTCTCTCCCCACTGTGATTACAAAAGTGCGGTGAATCTCTGTGAGGACCAGCATGCAGAATGTGCACCCGCAGGCATGCACACCGACGGCACCGACGTCGAGCGGGGCCAGGGCTGTTAGACTGGTGCCCGCCCACGGCGGCGGTGGCTTCACACAGCGATGCGCTGCTCGAACGTCTGTGACAAGGACCTCGGTCGCCGTGATAGGGGCTCGTTGTGTCGCGAGCAGTGATGACGACACAGCGCGGGTACGCCGTCGCGAGCAGCGACATGTGCACCCGCCTCATGCACGAAAACGTTCCACAAATGACGCGTGCCAGAGGGGGCACGGTTGGTGCACCCGGTTTGAAATCCTCGGCCGCTGCGGCGGAATATCCCGCGCGCGATGACTGTGAAATCAAAAAGTTGTGGCGTGCGCCGGAAGTTGGCGGGGTCGCCGCACTGCGCGCGATTGCAGGCGGCTCCGGTCTCCCGCACGCTCCGCTTTCAGCTTGCGGAGACATAAGTGGGCGCGGGCAGTTGAGCTGATTGGGCCATTGTCGAATAATAAAACGAAGCGCCGTCGGTCGTCGCACGGAGCCGCTTTGTGCCGCGGGCCCGCTTCCGGCCGCCGCTGCGTGATTTGCACTCGCGCGTGTTATGATTACGTGTGTCGGTAATGAGCGGGATGCGGGACGCGGGTCGCAGGGTCGCGGGGTCGGGCGGCGATATCGCGGAGGGCGAAGCGGGCGGCGCGGCCCGCGACGAGGAAAAGCTGCCGCGACCTTGTTCGTCCTTGCGTAGCGATAAGCCGAGCGCGGCCGTCGTGGAAACTCCGCCGGGTCGGGACCCCGCTATCGCGCTCTTTTAAAGACGAACGTCGCCCTCGCGGCCGCACTCGCCGCCCGCTCGCGCCGCAATCCGTACGCGCATGCCCGCCTGCACGCACGCTCGCACGCACGCACGCACACGCACGCACACGCACGCACACACGCACCGTGTACGCGCACTCTCTCCGATATTACGCGCGACCGTTTGCGTGACCTAAGAAGTAACGGAAAGGTGAGAGGGCGATGGCATTGCACGCGCCGCAGAGTGCCCGCTGCCGACCGCTGGTCGCTGATCGCTCGCCACTGTCCACAGGTAGAGGGCGAACTGCAGCATGCCTGGAGCTGTTCTCAACGGCGCGCACGCGGCGCCCGACGACGTGGTGCTTACGGGTCTGTCGGCGCGACTGCCCGAATCAAACAACCTGGAAGAGTTCGTGCAGCAGCTTTTCGACGGTGTCGACCTCATCACGGCAGACGACCGCCGCTGGACGCCAGGTTAGTTTGCCGATTTCCGGTTGGACCGTTGGCCGTTAGCTTGGCTCGTCCAGCTCTAGTGATAGTTTGCACCCCTTTCTATGATCTTCCTGTTGAGATAATGGCTTTTGTTTGTAATACATTTTTGTTATAAAATGACGAGTTTTCGATAAGTGCGGCGTGAGTGATATTGCCGCGGCACGATACTCGTAAAACGCTGCCGTGACAGCGCGCACGCACGGGCGGCGCGTGACCGACTTTGTTTTCTAGGGCTGCATGGACTCCCGGAGCGCAACGGTAAACTAAAGGAGCTGAGGCACTTCGATGCCACGTTCTTCGGCGTTCACGCGAAGCAGGCGCACTTGATGGACCCGCAGCTGCGGCTGCTGCTAGAGCTTACGCACGAAGCCATCGTAGATGCCGGCCTGAACCCCGGCGAATTGCGCGGCTCGCGCACTGGCGTCTACGTCGGCGTCTCCAATTCCGAGTCGGAGGAGATGTGGACGTCCGACCCCGACAAAGTGAACGGTTATGCGCTCACCGGCTGTTGCCGCGCCATGTTCCCCAACCGCATCTCCTACACCTTCGATCTGAAGGGCCCGTCTTACGCGGTGGATACGGCCTGCTCCAGTTCCATGTTCGCGCTGGCGCAAGCCGTGGCGTCCATCCGGTCGGGCCAGTGCGACGCCGCCGTGGTGGCCGGCACCAACCTGTGCCTCAAGCCTGCGACCTCGCTCAATTTCCATCGGTTGAGCATGCTGTCGCCCGAGGGCCGCTGCGCCGCCTTCGACGCGAGTGGGCGCGGCTACGTGCGCTCCGAGGCGGCCGTGGTGGTGCTGCTGCAGCGGCGCAAGGCCGCGCGCCGCCTCTACGCCAGCGTGCGCGCCGCGCGCCTTAACACGGATGGCGCTAAGCCCCAGGGCATCACCTTCCCCTCGGGTGACGTGCAACGCCGCCTGGCCGAAGAGACCTTCGCTGAGGCGCAGCTGCGACCGCAGGACGTGGCCTATGTGGAGGCGCACGGCACCGGCACCAAGGTGGGTACAGGCGCCCCGGTCTTCTGTTTTCTGTGTCTCGTCTCACTACGCGCCCTGATGTTGACGGTCGTTTCTCATTTTAGGTGGGCGACCCGCAGGAGGTGAACGCCATCGCGGACTTCTTCTGCAAAGACCGCAAGACGCCTCTGCTGCTGGGATCGGTCAAGTCGAACATGGGTCACTCGGAACCAGCCTCCGGTCTCTGCTCCATCGCCAAGGTGTTAGTGGCGATGGAGGAAGGTGTCATTCCGGCAAACCTTCACTACAAAACGCCAAACCCGGAGATTCCCGCACTCAGCGACGGAAGGATAAAGGTTAATTTGTTAAACCTTGCCAACAACAACCACGAGTCCTATGCAGGATTTCCCCCTACCGTCTAGAAATTGTAAATATATAAAGGCTCTGACTGTGTTAAAGAAACCCAGTAAATAAAACTTAAAAAAAAAACAACGTAACATTTTGCAGGTATACATTTGTATTTGTATAAAATATTTTGTTGTTTTTGTTTTAACGGGTTATGGTGCGCGCGGTGCAGGTGGTGGACAAAAACACGCCGTGGGATGGTGGGCTAGTGGCCATCAATTCGTTCGGGTTCGGCGGCGCCAACGCGCACGTGATCCTGGAGTCGCGGGGAGGCGCACGGGCCGCGGCGGGCACGCGGGCCGGCCTGCCGCGCCTGGTGCTGGCGTCGGGCCGCACAGAGCAAGCCGCGCGCCGCCTGCTGCGCCTGGCCGCCGACCACCCGCACAACGCGCATCTGCACGCGCTGCTCGACGCCGTGCACGCGCACAACATCCCCGGACACGCCTTTCGCGGGTACCGCCTCGTCGCCGACCAGCCGCAGCTCGCCGAGGAGGTCCAGGTGCGTGCCTCCCATCTGGTCGTTTCTCTTGTACAACCAAATAGGTTTCTTGGTTCTCCTTTATGACCGGACGAGCGGCCTGCCCCGCGTAGTGTTCAAGATGTAAACGGTATTTTTTTTGGCCCCTATTGGGTACCTCTCGTTCCACCCCTATTTATTTTGGAACAGAGTTTTTCATTTCCTTAATAATTTTTTCACATTATTTTTTTTATTTTCTTTCTCATCTTCCATGCTTCACATTGTCTTTTTTTCCGCCTCCAAATGCGGGGCATTCTGCTACCAGGTGGATCGCGGTCTGGTACACGCCCGGTTCTCAGAAGCACGAGGGGTCCTCCTTGAGCTTGAACCTGTGAAGGTACTCAGAGAACCCCCCGTGCCCCGTAACGAGCTTGACCAAGACCGCGTCCACCTCCATGCTACGGAGCGCGCGGTAGGCCGCGACGGCGTCCGGGAAGACACTAACGCTTTTGCCATTCTCTCTTGCTTTCATACAATTCTCTTTTACTGTTACAACTAAGGGAGGGTGTCCGATCTTGCGACTAGTAAAGGGTATTTGTACTTGCGCAGGAGGTGGAGAGCGGCGAACCGCGCCCGCTGTGGTTTGTATTCTCGGGCATGGGCTCGCAGTGGGCGGGCATGGCGCGCGCGCTGATGCGGCTGCCGGCGTTCGCCCGCAGCGTGGCGCGCTGCGGCGCCGCCCTGCGTACGCACGGGCTCGACCTGCAGCACGTGCTCACCGAGGCCCCAGACACTGCCTTCGATGACGTTGTCACCTCCTTCGTGTCCATCGCGGCCGTCCAGGTGGCGCTGGTGGACGTGCTCCGCGACCTCGGTCTCCGCCCCGATGGCATCATCGGCCACTCCGTCGGAGAGATAGGTTCGCAGCCTTTCATAGCTCTCCAGTGCTTTGTAAAAAATGCGCTCCACTCAAAGTGAACTAAGCAAAAGCGATAGTCTGCGGCGAGTCTGGGACGGAATATATAACGCAACAAATCTCGGGCTTTTGAAAAGCGTCGCATTAGTACTCACTGTAACGCGACGACGGTCGTATCATGTCGTATCATGTCGCATCATGTCGCACGGATTGCTGCTCGCATAGCGTCTGCGACGGTAGCCTGTGCCACTGTAGTCATATAAACACTTGCATTTTCATTTGGCCGAGTTGAAAAGGGGCGCTTGTGTCGCAGGTTGCGCCTACGCGGACGACACGCTGAGCGCGGAGCAGGCGGTACTGGCGGCGTACTGGCGCGGGCGCAGCATCGTGGACGCCAAGCTACCGCCCGGCGCAATGGCCGCCGTGGGTCTCAGCTGGGAGGAGGCGACAGCACGTTGCCCGCCCGACCTCGTGCCCGCCTGCCACAACGCCTCCGACAGCGTCACGGTACGACGCGGCACGCTCCCTGGCACGCTCGCACGCGTGGAGCGCCCGAAAATTTTAGAGATGTAACGATGCATGTTACATCTCATCAGTCCTTTTGCCCACAACACTCTCATTATATTTTAAATACATTTTTGTTTTGTAGATTAGTTCGCTGTTTTTTTACCTTACCATACTCTGGATAGCGAATTGGTACAGAGAAAGAAATTAATGTTCAATAAAATTTAATGCTTTCCCATGTAACACCGTATGTAAAGTGGATCCGCGCGCGTGTGTGTACAGGTGTCCGGGCCGGTGGAATCCGTGGAGAGGTTCGTGGCCGAGCTGTCGGCTGACGGCGTGTTCGCGCGCCGCGTCAACAGCTCGGGCGTCGCGTTCCACAGCAAGTACATCGCGAGCGCGGCGCCGCTGCTGCGCCGCAGCCTCGAGCGCGTCATCGTCGACCCCAAGCCGCGCTCGTCGCGCTGGATCTCCTCCTCGCTGCCAAAGGACCAGTGGAACTCCGACATCGGTAATATAACGTTTTTCTTCAACCGATATCTGTTAAAGGCCCGCGCCTGACTCGCTGAACAGCCGAATGCTTTTGTGACCGACAGCTCAACTGAGCGACGCGGCGTACCACGTGAACAACCTGCTGTCGCCGGTGCGGTTCGCCGAGGCGCTGCGCGAGGTGCCGGCGCGCGCACTGCTGCTGGAAGTGGCGCCGCACGCGCTGCTGCAGGCTGTGCTGCGACGCGCGCTTCCGCAAGCCGCTCACGTTCCGCTACTGCGACGTGACGCCCCGGACGCCGCGCTGCACCTGCTGGCGGCGGCCGGACGCGCCTACTGCGCAGGCGCACAGCCGCGCGTTGGCGCTCTCTACCCACCTGTCAGCTGGCCCGCCCCGCGCGGCACACCGCGCATCGCTTCGCACGTGCTGTGGGACCACTCCACCGAGTGGAGCGTTGCCAACTTCGGCGCCGCCTCGCGCACTGGCGAGAATATTATTGAGTGCGACCTCTCGCGCGCCGAGGACGACTTTGTCACCGGGCACAACATCGACGGACGCGTGCTGTTCCCCGCCACGGGCTACCTGGTGGGTCTCCCTGCGCCGCCACTTCCCTTAACAGTATTCTGTGCTCTCCTGTGTACACAATCGCTCCTTAAATACTGTCACTGACACAGACAAAACATAACTTCAAAATAAATTTGAATTTCTTCTTCAGCGCGGTGGTACTATGGGACACTGAGTTACATTTATGTGAAAAACCTTTCTCGCCCAAAATTAATGCGAAAGCCTATTAACACACGGTTTCAGAAGTTATTCTGAAACACATGTTTCGCCCCTCTCTCGAGAGCAGCTGTAGGCATTCCAGTGCAGCTATACACAGGCACACTAGACTAAAAGTGCCCAAGCTCGGCTTCAACGTAAAATTTTTGACTTCATCAGAGACGAAAGTTGTCTCTTTTTCCGTCCTGACCTTAACATTTCGATAATGAAGTGTGGCGAGCTTAGAGGCTGAAGTGTGTATCCAGACCTCATGAAAATGAAGAGTCCGAGTCACCCTTAAGACAGGCAGGGACCGAAACAAAGATGAATACGGCGCGCGCAGCGACCGATGTGCCGCCGCAGCTGTTCTCAAAAAATGATTGGAGAAGGTCTTAGTTTTATTTTTATAAGTATTTGTTACATTTGTGACGGTATTTAAGGGTCGACCGGTCCACCGCAGAGGCGCAATTTAATAGAATCAGTTGGGGTAGTTGCATTATCAGTATATGCAGGTTCCAAATCGGCCCTTTGTTCAATTACATCGTTTCTTTGTGTAATTACCTGAAGCCTTCCACATAAATAAATTTCATGTGATGAGCAAATGTGCTCACGACACGACCGCATCGTCATGTCGTGGAGCTTGTGGAGTGCTATTTTCAAATGCAATTTTGTATTAATTTGTTATTGTTGACTTTCACTGATTTAAATTTGTCCCATTCAGATGCTCGTGTGGAGAACCATGGCCAAAATACATAATCGCAAATTGGAAGAGACTCCAATAATCCTCGAGGACGTTCAGTTCCGGCGGGCCACTATAGTGTCGCGCGAGGCGCCCGTGCGTTTCCTTATCAACGTGTTAGACGGCACCGGCGAGTTCGAAGTGAGCGAGGGCGGCGCCGTCGTGGTGACGGGCAGCGCGCGCCTCGCTGACTCACCTGCCGCCGAGCGCCTGACGCTGCCGCCCGCCGACAGCGTCGACAGCACCGACACCACCGACACCACCGACCTGCCGCTGCTCACCGACGACGTGTACAAGGAGCTGCGCCTGCGCGGGTACAACTACTCCGGTGTCTTCCGCGGGATTCGCACCTCCGACTCCCGCGGCACCGCCGGCACGCTCGCTTGGGACGGCAACTGGATCTCATTCATGGACACTATGTTGCAATTTGGCATCATTGGTGTGGACACCCGCGAGCTGTACTTGCCCACGCGGCTGCAGCGCGCGCTCATCGACCCCGCGGCGCACTTGGCGGCGGTTGCGGCGGCGGCTGCGGGTGCCGACGCTGCGCTGCCGGTGCGCATGCTGCGCGACATCAACGTCGTGGTGGCCGGTGGCGTAGAGTTCCGCGGGATCAAAACTAGCCTGGCGCCGCGACGGGCCAATCCGCAACCGCCCCCCAAGCTCGAAAAGTACACGTTCGTTCCGTACGACAAGGCCGGCACGGAGTCTGGAGACACGGCGCGCTCGAAACGCGAGGCGCTGGCGGTGTGCTTGCAAACGATTTGCGAGAACGCCGGCGTGTTGCGCCTGCGCGTGTGCGAGGCGGCGCTGGGGCGCGCACCCGAGGCGCTGCTGCTGCCCGCCGTGCTTCAGCTGGTAGACGCGGAGCCGCAGCTCCGCGCCGAGGCCAGCCTGGCTGCCGCCACGGGCGCCGCTGTCTACGAAGCCGCTATGAATAAGCTGGCCGTTAAAGTGAGTACTGGACTGAACTTCCGCATAATAACACCAGATTCCATTAAATATTCAATGGGAATTGTCTTGCCACTGTGCAGGTCACCAGTAAGGACCCGCGCAGCGCGCCGCCGGATACCGAGTGTCACGTGGTGCTGGCGGCGGACGCCGTAGGACGGCACGGAGCGTCGCTGCTGCGCCAGCTGATGGGCGCGCTGGCCCCCGCGGGCATGCTGCTGCTGGAGGAGCCGCATGACGTACTGGAGCAGAGAAGCGCACGTGACGCTATCGAGGGCGCCGGGCTCGCTCTCGTGGCCCGACAGCGCGCCGCCAGCTGCGAATACCTAGTGCTGCGCGCAGCTCGCGCACCCCCCGCCGCGCGTGTGCTCGTGGAGGTAGGCGAGAACTCCTCCTACGATTGGGTGGAGACGCTGCGCGAGGCGTTGAAGCGCGCGGAGAGCGAGGACATCCGCGTGTACGCGTGGTCGCGCGCGTCGACTAGCGGCGTGCTGGGGCTAGGCACGTGCCTGCGCGCCGAGCCCGGTGGCCGCGCCCTGCGCGTCTTCTACCTGCCCGATGCCGCGGAGCCGTTCGCACCCGACGCACCGCTCTACGCCGCTCAGGTGCAAAAAGACCTTGCGGTGAACGTGCTGCGCGCCGGCGTGTGGGGCTGTTACAGGCACCTGACGCTGCCTGACTCCTCGGACCTCCAGCTGCAGGTGGTCTATTTAATTGTTTAATCGATGTTTTCCTACTGTCCGTGGAGTACACTCGCACGGACAAAGCAGGACGCATTGAGAGCAAATCTCGCGTCGCGCTGCAGGTAGAGCACGCGTACGTGAACACCCTGGTGCGCGGCGACCTGTCTTCGCTGCGCTGGGTGGAGAGTCCGCTGCGCTTCTGTGCGGCGGGGAGCGCGCTGGGCGGCGCCGGTCGCAGCCTGTGCGCCGTGCACTTCGCGCCGCTCAATTTCCGCGACGTGATGCTGGCTACCGGCAAGCTGCCTCCCGACGCGCTGCCCGGCGATCTCGCAGGCCAGGTGCGAACCTTTATTTTCGTTCTGATTTTTCAGAAAGATGGCGTTGTCGTAACCTTTCTTAAATTATTGAAATTAGTCGGCACATAAGTGTGCGAACAATAGAACTTAGGGTTAAGAAAAACATTTGCTTTGAAATATCTATCCCAGTCGAACAGTGATTATTTAAATTTTTCTTTTTTACCGTGCATGTCAACAGGAGTGCATCTTGGGACTAGAGTTCAGTGGTCGCTCGGCGGAGGGAAAGCGTGTGATGGGCATGGTGGCGGCTCGCGGGCTGGCCACCACGGTGCTGGCCGACGAGGGCTTCCTGTGGGAGGTGCCGGCCGCGTGGACGCTGGAGGAGGCTTCGACGGTTCCGGTGGCGTACGCGACCGCCTACTACGCGCTGAGCGTGCGCGGGCGCATGCGACGCGGTGAAAGTGTGCTGGTGCACGCGGGCACGGGCGGCGTGGGGCAAGCTGCCATCGCCATCGCGCTGCACGCTGGCTGCACCGTGTTTACGACAGTGGGCACGCCCGACAAGCGCACCTTCCTTCGAGCGCGCTTCCCCGAGCTGCCTGCCGAAAACATCGGCAATTCGCGCGACACCAGCTTCGAGCAGCTGGTGCTGCGGCGCACGCGCGGTCGCGGAGTGGACCTCGTGCTCAACTCGCTGGCGGCCGACAAGCTGCACGCCTCCGTGCGCTGCCTGGCCAACGGCGGCCGCTTCCTCGAGATCGGCAAGCTGGATCTCTCTAACAACACCGCGCTCGTGAGCAACTCCTTACTACGAATCTGCGAGTGTAGCTTGACACGCGGGAGGGGCATGTCGTTTAAAGTCAGTACTGTCGTCTTCAGGGCATGGCAGTGTTTCTCAAGAACACGACGTTCCACGGAATCCTGCTGGACGCGCTCTTCGACGCGAGCGGCGACTGCCCCGAGCGCGCCGCAGTCGTGCGCTGTGTGTCGGAGGGCATCGCGGCCGGCGCCGTGCGCCCGCTGCCCAGCACCGTGTTCTCCGACCAGCAGCTGGAGCAAGCCTTCAGGTCAGCTCCTTCAGCATTCATCTCTATCGTAACATTAATAAAGAGAAACGAGAAAGAAGAAGAAAGGCACTCGTAGAAAAAAAAATAGTTAAAAAATATTATAACAGCACATATTCGATATACGTATGTATAAATCGGCTAGGGTTCAGACTGCACTGCACGTGGGCGCTACGCAAGCAGATTTCCTTTACGAAAAGTATGCAACTAACTCATAATGATGTGTCATTAAAGAAAATAATTATAAGGTTCCTAGTAAATATTAGACTATTTCCTATTGTATTGTGAAGCGATTTTTTAGTTATAATACAGTTTGAAAACGATTTGCTATACTACGCTATAAAGGTTTAGTAAATCGTTTACAAAAAAATTAAAAAAAAATTCATCGGAGTTTATTGTGGGGACCTCTGAAATCATCGTGCGCTAATAATCGTCTTAGTTTTATATTGAAATATACCTTATAAGGGAGTTCAATCTGATTCTAGTTTATATTAAATTCTTCATATGACGTACACAAGTGGTCACCATAAATGACCCAATGTGGGTAATAACATGAGCTAATGTGAGCGACTGAGCAGCGGCGCACCCGCTCGCTATTGGTATTGCACGGGGCGCTGATTAACGCACTGGCTGGCGTGCAGGTACATGGCGACGGGCAAGCACATCGGCAAGGTGGTGCTGCGCGTGCGCGAGGAGAACGCCGCCGTGCCCAAGCTGGTGCCCGCCGTGCCGCGCACCTACTTCCACCCCGACAAGACCTACGTGTTGGTCGGTAAGTGCCCACCATGCCGCGCACCCGCTTCCGTGCGGGGCTCATAGCGGACCACGGTTACATTGCTGTTTCATCGACTCTTGATGAGAAATAAGTTTCAAAAATGAAGAAAAACTAATTCCTTACTACTTGCGCAGGCGGGCTTGGCGGCTTCGGGCTGGAGCTGGCGGATTGGCTGGTGGTGCGCGGCGCCACGCGGCTGCTGTTCAACTCGCGGTCGGGCGTGCGCACCGGCTACCAGGCGTGGTGCATCAGACGGTAATGCCGCCGTAGCTCGCGGCGCGTGCTCGCGGCCCGCGGGCGCGTGCTGAAGCGTGCGTGCGTTGCAGGTGGCGCGCGCGCGGCGTGAGCGTGCGCCTCAGCACGGCGGATGCGACGAGCGCGGCGGGGGCGCGCGCGCTGCTACGCGACGCGGCGGCGGCCGGCCCCGTGGGTGGCGTGTTCAACCTTGCGGCCGTGCTGCGCGACGCCTTCCTCGAGAACCAGACGCCCGACGACTTCCGCGCGGTCGCCCGCCCCAAGATCGACGGTGTGTATACAACGCGACACCTCGTTTCGGGATTTTTCACACGCAACTAGCACAAATTATGTATTACATTGTTCATGCAGTTATGTTACAAATAAATATAATTATTCCGAGGGGCTCCGGTGTATTTGCAGGAACGAAGGCGCTAGACGCGGCGACGCGGGAGCTGTGCCCGGAGCTGGAGTACTTTGTGGTGTTCTCGTCGGTGTCGTGTGGGCGCGGCAACCCGGGCCAGAGCAACTACGGCCTCGCCAACTCTGCCATGGAGCGCATTGTGGAACGCCGCCAGGCCGACGGGTTGCCCGGGCTTGCCGTGCAATGGGGTGCCATCGGTATGTCCGCGTGTTTCATTTGCCAGGTGTGCGACATGCGCCTGCTGCACCCACGACTTAACCACTGTCCGTCTGCGCAGGCGAGGTGGGGCTGATCGTAGAGACGATGGGCGGCGACGATACTGAGGTGGGCGGCACGATACCGCAGCGCATTGCGTCCTGCATGGCGGCGCTAGGCGAGCTTCTGGCACGCCCGCACGCTGTGGCCGCTTCCATGGTACTGGCAGACAAACGCCGCGTGGCCGCCGCCCCCAAGCACGACCTGCTCAGCGCCGTCGCGAACATACTCGGTGAGCCATCGCCACCAGGCTAATGAAACTCAACTAAAGACTGAAAATGTAGTAAATTATTTAAATTTAAAAAAAAAATAATTATATTCCAGGTATAAAGGACCCTAGCAAAGTATCGGAATCGGCCAACCTGGCTGAGTTGGGCATGGACTCGTTAATGGGCGCGGAGATCAAGCAAACGCTGGAGCGCGGCTACGACGTGGTGCTGGGCGTGCAGGAGATCCGCACGCTGACGTTCGCAAAGCTGCGCGCGCTGTCAGGCGGCGCGGAGGAGATCACGGAAGAGGGCATGGGGGAGGGCGTGCAGCCAGAGTCTGGCGCCGATCGCACGCCCGACGACCTGCTGCAATTCTCGGCGCGCGCAGAGCTTATGCCCAAGCAGGTGCTCGTCACACTGCCCAGCGCCGCGCCCGATGACTCCGACCGCAACCCCGTCTTTATGGTGAGTTTGAAAACGATTTACCTTCCCGTATATAATCCAAAAGAAAATATGAACGAGCACAAAATAGTATGCGGGTGGGGTGCATGTGGAGAGCAGGTACTGATGTTAGAGCGCTGCGCAGGTACACCCGATCGAAGGCGTGGTGCAGTGCCTGGAGGGCGTGGCTGCCGGGGTGCGCGCGCGCGTGCTGGGCCTGCAGTGCACGGCGGCGGCGCCGCTGGCTGACATGGCGGCACTGGCCGCCTTCTACGTGGCGCAAGTGCGAGCGGCGCAGCCAGAGCCGCCCTACACGCTGCTCGGCTATTCCTTCGGCGCCAGCGTCGCCTTCGAGATGGCGCTGCAGCTCGAGCAGGTGTGCGGTTACCTCACTCTTATACTTTCACTTTCGTATTTTTTCTGTTAAAAAGGCTGTTTTTTAAAAATCTGCGTATTTCATTACTTGAGATATTAAAACCTGCTAGATGTGTTTAATCGAGGCGCGCCAAGAGAGGAGCTTGCGGTGGACTAAACAAGTATCGAGTGTGTGAAAGCAAAAGATTACACGTGTGCAAGTCGCGAGCGTGCGTATCGTGTGCGTATCGTGTGCGTAACGTGTGCGTATCGTGTGCGTATCGTGTGCGTAACGTGTGCGTGGTGCCGACAGGACGGCTGCGCGGCGCGCGCGGTGCTGGTGGACGGCTCCCCGGCATACGTGGCGACGCACACAGCGCGCGGCAAGGCCAAGCGCGCCGCGCGCTCAGCCGCCGCCGACGAGGCTGATGCGCTCACCTTCTTCGTGCAGCTCCTCAAGGAAGTCGACGGAAACAAGGTGATTCTCCTTAATATTTTTTCTGGACTTTATTTCATGCGCGCACCAATTCACGCGCCAGCGCTCTACCTCGACGCCTCGACGCGAGTTAACGTGAACCGTTTTTCGTAAGAATCTTAAATATTGACCAAAAAATTCTGGGCGATGTGCGGTACGTGAAGCGGTATATCACGCGCTTATGTTCCGGAAAAATTGTCCATACGAATGTTTCCAATGTTTTGCGTAGGTGTTTACAGAGCTGGAAGCGCTGGGCAGCTGGGAGGAGCGCGTGCAGTGCGTGACGACGATGCTGCGCGACGTGACGACGCACTCGCCTCAGGCGCTGGCCGTCGCCGCTGAATCCTTCTACCGCAAGCTGGTCATCGGCGACGCGTACCGACCGTCGCGGCGCCTGCGCGCGCCCGTCACGCTGTTCACAGCGCGCGACAACTACGTCACCCTGGGCGAAGACTACGGGCTGGCCGAGATGTGCGCGGGGCCGCTCGTCACGCGCCAGCTGCCCGGCACGCACCGCTCCATTCTGACGGGTGAGGCGGCGCGGGTCATCGCCGACCATCTGTCCGAGCTGCAGTGCGCCGCCCCGCAGCAGCAGCACTAGCACGCGGCCCGCCGCCGCCGTCGCCGGCGCGGACGCCGGCGACGGCCGCGGTAGGTCAGTGGCGACTATCACCGCCACCACCGCCGCGACCGGTGCGGGAGACGCGCGCGAGCTGTCAGCAATTCGGGAGTGCGGCGGCTTCTACGCTCTCTTTCAATTCGAACACTCGTGGCTCCGCGCGGCGGTGTACTCTTGGTTCCTGCGTACGGTTGTACGAGCCTGCTGCCTCGACGACCGGCTCCGCGCCGCGGCTGTGCTGTGCTGCTACTTTTTCGCTCGAGCCATGAACGGGATGTTCAGTTGAGTTTGGTTTTTGCGAAAAATAAAATGAATCCTCACCGCCGGTATTGTTCGGCCGTGAGCGTGGGGGGCGTGGCTAGAGGCCACAGGTCCCTCTGCGACATTCCTCACTTCCCTGGGATATATTAGTAAGGGGTTGGCACGTGTCGGGGTGGGTCGGTCGGGCGCGGGCCGAGCGGGCGTTCTCTGTGATCTGACGAGGTGCGAGGTGCGTTTGTGCGTACATTGTTTGCGTATTTATTGTGGTGACACAGTTAGCAGTTAGGATGTGACGTAATTTATTGTATATTTAGTCAGGTATATTTGCAAGTTACAAACTTTGGATACGGTAGTCATAAGTAACGAATATGTAATATTTTTTTTAATAAACAGATGGCTGTTGCGGTTGTGTTTCATTTGTTAGTTTTATTCAAACTCGTCCGGCGCACGCGATGTGTTTAACATAACAACATTGCGCGATGCGCTTTGTTAATAACTTACAAATTTAATTGTAATAAGTAACGAAAGCAAAATTTAAAAATCAAGACGTGGTCGAAGTAATCGTGCGAGGCTTGAATTTTAATTTTAAGGGCAAAACGCGTTTGAAATTTTGTGATTGCGTCACACATAAGTCTGATTTAATTCTACGCGATTTTTAATTAATACCATTTTGAAGATAAAACGTCGGCGTGTTACGAACTCAAGTTCTTTCATGAATTTTTGATTGGCTTGAAGTTTGAAAACTTTACCTCGGTTGTTTTTGTTTAAATCGAGCGCCCATTAAGTTGGTCGGATGCTCTGTACATAGTGGTCAAAGGCTCCACTTGACTCATAATACTGAGGATATCAGAAAAAGGCGTTTAAAGCGACAATATTCATTTTAGCGGCGGCGCGGCTCGTGATGGTGGTGACCAGGAAGGGGCAGCATTTCGTTAAGTCACGTCGGTCAGCCGGCGCACACGCGCGGCGCACACGGAAGCATTATCTCCTCGAGCTATACATCCTGTAATCTTTATATGTTTTGTTGCGCCACAGAGAACAGAAATAACAAAATAATAACTGTAAGAGCCTCTCCATTCCTTCAATGGTCCTATGAGATTAACATAAGACGGGGACGTCAATAAAGAAGTGTTGACTTAAGATACCTTTTACATTCCTACAGGAATCTCTGAACGTTTCCGCTCAGACGCTTCAGTGTAAGCTTTCCTGAAGTTGTGCAATAAATACAAACGCGGCAGCAGCGTACGCTGCGCGGCCGGATCAAACTTCAAATGATAAGTTTGATTACTTGGTGACAGTGTACAGTTTTCAATAATAATGATAATGGCTCCATGCCCTTCGATGGTCAGCTGCGAGCCGAGTGCTTGTTGACACCGACGTCCCCTGGGCGGAGGTCATCGCACGCCGCCGGGGTGAAGTCAACGAGCTGGGCGGCGCTACACGAGAGCGGCGTGCTTGCTTAGTTTCGGTGGAAGTTGCTGTTAGCCCGGGGACTTTTATAGCTTCATCGGAACTGAGTCCACGGTGCGAAAGGGTCCGTGAATTTGAAAATATAACAGAATGTGTTAATTTCTTGCCACTTAAGATGTACCGTGTCCCGCCAAGTGTTTAATTTTTACTGTATTGCAATTGTTGCGGACGGCTGGCATTGCACAGAGCGGCCATACGCGAAGCTCTTCCCCCGCGCCCCGCACCCAGAGGGCCTGCGCCGAGACTGAATACGCGGAACCCCGCCCCGCGTCCTACGCCCCGACATCTGCCCCACTAGTGCGCAGGCCCAAGTAAAGGAAAGTAGGGACTGAAGTACCACTCGCAAGCGCACTCTTTCTCGGGCACGGTACCTCGAAGCATTGTATAGTTATCTTGTAATAATTAGTGTAATATGTGTGTAATGTAAAGTTAGTAGTTTTATTCTTGTGTATGTATTCCTGAAGAAATTAACGTGTTAATTAACTTCATCGTCCTGCGTGCTTCTTTTCGGAGATGACCCCGCGTGTCAAGCTACGGTCCAATAAATGTCAACGTGAAAAGCGCCTCGAGCGCGACGAGTTGTTCATTTAGGTCAGCACTGACAGCGAGGAAAGCATTAGTTTGTCCCTCGCTTACAGACCACGTCGGCTTGATACGATTGTATTGTAACCGCCGAAGGTTCATTTGTACGAAATAAATACGCTTCATATCACTACTCGTCTGCTTTATTACAAGCTGCGGGAGCACGACCAATAATGTTGACTGTCACGAGCACCCGATGCAGCGAGATTACTTCGTCTGGCGCAGGACCGCGTAAAACGTGTACGACGACCTCAGAATCTGAAAAGTCGGCAAAACATTGAAACACGGTACAATTTTGTTGCAATGGCTCCCGGCCCACCGCTGGACGCTGCCTCCACTACACAGGCCGAGACTAACTATTCCATTTTTTTAAAATAAGTTAAAGTTGTATCTTCTCCTTAAACAATAAATTTAGAAAATGTCGTTTTTATTCTATAAATTAATCACTCATTGAAAAAAAAATATTTATTCGTATTTGCTTAGTCTCGAGCGCAAAACTGCACAGCGGACGCCGCGTTTGTGACTTGGGCACAAAAAATATCTTTATTGGCAAAGGCAAGCACGGCGAGATCTATCTCCTTCGGTTACTTTTGTTTTTCTTACGGCTTTATGTGCTGTTGGTACTCTTATCAGGTAATGCTGCTGATATAGATAAAATTGATGTACTGCCGAGGGACAGCATGCAACCTAACTAGAAATTAAATAGATAAACGGTCAGCGGCAGCCGCGGCAAAACATAAAGACGGAAGCGATGCGACGCCTGCTCTGAACCAAGCCGTGTGCACTCCGATGCGTCTCCTGAACCCGCTGCAGTGCAAGGCCGGACCGTGCGCGTGGCGACTGACGCACCTTGACGAAGGTGTCGAGTGAGAGCGGCACCACGCGACCGGCGGCGGGCCGCAGCGGTCGTCGCACGCGCAGCAGCAGCAGCGCCACCAGCCGCCCCGTGCGCGCCCCGGCGCCCGCCCAGCGCACCGCATACACCGCGTCCGCCAGCCGCGCGCTCTGCCGAACGCGCAGCGAGGTGCGTCACAGTGGTAGGTCACCGCGTCGTCGCATCGTCACGTCAGGACAACTCACACACCGCAGGTACCTCTTCAGTGAGTGCGGAGCCGTAGTAGCAGTACAGGAACAGCTCTGTGAGTATGCAGCTGATGAACAGCGCCATGGATGCCGCCTCCACGCCCAGCGCTGTCAGCTGCAACATACCGCGCGCTGTCAGCGGCCCCGGGCGCCGCGGCGGCGCGGGGGCGCGGGGGAGGCGCGTACTCACGCTCACGAGCTTGTAGGCTGCCATGCACAAGATCCAGCCGCCGATGCCGAACTGCACCAGGATCGCCCATCCGAATATGTCCTGCACCAGCCACGCCGTGCTGCACGCAAACGTCGCTTATTTATAACCAATATTTAAACTTACACGCCAAAAATTAACTAAATATTCGTCTTATTAATATCTGATTTATTAAATCTGATTAAATACTGCCCCGCGGTTGTCGTCGTAATGTTTGTGATGACGATGCGTATTGCAACCGAACATTGGCCGGCTCTCACCTCACGGAGCCGAGTGTAGGTATGTAGCGCCGCCGTCGACTGCAGCGACCGGCTGCGGGGCCGACTGTCGACTGTTGACTGTGCTTTGTGAGCTCAACTTACGCGCAAATCTTCTGATAGTGCTGCCAGTACTGTACGAACAATTTCATCTCGACGACGTCTCGACTCTCGCCAGATTGTTTACTCAGCACAACAGCTTTTTCAGACAGCTCTTCGAAATTTATTCTAAAAACAAATCGCACGCTCAGCGCTGAAATGCAACGACATTGAATAACATGAAGATGGGGTGGAATTTGGCGTACCTGAGGATCGTCAGCTCCGTCTTGCACTGGTACAGCACGGCCGCGATGAATGCGTCCATGGTGGTGTTTGCGATGCCCACCAGCGTGGTCACGCAGTACGTGTACAGCAGCACCGCTGCGAACCTGCGCGCGGCGCACGCGTCAGTTCGCCAGCTCGTACTGCTTCAGAGTGAGAGCGCAGCGCGGTGCCCTGTCTGCCCGCGAGCGACGTATTTCGGTAGGCAATGTCTCCTCCGACCGTCCCAACTTTCTTAAGAATATGGCTACTAATACGCTTGAAGACTGTGTGGATGGTGCATTACAAGATACAATAATATACAAAACTTTTTCCAATCTGCGTTATACACAAAACCTTCTCCCGGCAACGAATCAGGAATGAAGACTTCCGTAGACAAGAGAAAGTAATCGCACAGCCACGAGAGGCTTCACAACACTTGAGTGGAAACTGTGGACCGGTCAGCGCAGCGCAAGGCTGCTCTGCACAGGCCCGTGGCTAAGGACACAAACTTTAAAATACTTCTCTATTTACATGAAATGGCAGTTTTAACAAGAAATACGCCTCTGTATGTCTGTCTACCTTTTAAATATTAGACTAAAATAAATTAGCTCTTAAGTAAAAGCAATTAGATAATCACATAAATTAAAAGTAAGGAAATAAAAAGTCAATCAGTAAATATGACAAAGAGTCGATGGTCTTAAATTTTTTACTGACACATGTGAGCGTGTGGTGTCGAGGCCGGTCCATAGCGGAAAGTCGACGGGCACGGCGCGCGCGTGCTCGCGCACCGGGAACACGGCCCACAGCGCGCACGTCAGCGCCGCGCAGCCGGCGTACCCGCGGCGCAGGCGTCGCGCGTGCAGTGCCGCGCCGGCCGCCAGCCGCGCGCCCCGCCCGCCGCGCGTGCCCTCGCCTACCCCTGCACACGCACACACCGAGCTGCTACTCACGTACGCGCACGCAACGCGCACAGAAGCCGCCTCACCGTGCAGACCCGACACCAGCGCGTCGATGCGGTCGGCGTCCGTGTGGAACACGATCTGCTTGGCAAGCGACGTCACGTGGCACAGCAGCAGGAACATCACGCGGGACAGCTTCGCCATGTCGCCGCGCTCCTGCCGCGAGGAACGTGCACGTGTAATGCGTGACCAACGCACGATTAGTTTAAATAAGTTTAAAGTCAAAGCATTATAGTGCGATAAAGATGAACCTGGTAGGCGTAGACGCATTCTTGCAGCAGATAGCAGGCGGTAGCGGCGAGCACGGCGGCACGGTAGACCGCGTGCGCGCGTCCGTGCCCGCGCCAGTAGCCGGCGCGCTGCAGCACGCGCACGTGCCCGCGCACGACCACATTGGCGATCCTGTCACGTGGACGGACGGATAGTGGCCGCTGTCTATCAGTTCTCCAAATATAAACTAAATTAGAACCATCCTTAGTGGTTCAATCAAAACACGAAAGCTACGGCTGTAGTCCGCACCACGACTATAACTTTCCAGAAAACGAAGCGGAATCGCTATCAAAACAAACCGTTACTAACCCTCATTACGAGCATCACGTCCGAGCGTCTAACATACTTCCCTGCTGGTCTGCCTGTGTCCGCGTGTAGCTGCTGTCGTGCAACTCTTCGCAATAACCGCGACAAGCGTTCGACCAGCGGCCGTCATGTAAGCGCAGACATTATACGTACGTCATGTAGATTCCTCTCGAAACTGTTCGACCAGTGCTAGCAGTAGTCGCGGCAGAGATGTCGGAAAGATTCAACGTATCGACTGCGACAAAGTGACAGCTTATTATCGGCCTCCGCTTGACTTCAATAATGAGGCCGCTCAATCTACGGACGATTTAATTGCCGGTTACAGGCGCGTTCCGCCCCGCTCCGCCCATCGCCGAAGCGACCGCATTATTTATGTAAGAAACCCAGAACAGCGGCGGAACAGCCGTGTGTGTGCCTCTCTCACGCCACACGCGTACCGATCCCTTACCGCACAAGTGCTGAACCTCAATCAAGACGGATGCCAAAGCGACACCTACAAACAATGCTCCACTCAATGATAGTAGGTTAAATATATAGTAGGTTATATATATATATATATTAATATATATATATATATATATGTATATGTATATGTATTATATTTATATATATATATATATATATATATATATATATATATATATATATATATATATATATATAAATATATGTACAATTTGCTCCGCTGACAATAGGTTGTGAAGTGCGCGTTGCGTTGCTGCGCGACGTGTGTTGTGTTGTGTGGTGGTGGTGCTGGTATTGGTTGTGGTGTTGGTGTGTGTGTTAGTTTGTTTGCGAGAGTGCGTTACAACTCTCCATGATCGGGATCATGTTGGAACTACTACCGGAGAACCGGGGTTCACCCATGGCTCTAGGTATGGTATTAGCTAACGCGTCCATTTTCCTTTCGTCAACTTATCCCAGGACGATTGAAAAAGTGCGTCAGACCATATGGGCACCCCGTACATAAGCACTGACGTAGTCACCGACGCCAATAACTTTCTTCTGTTTTGCTTGGGACCTCCGACTTTAACTACAACCTGGTACGGCTTGCCCCATGGATTCTTTTCAACCTCTTCCAACAATATTTTCCACGCGTTTCTCTTGCTCTCTTTAATGGATTTATTTAATTTTAATCGCGCTTCCTTATATTTGTCGTAGAGCTGCTCGAATTGTGGTGTTTTCCGAGCCCGTTGGGAGGTTCTACGTGCCTTAACACATATTTTCCTAAGCTCAGCAATGTTATCATTCCACCAGTACACCGGTGGGGTTCGGTTGTTGTTGCGTCGCCTTGACATTGTTGCATCGCAGGCCTCGGTCAGCCTCCTTATGATTTCAGCCGCCTTTTCACTGGCACTTTTGGAAAGCAGTGGTCGATCCTCGAGTGCTATCTTGAACAGGCCGGGATCATACATGCTAGTCCTCCAACCCACTGAGCCAGTTCTTGTGTGTGGTACTCTATTTGTATTTGGCTTACATGATACCTCCCAGTATATGGCACAGTGGTCGCTAGCGGTGTAAGTATCCGAGATCTCCCAACTGTTATTTCCTCTTGCCAGTGTACTGCTGACGAAAGTGAGATCCACAATTGAGCTCGCCTCGCCTCTTGTGAACGTGGGTTTATCGCCTGTATTAAGTAAGGCGACGTCCAACAGTGACATCGCTTCCAGAAGCTGGCAACCTCTAGTGTTAGTAGCTTTACTACCCCAGTCCACTGCCCAAGCGTTAAAATCTCCAGCTATAGCTACCGGGGAGTACATTCGGGCATCCTCCACTAATTTGGCCAGGAACTCAGCAAACTCTTCGTGTGTTAGGCTAGGTGGTGCATAGCAACTGTAGAAATGTATTCCATTACATTTGGCTCTTACAAATCCAGAACCATTATTTTGGTTACCCTGAAGAGGTTTAGTGCCACATGCCCAGATGACAGCTTTTCCTTCCTTATCGGTGATCCAGTTTAGGCTACTGATGTGCTTATAGGGTTCCGAAATCAGTACTATGTCTAATTTTAGCTCTCGTACAGTCTGCATGAGTAGGTCTTGGGCAACCTCACAATGATTAAGATTGATTTGTAGTACCTTGATCATTTTTGAGGCTGCCTTAACACCAGAAGTGCTTTTTTAAATACAGGGCAATAATCACAGCCTGCAATGTGAGCACAGTCTTCAGTATTCCCAATGTCAACACAGAGGACACATCGGGCTTCCTTACCGCACTCTTTGGCTTTGTGGCCTATTTCTCCACATTTGACGCAGCTCTTCGATCTGTCATTTTTGTTGCTGCATTTGTTTGCAACGTGACCATAGTGCCAGCATCTGAAGCATTTTATAGGCCTTTGAGTAGCTCTTATTCTACAATTGACCCAATCTATCTTGATGTTTTGCCGCTCTGTTAAGGTTCTGGCCAATTCTGCTGCTACTCTAATAGAAGCCGTAAGTGTTCCTCCGTATGCTTTGCGAAGGGACTTGACACAGTGTTCAGAAATATGGCTTCCTCCGCCAGTTATTTTCTGTAGGGCTTCTACGATTTCAGGCACCGTCGTGGTTTCGTCTAGGTCCTTAATCTCTAATTCCTGTTCAGGTACTTTGCATACTACCGTAGCATCTTTTCCAAGAACTGTGGAAATGGTGTTTCTTATCTCCTGCGTTTTATCTTTTTGATTTTTCGCTAGGATAAGAAGCATATCGCCCGTAGCCGTCCTTCTAATTTTATCAACACATTTGCCTATATGATCCGCGGAAGCATCTTTTTTGACCCGCTTAAGGATCTCGGCGTACTGATCCTTCTGGCTTGGGCGAATGATAAGAGCACTCGGACGCGTTGCTACTTTTTTCTTGGGTTGCTTTTTCTTTTTTACCTCTTTCCACTCCGAGTGATCGTGTGGAAGTGCCGGCTTTGGCTTCAGCTCTGGCCTTACCGTAACTGCTAAGTCCGTTGTATTAGCTTTTCGCAGTTTCGGTGCCTGGCTGATCTCCAAGGGTGAAGAGCGTTCCGTCCTTTTGACTTTTCGCGCTTTTCGGCTCTTCGGTGTTGCTGATTTGCTTTCTTCTTCGGTTTCTTTTACAGTCGTGTCCGAATACATTCTGTAAAGAGACGGTGACGTTTGCACTTCTCCTACAGATGTGGTGGCGTTTGATTTTCCGACGCTTCCAATTTCCCTGGTGATCTTTGCAAACGATGTACCTAGCGCGGCCACATGTTTGCGGATCTCTCCATGAACGTTTAATTTGCCCTTTATGTACTCCGCCAGGGCAGTGATTGTATTTTCGTGGAGCTGTAATGCCTTCTTCAACTCCATATTACTTTCATTTTCGTTTGGTTTTTTGATTAATTTATCCATGCTGTTCCCACGAGAACCTAGGGAAATATACAGTCCGCTCCGGCAGAGCCCCGGTTACTGAAGTAAGGCCACTTAAGTACGCCTGAGGTGGGACCTGGTACCCTCAGGGGAGCGCTTGCGACGACCATACCCTGTCGCCTTCCAGTCCTGGGCACGCTAGACCACTGACATCGGGTTGTGTTTTGTCCGCGAGGGCTATTTTATTTCACCCACGTAGCAGTACACATCAGCCCGTGGAGGTAGAGGTAGGTAGGTAGGTAGGTAGGTAGGTAGGTAGGTAGGTAGGTAGGTAGGTTTTTTTTTTTTTTTTATAGAGGTTTAAAAATACCTTTACGTATCATAGGGCCTGATGTTGGTGCCCCGTATGTCGGACTCGATCTAGATCAATACCGACTAAAAACAATCCTCTCTCTTCGGTATCCCTGGTCCCCACGGCATGGCCGTTAGGCATTACTTCGCGGGGGGGATTTAGCCGCAGCTTTCTCTGATAGAGTGGCTGTTCAGGCCAACTTCCTCCGCTCTTGCTCTATTTTACGCAACTCCTTTAGCACCGTCGTACAGTACGCGCTCGTAAGTTCCCAGGCCGAAGGCGAGGATAGCATTGTAGCTATCAGAGTTTCAGGATAGATTTTGCATCCTACACCTTCTTCCCAAGACCTCCTGGCTTCGTTAAATCGGGGGCAGACGAAAAAGACATGCTCTGCATCTTCAATCATTCCGACACAATTAGGACAGTCAGGGGAATCTTCGTATTTGAACCTATGGAGATACGCTCGATAACAGCCGTGGCCGGATATCATCTGAGTCAGGTAGTAGTTCAACTCTCCATGATCTCGGTTCACCCATGACTCTAGGTTTGGTATAAGCTTACGCGTCCATTTTCCTTTCGTCGACTTATCCCAGGACGATTGCCACTGTTGCAAGCTTTTCAGTCTTCCCCGAATTCTAAGTTCAGCTGAAGTTGGGTCTGATATGCTTTTTTTGCTACGGTACAGATCAGTTCTTTCGTCTGCAAGAAGCGCAACAGGAACCATACCTGCTATCACGCATGCTGCATCCTCCGATACTGTACGAAAGGCGCTAGCTACCCGTAGAGTGCTGACTCTATAAACAGAGGCGATTTTCCGTCGGGACTCCTGTTTGCTCAGTGCGTCGGACCATATGGGTACTCCGTACATAAGCACTGACGTAGTCACCGACGCTAATAACTTCCTTCTGTTTTGCTTGGGACCTCCGACATTAGGCATGAGTCGGCAGAGTTTAGCTGTCACCAGAGACGCTTTCGCTGCTGCTCTCTCAGCCTGATCTTTAAAGTTTAGCCTATGGTCGATCATTACTCCTAGGTACCGTATAGCTGGTTGAGTTGCGATTTCACAGCTGCCGACATTGAGTGTGATGGTCTCCGCAACTCTCCTGCCAGTAATGAGCACTGCTTCCGTCTTCTGCTCAGCCAGTTCTAGTCCGACTGACCTCATCCACAGGGTGATTACTTGGAAGGATCTTTCAAATGCCCACTTCACTTCCTCCACGTGTTTCGCTACTATAACGACTGCTAGATCATCAGCGAATGCGACGAGTTTAGTTTCGCTGGGTAGATGTTTCTTTAGGAGTCCATCGTACATAGCGTTCCACAAAAGTGGCCCTAGTACTGACCCCTGTGGGACGCCTCCGGTGACTTTGTACTCCTCCGTCCCGATTTCCGTAGTGTATATGAGGACCCTATCAGAGAAGTAACTAGCGACTATTTTACGTAGGTATAGAGGTACATTCAGTGAGCTAAGTGCCCCCATGATGACCTCCCATTTTGCTGAGTTAAAGGCGTTTTTAATGTCCAAGGTGGCAACCAGGCAGTATTTTATCGAGCCTCTCTTCCATCTTTTCCCAGACACTGCTAGTTTTGCTATATTGACTACTTGCTCTATAGCGTCTAGCGTAGACCGGCCTTTTCTGAACCCATACTGTGAGTTAGCTAGGTGGGGTTCAACTGCTGCTTCGATCCTGCTGTGGATAATACGTTCTAGTATTTTCCCCGCAGTATCCAGCATACAGAGGGGCCGGTATGACGATGGCTCGTCTGGTGGCTTCTTACCTTTAGGGAGAAGTACCAGTCTCTGTCGTTTCCACGCGGTAGGAAAGGTGCCTTCCAGTAAGCAGCTATTGTAGGCCTCCAAGAAGACTCCTGGTGTTGCTACAATAGCTTGCTTAAGAGCTACGTTGGGGATCCCATCCGGTCCCGGAGCTTTGTTGTTTCCAACCCTACCGCATGCTACCATTAGCTCCTTCTCGGTAATAGGGGGGATTTCATTCGGATCCACAATCCCTAGTTGAAAGGAGGATTTTGGTTGCGTGGGGAACAGAGCTCTGACAATTCTTCCCAGTAGAATAGGACAAGTGGGCGTTGTATTCTCATGTCTCAGTTGTTTAACTACAACCTGGTACGGCTTGCCCCATGGATTCTTTTCAACCTCTTCCAACAATATTTTCCACGCGTTTCTCTTGCTCTCTATAATGGATTTATTTAATTTTAATCGCGCTTCCTTATATTTGTCGTAGAGCTGCTCGAATTGTGGTGTTTTCCGAGCCCGTTGGGAGGTTCTACGCGCCTTAACACATATTTTCCTAAGCTCAGCAATGTTATCATTCCACCAGTACACCGGTGGGGTTCGGTTGTTGTTGCGTCGCCTTGGCATTGTTGCATCGCAGGCCTCGGTCAGCCTCCTTATGATTTCAGCCGCCTTTTCACTGGCACTTTTGGAAAGCAGTGGTCGATCCTCGAGTGCTATCTTGAACAGGCCGGGATCATACATGCTAGTCCTCCAACCCATTGAGCCAGTTCTTGTGTGTGGTACTCTATTTGTATTTGGCTTACATGATACCTCCCAGTATATGGCACAGTGGTCGCTAGCGGTGTAAGTATCCGAGATCTCCCAACTGTTATTTCCTCTTGCCAGTGTACTGCTGACGAAAGTGAGATCCACAATTGAGCTCGCCTCGCCTCTTGTGAACGTAGGTTTATCGCCTGTATTAAGTAAGGCGACGTCCAACAGTGACATCGCTTCCAGAAGCTGGCAACCTCTAGTGTTTGTAGCTTTACTACCCCAGTCCACTGCCCAAGCGTTAAAATCTCCAGCTATAGCTACCGGGGAGTACATTCGGGCATCCTCCACTAATTTGGCCAGGAACCGGACGAACTCATCGTGTGTTAGGCTAGGTGGTGCATAGCAACTGTAGAAATGTATTCCATTAAATTTGGCTCTTACAAATCCAGAACAATTATTTTGATTACCCTGGAGAGGTTTAGTGCCACATGCCCAGATGACAGCTTTTCCTTCCTTATCAGTGATCCAGTTTAGGCCACTGATGTGCTTGTAGGGTTCCGAAATTAGTACTATGTCTAATTTTAGCTCCCGTACAGTCTGCATGAGTAGGTCTTGGGCAACCTCACAATGATTAAGATTAATTTGTAGTACCTTGATCATTTTTGAGGCTGTCTTAACATCTGAAGTGCTTTTTTAAATACAGGGCAATGACCACATCCTGCAATGTGAGCACAGTCTTCGGAATTCCCAATGTCAACACAGAGGACACATCGGGCTTCCTTACCGCACTCTTTGGCTTTGTGGCCTATTTCCCCACATTTGATGCAGCTCTTCGATCTGTCATGTTTGTTGCTGCATTTGTTTGCAACGTGACCATAGTGCCAGCACCTGAAGCATTTTATAGGCCTTTGAGTAGCTCTTATTCTACAATTGACCCAACCTATCTTGATGTTTTGCCGCTCTGTTAAGGTTCTGGCCAATTCTGCTCCTACTCTAATAGAAGCCGTAAGTGTTCCTCCGTATGCTTTGCGAAGGGACTTGACGCAGTGTTCAGAAATATGGCTTCCTCCGCCAGTTATTTTCTGTAGGGCTTCTACGATTTCAGGCACCGTCGTGGTTTCGTCTAGGTCCTTAATCTCTAATTCCTGTTCAGGTACTTTGCATACTACCGTAGCATCTTTTCCAAGAACTGTGGAAATGGTGTTTCTTATCTCCTGCGTTTTATCTTTTTGATTTTTCGCTAGGATAAGAAGCATATCGCCCGTAGCCGTCCTTCTAATTTTATCAACACATTTGCCTATATGATCCGCGGAAGCATCTTTTTTGACCCGCTTAAGGATCTCGGCGTACTGATCCTTCTGGCTTGGGCGAATGATAAGAGCACTCGGACGCGTTACTACTTTTTTCTTGGGTTGCTTTTTCTTTTTTACCTCTTTCCACTCCGAGTGATCGTGTGGAAGTGGCGGCTTTGGCTTCAGTTCTGGCCTTACCGTAACTGCTAAGTCCGCTGTATTAGCTTTTCGCAGTTTCGGTGCCTGGCTGATCTCCAAGGGTGAAGAGCGTTCCGTCCTTTTGACTTTTCGCGTTTTTCGGCTCTTCGGTGTTGCCGATTTGCTTTCTTCTTCGGTTTCTTTTACAGTCGTGTCCGAATACAATCTGTAAAGAGACGGTGACGTTTGCACTTCTCCTACAGATGTGGTGGCGTTCGATTTTCCGACGCTTCCAATTTCCCTGGTGATCTTTGCAAACGATGTACCTAGCGCGGCCACATGTTTGCGGATCTCTCCATGAACGTTTAATTTGCCCTTTATGTACTCCGCCAGGGCAGTGATTGTATTTTCGTGGAGCTGTAATGCCTTCTTCAGCTCCATATTACTTTCATTTTCGTTTGTTTTTTTGATTAATTTATCCATGCTGTTCCCACGAGAACCTAGGGAAATATACAGTCCGCTTCGGCAGAGCCCCGGTTACCGAAGTAAGGCCACTTAAGTACGCCTGAGGTGGGACCTGGTACCCTCAGGGGAGCGCTTGCGACGACCATTCCCTGTCGCCTTCCAGTCCTGGGCACGCTAGACCACTGACATCGGGTTGTGTTTTGTCCGCGAGGGCTATTTTATTTCACCCCTACCCTGTTTCGCAAATTGCGACTCTCGGGCTTTCCCCTATCCGCAACCTTGGGGACGCGCCACGTAGCAGTACACCTCAGCCCGTAGGTAGGTAGGTAGGTAGGTAGGTAGGTAGGTAGGTAGGTAGGTAGGTAGGTAGGTAGGTAGGTAGGTAGGTAGGTAGGTAGGTAGGTAGGTAGGTAGGTAGGTAGGTAGGTAGGTAGGTAGGTAGGTAGGTAGGTAGGTAGGTAGGTAGGTAGGTAGGTAGGTAGGTAGGTAGGTAGGTAGGTAGGTAGGTAGGTAGGTAGGTAGGTAGGTAGGTAGGTAGGTAGGTAGGTAGGTAGGTAGGTAGGTAGGTAGGTAGGTAGGTAGGTAGGTAGGTAGGTAGGTAGGTAGGTAGGTAGGTAGGTAGGTAGGTAGGTAGGTAGGTAGGTAGGTAGGTAGGTAGGTAGGTA